>NC_090298.1:168322500-169522500 GCF_039906515.1 Pseudorca crassidens
TCCATTGTTCCCTGCCTCCTAACATCCATCCTCCTGGCCTTCCTCACACAGGTTGCTAGATTTTGGGAGAGGTGGAATGGCACTCTGTTAAAGACTCCATTTCCCAGACTCCCTCGCAGCTAGCTAGCTAGGTGTGGCCATGTGACTGAGTCCTGGCCAATGAGACTTGGGGAGGGGCTTCTTGGAAGGCTCTGTATAGGAGACAGTCCACTGGAGAAAGCCTCCTTTGTCTTTCCATGCTTCTTCCTTCCTGCTGCTGGAACAAGGGTGTGATGGTTGGTGCTTTGGCAAGCATTTTGGACCATGAGGAGCAACATGGTAGATATCCTGAGGAAGACACAGGACTCTGTTCTTAAATAACTGAATCATCCTTGGATGAAGAAGTCATCCATTTATTTAACAAGCGTTTAATGAGCACCCTCTGTGTGCCATGGGGAACGTGTGAACACAACAGATAAAAATTCCTGTCCTTGGGGAGCTGCCATTTGGAGGAAGAGGGAGCAGAAAATATTCTCAGGAAATGATTAGTACTAGGGAGAAAAATAAAGGAGGGTATTAAAAGCGAGCACAGGGATTGATCAGTGAAGGCTCTTGGAAGAGGTACCTTTTGAGTAAAGATCTTAATGATTCATTGTATAAGATGAAAAATGGTTCCTAATGTTGGACTGAGTTAAGTTGGCTTTTCCTGTTACTTGCAGCCAAAAGCGTTGACACCACTGTTATTTCTTTGAGTTCTCGCCGTATCCACGGGGTGGGAAAGTCCTATGATGATCCTGTTTTACAGATTAGGAGATTGAGGCTGGGAGGGGGAGGTGATACACCCAAGATCACATGGCAAATAAGAGGGAGAGCCAGGATTTGAACCCTGAGGTGGGGTGGGTAGCTGGGAGCCGTGGAAGGTCTGAAGCTGGGATTAATGAATTGACATCAGGTGGGAGTAGGAAGATGTATGAAAAGACATATCCAACCTCCACACCTTTGCTTCTGCAGTCTCCCCTGCCTGGGATGCCTTCTCTTTCCAATCCCAGCAGCAGGCACACCTCCTCCAGGAAGTCCCCCTGGCCCTCACTGTCCCCGTGGCCCCATCATGCCCTGCAGCTGAGAGCTTAGAGGGTTTGGGGACAGTCTCAGGTCCCTTCCCCTTTCCCAGCTGCTGTGCCATCCCTCTGGAAAAAAATGATTACATTCCAGCCTGACCTTCTCCCTGTCGGTGGGGCCATCACCATGTCAGTCACACGACTCAGAGGGGGGAAAATTATTTTATCTTTAATGATACTTAAAACTGCTCAACAGGGCTGTCACGGAGACTGGGCACAGGCAGCTGCCGGCCCCTGAGCTCCGGATGCTGTATCCCTCCGGCTCCTGCTTTGCTCTCTCCTCCCCTTACAGAAACTGCTAGAACCTGTTGATTTGCAGACTTAATTCCCACCCTCTGGGTCCACCCCATCTCCAAATGGGGTGCACCCCTCTCTCTGTCACTGTCTTTCTTTGTCTCTCTGCCTTGACTCTTTCTGACTTTCTGTCTCTGACTCCCTCTATTGCTATCTCTCTCTTTGTCTCTCTGTCTCTCTCTGTCTCTTTCTGTCTTTATTAGTACATGGGGAGACCCAAGTTACCCCTCCTGTGTATTGGGTGCTCATCCAGTGTGGTCACCCACAAAACACTTTCTCCTTCCCAGCACCCTATGATGGAGACCCCATGATCACGCCCATTTTCCTGTGCTGGAGACTGACGCCCAGAGAGACCAAGCTCTTTTCAAGGTCACACAGCAATAACAAGGCAGACCTGCTACCAGGATAACCTATCACTGCCTAGAAAGAAAATCTGTTGTCCTTTCCCTCTGAAAGCAATGTGGGATCTCGGAAGCCTTGCAAGGCTCAGACCTCAGGGCTGGGTTTGAATCTTAAGTCAGCCACCACGTGATCTCGGGAGACACTGAATATCCTCTTGCCTCAAAATCTCCTCATCAGGTGAATGGGCCCATATTTTTTTCCTTTTTTTAAATTGAAGTATAGTTGATTTACAATGTTGTGTTAGTTTCTGGTGTACAAAAAAGTGATTTATTTATATATATATATATATATATATACTTTTTCATATTCTTTTCCATTATTGTTTATTACAAGATATCGAATATAGCTTGCTGTGCTATACAGTAGGACCTTGTTGTTTATCTACTTTATGTATAGTAGTGTGTATATGTTAATCCCATACTCCTGATTTATCCCTCCCCCCCCTCCCCTTTGGTAAACATAAGTTTGTTTTCTATGTCTGTGAGTCTATTTCTGTTTGGTAAATAAGTTCATTTATATCATTTTTTTAGATTCCACATGGAAGTGACATCATATGGTATTTGTCTCTCTCTGGCTTTCTTCGCTCAGTATGATAATCTCTAGGTCCATCCATGTTGCTGCAAATGGCATTATGTCATTCTTTTCTATGGCTGAGTAGTATTCCATTGTATACATGCACCCCATCTTCTTTATCCATTCATCTGTCGGTGGCCATGTAGGTTGTTTCCATGTCTTGGCTGTTGTGAACAGTGCTGCTGTGAACACTGGGGTGCACGTATCTTTTCGACCCTGTGGGGATTTTGAGAGTTGGGGTCTTGAATGTCACCATAGGTTTGTCAGATAAAATACAAAACTCCCAGTTAAACTGGAATTGCAGATGATACTTATACTTATACTAATTCTCTAGTATAAGTATATCCCAACTCCGGCATGGGATATACTTATGCTAAAATTCACTTGCTGTTGGTCTGAAACTCAGATTTCACTGGGACTCTTGTCTTTTTACTGGCCAAATGTGGCAGTCTTAGCACAGGGCTCTGGAGGAAGAGAAGGTTCTGGACATTGTGGGGCAGATTCCTTTACATACACAGTGCCAGGCTCTCATGGCCACCATATATACTACTAAGGAAGTCTCCGAACACAGAACACGCTGAGAGATTTGTGGGCAATATGGCGCACATCCCTCTGCTGGAGCCAGGGCCCGCCTCGGTCATTCGGAAATGGTGGCGTCCATCGGGGCTTGACTATCTCAGGCAAAGCTGAGCAGAAACCCCAAACTTCAAGAGGTGGCAAGGAACGCTGTCAGACTCAGGCCACCATCTCCCCGTTCCATCCTCCTACCGGACCCGCCAGCCACCCTATCACGGCCCATCCCCAAGGCCGGTGGCCCTCCACTCAAGGTGTCAATATCTCCCATTCTAAACTTCACCCCAGAAATCAATTAGGGCCCTGGACAAGTTGATTATAAATCAGCTATATTCATCATTGTTATGTCTTTAATAAATCAAAGCTGCACATGTCGCCAGCAAAATGGAGCTGTCCTCCGGGGGTCGTCGATTCCCCGGGGGAGCACAGGCCCGCGTTCACATTCTCTCATCCTCCACCCAATCCGGAGAGGCTGCCGGCCGGCCAGGGAGTTCCATTACGGAATTGCTTAAGCAGCGTTTTAAATAACAAAAAGGGATATCATGTAATATTTTTGCCACCTGGAGATCAATACGCCGTCCTTCAGATGGCATGACGGATCATCTTGGCGAGCTTCTCCGAGTTAATCCAATTTCCCTGGGTCTGGAAGGGACTGGGTGGGCTGGACAAGGCCTCCCGCCTGCCAGACAGAGTCCAGCCTGGAATGTGCGGTCTCCCACCACGCCTGTAAGCGCTGCGGGAACGTATAGAGAGCAGTGGGGGAGGCGGGCAAGGAGCCAGTTCTGCAAGGCAGTGGTTCCAACCAGAGATGATTCTGCCCAGCCAGGGGACACTGGGCAGTGTCAGGGGACCTTGGTGGAGGTCACACTGGGGGCTGCGCCTGGCATTGAGTGGGTGGGGGCCAGGGAGGGTGCTCCACACCCCATAGTGTGCAGGATGGCCCTCTACAGAGAATGACCAGGGCCCACCTTCTTCCCCATCTTCACTTCTGAGCTCTGTGTCCTTGTTATTCCAAAGCTCAGAGGGACCAGGCCTGCTGTGGCAGCACAGAGACACCCGGGTTCAAGTTCTGGGTCTGTGGCTGACCGTGTAACAGTCCAGGGAAAAGTCGCTCCGTTTAGTTTCTGCCACCATCACATGGGTCTCTGGGTCCCTCACCTGCCTCCCCGCAGGGCTGTACAGATCCTGGAGCCAGGGATTCGATCCAGCCAGCATATATCGAGCACTTACTGTATACCAAGCACCGTTGTAGGTATTGGGGATCCAGCCACCAAGATGGAGAAAACGCCTGCCCCCAGGTGATTTAAATTCTAGTTGGGGAAGAGGAAGAATTAGTTGGTGAGTTAATAAATAAAGAAGGCAGTTTCAGAGGTTGGTTTCTCCAGAGAAACAGAACCAATAGGATGTATATACATCTAGAAAGAGATTTACTCTAAGGATTTGGCTCACGTGATTCTGGAAACTAGAAGTCATATGATTGGCTGTCCGTAAGCTGGACACCCAGTCCAAGGGCAGGAGAAGATGGATGTCCGGCTCATGCAGTCAGGCAGAGGAGTGGATTCTCCCTTCTTCCACCTTTTTGTTCTATTCAGGCCCTCCACGGATTGGATGAGGTCCACCCACACACACTGGGGGGGACCATCTGCTGTACGCAGTCCACCGATTCAAATGCTTCTCTCTTCAGAAAACATCCTCACGGACACACCCAGGAATAACGTTTAACCAAAGATCTGGGCCCCGCCCCGCCCCCCCCCCCCCAGTCAAACTGACACTAAAATTAACCGTAGGGGGCTTCAGTGAGGAGGTGACGTTGGAGTAAGCGCCCTCTGGTGGTTGCTGCAGGAAGGACAGGCTGTGGGGGGTGAGGGTGGGAGCCCAGGAACCAGGGAGGAGGCAACTACCTTGGGCCAGGCAGCTGATGATGGGGTGAGCGAGGTGGAGGCAGAGGAGGAGAGAGGTTCTGCATAGGTTTTTTGTTTTTTTGTTTTCTTCTGTACGCAGGCCTCTCACTGTTGTGGCCTCTCCCGTTGCGGAGCACAGGCTCCGGACGCGCAGGCTCAGCGGCCGTGGCTCACGGGCCCAGCCGCTCCGCGGCATGTGGGATCTTCCCGGACCGGGGCACGAACCCGTGTCCCCTGCATTGGCAGGCAGATTCTCAACCACTGCGCCACCAAGGAAGCCCCTGCATGGGTTTTGAAGGCAGAGGGGACAGGATTTACTGAAAGACTAGATGTTAGACCAAAAAAAAAAGAAGACCTTAAGGATATAATGTGAGACCACATATGGAAGCCAGGAGGCCTGTGGCAGTGCCCCTCTCAGGCCCTCAGCCTTGCAGTTTCTAAAATCAGGCTGATATAACCTGTCTCACAAATTTGTTTTATTCTTTCCCATTATGGTTTATCCCAGGATATTGAATATAGTTCCCTGTGCTATATAGTAGGACCTTGTTGTTTATCCTTTCAATATATAATAGTTTGCATCTGCTAATCCTAAACTCCTAATCCTCCCCTCCCCCACCTCCCCTCCTCCTTGGCAAACACAAGTCTGTTCTCTATGTCTGTGAGTCTGTTTCTGTTTTGTAGGTAAGTTGATTTGTGTCATATTTTAGATTCCACATATAAACGATATGATATGGTATTTGTCTTTCTCTTTCTGACTTACTTCGCTTAGTATGATAATCTCTAGGTCCATCTATTTTGCTGCAAATGGCATTATTTCATTCTTTTTTGTGGCTGAGTAGTATTCCATTGTATATGCATACATCTTCTTATTCATTCATCTGTTGATGGACATTTAGTTTGCTTCCGTGTCTTCACTATTGTAAACAGTGCTGCTGTGAACATAGGGGTACATGTATCTTTTCGAATTAGAGTTTTATCTGGATATATGCCCAGGAGTGGGATTGCTGGATCATATGGCAACTCTATTTTTAGTTTTTTAAGGAACCTCCGTACTGTTCTCCATAGTGGCTGCACCAGTTTACATTCCCACCAACAGTGTAGGTGGGTTCCCTTTTCTCCACACCTTCTCCAGCATTTATTTGTAGACTTTTTAACGATGGCCATTCTGACCGGTGTGAGGTGGTACCTCATTGTAGTTTTGATTTGCATCTCTCTAGTAATTAGTGATGTTGAGCATCTCTTCATGTGCCTCTTGGCCATCTGTATGTCATCTTTGGAGAAATGTCTATTTAGGTCTTCTGCCCATTTTTTGATTGGGCTGGTTTTTTTTTTTTTTTTTTGGTTATTGAGTTGTATGTGCTATTTGTATATGTTGGAAATTAATCCCTTGTCGGTCACATCATTTGCAAATATTTTCTGCCAGTCTGTAAGTTGTCTTTTCATTTTGTTTACAGTTTCCTTTGCTGTGTCTCACACATTTAGAATCAACAACCATGAAGGGCCCAGCTCCATGAGCCCATGTCCTTGTAAATCTCAATGCTGAGGTCTCCCTGACTTCTGTGGGGTTTTTTTCTTTTTCTCGTTTCCTTTTTTTGGCCGCACCGCACGTGGGATCTTAGTTCCCCAGGATCGAACCCGTGCCCCCTGCAGTGGAAGCACCAAGTCCTAACCACTGGACCGTCTGGGAAGTCCCTCCCTCACTTCTAGAGGATCACATACACAGTTTCAAGTTTCACAGTTTCACCCCACTGCAAACCAGGGCAGGGATGCACGCGTAGTTGGAGGATAGAAGTGTGTGCATGTGCGTGTGTGAGAGAGAAAGAGAGAGACCTCTACTGGTGAAAGGTGACATTGCCACCTTGCTCTCTTAGACACCATGCCAAGATAAAGCCAAGAGGAGAAAAAGGCGAAATCTAGAAGTTCCTTACGTAAGGAATAGACCAATTTGATTTTCTGGGCTCTGGGCATCTATGGGGAGGGTTGGAGTTGGGAGAATCCTAAGTAACAGGCAGTCAGGAAGAGAAGTGAAAGGCAGAAGCCTGGTGTATTTGTTTCCTGGGACTGTTGCAGCGAAGTATCACAAAAAAGCAGAAATTTATTCTCTCGCAGTTCTGGAGGCTAGAAGTCCAGAATCCAGGTGTCGGCAGGGCCATGCTCCTTTTGAATCTTCTAGAGGAGGATCCTTTCTTGCTTCTTCCAGCCTCTGGTGGCCCCAGGCATTCCTTGGCTTGGGCTGGCAAATCTCCCCATCTCCATCTGTCTTCACATGGCCACCTTCCCCCTGGGTCTGTGTCCTCACATGGTGCTGTCCACTCTGTGTGTGGATCTGGGTCTAAATTTCCCTCTTCTTATAAGGACACTAGTCATATTTGGATTTGACCACTCTAATGACCTCATCTTTTTTTGGTTATTTTTTGGGGGGGGGGATTTTGACTTTAAGGTGTTTTTGCTATATAGATATTTTCAGAATTCATACAGTGAAACATCAGTATTTTTTTTATGGTTTCCAGATTTTAACTCATTCAGTAAGGCTTTCATCAATCCCAAATAAAGTGAACAGTTTTCCATTCTTATTTTTTGTTTGTTTCCTGTCTCTTCTTTTTTAAATTATTTTTTTAAGTTTAAAAAATTTTTTTATCAGAATATAGTTGCTTTACAATATTGTGTTAGTTTATACTGTACAGAAAAGTGAATCAGCTATATGTATACATATATCCCCTCTTTTTTAGATTTTCTTCCCATTCAGGTCATCACAGAGCATTGAGTAGAGTTCCCTGTGCTCTACAGCAGGTTCTCATTAGTTATCTATTTTATATATAGTATCAACAGTGTACATATGTCAATCCCAGTCTCCCACTTCATCCCACCCACCCACCCCTTTTCCACTTGGTTTTCATCCATTTGTTCTCTACATCTGTCTCTATTTCTGCTTTGTAAATAAGATCGTTTATACCAATTTTTTCAGATTCCACATATATGTGTTAATATATATTTGGTTTTCTCTTTCTGACTTACTTCACTCTGTATGACAGTCTCTAGGTCCATCCATTTCTCTACAAATGACCCAATTTTGTTCCTTTTTATGACTGAGTAATATTCCATTGTATATGTGTACCATATCTTCTTTATCCATTCCTCTGTTGATGGACATTTAGGTTGCTTCCATGTCCTGGCTATTGTAAATACTGCTGCAATGAACATTGGGGTACATTTCTCTCTTTTTTTTCATACATTTATCTATTTTATTTATTTATTTTTGGCTGCGTTGGGTCTTCGTTCCTGTGCACGGGCTTTCTCTAGCTGCGGTGAGTGGGGGCTACTCTTCATTGTGGTGTGGTGGCTTCTCATTGTGGTGGCTTCTCTTGTTGTGGAACACAGGCTCTAGGTGCATGGGCTTCAGCAGTTGTGGTTCGTGGGCTCAGTAGTTGTGGCTCACGGGCTCTAGAGCACAGGCTCAGTAGCTGTGGTGCATGGGCTTCATTGCTCTGCGGCATGTGGGATCTTCCCGGACCAGGGCTCAAACCCGTGTGCCCTGAGTTGGCAGACAGGTTCTTAACCACTGCGCCACCAGGGAAGCCCACATGTCTCATTTTGAATTATGGTTTTCTCTGGGTTTATGCCCAGTAGTGGGATTGCTGGGTCATCTGATGACTTCATCTTAATGCAATTATATTTGCAAAGACCCTATTTCCAAATAGGTCACATTCCCAGGTACCAGGTGTTAGGATCCCAAGGTATCTTCTGTGGGACACACAATTCTACACATAACACTTGGCTTTGGGACTTACCACCTCCATGGTCAACATACTTTTTTTTTTTTTTTTTTTGAGTTATGCAGGCCTCACTGCTGTGGCCTCTCCCATTGCGGAGCACAGGCTCCGAACGCGCAGGCTCAGCGGCCATGGCTCATGGGCCCAGCCGCTCCGTGGCATGTGGGATCTTCCTGGAGCGGGGCATGAACCCGTGTCCCCTGCATCCCCAGGCAGACTCTCAACCACTGCGCCACCAGGGAAGCCCCTGGGCAACATACTTTGACCTCTCTGAGCCTCAGTTTCCTCATCTGTAAAAAGAGATTGATAACGTCCATGAGGCTTCAATGACACCACATGGGAAAAGCAAATAGGATGAAACCCGGCAGTGTATATTCTGAGCACGTGGAGCTTCTGCTGGTGTAGACACTCCCTTTTATCTCTGCTTGCATTCACTAGGCTCTTTTGTGACTTGGAGAGGGTGGAGGAGGGTGGAGTTTGATGAGCACAGGGGCAGCAAGTGGAAAGATGGAGAGATATAGGGTCCAGCAGCACATAGCTGGCCCGCCCAAATTTGGGTAATTTGTAGCAAGTTGAATAAAGGTACTATTTTTGGAAGTGTGGTGAGGTTAAAGGATATTCCTAAGGGAAGACGCAGCACCTAGGCTAGCGACAGTGGGGAGCCCCTACCACCCCCAGATCTGAGGGAGGAAGGGGAGGACCCTGGAGAGAGCTGTATTGGAAGGGCCACCTACCCAGACTTGAGCCTTTGGGAAAGGGACACAGCAACACTGCAGAGAGAAAGCCAGGGAAATATATACCCAGCCCTCTGTTATCCTACCTAACAGAACCCCCAGTTTGCTTGGCCATAAGCTTCATGCCTCCAGGGAGGCCGACCCAAACTTCAGTCCCAGGAGAGAAGTGTGATTTGTCTAAGCATGATCCTGCGTTTTTAATTCGTTCACTGGATCTTTACTGAGTACCTGTTATGTGCCAGGTACTGTTCTGAGCACTTCAGATACAATACAGAGCCAGTCAAATATCTCTGTCCTCATGAGCTGACTGTCCAGTGGGGGGGGGGGGGGGAGAAAGAGACGTAAAACAGTAAGCATGATAAATTAATATTGGGCATAGATAAGTATGACAAAAACAAGTAGAGCAGGGTAGCTTCAAATGCAGCCTAGTTCATGAATCTGCTCTCTCTCCCTCTTTCTCCCTCTCTCTCTCCCTTACCGCCCCCCACCCCAACCCTAACTGTCACTGTCAACAGCCTCCATTCAACCCCAATGGAACCAGATTTAGGACGGATGTGGCAGAGGAAGGAGAGAATAAACCTGTATTCTGGCTGACCTGTTGCAATGTTGGATCAAACCCTCCCTGAAGTCCACTCTACTTCCGCATTAAATCCAAGCATGGCCCCACTTTACCTTGTAGGCTACTGAGGCAGGAGGAAATTCAGGAGACCCGCAAACTCTGTGGGAAGAAAGATGGTGAGCTGGTGGAACAGACTTCTCTCTGGTACTGCCTCTGATTTGCTGTGTGACATTAGGCAAGTGTCTTGTGATCTCTGAGACCAGTTTCCTCAACGATAAAATGAGATGAGACTATCTCTTTGGGAGGGTTGTTGAGAGATGGATAAGAAAGCATATGTGGGGAGCCTGGTAAAGGATTTAGCACACAGTAGGTGCTCAATAAATGGATGTGTCGTGGTTACTAGGGCTGTTTGCCGGATTCCAGTTCTCCTCCTGCCAGGGACATGATACAGTTGCACTTCCCTGCTGTTACAGATTGGATTCTGTCCCCTCAAATTCATGTGTTGAAGTCCTAACCCCCAGTACCACAGCAGGTGATTTTATTTGGAAATAAGGTCACTGCGGATGTAATTAATTAAGATGAGGTCATCCCGGAGTAGGGTGGGTCCTTAATTCCCTATAAATTATGTCCTTATAAAAAGGGTACATTCAGATACAGAGACACACGCACACAGGGAAAATGCCACGTGAAGATGGGGGCTATGCAGCCAAAAGCCAAAAAACCACAAAAAGCCAGGAGGGAGGCCTGGAACAGATCTTTCCCTAGAGCCTTCAGAGAGAGCATGGCCCTGCCAGCACCTTGATCTCGAACTTCTGGCCTCTAGAACTGTGAGATAATACATTTCTGTTGTTTGTGTCACTTTGTTGGTGGTACTTCATGATGGCAGCCCCCTAGCAACCTAATACACATGACTTTTGAAGTGAGCCGTGGCTCCAGGGGTTGCTATGGCCAAGAAAACATGAACAGAATCGATGTGCCTCACTTCCAGGTGGAATCCTTTTAAAAGCAAGTGTGCAATTCCCTGTCCTCTCCCCGCCTTGGAGACCACCTTGTTCCACCCATCTGCCGTGATGCCTGCATACAGTGGACTCACAGGCTTCCTGCTAACCTGTGCTGGGAATACAGTGTGAGTGATAAATAAGCCTTAGCTGTCTTTTTTTTTAACATTAAAAAAATATTTATTTATTTGGCTGTGCCAGGTCTTAGTCGAGGCACGCGGGTTCTTTTTATTTGCATCATGCAGGCTCTTACTTGCGGCATGCGGGCTCCTACTTGCGGCATGCGGGCTCCTACTTGCAGCATGCAGGATCTAGTTCCCTGACCAGGGATCAGGCCTGGGCCCCCTGCATTGGGAGCATGGAGTCTTAGCCACTGGACCACCAGGGAAGCCCCAAGCCTTAGTTGTCTTAAGGCCAGTACGATTTTGGGATTTGCTCCAGTTGCTATGGTTGTATAGATTCCTTGAAAATTTAGTGGCTCAAAAATAACGATTTGTTACTGCTCATGGTTTTGCGGGTCAGGAATTTGGGAACAGCTTAGCCAGGCAATTCTGGTTCGGAATCTCTCACAAGGTTGCAGTCTAGCTGTCGGCTGGGGCTGCATCATCTGAAAGCTCGACTGGGGCTGGAGGAGCCACTACCAAGCTGGTCCCCTCTTGGGGCTGTTGGTGGGAGGCCTCAGTTCCCCTCCGCAGCACTGCTTGAGCCTCCTTACAACATGGTAGCTGGCTTCTCCCATAGTGAGTGATCCCAGAGAGAGCAAAGTGGCAGTTGGAGCGTCTTTTACGACTTGGCCCTCAGAACTTCCACTGACCACATGGGTCAGCCCTGACTCAGGGTGTGAGAAACTCCACAAGGGCACGAGTACCAGGAGACGAGGCTCAGAGGGCCATCTTGGAGGCTGGCTCCGTAAGGTTGCTGTAACCGCACAACAAGCCCATCCTGCCTGATATAAGACACCATAGCACTGCCTGGCTGGGAGACCCTAGGAGAATTGCTCCTCCTTTCTGAACCTGAGTTTTCCACAGGTTCAGAAAGAGGGAGTTTCTTTTGTCAGCAATGTGGAAAGGGGGACTTCCTAGGAGGTAAACCGAGTCCATTGACTCTCTTACAAACCTGGAGATGCATTCATGGGTGAAAAGGTCTCCTTCTACCCACCTTCTTGTTGCCTGAATTGAAGATTTGCACCCAGAAATCTTGGCCAGGAGATCCAAAGGTGCTGTAGCATGGGAGCTAAGGTTGTAGAGTCTGGAATGAGATTCACAGGTACCAAATTTCGGTTCTGCCACCTACCAGCTGTGTGACCTTTGGCAAGATGCTGGATCTCTCTGGGCCTCAATTTTCTTACCTGTAAAATGGAGCTAACACTGACACGTACTTCATACAGGAGGTGAGGATTAAAACCTCACCTCAGGGACTTCCCTGGTGGTCCAGTGGTTAAGACTTCGCCTTCCAATGCAGGGGTGCGAGTTTGATCTCTGGTCGGGGAGCTAAGATCCCACATGCCTCATGGCCAAAAAATGAAAACATAAAACAGAAGCAATATTGTAACAAATTCAATAAAGACTTTAAAAATGGTCCACATCAAAAAATCCTTAAAAAAACCAAACAAACAAACTCACCTCATCACAGACCGAAGGACCTAGCATGGTCCTTACCCATAGGAAGCATGTACTAACGTTGGCTGTTATTACCATGACTAAAATAGCCACTGAGAGGACTAATCCCTGTTGAGCACCTCCTATGGGGGCCCCAGACTCACTGAACCTCAGAGCTGAAAGAGATTCTAAGGATCCTTGAATTCAACCTCTCTTATCCCAGGTGGGGAACTGAGGCCTCGAGAAGGGCAGAGAATTCTTTGCTTGGGTAACAGCCGACTTCCTGACCTTCATTTCCAGGGACTGCACTGCTGTGCTGCCTCTGGGCATGACATTTGGGCTGTGGAATGGGTGGGGGGTTGGTTAGGAGGGGTGAAACTGGCCAGCCAGGTGTGAGCAAAAACCTGGGGCTGGAAGAGCTTGAGGAATTTGGGGAAGAGATTGGGACTAGATGTCAGAAGACAGAGTACACTTCGATTCTTGATGACAAGTTCAAATGCTGGATCAAACCATTCCTGAAGTCCACCCTACTTCTGAATAAAATGCAAACCAAGCCCAACTTTGCCTCTTGAGCCACAGAGGCTGGAGGATATTCAGGGAACCCACAGACTTGGTGGGAAGAAATAGGGAGAGCTGGGAGACTGGGCTTCTCCCCTGGTGCTGCCAAGACTTGTTATTTATCAAGTTGGACCATCTGGACTGAAATTTTGGCAGCTGGGAGCCATCAAAGGTGGTGGAGCAGAGAAGCGACTCCCTTAAAACTCCCAGTGGTTGCACTCTTCTTTCCCCGGCTGGCTTGGAGAAGGCCTTGGGCTGCAGCCGGCCGGCTGGGATCCCCCAATCCTCCTGTGTCCCCCTGCTCAGACCTGCTGCTGGGCTATCATCACTGCAGGAGAGCCTGGGAACCAGAGACGAGAATGACCCATGATTGTCGCAGAGGCCTCTGCTCTAATTTCCCCCGAATAGATTTTGAGCGGCTAATGCGGCCCCCACTGGGCAGAAGATGGAGCGCCCGGCAGGGCCTCCAAGAGTAGAGAGGTTTGAGACCTACCCACTACCAGGGCCTTAACCCTCACCTGCTCACTCGCTGCCCTGGGTCCCAGGAAACTTCCAGTCTTGGGGGCTCTGAAGGGTGAGGGTGCATCAGGAGCCCTGCTCTATGGATCCGGCCAGACTGCTGTGGGTCGGCCAGGCCCTGCAGTGGGACATTAGGGTTGGGTTTAGGATTTAGTGTCAGGACTGCAAGGAGTCCAGCCTCTTCCAAGGATGCATATGGAAATTGAGACTCAGAGTGGGGTAGAATCTAGCATCCCAGCCTGGACTGGGGCTCAGCCTGGTTTAGACTAATCTTTTTTTTTTTTTTGGCTGTGTTGGGACTGCGTTGCTGCACGGGGGCTCTCTCTAGTTGTGGCGAGCGGGGGCTACTCTTCCTTGCGGTGCGCAGGCTTCTCATTGAAGTGGCTTCTCTTGTTGAGGAGCACGGGCTCTAGGCGCGTGGCTTTCAGTAGTTGCAGCACGCAGGCTCAGTAGTTGTGGCACACGGGCTTAGTTGCTCTGCGGCATGTGGGATCTTCCCAGGCCAGGGCTCAAACCCATGTCCCCTGCATTGGCAGGCAGATTCTTAACCACTGCGCCACCAGGGAAGCCCTAGACTAATCTTAAAGGGGGCACCAAGCCAGTGTTTGTTGAATGAATAAAGGAATCCCCAGGGACATCTACAAGGCCAGCAGGGGTGGAATCCAGACACGGTGACAATCACCGTAGTTCTCCTTGCATATTTAGTGGATGTGGTCATGACCTTTCTCCCCCTAGGTGTCCAGAAACTCAGTGGGGGCACCACGGATATGTGGTTTCTCTCCCAGACCCCCCACCCCAGTCCTGGCAGGTGGGAGATGGTGGAGACAGCTGTGGGTGTTGGGAGGGAACACTGGGTGGCTCTGGCTGGAGCTTTCGATGTGTGGAGCAGAAGCCAGGACAAGGGTGGGACAGCTTGGGGGTGCAGCCAGGAGATGCTTGGAAGATGGGGGGGTGCCATCCTTGGGCTCAGGGTAGGGGTTTGGTCAAGAAGGCGGTGCCAGGGTCTGGCCGGGGCCATGTAGGAGGTGAGGATCATTTGGTCTTCCCAGAGCGCCTCAAAGGTTCTTCTTTTCAGATTCTTTCCATATGGGGTTGTGGGCGTGACAGTAACAAATACTCAGGAGGGCTGCAATATTCCTCCAACATGTCAGGCCTGGTCCTGCCTCAGGGCCTTTGCATATGCTGTGCCCTCTGCCCAGATATCCACATGGCTGGCTCCATCTCAACTTTCAACTCTCTTGGCTCAAATATCACCTCCTCCCAGAGGCCCTCCCTGATTTCCCTGGCTTAAATAGCACCCCTGGGTTTCTCGACCCCACCATTCTATTTATGTTGGCTCTGACCTCATCAGAGTCTGAAATTTTCTTGTTTGTTTATCTGCCAATGCATTTCTTATCTGTCTCTCTCACTGAACTGTGCGAGGGCTGGGAGTGGGACTGTCTTGGTCATCCTGTCACCGTGCCTAGAATACTACCTGGTACGTAGTGGGTGCTCAGTTCGTACCTGTCAGTGGATGGGCAAGTCCCGCCTCTGGTGTGCCTTGAATTATTAATTCAAAATAAATCATGTCATGACCTTGTGAAGAGCATAATTACATGCACCGGATTGTGTGTGGCATGCAGCAGAAGCATCTACTCATGATTAACATTCTCTGTTAAAATAAACCAGTGCTTTGGGTATTTCTTTAGTTTTTGCTTTCTTCTGGGGCCTTGGCAGCTAGAAGTGGCCTGGGTCTCATTTGCCTCTGAGATGCCTTGAGTGTTGGGCCTCAAAGAAGAACCTCATGGGATTGGATGATTGGCAGGGGAGTTACCCGAAGGGCCCGACCACGGGCCAGAAGCACTGTTGGGTGCCAGGCACATAATGGCGAAAATGACAGACCCACTTGTTCCTGTAACAGACAGGTTGAGGGCTCTGACTGGGTGCTGGGGACACAGCAGGACTTAGATGGACCCAGCCCCACCTTTACACGGCTCACTGTGACCAGGCAGTGACAGCAAAGCACGCTCCCAGCTGTTAAGGGGGAGGCACGGGCATTGTGGGAACCCAGAAGGGCTTCCAGGTGGAGGTAGCTTCCAGGCTGTAGTTGGATGGAGGCTGCAGGGAAGCGTGTTCTAGGCAAGGGGAACAGCAGCTCTGCATGGATGCCAGACATTCAGACTCTAGTCCAGCCCCCTCCCTGCAGGACCAGCTGCCACCCTGGGCATCTCCCTGGATGTCCCCCAGTGCCTCCCTCCTCAGGGGCCAATTTGGTCTCAGCGTCTTCCCTGCAAACCTGCCCCTCCTCTTGGGTCCTTATCTCTGAGGTAGCCCCACCATGCCCCCATCCCCAAGTTGGAGACCCAGATGTCAGCCTCCTGCCCTGCCTCACTTTCACTCCCACCACAGCCTGTGAGTCCCTAGGTTGTGCCTGCTCTCCCTCCAAAGCCTCTCTTCCATCTATCCTCTCCTTTCTGCCCCATGGCTGTGCCTTGACTGTAGCCCCCCACTCCCACCTACTCCCTGGTCCCCCAGCACCCCTCATGTACCCTCCAATTGCCGGAAGGAGCCATAGTTTCCCCACCCCACATGCCTTTGCTGCACCCAGTATCCCTTATTTTAGCTCCTCCCATCTCATCCTTCAGGTTTTTTGCTCAGAGTCACCTCCTCCAGGAAGTCTTCCAGGATGCCCCCCGCCACTGGGTCAGGTCCCCTCACCCTGAGCACCTCCCAAATAACTCCCATCACCCTGTTTTTCAGCCTGCCCAAATCCTTCCACAAGGGTAAACTTAAAAAAAATATCTATTTTGTGCTCCTCTGTGTCCCCAGCGCCCAGCACAGGCTCAGACACACAGTAGGTGCTCAGTAAATATTTATTGAAGGAAGAAGTACCCGAGTGACAGCACGGAGTCAGACTCCCCACCTCAAGCCTCTCCCTGGCCCCTTGCAGCAACTCGGTTCCACTGAACCAGCATTTCTGTGTCCCTACTGCGCACAAGGCAGACTCCGAGGGGAAACTAGAGGGACGACCTGTGTGTGATGGCAGAACACAAGACCTGGGAAGTACCTTAAAGAGAGAAAACCTCTGTGACTTGGAGGGTGGGTGGGTGGATCTGAGGACCCCACCTAAAGAGACATCCTTTCCTTAGAGCGCTTCTGTCTGGTTCGAACCCAGGACCAGGGCCCCAAAACAACAGGATTATATTGTGCCCTTTTCCTTAAAGTAAGAAACAAAATTCTGATGTGAATCGCCTCCCTCTAATTCCCAGGGCAGCAGTACACTTTTTTTTCCTGTTATTAAATCGTTTGCAATGACCGAGGTGCCTCCCACGAACGGCGCTGTGACTAATTCTGCCCCCTTTTGGGGCTTCTGCATCCCACCGCCGACTGCCCCCATTGTGAGTGGATCCTGGGCAGGGGCGGGGTAGGGGGTTCCCTGCCCAGGGACACGGGCACATGTGTCATCAAAGAAAATAAAAACCTGAGGCTGGGACAAAAGCGGCTGCAGGATCTTTAGGGGTGAGTTTTTCCTCGAAGTAAATGAGCCTTTGGCCTCTGCCTTCTTGTGCTCCAAGCCCAGAGCTTATCATCGATTTATTCATTTCATCCTCACACAGGTCTGTGATGTTGGCATTACCATTATCCCCATTTGACAGATGGGGAGACAAGGCCCAGTGAGGGAAAGTGACTTGCCCAAGGTCACACAGCATGAGCCTGGCAGAGCTGGCATTCGAACACAGGCAGGGTGGCTGGCTCTTTTTTTTAATTTTTTTTTTTTTTTTGTACTGGCTGGCTCTTAAACACCAGGCTGGGTGCTGGGCCCTGGCAGTTCCCTTCCCTCTCACAACCCTCCTGGGCTTTCCCTTGGGCTCCCAGGGCAAAGTCAAGGCTCCGAATGCTGGAGCTTTCTGAGCCGACCTCTGTACCTTCCATTCTGTTCACCAGCCGCCCTTGG
Source organism: Pseudorca crassidens (assembly GCF_039906515.1). Lineage (NCBI taxonomy): Eukaryota > Metazoa > Chordata > Mammalia > Artiodactyla > Delphinidae > Pseudorca > Pseudorca crassidens. The sequence goes on from NC_090298.1 coordinate 168,340,011, forward strand.
CCTTCTCCCTTCCCTCCCGCTAGGCTCGTCAGACTCCCGACTTTTGCCCATGCTGCAGCCCCGCATCTTCCAGGAAACCCACTCCAATCTCTCCTGTCTCCTCTTTGATTCTCACAGATACCAGGCACCAACCTGCCTCAGGGCTTTTGCACTTGCCATTTCCGCTTCCTGAAACACCCTCCCCTACTTCTCTATATGGTGCTTTGCTCGTAGGTCCCCTCCTCAGAGAAGCCTTCCCTAGCCCCCCACTATGCTCCCTTCCATCAATGTTTTGCTGATTTTCCCCCATGTTTACTATCCACCATCATGCCCACGGGTCCAGGGGCCACGCTTAGTATTGGCCGTTGCTGAGTATTCGGTTTTCAATGCCTGAGCCAAACTTTCCAACCCTCAGCATCAAGGCCTGTGATTTTTTTTTTTTAAATAAGGAAATTTTTTTTTTCAATTTATTTTGTCTGTGCCAGGTCTTAGTTGTGGCACGCGGACTTCTTAGTTGCAGCACGTGGACTTCTTAGTTGCAGCATGCGGACTCTTAGTTGCGGCATGCGTTTGGGATCCAGTTCCCCAACCAGGGATCGAACCCGGGCCCCCTGCATTGGGAGTGGAGAGTCCTACCCACTGGACCACCGGGGAAGTCCCTCAAGGCCTGTGATTGATTCCCAGTTGACAGATGGGGAAACTGAGATCCCCCCCAATGCCAGGACTTTGCCCAGATCCTCTATTCTGACCCCTCTGGGCCATGACCCCCAGGGGGCGGGTGTGGTAGTCAGAATCCTGGTTCCCCTGGAACCTGTGACTATGATACCTTCCATGGCAAAAGGGACTCTGCAGATGGGATTAAGTTAAGGACCCTGAGATGGGGGATGATTCTGGATTATCCGAGTGACCCAGCGTCATCCCAAGGGTCTTTATAAAAGGGAGGCAGAGCGTTAGAGCCAGAGAAGGAGACGTGACAACAGAAGCAGAGGCTGGAGTGAAGCTTTTTGAAGATGGAGGGCGGGGCCACGAACCAAAAAATGCGAGCGCCTCTAGAAGCTGGAAAAGACGGGAAAGCACCATATAGAGAAGTAGGGGAGGATGTTTCAGGAAGCGGAAATGGCAAGTGCAAAAGCCCTGAGGCAGGTTGGTGCCTGGTATCTGTGAGAATCAAAGAGGAGATAGGAGAGATTGGAGTGGGTTTCCTGGAAGATGTGGCGCTGCAGCATGGGCAAAAAAAAGGCTTCCTGGAGCCTCCGGAAGGATCAGCTCTGCCCATGCCTTGATTTTCGCCCAGTGAGACCCATGCGGGACATCTGACTTCCAGAACTGTCAGGCAATAAATTTGTGCGGCTTTGCTAAGTGCTTCACTAAGTTTGTGGTCATCGGTTACACCAGCCCAGGAGACGCATACATCAGGCAGCTCCAAACAGCCTCTCCATGGATACAAGCCCTTTTGCTTGGTAACATCCCTGAAGGCTCGCAGCTTTTATTTTGACACGTCTCAGTGTAAAAGTCGTGTGTGTGTGTGTGTGTGTGTGTGTGTGTGTGTGTGTGTGTGTGTGTGTGTGTGTGTGGAAGGGCAGTGGGTGCTGGTCACCTGATCTGCTCTGATCCCAACCCTCTGGGATGGTGGAGAGCCTCAGAGACAGAAACAACCTCAGCCAGGCTTGGCTACGTGTCCTGTGATGCGGCTAATGTGGACTTTGAGTCCAGCCACCTACAGCCTTCAGAAGACCTGGCGGGACAGACACCTCCTGCTCCAAGAAACGGTCTCTGATTACTCACGTTACTCTGGGTGCAGCCAACAGCACTCATCACCCTGGGACCGGAGCTGCCTGGTCATGTGACCATCTGTGAGCCCCGGGAGGGCTGAGCGCACCTGCCGTGTCCCCAGCGCCCCACGCACAAACCATCACATAGTAGGAGCTCAGTCAATATTTTGGTCTGAATTAAACAACATACCTAAGATGGATTATTATTACAGAAAAGGCCCAGAATGGAGAGGGGAGGCTCCCGAGGCCATCTGGGGATTTGCCTTGGGATGACGTTGGAATGGTGGCTAGGGTCCTCCCTCTGGATACCCTGACTAGCCCCTGAGGCTCTCCTCTCCTCTCAGCTTCTGGAGAGGACCCCTGTACTAGGAGCTCGCCTCCCGACGGCTGGGTGACTTTCGGCAAGCACCTTCCACCCTCTGAGCAGCTCCCAGATCCTACATTCCACCACGGAGGGAACCTAAAGGTCTGATTGCTGACAAGGCACAGAGACAGCAAGTGGATTCCTCAAGGTCACACAGTAAGGCAAAGAGAGAGGGGCCCCTGGCTACCAGGTGGTCTCTGCTTCCCACTTCCCACTTCAACTTTGGGATCGTACCAACCCCTTCCCCAGCCTCCCTTCTTTCTCTGGGCCTGAGGAGGGAGTGCTGAAGGTAGTCACCCTGGCACGGGTTTAATGGACGTCTGGCAGCCAGACCATTACAAAGACAGTCCCGATGAATTTGTATTTGTGAATATCTCAATGCGGCTGCCCTGGCCAAGCCAGCCCGCCTAGGGCCCCGCCCGTCTTTGTCAACATCTCAAAGCACCAGGCGAGAATCCCCTTCAATGCAAACCTCCGCCGAACACTTGGCAAATCTCTTTTATTTTTCCCTCTCTTTATTCTCACCCTCCTTTTCCCTCCTCTCAGCTCAGGGAAGAAGCGATGAAGGGCAGAGGAGGCCAAGGAAAGATGAACAAAGCCACCGCGTTCCAGGCCGGCCGGGCAGAATGGGAGATTTTCAGGCGGATTGTGGAATTCAGCGGGTTGAATGGAGGCCGCTTCGAGCGAGGATTCTAGCAGCTCAGATCACAAAGGCGGCCGAGCGGGGCCTCCTCGGCAAAGCTGCCAACACCTGCTCCCTTTTCAGCGCCACAATAGGGAAGTTAAGCTTCAGCCACGGCCTCCTGCATCCCGAAGGGACCTAGCCCATGGGGCTCAGCTGCCCTGGGAGCTGCAGGGACGTGAGGAGGACAGCAGAGGGGTCTCTCGACGGCTCCCTGGCCCCCACCCACTTGGTGCCAGGAGCACCCGCAGTTGTGACAACCACAGATGTATCTGTGATAACGCCCGGTTGATCTCGGGCGGCCTCGGCCTACAGCAGCTTGAAGCAGGGTTTTGGTTTCTGGCCGGTGACAGGTCACAGCGGTGAGAGCACCGAATCCTAGCCACTAGACCAGTGGTCGGTGACGAGGCCCTGGCGCTATGGCTTTGCAGAAGAAGAATTCCCACAAAGATGGAAAGTAGTGAAACAAGTAAAGTATTTATTAAAGGAAAAGAAGAGTGCAGTACGTGTGGCTAGACACACGGGCGGGCTCAGAGAGAGAGTCGCACCCTCTTGGTAGTTTGAATCACTTTTATGAGGCGTTTCTTCCAGGTTTCCTTTGGCCAATCATTTTGATTTGCCTGGTTCAGAGTCCGTATTTGGTATATCTCAGGATTTTCCCACGTGTGAGCGCGCATCTCTTAGCCAAGATGGATTCTACCGAAGAGGCCTATGGGTAGTGAGCATTAGTTACCATCACTTAGCATCACTCCCCTTTTGACCTCCCAGGAGCCTTTCTGTGCATGTGTAGTCGGGATGTCTCCTGACTTCAAGAATGAGGAATATGTGGTCTCTTATCTTCTATCTGGGCAGGGCCCAGCCTCCTCTCTCAATTGTCCTGTTATTCCCGTCTGAGTATCAGTCCACAAGGAACGAACTCAAACCATTTGCCCTGGGGGCCCATCTGTCTCCTGCCTCACAGTGTCCCCTGGGTGCAGGATTGCCCCCAGATGAAAACCACTGCTTTCCATTATTTTTTTTTTCACATCTTTATTGGAGTATAAGTGCTTTACAATGGTGTGTTAGTTTCTGCTGTACAACAAAGTGAATCAGCTCTATGTATACATATATCCCCACATCCCCTTCCTCTTGAGCCTCCCTCCCACCCTCCCTATCCCATCCCTCTAGGTCGTCACAAAGCACCGAGCTGATCTCCCTGTGCTGTGCGGCAACTTCCCACTAGCCATCCATCTTGCATTTGGTAGCGTGTATATGTCAGTGCGCCCCCCTGCGCCCTCTAGTCTGTTCTCTTCGTCGGCGTCTTTATTCCTGCCTCGCCACTAGGTTCATCAGTACTATTATTATTATTTTAATTTTTTTTTTTTTTTTTTGGCTGTGCGGCTCGCAGGATCTTAGTTCCCCGACCAGGGATCGAACCCATGCCCCCAGCGATGGAAGCACGGAGTCCTAACTACTGGACCGCCAGGGAGGTCCCTGCTTTCCATTATTATTAATTCTTAGAAGTGACTTGGTTAGGCCAAAGCACGTGCCCATGGTTTGAAAACACTGACAGATGTTGTCCACTGGTCCTCTGAATTTTATGGCAGTATTGTCAAGTTGTATCTATGACCCTCCCGGTAGCTGGACACATCATGACCTATGAGACCAGACACTTCCCGGCCCAAGGTGAGACTGCAGGAGGGACTTCCCATTGGAGCTCTGACCCCTTCTTGGCTGGAACTTCACTCCCCACCCCTGCCACCAGCCTCTGCAGAAGGGGAGCCCCCACCCCTCCCTTACCCTGGGGGTGGATGGAAAATTCCCACCTGCTGTGACCTGGACTGAGGAGCTGGCCCTTCCTTTGATGGAGGAATAATGCAATCAGCTTCCAGCTGAGGCTCTGAGGGGGGATCCTGTCTGGTCCCTGGTTGGGGAAGGAGGGACCAAAGCAAGGAGAGTGAGGGCTCCAGGCCTGCGGGATGGTGAGCTTCAGGGCAGAGACAGGGGCTGTTTGAGGGCCTGATGTCTCGAGATCCATGGGGTCCCTAGCACCTCTTGCCCCAATGCATGCATGCATTCATTCATTCAGTATCTACCTCCCCCCTCAGTGCCCTGACCTGAGTGCTGGGGACACAGCAGTGACAAAGACAGACCCTGCCCTGTCCTCCTAGAGCTCACAGTCCAGAGATGGACACGTGACTGGGTAGTCGCCACTGGGTGAAGAGAGCTCTGATGGGAAGCATGCAGGCAGCTGAAAGAGCCCGGGGAAGCCCCTGAGCCGGCCTGGAGGTCGGGGTGACTTCTAAGCTGAGTCTCAAAGGGTCCAGGGAGTTTAGTTGGGTGAAGATGGAGAGTGAGTAGCCGGATCAGATTTTAGGAGCCTTTTTGGGGAGGATGGATGGGAAGGCTTGGGATTGGAGGCAGGGAGACCAGGGAGGAGCAGAGGTTGGGATTCAGGCAGACAGGGGAAGGGCTGTGATGGGCAGTGGGGACAGGCAAACCGAGGGGTGCCCCTGAGATGGGGACAGGTTTGGGGGCAACATCCAGAGCTGCCCAGATCCCCCTGGGTCTGATGCTTTGACAGGGGTCCCTCCAGGCTTGGGTGCCAGGATTGGTGGAGTGACGGCTGTAAACAGCCGTGGAGAGCCATGCAAATGCGTCTAGAGCGGGCCGACAGCCCGAGTGACGAGTGACGGGCCGTTATTAGCTCGAGAGCGCGTGGGTTTAAAATAGCATCGTGGCAGCAACAAAAGCAATTTGCCTCCTGAATTTTCATTCTGAGTGGATGAGCTGCTTTTAATCAAGCAAGGCGTCCCAAAATGCTCTTAATTACCTCAAGTCAAGGGCTCGGCAGTAATTTCGATGTCGACTTTTGGGTGGGCGTGATTAGGTTTTCATCAAAGAGGTTGCAGGGAAGATGAGAAGGATGTTAGGGTGAAGTCGGACCCGAGCTGCCCTGGATGGCCCGATGGAGAATCAGCGGGCAGGGGCCTGTGGGCCAGAGCCAGGCCTCGGGGCGGGAAGGTCAATCTCAGGCTTGACTGTATGGCTTTGGCAAGTCATCATCCCTTTGGGGGCCTTGGTTTCCTTTCTCCATTAAATGCAGAGGTTGGTGATGGTTTCATGATGAGGATAAAATGAGAGCGTGCTTGAAAACTTCTTAGCATCAGATCAATCAGGTCGTTCATCATTCATTCATTCATTTATTCACTCGTTTATTTACTGAGCACCTCCTGTGTGCCAGGCCCTGTTAAAACAGGGCACCGGAAACTCAGCAACAACCATGACAAATGACATCCTGCCTCTTGGGTCTAGCAGAAGAGACAGTCACCAAACAAGGAACTCATCACATTTCACTGATTCTAAGATGCTTCATTTTCCTGTTGTAACATCTCTGAAATTGGGATGTGTCTTCTTCCCCTGTGCCATGATTTAATTGGCAGGGATGTTTTCATCCTTAGCAGGATATAAAACAAGGGTGGGTTTTCTCTTTGATGGCATCTCAGAGTCCATGGGATACAGTAATAAGTAAGTATGTGGCAGGGGGTGTTTGAAGGTGAGGAGAGAAGAAATGAAAGATGGTGTTTTCCAAAGTCCTTGACACCAGCCGAGAAACTCTGTTGCTCACGTCACACCTAAGGGTCGGGGCCACGGAAGCATCCAAGTCTTCTGCAGCTGGTCACGTATCATGTGGTTACAATGCAGTTAGAAGAGGACCAACCATATTTAGCGTCTCACCAGAGAGGGAGTCCCAGGTATTTGGGGTAGGACCGTGGTGAGATGGTGGAAGGAGCTGGAAGCATTGGGCAGTGGCTCCAGGGGTTGCCCTGGCAAAGGTACTGGGTTTTGTTGATTTGTGGAAGTTGGAGCAACTTTCTGGCCTGTGGACATGTGGTTTCTATTGTGGCCTCAAGTCTCCTTGATGGGATGATAAACCGCACGGCTGCAGAGGCTCGGAGCATCATACCCCGGAGGAAAGCCAGCTCCTGGAAACAGGCAGGCTCTGGAGTCAGACGGGTTTAGGGGCCAATTCCGGCTCCACCACTTCCTGGTAAGCGACGTCGAACAAGTGATGTTCCCTCCTGAGCCTAGTGTCTTGGTCTGTAAAACAGAGTCAGTATCAATTCTTACCTGGGAGCGTGGGGGTGTGGGTTAAATGAAATCACTCAGGAAAAGTACTGAGCATAGCACCTGGACCATAGGAAGGGCTTGATCAACATTACCTATTAGAATCAGGAGTCTTCACTTTCATCCAGAACCTGCATCACCTCTTTCTGTCCAAACTGTCAAAAAACTTCCAGTCTTATTTATTAGATCAGGCTTGGTTTTGCTGCAGTAACAAACAGCCCATAGGTCTCAGAGGTTAATGACATCAAAGATTTATTTTTCGGCACTTCTCTGGCAGTCCAGTGGTTAAGACTCCACGCTTCTAATGCAGGGGGCGTGGGTTTGATCCCTGTTCTGGGAACTAAGGTCCCACATGCTGTGTGGTACGGCCAAAAAAAAAATTTATTTTTCACTCACATTGTATAGTCACCGTGGTTTTTTGGGCTGGGGGCTTGCCTCATGTCACCTGACTCAAAGATGCTGGCTGATGGAGCAGGCACTGTCTAGAATATTGTTGGTCTCTGTGTCAGAGAGAAAGACAACTCTGGAGGTTCTCTTACTAGCAATAAATGCTCTGGCCTGAAAGTGACACAGGTCATTTCCTGGTCTGTATACCAGAACTAGTCATATAGCCCCACCCAGTCCAACCATTCGTGGATGTGCTCATGTAACAGTCAGCTATTGCTGTGTGACAAACATTCACCGAATCTCTTTGGCATACAGCAGCAAGCATTTATTTCTCATTGCACATCTGTAGGTCAGCTGGGCTCAGTACTCAGTGTCCAGATCTGGTCCATGTGTTTCTCATCGTCCTTGGATTAGTGGCAGCTCAAGATATATTTGTCTCATGGCTAAAGGCAGTAGCACAAGAAGGCATGCGGAAGAATGCAGTCCCTCTTAGGGCCTCAGCTCAGATTTGACACACTATCACTTTTGCTCATATCGCTTTGGCCTAAGCAAGTCTCATGGTTGGGACTGACATCAGTGGGTCAGGGAAATATGTTTCTCCTGTGGAGTTTGGGGATCTGTTGGAATTTGCTGAGTAATAATCTAATCTTCCATAATCCAGAAGGTGAGGTCAGGAAATATTTGGTGAGATCATTATTAGTTACCATGCATTAGCCATATACATAAATGCCCAGGTGGTAAGTGGAAAGACCAGGTGGATATGAGCTTCAGGTGTGGCTGAATCCAGGAGCTCATTTCTCTCTGTCTCTCTGCTCTGCTTTCTCTGCATTGTTCTGTTCTCAGACTCTGCGTAGAGAGCCTAACAAGAGGTCTGCAGCAAGATGTCTAACCTCACATCCTTTCAGGTTTGAGCCCAGCAGGAATAGCCTGCATTATGACAGTCCTTTTTTCAGGTATCAGATCTCTCAAATAGCATGTGACAAAGAAACAGCAACCTTCATCACTTGATTGACAGATCAAATGAGCAAATTATAGCCTTCTCTTCCCACTGCTCCCCTCGTACTCCCTCCCGGTCACACTGAGAAGCTCATCTTTTACAGAACAGGCTCTCCTTTCCCAGGGTCCCCCTCTCCCAGTGTTTGCTCATACAGTCCCTGCCTCCGCACCTCCCCCGGGGGATCGGATTACACAATCCAACAGCACAGGCCCCCAGGGGGCCGGGCTAGAGTTCTTTGTGCGGATCCCTGATGCTGCGGGCCCTTCTCAGCTCTGCCCACAAGTGCATTTGCTTGAACCCAAGTCAGCCGGCTCGGAACGTGAGCCTCTTGGCTGAGGTCAGAAAAACAGGGCAGCAGCCAGCATGGAGTTTGTTTAATTGATTTGCTCCGAAGTGGCCATCTTTCTGGATAGTCCCGACTGGAGAAGGCAGGGTGGAATCAGGAAGCTTGCCCTGGGCACTTGCTCACTGCCACCCCTTCCCCAGGCTGGGAGCAGAAAAAGCTGGATCCAGGCACTCCCAACCCCAAGTGCTGAGGGTGGGGCCAGAGGGCATGACCAGGTCTGGTGCGGAGCTGACAGCACTGTACGTGGAGTCCAACAGACTTGGGTTCAAATCCCTGCTTGGCCACTTATCCACTGTGACCTTAGCCAAGCCCCTTAACTTTGTATGCCTCAGTTTCCCCATCTGTGTAAACTGAGGAAGGCAGTAGCCTCTAACTCGTAGAGCTGTTCCAGGGAGTTAATACACCAACGGAAGGAACCAGCAAACTTTTATTGTAAAGGGCCAGAAAGTCAACGTTTTCAGCTTGGTGGACCATATAATCCACTCCACCATTGTTGTGCAAAACCCACCCATAGATGATACGTAAATGAATGAGCGTGGCCGTGTGCCAATAAAACTTTATTTATGGACACTGAAATTTGAATTTCATATCATTTTCATGTGTCTCAAAATATTATTCTTTGATTTTTTTCCCCCAACCATTTAAAAATCTACAAAACAGGTGTTGGGCCATATTTGACCCCTGGCTGACTCCTTATGTATATAGAGCATTTGCAAGAGTATCAATACTTCGTGAATAGAAAGTGCTCAACAAATGCTACTACTATTGTTATTGTTTGTTGTTGTTGTTTTTAATCTGGAGGATCTCAAAGTCAGGGTGTGAGAGCACAGAAGGACCTCAAACATCCATTTGACGAATGAGGCTGCTCCTCTTCTGAGCCATGTGACCTGGAGAGGTTTCACCTCTCTGAGCCTCAGTCTCCCCATCTGTACAATGAGTATGGCATTACCTCCCTCAGAGGCAAAGTGATGACTCACCATCCACCCCCTTCCATGACCATGCTGCTCTGCTCTCTTTCAGGCTTCCAGACCTTTGCTCTTGCTGGTCCCTCCTCCCAGAATAAACTCCCCCAACTCACCCATTGCCTCTGTGTCATCCTTGGGGGTCAGCACAGAGGCTGCCTCATCCAGGAAGCCTTTTGTGACACACAGAGTGGATCAGGGCTCCCCCAGTGTCCTGTGCATCCCTCTCGCCCATCATAGCAGATATGACACCAGGCTGGGAGTATCAGTGCTGCTCCAAGAGGTCTCGGGGCTGTGTCTTTTCTACACACAAGCCTGGACAAAAAAGGGATACCAAAAATATGTTTGGATTTAATGTCTTTCTCCCAATTCCCAAACTCTCTTACCCTCAGCTCCTCCCTCTTCCTCCTTTCCTTCTTTCTCTCTCAGAAACCCCTTGGGACCCAGAGCCATTGCAACATCTCCCTCCCTTTGCTTCCTGTGGCAGACAGACCCTAAGGTGGCTCTCACGCTTCCTGCTTCCTGACGCCCACACCTTTGTGTGGCCCTCTCCCCTTGCATGTGGGTGGGGCTCGTGACCTGATTCTAAGCAACAGGGTATGGCAGGGGTGATAGGAAGCCACTTCTGTGATTATGCTGCCTTATTTAAGACTCTTTCTTGCTAGCAGCCTTGCCACTCTTTTTTTCTTTTACTGGCAAGCAGACATTTTGAGAATAGTCCCTGGAGGGGATCATGTGGCAAGGAACTGTGGGTGGCCTCTAGAAGCTGAGAGCAACATCCAACTGACAGTCAGCAAGAAGCTGGGGCCCTCAGGCTTATAGCCACAAGGAAATGAGTCCTGCCAACGACCTGCAGGAGCTTAGAAGCAGGTCCTTCCCCAGTTGAGCGTCTGATGAGACTATTGTCCCAGAGACACCAAAACTGCAGCCTCATGAGAGACCCTGAAGTGGGCCACCCAGCTAAGTCATGCCTGGATTCCTGACCCACAGAAACTGAGATAGTAAATGTGTTCTTTTAGGCTGCTATGTTTGTGGGTACTTTGTTACACAGCAATAGCTGACTGATACATTTCCACTTAGACATTTCCTTCAGGGCTCTTCTACAGCTCAGGTAACATACAGGGAGCTCCATATTCCCCATCCAGCCTCCATGGCACCACTCTAACAAGGCCCAGTGTCATGGGGTGGGATGTGGCTGCATTGGGGCTCTTGCAGGCAAGGCTGGATGGGTAGCAAAAGCCAGAGAGGGGTAACTAAGGACATGGTGCCCGTCATCCCTAGGCCTATGGGGTCCAGGCCACCTGCCCCTGGGGAGGAGGTGGCGGTGGGCCTAGGCTACCTCATACTGGGTATGGGCTCTTCTGTTAGTTCCAAAGCTGTTGGGCTGTGTCCCACTCTGAACAAGAGGTTATAGTGTGGGACGCTAATAAGTGGGGGTGACTTATACGATGTCGTTTGTTGGCTCAGACAGGGCATTAAATGACACTGAATAAAGAGAAAATTCATTCTCTCAAAGTCTTTTAGAATCTTTTTAGTACCACACTGTCCCATACAGTAGCCATTAAATTTAAATTAATCAAAATAAAATAAAATTCGATTGAAAGCAGGGTCTCAAAGAGATATTTGTACATCCATCTTGATAGCAGCATTATTCACAATAGCTGAGAGGTTGATGCAGCCCCAGTGTCCATCAACAGGTAGATGGATAAACAAAATGTGGTCCATCCATACACTGGATTATTATTCAACCTTAAAAAGAAAGGACATTCTGACACCTGCTACGACGTGGATGAACCTTGAGAACATGATGCTCAGAGAAATAAGCTAGTGACAAAAGAACAAATACTGTCTGATTCCACTCACAGGAGGTCCTAGAGGAGTCACGTCCATAGAGACAGGAAGTAGGTGGTGGGGGCCAGGGGCTGGGGGAAGGGATGGGAAGTCAGTTAATGGGGACAGAGTTTCAGTTTGGGAAGATGAGAAAGTTCTGGAGATGGACAGTGGGGCTGGTCACATGACGATATAAATGTACTTAATGCCACTGAAGCTGTGCACTTAATAACGGCTAAGATGGTAAATTTTATGCTATGAGTATTTTACCACAATTTAAAAAATAAAATCATTAAATAAATTTAAAATGCAGTCCCACAGTTGCACTGGACACAGAAACCACATGCCGCTGGTGGCTCCCATATCGGACAGGACAGATATAGACCATTTCTCTCTTCACAAGAAGTTCATCAAGAACTTGCTTTAATGCCTCCTCACATGCACTAATTTTCCTTCTAAAGAGGAAAGAGGCCTCGTGGTCACAGCTTGGGGCCCAGGACAGGGAGAATTTAATAAGTGGGCTTTGTTTTTCGCTGTGGATCCCCAACTGTTCTCCGCAGAGAGCCAGAGGGCCCCAGTGAGCACTTGAGTCAGGCCCCGCCGCTCCTCTGCCCACAGCCCTCCAGGGCTCCCACCTCCCTTGGGATAAAACCTCAAGTCCTCCCCTGCAGCCCACAAGGCCCTGCACGACCTGCCCCGTCCCCTCCCTGCCCTCCCCTCCTCCCTCTCTCCCCCTTGCTCATTCTGCTCCAGACACACAGGCTCTTCACTGTTCCTCCAACACACCAGGCATGGTCCTGCCCCAGGACCTTTGCATGGGCTGTTCTCTCTGCTGGCAGCTCTTCCTTCAGAAATCTACATGGCTCCCTCTCACCTCCTTTGGGTTTTTGCTCAAGGGTCTCCTGGGTGAAACCCTCATTTTCATCCTAATTAAAAATCGCAGAGTTTATTCAGAATTTACAGATAGCTCCTATCCTACCTTCCAGACAAGAGCCTGGGGCTCAGAATCTGGAACTCTCTGAACAGTACTCGTAGGATGGGGGTCTAGAATGCCCTGGCCTGCCCATGACCTTGTCCTCAGCCTGGCCTGTTCCCAGCTGGCTCTGCCCCCCTCCCTCCAGGAGCTCAGAAATTCGCCCGGTGCACAGATGCCAGACAGGAAAATTAATTGGGCCTTGCTAGAGCTGCTCTCCCCGCTCCTCATCAATAACAGCCGTAAAGTAGAATTTATGCAGCAGTGCTGGCTCCGGATGGAAACTGGGAGGAGGGGTAACGTTCTAGAAAAGTCAATCCCTCACCACGGGAACAGGCGGCAGCTGGGGCTCCAGAACACCAGAGCCAGCTTCCTGCTGCCTTTCTAGAAGTTGCACCTTTCCCTGGGTTGGGTGGGGGGGGGACGAAAGAAGATACCCCCTGGCTTACCCAGTCCTTGGTCAGGAACCACTTACCTAAATACATTCCACATTTATAAACACCTACTGTGGGTCAAGTGTTTTGGGGACGTTGACGGTTTTAATTGGGAGTTAGGGATTATTTTTTATGTCTACTTTAACCAGCAGGGAAACTGGCCCATAGAGGTTAAGCAACTTGCTTAAGGTCGCACAGCTGCTGCTCTCACACTCACCCCTGGCTTAGGGGTTTGTGGGGACCAGGATGTGACAAAGGCAATGTAGGCAGTCAGGGAAGATGTGACCTGCCAGCTGGAGGACACCAGGAACACGCCATCCTCATCACCACTGTGGCTGGGGATCTGGCTGGGGACCCAGCTTATGCACCTAGGCTCTACACAGTCACACTGATTTAGCTAAGGGCTGCTGGCCACACCTAGAACTATTGAATGGAACATGCTTTGAAGCCCTTGCATATGCCGATCCTTTGGTCTCCATTGCCTTTCCTCCCCTTTCCCTTCTGAGAAGGGGCTCTTCTAGGTATCCCTGGGAAGTTGAGTGGCCTGTGGGTTCAAAGCCTGGCTCTGCTGTGTGACTTTGGGGAGGTGTATTCCCCTCTCTGGGCTTCGCTTCCTCATCTGAAAAATGGAGATAATTGTGGAGTTGCACAGAGCAAGTACAGATAGCGGAGCTTCCAACACTGACCAAGCGCTCGGCAAACGGGGGGCTATTTTATTACTATTCTTACTGTTTTTGTGTCGCCCTCTGACTGCAGAGACACACGAGACCATTACATCTCCCTCTCCCCGGAGCCCTTTCCGCAATCCCCGGACCAAACCCAGTGGCCTCCCTCTCCAGCAGACACTGCAGGGATGGTTTTGATGGACATGTTTTTTGCATGGAAAAAAACTGGAGGATTTGTATTTTGCCAAAAGTGTCATCAGAGAGAAAATATTTCCTTCATTTCTGGCGAGTGTTGATGTGTAAGAGCCAGTGGCTTGGTGGGGGGGTAGGGGCTCCACACAATGGGGACCAGCCACAGGCACTGCAGCCCAGCATCCTCTTCAGCCTCCAGATCACCCTCCCAACCCTCCCCATGCCCAGCTCCCCACCCGCTCCTCTCCGGTCTTTGCCTGGCTTTTCCCCTTGAGAATCTCACGGTCTTTCAGTCCCTTCACCTCTGTCTCCCTCCTCAGTGAGTTTGGAATAAGGAAATGACACTGGAGCTGTGATTTGCAAAATGAGGAGTTTGCCTGGAGAAGGGGGTGAGTGGGAGGAGTGATCCAGGCAGAGTGGGAACAGCATATGCAAAGGCCCTGGGGCAGCACCGTGCCTGGTGTGTTGGAGGAACAGCCAGGAGGCCCGTGTGTCTGGAGCAGAGGGAGCGAGGGGGAGAGAAGGAGGAGGGGAGGGCAGGGAGGGGACGGAGCAGGTCGTGCAGGGCCTTGTGGGCCAGGGGGAGGCCTGGGTTTTATGGAGCCCTGGGAGGATGTTTGAGGGGGTGGGGGTGGGAGGGTTGTGATCTCCTTTATGTGTAAATATATCCCTTGGGAATGGGTTGGAGGGGTACAGAGTAGAGGTGTGGAGGCCAAGGAAGAGAGCCCTGGCCACCCAGCCTGGCTCGAGGGCAGAAAGATGAGGAACAAACACCCTCCCACACACGCTGGGAGGTGTCGGCAGCATCCAGTGAAATTCCAAATAAACCGAACTCAGCCTCTGCCCCCGTTCTAGAGTGACAGAGACATATGTCCAGTCACTGTCACTTTGGCATTGAAGGACAGACCACCGGAAACTGCCCGAAGCCCACCACCGAGGTGGGTGACCCCTGCACCTCGGATAAGTGAAGGCTACACAGCTGTGACAGAGGATGAGGTCAGCTATATGAGCAGGTGTGGACTGCTTAGGGACACGTGGACAACGGTAAGAGGAAGCCACAGGACAATCATGTGGGCAGAGAAAGTTCTGGAAGCATTTGCATCAGAATGTCAACCGGGGGGTACCCAAGGCAAGGGGTTTTATTTTATTTTGTTTTGTTTTATTATTACTTTTTTTAAATTTAGGTGAAATTCACATCACACAAAATTAACCAACCTGGTGGCATTAAGTGACATTCTAATCACCCCAAAAGAAAACCCAGTACCCCCCAATATAGTGTTACTTCTTACATTTAAAAACTAATTTTTATTGTGCTTAAATACACATAAATGCCCCCTGCTCCTGGTGGCCCCAGGTGTTCCTTGGCATGTGACAGCATCCCTCCAATCTCTGTCTCCATCTTCACGTGACCATGTTCTCTCTGGGTCTCTGTGCTCTCCTTTTTTTAAAATTTTATTTTATATTGGAGTAGAGTTGATGAACAACGTTGTGTTAGTTTCAGGTGTAAAGCAAAGTGATTCAGTGATACGTATACATGTATCTATTCTTTTTCTAATTCTTTTCCCATTTAGGTGATTACAGAATATTGAGCAGAGTTCCCTGTGCTATACAGTAGGTCCTCGTTGGTTTTCTATTTTAAATACAGCAGCGTGTACACGTATCAGTCCCAAACTCCCAATCTATCTCTCCTGCCCACCCTCCCCCTGGTAACCATAAGTTCGTTCTCTAAGTCTGTGAGTCTGTTTCTGTTTTGTAAATAAGTTCATTTGTTTTTTTTTTTTTAAGATTCTGCATTTAGGCAGTATCGTATGGTATTCGTCTTTCTCTGTCTGACTTACTTCACTTAGCATAATAATCTCTGGGTCCATCCGTGTTGTTGCAAATGGCATTACTTCATTCTTTTTAATGGCTGAGTCTCTCTTCTTTTTACATGGGTACCAGTCATTCGATTTAGGGCTCACCCTAGATGCAGGATGATTTCATTTCTAGATCCTGAACTAATTACATCTGCAAGGAGCTGATTTCCAAATAAGGTAACATTCTGGGGTTCCAGGTGATCATGAATTTTGCGGGGACAATATTCATCCCACCACACTATGTAAGGAACCATAGTCACAGGTTGCATTAGGATGAGGACATCTTTGGGGGCATATTATTCTGCCTCCCACATCATCTACCCTATTGTGTCCCTTCCCTGCTCAAAGGCATGGATCCTCATTGCCTTAGAATAAATGGAAACACCTCACTGGGGGCCACAGGGCTCTGCCTGGTCCAGAATCTGTGTTCTCCTCCCATGTCCCTCTCTCCATCTCACTCGGTCTCCGTTATCTTCACACAGGCCAAGTTTGTTCTTGCCTCAGGTCCTTTCCACTGGCTGTGGCCTCTGCCTGGAATGCCCTTTCTTACCTAGATCTTCTCACTCAGTTAGAACTCAAAGCTTACCACTGCAGAGATATGTTCCCAGACCACCTGGGCTAAATCTCACCTCCCCCCTCTCCTCCCATGGCCTTTTACTATTGATAACTATAACTGCCTGGGTCCTCCAGTTCCCATTCTCACCTCTCATGGTCTGTCCTCCCCACAGCAGCCAGAGGGCACCTGTGAGCACCTGAGTCAGGCCCCGCCCCTCCCCTGCCCACAGCCCTCCAGGGCTCCAACCTCCCTGGGGGTAAAAGCCCAAGTCCTCCCCGGGGCCTACAAGGCCCTGCACGACCTGCCCCGTCCCCTCCCTGCCCTCCCCTCCTCCCTCTCTCCCCGTTGCTCACTGTGCTGCAGCCACAAGGGCCTCTTTGCTGTTCCTCCAACACACCGGGCACAGTCCTGCCCCAGGGCCTTTGCACGGGCTGTGCCCTCGGCCTGGAATACCATTGCTCAGATTCCGCCCCCCCTCCATGGCTCCCTCCCTCACCTCCCTCAGGTGTCTGCTCAGATGTCATCTCCTCAGTGAGCCCCTCTTATCGTTTCACCCTCCTCCGTCTCTGACATACTATACCTTCTCCCTGCTTCGTTGTTTTCCCCACAGCATTGATTATCCAACACACCATACAATTATTTATAGTGTTTATTGCTCATTGCCCATCCTCCCCTCTGGACTTGAGCCCTGAGAGGGCTGCTCCTGGGTCTGTCTTGGCCACTGCTTGTCTGCAACCTGAAACCCGGGGTCAGCAATAGGAGAGGCTCAGATTAGTATCTTCTGTATAACACAGGTTGACTTACTTTCCATCCTGGAGCCTCAGTTTCCATATCTATCTAATGGGGTTATGATCCGTCCTTCTGTAGGGTTGATGAGAGTCTCCGGCCATCCCCCAATTCTGCAGAAGTTCTTGGCCAGCTGGGCTCTGGCACACAGTAAGAGCCTGAGTTTCTTGCTCTCATTCCATTACTCAGACCCAGCGTGGGAGGTGACAGCCCTGCAGATGCCACTGGCTCAGGCTGGACCACTGGGGCCAAGACACTGTCATATTTGGTAAATTGCAGGCAGGCGGCTCCCAACACTGCAGCACCAAAGACAGGCAGGGACGTGACAGGAAATTTTCTGGGCTCCCTCTTGAGACCTGGGGCTGGGCACAGAGTTGGAGGAATGGGAGACTTCCCTGTCCCTCTCTGGGTCTCAATTTCTGCATCAGCAAAAAGAAGAGACCTTGAGATTATTGAGGCATCTCTGAGTTCCTTCAGCCATATCCTACACTGAGTCTCTGACCAAACCCTTTCATGGCTTTGAGCCTCCATATGTAAAGTGCAGGGCTAAAAAAAGAAGAAATAAGGTCTGAACATGGTGGGTGGTAACCATTGGTCTTCTTTGCTGCTCCATTCCCAGCTCCCAGGACAGGACCCAGAGCTCAACAAACAGTAATATACCCTCCTTATGATAGCTAACCTTATTGAGCACCTACTGTATACCCGGCCCCACACTGAGAACATTATAAGTATTTTAGGTCTAATTTAAGCTTTAAAGCAGCCCTGTGATATAGGGTACAATTATTATCCCCATCTTGCAAACAGGGAAACTGAGGCTCAGAGAGGTAAAGACAGTCACCTAAGGTCACACAGCCAAGAAATTGTCGAGGCTGAATTGGACCGGGTCCTCTGATCCCAAGTCTGTGTTCTAAACTGTCATACTCCACAGCCCCAGGAAACATCTGTCGAATGAATAAATGAGTGTTGATCCTTGGGAAGGGGGAGGGGGCTCTTGGCCACTTTCCATAATGACATAGTGGCCTCCAGTTTTTCCCCTGAGAGTAAGGTCATGCCCAGACCCCCTGCCATCCCCTACATCCTCTTGGCACATCTGCCAACTTGCAAAGAGGCAGCCAGGGAAACTCATTCCTCCATTGAACCCAGGGCAAAAGCTCCCCATATCCTTGAGACCCTTCTAGCAGGGGAAGGAATGAAGAAAAGACAGGAGAGAACAGGAGGGAAAGGAAAGCGAAGGGACGGGAGGGAAGAGGGGGGCAATCTCCCCATGTGTCCACCTGCAGCCTCCCTTAAAAACAAAATATAAAAAACGAGAGAGCTGCGTGTGTGCGCGCGCGCACGCACAGACCTATGAAATATTTAGGCGGCGCCCAATGTGTTTATGGCTGTAATTAATCTTGTGTCTTGTTGGCGGAGAGCAGAACGTTAAGAAATTACTTTTCCGGGCCTGGGTGAAGTGCGGGCTGGCGAGGCTCCTTTTCCCGGATGGAGGCTTGTGGAGTGCAAGGGTGGGGAGGAAGTGTATCTGGGGCAAGCTTGTGGCCCCGGACTGCAGCCTCAGGAAGATTCCCCCCAAATTCCCCCTAAATTCCCCCAACCTCATGCCTGTCCCCCACCCCCATTATGGTCACCCACGAACTTTCCAACCCAGCTGGTACCTCCTGCACCCTGGGCACTGGGCTAAGTGCTTGGCATTTTGGGGGAAGGGGTTATTTCATTCATCTGTTTTTATAGCTTTATTGAGGTATAGTTTGCATACAGTAAAATGCAAATATTTGAAGTGTGAGTTGGATGTGTTTTCGTGCGGGCACATCACCCCCGCCAGGTCCCTTGGGTCCCTTTGTAACTCCTCCCTACGGCTCCTCCCCACCCACCCCCCCATCCTTTTCAGGCAACCGCTGATCTGCTTTCAGTCACTATACATTAGTTTGCATTTTCTGGGTATCACGTGGTGTGCATTCTTCCGTCTGGCTTCCGTGTCATTTGTCTCAGGGCTTCGTTCCTCCCCACAGCTGAGGAATGTTCCATGGTTCATATGGACCACGGTTTGCTTATCCATGTACCTGTTGATGGACAGTTTGGTGGTTTCCAGTTTGGGGCTGCTCTGGACTTGCAGGTACATGTCTTTGTATGGATGTGTGATCTCTTTTTCTTGAGCAGATCCCTAAGAGTGGAATTGCTGGGTCATGTAGTAGGTGTGCATTTCGCTTTTTAAGAAGTTAGTTGAAGCTTTGGAAACGTGATGACAGCACATGAGAAGCGCTGGGCGTGGATCGTCTTGTTCCATCCAGAAGACAACTCAGTCACAAGAAGGAGAGATTGAGGACAGCCCATGTGGCTGGGAAGTGGCAGAGCTGGGACTCGAACCCAGGGCTGTCTGTGCCCAGAACGTCACCCGTGGGCTACACTCTGCCGAGCTGGGATAGAAGTGTGCGGCATTTCAACGTGTTTCTCTTTCCCAGCTTGGCCATGAGCAACTCTGATTCTGCATGAGGGCCAGGTGTCCAGTAGGTGCTTAAAAAATGCAAGCAGAAACCACGATGAGGGCTTCCCTGGTGGCGCAGTGGTTGGGAGTCCGCCTGCCGATGCAGGGGACGCGGGTTCGTGCCCCAGTCCGGGAGGATCCCACGTGCCGCGGAGCGGCTGGGCCCGTGAGCCATGGCCACTGAGCCTGCGCGTCCGGAGCCTGTGCTCCGCGGCGGGAGAGGCCACAACACTGAGAGGCCCGCGTACCGCAAAAAAAAAAAAAAAAAAAAAAGAAACCACGATGAGAGCCGTCAATCTGGCTGCAAATCAGATCTCACTCTTTCCTGAGCTGAAACCCACAGTGGCTCCCCAGTGCCTTTAGGGTAAAGCTTAAATTCCATAATGCAGCCGACAGGTTTGTTCAAATTCTGGCCCTATTCCTCTTCCACCCATGCCAGCCTCCTTGCTATTTGCAGAATACCCAAACATGGTCCTGCCACAGGGCCTTTGCACCTGCCATTCCCTCTGCCTGGAACGCTCCACTCCTGACTTACACTTGGGAAGCCTTCAGGTCTCAGCTCAAAAGTCACCTCCTCAGGGAAGCCCTCCCTGACTTCCCTGTCTAAATCAGCTCCACCTAGTCCCCTCTGTGGCATCCATCGCCCTGTGATTTCCTCTCCCTAGCTCTTATTCCTCTCTGGAATTCTATGATACATTTATTTACTTAAAAAACTCGTTACACATTTACATAGCACTCACTGTCTGCCCGACCTGGTTCTAAGCATGGACTTCACGTGTCTTAACTAATCTAAACTTTTAAAAATTAATTAATTAATTTATTTATTTATTTTTGGCTGTGTTGGGTCTTTGTTGCTGTGCGCAGGGTTTCTCTAGCTGCGGCGAGCGGGGGGCTACTCTTCTCTGTGGTGTGCGGGCTTCTCATTGCGGTGGCTTCTCTCGTTGCAGAGCACAGGCTCCAGGCGCGCAGGCTTCAGTAGTTGCAGCACGTGGGCTCAGTAGTTGTGGCTCGTGGGCTCTAGAGTGCAGGCTCAGTAGTTGTGGCGCACAGTCTTAGTTGCTCCGCAGCATGTGGGATCTTCCCAGACCAGGGCTCGAACTTGTGTCCCCTGCATTGGCAGGCAGATTCTCAACCACCTGCACCACCAGGGAAGTCCCTCATCTAAACTTTTAAACAACTCTGTGCGTTGGGTAGTGTTATTACCTCCATTTACAGATGAGGAAACAGACACGGAGAGATTCAGGCCACACAGCCAGGAGGCATGTGAGCTCTGGGGGTATGTTCTCATGGTCTGTCACCCCCGCAGGACCAGCCTGAGCCATCCTCAGCTGTGCACCTGGTTCCAGCACAGAGTACGGCTCAGTGTGGTGGGTAAACAGACCCTGTTTTTACAGACGAAGCAGCAGAAGTTCCAGGGGGAGGTAACTTGCCAGGTGGCAGGGCCAGCTTTGAACCTGCTTCTTGGACCTGCTAACCCCATGTCCTGCACCATCCCCAGAGGACCCCCGAACTGTGAGCCCCAGAGCCTCCAAGCAGCTTCAGCAGGTGCTAGCTCAGACTGCGAACAGATGCCTGCTATTTTAAACCCACTGTTTAACTCATTAAGACAGCTGTTTCCCATCCCCAAAGTCGGCGGAATTAGAATTAAATTCATTCCGGAATTAAACACACACATACACACACGCATACCCTGCCGCCATGTGGAGGCAAAACTTGTTAGCGTTTAGGCAAGCCTTCGAGCCTGGGGACGGGGCTTGGCTTCCGCCTGCCGAGTTAGATCACGGCCCAGTAGTTGCCAGCTGGGCCTGCGGCCAGAATGGCCCGAGGGCCCAGATTCCTGTGTTTACCCAGGCCTCCACCATTAGAGTCCAGCTGCCAACTGGATGTCCCCCTGGACTTCTCCCTGACCCTTCAGGCCCTGGGGGGCCCAGACAAAGCCGACATTTGCACCTGAATTGGCTTTCCCTCCTGGGTCCCCATCTGAGGGACAGGCCTCCCACCGCCCCCCTGCTGCTCACAGCGGAGTCCAGATCTCAGCTCCTCTTCTTCCTCTCCCTTCACCTCTTAGGTCCAAACGGTCAGGACTCACTGGTGATGCCATTTCCAAACAGCTACTTCCCCTACTGCTACTGCACCAGTCCGAGCCTCCGTCACCTCCAGCTTGCCTCTGCCTCCTTCCTGGGCTGCTGGCTTCCACCCTTACCCCCAGCTGACTGTTTTCCTTCAGCAGCCAGAGGGATTTTCCTAGCGCCTTCATTGGATCATGCCACTCTCTCGCTTAAAATCCTCCAATGCAGTGCTGTCCAATAGAACTTTCTGTGACTGATGGAATGTTCTAGACCTGTGCCACCAAACACAGTCACCCACAGGTGGCTATGGAGCACCTGTGGAGCACAGGTGGCACGTGTGAGTGAGGAACTGAATGTTTAATTTTATTTCATTTTAATGAACTGAGATAAGCCCAGGTAGATGGTGGCTGCCATATTGGTCAGTGCAGCTGTAAGGTCTCTTCAGCTAATGCTGTTGGCCTGTCCAGATCCCCTGGGCCCTCACCATTTCCCTGCACTGCTGGGAGGCATCCCAGCTCTGACTCTCTGCCTGAGCCTGCTCTGCTCACACCCATGGCAGGTGAGAAGTATCTCAGAGATCGTGCCATTCCCTCCAGCAGCCCCCAACCAATGGCCGGCAGGAACAGGAGTGTAAATACCTCAGCTCCCTCATTCCCAGAGCCAGGCAACTCTGAAGTTCATGCTCTGCAGAGGTCCCCAATGGGACTGAGCCCCATCTGCCCACCACAGTCACCTACTCACGAATGCACCCTGGATGGGCTTCTTCCCATCCCTCCCACACTCCCTCACTCCCTCCTGGGGCTTCCTGGGATCACCTCCCACATAAACTGCTTGCACCCGAAACCTGTCTCAGGGCTGCTTGCAGGGAGCCCAGATAGGCCAGGCTCTGCTCCTCCCCCTGCTTCCTCTCCCTCGTCCTCCCCATCGTCCTTCATTTTAGTGCCTTAAGCCTCTTTGGTTGTATTTAAAAAATGTTTTCTTTTGGAATAATTTTAGATTTACAGAAAAGCAGCAGAAATATAAGTGGCATTCCTGCATACCCTCCACCCAGCTTCCCCTAATGTTAACATCGTATGTAACCCGGTAAGATGATGAAAACCAGCAAAGTAATACGGGTACAATATTGCTAACGAACTTACAGACCTTACTGAAGTTTTGCCATGAGTGTCCAGGATCCCACCCAGGATCACTCTGAATCTCATCGTCATATCACCCTGGCGTCCTTCACTCTGGAACACTTCCTTAGTCTTGCCGTGTCTTCCATGACCTTGACATTTATGAAGAGCACTGGCCAGGGATTTTGCAGAAGGTCCCTCAGTTCTGATCTGTCCAATGTCTGCTCACGGTTGGACTGGGGTCATGCGTTTTTGCCCAGAATCCCATGAGGGTGATGTTGCATCCTTCTTGGTGTAGGATGTCAAGAGACTCAGGAAGTTGCTCTATCTCATCACCAGTGATGTTAACCTTGATCGCGTGGTTAGGACAACACCACATTTCCCCCCTGGAAAGTTACCTTCTTACCTTTCAAATCTGTAAAATATCGTGGGAGGGTTACTTTGACAATATGTAACCAGCCTGTTTCTCCTTAAACTTTCACCCACACCTTCTAGCATTCTTCCATTGATTGGATACTTAGAGCCTTTATCTTATCTCCACATTATCTTGTGAAACTTTCTCATTCATTTGTTTGAACCTTTTCTTCCTCTGCTGGACAGAGCCTCCTAGAGGGTGGGGGCTGGGTCTGTCCCAGTCGCTCCTGTGTCCCCAGTGCCTGGCGCACACACACAGCAGGTGCATGAGCAAATATTTGATTTGAAAGGACACCAATCAACAAATCCCAGGTGCTCATGAAGTATGATTTGGTGGCACCCCAAGGATGTTCTAGAAGCGAAGGCCTTCCCTCACTTCGGGCTTCCATTCACATGTCCCCACCTTGGGAAGCCCTTCCCTGAGTGCCCCAACTAATGCTGCCTGATTTCCTTCATAGCACGTCCCACCTTGAAATTATTTCTTTTGATGGTTGATGGTTTATTCATTCAGTTAATTTGTGTCCTGGCTATCTCCCCTCCTCTCAGCTAGAATATAATCTCTGTAAATTCAGGAGTTTTGTCTTGGTCACGACTGTGTACCCATCACCTGGCACATCGTCCTGTGCAGACAGACCCCTCTCCTCAGCAATGTTTCCTGTCTTCACAAATTTAATTATTCTATCATAAAAACTGGGACCTCAGGCTTCCCTGGTGGTGCAGTGGTTGAGAGTCCGCCTGCCGATGCAGGGGACACGGGTTCGTGCCCCGGTCCGGGAAGATCCCACATGCCGCGGAGCGGCTGGGCCCGTGAGCCATGGCCGCTGAGCCTGCGCGTCCGGAGCCTGTGCTCTGCAACAGGAGAGGCCGCAGCAGTGAGAGGCCCGTGTACAGCAAAAAAAAAAACAAAAACAAAAAACAAAAAATACTGGGACCTCGGAGAGGAAAGGTGGGAAGACACATGAAGCCATCTGACCTCAGACAGCAAGTCTGTGACGGGCAGCTGGATGCCTCGCCCAGCAAGGGCAGGAGGTTTGGGGAGCCTGGGGTGTGGAAGATGGTCCCTCCTCCTCTTAGCTGTGGCACTTGGGGAGGATGATCCCCCCTTTGCCAGCTTCCTCCTGGGAAAAGTAGGAAAAAGCACAGCCCCAAGCTCAAAAGACAGTGGGAAGGTCCATTGACAATTGTGTTCAGAGACTGTTGGCTCTGCACTGACGCCCTTCATTTTACAGATGGGGAGGTGCGATGCTGAGACTGGGAGGGACTTACTCAGCCAGTAAGTGAGGGCTCCCCTCTCTCACCATGTCACAGAGATGTGCCTTTGCTTTCAAGCTGACAAAACCCACTGTGGGTTATCTGCTGTGGGCCAGGTGTGGGACTGAGAAGTGGGCGATGAGAGAGAGGCAGGCAGAGAAAGACACAGAGAGACAGACACACACACAGAAAGTAGCATGAGAGACAAGAAAAGAGAGTGAATTAGACAAGGAGACACAGGGACAAGGTGACAGAGACCAAAAAAACTTACATAGAGAGACAGGCACAGACAGAGACAGAGACAGAAATCTCAGGACAAGGACTTACAGCAGAGTCAGATAGTAACAAATAGAGATATTGACACAGAGACATAGAAAGACTGAGACAGAGAGAAAGAGAGAGAGGGACAGAGAGAGAGGCAGAAACAAAAGAGGCAAAGACAAAAAGTGACCCTGACTGAGACACAAAGGTAGAGAAGGAGGGAGAGAGAGACATAAATAGAGATACGTAGAGAGGAGAAACAGAGAGACAGAGGGGCCCAGGGCAGCCTTCCTGTGGATGACTCACTGGCAATTTATCAAGGACCCCTGGCAGACCTCCAAGTCCATCCCCCCTCCAGCTCAAGCCCCAGCCCCCTGGGGCCACACGGGTTTCCTGAATCGCAATCCTGCTGGATGGGTATGTGTACTGCATGCCCGCCCATGTATGTGCAAGTTTAGCATCCAATTTACAGGAGAGGCACCAAGGAAGGAATATGATGTGACTCTGACTTCTGGAGAAATCAGAGTGAACACTGGCACATCTCATCACCCCATCTGATATGTGCTTTATAACTAACAGTCAGAGGAACCAGTCATCTATGGTATGTCCCCTCCAGCATAATCAAAGTAGGCTCTTGCTAGAAATATTTGGGGAAGGAGACAGCATGAAGCAGAAAAAGAAAATCAAACTTACAGTTGATCCTAGTGTCTTCTCCTATGAGGTTCTGGAAGACTCACCACTCCCCTATGAGGTTTGTTGTGTGGGGATAGACACCCTCTCTCAGGCAAAAAGAGGACTATAACTGGCTCATGTCACAGGGGTACACGTTTGTATGGTCCTCAGGTTCAGATGGACTGAAGTGCTCAAATGACGTTTTTGGGACCTGGGTCTCTCCTGGTCTCTTTGTTCTGCTTTCTTGTGCATTCTTCTGTTCTCAGGCAGCGTCTTAGGTCGGGTTGGCCTAGGAGCAGACCCCAAAACAAGGATTTGAATGCCAGTTATTTATTTTGGAAGTGATCTCAGAAAACACTGGGAGGGGAGTGGCAGGAGGGAGACAGGAAAAGGAAGGCAACCCATGAAGGAAGCATTGTCAGGAGCAAGTTATCATGGGGACAGTTGGGGCCCATTCTCACTGGGGGCCTCTAGGAGATGGTGAGAGATGTGCACCCCAGAGTTATCTCATTTGAGGAGCGAGAGATGGGGCATTTGTCCACTCGCCTCCATTTTTCATTATTTCTGGGCTGCTCCGCAGGGTGTTAATTCCCTGGCACACCAGAAGAGACTTCAGAAGGAGTGCCACCTGGGACTTCCCTGGTGGTCCAGTGGTTAAGACTCCACGCTCCCAATGCAGGGGGCTCGGGTTCGATCCCTGGTCAGGGAACTAAATCCTGCATGCCGCAATTAAGACCTGGTGTAGCCAAATAAATAAATACTAAAAAAAAAAAAAAAAAGGAGTGCCTCCCTGCCAACACCTTGATCTTGGACTTCTGGCCTCTAGAAGCACAAGATAATACATCTGTTCTCAGCCACCCAGTTTATGGTACTGTGTTACAGCAGCCCTAGGAAACGAATACACCCTATTTATCAACTGCCCATCTTTGGAGAACTCTTTCTTGACCTTTTCCCCTACTATCATGCACCTGTTCCTTTATTTACCAAATACTCCCTAAGGATCTACATTTTATCTTTCTTTAAAAAGAAAATTTTGTGAGAGTCATAAACGAAAAACCCATATCTCTTGCCAAGAAGGGATGGGACTCACAAGAAACAAAGACACAGAAAACAAAAGGATGTTTTAAAATGCCAACGGGGCCAAGGACCTGTCTCTTAGGGAAATTAGCAATTGCCAGAAAGACATTAAAGACTGTACCACCAAACAAGTCTTTCTTGAAGTAAGCCCCAGGGGGAGACATTCATGGTCACCTCCCCTTTTGTCCTTCACACTCACTCACTCATTCAGGGATATTGTCCCCTCTTAGTCTCTCTGTCCCATTCCCCAGTCCCTCCCCTGATGCTACAGCTGCCTCCGTGGCTTCTCCACCTCTTTCTCTCTCTCTCCAACCCACCCTCCACGCAACAACCAGAGGGTTCTTTCAGAAACATAAATCTCTTTTATTTCAGGAGGAATAAGTGAATTTATTCCCATCGTAAAAGATGCAAACAGTGCAGAAATATATAGAGCGGAAATGGGAAACAAAATCCAGTCATGTCCTGCCTCTACTCTAAACTTTCTGTGGCTCCTCGTCATTCTCTGTGTAAACCCCAAGGCCATGGACATTCAAGGTTTGGGTCTGGTCCTGCCCCTCCTTCCCCCATCTCTCTCCTATCCTTGAGTAAGACCCTCTTTTTAGCCACTCTGAATGGCTTGTCATATCCAACCATTCAGCTCTCTCTCTCTCTCTCTCTCTCTCTCTCTCTCTCTCTCTCTCTCTCTCTCTCCTCTCGCTCACCTCAGGACCTTTGCACATGCCATTTGCATCCCCAACATGCTGTTCTCTGCCCCCTTACACCAACTTCATCCTTACCCTCCAGTCTCAGTGCGGTGACACCTCATGTTTTTTTGGCCTCACCCAGATGCAGACCCTAGGACAAGGATTCCATTGTGCCTTCACTTCTACAGCTGCCATAACCAGGGGATTCAAAACAACAGAAATGTATTCCCTCACAGTTCTGGAGGCTGGAAGTCCAAAATCAAAGTATCAGCCCAGTTGATTCCTTCTTGCAGGTTCAGAGGGAAAATCTGTTCCGTGCCCCACTCCCAGCTCCTGGTGGTTGCTGGCACCCTTGGCATCCCTTGGCTAGTAGACACATCCCTCCAATCTCTGCCTCTGTTGTCACATGGCCTTCTGCCTGTTTCACTCCTGTGTCTCTTCTCTATCATTGGCCGAGGCCTGCTCTGGGAGGTATTAGACCAACTGAGAAAACCTAAAGAATAAGTAGCCAGCCTGGCAAACTATGGTTGAGGGAGAGAATTCTGTTCCTGGCAGAGGGAACAGCATTTGCAAAGTTCTAGAGGTCAGCAAATCATGATGCATTTAGAACATTGAAAAGCACTGAGGGGACTTCCCTGGTGGCACAGTGGTTAGGAATCTGCCTGCCAATGAAGGGGACATGGGTTCAAGCCCTGGTCTGGGAAGATCCCACATGCTGAGGA
This sequence comes from Pseudorca crassidens, assembly GCF_039906515.1. Taxonomy (NCBI): domain Eukaryota; kingdom Metazoa; phylum Chordata; class Mammalia; order Artiodactyla; family Delphinidae; genus Pseudorca; species Pseudorca crassidens. The sequence continues at coordinate 168,367,645 of NC_090298.1, forward strand.
GCAACAAAGCCCATGCGCCACAACTACTGAAGCCCATGCGCCTAGAGCCCGTGCTTTGCAACAAGAGAAGCCACTGCAATGAGAAGCCTGTGCCCCGCAACGAAGAGTAGCCTCCGCTCACTGCAACTAGAGAAAGCCCGCGTGCAGCAACGAAGACCCAACGCAACGAAGACCCAGCGAAGACCCCAAAATAAATAAATAAACAAACAAATAATTTTTAAAAAAGAAAGAAAAGCATTGAGGCTTTGGAGATTGGCAGGGGCTTGACCATGGGAGAGCTTGTAGGACACAGAAATGAACATGGACTTTATCTGGAGGGCAATGGGGAGCCATGGGAGAGTTTAGAGCATGGGAGAGACCAGAGGATTGAGATTTTAGAAATATCCCTGGCTGGCATGTGGTGATGAACTGAAAGAGTTGTGAACTGGAGGCAGGTCTGTTATGGGAGAATGAAAAAATTCAGACCCTATGCTGAATGCCAATCAGGCATTCTCTCATTTCTCATACCACCAGCCCTACAAGACGGGTTTCTCATCATTACACCCATTTTACAGATCTGGAAGCTGGGGCCCAGAGAGCTTAAGTGACTTATCTGGCATCACACAGCTTGTCAATGACAGAGCAAGGAATCAGGGCTAGAGTAGGCTGCCCAGCCAGGCGGCAGACTCACGGTGGGAGATTTGAGTATGAGGAGTTGGGGGGTCATGAGGCTGATGGCCAGGGCTCTGGCTGAGGGATGAGGGACAGCTGGAGACCCGGCTAGAAAGGAAGCTCTGACCTTGGCACTTCTCCCTCCCCCTATATCAAGTCAGTTAGACTCTGAGGACCTATGAACTGAGAACCTGAAGGGTGAGAAAGAGCCGATCACAGGGAGAAAGGGCATTCCAGGCTGAGGGAACAGCCTGTGCAAAGGCCCTGAGGCAGGACCGGGCCTGGTGTGTTGGAGGCACAGCAAGGAGACCCATGTGTCTGGAGCAGAGTGAGCGAGGGGAAGAGAGGGAGGATATCTGGGATTTGGGCTCTAAGACCTCATGGGCAGAGGGTGCCCTGAACAAGTCTGAGTCCCCTGGAAATCTCGAAAGGGGGGGGAAATTAGCCCCTTCCTCAGTGGGTCCCTAGGAGGCTTGGGGAGATGATGTTGGCAGAATGTGAGTGTGAGGGCCGGATCCAAGCCATGGGGTGGTGGTGGGGCAGCCGCCAGCCCACTTTGTGGCACCTCTGGGCCTTACGAGGTCCAGGAGCTGGGGATGCTCTAAGCCGTCCAGAAGTTTTTGCGAAGGTTGCCCAGCCCCCCAGGTCAGAGCCCCAGGAATTCTGTCTTGGTGGGAGGTGTGGGTGAGGGACCAGGATGTAACAGGATGATGTCACAGAGGCCGGGGGCATCTAGAACTCTGGGGGCTCCTGGTCTCAGCGTCATCTGCTAGGAAGGCCGCCTGGGTAGGTCAGCTCCTCCTGGGACCAACCTTCAAAGACACAATGCACGCTGGGCTGCCACCAGGAGCTGTTTCTGTCTAGGGCCACGCAGGTCCCAGCTGCTCTGCCTAACTGCCTATGAGCCACCCTTTCAAACTCCATTCACACCCCAGCCATGGGCCCCCTGGGAGGTCCTGGAGATGCCTGGAGGCCTCCTGTCCATGGTCCCCAGCGAGACCTAGCTCCACACCACAGCCAGAGAAGGAGGGGCTGGCCATGGGGCAGCCCTGGCCAGTCCTGGCCCTGGGGGCAGTCAGGGTCTCACTGATCCTTCTGGGGCTGCTGGTGCCCACACAGGCGGTGGTGCGAGCCGTGCTGGATGGTAACTCAAGCACCGTGGAGTTTGCGGACCTGCCGGCCCTGTTCGGGGTGCCCCTAGCTCCCGAAGGTGTGCGGGGCTACCTGACGGAGGCCAGACCGGCCAACGCGTGTCATCCCATCGAGGGACCGCGGCCGGGCAACGGCTCCCTGGGTGGCATCGTGCTGATCCGCCGGTACGATTGCACGTTTGACCTGAAGGTGCTGCACGCCCAGCGGGCCGGCTTCCAGGCGGCCATCGTGTACAACGTGCGCTCTGACGACCTGGTGCTCATGGCCTATGTCTACGAGGACCTGCGGCGCCAGATCACCATCCCCTCGGTGTTCGTGGGCGAGGCCACCTCCCAGGACCTGCGGGTCATCGTGCGCTGCGATAAATTGGCCCACATCCTCCTGCTGCCCGACCAGCCGGCCTGCCCGGACCTGGACTGCCACCCCATGCTGGCCATCTCCTGGGCGCTGGGCTGCACCCTGGCCCTGCTCATGACCGCCTTCTTCGTCCTGTGGTATCTATGGAACTGGCTGCGGGCCTGGTGGGCCCGCGGGCCAGGGGTCAAGGCGTGGGCCAGCCAGAGGGCCCAGGTGAGCACTTTCACGAGGCTTCACGACCTGTGTGCCATCTGCCTGGATGAATACGAGGAAGGTGACCAGCTCAAGATCCTGCCCTGCTCCCATACCTACCACTGCAAGTGCATCAAGCCCTGGTTCTCCCAGCCCACCCGGCGCTCCTGCCCTGTCTGCAAGCAGTCGGTGGTCAGCACGGAGGACAGCTCTGACTCCACCGTCAGCAGCCATGGGTACGAGGAGGACCCCTCGCTGCCTGGCCACCGCCCCCCGATCTGGGCCATCCAGACCCGGCTGCGCTTCCGGAGGCTGGAGCTGCTGACCCGAGCCAGCGCCCCCCGCCGCGGGAGTGCCACCTCCGTGGGGGCACCTGAGCCCAGCGAATCCTTGGAGGGGCCTCCAGAACCCCTCTGAAGCCCGCTGCCCCTGGCTGGTGGAGATTGGGGCAGCGAGGGTAGAAGTGAGGAGTGTTTCTAGTGTGGAGACTAGATAATAAAGTGGGTTTGAAAGCGGATTCTTGCCCTGGCTGCTGTGGGGCGGACCGGCCCCTCATGCCACGCGTGTGGCAAGCTGAGCCTAAGGCTGGCTCCTGGCATCTGTGGGCGAGTGAGGGTATATGGGGGCGGGGGGGGGCGGTATTCTCAGGGCTGCTGTGTGCATCATGTCCTTGGTGGCCCTGCGACGGGGCCCCTGTGCCTGCGTTCCAATACTGGGCACGGGAGCAGCTGATTTCTCATATGCTTATGATTCATTTAAACCTTAAACAAAAGATAAACTTGTTACTTTGGAATAATTTTAACTTTACAGAAAAGTTGCAAAGGTACTAGAGATAGTTTCCATGGACCCCTTGCCCAGCTTCTCCTGAGTGTTCGTGTCTTACATCAGCATCGCACGTTTGATTCAACCGAGAGAGCACCTTGGGTAGGTTACGATGAACTGAACTATGGATTTAATTTGAATGTCCTCAGCATTTCAACTATTTATAGTGGAAAGTGTCAAACACACCCAAGTAGAAAGAATGGAATAATGACCCTCCCCACATGTACCCATCACTCAGATTCAATGATTATCTACTGGCCACTCTGGTTTCCTCTATTCTTCCTCCTCTTTCGCTATTTTGATGCAAATCCCAGATGCTTTTTCATCTGTAAATGTTTCCATTTGTGTCTCTAAAGCAGTAGTTCTCAGCTGGGGTGGGGATGTTGTCCTCCCGGGGACACTGGGCAGTGTCTGGGGACATCTGTGGTCATCATGACTGGGGTTGGCTCCTGGCATCGAGGGCGTGGGACCAGGGAGGCTGCTCCCCACCCCACAGCGTCCAGGACGGCCTCACCTCAGAGAATGATCTGGCCTGCAGGTCCACAGTGCTGAGGGGAGAGACCCTGCTTTATAAGATAAGACCCCTTAAAAAACTCTGCAAACTCCAGTATCATGTCCAGAATAATGATTCCTAAATAGCGTCAGGTATCCACCTAGGGAGCACATGGAAATGTGTACGCTTACAATATACAATTTTTGTAGGCTCTTTGAATCAGGATCTAGATAGAGTCTACGGTTATTGCTGATGGTCTCCTAAGTCTCTGTTAATCGAGAGCTTCTCTTGCCATCTTTCTCTCTTAAATTTTCCTTGCAATTTGTTTATGTGAGGCCACCAGGTCATTCACCCTGCACAGATGACCCGGATCTGGGTTTTGCTGATTGGGTGTCCCTGTGGTGTCATTTCACAGATGCCTCCGTCCCCCGTAGCTTCTGTTAATTTGTAGTTGAATTCAGAGACCAGCTCCGATGTGGTTTAATTTTATGGCGGACAGATAAGGTGTTTCTTCAGGTCCCAGTGCATGCTCTTCTCAGAAGGGTTGGACCAGTGAAGGGGGTCTTCTAGGCAATGAATGAGGGGCAGATGCTAGGCTTGAGGCAAGCCTGATCAGGAAGGTCCAGGAGGGAATATTGTATAGAATTTCTCAGAGGGCAGTGTACGGGTGATAGTGGGATCTGGACCCGGTAGTCTGGTCTTGGTGGATTCACGAGGGAATGTCTGTGTTTAGTCAAATGTCTTCTTTTTCACACACGGGAGTGTTTTTCACTTGTGCTTTGCGGTCTGTACTTCACTACATAGCTGGGAACCTCCAAGGTAGGTCAGAGGAAGGGGGTCTCTTCTTGGATGGATGATGGCAGAGTGGGCTGCTGGTCACAGCTCTGGTGTGTATGGGGTGGGCAGGGGCACAGAGACGTGGGCAGAGGTCCTTGCACAGGATGCTTGGGACATGGTAAAGACCTCCCACCCAACTCTTGAGGGACTTTGCTCCCAGCCTGATGGCCCTAAGGCCACAAAGGGAAGCTGCATTATTCAGAGAACGCTGCCTTGGTCCCTGTGGATGGCCCAAATCTGGCAAGAGCTGTGGGAGGCCAGAGCTGCCAAGCAGGGACAGGCCTCTCTGCCCAGCAGGCATGGGCTGGGATGAGGATGGAGAAGTGGAAACAGGGAGGAACGTGTGTAGCCGTCAAGCTTGCGGTTGGCCATGGGATCTGAGACCTGCCCAGGGCAGCTTAAGCACGGAGAGTTATTTGCTCATGAAATTGAGTAGTCAGTCCGGGGATAGCATGGAGGCTCCACGGTGTCCAGGGCCCAGGTTTCTTTTATCTTATTGTTCCACATCCTTAGCAAGTGACCTTCTCCTCGTGGGACAAGGCAGCTGCTTGAGCTCTTGCCATCACATCTGCATGCCAGTCAATGAGGAGGAAGAGGTGAGGAAGGGCTCGCCCTCTCCCTTTAAGGACACTTCCCCAGAAATCCCATACACCACTTCTGCTCACACCCCATTGGCCAGAACTTAGCCATGTGGCCACACTTGCCTAAAAGGATGCTGGGAAATGTAGTCTTTATTCTGAATGGCCAACGGTCCAGCAGAAAACCAGGGGTTCTACTACCATGGAAGAGAGAACAGATATTTGGGGTGGCCAGCATGCCTGCCACTGGTCCACAAGAGCTGTCCAATACATGTTTGTTGAATAAGTGAATGAATGAATGAATGAATGAATGAATCCCCACACCTCTAAGCCTGAGCATCCTTCAAGGTCACAGGCACCACAAGGGAGCAGGCACATCCCGGTTCACCAGAGAGATGACCTTTCTCATGACCATGCCAGAGGAGGGAATGAGCTCACCGTTACCAGGGATGAAACCCAGCTCTTAGCGAGGCCCTCCTGTGCTCCAGGCCCCAGGCCACATGGCTTCTTTCCACTATTAAACCTCTCTGAGCCTCGGTTTTCCCATCTGTAATATGGGGGCAGTAACAGCACCTGCCCTGCAGGGTTCCCCAAGCATGCACAGTGCCTGACACTGTCAGTATTTGTTGATTGACTAAGTGACCTGCCCACAGCCCAGCTATAATATTGGGTGATCAGTGCTGTGATGGGGGAATCATAGGCACTGTGTTAACCCAAAGGGAGGTGCCTGACCCAACCCAGAGAATCTGGGAGGCTTGCTGCAGGCAGTGTCTTCTAGACTGAGAGCAGAAAGAGCAGGAATCAGCACCGTGAAAAGGAAAAGTGAACCTGGCAGCTGGAACGGCATGGGCAAAGACCCCAGGCAGCCTAGTCTGGCATCCAGTGGGTGCTTAATAAGTGTACACAGAGGTCCCTGCCCACAGTACCCTCTGAGAAGAGGCCTCAGCATCATCCCAGACTCCTCAGTCCCCCCACAGCCAGGTCTGGCCCCTTTTTCAGCCGTCTCCGGGGAAGCCGGGTGCTGCTAAGGACGGCCAGCTTAGTGAGGCCAGCCTGTGCCAGCCCCATCGGCCTCGCCTTGACTGCTGCTTTAGGTAAGCACCAGCAGAGGCTGCCTCTTGTCCATCCAGGGCATGCCCTGGCTGTGTTTGTCTAAGGGGGAGTATGGCCAAATGGGGAAACTGAGGCTTAGAGGACAGGGGACCAACCTCAGTGATGGGGGTGGCCTCAAGGATAACAGTAGCCACCAGCACGACTACGGAGCACACGCGGCATGGCGGGTGCTGCGCCATGCTCTTTCCGGCACTGACGCCTTGCATCCGGCGCCAGGTTCCTATGCATATACCCATTTTCCAGAGGAAGAAACTGACTCCGTGAAAGAGGATGTAGCCTTCGCAGGGCCACACTCCTGCACCCGAGACAGTCCCCTCCACTTTTAAATGGCTCTAACTTTGTTTTTTTAATATGTTTTTAAAATTTATTTTATTTTATTTTTGGTTGCGTTGGGTCTTCGTTGCTGCACATGGGCTTTCTCTAGTTGCAGCGAGCAGGGGCTACTCTTAGTTGCAGTGCATGGGCTTCTCATTGCAGTGGCTTCTCTTGTTGCAGAACATGGGCTCTAGGCGCAGGGGCTTCAGTAGTTGTGGCTCGCGGGCTCTAAAGCACAGGCTCACTAGTTGTGGCTCATGGGCTTAGTTGCTCTGCGGCATGTGGGATCTTCCTGGACCAGGGCTCAAACCCGTGTCCCCTGAATTGGCAGGCAGATTCCTAACCACTGCACCACCAGGGAAGCCCTATATATTAATTTTTATTGAAATATAGTTGCTTTACAATGCTGTGTTAGTTTCTTGCTGTACAGCAAAGTGACTCAGTCATGCGTATACATATATCCACTCTTTTTCAGATTTCCTTCCCATTTAGGTCACCACAGAGCACTGAGTAGAGTTCCCTGTGCTCTACAGTAGGTCCTTATTAGTTATCTATTTTATTTTATTTTATTTATTTATTTTTAAGATTTTTCTTTGACATGGACCATTTTTAAAGTCTTTATTGAATTTGTTACAATATTGCTTCTGTTTTATGTTTTGGCTTTTTGGCCACAAGGCATGTGGGATCTTAGCTCCCCGACCAGGGATCAAACCTGCACCCCCAGCATTGGAAGGCAAAGTCTTAACCACTGGACCGCCACGGAAGTCCCAGTTATCTATTTTATACATAGTGGTGTATATATGTCAATCCTAATCTCCCGATTCATCACCCCCTTCCCCCCTTGGTAACCATAAGTTTGTTCTCTACATCTGTGACCCTACTCTGCTTTGCAAATAAGTTCATCTCTACCATTTCTGGATTCCACATATAAGCGATATTATACGATATTTGTTTTTCCCTTTCTGACTTGCTTCACTCTGTATGACAGTGTCTAGGTCCATTCACGTCTCTTCAAATGGCTCTATTTTGTTCCTTTTTAAATGGCTCTAACTTTGGTTTCTGCATTCTGCTGGCCACCACGTCCAGATGTGTGTCATGGCTCCGGCTGTCTGTCTGTACAACAATTGGTGCTGACCGCCTACTTGTTCAAGCCTGTGCTGGGCACACTAGACATAGTAGTGACCAAGACAGACCCAGTCCCTGCCAGCATGGGACTCCCAGTCTGGTGGGAGGAATGGGCCATGACAAAGCAGTGACAGTGTGACTCGGGGGTGATGGGGGATGCACAGGTGCTGTGAGGGTCCACAGGGGCACTTGCCCCAGCCTGGAGGGTCAGAGAAAGCTTCTCAGGCAGAGGGCATCTACCTCAAGACCTGAGGGATAGAACAGAAGCAGTTGGGCAGGACTGGGAAGGGTGTTCCAGGAGGAGGGAACAGCATATGCAAGGACCCAGAGTCCTACAAGGCCCAGTAATAGTAATAACAAGTAGTGACACTTCAAGTTCATAGCAAAGCTCCCTTCAGCAGCCTGAAAACGCTTGGGCCCAACTATCCAAAAAGACAAATGGAATTGGGTCCTATTGTAATCAATCCTATTTTCCACATGAGAAAACGGAGGCCCAGAGAAGTTAAGTGACTTGCCCCAGGGTAGAGAGCTGAGAAGGGACAAAGCTGGGTGAATGGCGGAATGAGAGGCAGAGTGATGCCCCCACTCCCAGTTCAGGCTGCTTAGGGCATCCCTCACCCCTGGCTCTGACCCACCTCTTCCTCCGACCTCCATTGGCGGGTGCCAATCCACTCCAATGTGACCTGAGGATAGTGTGTTCGTCACCCCCTCTGCTCCACGCCCTCTGCTCCTTATGATACAACCAGTGAAAAGCAGATTCCAAGGAGCTCCCAGCACCACTGGAGGCAGCTGCAAAATGGTGCGGGCCACAGGGAGGCTGGCTGCCCAGACCTCAGCCCTGATGGCATCTGGAAGGGAGGCTGTGAAGGCTGTGATTCATCACCTGGCCCTCCTCCTCTGTCTCCACCCCGTCCCCACGCCCTGTCCTCTTCGTAGCCCACCCCTCCCAGCCTCCCAGCCAGGCCCAGGAGGGGAGGACGCTTTTAGGAACAGATGGCTGCCTTCCTTGCCCAGGACTCTGCCAGTTAATTAACGCCACCTGTAATTAAACTTCCCACAAATTAGCTGTCAGCTACACTAAAGGGAACCGTCCCTCTCCAATGCCACCTTGACTTGCTGAATTGTGAGCCTTGTCGACAAAATAATTAAAGGCAGAGGGAGGCAACCAAAATTTGGAGGCTTTTTTTTTTTTTCCTTTTCTAAATCTCTATCAGTGTCTGTGGCCAAATGCTCCCACCCCGGACTTGGGAATACAACCAGGCTGTTTTCTGAGGTTCAATGTATTTCCAAAAAAATTTCTTTCCATTGTGAAGAAATTTTTATTGTGCACCTATTGTGTACCAGAAACTGTGTTAGGAGCTAGAGACCCAACAGTGACCATGGTGGGCACAGTCACTGCCTTCTTGGAACTTACATCCTTGACATACATTTTTTTTTTTTTTTTTTTTTTTTTTTGGCCGTGCTGCCTGGCATGCAGGATCTTAGTTCTCCGACCAGGGATCGAACCTGTGCCCTGCATTGGGAGCGCAGAGTCTTAACCACTGGACCACCAGGGAAGTCCCTTGACATACATTTTTAAAAGCAAAGGAAATAGATGAGGTTATTACAGCTGGGGGAAGAGCATTCAGGGAGAGGGAACAGCCAGTGCAAAGGCCCTGAGGCAGGACCAGTCACGATGGGGGCTGGACCAGGTGGAGACAGAGGAGGGGACAGAAGTGGGCCGATCTGGGACAGATTTTGCAGGCACAGGTGACAGGATTGTAGGAACTACTAGTTCTACTACTAGAACTACTAGTTCCCCCTTATCTGTGGTTTTGCTTTCCGTGGTTTCAGCTGCCTGCCATCAACCAAGGTCTGAAAATATTAAATGGAAAGTTCCAGAAATCAACAATTCATAAGTTTTAAATTGCTGCCATTCTGAGCCGCGTGATGAAATCTTGCACAGTCTCCCTCTGTCCCGCCCGGGGCTTGAATTATTCCTTTGTTCAGCACCTCCCACCTGCTCAGGCTTTAGTAGCTGCCTAGGTAATCAGGTTGACTGTCATGTTATCGCAGGGCTTGTGTTCAAGTAACCCTTATCTTACTTCATAGTGGCTGCAAAGCGCAAGCGTAGTGATTCTGACAACTTGGATATATTCTAACTGTGCCTAATTTATCAATAGCCAATATTTTGTAATAAGTATAAATGGAGTGTAACCTTTAACAATTGTATTAAAAACTTGATTATAGGTATGTATGTATAGGAAAAAACATAGTATATATAGGGTTTGGTACTATCCGAGGTTGCAGGCATCCACTGAGGGTCTTGGAACGTTTCGCCCTGGATAAGGGGGGACTGTTGTATATGATACGGAGGGGGGAAGGTAAGAGAAAGGGAAATAAGGGAGCAGCAGATTCCCGGATCTCTGACCCAGAAGTAGAAGAAATGGACAATTGATCCACAAAGATGCCAGATTTGCACAGAGTGAAGTCTTTTTCCAAAAAAGAAAAAAAAGAAAAAAAAAGAAGTCTGCAGCTTCATACAGGCCAATTGCTAAGGCCCAGGGAGCATGGTTGGATGGAGTGAACCCCCAGCTCAGGCCTCTGCACTCCAGTCTCCACTGGAGGGATCTCCCTAGCATCAAGGATGGGGTGAATGGTGCCCATACTCGTTACAATGTAATCAGGTCCTGACGGCTGCAGAGTTGAGCCCCAGGAGATCCCAGGGGAGACCAGGGATGTGACTGCCAGATGCCCATGAGCTGCAGAGGCTCAAGCCCCAGCACCCTGGGGTCAGAGGAGGGTTATGCGAGCCTCACCGGGCAGGCAGGAAAGCCAACATGGACCTCTGTGTTCTTGGTCTTCCCAGGATAGTTTGCAGGCTCACAGGACAGTTTTCAGGCCCTTGGAGCACCTCAGGGCCTTTGCACAAGCTGTACTTTCTGCTTGTGGACAGGAATACCCTGTTCTCCCTCCCCTACTATCCCTTTCTTCCCCCTTCAGGTCTTCACTCAGGCATCACCTCTTCCAGGAAGCCTCCCTGAATGCCTCAGCCTGAGTCAAGTTCTTCCTCTGGGCCCCCACCAGGTCTGTGCTTCCCCCGCAATGGGCCCAATCACCCAGTGTTGTAACCACCCAGCACGACATCTGTCCTCTTTCCCTACTGAACTGTGAACTCTGTGAGGGCTGGGTCTGCCTTTGTCACTACGGTGCCCCCACTGCCTAAATGAATTGGTGGCACACAGTAGGCTCGATAAATAGTAGTAACAAATAATAGAGTTCATCTGAAACCCTTGGGGCCAGATGTGTTTTGGAATTCAGATAGTCCTAGATTTTAGGACGCTATTAAGGTGTACTCAGCATATATTAATAACATCCTCCAGCAGGGCCTGGGGCAGCCCATTCTCCCTTCCCAATCAAACACAGTAACAATAGATAGAATATATATATATATAAATACACACACACACACACACATGCATACATACAATAAATGGGATAAATAAAGCTTAGTAAAAATCAAAGGCTGTTAATTCTTTATTTTTTTCAATTGGCCGCACCATGCAGCTTGCGGGATCTTAGTTCCCTGACCAGGGATCAAACCCGCGCCCCCTGCAGTGGAAGCACGGAGTTCTAACCACTGGACCCCCAGGGAATTCCCAAAGGCTATTAACTCTTGATTCTCAATGAGTTTTAGAGTCATCCGATGAAAATTTTCTATTTTTGGAGCTTTTTAGGTGTTGGAATTATGGGAGAGGGAGTGTGGGCCTCTGGCTGATCTTTGTTGACTGCTTTTACCTGCCAGGAGCGTGGAGGCAGCGTGTGCCATGATCAGAGCCCGGGGTGCCACAGGGCCTGGTTCAAAGCCCAGCTCTGTCCACTTTGGAACTCTGGGATGGGAGCAGGGGACATCACCTTTCTGTACCTCAGTTTTTCCATCTCTAAAATGGGGATGATAAGTATCTAATTTGTGATGCTGCTGTGGGACAGGATTAAATAACTTTGTTTATATATATATTTTTTGTGTGTTTATATTTAATAGATATAAAGTGCTTGGAATGTCACCAGGCCACAGCAAGTCGTCGCTAGCTATTTTTTTAATTTAATTTTTATTTTATATTGGAGTATAGTTGATTTACAATGTGGTATTAGTTTCAGGTGTACAGCTAAGTGACTCAGTTACACATATACATATATCCGTTCTTTTTCAGATTCTTTTCCCATATAGGTTATTAAGCCACTAGCTATTCAGTTTTTAAATAATTAAATAAACTGGAGAAGACTCAGGAGAACGAGGATTATGGGGAGTCATCCCCAAGAAAGTTATAGTAGACAAAGATGTTCATTTTAAGGCACATGGATGGGACTTCAAAACAAATCAGAAAGCTCAGAAAACAAGAAAAAAAGTGAGATGTCTCATGCTCCTCCCCTCCCCGCTCTTTGTAAATTAAAAACACATGTCCCAAGGGAGCTTTCTGGGGTGATGGAACAGCTGAATATCTATTGAGGTGGTAACTGAGCCCGAGTGCCACAACTACTGAGCCTGCGCCCTAGAGCCCGTGCTCCGCAACAAGAGAAGCCACAGCAATGAGAAGCCCGCGCACCGCAACGAAGACCCAATGCAGCCAAAAATAAATAAATTTATTTTAAAAAAAACAAGAAGAAGAACCTTGTTTAAAAAAAAATAAAGATAGGCAAACTAAACTGTGATGATGGAGAGTAGAAAGTTACCTTGGGGGAGGGGCGTATACACTGGGGGTATCCTCCCCCTCCCCCAAGCGTTCCTGGTGGTGGAATGTTCTATACAGGGTCAGAAATAGGGTAAGGTGAGGAAGACACAGTCCTGAGGGACAAAATTTAAGGGAGCACAGCAAAACTCAGCAATCAAGGTAAGTAACATTTGACTGCAATATTTGGAAAAACCAAAACGAATGCCAAAACAAAATCTAGAATGAACAAAATATCAAAATTTCAGATAAAGATGAGATTTGACCTTGCACTTGTAAGACTCACCTCCACTGCGGTCCCCCAAACCCCTGGCCCTGGTTCTACCCCTCCCTCTGGGTGCTGACCACGGGGATGTGTGCTTGGGCAAAAATGCATCCAGCTGTACAGTTAAGATCTGTGCTTTCCATCTCAAAAAGAAAGTTAAGAAAAAAGAGACACAGGCAGACAAAACAACCTTATCTAGTCTCAAGAACGCCCACAATTAAAAAAAAAAAAAAAAAGCCTATTAGAACTGTTCCGGGAGAGGAGGGGGATAAAGGAGGAAGAAATAAGTATATAAAACCGGAACCAGTGGGGGGGGGGGAGGGGCAGAATCAAATAAATGTTTGTTGTATGAATACACAGTGAACAGGAAGGCACAGCCCCCAACGCGCCCAAGCTCCCAGTAAATAAACAAGTGAACAAGATAATTAAGAGGGGAGCCCCCCGCTTGCTTCCCCCTCCGGCGCCTCTGCCATCCCTGCCAGGCTTGGCAGTGCTGACAGCGCAGCCAGGCTGCCAGGAAACGGCCGGCCCCTGCGTACTCTTTCTGCCCTCAGTCTACAGCCGCCTGGGCTAGAGGGGGAAGGAGAGGGGACCGCCTGGTGCTCTGTCCCTCTTCGCCATTATTCATTCTGTGAGCCCAGAGGGCAGGGACCTGGGTGCGATTTCACCACCGCAGTATCCCCAGTGGGTCCCAGGCTGGCATACAGTGGGCGCTCAATTAATGTGCAATTGTCCTGAAAGGTCAATCAAAGCTCTGGGGTCTTTTGATTGCTGGGGGCTGGGTCGGGGTGGGGGGAGGGAGTCTTCCATCTTTCCTGCGCAGACGGGAGGACTGGGCGCCCCTGGGAGCAGAGGGAGGCGGGCAGGGGTCTCTAAGTCCAGCCTTCCCCGTCTCGCTAGGGCCTGAGCCCACAGACGTGCAGGAGCAGATGGAGGTCCCACAGCTAGGAGGGGAGTGCAGGTGCCCAGAGGCTTCAGGGACCCCCGACCATGCCTCACAAGGTCTGAGTTTTCCTGGGGGAGCGACAAGAGAAAGGCCTCCAGGCTGGCCAATGGGAACGCGGAGGGGACGCATTACCTCATCAGGCAGCGCGGCCATTGGCTGTGGGCTCCCGTGGGCGGGAGACGGGCGCTAGCTCTTGGGGACCGGGATGCTGTTGCTGGGGCCAGCGGGGAGGGTGTTGACGGAGGAGGAAGGAGAAAGGGGGGCAGGGGAAGGGAGGGGAAGGGAGGGGAAGGGGAGGCGAGGGAGCTCGTGGAAGAGGGATTTGCACTTTGTTCGGAGCTGTGAGTTTTTATAATAAGCGTGAAGCCCTTTACTCCGTGTCGCTCCCCACGCGGGTCCCCTTGCCTGGCCATCCCGAGGCCGATTTTAGGGGGGAAGCTGAAGGTAACTGAGAGGGTTCCTCCACCGCTAAATTAGAACCCCCACCCCCAGGTTAGCAGCCCCCTCCCTCATACACGCGCACACACAGTGTCCCCAAGACGGCATGAAGAGACCCCACCCCCCAACCCCGTCAAATAGGACCTCAGCTTGCTGGTCTGTGCCTGAGACACTACCATTCATCCCACTGAGTCCCAGGACACACCCTCCAGCCATTGACGCCTCTGCAGCACCTGCAGGTTGCACCTCTCTGAGCCTGTTTCCCACGGTGTGAAATGGGGTCCATAAAAGTCCCCACAACCGGGGAGGTGCTGCACAGGTCCATTCAGTCAGCCAACAAGCACATATTAAGCATTTACTGTGTACCAGGCCCTGTGCTAGGTACTGGGGATATGAGACGGACCAAGGCAAGCCTTGGCCCAGCTTCCTGGACCTTAGGGTCTGGTGAGGAAAACAAACATAAACAGGAAAACAGCCATTTCAGAGGACCCCAATGCTGTGAGGAAAATAAAAGCAAGGGGCAAAGGTGGGAGGAGAATGAGTTGGATGTTACTTTAGCCCAACGATCAAGGAAGGCTCACCTGAGGAGGTGATGTTTAGACAGAATTAAAAGAAGCTATTAGAAGAGCTGAGGGAATAGCATTCCTGGCAGAGGGAATAGCCAGTGCAAAGGTCCTGGGGCAGCACCATGCCTGGTGTGTTGGAGGAACAGTGAGGAGGGTCACGTGGCTGGACAGAGTGAGTGAGGGGAGGAGAGGGAGGAGGTGAGAGCAGGGAGGGGACAAGGGTGGGGGGCAGGTCCTGCAGGGCTTTGGGAATTGTAGGGAGGACTTGGACTTTTACCCCAAGGAAGATGGGAGCCCTGGATGTCTGTGGACAGAGGACAGGCTGGACCTGATTCAGGTGCTCACAGGTACCCTCTGGCTGCTTTGGGGAGACAGCCTGTGAGGGACCAGGGCGGGAGCTGGGGGGCCAGGGTGGAGGGGACTGTGCTGGTCCAGATGAGTAATGGTGGAGCCAGACCAGGGTTGCAGCCATGGAAGGAGTGAGAAGTGGATGAGGTTGAGATATACTTTGGAGCCCACAGATTCCAGAGGTACTGAGTTTGGGGGGAGGCAGAGTTTTGGTTCCTGCACACCACTTGGCCCATGGGAGGCACTAAGTGAGCAGCAGTGGTGAGTTGTAGCAGGATCATTGGGTGGGCTTTTCCTCCTCCGCTCCCATCAGACCTCCACACTCCAGGCCAAATGAATGAGTGAGTCACTCCAGGCTGAGAGTAGCAAGGGGTGGGGTGGGGAGGGGAGGTACGCACCGGATGCTGACTCAAGCCTCCCACCCAGGTGTTTTTGACTCATCCACACCCCCCATTGCATATCCAAGTGTGGCCCCAAGTGAGATTAGTAACATATCGAACCCCTCTCTGCAGGGTCCTCCCACCCTCCGAGCTGAGAACCCCAACTCTGCAATCCCAGCCTCTGCCTGATGCCGAAATCCCCCACATCCCGGGGTCATTAGTGGCGCCTTATCTTGCATACCACCAGGACCAGGAAGCTCACTCTCTTTGTGTGAGTAAAAGATATTATGATTGACCCCCCAAATCTGCTTCCATAGGCAAGGCTATCTTTTTAAAGTATAAATCTGAACTTGTGTGCATCTGCTGTAAACCCTCAGTGTCTCCCCGTTACCCGCAGAACCACATATCTCAGTATTTTTTTTTTTTGTGGTATAGTTGATGTACAATATTATAGGTTACAGGTGTCCAATATAGTGATTCACAGTCTCTAAAGGTTATATTCCATTTATAGTTCTTATAAAATATTGGCTATATTCCGTGTTGTATAATATATCTTTGTAGTTTATTTTATACATAATAGTTTGTACGTCTTAATCCCCTAACTCTGTGTTGCCCCTACCCCCTTCCCTCTCCCTCAGTATATGTATTTTTTTAATTTTTAATTTTTTTTTTTTTTTTTGGCCACGCAGTGCGGCATGGCATGCGGGATCTTAACTCCCTGATCACGGATCGAACCCGTGCTCCCACTGGGAGCATGGAGTCTTAACCACTGGACCGCCAGGGAAGTCCCCCTCAGTATGTTTTATAAGGCCCTGTGTGGTCTGGTCTCTGCGGACTCTCCAGCTCACCCCTCCCAGTCACACTCCGTGTTACCCACTTATTTCCTTCTTGACTTTTGCACAAGCTGTTTTCTCTACTTGGAGGGACCTTCTCCCTTCCTTTTTTGCTTGCTGGCCTCATTTTATACATCTAAGCACAGTTCAGATGTCAGCCCATTTAGGAAGTTTTCTCCTACCCTCTAGGGTGAGTTAAAGAACCGCTGGATCCCTTTGGGATACATTGTATCTCCCCTGACCCAGCCTTTCAGATTAGAATTCCTGCTCGCCAGCCAACCCCAGCTCTGGGCTGGTGGCTGCCTGCAGGGCTCTGAAATTCACCAACCGGGACTTTCTCTGAAGTTTGGTTGTCCCCAGAACTGCCTCTCAGTCTCTCTCTAAGGGCATCATTAGGTTAAAACCTCCTCCGATCTGCTCCCCGCAGGCCACCCCCCATGCAGCCACAACCGGAGCTCCTTTTGAAGAGTGATTGACTAACAGCCATTAGATTAATGGGCAAGGCGTTGCATTTCCATTTCTGCTGCATCTACAAACTAAATGTTCCCGTGTAATTACAATTAAGGACATGTTTGTGTGTGATGGCTCCTGGCTTCCTGGCCTCCCTCCCCCTCTTGGGCCGTTTGCCTGTTTCCACCTCCTTTTTTCCCCCTCTGTTTTGGCTTTCTTTCATTCCCCCCCCCCCTTTCTACCTCTTTCTCTCTTTTTCTCTTCATGTCTGTCTCTCTCCATCTCTCCCCCTTTCTATCTCTGTCTCAATTTCTGTTTCCATTTCTTTCTGTCTTCACCTATCTCTCTCTGTCTGTCTCTCTCTGTCTCTGTCTTTGCCAATCTCTCAGTCTTTCTCCCTCCTTTATATCCGTGTCCAACAAACCTTCTACAGTGCACTAGTCTTAAGTGTGTGGCCTGAGGCATCATTACATGGGTATAAGCCCGTGTAGCCACCACCAGATCAAGATTAGAATATTCTAATCCTCAGAAGCCCATTTTTTCGGCACTCTCCCAGTCAGGCCCCCTCAAGGGTAACTGTATTTTATCTTTTTCTTTCAATTTTCCTCCCCTGATCCTGGGACCATTAATTAATTTATTGGCTGCCCCGCGTGGCATGCGGGATCTTAGTTCCCTGACCAGGGATCGAACCAGTGCCCCCTGCAGTGAGAGCACAGAGCCTTAACCCCTGGACGGCCAGGGAATTCCCCGGAGTACCCTTTACATCTCCCGCCCTCCTCAGTAGCCCTTCCAAGGCAGGGCCAGGCGAGGGGCTGTGTGTCTGGGATCCCAGGAGGCCTCCTGTGGGTAAAGTGGCCTTTCCAAGAAGCCAAGTATGGCCCACGGAGGCCCCTAAGGGATATTACAGGCCAGGACTCAAGAGAGGAGGTCCTGGTGTAGCGATGACAAAAACTCTTTGGATTCTGGTGCAAAAATCCCCCATTACTGGGCTTCCCTGGTGGCGCAGTGGTTGAGAGTCCGCCTGCCGATGCAGAGGACATGGGTTCGTGCCCCGGTCCGGGAAGATCCCACATGCCGCGGAGCGGCTGGGCCCGTGAGCCATGGCCGCTGAGCCTGCATGTCCGGAGCCTGTGCTCCCCAACGGGAGAGGCCACAACAGTGAGAGGCCCGCGTACCGCAAAAAAAAAAAAAAAAATCCCCCATGACTGCTGCCCAGGCTCTTAAGAACACAAAGGCCCTCCCAGGGGTCCCAGAACACTTTGACTGAACCCACGGACAATCCTTTTAGCACAGCGGAACTTGAAGGACCCAGAGGGACCTTCCGTTCTTCCTCCTCTTGGACAGATGGCAAAACTGAGGCCCTGCCTGGATGCTTCTCCAAGGTCCGAGGGTAGGTCTGGACCCAACCAGGTTAGGACCCAGGCCTCCTGGGGACAGCTCTCGGGTGTGAGGCCTCAAGACGGCCCCTTCTCTTTCCTGAGCCTCTGTTTTCCCATCTGTGAAATGGGAGGCTGAGGGTTAAGCTAGGTGGTGCTGGTCTCAGGGCTGTGAATTCTGGGGTACCTGCCCCACTCAGGTGGGCCACACTAGGTTTGGGGGGTGGGGCATCTGTGAAGCCCAGGACCAAATGTGGGCTTCCCAGGAGCAAGAGAGGGTTCTACCATTATCTCCCGTGGGTCCTCTGGCATCATGGCTTTGTCAGAGCTTTCCCTGATGAAATGGGACATAGGAAGGATAAGTTTTGATAGAGGGAAGGGTGGGGCTTCCGAAAATGAATCTAGTCCTGTGTGATCCTGTCTGTATCGAAGATTCTCACTTGACCTGGATCCTCTCGGATAATCGAGTGTTCACCCAACTTTGGAGCCGAGCACACCTGCTGTCCCCGTTTTACAGATGAGTACACTGAGGCCCAGAGAGGGTGCCGTACTTGGCTCCAGGTCATGGGGCAGCCAGCGAGTGGCAAAGCCGGGATTCGAACCCGGGTCTCGCTGACCGCAGAGGCTCTTCCACCCCCATGGCCTCCACTGGAAGCAAATGTCAGAACAGAAGCTGAGCCTCTCCTCACCCCCTCCTTGTGGCTGAAACTGGGTTCGCAGACAATGAACAAACGCTGGCTGTCAGCAGCTCCTCTGGCCTCTGATAAATCGAGAGAATTAAAATCCATTTAGAGGGAAATCTCTAAATAGGTCTGTGTTGTGTTTTGTGTGTGTTTTTTTCCTGTCTTTTCCCCCCACCCCTGCTGTCTCTGGCTGGGTAATGTATTCCAGTAACAGAACTGAATCTGACTTAATCGAATTTAAAAGCAGGTATTACATCTGCACCTTGTAAGTGAAGGTGGGTGAAGGAATCGCCGAGGAGACGGAGTGTTTTTACCCAGGGTTGCCTCGCTCTTTGCACCGGAAAAAGTGGTGTTAATTCCCATCTGGGACTCCTTGCCGGCGGGGGATGGGGGTGTGGGGGTGGGGAGGGGGTGTCTCTCCGGGCTGGTCCATAAAGTGTGGGATTTGGAGGGGGAGAGGCCAAGGGGACTTGCAGGTGAGGTGGGAGTGCCTGGGCCTCCGGAGAATGGGTACAGTAAGCCCAGTTGCTTGTAAAGGCCATCCTTGGAGGTGGGGTCCACAGGAAGCTGATAGGTCACCTCCCCAAAGCATCCTGTTAGCCCCACCTCCAAAACACACCCCCCCCTTCCACTTCTCACCTCTGCTGCCTCCACTCTGGCCTGGACCCCCATCATTGCTCGCCCAGACTCATTGCTTCATCCTACATCTCCCACAGCAGCCCAAACGATTTTTTTCTTATTCTTTTTATATTGTTAACTTTAAAAAAAACTGTGGTAAAATAAACATAACATAAAATTGACCAATTTCACCATTTTTAAGCATCCAATTCCGTGGCATTAAATACATTCAGCAGGGGAATTCCCTGGCAGTCCAGTGGTTAGGACTCTGAGTGTCCAATGCAGGGGACCGGGGTTCGATCCCTGGTCGGGGAACTAAGATCCTGCAAGCCGCACAGCGCAGCCCCCAAAAAAGTAAATACATTCACCATGTTGTGTAATCATCACACACATTTTTAAATGATTTCCCCCCATTTTTTTGTCACGCCAAACAGAAACTCTGTACCCATTAAGCAATAACTCTCCATCCTCAGCCCCCGGTAACCTCTAATCTACTTTCTGTCTCTATGAATTTGCCTGTTCTAAGTACCTCCTAGAAGTGGAATCAGACAGTATTTGTCCTTTTATGGAAAAAGGCTTATTTAACTGAGCATACTGTTTTCAAGGTTCATCTACGTTGAGCCATGTATCAGGACTTCATTCCTTTTTGCAGGCTGAGTAATAGTCCATTGTATCGATGGACCACATTTTGTTTATGCATACATCTGCCAATGGACACTTGGGTTGCTTCCACCTTTTGACGGCTGTAAATCATCTTTTGGTCACTGTGAACATGGGTGTGCAATTATCTCTCTGAGTCCCTGTTTTCAGGTCTTCTGGGGATATACCTAAGAGCAGGACGACTGAGTCATATGATAACTCTATGCCCAAATGATTTTTAACAAATGTCACTCACTCCCCTGTTCTAAATACTTCCGTGGCTCCCTCTTGTCCACAGGAAAGTTGAAACACCTTCCCATGGTCATCCAGATGCCGCCAACTTCTCACTCCTCTTCTCTCACTACTTCCCCACCCTCTAGACACACCAAATTACCTGCACTTGCTCCTGGACCTTTACACAGGCCACTCCCTGTCCCTGCAGTGCGCTTTCCCATTTCTTGTTTTGGTTTGACAACTAACTCCTCCTCAGCCTTCAGTTCTCAGCTTTTTCTGAAGCCCTTCCTGATCTCAGGCTGGATCAGGCACCCTGTCTGTGCACCCAGAGCTGCCTGAGCATCCCCTATCATGGCCCTGATCACGGGCTATGGGTGACCTGACTGTCTTCGGCACAGGAAGGATGGAGCTGGGTCTGTCTTGGTCCCTGCTGTGTCCTCAGCACCCAGCCCGGGGTTGCAGCACACAGTAGGTGCTCAGTAAATGCTTGCTGATGGCTGCCATGATTCTCTCTCATCTCCTGTGGACCCCACACCCTTGAGAGAAAAGGCAAGGCCATTTCCAGATTCTTCCATCTAATGGAGGATTTCAAACAGTACCTTAGACTGTTGATTAGAAATAGATCCAATCAATGTGCTTTCTTTTCATTCTGTGATGTGTCTGTGATAGACGGGCAAGCCGGTAGGAGTGCTATTACGCCGAGAGAATTTTCTATATGTTCCAGGACATGGGCAGACTTTGTTCAAAAAGCTGTCTGGCCTGATCTCAAAATGAGAAAGTCATTAAACGCACACACACGCACACACATTGCAGAAGAGAATCTTGCTCTCGAAAAAAAAAAAACCCACACGCTTAATACACAACTGCAAGTGTCTCAGTCTGTGCGTGGAGACAGCGAGGTCCACAGATGACAAGGAGCAAGAGGCGATGGGTTTTATTGTTTTGGGGGGATTCTTTCCCCTCAAAGCACGTCAAAGTTCCGGAAGTGTTGGCAACTGGGTTAGAGGATTGAGAGATTTCCATTGCACTGTTTCAGGCTGGGCTCCCTGGAAGCCACCTCTGAAATGAGGGTTTGGGGGCAAATAGTTTATGTGGGAGGTGATCCCAGGAAGCCCCTGGAGGGGCTTAGGTACATAAGGGAGGGGAGGGAATGGAAGGGACCAAGGCTCAGGAACAAGGGACTGTCTAGGGCGACTGGGACTCAGTCCCCCTGGGAACCCACTGGGGACCCCTCCCGGGGAGACAGCATGAGCTATCCAAGGGATAAGGAGCTGGAATTATTTATGCATCAGCTTCTGTCCATCACTGGCCAAGGGCTGCTTCTGGAAGCATCAACTCCCTGGCACTTCCCACCTGCCTGTCACCCAGGTTGAGAAAGCTTCAGCTAGGGAGAGGCAGGTGACGGCAGAAGGATGCTGTTGGCTAGTACCATTAAAATGTGGGTGCTGGGGACATGAGCGTGGGGCACCCACAGCACCCACTTTGCACAGTGGCATTCACATCTCTATTTCCTCCATCTATTCGGTCATTCCAAAAAGTTTATTAAGCCCCTGCTGGATGCCAGGTGCTATGTAAGGGGCTGGGGACAGTGGTGGACAAGACAGACTCAGTCCTTGTCCTCCTGGAACTTAAGGACAGATAATCAGGTAGTTACAGCATCAGGTGGTCAGACCTGTGATGGGGGAAGCTCAGGCATCTGTGGCAGTGCAGGGGAGACTCCTTTCTCAGCACTGGGTAGGGGGTCAAGGGAAGATTTCTGGAGGGTTGACATCTAAAGATGATAGGTGTTAGATGCATGAGGAGGAGTAGAGGTGGGGCAGGGAAGAATGGAGTAACTAGACTGAGAGGTATTTTGAAAAATCATTTAGAGTTTTTCTGGAGGGCACTGGGGAACCATTGAGAGCTATAGAGGAAGAGAGGGGAAGGATCAGACTCACACTTATGATCGATCTTTCTGGCTGCTGTGTGGATGCTGAGAGGCCATCAAGGAGACTGTTGCAGGAGCTAGCGTTAGGCTGAAAAAGGTAAGTGGGGATAGAGAGAGGGGGTGGGCTGGAGACAATAGTAGTAAAATCAGTTAAGACTTGGTGAGTGTGGAATTGGGGGCAGGGATCGGAAAATGAGGTGTTGAGTCTTGTTTCCAGCTTACCAGAAAAATACTTGGGCCACTGCTGAGATGGGGTACAGAAAGAGGAACTGGTAAAAGTGGGTAAAGCAATGCATTGGTGGTTGGGTAGGTTGTACCTGGTAGACATCCAGAAGGGGGCACCAGAGGAACTGGCTAGAGCACTGGGGCCAGATCTAGTTGGAGATGGAGGTCTGGGAATCATCAAGGCGGTTAAACCTGGGGGAACAGTTTCCGAATTTGGACCATCCAGGAAAAAGTCCAGAGCATTAAAAATTTTTTTTTAAGTTATTTTTTCTCTCGCAGGAGCAAATGTTAGAAGCTCAGTTCTCTGGTTTGGTTCACTGGGCTCAGCAGCCTGAGTACTCCCAATGTGGTGGTCCCTGGAAACCCATCAAATCTCTCCAGCTGCATCCTTTGACCATGTGACTATGGCTGACCCAATCAGGAGACTAGTAGGAAAAGGATTCAGTGATTGGCTGAAATCACCTAAGCTCCACCCAGACCTGGGGTGGGGCCAATCAAACCACAGGATTGGAAAGTGGGAATGGTGTGGATTGGTCAAGGTAACACTCCTTGCTGTAAGAAACTGGCAAATCTCAGTGACTGGACACAACATGGATTTGTTTGTTGCTCATATAAATTGCAAACAGGTGTTCCTGATTAGCAGGCAGCTTTTCTCCACCAGATGACTCAGGAACCAAACTTGTCTGTCTTGTGGCTTCTCCATCATCAAGGTGGAAAGAGCATGGCTAGGACTGGAAGTGAGGGGCACATCACTTCTACCCACAACCCATTGGCTAAATTCAATCACATGGATACCCCAACTGCAAGGGGTGCTGGGAAATGCAGTCTTGCTGTGTGCCCAGAAGAAAGAGGACATGGGTTGGCAAAGGCTCTAACAGTCTCTAATATGTGGTAGAGCACCCCACCCCACCTCTTCCAGGCAGCAGCAAAGCCAGGGTACTGCTGCCTTCTGAAGGTGGGGGGGAAGAATGCAGGTTGGGAAAAGCCACAAATGTCCACCCACCAGAAAGACCCTAACCACTAAAAAAAATGGAGAGAAATTCTGCACTCTACTTCACGATGTTGCTCAAGAGATGGAAAATATCCTAGCTAGTTGAGAAGCTCCAAGAGGGTGGGGACCAGATGTGTCTTGGTTGGGACTGTGTCTCCACATCCTGGAACAGTGCCTGGCATACAGTAGGTGCTGGATATATATTTACCTAATGGGTGAATGGATGGCTGGGTGGGATAAGGGGGTGAATGAATGGGTGGATAGATGATGGATGGATGGGTGGATGGATGAGTGGGTGAGTGGGTGAGTGGATGAGTGGTGGGTGGTGGATGGATGGATGAATGGGTGGTTGGATGGATGGATGGGTGGTGGATTGATGGGTGGATGGATGGATGGAGATGGGTGAGTGGATATGGGGTGGGTGGATAGTGGATGGATAGATGGATGA
Source organism: Pseudorca crassidens (assembly GCF_039906515.1). Taxonomy (NCBI): domain Eukaryota; kingdom Metazoa; phylum Chordata; class Mammalia; order Artiodactyla; family Delphinidae; genus Pseudorca; species Pseudorca crassidens. Next base: position 168,391,353 of record NC_090298.1, read on the forward strand.
ATGGATGGGTGGGTAGTGGGTGGATGGCTGGCTCTATATGAGTGAAACCATCCATCCTCTGTCTTTGGGCTATGTTGATATGACCATGGATGCTGAAAGTAGGAATCCCATAATGGATCCCTGGCCATAATTCTAAAGTTCCAGAGTATTGGGACAGCCTTCCTGCCTTTCAGTAGATGGACACAAGCCTAGTGGCTATGAGATGGTTTTAGGTGACGCATAAAGCCACGATAAATACCAGTGAATCTCATAATGAGAGAGCTCTTCTTTTCACTTCTTTTTGAAACAGAAAAGTCTTAATTGGGTGCTAATCTGTCTTTAACACCCCTCTCACACCTGGGAGTCTCCCTCTTGGACAAAGGGAGAGAGCAGGGTAAGGGAGCCCAGCTCAGAGCCTCAGAGACAGCTGTCTCTAGTCAGAAGTTAATAATGTGATTTGTCTCTCATTGAGTTAGTTTCTACTTACGGTTAGTGATTCTGGCTTTTCATTTACGGTCATGATAAGCAATTTCCTTTTAAAGAGATTTCAGATTTTAAGGAGTGAGTCCATTTGAAGGAAAATGTTCAGGATATAATAGCAGAGGTTAGGAAGGTGGCGTAAAACGGACGGTGAGATTTGGGAATCTGAGGCTCGGGCAGCCTCACAGTTGCTTTGTGACCCAGAACAAGTCCCTTCAGCTCTCTGATGCTCAGTTTTCTCATCTGAAAATGCTTTAAATAGTTTTGGTGATTAGGTGAGGAGGCACAGCTGTGTGACCCTGGGAATAGTTCCCTCCCCTGCCTTGCTGGTATTTTCTCTTCCTGACTCAGAAAACAAGCTGGAAATGGAAAGAGCCACTGGGGATGGAAATTTTCTCCTGAAGTGAGGTAAGCTACGCAGGGATTTGTTATGGGCAGCAAACATCTCTTGGGAGATTTGGGAGTGTCTTTTGTTGCGAGGCAGCCTCTGCTTTTAACCTCTTCTCAGGAAAGATGCTGGGGTCTGTCACCTATGCAGTTCTCCCAGGGAGTAGTAATCTTGAGCTTACTTGTGGAATGCAAGTCATTGTTACTCTGAACAAAGTTTTTCAACCGCTTGGAGGTGTGTCTGGGGGAACAGACTTTGACAGGATTTGTAGAAAACTCTGTAGGTCTTCCCAGGACAAGACGTGGTCCACTCCGTGATAACCCGTGTGTGTCGAGCCCCGTAACACTGGGGCTGAACGCCCCGACCTTTCTCCAGAGTCTGGGCTGCGTCCTCTCCTCTCATCCCCCACCCTCCCAGCCCCGGACCGGTGTGTTTTCCTTCGATGACATTTGGAATCTTTTAATAGTTGTCACATTAGCATACATTTGCATACCTTATGCTAATCAGGGTATTTATTTTTGAATTTGACTTCTGGGGCCCTTTCTCAGAGGGGATCTGGCGCCGAGTTTTTCCTCGACACTCTCCGCTTCCCTTGGGGTGGGGGTAGGGGCGATGCGTCCGTCAAGGTCTCGGGCTGGGGGCGGCGACCAGCTCCTAGACGCAGCGCAGGGGAGGGAGGCTTGCGGCCAGTCCGGACCTCTGCTGGGTGCCTGGACCGCACCGGGACCAGCAGCCCCAGAGGTAGATTCTATTCTGGTGCCCATTTTGCAGACGAGGCGACGGAGGCAGGATGAACAGTTTGTGGGGCGGGCAGGGATCCTCACTCAAGGACACGGCTCCAGAAAGAGCCCCTTTCTCTTCCATCACATCTTCTCATCTTACAGGAAAAATTCAACTCCCAACCCCTCTGGCTGCCTCTCATTGTCTTTGCCTCTTTTGACTTGAGAGAGTTGTCTATACTCGCTGGCTCCACTTCTGTCTCTCTCCCCAACCTTCTCCAATCAGCTTCTCACACCTTCCCTGTCCTCCACCACCGACATTGCTCTCCTCAAGGTCAATGACAGCCTGCTTAATCCTCTTCACCCCCCCCGCGCGCCCCCTAGGCAGAGTCTGACCCTGCTGGACCCTCCTTCTCCTGGGAACGTCTCAGGGACCCCCCCCCCAACTCGTCTGGCTTCCCTTCCACTTCTCCCGGCCCCCCCTCAGTCTCCCTTCCCCCCACACTCCCTCCCCAGGGGGCCTCGTCCACTCTCAGGCCTGGAACCCTGACTATGCCCTGATGGTCCCCACAGGCCTCCCCAGAGCTCCATACTCGGGGTCCAGCTGCCCCTGGAAGCCTCTACGTAGGACGTCTTACCTCGACCACGCTGTACCCCACCATCACCCAAACTTGCTCCTCCCATGACCCCCATCTTGGAAGAAGGCAGCTGCATCCTTGGAGCTGCTTAGCCAGGATTTTGGAGTCACCCTCTCACCCCACATCCCCAGCAAACCTTGGTTTTGCACCTCGAAGAATTACATTCTCTCCTTTTCCCCTGATTCCACCCTGCATGCCATGCCCTCTGCTAATCTTCCTGCCCTCACCTCTCACCACCCGCCATGCCTGTTGCAGGGAGAGGGACCCCTTCCAGGGCCCGAGAGTGGGCTCTTGTCTAACAATTGGAAATGAATTGTCCGAGGAGACACCTGTACTGACAAAGCAAAAGACTTTATTGGGAAGGGGCGGCCTGGCGGAGAGCAGCAGGTAAGGGAACCCGAGGCAAATGCTCTGCCACGTGGCTCCCAGTCGCAGGTTTTTATGGTAACGAGGTTAGTTCCCGTTTTGTCTCTGGCCAATCATCTTGTTTGGCCCATATTTGGTCCGACTCATGGTCCTTCCTGGTGGCGCGTGCATCTCTCAGCCAAGATGGATCCCAGCGAGAAGGATTCTGGGTGGTTGGTAGGGTATATTATGGGCTGGCGTCTCCTCCCTCCTTTTGGCCCCTCCCGAATTCTCCCGGTTAGTTTTCAGAGGCGGCACCATGTTGTTTATCGGGACCTCCTGTTGTGAGACAACTCATGCAAGTGGTTATCATCGTGCCTGGCCAAGGCGGGCAGTTTCTGTCAGTGGTTCCCTAACATGTTTACTAGCTCCAGCCTCGCTGTTCCTCCAACACTCCAGGCATTGGCCAGCCTCAGGGCCTTTGCACGGATTGTCCCCTCTGCCTGGAATGATCTCCCCGGAAGTCTCTTTTGTTTCTTGTTGTATCCTCAGCACCTAAAAACAGTGCTCACCACACAGAAAGGGCTCCATAAACATTTGGTACATGAGTGAATATTTCTGCATAGAAAATCATTCTGGAAGGACATACCTCTCAACATTGGCAGTGAGATGACAGATTGTCTCAGTATTTCCCAGGAGACTTACTTATGTTCTAATTTCACCTCAAAGAATGTAACTCCATTGGGCACTAAAACAAAAAAACCTCAGCGCAGTGACCCACAAGCTGTGTGACCCTGGGCAAATGGCATCCTTCTCTGAACCTCCATTTTCTCATCTGGAAAATGAGATGGTCCTAGTACTACTCCCAGAAGGTCCCTTGAGAGCCAAGCCTCCAAGTCTCAAAGAAAGAGTTAAACCCAATCTGGGGTGGTGACATTTGCAATGCATTAAGTTTAAACATTTTCAATAAAGATAAACAAATCCAGGCCGTCGCGCTTTCTGATTTATAGTAATTGCAAACCAGCAGCAGTTAATATAATTGTCCAGCGGAGGGGGCAGTGGGGGGGCTCCACGTGGGGTCTAATCAGCCCCGGGTGGGATGCAGTCCCATTCAGGTTAAGCAAACCCATTACTTTAATCACCTGGGGAGGTGGCTAGACCATTAGTGAGAAGGGAGAATAAATATTATCCCAAGAAGCTCCAGAATTGGAGGTTTTATCACTGAGAATTGTCCCCGTGCTATTTACTTTCGATTTAGATTTTCGGGAAAGTGGCTCTTGGCACATTTTATGTATGAAGGCGAATGACTGGAATTGAAAAATGACCTGATTTTGCCATCCTAGCAGAAAGGAGCCACGGTCTTCCAGAATCCTGCTCCATCCCACTGAGTCACTCTTAAAATCTGAGCACTGGGAGTCCGTTGCAGGCACATTCTGGAGGCACTGGAGCTTGACTCCTGAGTTCTGGGAAGCACGGAGTCACATATCCTGGAAAATGGCCTTAGTTAATTACCACGGCCTTACAGATCCTCTGGTTTGGTCAGTTTGTTTACTGATGGGGGAGACTGAGGCTCAGAGTGGGGCTGTCATGAGCTAATTGACTCTATTTGCCTAAGTTCTCTTTCCATCTAAACCTCCGTTGACTCAAGAATCCTCATTGGCTTCCTAAGGTCCCCAGGCTATACAAAACCCTCTCAGGCTATACATCACACTCAGAACAGAATTCAAAACGGGTTATAGATCTACATGTAAAATGTAAAACTGTAAAACGTTGACACAAAAACATGGGAGAAAATCCTCAAGACCTGGTTTTAGAGGAGTTTGTAAGCAGGAAACCAAAGGATGATCCATAAAAGAAAATATGGGTAAATTGGACTTCAAAAATTAATAACATTTGCTCCGTGAAAGACACTGTGGAAAAGACAAGCCACAGACTGGGAGAAGATGCTTGCAAATATCAGACAAAGGATGTGTATCTAAAATGTATAAAGGGCTTCCCTGGTGGCGCAGTGGTTAAGAATCCACCTGCCAATGCAGGGGACACGGGTTCGAGCCCTGGTCCGGGAAGATCCCATGTGCCGCGGAGCAACTAAGCCCGTGTGCCACAACTCCTGAGCCTACGTGCCACAACTACTGAAGCCCACGTGCCTAGAGCCCGTGCTCCGCAACAAGAGAAGCCACCGCAATGAGAAGCCCGCTCACGCCACAAGGAAGAGTAGCCTGCACTCGCCGCAACTAGAGAAAGCCCACATGCAACAACAAAGACCCAATGCAGCCAAAAATAAATAAATAAATTCATTTAATTTAAATAAATAAATAAAAATAAAATGTATAAAGGACTCTTTATCCATTTTAGATACAGACAACTCAACAGTAAGAAAATAACCAAGTTAAAAAAATGGACAGGACTTCCCTGGTGGCGCAGTGGTTGAGAGTCCGCCTGCCGATGCAGGGGACACAGGTTCGTGCCCCGGCCTGGGAAGATCCCACATGCCGCGGAGCGGCTGGGCCCGTGAGCCATGGCCGCTGAGCCTGCGCGTCGGGAGCCTGTGCTCCGCAACGGGAGAGGCCACAACAGTGAGAGGCCCGCGTACCGCAAAAAACAAAACAAAACAAAACAAAAAAACGGACAGAGACAGAAACAAACATTTCACTGAAGAGGATGTACCGATGGCAAATAAGAATATGAAAAGATGTTCAACGTCATTAGCCTCTAGGGAAATGCAAATTAAAAACACAGTTGGCATATCACTACACACCTGTCAAAATGGGTAAAATAAAAAATAGTGATAATTCCAAATGCTGATGAAGATGCAGAGAAACTGAATCATCCATACATTGTTGGTAGGAGTGTAAAATGGTACAGTCACTCTGGAAAAGAGTCTTTGCAGAGTTGTTTTGTTTGTTGAGTTTTGCTTAGTTTTACAAAACTAAACATACACTTACCATATGACCCAACAATTACAGGCTTGGGCATTTATCCCAGAGAAATGAAAATTTATGTTCATATAAAAAACCTGTAGAGGTATCACACGCTGTGATTTCAAACAATATTACAAAGCTATAGTAATCAAAACAGTATGCTATTGGCATAAAAACAGATACATAGCACAATAGAACAGAATAGAAAGCCTAGAAATAAACCCACACATATATGGTTAATTAATTTACAACAAAGGAGCCAAGAATATACAGTGGGGAAAGGAAGTCTCTTTAATAAATGGTGTTGGGAAAACTGGACAGCCACAGGTAAAAGAATGAAAATAGACCAATATTTTATACAATACACAAAGATTAACTCAAAATGGATTAAAGACTTGAATATAAGACCTGCAACCATAAAAACTCTTAGAAGAACACAGGTGGTAAGCTCCTTAACATCGGTCATGGTGAAGACTTTTTGGATTTGATGCCAAAAGCAAAGACAACAAAAGCAAAAATCAACAAGTGGGATGACATCAAACTAAAAAGCTTCTGCACAGCAAAGGAAATTGTCAACAAAATGAAAAGGCAACCTACTGAATGGGAGAAAATGTTTGCAAATCATATACAGTCATCCCTCAGCAGCCATGAGGGATCAGTTCAGCCACTCTGGAAAACCACTTGACAGTTCCTTGTAAAGTTGGACAAATATTTACCATGTGACCCAGAGATCACATTCCAAGTGAAACAAATTACCCAGGTGAAATGAAAACTTATGTTCCTACAAAAACCTGTGTGTGAATGTTTACAGCAGCTTTACTCAAAGTCACCTAAAAGTAGATACAACCAAAATGCCCTTCAGAGGATGAACAGATAAATAAACCGTGGTCCATCCGTGCCATGGAATACTACTCAGTAACAAAAGGGAACAAATTATTGATATATGCAGCAACTTGGATGATTCCCAAAGGCATTATGCTCAGTGCAAGAAGCCAGACACAGAAGACTACATACTGTTTTATTCCATTTTTATGACTGTGGCAGATAAATAATGGTCCCCCAAAGAGATCCAGGTCCTAATCTCTGGAGCCTATGAATGTTGCCTACTATGGTGTGAACTCACACACACGCACGTGCGCACACACACACACACGAGGTCTTTGCAGGTGTGATTAAGGGTTTTGTGATGAGGAGATTACCTGGATCACCCAGGTGGGCACTAAATGCAATCACATATGTCTTTATAAGAGAGAAGCAGGGCTTCCCTGGTGGCGCAGTGGTCGAGAGTCCGCCTGCCGATGCAGGGGACGCGGGCTCGTGCCCCGATCCGGGAAGATCCCACATGCCGCGGAGCGGCTGGGCCCGTGAGCCATGGCCGCTGAGCCTGCGCGTCCGGAGCCTGTGCTCCGCAACGGGAGAGGCCACGGCAGTGAGAGGCCCGCGTACCGCAAAAAAAAAAAAAAGAGAGAGAGAAGCAGAGAGAGATTTGACTACGTACAGAAGAAGAGAAGGAACTGTGACCACCAAGGCAGAGATTGGAGTGATGTGGCCACAAAACATGGAATGCTAGCAGCCACCAGAAGCTGGAAGAGCTAAGGAGCATGTATGAGTTTGCTCAGCTGCTGTAACAAAATACTACAGACCTGGGGACTCAAAAAACAGAAATGTATCTTCTCACAGTCCTGGAGGCTGCAAGTCCAAGATCAAAGTGTCAGCAGCGTGAACCCTCTGTCCTTGGCTTGCAGATGGCTACCTTCTCCCTGTGTCCTGACATGGTCTTTACTCAGTGTGTCTCTGTGTCCTAATTTCCTCATAGAGGGACACCAGTCATGCTGGACTAGAGCCCACCTAGGTGACCTCATTTGGCCTTAATTACCTATTTAAAGTCCTGGTCTCTAAATACAGTCACATTCTGGGTAGAATCAAAAAGACAGACAAAAGCCAGTGTTGGTGAAGAGGTAGAGAGGTTGTAATTCTCATGCATTGCTGGGGGGATTGTAACCTTGTATCTGGTGACTCTGCCCTCTCCCAGGACTTCAGTGGCCACCTCTTCCGGTTTGTAGATGGGAATGAGAGCGTAGTCAAGAAATTCCTGCTTTTTAAAAAATTTTATTGACGTATCGTTGATTTACAGTGTTGTGTTAATTTCTGCTGTACAGCAAAGTGATTCCGTTATACATTATATATATATATATATATACTTTTTCATATTCTTTTCCATTGTGGTTTATCACAGAATATTAAATATAGTTCCCTGTGCTATACAATAGGACTTTGTTGTTTATCCATCCTATATATAATAGTTGGCACCTGTTAATCCCAAACTCCCACTCCTTCCCTCCCCCATCCCCCTTCCGCCTTGGGAAGTCTGTTCTCTATGTCTGTGAGTCTGTTTCTGTTTTGTAGATAGGTTCATTTGTGGCATATTTTAGATTCCACCTACAAGTGATGTCATATGGTATTTGTTTTTCTCTTCCTGACTTACCTTGCTTCGTGTGATAATCTCTAGGTCCATGCATGTTGCTGCAAATGGCATTAAGATATGCCTGCTTCTTAAAGACCCTGTTGTAGGCTGAATAATGGCCCTTCAAAGGCACGTCCTAATCTCCAGAACCTGTGAACATATTACCCTACATGGCAAAGGGATTTTGTAGATGTGATTAAATTAAGGATCTCGTGAAGAGGAGATGATCCTGGATTATCTGGGTCGGTCTAATGTAATCCCAAGGGTCCTCCTAAGAAAGAAACTGAAGGGTCAGAGAGCAAAGTCAGAAGAAGAGGTCAGACTGCTGTAGGACCATGAGCTCAGAAATAGAAGCAGCCCCTGAAGCTGGGAAAGGCAAGGAAACATATTGTTCCCAAGAGCCTTCAGAAAGAACACAGCCTTTCAGACGCTTTTTACACTTCTAACCTCCAGAATTCTGAGATAATAACTTTGTGTTGGTTTAAGTTACTAAGTTTGTGGTAATTTGCTACAGCAGCAATAGAAAACCAAGACAGACTGCCACTCAGGAATAATGCTTATCACTTCCACTCATGTCTCATTGGCCAGCTCACATGACCACACCCACGGCAAGGGTGTTTGGAAAATGAGGTCCACTGCCAGGCTGCCTTTTCCAGTGGTGGGGGGGAATGGAGGTTCGCACTATGGGAGGTGGGGGCATGGATTTTTGGTGGATGTCAGACCCTCTCTATCATGCTGTCCATTACCTGAAGATGTCATGGTAAAAACTCTTCCGAAATCCCTTACCTGCTGGGGGCTCATTGTCCTGGATTTCTGTGGCTTAATGTCCAGGCTATTAAGTGCACTGGAAATTCCATTGTCTGTGACTTTGTGGGGCTGTCCCAAGAGTCCAGTTGTACTAGGGGTTTATTGTTTGATAATGTCTGATAATGTTACTGAACCAAACTTAGGTCCACTTACCTGCACACAGTAAAGCCAATCTACTGACGTTTGGTTGTGGTGAAGGAAGTGCAGAGTTTATTGAGGGCAGCAAGAAGGAGTCCAGGTAGCTAGTACTTAAAGGGACTGAACTCCCTGAAAGCTTTCAGGGAAAGGTTTTTAAGGGTTGTGGAGTGTGTAATCAGTTCATGGACATTCTTCTGATTGGTCGGTGGTGAGGTAATTGGGAGTCAACATCATCAACCTTCTGTTTCCAACAGGTCTGGGGTCTACGTGCTTGTGGGCAGCATACAGTTAGCTTCTTCCACCTGGTGGGTGTTTCATCATCTGCAAAACAGCTCAAAAGATGTGGCTCAGAATATTATCTATAGCCCTTGAGCAGGAACTAAAAGTCCTTGACTTTGTTTCATGGCTAAACTATTATTATTTTGTCTTGTTTAACTGTTTTCCTTTCTTTCTGCATTTTCTTACTTCTCTGATTAAGTTTACGCTTTGGAACTTGGGAAAGGCCTAGGAGTCTAAAGTTTCTCTACAGACAAGAGGCAGGTGGAGAACATGGAGGTAGGGGGAGGGGGCAGTCTCTTCCGGGAAGGCTCCATAGGGTCCTCCTTGGTTATAATAACTTTATGGCTCATCATCTAAGGCTCTAACCCTATAGAAAAGGGCTCAGATGCTTATCATTCCATAACTGAATCATTCACAGTCCAGTCACTCAAACAGGGTCTCTAAAGAACATTTAATACAGGATTATTTACAGAGCTGTAGGCAGGGTGATGGGAAACCCTCGGGGCATACTGTGGGACCTGGTGGCTGCAACTGTGGGGAGCTCTTATCACGTCTAGGTCTGAGTGGGCGAAGGGAGAATGTGGTTCCTGGAATCCAGTGGGAGATAGGATTGCAAGGGGCTCAGGTGCTCAGCGGTAGTACAGCAGAACAGGAGCTGGGAGAATAAATACCCCAACCTCCTTCTCTGATCAGCCACCACTGCTTCTCATTGGTTGAACCCGACAGGATCTGGCCAGTGGGAGATCATGGATTCTGTCTATGCAGATGAACCTCCTCTCCAGGGACATGGGCAAGGATGGAGAAGAGGATGGGCAAATTGGGAATTTCCAATGCAAACCCAGGGCTCCAGCCTTCCTGGGGCCTGTCATCTGAGTTCTCCATAGAGTCTGGCCAGTTCACTGCTGTTCACTGATGCCAAGTGTGGGTTTCTTCATCTCTTGCTTTGGGGTAGGCTGGTACTCACTGCAAGATGCTGAGATTTGGGAGGAACCAAATCAGAGTGGGTCATAATGACGTCCTCTAGAGGGAGAGAGTGGCCAGGTGACTCTGGCTAAGATTGAGCTAAAATGTTTCCTTCCAGGATGGAGCCCAAAGTATTACCCTGATTTTCAAGACCCTCTCCAGCCCAGCTCCCAGCCTTTTTCTCCAGCATCTTCTCTCCCAACCTGGTTCTCCCAGCCCTGCCCACCTCTCCACCTGCACATCCTTACATTCAGCTGATTCAGTCTCAACACTCTTGGCACCAAGTCTTTGCCCACGCGGAGCTCCCTGCCAAGCACACCCTCCCACTGCACACCCCCTCTCCAAATCCTACCACTGTGAGCTCTGGGAGGTGACATGTGAGCTGAGGCTTGAAAATGAGGAGGAGCTCATCAAAGGAAGAGCCTGGGACAGAGTGTGTAAGGAGGAGGGCACTGAAAGTGCAAAGGTCCTGAGGTGGGGATGTGCTTGTGGATTGGAGGAACAGTAGGGAGGCTGGTGTGGCTGGAACAGAGTGGGGAGCAGAGGAGGAGGTGAGAGCAGGAAGGTCACAGAGGGGCTAGATTTGGGAGGCTGTTTTAGACCATGGTGGGGAGTTTGAGCTTAAGTGCACCAAAAAACCTTTGGAGGGTGTTGTAGTCTGCTCAGGCTACTATAACAAAATACTATAGACTTGGAGATTTAAGCAGCAGATATGTATTTCTCACAGTTCTGGAGACTCTGAAGTCCAAGACTAAGGTGTCAGCAGATTCAATTCCTCGTGAGGGCTCTCTTCCTGAATTGCAGACAGCTGCCTTCTCACTGTGTCCTTGTGTGGAGAAGAGAGAGCTCTAGTTTCTCCTTCTTATGAGGGCACTAATTCTGTCATAAGGACCCCACCCTTGGGACCTCATGTAACCGTAGTTACCTCCCAAAGGCTCCACCTCCAACTGCCATGCCACTGGGGGTCAGGTCTTCAACATATGATTTAGGGATGCGAGGGAGGACAAAAACATTGAGTCCTAACAGAGAGTTTGAATAAGTGAGTAAATGTTTGGGGCAATGAAAGAAAAAAGCAGATGAAGCTTATCTATAGCTGCAGTCTTGGTACAGCTGAGCCCGCTGACCACTAATGACACCCCATCTGCCTCAGTATTCCTTGAGATTGTCTCCTTCCCCTGGCCAGCCCTAGCCTGGCTCCCCTGCTATGTGCCCCCATGGGGACAAGTCACCTCGGCTGATTGAGAGATATTGCGGTGGCAGTGCCCATCTCTGGCTCTATCTTAATGACACCCAAAGAGCTCCACAAAGCCAAACGCTCATCACAATTATTATAAAATATTAAAATGACTCACAAAATAAATTATTCACACACCTCATGTTCTGCTTCCAGGTGTTCAGGGACTAATGAGATTTTTTTAGGTGGGGAGCAGGGAGTGGCCCTTGGGAGGCCCTGAAAGATTGTCTACCAATGACATCACTGTAGTGGTGGACGCGGAGGCAGGACTGGGGCAAGACAGGATGACCGTTTATGCCCCACTGCTCTGCAGCATATAAAGGCTGGTATGCAGGCAGGGAGAGAGGGGCGAGTCTTCACTTTGTTTCTGCCTCCCCACAGGTGGCTGGAGAAAGTTGGGTCCATTGCAGGCAGCATGAAGGGCTTGGAGTTTTCAGAGTGCTGGGGGGTGGGGGGGAGAGATAGAAACAAAAAGAGACAGGGATAGACAGAGGAGATAGAGCTAGAGGGACACAGAGACACATAGAGACACAGAAAGAGACATAGAGACAGACACACAGGGAGACAGAGACATATAGGGACAGAGAGAGACAGAGAGACTGAGGGACTAGATTAGAAGTTACTGGTATCAAATCATGATCCCCCGAATTGTCACTTAGGCAGGTAGAAACGAGACGGGGGCCAGGTGGGGCTTTGGGATGTCAGGGTCCCCAGTGCGAGAGGCTCCTTCCACCAGAGGTCACAAAGATAGTAGCCGGGGTGGGAGTTCTGTGAAAAAACCATGTGGATTCCTGAAACCCCAGATTCTACAGCCCAGACTGTGTACGGTGTAGACTCCCTTTCAAGGAGTTGCAGTAGGCAGGGCACGGGAGATGCCGACACCTGCACCGTTCAGCACCGCGGACAGCGAGGCGCCCCTGTGACCCGGAGAGGCCACCTCTGCGGGGGGGGGGGGGGGGTGGGTGGTCTCTGACCCCACTGAGCTTTCCCACTCACCTGTTCCCGGGGTCAGCAGTCATCTCTGTGAGGGAGGATGCTTGTCCCCTTTCGTTGGCAGGCAAACTGAGTCTCAGAGCTGTGAAGGCACATATGCAAGGTCCCAGACCAGCCCCATGTGGGCTCTACTCCAGCATTTACTGTGTGCCTGACCCTGCAATGGGGACACAGCAGTGACTAAGGAAGACAAAAATTCCTGCCCCGTGAAGAAGACAGCTGATAAAGCAGCAACAATATTTTCTTTTTTTCTGAAATACTTTCTGATGAGGATTCTATGGAAAATAAAATGGGCTAATGTGCTAGAGAGAGACTAAGAGGTGGCTTTAGTTGGGGCAAGGGGGATCAGGGAAGCTCTTTCTAAGGAGTTGATATTTGAGCTGGGACCTCAAGCAAGTGGGGGAGCAGGCTGGGGGGAGGGTGCTCCAGGCAGGGGGCACAGCCAGTACAAAGGCCCCAGGGTCGGAGAAAGCTTGGTAAATTCAAGAAAGAGAAAGAAAACAAACAGAAGTCAAGGGAATTTTCAAACAAGTGGGTGCTGCAACCATGTAATTTTGGGGGTGGGGAGTCTAAAGCAATACTCAAACAGAAAATCTAGGGGTCACTTGGTCATTGTTGAGAGCAAGGGATTGGACAAGTCTCTATGGAGTCCTGGGTTCAAATTCTTTTGCTATTTCCTACTGTGTGACCTAGGTAAGGGTTTGTCTGTGTTGGTTAGCTGTTGCTGCGTAACAAATTACCCCAAAACTTTGTGCCTTAAATGACACTATCTCAACTTCTTGGATCTGGGCATGGCTGAACAGGGTCCTGTGCTTTAGGCTGTAACAAGGTATCAGTCAGGGATGAAGTCTCAGCTGAATGTCTGACTGGGGCAGGATCTGCTTCCAATCTCCCACGGTTGTCAGCATTATTCAGTTCCTTACAGGTTGCTAGAAGGAGGGCCTCAGTTCCTCACTGGCTGTTGGCTGGAGGCCACTCCCAGGTCCTTGCCACTTGAGCTTCCCTGCCATGGCAGGTTACTTCATCAAAACAGAGCCAGTAGAGAGAGTCCAGCAAGATGGATGTCACAGTCTTTTTATAACCCAACCGTGGAAGTGACATCTATCATTTTGGTTGTATTCTATTCATTAGAAACAAGGGGAGAGGATTACACATGGACAGGAGGACCAAGAGGCAAAATCCTTGGGTACATCTTTGTGAGCCGCCTACCACAGTGCCCTCTAGGAGCCTCAGTTTCCTCATCTGTAAAAAGGACAGTGAGTTCCTACTTTGGGAGGTGGGCATGGGGAGGATGCTGTGCAATGAATCATAGAAACGTTCTGGGCATAGTAGGTCAACTTTAAACCTATCGACTCCTGGAGACACAAGTATGAGATTCAAACCCCTGAACTGGAAATTCCCTGTAATCTATCCCTCTAGTCTGAGGTGAGGTTAACCAGGGCAGACCTCAAGCTTTGCAGAACAGTCCCTGACTTTCCAAATGCAGTCATTTGTTAACTCATGGCTCACCCAGAGTATTCATTTCCAGTGGCTGCGTAACAAAATACCACAAACTCGAGGCTTAAACAGCCAACAGGTATTGTCACATTTCTGGAGGCTGGAAGTCTGAGATTAAGGTGTTGGCTGGGTTGGTCCCTTGTGAGGGAAGGATCTGTTCCATGCCTTTCTCCTTGGCTTGTAGATGTTCATCTACATGTTCACAAAGCTTTCTCCCTATGTGCATGTCTGTGTCCAAATTTCCCTCTTTTATAAGGACACCAATCATATTGAATTAGGCAACCACACTCCACCAGTATGACCTCACCTTAACTGAACTAACTACATCTGCAACCACTCTATTTCCAAGTAAGATTACATTGGGAGTTCTTGGGGGTTATGACTTCAACATATGAACTTGGGGAGAATCAAATCCAACACATAACACCTGTCAATGGAAGACTCTTCTCTCTCTGTCTCTGTCTCTGTTTCTCTGTCTGTCCATCTGTCTCTCTGTTTCACAGTCTCTCTGTCTCTGCTTCTAAGTGTTCACGTGTCCTTTTCTTTCTCCCTCTCTCTCCAAGCTCATTCCTGCCCCAGGACCCTTACATGTGCTATATACCCTCTGCTTGGAAAGCCCCTGGCTTTTGCAGGTATAGCTTCTTCTCAGCTCAAATGGTACATCCTCAGGTACCTCTACCTCACCTACAATCATCCTCTATCATCTTGCTGTTTTTCAAATATACCAAGCATGTTCCTGCCCCAGGGCCTTTGCCCTGGCTATTTCTTCTGCTTGGAACACCCTTTGTTCACATGGCTTCTTCCTTCGTCTTCTTCCGGTCTCAGCTCAAGCATCACCATCACCGTATTAGCTAGAGTCTCCCTCCTCCACTCACTCCCAGAGTCCCACCTCCCTGCTCTGTTTTTCTCCCATTGCACACTTATCAGCTGGATAGATTATAACCCATTGGTTTAACTGTTTCTTGTCGGTCTCCACCCAAGACTGTCGTGTATTGACCGTTTTGGTCCCTGCTGTGTCCTCATCTCCTAGGAGAGGGCCTGGCTCACAGCATGTGATCAATCAATGTTTCTGGAATCAGTGAATTGTATGGCTAATCAGAAGATTTTATAACAACTACCCAGACTTCTGTCATTGTGGAAGCTTGGAGTTTGCTGATGAATTTCAGGCACAGAATCTTAGAATTATCACCAAATCTTAGAATCAAAAAGAAAGGACTCTTGGAATCCTCCTGTTCCAGTTTCCTCCATGTCATCCCAAGCGTGGTTCTCTAGGTTGCCTTGGCTACCTCCAGTGATGGGGACCTCATTACCACCTAAGGCAGCCCATTCAGGTTTTGGATAGTTCCACTGGCATGAAAATCCTTCCTAAGAACTGAGCCCACGTTTTTCACCTTGAGATTCCCTTTGGTTTCTGAACTTCCCCTCCCCAGCTTCCTGCAAAACCAGTCAACTCCCTCTGCGACCCTGGGAGTTGGTGGGGAGGGAAGGAAGGGTTTGAGTGCAAGAATCCTGTTTTCTGAGGCTCATTGCCCCATTCTTCAGCCTTCCCTGAACATTTCAGATAAAGAAGATAGCTGAGGTGTTAGCTGATAACTAAAGTGTGAGCTGATAACTAAGGTGTGAGCTGGTAATGAAAAGGTTAACGGATAAGGGAAGTGCTGGATAAGAAAAATCCTGGAAGAAATCTAGACGGTTAGGTAAGAACTAAAGTGCTTTAGCCAACAATCCCCCACCTCCCTTTCTCCCTCCTTTCCTTCTCGAGCATTTATTTATTTATTTTTATTTTTTATTTTTTTGCAGTATGCGGGCCTCTCACCGCTGTGGCCTCTCCTGTCGCGGAGCACAGGCTCCGGATGCGCAGGCCCAGCAGCCATGGCTCACGGGCCCAGCCGCTCCGCGGCATGCGGGATCCTCCCCGCGTCCCTGCATCGGCAGGCGGACTCTGAACCACTGCGCCACCAGGGAAGCCCTCGAGCATTTATTGAGCACCTACTATGTGCCAGGCCCAGTGCTGGGAGTGGGAGTTACAAAAAAGGATCAGATGCAGTCTCTCCTTTGGGGCATTCAAATCCCACACACCTGAGATCTAAGCTCTCTCGGAAGCCCCAGAGCCAGCAAAGTCTTTAAGACACCAAGGCACAAAGCTATGATGGTGGAATGGCGGGCAGTGGGCAGATTTCTTCCCCCAGCTCCTGCCTGCTGGTGGGTGAGGTGAACCTCTGAGTCTGTCCCTGCTGTTGGCAGTTCTGGGCCGGCTCCTGTCTCTCCTGTGTGGGTGGCGAGTGACTTCATCTGGCCCAGTGGCTGTCACTCAGCCCCAGTCAGACGGGAGACAACACAGTTGCCATGGAGATGAATATACTTCCCCCTGTGGGGTGGTGGTGAGCCAAGGGAGCCAGAAACCGTGTGTGGATGTGTGAATTCGGCACAAAGTGACCCAGGCCTGGTGACTCAAGTTGGGGGGGGAGGGGGGGAGGTTTAACTCCTTCACTGCCGCTCCCCCCTCCTCTGTATTCACAGTCTGGGTCTTTGGGGAACCAGGGTTTCAGCATCAGAGTTGAGAGTGTTAGTTCAGAGTGTCTCAAGCCTGGCTCTCCCTCCAGGCAAACTAACCTCTCCATGCCTCAGCTTCCTCATCCAGAAAGCGGGCATGAGAAGATGTACTCATCTAAACATTCATTGAATGAACACTTATTGAAGCCTGCTATGTGCCAGGCACTGTTCTAGCAGCTCCCACGGGGCTCCTGGATCAGGCAACAAAGAATGAACTGAATTAAAGAAAAATCAGAAAGTGGTGTTCAGAGAAGAGCAAAGGGAGGGATGCGATAGGGAGTGAAGGAGGGAGGGCGGGGAGCATGTAACTGGGGGTCAGGGAGGAGTTCTGAAAAAAGGTGACATTTGAGCTGAGACTTCACGGGTGAGGAGAAATCAGACATAGGAATGTCTAGGAGAAAAGCGTTCCAGGTTGAGGGCACAGCCTGTGCAAATGTCCCGGGGCAGGACTGTGCCTGGTGTATTGGAGGAACAATGAAGGAAACCCACATGGCTGGAGCAGAGTGAGGAGGAGAGAGCGAGGAGGGGAGGGCAAGGAGGGGGCAGGTCCACAGATTTGGGAGCTGTGGTGGGGAGGACTTGGGCTTAGTACCCTGAGGGAGGTGGGAGCCCTGGACGGGTGTGGGCAGAGGAGAGGGAGAGGCACCTGATTCAGGTGCTCACAGGGGTCCTCTAGGGGCTTCAGGGAAGACAGATTGTGGGGAGCGAAGGAGAGAACCAGGAGACCAAGGTAGAGGTAACTGCCCTGGTCCAGAGAAGCATTGATGGGGGCCCATGAGGCGGAGGGTGCCTCTGCTGGCTTTGCTGTATCTTTTAGTATGGTTGTGCTGGAACATTAAATATTGAAATACACAGAATTTTATTATAAAGAATATTCTTTCTATTTCTCCTTTATATTATAACTAGCAAGTTATATGTTTTTGAAATGACATGTGTAGGTCAGTTATGTTGCCTATGAATTTTACTCTAGGATGTGCTGAGACTGGGGTGGTAAGGCCCATGTGATAAGGCCTGGCATATAGTAAGGACTCAGTAATCAGGGCCTTGGAGTCCAAGGACAGAGGTGGGAGGAAGGCAGGGTCCTCTCCAGGCTCCTGGGTATTCCAGACACGTCGAAGCCCAATGTCTCAAGGACTCAATCATGGGCTCCCTATAGGTCTCTTTTTGTGGATTGAGAAACAGACTTCCAGAGAGGGCAAGCCATTTTCCTAATGTCACACAGCCTATCATGGTGAACCTAAGATTTAAGCCCTGGCTGTTTGGGCCAGTTCAGATGCCATGGGTGACAAATACTGGCTCTGCTTTGGGGGGACCCCTGCTCCCCACTCCCAGCCTGACCCCACCCTGGCATACTTCTTGCTCTAGAGCGACCCTGAGCTGGTTAGTGGGAATGTCACGTCCCTCAGCCACAGTGATTGGTTCAGAGGTGGCCATGTGACCTGAGCCAAGCCAGTCAGAATTATCCATGGTCTTTGCTGGAACCAATAGGCAAGAGGGTTTTCATTTCTGCTTGCCTGGCTGACTGGGAAGAGAAATAAGTCTGGAGCTTGGGGTCTCTTTTGACTCTATGAATGCGGGGCCTGACTGTGAATGAAGCTCACCTAGAGGAAACCCAAGCGGAAACACTGAAACAGACCTCCAATAACATCAGCTCAACTCCTGGATCCAGCTATGCCTGAAGCTGGACCCTGGAATTTGCAGTTGCTGGAATCTGTTTATATGTTTTTCTTCCCAGACCTGTTAAATTTCCATTTCTCACAACCGAAACAGAACCACGGCAGCAGGTTTCATCTCTCAAACTCCATGCCCTATCACAGTGCCACTCTTTCTTCATGTGTTGGGCAGACATTATTAAAGGGCACAAGGAAAATTTAGGGCATGATATATGTATTATCTTGATTGTGGTGATGGTTTCATGGACATATACATATGTCATAACCTATCAAAGTACACACTTTTGCCTATTTGCATGTCAATTATGCCTCGATAAAGGCATATGTTTTAAAAATAGCCTCAATAGCTATATCTCAGCTCCTGGGTCCAGCCAGACTTGGAAGAAGAGAACTTTGGGCTTTTCAGGTACATTAGCCAGTACATGTCCTCTTGGGGAAAGAATAACAATTATATTAATTTTATTTTATTGTCAGTTTTGTTAGCCCTCCTCTCTCTCTTTCTCTCTCTCTCTCTCTCTCTCTCTCTTTCTCTCTCTTTCTCTCTCTCTCTCTCTCTCTCACCTCACAACCTAGATATAAGAGAAGGCCAAGAGGAGGCAGTTGGATGATGTGATGCCTCAAAAAATGTGTCCAGAAAACTGCTGTGGCTAAAGAGTTTATGTTCAGGCTCATCTGGGAAACTGTTCAACAGGTATCTCTTTTGCAGGACTTGTCAGAGCCTTTAAAATACAAATGGGACAAGTCTGAGGCTTTCTGTACACAGTCTTCCAGAGATCCCCAGCAGGATTGGGTCCCAGATGCTCACAACAGACACTACTCATTGATGTTCACGTATTGGCTCCTTCCCTTGCCTGTCTCCATCTCCCCTCCCTTTCTGCTGCTTCCTGGAATCACCACCCATGTAACACTTCCTCCACCCAGACAACCTCATACACTACTCTTTCAGAACCCAAAGCCCTAAGTCCCCTCCCACTTGGACATCATTGTTCATTTGCTTTTATTCCCTCCTCCACTGGAAAACATCAGAAAGACCAGAAGACGCTGTTCCTTCCGGCCTGGGGAAAAAATCTCTCACAACTGCACCCTCTCCTCGCGAATCCTTCCTCTGAGCCTTTGTCGATGCTGTGCGCCCCTGCCTAGAACACCCTTCCTTTCCACCTAACCAAATCCTCATTCTGCAGGTCAGGATTTCCCTCAATATTGCGGCCCAGAGTGATTCTGGATGATTACATAAATAGCGTTAATTCACATGGGGAGAAATGAGTCCCTTTCCAATCTTTCATTACTTCTGATGATGCAAAGGAGAGAGTGCTGGGAACTCAGGGGGTTTTAACCCTTCTCTCTCACTCATCGTCTTGTAAGCAAGGTGAGATCAGGCTGCAGCCCCCAGCCTTGAGGGGGCAGTGACTCCTTGCTAGATGGAATAACTGTGTTTTGTTTCCATCATGTGTTTTGTCACCCACTTCTATTTGGGCAGGTGCAACCAGCTTTTCATTTGCAGGAGGGAAGCAGAGACTCTGTTTTTAAATACACTTACTTGTGAAGACATGAGTCAGTGGAAGGCAGATATTAAATAAATTGTGGAACAGGTGGGGTGCTGACGTGCCAACAACCATTACCAATGATGCTTGGGAAATGCTCACCTCTTTCAGGAAGCCCTCCTGGATTGCCCCTGGCCAAGCCTGCAGGGTCTTAGCTTTGCCTCCGAAGGCCCCACCATTTCCTATGAGGGCCCCTCACGTTGGCACAGGCACGATGCAATTTTCGTCTCCGAAGGGCAACGTAGAGTGGATGACAGGTGTCTCTGGGCCTCAGTCTCCCTGCCTGTGCCAGGAGGAGGGCCCTGGGGGCGGCGGCAGCGCTGGGATCCGGGGGACAGGCGCCTCCGTGCCAGCTGGGCTTGCCTCCCGCAGCTGCTGGCGTTGCCATGGTTACCAAGCAAGCGTTTCTCTCCCCCCACCCCACCCGCCAGCCCCTCACCCTCGGACCAGGCCCTTCCAGGGACCGAGGCTCCTGGGTGTCATGGAAACGGTTTCCAGGCACCCGCAGCGGGGGTTCTCATTGGCTGGCTGCGCCTGCAGGCAAAGGTCTCCCCCAGGGTCACTGCTAGGGGCTGGAACTGGGTTTCTTCAAGGTTCCAGGCACGTGAAGGGGATGTCGCCTGTGAGATCTTGATTTATAGCTCACTCCCCCTGGGGCTGCTCAGAGTGTCAGGAGCCACCTGGGTGGGACTGGGACCTTTAGCCCCTCCCTGCTAAACTGCCCAAAGTCCCCAACAAAAACCTCTGTTCTAAGTCAATGCACTGGGCTCGCTCTGCAAATGTGGCTCTGAGAGGAACCATCAGGCAGCCCTTCCCCCTTCTTCTAGAATCTTCTTTCAGCACTGGTGGCTGCTCTGCACAGAGCAGGGGCTGGGGCCAGGACTCTGTACTCAGGAGCAGGGGAGATCACGGCTGGGACTGGGCCCTGGGGGATTTAAAAAATAAAATAATAATAATAACAGCAGCTAACACACTTCTTGGGGCAACACCTGCGTGCCCAGCCCTATATTGGAAATAAACAGCATAGGAACTCATTTAATTCTTAAGAGGTAGGTACCATTACCCCCATTTTAGAGATGGAGAAACTGAGGCTCAGAGAGGACAAATGCTTTTCCCAAGGTCACACAGAATGAACTCAAAGGGCAACCTGGGATTTAAACTTGGGCCACGTGGCTCCAGGGTCAACCATTTTCACTGCTAGGCTCTTTGATGCCTCTGATAATATGATTGAATGTTCCGAGGTGACGTCTGCCATTGGCAATGGGGGCAGGGGTCTGAGACTAAGAGAGAGATGCCAGGAGGGGGTTGGGGCCTTGGGTAGCCAGAGGGGGACACGGGCACTGCCAAAGAGAGGTTTGGGGAGGCTTCAGACCCTTCTAAAATTTCCATCAGGGACTGTGGAGCCCCCCCAAAGAAACTGAAAACCCAAGTTTAAGAAGTGAGTGCACTGTGCAAAGCCAGGCTCAAGATGGTCCCCTCAAACCCCCAGCTACCCCATCCCTTCCAAACAGACACTGCAGCTGAGCCCCCTATCCCTGGAAATTCTGGAAGGAAACCCAGGGCAAGAGGGGTCTGAGGAGGGAAAGTGACAGGGCAGCAAATGTTTTATGATAACCCCTGTGTATCCAGCCCTGGGCTGTGAGGTCCCCAAGAGACCGCAGGATGGCAGGGATACAGAGCTGGACACAGACCCACCCATCCCCTTGGGGTCAAGGAGAAGGGACCCAGAGGGCTGGGAGACTGGAACAAACTGGGATTAAGAGCATGAACAGGAATTTGCCAAGCAAAGAGAGGAGAGTTCTAGGCAGAGAGAAGGTGACCCATGGAGTGGGTGGAGCATGGAGGAGATTGCTATAGGCTGAATGTTTGTGTCCTCTCCAAATTCATACGTTGAAACCTAATCCCTGATGTGATGGTACTAGGAGGTGAGGCCTTTGAGAGGTGCTTAGGTCATGAGGGTGGAGTCCTTATGAATGAGATGAGTGCCCTTATAAAAGAGACCCCAGAGAGCTCCCTTACCCTTTCTGCCATGCGAGAACACAGTGAGAAGACGGTTGTCTACGAACCAGGAATCATTTGGTGTCTGAACTCGGCAGCACCAAATATGCCAACATCTTGATCTTGGACTTACAGCCTTCAGAACTGTGAGAAGTGCCTTGTTTATAAGCCACCCAGTCTATGGCATTCTGTTATAGCAGCCCAACCGGACTAAGATTGACTATGCAAAGAAAATCAGGAGGGCTTCTTGGAGGAGGTGATATTTGATCAGAGACTTGGAGGATGAGGAGGAGCCGGCCATGGGGAGATCTGGGGAGAAGACTGTTCCAGGCAGAGGGGACAGCATGAGCAAAGACTTTTAGGCTGGACCATGCCTGGTGTGTTCCAAAACCAGCAGGGAGGCTG
This sequence comes from Pseudorca crassidens, assembly GCF_039906515.1. Lineage (NCBI taxonomy): Eukaryota > Metazoa > Chordata > Mammalia > Artiodactyla > Delphinidae > Pseudorca > Pseudorca crassidens. The sequence goes on from NC_090298.1 coordinate 168,413,368, forward strand.
GCGTGGCTGGAACAGAGTGAGAGGAGGCGAGGGTAGGGAGGTAGCTGGGACAAAACCCCAGAGGTGCCATTGCACTAGTCAAGGCGAGTGATGACGGTGGCCTGGCCCAGGCAGTGGCAGCAGGAGTGGGATAGAGCAAAGTGCTTGAATTCAAGGTATCATTTGGAGATAAAGCCCCAGGCCTCACTGATGGAAGGACATGGTGAGGGAGAGGCTGAAAGAATTAGGGATGACAGTCAGCTTTGGGACTCTTTCCTCCCTGGCACAGAGAAATCATCAGGCAAGTTTTGGTCGCAGACAGATGGTAGGACCAGAAGGTGACTCAGGGCCACCCAGCCTCCCAGAGATGTCACCGTGCCTCGCAGCGTCCCAGCTCCCAACTGCCGGTAACATGCGGCCCAGATGTTCCATCCTGGGGACAACTGTGCCGGGCCTTCCCCAGCACCAAGCAGGTTTCGTCTGCAGCAGTGACAACTTCTTGGGTGCCTCTGATGGGGAGGCAGTAGGGCAGTGCGGGGCTAAGGGGAGGACCCTTCTTGGCCAGGAAGCTGTCGCCAGCTGTCACAGGGAGGGGGCACATGGGCAGCAGAACCCAGAGTGTCTGGCATGGTGCTGGATTTGGGGTCTTGAACCATCAGATAGGAACCCCTCCCTGGAAGAAGGAAAGGTTGGGGTCCCACACCAGACACTTGGGGCCCACAATTTCCAATTGCAAATTCTACTTCCAAGGCTTTGTCCCAGCATTCCCTGGCCCGGGAGTGGCCTAGTCCCTTCCCCTTTCATTCAATCCCTCAACAATTATTGAGCACCTACTGTGTACCAAGCACTGTTCCATGCACGAGGAAGATATCAGTGACCGAAATAGACCAACAAAAGAAAACAAACCGGGCTTCCTTGGTGGCGCAGTGGTTGAGAATCCGCCTGCCAATGTAGGGGACACGGGTTCGAGCCCTGGTCCGGGAGGATCCCACATACCGTGGAGCAACTAAGCTCGTGCGCCACAGCTACTGAGCCTGCGCTCTGGAGCCAGCAAGCCACACTACAGAGCCCGTGCTCTGCGATGAGAGACGCCACCGCAATGAGAGGCCCGTATACCACAACAAAGAGTGGCCCTGCTTGCCGCAACTAGAGAAAAGCCCGTGTGCAGCGACTAAGACTCAATGCAGCCAAAAACAAATAAATAAATTAATTAATTAAAAAAAAAAGAAAACAAACCAACCAACCCCCGACCTCATGGAGCTCAGTCTAGTGTGAGAGGCAGGCAGTGAACTAACGAATGGGCAAATAAAATATTTTCAAAGCATGTAAGTGCTGGGAAGGATACAGAACATGTTGTGATGTGAAAGGAAAGACAGGGAAACTTCTTTAGCTGGGATTAGTCATGGTGGGCCTCTGGGAAGAGGTGGCATTAAGCTGAAACAGGAAGAAGAGCCAGCTATGGGAAGAATGAGGGGAGGTCCTTCCAGACAGAGGAAACAGCAAGTGCAAAGGCCCTGGGGCAGGATAGTTCCTGGCAAGTAGGCAGAAGAGCGAGGGGACCCTTGTGGCGGGTACTGAGTGAGCGGGGGGGTGGGGGGGGGGAAGGAGGGGAGGCCCGGGAGGTGAGCAGTGGCTGTGGTGTGGTGGTGGTGGTGATGGTGGGCAATCCTACAGGGGCGTGGCTTTAGCCAGGTGTCGGTAGTGCTCTCTGTATAGAGAGACCCGGGGAAGAGGAGCAGGTGTGTGCAGCATGTTTCCCAGCAGACCTCAGAGAGGGTGAGGCATTTGCCTACAGACACAGCAACTAACACACCAACCTGGCCTTTCCCCACCACCCTGATATACTGGGGCCCTAGAACCCAATAGGAAATTTTCTCCAAGTCAAAAAAATATTTTTTTTAAATTTCAAGAAGCTCTGCACGGCCAGCTCTGTCATATCTGTTCAGGGAGCCAGCAGAGGAAGAAGAGGGGAAGAAAGAAAGAAAAACAAAAAAGCTCAATATTTCTGTTGTCCTTATCCAAATAAATTGAGATGTATTTGTGAAAGTGTCAAGGAAACCTCCAAGAGTGAAACTATAAAATCACACAGCTGCTCGGAAGGCCCGTGATAGACAGCTCAGATTAATGTAGCTGTATTTTTATGGTCTGTTAACAGTTGATATGGGTTTTAAATATATTATCTTCCATTGTATTGTCTGTCATTTTAAAACTGCTCATGTCTCCTGTGTTTGCTTTTAAAAGGTTCTTATAGAACATTCCACCACTGAGCTCCCAAATCTTTTTATTTTTTTCCTATAGATATATCATCACAGGTCTTCTTCTCCCCCCACCCCCGAGCTAGGTTTTCCCTGGTACTTTCATGGGTAATTTACCACAGAACCTGTTGGAACCCCCTGAGTTTCTTAATTCAGGGAGCAGCTGCCGGAGGCTGGATTCTTGTCTAGTTGGTGATTTCTGAGGTGTGTAGATGGAGCTGGTCCAGATGGGATACGTTTCCATGTCTATCAAAAGGGGCCTGACCTCGGAGGGCTCAGAATCTGTTTATGGAGACTTGTAGTAACCAGCTAATGCTGTGATCATGCCAAATAACAAACATCCCCTGCCCCTGCCTGCTGCCCTGCGCTCTCAGTGGCTTATAACAACAGACACTGGTTTCTTGCTTCCAGGTCTCCGCTCTCTCTCTTGGTGAACTCATCCACTCCTGCAGCTTTGGCGATTCCTACCAAGTCTGATCCCAAGCCCTGAACAGCTTTCTGTGCTCCAGACAAGAATAGCCAGCTTGTCCCACCTCTGGTTCAACATTACAAACCTTCCTGTCCTCTTCCTAGGAATGGCTCCATCAACCCATCTCACATCCCCTTTGATCAAAGACCTGGGCATCCACTGCCCCTCCTCCCACGTCCTCACCCATCATCTATCAGTTTCGACATCCTATCCATTCTATCCTCTAAATCTCTCTCTTATCCATCCACTCCTTTCCCTCCCCACAGCCTCTGATCCACTCAATTTCACCTTAACTTTATCTCTGGACAACAGAAATCACCTCCTTCCTGGTCTCATGGTCTCCATTTTCTCCCCCTCCAATTTACTCTCCCTAAGGTGACTAGAGTAATTATTTTTTAAAAATTTAACCTGATCAAATCTCTCTTCTGCTCAAATCCTCCTGTGGATCCCCAGAGGATAAAATCTAAGCCCCTCGACCTGCTCTTCAATGTCTTCATATAGGACCCCCATTAAGTCTTTCTCCTTCTCCCTAAATTCTCTCCTGTCATAATTCTACACTCTAGCCTGTTTCACTAATTCTTAACCTCCCCACCCAAATCCCTAGCTCTTTCCAACATTCAAACCTTTGCACATGTTTTTCCCTCTGCTTGGAATTCCCTTCCACATCACCAACTCCTATGCATCCTGCATGACCCAGCCTCCATTGCCTTTCCTCCAGCAGAGGGCACCTTCAATCTGTACCTCACTCTACAACCAGGATTTATGGCTCCCATGAGCCTAAAGCAAGTTCTGCATTTGCTTGTTGTCTTCCCAACTAGACAATGACCTCCCTGTAGGCAAGGGCTGCATTTTCCTCTTCTGGGCACTGCCAGCCCTCACCCCAGGAATAAGCATGGCTCTAAATACACAGAGCAAAGGAGATGGCCTAGTACAAGGCATGAATTACAGAGTCAGGATGATTAGAAGCAAGGCTGGTAGACTGCAGAAGTTCAGGCAACCACAGAACCATAAATAACGATGTACTAATTGTGCAGGAAAGACAATTAGGGAGGGAGGTTTTGAGTCACTGGTTCCACGGTCTGGGCAATTAGACATCGGGCCATATATAAAGGATGTGCTTAATCACTTGGTTCGGACGATTAACAGGGTACCCGAGAAATAATAAAGCAAAATGCCATCATGCAGCCAGGCACAGAGCCAGGTGGTGCAGCCTTGAGGACTGGAGTCTGGCTGCCCAGACTCGAATCTTCCTGTGGGACCTTGAGCAAGAGACTTCCCCTTGCTAAGCCTCATTCTTCTCATCTGTAAAATGGGAATGTCCATGGTGCCCGCCCCAGAGGGTTGACAAAGGCCATATGGATGATGTCACACAAAAGCATCGTTATTACAAACAGCAGCAAGGCATCCCGCTAGGGGATGCTCTTTGCCAAGTCCTAGATGGTGCATGATACTAACCACCCAGCCCAGACAGTGGGAGAATGGGGCAGTGCACGTGATGAAGAGAAAAATCAAACGATGGACACAGAAGCTGGGAGATCTAACAGGGTGCGATTTACTCACTGCAAAGAATACAGAGGTGGCCAGGTGGATACTGCCACCCTGTCCCAGCCCTTATAACCCACCCCATATGGATCTGCCTTGAATTATGTTCCCTGGGGACCATGGAGCTGGGATTAATGGAGCAGACAGACCTGGGTTTGAGTCCTGGTAATGCCACTTTAGGAAAGTGCTTTTCCCTGGCTGAGAGCCTCAGTTTCCTCATCTGTAAAATGGGTGCAGTGATCATCCCCATCTCTCCAGATTCAACAAGATGTCACACACAAAACACTTAGCCGCCTGCCTGGCACGAGGTAGGAATGTGATACATGGTGACTGTTTTATAATCATTACTAACATCAGTGTATCATTTTTTTGTTACTGTCATCCACCCTGAAATGTTTCTCACGATTCCCGCATGACTGTATCTGGGCTCCAAGGCAGGGATATGGTAGGATTCAAAGGCATGTACAGAGGGGCTTGATAAAATAGGAGTCATTCTACTCAGAGCAAGACTTCTCTGGGTGGAGGTTTCTCTGGGTGGCCAGGTTGCCAGTGTCCTGATGAAGAGCGATGGCTGGGTCAGCCTGAGGCTGCCAGGGTTAGATGAGAAGAAGCCGGTTGTGGAAAGATCCGGGAGAAGGCACTCCAGGCAGAGGGTACAGCCAGTGCAAAGGTCCTGAGGCAGGATCATTCCTGGTATGGTCAAAGAACAGTGAGGATATATAACCCAAATAATTGAAAGCAGGGTCTCAGACAGATACTTTTACACCTGTGTTCATAGCAGAATGATTCACAGTATTCAAAATGTGGAAACAACCCGGGTGTCCACTGACAGATGATGAATAAACAAATTGTGGTCCATCCATACAATGTAATCTTTTTCAGCCTTAAAAAAGGAAGGACATTCTGGCACATGGATGAACCTTGAGGACATTATGCTCCGTAAAATAAGCCAGACACAAAAGGACAAATACTGTCTGATTCCACTTATGTGAGGTCCCTAGTGGACTCAAATCCATAGAGACAGAAAGTACATGGTGGGGGCCAGGGGCTGGGGGAGGGGGTGAGTGTGCTTAGTGTCACTGAGCTGTGCACTTAAAAATGATTAAAACCTTTTTATGTTACCTATATTTTACCACAATAAAATAAATAAAATAAATGAGTTTTTAATAATAACAACAACTATAATAATAATAAACAGTGAGGAGGCTGGCTGGCTGGAGGGGAGAGAACAAGGTAGAGAATAAGAGGTGAGGGCAGAGAGGGAACGTTAGTTAAACGCCGACTCCCCATGCCCCTCCCCCAGCCCCCACCATCTACTTCCTGTCTCTGGATTTGACTCCTCTAGGGACCTCCTATGAGTGGAATCAAACAGTATTTGTCCTTTTGTGTCTGGTTTATTTCACCAAGCATCATATCCTCAAGGTTCATCCATGTTGTAGCAGGTGTCAGAATCTTCTTCCTTTTCAAAGGTTGAATAACATTCCACTGTATGGATGGACCACAATTTGTTTATCCATCATCTGTCGACCGACACTTGGTTTGTTTCCACCTTTTGGCTACTGTGAATGATGCTGCTGTGAACACAGGTGTGCAAGTAACTCTTGGAGTCCCTGCTTTCAAATCTTTTGTGTATCTACCCACAGGGGCAATTGCTAAATGAAATGGTAATTCTATGTTTAATTTTTGAGGGACCACCATACTGTTTTGTTACTTCTTTTTATTTTGGTTTCTGGTGTCTTCTGATGTATAGAAGTTTCCAATTATAATATAATCTTCTTTATCACTCTGAGTCGAGGGAGGCTGGGAAGGGCAGTGAGGCCACTTGTGTAGGCTGATGAACGGCTAAGGACCTAGTCAGGTGCACTCCTCCCTGGCCCTGGAGAAGACCCAGGAGTGGAGCATGGCTTCAGCAAATGGACCCCCAAGAGGAACTGGTACTAGAAGAAGTGGAGGTTTCTGAATCAGAAATTAAGATGAATTATGGAAAATAAAGCAGCCATATTTTGTGTCCACCTGAGTTGGGGCTAACTTCAGAACCTGTGATTTTTATTTGTCATCTGTCTCCTTCGCTGAATCAAGAGCACTGTGAGGACAGAACTGTGTCCATCTCCTTTGCCAATGTTAGACTACACATCCAGCCCAGGGCTGGGCATCCACTAGGTCAGGAGTCAAACTTTTTCTGTGAAGTGTCAGATTGTAAATATTTTTACCTTGCAGGCTAGATGAACTCTGTTGCAACTACCCAATTCTGCCATTGTAGCAGCAAAACAGCCATAGACACATATAAGTGAATGGACATGACTGTGTTTTAACAAAACTTTATTTACAAAAACAAGCAGGGGGCCAGATTTGGCCCTGGGGCTGCAGTTGGCTGACTCCTGCCATAGGTGCTCCAGGAATAGTTGTTCGATACTGGGAAGGACTCCTGAAAGGAAAGGGCTGCCTCTGGCCCTAAGTGGTTCTCCAGGTGAGCAGAGAAGGGTATTTCAGGCAGGGAAAACTGCTTTCAAAGGTCTGGAGGTGGGAAAGTGAGTGGATGCTAAGGGTGATTCAGGGGTGGGGGGACTAAGTTACCCATTGTGGTCATCATGGGCACCGTGGTCTGGAGGGGAGGGGGTGGGATTGACTCCAGAGAGCCGTGGGAGTCATAGAAGGTTGTAGAGCAACAGAGGAGTTGCCTATTACTCTGGGGCTCACTGTGAACTTCTTCGTCCCTCCAGGGCAGAAATATCTGAGGTCACTTTTGCTGTAATACAGTTTAGAAGGAGCTTGAAGCATCCTCTCCCCCAGACAGGTGTCCTTATGAGAAACCCTGGGTCCTTCACCCACCCTGTAAGAGCCAGAATTTTATTGAGTGCTTGCTATATACCAGGGCTTTTTTTTTTTTTTTTCAGGTAAAAAAAACTTATGTTTCTGGGGAATTCTCCAGCAGTCCAGTGGTTAGAACTCGGCGCTTTCACAGCCAGGGCCTGGGTTTGATCCCTGGTGGGGGAACTAAGAACCCACAAGCTGCACGGTGTGGCCAAAAAAAAAAAAAAGAAATTATGTTTCTCTTTTCCCTTTTGCCATTAGGAAGCTCAGATCCAAGTGTAAGGTCCAACTGTAACTATGGGACAGTACCTTATTACAGAGCCCCAAACAAAACCAGGACACTTATTGTCGCAACCACCCCTCACAGACTCTAATGAGACAGGAACTGTCATCAACCCCATTTGAGGAACCCCCATTCCACCCATGCACAGTGTGTGTATTTCACACGGTTTTCCCATCAGAGTAAGATGATCAACCATCCTGGTTTGCAATGAGGGACTTTCAGTGTTAAAACCAGGGAAGTCCTTGTCAAAGCAGGATGAGTTGGTCACCCTGTACAACAGCTTGAAAAAGAAACAATCGAAAAAGATCAAATTGCAGGCTTTTTGCACCTAGCGGCCTGCACACCCAGGACCATTTAAATGAATCATTTAGATATCACGGAAGTAGCTGAGCCAAGTGTGCCTTTTTTGCTGAGCACTTGTTGAAAGATCAATAAAAATAATACCAGTCAACAAACTCCTAATCTTTGCCCCTGGAAGAGGAGACAGAGCACAGCTGAGCCAGCAGAGAGGTGGCACTGGGGTCCCGAGGTCTGGTCCTGCATCTGGCTTGCTGTGTGGCCTGGGGACCATGCTGCGTGTCTCTGGGCCCCAAAGGGCACAGCTGGCTGGGAGGCTCTGGCAGCTGCAGCTGATCACGGGGGTTCTCTAAAGCAGGCGGTAATGGGGAGAAACGTGCCACCACCCTGAGGATAAACCACTCACGGTGGTGGTAGGTGAAGCTGGAATGTTTATAACTTCTTTCCCATCCTCTGCGTCCGCCTGGGTCGAGTCCCATCTTCACCCACCGGGACCAGTACTGTCCCCCGGCTCCTGCCCATGTCCCCTATGGTTTGTCCTCCCAGCAGCAGCCAGAGGGCGCCCGTGAGCACCTGAGTCAGGTCCTACCCCTCCTCTGCCCACAGCCCTCTAGGGCTCCCACCTCCCTTGGGTAAGAGCCCAAGTCCCCCTGAGACCCACAAGACCCTGCACAACCAGCCCCATCTCCTCCTTGCCCTCCCCTCCTCCCTCTCTCCCCCTCGTTCACTCTGCTCCAGACACATGGACCTCCTCACTGTTCCTCCAACTCCAACACGCCAGGCATGGTCCTGCCCCAGGCCCTTTGCACAGGCTATACCCTCTGTTTGCAACACCATTCTTCCACATGTTCCCATGGTTTTCTCCTTCTCATCATTCAGGTCTCAGCTCAAATGTCACCTCCTCAGAGGGGCCCTCCTTTGTCATCCCAGCTAAAGTTGCATCCCCTCACTCCATCACTTTTTTTCCACATCACCCTGTTTCAATTCTGCCTATCAATTATCAGTATTTGAAATGACCATTTGTTGTTTGTTTGCTTGCATATTCTCTGTCTCTCTCCAGCTTCCAGCAGCTCCAGGAAGGTGGGAAATATTGTCCCTTCTGCTCTCTGCTGGACCTCCAGTGTCTAGAATAGTGCCAGGCACACAGCGATGATCAATGTTTGTTGAATGAATAAATGATACAACAGGGGCAGACAGGGAAAGAACACAGAGGTGGGCATCAAAGAACTTGTGTTTAATTCCTAGCTCTGCTATGCACTGGCTGTGTGACCTTGGGTCAGTTGCTTAACCTCTCTGTGCCTCCATTTTCTGGAATTATTTCATCTAATGAAATAATTCACACAATGTGGCTTGCATGGTGCCTGACAGCTTCTTAGCCCTCTCTAAATGAGTCACTCTTACCAGGTCAGTCAGTATCCCACTCGTAGGACCAAATAACCTTCATCTCAGATACCTCGCCAGGTTAGGACATGTGGACCAGTCTCTCTTTTTTTAATGGCTGCATGTGTTTCCATAATATGCATGTTCCATGGTTTATCTACCATGTCCCCACCTGCTGGACACGTCACCAACTCCTCAGGGCACATGCTTGAACATGAGTCTTTGCACACACGTGCAGATGCTTCTCTGGGTTAATTGCTGAGGGCTGGAGTTGCTGCTCTGTTTTTTATTTATTTATTTATTTATGGCTGCATTGGGTCTTCATTGCTGCACGCGGGCTTTCTCTAGTTGGGGGGCTACTCTTCGTTGCGGTGCGTGGGCTTCTTATTATGGTGGCTTCTCTTGTTGTGGAGCATGGGCTCTAGGTGTGCGGGCTTCGGTAGTTGTGGCTTGTGGGCTCTAGAGCGCAGGCTCAGTAGTTGTGGCGCACAGGCTTAGTTGATCCACGGCATGTGGGACCTTCCCAGACTAGGGATCAAACCCGTGACCCCTGCATTGGCAGGCGGATTCTTAACCACTGCCGCCACAGGGAAGCCCCTGCTCTGGGGTTTTACTTGATGTCGTCAGGCTGCACAGCTGCTGTATATGCGTCCCGTTCCCCTCACCCCCATCAATACTTGATTTCATCCAATTTTTTTCCAGTTCTCTCCCAATCTGATCAGTGCAAAGCAGAATCTCATTCTGGTTTGATTTTCTGCGGCAGGACTGTGCCTGGCATGTTGGAGAAACAGCCAGGAGGCCTGTGTGGCTGCAGCAGAGTGAGTGAGAGGGAGAGAGGGAGGAGGGGAAGGCAGGGAGGGGATGGGGACAAGTTGGGTGGTGCAATGGTTAGGCACGTAGCCTTGAGAGCTAGACCATCCTGGGTCCAAGTCCTGGATCTGGACCTCAATATCTGGGTGATCTTGGGACCAAAGACCCCAGAAAGGGGCATAGCGTCCTCATGCTTCCGTTTCATCATTTGCCAAGTGGAACTGATGATACTGTATCTGCTTCATAGAATAGAGGAGGGTCTGAGCAGGGGAGGGAAGAGATTGAATCTGTGACTTCAGAAACTCTCTTGGGCTGCCAGGGGCAGGGATGGAGGCCAGAGGACACTGGGGTGGTCTCTAGACAAGAGGTGACAGCCTCTTGTGAGAGTCTGTAATGCCCTCCACAGCTGGGTTTGTCAAATCCTCATCCTGAACCCCTGTGGTCAGGTAGATCTCATTATTTCCATTCTACAGGTGAGAAAACCAAGATCATGTCTTAATAGCGCCACAGCTGATAATGATGGAGTCAGGATCGTGCCCCCACCCCACCCCCAACTTTACCCACGTTTCCTTTCTCACTCTTTCTTCTTTCTTTAAGAACAAGGATGTACTGATGTTGTTTATCCCTGCTCTGACCACAGAAGTAACACCGTTCACTGCAGAAAATTGAGAAAATCTCAACATACTAAAAAGAAAAAATGAAACTTGGCTATTATCTTGCCCCAGCGTGCAGACTTCTAAGGGCGCTTCCTTTTAGTCTTTTTTCTATGCAATTATACACATTGTAATTTATTTAATGGCAACATAGTGTTTTTCAAATTCATCCTCTATTGCTAAGCACTTAGGTTGTATCTGATGTGTTGCTGTTATAGACCGGGGAAATAACAAACACCTTTGTAACTACTTGTATGTCCCATCCACAATTACCTTCTTGGGGAAACGTCCTGGAATGACTGATCAGAGGTCAGATATATATTATAAGGTCTTTCTTTTTATCCTTCTTTCTTCCCTCCCTCCCTCCCTCCCTCCCTTCCTCCCTTCCTTCCTTCCTTCCTTCTCTTTTACTAATTTAAAACAACTTTATTGGAAGTATCAATATAAGCCTTTTATATATCAAGTAAATTTTTACACACAAGTATCCAAACGAAAAATTGAAAGAAATGGACACATCCTTTTAGCAAAGTGGCGTGATGGTGGTTCTTGATGCAAAATATTGCATGATTAAGTCCTTCCTGTGAGTGACTCACTGAATGAGATTATGCTATTTCTTTTTTTTTTGTCCGTAGAAATATAGTTTCTCTCGTTGATTCTGGATTCTCAGATATATTCAGGATTTCCTCCCATGAAGCTCCTAGTCTGAGATTTTTATCTGTACTGTCAATGTCACATCATCATTAGCTCCAGGGCTGCTCTCTCTTTGCTTTTCTTCTTTTAATTCTTATTAAGGTGAAATTCGCATCATGATCATGGGGTTTGGGATGTATCCTTTTGATGCAGATTACCCAGTTCTCAGACATCCAGTTCCCCCGAGATACCCACTGTTACTATTTTGATGGTTTTCCTTTCAGTCTTTTTTCTATGCACATGGGTACATGATCTTGATACACCTGCTTTGCTTCTGCCCTCATTACAAATTCAATTTTGTTCATTGCTAAAGTGAGGGCAAGGGGTTTTGTCTGCGGTGTGTGTGTCTCTGCAGCTTCTCTGATGCCTAGGACAGCCTGGCACACAGTAGGGGCTTGGTAAGTACCTATTGGATTAATTCACGAACAGTACATCAAGACTTGTTTTATTTTTCAACCCAGCATGATGACATCATGATACCTTCTTTGTGAGCCTGTGAATATGGGTGTGAAATAATCAGTTCAGGTGAGGAAACTGAGGCTTGGTCTAGGGAAGTGACGCCCAAGCAGAGAATCTGAGGGCTGGAGAGGGGAGCAGAGGGAGAGGCTCCAGGTAAGAGGCCCGGGACATCCCACACACACCCCGGCAGGGAGGAAGGTTCTTTGACTCAATGTCAACTCTGCAGAAAGGCGAGAGGAAATGATGATAAATCTTTCTGCATCGAAAATTAATAGGGAGGAAATTTATTTCAGTGGCATGTGGATGTACCTCTCCCTCCTCTCTCCCTCCCCCAGGCCACACACAGGATGGAGTGGGGGGGGATTTGAGAACGGGGGACAGAATGGGGAGCCCAGATCCAACAACATATGGGATGTTCTCCCTAGAAGGGCAGCAGGAGAACAGAGTCTCATACCAGTGTGAAGGGAGGGGAAACCAAGGCCCAGAGCAGAGGGCACAGACCCACCTCATCCCTCCCTGTGTCACCCCCTAGGGTCCTCCATGTAGGGTCCGCTCATTTGGGTGAAACCCTTGATCCCAGCTCAGCCCCCATCTCCAGGCAGACTTCCTGACCCCAGTTTAGCATACAGTCAGCATCAGTTGGAGTTTCCTATGATCACGTGTGTGCATGCACGCTCGCACACACCCACACACACCAGATTACAAGGGAAGAAGGTCACTCAACTCGGGATAGTTGGTGCTCATGTGGGCTTGAGACCAGAGCTTGTAATTTTTTAACTGCAGGCATCTCTCTCTCTCTCTCTCCTTCCTTCCTTCCCTCAGAACCATTTAAACGATTACAAAGATGCTATTTTTATCTCAGGGAAAATTTAATTATAGACATTGACCTTTACATTTTCTTCCCAGGCTCACGTGCTGCTGGCCCAGAGTGTGAGAGGCTTCCATGAGCATTCTCAGAAGAGAAACGTCCTCTAAGTCAGAAACTCGAGATGTTCAAGGGAGAGCAGAGGCTGAGGGTGGAGGTCCAAGTTCATGGTATGGGAGGCATGTCGCAGCCCCCAGGGAGACCTCGGAGGGAAGGTATTCCCTTGTTTGTTGCCACATTTTGGAGCTGAGGTCAGAAAAGTCTGGTCTGCACTGGTTATGGGCGTGGTCTTTTCATGGGTTACCCACCTGTCTCTAATTGTATTTCCTTTTTTCCCTGGACAAATCGTCTGAGGTCTGGCAATAGTAGGAGCTTATTCAATGGTTTGGGACTTTCCCTTAAACATTTAATTATTCAACAAATATTAAATGTGTGTCAGATGCTGTCCTAGGTTTCCTAGGTTGGGAGGAAATGGTGAACAGAACAGAATGAAAAGTCTCAGTTAATAAGAGCTGACATTGTACAGTAAAAAATAAGTACATGTGTACAGTGGGTCAGATGGTGGTGAGAGCTAAGGGAAAATAATCAAGGAGCAAAAGAGGATGAAGATGTGTCGGGAGGTAAATCTTAAACAGGGTGGTCAGGGGAGGCCCCAGTGAGAAGGTGGCATTTGAGCAGGCACAGAGGGCACAGCCCGTGCAAAGGCCCTGGGGCAGGACTGTGCCTGGAATGTTGGAGGAACAGCGAGGAGGGCCCTGTGTCTGGAGCAGAGTGAGCAAGGGAGAGAGAGGGAGGAGGGGAGGGCAGGGAGGGGACTGGGCACGTCACACAGGACCTTGTGGGCAGAGGGGAGGACTTGGGCTTTTACCCCAAGGGAGGTGGAAGCCCTGGAGGATTGTGGGCAGAGGAGGGGGCGAGGCCTGACTCAAGTGCTCACACGTGCCCTCTGGTGGCTGCTATGGGCAGGACAGACTGTGGGGGGGCAAGGGTGGGAGCCAGGGGACCAGGGTGGAGGCAACTGTCCAAGCTGGCAGTGATGGAGCTGGACCAGAGGATATAGAAGATGGAGGAGAACTGGGCACTTTCTGGATAGATTGTGGAAGCAGAGCCAACGGAGTTTTCTAAAGGACTGGTTGTGAGGTGTGGGGAAAAGGGGAAAGCGGAGGATGATACTAGTGTCTGCATTGAGCACCTGGAAGGTTGGAGCTGCCATCAGCTGAGATGGAAGGATGAGGGAGGAACAGGTTGGTGGGGTAGGGGTGAGAATCAAGATTTGGCTTAGATGGGTAATTGGGTGCCCACATGGAGATGTCGGGGGCAAGTTAGATATTAGGAGTTCAGGGGAGGGATTCCTTCTGAAAACAGAAATCTGGTGGTCAATGATGGAAGAAATTTGAATCCATGGGGATGGATTTGTCCAGGAAGAAAAGGAAGAGAGAAGATGCATGAGGGCTGTCCTGTGTCTGGAACCTGATCAGAGAAGGAGAGAAGTTGGCAGAGGGACTGAGAAGGTCCAACAGAGGGGACAGAGGGAAGCCAGGTGGGTGCAGGTTCCCAGGGCCAAGTGAGGACATTGCCTCCAGGAGGATGAGGGACGAACCAAGTGAGATGCTCCTGGGAGTGAGAGGAGGTTGGGGACTGAGACATGACTGGTTGGTGTGCACACTGGGAGGTCACGTCAACAAGGGCAATATCAGGACAGTGGTAGGAAGGGTTCGTCACTGAGATTTATTTTATTTAATTTATTTATTTTATTTATTTTTGGCTGCGTTGGGTCTTTGTTGCTGAGCGCGGGCTTTCTCTAGTTGGGGGGCTACTCTTCGTTGCGGTGCGCAGGCTTCTCATTGCGGTGGCTTCTCTTCTTGCGGAGCACAGGCACTAGGTGCGTGGGCTTCAGTAGTTGTGGCTCGCGGGCTCTAGAGCACAGGCTCAGTAGTTGTGGTGCACGGGCTTAGTTGCTCCGCGGCATGTGGGATCTTCCCGGACCAGGGCTCGAACCCGTGTCTCCTGCATTGGCAGGTGGATTCTTAACCACTGCGCCACCAGGGAAGTCCCCACCACTGAGATTTTAAGGAAGGACTTTGCCTCTCTGAGCCTCAGATACCGCAACTCTGGAGTGAAAGTATCAGTGGGACCTCCCCCACCAAAGTCAGCCTGAGGATTTGGTGAGGTCATGTGCTCAGCACACAGTCTGCTTGGTAAGGCAGAGATGGTATCACTAGATTATTGTCATTCAGTTAGGAGTGCTATCTGTCCACCCACCATCCATCCACTCATCTATCCATCCACCCACCCACCCATCCAGCCAGCCACCCATCCATCCATCCATCCATCCATCCATCCATCCATCCATCCATCCATCCACTCATCTATCCATCCAACCTCTACTCATCCATGTATCCAATCACACATCTGTCCATCCATCCATCCACTCACCCATCCATCCACTTATCCATGCATCCATGCATCGATCCACCCATCCACCCACCCACCCATTCATCCATCAGTTTTTACCCATCCATTCTTCGACCCATCCTTTCAGTGTCTACACATGCTGGACTCTATGCTCCATTCAGTCTCCAGGCCTGTCTTGCTACCTCCCCTAGCCCCTAGGCCTTGCCCACCATCATCAACCTGAGTTTGTTGAATGGGCCAGAGCCAGCCAGGCTGTACCTCCCTGCTGTCTAGCTGTGGGCTGTGCTCAGTATCGGAAAGAGCTCCCTCCAACCAAGCCCTTCTCTGAAGGACCAGTTCTGGGGTCCAAGTTTCAGGAGCCACAATATTTATATCAGCTGAAAATTCTTTTGGGGGGCTTTTCTGGCCCTTGAACAAGGTTAGAGAAGCCACCCTCCCCTTGCACTCCAAACTCTGCTCACTGATACCCTCCTTGATCAGAAGACCTCTTAGCACCGGCATCGAACATTTCTTTAGTTAGATCATTTTGACTTACTTCTGTTTCTCTTACCATCCCCTGAGAGATGGACAGAATTGGATAGTTGGGGAAGCGGAGACTACCACAAAAGTGTCTTGTCCCAGCTCTGCCCTGCTTTGCTGCATGACCTTAAGACACATTCCCTCTCTAATCACTTCAGTGTTTAATATACAAATGTGTGAACAGGCTGATTTTTTTAAGGTAACATTTAAATGATCAACCATTGAAATAAATGATTATATTTATTGAAAAAAAAGACACATTCCCTCTCTGAGCCTCAGTTTCCTTATCAGTACAATGGGGTCACATTCCCCCAACCTCAAGACTAAATGAGTTGTGCATCCAAAGCTCTTAACACATAGTAGATGCTTAATAAGTACCAGCTATTATTATTATTTGTATTACAGCCCCCGACACATTTTCAGCACCTGAGTGGTGTTAATTCATTATAGCCTCGTCCAAACAGCCCTCTGAGGTGGGCATCGTCATTCCTGTTTTGTAGATGAGGCCACTGAGGCACAGAGAGGTTAAGTGACTGGCCCAAGGTCACACAGCTGGTCAAAGGCAGAGCTGCACTTTTAACCATCGTGCTTTTCTGCCTTTCAAGGTACAAAGGAGTTCACAGAGGGAAAAAGGAATCCCCCCGGGGATAGGTCATCCAGTGCCCATCCCAGAGTCAGCCAGTTTTATAGGTCCCTGTGTTCCTTCCAGGGTTGACATATGCACACATAAGCACCTGTGTGTGTATTTTCCTTCCCTTCGCGATTTTTTTTACACACGTGTGTGTACTCAAATACTATCCTGCGCTTTCCTTGCTATCACTTAACAATACACCTTTGAGATCATTTCTTTAGGGTACATGGATTCTCACTTTTTATACATCTGCCAACTACTCCACTGAGAGAATAAACCAAGCTGTTTTTTCTTTTGTTGTGGTGAAATATACGTGGCATAAAATTTACCATTTTAAACACTTAAAAATGTACACTTCATTTTTGTAAGTACTTTCACAAGGTTGTACAACCATCCCCATTATTTACTTCCAGAACTTTCCCATCCCCCCAAAAAGTGACCCCATCCCCATTCTCAATCACTCCCCCTCCCCTCCCCCAGCCCCTGGCAACCACAAATCCGCTCTCTGTTTCTGTGGACGTTCTGGGCGTTTCGTATAAATGGAATCATACAATGTGTGGTCTTTTTTGTCTGGCTTCTTTCAACGAGCATAAGGTTTTCAAGGTTCATCCATACTGTATAATATGTCAGTGCTTCGATTCTTCTGAAATTAAAAATTATTGTGGGGCTTCCCTGGTGGTGCAGTGGTTGGGAGTCCGCCTGCCGATGCAGGGGACGCGGGTTCGTGCCCCGGTCCGGGAGGATCCCGCGTACCGCGGAGCGGCTGGGCCCGTGAGCCATGGCCGCTGAGCCTGCGCGTCCGGAGCCTGTGCTCCGCAACGGGAGAGGCCACAACAGTGAGAGGCCCGCATACCGCAAAAAAAAAAAAAAAAAAGAAAAAGAAAAAGAAAAAACAAATTTACCATTTTAACCATTTTTAAGTGTGCAATTCAGTGACATTAAGTGTATTCACATTGTCGTGCAACCATCCCCACCATCCACCTCCAAAACTTTCCCATCTCCCCAGACTGAAGCTCTGCCCCATGAAACACTGACTCTCCCTCCCCCTCCCCCAGCCCCTGGCCCCCACCATCTACTTCCTGTCTCTATGGATTTGACTCTTCTAGGGACCTGCTATGAGTGGAATCAGACAGCATTTATCTTTTTGTGTCTGGCTTATTTTATTTATAGTATTTTGTGGTTCATCCATATCGTAGCATGTGTCAGAATTTCCTGCTTTTTTTTAACATGAATCATATTCCGCTATATGGATGGACCACATTTTGTTTATCCGTCACCTGTCGATGGACAATTGGGCTGTTTCTGCCTTTTGGCTACTGTGAATCATGCTGCTATGAATACATGCGTGCAAGTTTTTGTCGGAACACCTGTTTGCAATTCTTTGGAATATGAGACTGTCGTAACTGGTCCGCGTGGATGGACATATAGGTTGCTTTCCATGTTCTTTCTGCTTTTGGAGCTAGTGCTGCAATCAAACATCCTTGCCAGCTCTCTGCCTTTGGCAAGTCGTGTTTTCTCTTGGTGTATCGGTCTCCCCACCTATACTATGGGGCTGATGATACAGACATCCTACCTTGTAGGACTGTGAGCGAATTAGATGTGGAAACTGTAATAAAGGCCTTGGAACAGGGCCTGGTACATAGTAAGTGCTCAATTAACATTATTCCTCTTGGGACGTTTGTATGTGCCTCACCCTCCTGCCCCCCTCCAATGTGACAGGTTTTGAAACTCACAGCCGAGAGGCAGCTGGCAGGAGGAAACACGTGGCAGGGGATGCGGGTTGGTATTTTACAGGGGTGATGCTGGCCCAGGTGGCCGCAAGCGTCCTGACCCACATGGGAGAACAGCCGCACACGCTCCCACATGGGCTCTCTGACGAGTGGCTTGGGCATGTCCCCAGACAGAGATGTAGCGGCCGAGACCCACTGGATGTTATAAGCCCATATGCCTCCCTCATAGGCAGAAGCAGGGATGTATATGGGGGACACAAATGCCACAGTGACATCTGGACCCAGCACCCCTTCACTTAAGCCCAGCTCATTGGCCCCAGAGAGACAGAGCTCTGAGAGGCCACCAGAGAGGGGCTAAGCAGGATAAACTTGGGCTCTGAGAGGTAATGAACCTGTTCATTGTTTGTTCATCCATCCATTCATTTATTGGCGCTGTTCTAGGTGCTGAGATGCAGCAGGGAACAAGATGGCCAATTGTGGGCCCACTGCCTAGTGGCTCATACCCCTATTTGACAGATGAACAAACTGAGGCTCAGAGGAAGGCAGAGGCTTGCCCAAGGTGACACAGCTCTAGCAGGAGACATGGACGTTGAACAGGTAAGTCATCCCTGACAAATGCAGGGATTTTTTTTACCAAATGGGGATCGGAGCTAAGAAGAAAATGAATGGGGCAGAGAATAATTGGGCATGTGCTCAGATAGGGTGATCAGGGAAGGCTTCTCAGCAGAGGTGACGGTTAAGTTAGGTTTGGCCAAGAGTTTGGGAAACAGTGTGTCAGGCAGTGGGTACAGCATGTGCAAAGGCCCTGGGGCAGGACTGTGCCTGGAACGTTGGAGGAACAGGGAGGAGGCCCATGTTCTGGAGCAGAGTGAGCGAGGGGGAGAGAGGGAGGAGGGGAGGGCAGGGAGGGGATGGGGGCAGGTGGTGCAGGGCCTTGTGGGCCGCGGGGAGGAATGTGGACTTTATTGAGAGGGTACTGGACTTATGGAAGGATTTGGTGCAGGAGTGACAGGATCTTCTGATTCAGGTTTTAAAGAGACGCCCCTGGCTGCCGTGTGTGAAACAGGCTGACAAGCACAATTCATTCATTTGTTTGTTCATTCATCCATTCCTTCTTTTTTTTCTTTTTCCTAAATATTTATTTATTTATTTGGCTGTGCCGGGCCTTAGTTGCAGCATGCGGGATCTTTAGTTGAGGCATGCAGTATCTAGTTCCCTGACCAGGAATCGAACCCCAGGCCCCCTGCACTGGGAGCGTGGAGTCTTAACCATTGGACCACCAGGGAAGTCCCATTCCTTCATTTATTTTTGAGTCACTCATTGAACAAGCCCCACCTGCAGTCATGATCTGCAGATGAGAGAACAGGATCCAAGATGGGTGAGGTCACTGATCCGAAGTCATACGGTGCATGGGCGGAACAGCTAGGTTTCAAACCCTAGCCAGCCAGGCAGACCTGTGTTCTGGTACCTGAGTCATGGGGACCCTCGCAGAGGTGACTCCCTGGAGGGGTGAAAATTCCATCGAGATGATGCATACCAGGAGCTGGGGCTCAACGGGCGATCGGAGCTTTGATGGTAGACACACAGGGAAGGGCATCTAACCCAGACTGGGGTCGGGGGACGTCATCAAGGGGGCTTCCTTAAAGAGGTGACATTGAAGCTGAGACTTGATTGAAGAGTTGGCCAGGTGAAGGGGAGGGAAAAGCACTTTGGGTAGAGGAACAGCATGCGCAAAGGTCTGGAGGTGAGACCAAGGTTGGCCTGTGAGAAGCATGAAGCAAGTTCAGAGACTCAGAGTTTAGCCTGGAAGGGGGGCCAGATGGGGGAGGAGAATGAACAGGAAGAGGATGGCTCAGGAGGTGTGGGGGCCTCCTAGGCAGTGGAAAGAGTCTGGGATTTAGCCCCGGGGGGCAAAAGCAGCTGCAGAAGGATCCAAGCAGAGGAAGGAGAGGATACAGTTTGTGTTTTTAAATGTCCCTCTGGGGACTTCCCTGGCGGTCCAGTGGTTAAGACTCCGGGCTTCCAATGCAGGGGCACGGGTTCTATCCCTGGTCGGGGAACTAGGATCCCACATACCCCATGGTGTGGGAAAAAAAATGTCCCTCTGGTTGCTGAGCGGAGGATGGAGTGTCGAGGGGCCGGGGGGGGGGTTGGGGGGGTGGGGGGGGTGGGGGGGGAGCTGGGAGAGGCCGCTTCTGCCTCCTGTTCCCCAGGTTGGTTTCACCCTGTCTCCTCCTGCACATTTACTGCTTTCCAAAGTCACCCTTGGGTCAGGCCCCAGCAATATGCATTTGTGGTGTCCCCCACTCCTCAGAGTACCCCCAAATCCCTCCGTCCGTGCCAAGTAACAGGGGAGGAAAAGTGGCCCCAGCCACCTGCAAACATAAATGCTGATGGTGGGAGAGCAGGCCAAGAGCTGGGAGGCAGCCAGGCATTGGGACAGTCACCACTTCAGTTGGCAAGGAGAACCCTCCCTGGTGGGCCCAGTTTGGGGGGCAGCCAGTGGAGGCCAGGTGTGGGAAACCTCCCCCTCCACGAGAGTCCCAGGCCATCTGTCCCTGTGCCTACTTTGTTTCATGCACACCGTCACCAGGTGGGGGCATGTCTGTGGGTGATGGATGCCAAGGCTCTGGCAGCTCTGGGGACAGAACCCAGGTGCAAGACACAGCTTAGGGTATCTGCCAAGGTCTGGGGGACAGAGTTGGAACCAACCCTGGAATTGGGTCTGGAAATAAAATGGATTCAGCTTCAGAACCTGGGCCGCAGCAAGAGGGGCCTGGTGAGGCCAATATCCACTACAGCCAAGTCCTACTGCATGGCAGGATGTCCCACATGCCCCTTCATACAATCCACAGACTAAGTCCGTAGGGTGAGATTTCTGCTCCTTCTTCCCAGAGGAGGGAATGAAGCTCAGTGTAAGAAAGCAACTTACCCGAAGCCGCACAAGGAGGGGACACTCAGGCCAAAAATTGAACCCTGTCTGTCTGGGTCCAGGATCCATCTTACTGTCCTTCCCAGGAGGGTGGAGAGAATTTTCTCTGAGCAGAAGCAGCCTCTTAGCCCTGGACAGCAAACATGTAACATACAGACAACCATAGGCTGTTCAGTTGCCTGTGACAGACATCACTAACCAATAGCAGAACTCTATCACAAGGAGACAGGACCCAGGCATCACTAATAGATTGCAGCACTCCTTTCCCTGCAGAACTGGGACTCAGGCTCAGAAACCTTCTTAACACAGACCCCAAGCAGCAACTTCCCATCAATGAGCAGATGTGCAGTCGGGGCTGTGGGTTAAACACAGGCTGGCTCTTTTCAGGAAATGTTGCTCCTTCATCTTCTAGATTGACATTCTTAAGCCACAAATTTAATCCCTTTCCTGTTAAAAATCTCTTCAGTTTCTTTTCATTGCCCCAAGGATGAAATTCAAACTCTTTGCTCTGCCTTTGCCCTTGCTGTACCCTCTGCTCTGCGTGCCATCTCTTAGCTTTTCAGAGAGGTCCCCCACCCCCCGCCCCCTTGACTAAAGTTTCTTCCACACGTACCCCTCCATCATATTACCGTGCTTTTATCTCTTTGTAGCAATTGTCATGATCTGCAATTACCATCTTTATTCTTCAGTTTGCTTGTCCCTCCCGCAAGGCAGTGGTATGTTCTGCATGCTTTGGGGCCCTCACTCCAAACTCCTAGAGGAAAGAATCTGATTGGCTCAGCCAGCTTCCCTGGTCTAATCGCTTAAGACAGGAGGGTGGGGTAACACTGTGAATGAGACAGAGGGCGCTGTGCTAGTGGGACTGAGGGACAGGGGCAATTGTCAGGAAAAGTCCAGGGGCTGGGCATACTCCCTGCAGATAGGGTATTATAAAAACAACAACAAAAACAATACGAAGAGCTAATAATAATAGCAAATAATCATAACTAATGTTAAAACTTTAATATTAAATTATTGCCTGTATTTGGCAGATAGGGAAACTGAGGCACAGATAGGGTGTGCAATATGCCCAAGGTTACATAGGGCTACTTGGGTGTTCACTAGAAACCTCCCTCCCCAGGAGGATAAACATCTGTGTAAGACCTGACCGAGACAAGACTCCACCTGTAATAGGCAACAGGGCATGAGAATCCCTTCTCCTGGAGGCAGAGCCCCTCCGCTTCCTATCTCCTGGGAGGGCCCCAAGGACAATTCCTTCCCCACAGCATCTCACATCCTCTGTGACCTTCATCCAATCTTGGCATGGCTCTGCGAACACGTAGGGCTTCAACTCCGGAGCAATTATAGTCTCTTTGCGGCCGCCCTGCCCCAGCCATTCTGCAGGGCCTGGCACTCACAGCTGTGGGTAAAGTTTGCGTGTGGAGGACAGGAAGTGTCTATCTTTATATTCCAGCATTAACGAGTCTCGATTTTATTGAAATGGCATTTTCTTTCTCCTCCTAATACGCGAGAATGTATTTTTTTTAGCTCTTTGCCATCACTTGATTCTCAAGTCTGAATTGTCTGAAGGCTTAAAACACTTCTGACTACATCAACATATTTTAACATTTTCTGCTCCTGAATGAGAAAAACTGAAAAAGGGGGGGGGGAGTGAAAACATTTTGATGGTATTAAGAGGAGTATGGAGTGCAAAAACAGGGAGGTGATGCTACCCCTTTCTCCGTTTGCCTCCTCGCTAGGAGGAATGTATTCAATTCAAATAACTGGTAAACTGGAGCATAGGGAAGAAACAGGCAGAATGGTGGTATAACACAAGTCCTTCATTGTTTTCACTCACAAGCATTTCTCAAGCACCTAGTATGTGTCAGGTGTTGTCCGAGCTGCTGCGGCTACAAGTATGAAAAAGCAGATAAAAAGTCCTGCCATCGTGACAGAATGTGTGGGAAGAAAGATATTAAGCGGTTAATTACATAATTCACTATCACAGTTAATGATTTAAATGCAAACTGTTTGAGAAGGGAGGGAGCCGGATGGAGGACTCCTCAGCTGCCCAATAAAGGATGAAAAGCAAAGCAGGAGGGAAGAGCATTCCTGGCAGAGGGAACAGCGTGTGCAAAGGCCGTGAGTCAGGAAGAAGAGTGAGGGCAGAGCAGAGAGAGTTTGGCTGGGTGCTTGGTGAGGGGGTTACTCTGGAATGCTCTTAAGAAGGGTCAGATTTGGGGACTTCACTGGTGGCGCAGTGGTTAAGAATCCACCTGCCAATGCAGGGCACACGGGTTCAAGCCCTGGTCCAGGAAGATGCCACATGCCACGGAGCAACTAAGCCCGTGCGCTACAACTACTGAGTCTGCGCTCTAGAGCCTGCGAGCCACAACTACTGAGCCCACGAGCCACAACTACTGAGCCCGCAAGCCACAACTACTGAAGCCCATGCACCTAGAGCCTATGCCCCGCATCAAGAGAAGCCACCGCAGTGAGAAGCCTGCTCACCACAACGAAGAGTAGCCCCCACTCACCACAACTAGAGAAAGCCCGCGTGCAGCAACGAAGACCCAGTGTAGCCAAAAATAACTAAGTAAGTAAATTTATAAAAAAAAAAAAAAAAGAAGGGTAAGATTTGGAGCATGCAAGTAGTAATCAGTGGACCAATCATTGAAAGGAAAAACATTCGTTTGACAAATGTTTATTGAGTATCTGCTGTGTGCCGCACCCTGAGCTGCGCATGGGGGCCACAGGGGCGACGAAGATGGGATATCGCCTTCTTTTTTACAAATGAGGAAACAGAGGTTCCAAGGGATCACATGACTTGCCCAAGGCCGCAGAACTGCCAAGTGGCAGGTGTGTCTGACTCCAAACCCTGGAATTCATTGATTCTCCAATTCTGCTCCTTAGACTGAAAGCTGAGGGCTGCCTGGAGGTGGAGGAGAGGAAGTGGGGGAGGGAAGGGCAGAGGAGAAGGAGGAGGGCGAAGAGAGACACATTTCCTGAGCAGCCTCCAGAGAGCAGGACCAGGGCCAAAGGAGGGAGGTTAAAGGGAGAGGTCAGAGACCAGATGGGTTAAAGGAAAAACTAACTCTTAGCATAGTCCAAAACCAAGGCAGCTCTCTCATACAGGGAGTGTGGGTCCCATCGCTGGAAGCATTCAAGACTGGCCTGTGTCAGGGAGGGGTTTCTGCTCTGGGAAATCCACTGACCTTCCAGGCCCCTCAAGAGCCAGCAGTGCAAGGGCAGAGGGGACCACTAACCCAAGACCACAGGGCAGCATTGGCTCAGCTTGACTCACTGAAGCCTGGGCTGTCCTCACCCTCTCTATGCCTCACCTGTAAAGTGGGAACAGTATCATCACAGACCTCCCAGGGCTGTGAAGGGTCACCAGAAAGAGCTGGGAACAGAGTCTGGAACAGAGAGTGTGCTCAGGAAATGTCATTTCTGGTGATGCCTCCAGCCCCAGTCACTGGTTGGCTGTGCTTGTCACTGGGGCCTCGGCAGGGTGTGGCACACACTGGGAGTGGCAATGGGCCACTAGGTTTGATGTCATTGGTGTCTCCGGCTCAGCATTCTGGGGAATTCTGCTCAGGTGCTCAGGGTAGAGCGGGCACCTGGTTACTGAGGCTTGGGGGCACAGGCTGCCCTGCCTGGGGGGTGGGGGCTCCCGCATCTCAACCTCGTTACACAACACCTGTGGCACAGCTGCAGGAGCCAGAGGACTCAGGCGGCGGGTTGCAGGCACCACTCCTTATCGGGGTTTAGAATATAAATGTGTCCCCATTCAGTCCCTTCAGGTTGCCCAGGCCCCAGAAAGACTGCAAGGGAAGTGTGGTCAAGGATCACTCTGTGTCCCAATTCTGTCCCCCATCTGGCCACTTCTCCCCCTAAGCTGCCTGCACCCTGGTCTGACACAGTCATCAGCCACCTGAACCAGCATAGGCACCTCCCGCCCTCGCCCTCCACAGTCTGTTCTCCCTGCAACAGCCAGAGGGCGCCTGTGAGCACCTGAGTCAGGTCCTGCCTCTTCTCTGCTCACAGCCCCCCAGGGCTCCCACCTCCCTGGAGATAAAAGCTCAAGTCCTCCAGGTGGCCCACAAGGCCCTGCATGACCTGCACCATCCCCTCCCTGCCCTCCCCTCCTCCCTCTCCCCACCCCCTCACTCTGCTCCAGACACACAGGCTCCTTGCTGTTCCTCCAACATGCCAGGCATGGTCCTACCCCAGGGCCTTTGCACTGACTGTTCCCTTTACCTGGGATGTTCTTCATCCAATGCCTTCAGACCTTTGTTCATCACAGCATAGCCTTCCCTTACCACCCGATTTAAAATTGCACCCCCAACCCTTCCCCGCTCCTCCTTCCTCTTCCTCCCTAGCACTTCCCACCTTGCATTTATTTATCTGATTTTATGTCCATCTCTTCCTCTAAAAAGTCAGCCAGGGATTGTTGCCTATTTTGTTCCTTGCTGTGTTCCCACTCCCTGGCACACAGTAGGTGCCCAATAGGTATCTGTCAGATGCATGAATGGATTAAGAAATGAGCTGAATCAAACCTGGTGTCCTATACCCAGTACCTCCCTTCTCTCTCTGAGCCTCAATTTGCTCTGCTGTGAAATGGGCAGAAATCATCAGTCTTACTCCACGGGGACGATTCCAGCTGCTTGGCGACAAGGGAAGCTCTCAGCCCACAGCCCAGCACATAGTAGATGCTCATCAGATAGATTCTGTTATCCTGTGTCAGCGACCCTCCCCTTTCCCTCAGCAGGAGGCCTACTCCCAGCTCAGAAACTTACCAATATTTTAGTTTCTTTCAGTTCAGAAAAGCCACGACAATACTGGGGGACAAGGGCAGTGACCATAGCCTGGGGGACCCGTGTGCAGTGTCTGAAATGCTGCAGCTGCTTTGAGTCTCACGGGCACAGGAAAAGCACCCCCCTCCAGGGCCCCAGAGTGCCAGGCACCAGGAGAGGCGCTTCATGGGTAACTGGGACGCCAGGCGAGTGGATTTATTTAGCACTTCCTGTTTTATCCTGCGCCACATCTTTGCTGCCAGGACGATCCCACTTGTGGTCGGGTGGGAGCCAGGGAGGGTGGCAGGGAGAGGGCTAAGCTCCAGCCCTGCTGGGACATCCATGTCTGCTGTGTGTCCTGCCCACTGTGTGTTCTGGCTAAGCCACGTCCCCTCTCCGAGGCTTGGTTTCCTTTAGAGGTGTGAAAAATGAACGCTCTGACATCTATTAAATGCCTACTATGCATGTGATTAAATTCACACAGTGGTTAAGCCAGGGTTGGTTGAATTGTTGCGCCGCTTAAATTTTTGGAAGAACGTACCATATACCCAAACTGCAGATAGGTAAACTGAGGACAGCTCCTGGGGGGGGACCCCCCTCTCGATGCCTGCACCTCTCTGATTGGTTCATTATAGGGAAAAGGAATGTCACTCTAACTAAGCCCCCCCTAGTAGTTAGGGTGATCTGTGCCTCACTCCTGCCCACATCCCCCGCTCAGACCCTTCTAGCTCTGCCCAGAAGAAACCCTATCCCTTTCATCCACTTCTCCTGGTGCTCCAGGACTACCCTCCCACCCCTACCCCAAGCCCCTGCATCATGCTGCAGTCTGTTCCCAAAATGCATCTGGGCATGGTATGCAAATGAAGTGAGTTAACCCTTTTCACACACAGGGACGGTCCCACACACTGCACAAGTATTCGGCAAGCCCCAGGGTGTGCTTGGCTCTGTAAGAGGGATTGATGAGCCCCCAGCCCATCCTGGGCCCCCAGCCCAGCTTTCAGAGTGATTTGGGGGCTGGAAGAGTCAGAAGGGCCTCCTGCAGGTGGCGGGCAGGAGTTGTCAAAACTGTGGGGTGGCAGAAAGGGGCGGAGAGGGCAAGCCAGCAAGTGGGAAGAGCCTGGGAAACGTCTGGAGGGAGGACCGTTGGGGAATGAAAGAGTATAACTTCTGCAGTCAGGCTAATCTTTGTTCCACACTTGTCCCTGAGCTGGAGATGTCACCTCCTGGAGCCTCAGTTTCCTCATCTGTAAAATGGGTCTCATGGAGGCCCATACTGCTTGGGCATCACCAAGTTTCATCAAGACAATTCAGTCTGCCCTGGACTTTAATCCTCCTCAAACATGGAGGAGGTGCTTGACCATCGGTTACTTCATAGTTTCTTTATGCCCACTTGTTTGCTTCTAGGTAACCAAACTTCTTTTTACAAAAGGAACATTAGGCCACCCTTCTCTAGAGCTGGATGCAAATGAAATGAATACACAAAAGCAAATAAAAGTAACCAATCCAACGAATAAGTAAGGCCAAAGTTTACAAGGAAAAAGGATGAAGGTCCAGCCTTGAAATTATTCGAGGGCAATGATCCGATCTGAGCTGTGACCACCATTCTCGGGCACAGACTCCCAGCAAGACCATCTCTCTCCTTCCTGGAAGAAGTGTTGAGAGAATGTGAGCAGGCAGGCGTTCATGACTCAGCTAGCACCACCCAAGACTTTCTCCTGGAAAAGAAAATAGAGAAGTGAATAGCTTTGGCCAGCGTGATTCTGTGGTGTTTCATGCTCTGTGTATGTAGAATTTAAAATCACCTTAGGTCCACCCAGATGTTCAGGTGCTATGCTTGGGGACCCAAGGTGGTGGTGGTAGGAGGACCCTGGCTTGGTGAGGTTGAAGCAGGGGGTCTGGATGGTGAGACTAGGTGTGTCCCTTGGGCCCTGGATATAAGACTCAGTCCCCACCTGGTGGAAAATCCGGGCCACTGTCCCTTAAAATGGGTGAGTCCAGAGACCACATCTACACCAGGTAGGAGGTAACAGAGGCCAGTTTTGAAGATTGTCATTGAGTTCCCAGGAAGACAGTGCAATAAAGTCCCTTGATCTCTCCATGTTCCAGGCAGGCCTTAGAGCTGACCTGAGGCATGGCATCTCCAGCCTCCCTGAAAGCCTGGATCTTCTTACCATCAGCAAAGGGTGCTCCTGATGTATGGGCCACGGTCTGGTGTCTCTAGTAGTATGTCTTGGGGATGCTAAGCCCCTGAATTACCCAACAGCAGCTGAAGTCCTAGGTGGATTTCAGCTGAGTCACCTTCTGGGCGAGGCTGTTCTGGATTGAATCATGTCCCCCCACAAACAAGTTATGTTGGAGTCCTAACCATCAGGACTTCAAAAAGGGACCTTATTTAGAAATAGGGTGTTTACAGAGGTAATCAAGTTAAAATGTGGTCATCAACATGGGTCCTAATCCAAAATGACTGGTGTCCTTAAAAAAAGGGGAAAGTTGGACACAGAGACAGACATGCACGGAGGGAAGGTGATCTGAAGAGATACGGGCGAAGATGGCCGCCTGTAAGCCAAGCAGAGAGGCCTGAAACAGAGGCTTCCCCTCACAGCCCTGCCAACACCTTGATTTGGGACTTCCAACTTCCAGAATTGTGAGACAATAGAATTCCATCATTTAAACAACCCAGCTTCTGGTGCTTTTAGGAAACCAATACAGGTTCAAAATGCCAGGGGAGGGCTTCCTTGGTGGCGCAGTGGTTGAGAATCTGCCTGCCAATGCAGGGGACACGGGTTCGAGCACTGGTCTGGGAAGATCCCACATGCCGCGTGAGCCACTACTACTGAGCCTGCGCGTCTGGAGCCTGCACTCTGCAACGAGAGAGGCTGCGACGGTGAGAGGCCCGCGCACCGCAATGAAGAGTGGTCCCCGCTTGCTGCAACTGGAGAAAGCCCTCGCGCAGAAACGAAGACCCAACACAGCCAAAAATAACTAAATAATAAATAAATAAATAAAATTTAAAAAAAAAATGCCAGGGGAGCAGAGGGGTCCAGACATAGAGGCCTGGGCTCCAACCCACATAGGCTCCCTAATCTTCATGCTCCAAAAATTTAGGGCTGCCTCACTTTCTTCTCTCACTAACCGTCTGTAAGAGCTTAAACAGAGAATGGCTGGGTTTGGAGAGTTAGGGAAAGCAGCTTGCGTGGATGGGTGAGAATCAAAATGTTTAGCATAGTGTTGTCTGTAGGCACTCCAAGTAGGGAAGCAACACCCATGCCCAGCCCAGTCATGGGGAGCAGACAGAACATGCACACCGCACCTCAGCCACCCAATATGCTCCTTGAGAAGCATTTATCTTGAAATGATTACAGATTCACAGGCAGTTGCAAAGATAGTACAGATTGGTCCATGTACCCTTCACCCAGCTTCCCCCAGTGGTCACATCTTCCATAATCATAGAACATTGTCAAAATCAGGAAACTGACATACTACTGACATCTTCCAGACTTTTCAGGTTTATAGGCACTTGTGTGTGTGTGTGTGTGTGTGTGTGATGTGTGTGTAGTCCTTACCATTTTATTGCATGTTCAGATTTGTGTAACCACAACCACAATGAAGATTCAGAACTATTCTGTCACCACGAAGAGAAAGATGTCATTTTAAGAGAAATGTTTGAATGACCCATCCATCCCATCTTTTTTGTATTTTGCATGATGGTGGTGAACTGGCTTTATAGATATGCAAATGTATGCATTTGCTCATATTAAAATAAGGAAGGATAAGCTGAAAACGTAGGTGGAAGGTGGAAGGTGGAACAAAGCTCTCCACTTGCATTTATCATGAACAAATTATCCTGGAGATCCTTCCTCATGGGTCCATGCTACCAATCCTTTTTCGTAGCTGTATACTAGTCCCTGGTGGGGTTGTACCTGGTAATTCAAGCTTTTTCCCTTCTACTGGATTCAAGTATGTCTTTACACTTGCCAAAATAATTTCCTGTGACATGGCTCATTTGACGCTCACAGAAAGCCTGAGTGGGGTAGGTCTAATTATACCTGATTTCAGGACAAAGAAACTGAGAATAACAGAGACACACATGGTTTGCTCAGAGTCATGTAACACAGAGGTGGCATAACCAAGTGTTTTTGTTTGTGTGTTTTAATGTCTTCTTAAAAATTGAAGTATAGTTAATTTACAATGTGTTAGTTTCAAGTGTACAGCAAAGTGATTCAGTTATACATGTATGTATATATTCTTTCCCAGATTATTTTCCATTATAGGCTATTAAAAGTTATTGAGTAGGGCTTCCCTGGTGGTGCAGTGGTTGAGAGTCCGCCTGCCGATGCAGGGGACATGGGTTCGTGCCCCGGGCCGGGAAAATCCCACATGCCGCGGAGCGGCTGGGCCCGTGAGCCATGACCGCTGAGCCTGCGCGTCCGGAGCCTGTGCTCCGCTAAGGGAGAGGCCACAACAGTGAGAGGCCCACATACCGCAAAAAAAAAAAAAAAAAAAGTTATTGAGTATAGTTCCCACTGTTATACAGTAGGTCCCTGTTGCTTACCTATTTTATATATAGTAGTGTGTATATGATAATCCCAAACTCCTAATTTATCTCTTCCCCCCACCCCCACTATCCACTTTGGTAACCATAAGTTTGCTCTCTATCTGTGAGTTTGTTTCTGTTTTGTAAGTAAGTTCATTTGTGTCATATTTTAGCTTCCATTTATAAGTGATATCGTATGGTTTTTGTCTGACATACTTCACTTAATCTGATAATCTCTAGGTCCATCCATGTTGCTGCAAGTGACATTATTTCATTCTTTTTTGTGGCTGAGTAATATTCCATTGTGTACGCATATCACATCTTCTTCATCCATTCCTCTGTCAGTGGATATTTAGGTTGCTTCCATATCTTGGCTATTGTAAATAGTGCTGCAATGAACATTGGGGTGCATGTATCTTTTTGAATTACGGTTTTCTCCAGATATATGTGCAGGAGTGGGATTGCTAGATCATATGGTAGCTCTATTTTTATTACAGTTTTTTTTAAGAAACTTCCATGCTGTTCTCCATAATGGTTGTACCAATTTACATTTGCACCAACAGTGTAAGAGGGTTCCCTTTTCTCCACACCCTCTCCAGCATTTATTGTTTGTAGATTTTTTGATGATGGCCATTCTGACCAGTGTGAGATGATACCTCATCATAGTTTTGATTTACATTTCTCTAATAATTAGTGATGTTGAGCCTCTTTGCATGTGGCTTTTGGCCATCTGTATGTCTTCTTTGGAGAAATGTCTATTTAGATCTTCCACCCGTTTTTTGACTGGGTTGTTTGTTTCTTTGATATTGAGCTGCATGAGCTGTTTGTATGTTTTGGAGATTAATCTCTTGTCAGTTGCTTCATTTGCAAATATTTTCTCCCATTCTGTATGTTGTGTTTTTGTTTTGTTTATGGTTTCCTTTGCTGTGCAAAAGCTTTTAAGTTTAACCAAGAGTTTCTTAAATGACAGCTTTATTGAGACATAATTCACACTCTATACAATTCATCCACTTGAGTTATAGAATTCAATAGTTTTTAGTATATTCACAAACCACCATCATCATCACCAATCATTTACAATCTAATTTTAAAATATTTTTTTCATCCCCAAAGAATCCATTGTCCAGTCTAAAATCATGAAGATTTATGCCTATGTTTTTACCCAAGAGTTTTACAGTTTTAGCTCTTACATTTAGGTCTAAGATCCATTTTGAGTTAATTTTTGCATATGGTGTGAGGTAGGGGTCCAAATTCATTCTTTTGCATGTGGATACAATTTTCCCAGTGCCACCATTGAAAAGACCATTCTTTTCCCCACTGAGTGGACAACCTTGTGAAAATCAATGAACCATAGAGGAGAGGGTTTATTCTAGACTTTCAGTCCTATTCCATTGACCATCTATCCTTATGCCAGGACCCCACTGTCTTGATGACTGTAGCTTTGCAATAATTTTGAAATTGGGAAGTGTGAGCCCCTCAACTTTGTTCTTTTTCAAGATTGTTTTGGCTATTCTGGGTCCCTTTAATTCCCATATGAATTTTAGAATCAGCTTGTCAATTTCTGCAGAGAAGCCAGCTGGGATTTTTATAAGGGTTGGGTTGAACCTGTAGATCAACTTGGGGATATATTGCTATCTTAATATTAAGTCTTCCAATCCATGAACATGGGATGTCTTTCCATTTATTTAGGTCTTCTTTCATTTCTTTCAGCAATGTCTTGTTGTTTTCATAGTATAAAATTTTGTATTTCTCAGTAAAGGTATCACTAAGTATTTTATTCTTTTTGATCAGTTGCAAAGGGAATTGGTTTCTTAATTTCATTTTGCTTGTTTATTGCCAATGCTTAGGAAATACAATGGATTTTTGCGTATTGATCTTGTGTCCCGCAGCCTTGCTGAACTTGTTTACTAGTTTTAATAGTTTTGTTTTAGTGGATTCCTTAGGATTTTCTATCTACCAAATGATGTCGTGCAAATAGAGATAGTTTTACTTCTTCATTTCTAGTCTGGATGCCTTTTATTTCATTTTCTTGCCTAATTGCCTGGCTATAACCTCGAGTACAATGTTAAATAGGATTGGTGAGAGCTGACATCCTTGTCTTTCTCTTGATCTCAGGGGGACATCATCCAGTCTTTCGCCATTAAGTATGATGTTAGCTGTAGATGTTCTTTATCAGGTCAAGGAAATACCCCCTATGCCTAGTTTGCTGAGTATTTTATCATGAAGGGATGTTGAATTCTGTGAAGTGCTACCACCAGGATTTGAAACCATGTCTTTCTGACTCCAGAGCCTTAATGCTTACCTGATAAACTAAATCAGGGGCCCCACAAAGGGGTCCCACATTGAACCCAGTAAAGAGGAGCCAGTCAGCAAATGGGGTGTTTCCATCTGCCCCTTTTCTCTTTGGCATTTGAAGTGAACTTGGGAAGAAACAGAGAGGGAAATGTTTAACTTGAAGGAATGCACAGAGACAGTGGACTCTCTGGCTTAGGGTAGAGTTGTAGGGGAGATGTTTTGGAAATGGCTTGTAAGAATTTAAGGCTGGGGGCTTCCCTGGTGGCGCAGTGGTTGGGAGTCCGCCTGCCGATGCAAGGGACACGGGTTCGTGTCCCGGTCTGGGAAGATCCCACATGCCGCGGAGCGGCTGGGCCCGTGAGCCATGGCGGCTGGGCCTGCGCATCCGGAGCCTGTGCTCTGCAACGGGAGAGGCCACAACAGTGAGAGGCCGCATACCACAAAAAAAAAAAAAAAAAAAAAAAAAAAAGAAGTTAAGGCTGGGTTCCGTGAACTTGGCATGAGGAGTCCGGTGTACATACCGTGATGGGCAGTTGATGGTTTCTCTGGAGTTGTCTCAATGAAAACACAATGAAGCTAATTACCAGGTTCTGGGAGATACTGGGGTGGAGGTTGGGCTGTCAGGGAAGGAGGAGGAGGGTGGAAGGGTGAAGAAAGCCCACCACTCCCCTGCAAAAGGTGGAGATGTTCATTAACTGAACGTTTCACCCAACAAGCAATGAGTCACATCCACAGCTTGCCAGTCCCTGTGGTTGGCAGACACAAAAGAGACCCAGAACCTACTATGCCCCACCTCCCAATTCTAGTATTTTCCACCTTGTAGAACTTTGAGGCTTAAGCCGTGCTCCCAGGGAGAACATTCTCTCCTGTTTCCTCTACAGGCTTCGGCTTGCAGGAGGTCTTGGTTTGGTGTTACAGGACCTTTAATGCCCTTCTGACACTTGTCAACCCTCTGGGGCTGGCCAGAGGCTGCAACAATATCAGACTAGAATGTTCTGTTCTCCCTGTATTGATTTTTATGATCACCTGGCTAGTCATCTTGGTTTTTCCATTGACAGTGGTCACATTTATCAATGCTTCTAGACTCTAGATGGTGTAACTCATTTCACCCTCCTAACAACCTTAGGAGATAGAGACTATTACTATCCTACATTGGCAGATGGACAAACAGGCACAGATAAAGTGGGGAGACAGACAGAAAACAAGCAAACTTCCCCAGAGAGTAATCAGTCCCAAATTGTAATAAATAATCTGGTACTGAGATGAAGATAAACTTTGGCAGGATGGTCAGGGAGGGTCTTTCAGAGATTTGAAGGATGAGGAAGGTCCAGTCTTGGGAAAAGCAGGAGGAACAGCATCCTAGGCAGAGGGAACAGCCAGTGCAAAGGCCCTGAGGCTGGACTGTGCCTGATGTTTGCAAGGAACAGTGAGAAGGCTGGCATGGGTGGAATGGAGTGAGCAAGGGGTGCAGATGGAGGAGGTGAGGGCAGGGAGGTGATGGGGGCAGGCATTGGGGGACCTTGTGGGCTGCAAGGAGGACTTGGGTTTTTACCCCAAGTGAGATATTGTCTATTTCCTCCACTGGACTCAACTCCTGGAGGGCAGGAATTTTTTAGCCTTTTTGTTTATTTCTGTGCCCCAGCCCTAAAAACAGCCTGGCACACAGACTGATGGCCTGAATGGGTTGGTTTCCTGCACCATATTTTACAACTGTTTTCCTTTGCCGCTCACAAGAACTCTCAGAGGTAGATGTGGTTGTACCCTTTTTGCAGATGGTAACAGTGAGCCTCTGAGTGACTTGTTCAAAGTTCCTCTCCTAATAGGTGGCAGGGCTGAGTGTGGCTCATGCCCTCTCATTTCACTCTACCTCCGTCGAGTATGCAAGGCTTGAGCATCTACTGTGTACCTCAAATCAGCTAAGCGTTTGTGCACAGACCATCCCATTTGATTCTTCAAGATGAGGCTGTTTCCCAATTGCTTGGATGAGAAAACCAAGGTTAGATTGTCAATGGCTAGGTCAGGGTCACACTGCTAGGAAGGAGGACAAAATAGGTTCCGCAAACCTGCACTGGCCTCTGGGAAACTCCAAGCTTAATTTAGGTTGCTTGTTGAATTATTCATTCTCTTCCTCTCTTTTCTCCTATTTATGACTTCCGCCTTCTCATTTTGTTCCCTGAGTTAATGCCTTTTGTTTATATCTGCATCTTTGGCCAGGAATGAATGAATCAATGGTTTTGGAGGAAAAAACCCCAAATTCTAAACTTGAGTCGTTTTGTGGGGATGAGGCCCTCTCCAAACACATACCTTGGAGAAATAAAACCCTTCCAGCAGGTTCAGAATACGATAATTTTATGTGCAATCTTGTTTGGTGTCTTTGAGCCCTCCCACCCTCCGTGGTAATCTTTCCGTTTTTCTTTTCTTTTTTTTTCCTCTTCTCATTATCCCATTTTCAAGCACCAACTACAGGGCAAGCAGGCACAGTATCACACTTCATCCTTACACTCTCTTGTGAGCAGCAGACACCTTGCCCCATTTCACAGATTGGAAACTGAGACCCAGAGAAGCAAACCCATTTTGCAGGTGGGAAAGCTGAGGCAGGGCCCCACACGGCAAGTTAGTGTTTGAGCTGGGGTTCCTACTTTGGTTTGTCCTGCCTCAAGGGCAACAGCTGATGGTAATTAGAAGAGATGTTTGTAAAGTGGTTACTCTGCAGGAAGTGTTCCCTCACTCATTCCCTTATTCATGCAGCCAAGACACAGGGATCTCCAGGCCCCATGAAGATCCACACCCTAGCATGACCAGAATTAAATCAGGACAATGGCACAGAGAATGGAGCGTGGGGTGGCTGATGGTCATGGTCAAGGAAGGCTCCTCCCAGGAGCTGCAGGTTAAGCAGAGACGGGAAAAAAGAGAAGGGAAAGATCTTGGGGGAAGACTATTCCAGGTGAAGAAACAGCAGGGGCAAGGGCCCTGAGTCAGCAGTGAACAGATTGAAAGAACTGTAAGAAGCTGGCTTGGCTTAGGTATAGACACCTGGAGGCAGAGTGATGGGTGCGAACGCAGAGAAACGGGCCCCCCAGAGGGGGCTGCATTTTACACGGAGGGCACTGGGGAGCCATGGCAGAGTTTACAGCAGCACATGGCAAACACCATGGCCTTTGGGCCAAGCGCCCTGGGGCTAGCGGGCGGACCCGCGGACAGACGGGTACCCCGGGCTGACGCCGCCACCCACGTGTCGCGCGAAGCCCCACGCCCCACGTGCTCCCACAGCCCTTTAAATGCCTAGGGCCACGTGACCCCGCCGAGCCGCCTCATTGGACGGGGGGCGTGGCGACTACGCGG
Organism: Pseudorca crassidens; assembly: GCF_039906515.1. NCBI lineage: Eukaryota > Metazoa > Chordata > Mammalia > Artiodactyla > Delphinidae > Pseudorca > Pseudorca crassidens. Next base: position 168,449,034 of record NC_090298.1, read on the forward strand.
CTGCGCAGTGACACGCCCGTGCCAGCCCCGCCCCGGCCCCGCCCCCAGCCGGCGGCGGCGGCGCTAGCGGAAGGGATGACGTCACCGACTGGGGGGGCGCGCGAGCCGGCGCGAGGGGAGCGCGAGCCGCAGTGAGTGTCCTCGCGCCGCCCGCCCGGCAGCCCGGCCGGCGCGCGCACGCCGCGAGCCGCTGGCGCTCGGGCTCCGCTCGAATCCCATGCAACAGCCAGGATGTGAAGCGGGGCAGAGCCGGGGAAACCCAGCCCAGCCAGCCTGCAGGTAAGGGGGGAAAAAAAATCATGAATTCGATTTAAAAAAATGCAGGCGCTCCAATGGGGTTCTCGGAGGCAGCGGAGTGGGCAAAGCGCCGGCTTTGTGCCGGGGAAGCCTACACGGCCATTGTGCTTGGAGGATGCTCCGTTGCAGCCGGCTGCACGCCCAGCCGCTGAGCCTGGCAAGCTGCGTCCGAACAATGCCCCTGAGGGGCTGGGTCGGGGCAGACAGGGGCAGCGGGGAGGGCTCGGCGGGCGGGGTGGGGGGCTTCGCCGCGGCGGGGGAGGGGGCTGGGCTGGACTCGCCCGGAGCGCGGCGTTGGAAGCTGCCCAGCGCCGCCGGCTGCACCACCCCGGGCTGCGGGCGGGGCAAAGGCGCGGAGGGAGGACGCGCGTGTGTGAGGAGGGGGTGCTGGCCCCAGCGGCGCCCGGCCAGGCTCCCCGGCCGGGTCCCGGAGGCAGGGAGCGCCCCGGAGTGGAGACCAGCCCGGGACAGTCGGCTCCCGGTGGGAGCGAGGGGGGCACCGACTGGCCGGTGCGCTCAGGGCCGCTGCTCTGCCCGCCACCTTCGCTCTCCAATCCCCCTCCCCTAGAGAACCCCCCTACTCAATGCTGTCTCCCCCTAGTGCCCTCCCGGCCTCATCTATCCTTTGGTGGGGAGCCTTCCGCTACCTTAGCCTTGCCCCACCCTACTGTGGCCCCAGCTCCCCCTCCCAGTTTCCCCAGGTGGGGCAAGGCAGCCCCCAGCCCCAGGGACTCTGGCGGACGGGCGGGCGCGCGCGCCCGGCCCCCGACCTCCCTTCGGAGCTGGGGGCCCCGTGGGGATCCCGGGAGAGGGGAAGCCGCCCCTGGAGCTGCCAGCCTCGCGGGTTCTGCACGCCCCGGGAGCCCCCTCGGGGGCTGCGGGGGGGGAGGGGCGGTGACGTCATCCCGGGGGCGGAGCCGTCGGAACCAGGTTGAAGGGGGTGCGGGTGGGGGGGCGCCGTGCCCGGAGGGAAGCCCTCCGAGTTCGAGCGCCCATACTCTGAGCGCAAGGGTTTTGGCCGGGTTGCGGCCAAGTTCACTGCTCCTTACGGAAATCACTCCCAAATTTAGAATTCCACCCTCCCCCCCTCAGCACACAAACAAATCCTGGGCACTTACCCCCACGAAACTCCCCCTAGATCAGAGAACTCTCCTTCGTCTGCCTTCTCTCCAAAATTCCCAAATCAGAGAATCCACCCCAAAGTGGAATCTTTTTTTCAGCCACACCCCCCCCAAATCTAGAGCCTCCTCTTCAGTGATTCTTCCCCGATTTCAAATCCTCCTCTAGGAGCCGTAAATAAGCAGCTTTTGAGCGTCCTTTCCTCTGCAACCCTTCCTCAAATTTAGCCACCCCCTAGGGTCCTCATCCCCCAAATTAACAAACCTCCCCAGCGCCTTCGTCTGGGGGGTGCCTCCCCTCCCCCTCTCGGGCTCAGCTGGGATTCCCCTTTCCCCCCATCTCCATCTGGGGGAGTCTTCATTCTGAGTGTGGGGCCCTTCTGCCTCTGGCCAAACCCCTGAAAAACCAGCCTGGCCCCCAGCTCGCGAAGAGGTGGGTGGGCGTCTGAGGTGTCCAGGCTGGGTATTAGGACTCTGAGAAGCGGGGACAAAAGCCGGAGGGTCCCCGAGGGTCCCGAGGACAGGGACCCACCTGCTCTGGGTTCCCATTGGTCTCCTCGCGCCCCCTCCCAGGACTTTGGCTGCCGGGGTTCTAGTCTTCCCTTGATGTTCCCCATTGTTGCTGTTCTGGGGTGCAGGGGGCAAGGGTTCCTTTTGTTTGGGGTGCCCTGCTTCCCCCTCTGAGCCACCTTGCGCCAGTGAGAAGAGAGAGCCAGCCCGCGCCTCTACTTCTGTGATACCAACCGCCGCTGCTGGAGCTTTTATTAATCGCTGAGGGACTCTGTCGATTCTACCATTTGCATAGCTCCCCTCCCCCTCCCAGGGTCCCCTTCCTTTGTGCCCCCTCCCCCTGCCAATCTCGCCTACCTTCTGTCCCTCAGCTCTCTTCTTCCTCTGCCAGCTGATACTTTGGCTGCGGAAGGCAGGCAGCTGGGGCTGGGGGGCGGCTGCTTCCCACCCCCCAATCCTAGAGCCCACCAACTTGGGCCTGGGTCTCTGGCTGGCTCCCCTTACCCGCCCCCAACAATGCCCTCCGAGAGGCATCTCTTGATGCCTGCTGTTGTGTCTCCATTCTTCCCCCTCCAGAAAGCTTCGTCTTGCCCTGTGCCCGGGCCTGGGGGGCACCTTCACCATGATGGTGCACTTCTGCCTGGGGCCCCGGCCCCCCCCCAGCCCCCTGGGGGCAGCCACCCGCCATACTTGATTGCCCTGAGAGTTTGGTATAATTGGGCACAGGCAAACAAAACGTCGTGGGAGACCCGGCCTACCTGGTGAGCTCATGCGCTTTTCTATTCCTGCCACCCAGCCGAGGACATTGGCCCCCCAGGAGGGGACGGGGGCTGGTGTTGTCATGTCGGTGGCCATCCTGCGAGGAGAGGCCACGCCTGGCCCACTCCTCACCCTCTGCGGGGACAGGGGGATGGGTCATTCTGGTGTGGCCGGGGTGTGGCATTGGAAGGCGCTGCTGGGGTGTGGGCTGGGCTCCTTGGGGGAACCCTCCTCCCTCAGGGACCCTGGCCTTGTGGGCACAGAAAGAGGAGCACTGCCAGCCAGGCGCCTGCCTGCTGCCCGCACAGGAATCATCGCCCACTGACCGTGCTTCTGTTTCTAGCTCCTTGCAGCATTCCAAGCACCTTTCTTTTTCCCCTGCTTCCCAGGGGATCCCGGGCATCTTCACATATCTGTGGGCCCCATTCAGAGACATGGGGCATTTTTTTCCCAACAGTGGGGCTGTGGTTCTGGGCCGAGGTGTCAGGACCAGGTGGAAGGGGAGAAGCTCCCTGGATGTCAGGGATTTAGTTGTGGCATCTGGGGGGACAATTCTGGAGCCATCACTGTGCGCTCATTTTCTTCTTTGGGCTGTTCAGAGCGTGGGGCTTTGCCTGGTATTCCCTAGACCCGGGACGGGTTGGGGAGACAGATCCACTTCCCCTCAGCAAACGGCTTTCCAGGGGTGACTCGATTTCCCCTCCTGCCTTCTGGGTTGGCACTGAACAGCCTGTCGCAGGTGTTGGAGCACAGCGCACCTCCAGCTGCCGCTCCCAGGAGCCAGGCGCTAGGAGACCTGTGGCTTCGCTGACTACTCCACCGAACAATGGTCAGCGAGGTGGCTGGGAAGGGGCAGGCAGGAACGGGCAGGGACTACGTGGCTCTGAGGCGCGGCACCCGGGAGCCCCAGGTTCACCTGCTTCGCGTGACTTTAGTGTAGCCATTGCGTATGGGGGGGGGGCATTGAGAGACTTCAGGAAGGGGAGGAAAACCCTAAAAATAAAGACGGATATTTATAAACCTGGCGGGTTTGGGGGATAATTGACAAAGCTTAATGTTTGCAGCTGAAAGCTATCCCCGCCCCACCCCACCCCCCACCCCCAGATGGAGCGCATTAGGTTCCATTTGTAGAGTCATCTGGAGCCTGAGAAAGGTCCTTGGGAAGTGCAGTGGGCTTGGCCAGCACGTTGCGGGCCGTGGCTCCCTTTCTGGGGGTAGAGGGAGGGCTTGTGCTTCTGGAAAGAGGCAGGGGGCCTAGGCAGGGGCGCTGAGATGCCACCCCGCTTTTCCTCTGCACCTAGGACAGCCTCCTGGCACACCCTCCGTGGGTGGGTGGCCTGTTTCCCAGAATTTGCAAGGAGGAGGTGCCCCTCTCTGCCCTTGCCCTGTCCTTCCCCGCTACAAAATATGCCTGGCGGGGGAGTGTGGAGAGACCCCAGCTGCCCGCCGCGCAGGGGGGCTCAGCCTCCAGTGGGGACAGTGGGCAAGATCCAGGTGCCAAGCTGACAAAACCCCGTGTGGGTCCGTGGACAAAAGTCACACCACTGCGCTGGGGAGGATGAGGGCTTTTCAGATGGTTTCAAACATTTTGTCTGACTTCAGCCTGGAACCAGAAAGCTCCTGGCTTATAGCCGGAGAAGATGGGGTGTTGGAAGGGGGTGAAATTCAAGCGCATGTCAGCCTGTCACCGGGAGGACGGACAGCCCGGACATGGGCAGATCTTAGCTTGGGATGCACAGGAAGCGGTGATACCTGGGTCTGCTGACCCGGCGGTCCAACTTGTCACCCCCTCTGGCCTTCTAGAAGCTCACGGATTTCGAGTGTGGTTTGTGGGTTTTTTCCCCCTTCTCTCTTTTTTCTTTAAGGAAAGAAAAGGCGCGCACACACACACACACACACACACACACACACAAAGGGAAAAAAAAAAGAACCCCGACGTACCATTTCTGTCTTGTCTCTGATATTTCAGAAGCGTTGTCGGGGGGCGGGGGGCGGGGTGTTGTGTGTGGGGAGCATGAAAAAAATCAATTGGCTTACACTTCTGCAAAGGCGAAAATTAACAAGCGGGTGGGAGTGACTCACGGACAGGCCCCGACTTTCGTGTTGCTTTATTTTTGTCTCTCTTCTCTCTCCCCTCCTCTGAGGAGCTGCCGATACCGCTGCCCCTCCCCCGGGTCTGGCCAGGCTGGACCTGGGGGTTGGTGCTATTCCGGGCTGGCCGTGGAATCCCGAGCTGGCCGTGGAATCCCTCTCCTGTTCTCGGAATCGAGGCGCCCTCCCAGTCCTGCGGAGGCCAAAAGGATTCCAGACCTGAAAACACACCGAGGTTTCTTTCCCCGGAGATCCCCATACTCATTCCCATGGATTCCACCCTGATCTGGGGCTTGGAGCTTGGGTTTCTGGGTCACAGTGACCCCGCTCCCATAAATACCCTTTTTTTGAAGCAGATTTTCTCCAGAACTCCCTGGATGGTCCCTGCGGCTTTTGAGTTTTTTTCGGTTTGTTTTTTGAACTCTTTGCTATTACATTAGTCCCCTGTAGGAAGGCCAAGCGTTTCCTCCTAGGGAAACTGAAAATCCCGATTTTTTTGTTTCCTGGTTCTCTCCTTCCTCTCTCCCTCTCTGTGTGGCATCGCCTCTGCCCTTTAACCTCTCTGTGTGGGAGCCTTCTCACTTGCAAAATGAAGTTATGCCTCTGGCTTGGAGGGGGGCGCTGATTTCCAGCACCCACCCTACTGTGCATACTTGGGCTGGTTGGTTGACCTCTCTGTGCTCCTTCATCTCTAAGATCGGAGCAATCACAGCCTGCTTCATGGCAAGCCTGGACAGGAGATGCTGTGGGTAAAGCGCCTCCCTCAGCTCTTGGACGTGTCATCGGTTGCTGGCTGCATCTGTCTTATGACGCCCGGCCCCCAAATGGTGTCGCATCCTCAGTGCCAGAGGCCTGGGACCCTCGGATGGAGGCAGGCTAGGTGGAGTGGGGCCGGGAAGATGCTCTATTGTCGTGCTGTCGTGTGGGTAATGGAGTGTTGGTGGAGATTCAGGGGTTCTGGGGAAGGGGGGTCGATGCGTCTGTGTGTGTATAATTTAATGCCACTTATAATTAACCCTGTGATCAGCAAATGAGGGGATGTCGGGGGATAATAATAGCTGCTCTGACTTATTTGGGGTTGGTGCCCGTGCCAGGTCCTACGCTGAGTAAGCACCTTAGGAGCATGCTCGGAACCCCATTTTGCAGACAGGGAAACTGAGGCACAGAGAGAGGTCTTCACTGGCCTGAGGTCACACAGTCCACAAGTGACAGAACTGGAAATCTTACCCAGGACTAGTGGCTGCCAGAACCTGAAGTCTTAACCCCTGGGAAGGAGCTGGGGCTCTGCCCCATTGTCAAAGAAGTAGCTTTGATGACGGTTCACCTGCTGGGTGCGAGTCACTGTGGAGACTCCGGGGCTCCCAGCTGCCTTCCTCAGAGGGTAAGAGTATGGACGCCGGTCTGAGGTTGCTTGGTTTCAAATCCTGGCTCTGCCTCTCGCTGGCTGTGTGACCTGGGGCAAGTTGCTCAACCTCTCTGTGCTTCCATGGTCACATCTGTAAAATGGAGAGTAATGCTATCCACCTCATAGCTTTGTTGGGAGGATTAAATGAGTTAATGCGTGTAAAGTGATGTGTTGATCCATAGCCAGACCTGCCCGGTGGGGGCTCCCCAGCAGCACCCCCCAACCCTCAGCCCCTCACGGGGTCTAGCATGGGAGAAACATTAGGATGACTCAGCCACTGCAAACTGGGGCGTTCCCCGTCACTGGCTGCCTAATCAAGGCCGCCCCACTTCTGCAGCAGGACCGGGCCAGGGCCTGGCAGGATCTGAGCCATGGGAAGCCAGACAAGGCAGGCGGAGAAGGCAGGTGGCTCCCGCACTCCTGAGACCTCAGACAGTGGCCCCCCGACTTCCAGAGCTATGGTGGATCTGGGTGAGTGCCTGGGGGGAGGTCCGGGACAATTCAGGGCCGTGTGGGCTCAGCTTTGCCTCGGGCCCTGCTGAGAGGTGCTCAGGAAAGCAGTCAGTTTATAAGCTTGGTGTGTGAGCCGTCATTCCTTCATTTGCCGATGCATTCATTCAGTCAATCAGTATTTGTTGAATACCGGCGGCCAGAGAACTCAAGAGCCAGACTCTGGGTTCAAATCCCAGCTCTGCTGCTCACCAGCTGTGGGGCCTCAGACTATGTATGTAGACCAGCTGTGGAGCCTCGGACTAGTTAGGTAGCGGCCGTGCGCCTCAGTTTCCTCATGTGTAAAATGGGTGCTTTGGTGTTGCTTTACTCATGAACAAATACATGCCAGGTAGACAGAAAGCGCTTTGTACATTCTTTTCCTTTCTTTCTTTTTGTAAATAAAAGCAAATGAAAGTTGAATTCTGGGGATACAGCAGGTAAACAAGGCAAGCTCGGTCCTCCATCCCCTGGACCCTGCAGTCTGTTGGGAGAGGCTGAATACATAAATAAGCTAAGCAAGAAAAAATACCGGCTGCAGTAGGGCTCTGCAGAGACTGGAAATCCCGTGGCCCCCGACAGGTCACCAGGCCACTGTTTTGTCTGGGGGTGGGCATCAGGGGGACCTCTCTGAGTTGAACAGGTATTGGGAACAGCAGGTGCGAAGCTGGGAGGTGGAGCATCTTCAGCTGTGTGTGGCAGGAGGTGAGGGAAGCAGAAGCAAGAGGTGGGTGACCACATGGGGTCCCGACACTGAGGAGTTCACATTGCAGTTTCCACACGTGCAGCTAGAGTTTGCTGAAAGCCCCCAGAGCTTGGGTGCAAAGATCATTGCTAGTGGAGACCTGGGAGTTGGGGAAACACCTCTTGGAACAACTGTCATGCCGAGGCCCAGAGAGGGAGAGCAACTTGCCTAAAGCCACACAGCCATGCCTGCCTGCCTGCCTGCCCGCCCGCCCGCCCGCCCACCCGGCTGGGCCTCGCACTAGAAGGGTGGGCTGGATGTCTTCACACCAGTCCAGAGAGGGTAACATGGCAGAACAAACGTTTGGATACCAAGGGGGAAAGGGAGGCGTGGGGTGAATTGGGAGATTGGGATTGACATATATACACTATTGATACTGTGTATAAAATAGATAACTAATGAGAACCTACTGTATAGCCCAGGGAACTCTACTCAGTGCTCTGCGGTGACCTGAATGGGAAGGAAATCCAGAAAAGAGGGGATATATGTATGTGTATAGCTGATTCACTTTGCCGTACAGTAGAAACGAACACAACATTGTAAAGCAACTATACTCCACTAAAAATTAAAAAAAGAAAAAAAGACATGGCAGAAATGTCATTCTCAAACCCCAGTGCGCACGCATCAGGGCTGGGCAGTTCATGCCAAGGGGTGGTGGGCACCAGACGGGCAGCCCTGAATGGCTCCACAGCCAGATCTGCTTGGTTTTCCAAGATAAACCAGAAATCTAGATTTTTTTTTTTTTACATGAAATTGCCCTATTTTTCCATTCTTTGATCGTTCTTCTCCTTACAACACCTCTGTTTGCCAGTTGTGTGGACTCGACAGCTCACTTGCCGTCCCCAAGCCTCAGTTTCCCGGGCTGTAAAATGGATCGAAGAATCACAGCCACATTGAGGAGTTATTTGGAGGCAGCGGCGCGATTATTCACAGGGAGGGCGGAGAACAGGGCCTGGGCCAGCAGCTGCACTCGATAAACGTTGGCTCTGATTATATTAATATTGGTCATAATGATAAACTTAAATGCTACACAGAAGGAAGCCGGCTCGTCCCACGGGGCAGGGCTGTGACTTATCTTCTGTCTGCGGGACCCGTTCCTCACCTCTTGTCTTTTCCGGAAATACCTGTTTGCTCCCGGGGCTGGGGCACCGGGTCACCTGCGTTATCAGTAGAGTTCATGACAGTGGTTCTCAACGAGGGGCGATTTCGCTCCTCCAGGGGACACAGGGCGATGTCTGGGGACATCTGTGGTCATCACGACTGGGGGCTCTCCTGGCATCGAGCAGGTGGGGTCAGGGATGCCGCTTAACATCCCGCAGCGCCCAGGATGGCCCCCCACAGAGAATGATCAGGTTCTAAATGTCAGTAATGCTGAGCCTTAGAAAACCTGACTTGTGCTCCAGACCCCAGTGGTGAGAGAAATCAGGCGGTCGGGCCATTGGCTTGTCCATGAACGTCCGCCTCCCGTGCCTTGCACCGTCTTGCTGGACTCAAACGCCGAGACTGCTAACGGGTTCCCGCTGCCCACCTGTCCCGGCCCCACGGCCCAGTTGATTATCACAAGCGGGTAGTTGCGCCTGACGTATGGATTCTAGAAGCACGAACGGCTGGGGTTTCTGGTGACAGTGCTGGATCTGGGAGATGGAGGGGCTGCTGCGGGCAGGTCTTTCCCCTTTTTTCCCACCTGGCCTTTGGAGGCCGGAGCACTAAGTTCGAATCCTGGTACAGGCCCTACCTGGTTGTGTGAGGTGACCCCTTATTCCCTGCCCCCAGCCTCACTTTCTCATCCATGAAATGGGAATACATCTTGCCTGCTGTGTCATTGGGAGTTAAATGCTGTCACACTGATAGGGGACCTGGCACCCAGGGTACACAAGCAGGGACTAAATGACTGTGCTCTCCCATCCCCCATCTTCATGAACCGCTGGGGGAGATGTGGATGGAGCTCCATACCCACAATTTCCCAAACAACTGCAACGGAGGAGAAATAACCCAAACAGGCATGAAGTCCCCGTCATGGAGCCTACACTGCGTGTCTGGCCCTGGGCTCCGGCTTCACTCAAATTTTCTCCTTTCATCCTTAGAACAGCCCTGAGAGGTGGCAGCTGTCGCCCCACCTGGCAGATGGGGAAACTGAGGCACGGAGTGAGGATGAGAAACTGGCACGCTGGAGCCTTTTCCTGGGGCTGCCTATGTGCCCACAGGCGAACTGAGGTGGCATTTCTGTGCTTGTGGAGGTTCAGGGGGTCTTTACTTGGTTGAATGATCTGCTCTTGCTTTCTTGAAATTCTTTTTTTTTTTTTAAAGAAGATGTTGGGGGTAGGAGTTTTTATTAATTAATTTTTCTGTGTTGGGTCTTCGTTTCTGTGCGAGGGCTTTCTCTAGTTGTGGCAAGTGGGGGCCACTCTCCATCGCGGTGTGCGGGCCTCTCGCCATCGCGGCCTCTCTTGTTGTGTAACACAGGCTCCAGACGCGCAGGCTCAGTAGTTGTGGCTCACGGGCCCAGTTGCTCTGCGGCATGTGGGATCCTCCCAGACCAGGGCTCGAACCCATGTCCCCCGCATTAGCAGGCAGATTCTCAACCACTGCGCCACCAGGGAAGCCCTGAAATTCTTAATTTTTGCACAAGGAGGCTCTGCGGTTTCATTTGGCCCAGCTGGAGCACATAGCAATTATGGAGCCAGAAGGCTGGTCACAGAAGGAGGGACATGTTGTCGGCTGGTCTGGGTGTGAGATATGTTTTTGCCTCTTACGAGCTGTGTGACTTCAGGGAAGTTGCTTTGCCTCTCTGGTTGGCACACCCAAACCCTGCTTGCCAGCCAGTCCCCTGCTGGCTTCTCCATCCACTCCCTCCTCACTCATTCTGTACCAACCACCTTGACCTTCCTTCTTCTCCCACCTCCAGGCCTGTGTCCTTGCTGTTTCCTCCGCCAGGAGCTCCGTTTCTGGCCAGGCCAACCCTATCCAGCCAGTGTTCCCCAGCACTCTTTTTATTTTACTTCTTCAGTTGCTGTTTTGTGGTCTGTCTGCCCCCCTTTTCAGGATGGGAGCTCCACCTGGCTCCCCCTCCCCAGACCTGGTTTTGGAGAGCTACTGCCCTCCTGCACTAGACCCAGCGTGTCTAATTGTCCAGATTAGGTGGGTCATGGTGGCTGGGAAAGCTCCGCATCAGGCGGCTGAAACGCCCTGACTCAGTTCCCACTGCCCTGGGCAGGGAGGCTAGGAGACCAAGTCCCCAGTGGAGGTGCTGTGTGACCTCGGCCGCTTGCCTGCCCTCATGAGTCTCTGCATGTCTGAGCTGTTTGGCGCAGAAGCCATGATGATTGGCTGCTGAGAGCCAGGGGCCCTGAGGCCAGGTGTCATGGGGTCAGGGAACCCTGAAACAGTCCATGAGGTTTCTTGTCTCCTGGGGAGGACGTGAGAAGCCCAAAGGAGCAGGGAACCCCCAAAGGGCATAGTAACTGGGCCAGGGGATTTTTAAGATTCAAGGAGCCCTGATGTTCATTTGACACCGTGTGCATCCGGCCAGATAGGTAGAAAAGTCACTGAGGAGCCCCCAGGAATGGGCCAGGCTTTCTTTGAGGGATTGAATTGGACATCTGAATAACCCACGTTTGAATCTTGGCCTCACGCACAGCATGACCCTGGGCCTCAGTCTCCTTGTCTAAAATGGGAGCAAAGACTGTCTCTTGAATGATTAGAAAGATCTGTACCGACTGTGCTTGGAAACTGCTGGCATGGCAAAGATGGAACTGGCTAAACATCGTACAATACAGCATGATGGTGAATGCCTTCTGGGGGCAAACTGGGGGACCTGCATACAGAGCTTTGGGGGACAAAGGGTTTGGGGGTCCTGGGAGCAGCAGGGCCCAAGTCTGGCTTCTCCCAGGGGTGTCGAGTCTCCTGCTACAGTGCTGAGAGCAGGCTGGCAGGAGGCCTGCCCCAAGACCACCTGAGCCGCGGTGGGGAAACTGAGTCACACCTGTGTGGCCAGAGCCCTCGACAGGTGCAGGGGGTCAGTTCTGACCTCCTAGTTCTGTGCCTCAGTCACCCTGTGGGCTGCGTCGAGGCCTCTGGACTCCGCATCCAGTGCTCTCCCCGACATCACCCAAATTTCAGTCACTCACTTTGACGTGTGCCTTTTGCCCCATCTACCTGGTCCTCCTAGTGACTTGGTAGTTTTCTTGAAACCCATTCTCTTTGAAAACTTAAAGGAGAAAAATTTGTCTTACTCTCATGAATGGGCAACCTGGTATGTCCTTGACATAAGAAGGCAGAACCTTTGAAATAAATGTGATGAGAGCCAAAAGAGAAAAAGAAAAAAAAATGGACATTAAATCATCCTGCTACCGCCACAGGCTTAGAGCAGAGGCCAAGGGCTACTGAGGCGTTAAAGCCCAGTTAGCACCCACCGGAGACTTCCAACCTCGAGAAGGCTGGAAAAAGCCGGGGATGGGGATGGCGCCCTTGCTGGTTGAGTTCATGTGGCTGAACATGGCTAGAACCGTTCGGGGGTCTCCACCTTCCGACCAGGGTGCTAGGACTTTCTTGTGTGTGTCTTGAGTATTCCTTCTCAACAGCCTGGGGAGAAGGTTATTTCTCCCTGAATTCAATTAATGAGCCTATTAAAAACTATTTATTTTCCCTGACAGTTGTTTACCAAGGAGAAGGAGATGAATTGGCTGGGCGTCCTCACCAGGCAGGCGCAAGGTGGGATGGGAGATGCCTGGTGCCTTGGGCCCAGGTGCTTAGCGAGCACAGACCGTAGGTGGGGTCCTGCCTTCCAGACCGTAGGTGGGGTCCTGCCTTCCGAGGGGCCCCTGGAAACACGGAGCCTGAACTTGGGCTGCGGCCAGTTTCTGACCTTGGGGTATTTGGGGAGGCGGAGCCTGGGATGAATGAAAAGCATCCTGGCATGGAGGCAGGGGGCTGGCCCTGATAACATCTGTCTTCTCTATGCAGGCCAAAGTCTCTCAGATACACTGGTTTGAAAGTAAGACCTAACCACATCGGGCTACGTGTTTTTGGTGGGGTCTACCAATATCCCGTCTTTCTCCTCCACAGCAATTGAACCCTTTGACTTATCTAGGCACATAGCCACCTGGTGGAAAAAAAAAAAATTTCCCATTGTAACTTGCAGCTGTCTGTGCTATATGATTCAGTTCTGACCAGTGGGATAAATGAACAGAATTTCCTGGAAATGCCTTCAAAGGGAGGTAGTACATGCTTCCTTCTCCCCACCCCCAGCTGGAATACGGAGGTGATGGTAGGCACCCAAGCAGCCATTTTGGACCATGAGGCAGGTATCAGGGATAAGAATGGGGGATCAAAGAGATGGAAGGAGCCTGGACCCTGATGATTATGGGGTGGGCAAAATAGCCCTGAAAGGACGACCTGGGAGCTTCTTTTATGTGAAGGTGCCTCTCTTGTGAGTTTTTTGGCATCCGCCGCCCAACTTGATCCTAATAGCGGCAGTAGGTGAGCCTCAGGACACAGTGCTTTTCTTCCTTCTCTCCTCGGGTCTCTGCTCATTTTTAAGTGAGGCTTCCCCTGACCGCCCTGTGAAGATTTGCAAAGTTATTACTTGCGAAACGATTTGTAAGAGTGTTATCTGCAAATCCGCCTGTCTACCTGGCCACCATCTTCCCCTCTCCTGCTCTGCTTTTACTGGAATCGCTGTCGCCATCTCCATGTCTTATGCCTTTTACTTGTCATCCACCTCCCTTTCGGCCGTCTCCTCTGCTATGTCCACAGCAGCGCCTGTGCACAGTAGGGCCCCGTGCACGTTTTGCACCCACAGATCTCCGTTCACAGGGCAAGAGATGAGGCTCTGAGATGCCTGAGGTCCTCCAGCTGGCTCGTGGCAGCGCCTGCGTTGGCACCAACCAAGCAGGTGGCTCCCGAGTTCTCCCTTTTCACTCGCCTCTCCCCCCTCCCCCTGCAGGCGGCCAGTTCGGGCCGCCCAGCGGCTGCTCCTGATCCTTCCTCCCGCCCCCGTGTTCTCACCTCGGCCTCCAGAAATAGCCCCTTTAAAATAGCTGTGTCCCTGCGTTCTGGGGCTTCTGCCTGCCCACGGACGTGATGCCGTGCTGACGGTCCAGCCTCTTTATTGCTGTGGGATTTTTAAAAATACAGTTGGTGTTAAGTGTTCCCCCCCCCCATTTTTACGCCTGAAGAAGCCCAGCCACCCACAGGCTGTTTCCATGCCGACACTTGTCATTTGGGGTTTCGCACTGTGTGTCCCCGTGGATCCTGACCCTCCATCGCGGCCAAGGGGTGTCTGGTTTGCAGAGCTGAGAGCTTCCACTGCAGGCTCACGCCAGCCCACAGTTCCAAGTCTGGTCAGGAAGCTCTGGGTCCGAGTCCCAGGGCTGCCTCTTGCTGGCTGTGTGGCCTCAGGCACATGGAGCAACTTCTCTGAGCCTCGGTTCACTGGTCTGTGAAATGGGGACATCTCGGGACCCAGGCACATGGCTGAAGTTCTCTGAGCCTCAGTATACCCACCTGGAAATAAGACCCCTGATGGTTTTTCACTCGGGCCAGCACACAGTGGGTGTTCTTGAGATGTGAGCCGACCTCGTTCTAGCACTCGGGCCACCTCTGAAACAGCCTGCATTACCCATCCCAGGGAAGGATGGAGTGAATTTGGTGCCAGGTCTGGGCACTGCCGCTTCTGGGGACCTTCAGGAAATCACTACCTCCCTTGGGGACTCAGTTTTCCTCATCTTTAGAATGGAGCATGTTACCAGATTGTTGGAAGATGGCTGAGGGATAAGGTACACTCGCTGTTTCCCGCTCCCCCACGAGGCCAAGGACACAGCCAATGGTCCGTAGGTGTTGCAGATGTTTTCCTGCCGTGTTTTATACTTGTATTCATTGAGACCATGTAGACTAGTGGTTAAGAGGCAGACTCGAGGACCAGATGGCTTGGATTCAAGTCCCAGCTCTATTCCTCATCTGCTGTGATTTCACCTCTCGGCCTCAGTGTCCCCATCTGTAAAACAGGGAAAATGATGACCCCACCCTCCCAGGGTCCTTGGGAGGATCCGATGAGTTAGCAAGGGTGAAGCCTTACTGCTGGGCTGCGAGTGAGGGTGACACGGCGCCCCTAAATAATACGTCTATTCCCTAAATAGTTATCAGGCACCTTCCAGAGCGGCACCTCTTCTGGCAGCGGGATCGGGGAGGTGGATGCTTCTCGAGTCGGTCTGTTTGTTTGGCTTGGAGGTCCTGGCTCAACCTCTGGGGCCTCCCTTCCAACGGGGCAGGGATTAAACTGCCCGGAGGAACATGCCCATCCCAGGCCACAGGCACCACGGAGGCCGCCCCTGCTTCCTGCGTTTCCTCAGCAGGTGTTGGCTGGAGGCTCAGGAAAGGGGGCAGAGGGCAGAGTCTAGGGATAGCTCAGAAATGGGGACAGGAAGGGCCCCCCGGAGGAGGCGTGGATTTGCTTCCTCCGCCAGCCAGCCCTGGAGGACCGGCGGCTGGTTCAGCTGTGGCTGCCGCCTCCCCACATCTGTGCCTTGTCATCCGGGCACCTACTGTGTGCTGGGTCTCTGCCGGGGCCCAGCGGGGAAGAAGAAGTGTATGCCTTTGTGGGGCTCATGTTCTGATCAGGAAGAGGTAATAAGCAACATAAACTATGTGTCATGTCAGGTGGTGATAAGAGAACACAGTAAAAGAGAAAAAGGGGTACGTGAGTCGAGGGATGAGGGCTGTCGTGTATGTTATTTAACTTTTTAAGTTTTAAAATTGATCTTTATTTTTTTAATCGATGTTTATTTTAAGTTTCTTTTTCTTTATTTTTTTTGCTGTACCGTGAAGCATGCGGGATCTTAGTTGCCTGACCAGAGATCGAACCCATGCCCCCTGCAGTGGGAGTGCGGACTATTAACCACTGGATCGCCAGGGAAGTCCCAGGGCCGTCATTTTATTTTTATTTATTTTATTTTTATTTATGTGGTCCATTTTTTAAAGTCTCTGTTGAATTTGTTACAATACTGCTTCTGTTTTATGTTTTGGGGGGTTTTTTTGGCCGTGAGGCATGTGGGATCTTAGCTCCCTGACCAGGAATCGAACCTGCACCCCCTGCATTGGAAGGCGAAGTCTTAACCACTGGACCACCAGGGAAGTCCCAGGGCCATCATTTTAAATGGGGTTGTAGGGATGGCTTTTTATTGAGGAGTTGACAATTTGAGTAAAACCCTGATGGAGGCGAGGGAGGAAGCCAAGTGGCTGTGTCAGAGGAGAATGTTCTGGGCAGAGGGCACAGCCTGTGCAAAGGCAGCACCGTGCCTGGCGTGTTGGAGGAACATCGAGGAGGCCAGTGTGTCTGGAGCAGAGTGAGTGAGGGGGAGAGAGAGAGGAGGGGAGGGCAGGGAGGGGATGGGGTGGGGGCAGGTCATGTAAGAGCACAGGCAGGGAGGCCTTGGGCTTTTACCCAGAGGAGGGAGGTGGGTACCTGACTCAGACACTCACAGGAGCCCTTTGGCTGCTGCAGGGAGGCTAGACAGTGGGAGTGGGGGGCACAGGGCAGAGGAGACTGTACTGGTCCAGGCAGGATGGTGGGATGGAACAAGTAGAGACAGAAGATGGGGAGAAGTGGGAAGATTTGGGATAGAGTTTGAAGGCAGACTTTTCATAGGTTTAATCTTCATCGTAGCTCTGTGAGGCAGGGACTCTTATACCCATTTGGTGGGTGGAGAAACTGAGGCCCAGAGAGGTTGAGTCATTTGCCCAGTGTCACACAGCTAGTTGTTGCACAGCGGCTGGGTGGCCTGGCTGGGGTGCAGCTTGCTCTCTAAGCGCTTCACATGTGTCACTTCCTCCTAATTTATGTATAGATTGACCCTCTTTAGTTATTTGTTTATTTAAAATTTTATTGGAGTAGAGTTGATTTACAATGTTGTGTTAGTTTCAGGTGTACAGCAAAGTGATTCCGTTGTACATATATTTATTCTTTTTCAGATTCTTTTCTCATATAGGGTATTACAGAATATTGAGTAGAGTTCCCTGTACTATACAGTTGGTCCTTTTTGGTTATCTATTTTATATATAGTAGTATGTGTATGTTCATCCCAAGGTCTGATTTATCCCTCCCCCCACGTCTCCCCCTTGGTAACCATAAGTTTGTTCTTTTTTTTTTTTAACATCTTTATTGGAGTATAATTGCTTTACAATGGTGTGTTAGTTTCTGCTGTATAACAAATTGAATCGGCTGTATGTATACATATATCCCCATATCCCCTCCCTGTTGCATCTCCCTCCCACCCTCCCTGTCCCACCCCTCTAGGTGGTCACAAAGCACCGAGCTGATCTCCCTGTGCTACGTGGCTGCTTCCCACTAGCTATCTATTTTACATTTGGTAGTGTATATACGTCCATGCCACTCCATAAGTTTGTTTTCGATACGTGTAAGTCTGTTTCTGTTTTATAAATAAGTTCATTTGTATCTTTTTTTTTTTTACGCCGTGTATTTAAAGGCTCCTGTGAGGTTCAGTTCTCTTAGTCAAGATGTTGGCTGGGGTCCCCGCCCTGCCCTATTTCAGAAAAATACATTGTAAGTGCTGTTGGCAGGTAGACCGGGACAAAGCCAGGGATCCTGGATTTGAATCTGCCCTTACCTCTTACTTTGCTGTGTGACTTCATGGCCTTTGCCCAACCTCTCTGAACTCTCATTTACTGTGAAATCAGACTCAGCTATTTGCTCGTCATCCCAGTAATATGTTTTGAGCTCCTGCTGTGCGCCAGGTAGTTTTAGGCAGATTGGTTATTCCTGTCTTGACCACTGCAGCCCCCAAAATGTTAGTTGACAAAACCACAGTGCTTGGGCCACACGAGGGTGGGTGGGAGCCTTCCATGCATTATCAGTACCTTCCGTGGATCCCTTAGTGCGGGTGTCAGAGGCTTGGAGGGAAATCTTGGGCCAGCCACCCATGGGAAATGCTAGGTGCCTGGGGCCTGGCCGCACAGGGACCGGTGCCACGTGCAGAACCCCGAGTCAGCAGCACTGGGGTGAAAAGCAATTCAGAAGAGGTGGGCTTGGAACACAGAGGTGGTTTAGAAAAACTTGAACCATATATTTTACTTACACTTTGCATTTATGTTCAGGAGAGAAAGTGATCAAAGTGTACGTCCAAAGAAGTCTAAAAAAGCTCTTTCAGTTGCTGTCAAATGATAATTCCGTGTGATAAGGAAGTCATGTCCAGTTTAATTGGCAGCATTTTTTCTTTCTTATTGACGCGTAATATAATTACGCAGCTTAAACTCAATGAAATACAGAAATCGTCAGCTCTGGAACTGGGATGAGGAAGAGGGAGAGGATGCAAGGCTCTGAGAGTGAACAATGGGAGGGGAGGTCAAAGAAGGCTTCCTGGAGGGGGTGGCAGCTGATCTGAGATGTGGTGGTTGAGTAGGAGTTACTTGGGCAGAGAGAGGAGGGAATGGTGTTCCAGGCAGAGGGAACAGCATGGGCAAGGATTCCCATGCAAAGTCACTGTGAGCCTTCAAGGTGAAGTGGTTAAATCTTGTGTCTTTCATGGGGCCCAGCTCATAGTAGGTGCTCACTGAATGGATCGTGGTAGATGTTAGACCAATAGGTCCGTAATAGGCAGCCGGTCGGTGGGCACGAGGTAGGTGCAAAGTAAGCAGGCGCTGCCCTCAGTCCCAGATCTGGATGATGCCGTGTGGACGTTGCTTGCCAGCATCTGCGTTCTGAAAGATCTGAGACCCAGAGGTTTGAGTCTGTTTGAAGTCCCTCAGCAGGTTGACTGTTGCGCAGGGATAACCTTGATGGTTATCCTCAGCTTCCTGCCATGCTACTAATGAAGCTCTATCCTCAGTTGCACAGTGGGCATGCAGCTTGAAAGGAGGAGAAACCCAAATCAACTGACTTTAGTTTTTTTTTTTAAAAAAGCAGATGGATTGATTGGCTCTTGTAACTGAGAAGACTGATGTTAGAATAGACCAGCTTCAGGCATGGCTTGATCCAGGGGCTCAGACAAGGATCCTTTAACTCTTTGTTAAAGAGAAAGAAAAGCAGACCCAGATTGCTTAAACTGCTTGCCCGAGGCCACTCAGCTAGGAGGTTAAGCCACAGTTCAGACTCGGGTTGCTCTGAATCTAAAGCCTGTGACTTGTCCCAAGCCAGGGAGTGATGACTCCATTTTACAGATGGGGAAACTGAGGTTCATGGAAGGGAAATGACTTACTTCGGGTCATTGAGTAAGCAAGGAGCAGAGCCTGAGACCAAACTCACATCAAACTCATGGTCTTGGACCTCATACCATATGGTTCTCTGTAAACACAGGTTGAATGGTGAGTTGGTCCAACTGAGGCAGAGCAGAGGAAAGGTTTGCCAGGGACCACATTGACCTTGGGCCAGGCTCTCCCCTCCCCCCACCAAAAGGGCCCACGCACACTCCCTCCTGCCACCCACCCTGGATGGTTATGACTTTCCCCTCGCTCTTGATGAACACATCACAGGTGACAGGTCAGGAGGTCCCTGCTGGCCCTGGCTTCATGCCAGCTGTGGGTTCCGGCCAGCCCTGCCCATCTCTGTCACAGGAGGAAATGAGATTGGCAGCTAGTTGTTCTCTTCCGAGCCAGCCACCTCGCTCCCCGATGCCCGGTTTCCAACGTTTGCATTGATTGCTCAAGCCCTCCTCCCTTCTCCCCAGCAAACATCAGACCGACTGCTCAGTAACTCTCACCGTTTCCCTCTGAGCAGTCCTTCCTCTGCTCCCTTTGCCCTTGGGCATCTCCATGGCATTGGGCACCTACTGTCTACCAGGTGTTGAGCTCGACTGCTAGCAAGCTTTGTTCACCTCATCCTAGGTCAGGCTCTGGGCCCAGGTGACCTGTGCTCATATCCCCTCTTTGCCACCTCCAAGCTGTGTGAGTTTGGGTAAGTGGCCTGACCTCTCTGAGGCTCAATTTTGTTTTCTGTAAAATGGAGAGAATTAGGTGAGATATGTGTCTAGCAAATAATACATGGTCTTAAAATATTAGCAAGTATTCTTCTTCTTATTTCAGCATTAGTACCTCTAGGTCTGTTGGTCTCCTCTCTCCTTTCCCACACATCCTACATCCAACTCTCCCGTGCCATGCTTTTTCACAAACAGACTCAGTATGTACAGAGCCTTCATCTCCTTTTTCTGGGCTGTGTACTATGCCACTGGCTTGTCCAGCCCCTTCCTGACCGTCATGCCCACCCATCTCTCTCTTTCACTTTCCTGTGAGATGAGCTGCAGTGCTTTTCACACACAGGCTTCAAGCATGAGTAAGAGGTTCTATGTGGAATGCACGTTCTAGAATTCGCTGGATCTCACCTGGTCACCCTACAGAGTGTCTGTAATCTCCATTCCAGCCACCAGCAAGTGAGCACAGGCTTCCGCTTAACAGTTTAGTAGGATAGGAATGTTTTTATTCTTTGGCGGTTCCCACCAGACCAGTAGCAGAAACCTCCCATGGTTTCAGATCTAAAATTTTATTTTAGGCCCCAAGAAAAGCTTCTAAGTGTTGAGAAAATAATCACAGTGCCTCCTCTGGGTCCAAGATCCTGCTGGGGAGCATCTAGAGGTTCATCAGTGGATATTTATTGAGCACCTACTGTATGCTGGGCCCTGACCCAGGTGCTGGGAATAAAGTGGTGAAGAAGACAAGAAAAAGTCCTGTCCTTGTGAAGCATAGCAGGGAGAAGAACAATACACAAATAAATAGGTTAAATATTTAAGGAGCTATAGCATGCCTTCAAGAAAAATGAAGCCAGGGAAAGGGGTAGGTGATAAGGAGGGACTATTTTAGTTATGGAATCAAGGTAGGCCTCTCTGAGGAGGTGACTTTTCAGTAAAGACCAGCAGGAGGTGAGAGAGTGAATTATGTGGCGATCCGGAGGAAGGGTGTTCCTGGGGTGGGGGTGCTGGGGGGAGAGCCGTGCAAAGGCCCAGGGACAGGACCATGCCTGGTGTGTGGAGGCCTGTGTGTCTGGAGCAGAGTGAGCAACGGGGAGAGAGGGAGGAGGTGAGGGCAGGGAGGGGAGGAGGGCAGGTCGTGCAGGACCTTGTGGGCTGAGGGGAGGACTTGGTTTTTTGCTCTCAGGGAGGTGGGAGCCCTGGAGGGCTGTGGGCAGAGGAGGGACGGGGCCTGACTCAGGTGCTCACAGGCGCCCTTTTGCCACTGCAGGAGCTGGGGAACAGGATGGGGGCGACTGCACTTGTCCAGGTGAGCGATGATGGGGCTGGACCAAATGGAGACAGAGAAGGGGGAGAAGTGGGTGGATGCTGGAGAGATGTTTTTTTGGGAAGAGCCAGTGGATTGGCCAAGCAGTGGGTGCAGGGCGGGCTTGAAAGTCATCAAGGATAGCTCCTAGATCTCTGGGCTGAGCATCTGCAAGGATGGGAGGGACAGGTATGGGGACCCCCGTGTTAACAGGACACCTGCCAAGGTTTCCAGAAGGCAAAGGGAGTGGTTCTCTCTGCAGGTGTTGGAGGGGACCTCCTGGATCTGGTGACTCCTAAGTTAGCCCATGGGTATGATCTGGGGCCAGGGTCCCATGCTACAAGCAAGGCAGTGGCCCCTGACCAAGGCACAACCTTTTCTCAGCCTCAGTTTCCCCATCTGTATAATGGGGATGGTAACGGAAGGGAATGAAATGAGTTAATATGTACAGAGTACTTAGAACACAGCCAGCTACACGTTTGGGTTTAGGTGGGGCTGGGCCTTCGCCAGCTCCAAGCTCCACTGGGGCTCTTGGGGCAGAAATTCTGAGATTCACTGAACTTCCAGTTCAAGATACAGAGGAGGCCTGGTTCACAGACCAGGAGGGTGAAGCCCAGAGAGGTTAAGGCACTTGCCCCAGGCCATACACCCATGGGCCCACACGTCCTCCCCACCTTGCTCCTCTCCCTTCTCCTCTGTGTGCTTTCCACCCCTGGGGCTGCCGGCTTTAGTTCTTGGTGGTTTCCAGGCTCCCCTTGGCTCCAACTTGGCACTCACCTCCCACTTCCACGCGCTCTGGGTCCAGGGCCTGGTGCCAGGCGGGCCCAAGGGCGGGAGGTGGGGGTCTGGATGGGCACCCTCTGCTTTATACCCAGGGTTCCCTCTGCCCCTGCCCCTTCCCCGTTGCTCCCACAAATGATGGAAGTGGGACAGGAGGGAGCGAACGAAATTATATACACACGAACATATAAAAATTAGTTTAGGATCTGGGCCAAGAACCACTTGCGCTTGGCTCGGCATTGTGGGTAATTCATCCCCGATTACCATAAAAGCCAGAGCCTAGCTGACAGGCAGCCGTGCGGCTTTTGTTTAAGATTCTGATGAATATATAATCTCTCTCCCGCCTGGAGCCCGAGGTTCCCCCCACCCTGCCCACACCCCCTCTGCTGAGAATGGTCCCCGGGAAGGATGTCCCCAGGCTCCTGCCCAAGAGGCTGCTCGGGAGCCAGGCCGGCCCCAGGTCCATTGGTAAGCCTGCCTCAGAGAAGCTCGGCTTGGCATTCGATGCCCGCTGCTGCCCCCCAAGGATCCCAGACCTTGTAATGCAGCCCCAGCCCTGGGCCCAGTTCCCTCAGACCCTCATTCATCCACTTGACACACATTTATTGGGCACCAACTGTTTGCCTGGTCCCACACGGGTGCTGGGATGCTACAGCGACTGAGATGGATGGGGTCCCTGGCTTTTCAGAGTCTGGGGGCTGATGGATGAGTAGACAAGCATTTATCCTATATTTAAAGATTCCCCATCTCTTGCCCAGAAGATGCAAATTAAAACAAGATCCATTTCTTGCCCGTTCACTTGGCAAAAATGTCTGAAGCTTGATGATATCCAGAGTGGAAATGGGAGGGGGACCCCTGGGCGTCATCAGCGGGAGAATAAATTAGCATTGCCACTTTGCAACATGTTTTATTTTTAATTTTTTTTTCTGGCCAGATAATGCATATATGTAAGACACAACTGAGGATGTACAGAAGAGTACACAGGGGAGAGGCTCTCTACCACCATTCCCTTCATATCCTCAGTCCCCTTCCCCACTCCTTCCTCAGAAGCAACAGCAGTGTCCTGCTAGGACAGGGTTTGGTGGACTTTTTCTGTAAAGGGCCAGATAGTAAATCTTTTCAGCCCTGCTGTGAGGCGGGTGGTCTCTGTCAATGCTATTCAATGCCACCATTGTAGCATGAAAACAGCCAGAGACAATATGTGAATGAATGGCTGTGGCCGTGTGCCAATAAAGCTTTATTGACACAAACAGCCAGTGGGCCAGATTTGGTCCATGGGTTGTAGCTTGCTAGCCCCTGCTCTATATCAGCGCTGTCCAGCAGAACTTTTGTGCAATGTTAGAAATACTCTCTGCTGATGCTTCCTAACAAAGTAGCCTCTGGCCACATGTGCTGTTGAGCATTGGAAATGTGGCTAGTGCAAATGAGGACTCAACTTTTAAATTTCATTCCATTTTATTGCATTTAAATGTAAATAGCCACGTGGTGGCTTGTGGCCACCATTTTGGACAGCGCAGTTATCTAGACATCTTCGGTGAACGTTAAGTAGGCAGGTAGATTTGTATTCCTTTGTTTAACCAAATGGTAGCATCTGTTCTATACCTTGGGGTTCCCCCCCCCTTAAAAATGTAGTATCTTAAAAGTAATTTCATAATTATACATCTGGCTCTCTCCTTTTCACAACTGCAATACTAGTCTCATAATATTAAAAGATACTAATCTTTTGTGGCATCATTTGGTCCCTTGCACTGTTATATGTTTAATCAATCCCCTACAGTTGAGCACTTAGGTTGCTTCAAGTCTTTTGCCATGAGGACTTTCTACAGATGTCATTTCATGGGGATGTGTCTTTCAGATAAGTTCCGAGAGGTGATGTTAGCAAGCCCAGAGGGAAGGTGCAGACACCCCAGCTGCCCATCTCTCTGCATTGAGATGTGGGAGGCATGGACGCAAAGATTCACAGGCATTGGTCGAGAGTGAGAAATAAGATGGAACCAACCTAAGTGTCCATCAACGGGGAATTGTAATAACTGGGCACAGCCTTGTAATGGAAGATTATACACAGCAGGTGGAAAGAGTTTTGGGATGTGTATGCACACTGTAGATAGAGTGTCTTGTGAAAGAGCACAAGTTGGGAAATGATACAGGCAAGATGATACAATTTCACGGAAGAAAAAGAAAAACATTCTGTATTCTGGTGTTACCTTTGGTCTGTAGCCGCTTGGGAAAGATATGCAAAGATTGACACAAACCAGCAACAGAGGTTGCTTCTAGGGGCAGATAAGAGGGACTCTCCATTCCACAAAAGTTTGCATCTGCTGTGTGCCAGCTGCTTCCTGGCCTCAACAGGAGGAATTTGAAAGAACAAATCTCCTGCCCTCTTGCAGCTAGCACTCCAGCTGGGGAGCTTGAGAATAAACAAAGCACAGGGGGGAAAAAAAAATCAAATGTCAGAGAGTGGTATGTTGCTCTAGGGGGAAAAAAAATTTAGAGAAGGGGACTGGGGAGGGCCCAGAGTGGGAGGCAAACTTTTAAAGAAGGCATTCCAGAAGACCTCACTGCAGAAGTGACACTTGAACAGAGGTGGTGAGGGAGGGAGCCATGTGGGTTTCAGGGGGAAGAGTGTTCCCAGCAGAGGAACAGAGAATGCAAAGGCCTGGAGGTGACATCTCCCGGGACAGTTGCTGAGCCCAAACCACTGTCCTCACCCAGACCTGTACCTCCTCCATCATGGCTCCCAAATGAGCACGGCTTGCTGAGGGCCGCTGCCGGGGAATAATTAATAATTGATCATAATAACTGATACATCTGGGAACCAGTGGTCCATCCTTGTGCTTCCACGAGGCAGCCAGCCCCCACCCACGTGTGGGCTGCAAAATCACAGATGGGCTAGGTTCAAGATGCCACAGACTCCAAGACTGGCTGACCTCCAGTCAGGCAGGAGGAGAGGAAGCCGAGGCCTGAATGAGTGGCGTGGGGAGAGAAGTTGAGAACCCAGCTTGGGTTCAAGTCCTAGTTCTGTTCTAGTGGTGAGAATATGGACCCAACCTCTGGGCCTCAGTTTTCCCAACTGAAAAATGGGGAGAATAATAACACCAATCCTTGAGGTGGTTCAGTGAGCAGCTTCATGGAGGCCTGGCCAGTGGGAAGAGCCAGGAATAGGGGCTAGTGTGCTCGTTGAGCACCTACTGTGTGCCCAGCTTGGTTTGGAGCACTTTGCCCCATACTAGGTCTTTTTTTTTTAAATGAATTTATTTATTTTGTTTTATTCATTTTTGCTGCATTGGGTCTTCGTTGGCTGTGTGCAGACTTTCTCTAGTTGTGGCAAACGGGAGCTATTCTTCGTTGTGGTGCGCGGGCTTCTCAGTGCCGTGGCTTCTCTTATCGTGCAGCACGGGTTCTAGGTGCACAGGCTTCAGTAGTTGTGGCATGTGGGCTCAGTAGTTGTAGCTCGCGGGCTCTAGAACGCAGGCTCAGTAATTGTGGCACACAGGCTTCGTTGCTCCGCGGCATGTGGGATCTTCCTGGACCGGGGATCGAACCCGTGTCCCCTGCATTGGCAGGAGGATTCTTAACCACTGCACAACCAAGGAAGTCCCTCCCATACTAGGTCAAGCGTTCTGAGGTCTTGGGAGAGGAGGGGTTGGGTACAGGTCCCAGCCCTTGTCCAAAGATGTCACCTTCCCCCTGGTCATCCAGGACTTGAGAGCTTGGAGAGCTGTGCAGAGAGGTTGTGCCTGCAACTGAGCTCACACAACAAGTCTGGGCCAAGCAGGGAACCTAGCTCTGCTGTCCCATCCCCCTCAGCAGCCCCCGGTCCCTCAGGCTTCTCACCTATGGGATGGGACTTGGCCCAAGCTTCCTATTCCCACTTCTTCCATTCAGTCCAGTGCCACTTAGATTTCCTCTCCCAGTTCCCCTTTTCTTTCACATCTTAGATATCACCACCTACCAGAAGCCTGCCCTGCCCCATGCCAGATGCATTCCCCATCTCACATCTGGTTTTTAACTGCCAGAGACCCCATCTGCCTCCCGTACAGCCTATGAACTTCCTGACGCCAGGCCAAAGCTGCCTGGGTCATCCTGTGTCCCTAGTGCTCAGCCTGGAGCCTGGTATACAGCAGGTGCTCTATAAATGCAGGGGTGTGTGTGAAAGAATTGTTACTGAAGTATGATAATTGTTCATGCCTCAATGTGTGCATTCCTCAAATGACATCCCCCCACCTCACTCCTCTAATCCCATCTCCCTCTCTTTCCCTAGAACTTAGTGTGTTCATTCCCACCACAGGACCTTTGCATGTGCTGTGTCCTCTGCTCAGAATTCCCTCCCCACCCCTATCTTTGCATGGCTACGCCATCTGTCGCTCTCCCTCCCTAGAAGAGAAGCCCTGGGAGGTTGTCTGTCCTGGTTCCTGCTGCGTCCCCAAAACTCAGGATAGCGCCTGGCACATGCTGAGGTTTCAGCAGTGACCAAGACTGGATCCCACCCTCACAAAGGAAGTCAGTCAGGAGCTGCGTGAAGCCCTGTCCTGGGGACCTCTCTGGCCAGTGCCTCAGTTTGCCTGATCTTCAAAGGCCTTGAACCCACAAAAATCAGCCCCAGGCACTGAAAACCCAATCATCCTCTGCACAGATGGGGACACAGAGGCCCTGAGAAGGGCACGGGCTTGCTCAGGGCCACATAGCCCCCTGGGGACAGAGCTGGGAAGAGAACCTAGGCCTCCTGCCTCCTCTGGGCCATGAATTCTAAAGTGGGGGACCTGCCCCCAGGATGAGGTTGTTTTGGGGTGACCTGTGGAGGAGGCATCCAACAGCACAGAGCTACACGGACCAGCAGCAACTCCGCTTTTGGTCCATAACAAATCAAGGGGAAAGTCTCAGTCCGGTGCAGGGTGATTTTTTAAAACCAACACCTGCCAATCTGTCTATAACCAAATCCCATTGGGCTGCTGGCCTTAGCAACAGTATCCAGGGAAAATGGAAGGATTCGGTACATAGTTTTTCATTGTAATAATTTTTCTGGTGACTTTCAAGGCTCCGCAGTTAGAGCCTGGCATTATAGAGTTAGTTTCTAAAGTAAATTAGTTTAAGGGAACTGCTGTGAGCCAGTTGAATGAAAGATTTAATGAGGGTTAAGGGAACAAGGCGGGGAGGATTTGGGGGGAATGCCACACATGTCCTCACTGGGGACCTGGCGAACGCAAGGGCATTTACAGAGAGAATGAGGCCAGAGCCATTAAAGCGGCCACAGCTGGTCCAAGGTGGGAGCTGGGGGGCTTGGGGAGGGGCCCAGCCTGGAGGGACCGTGCCTGGCAAGGGCACTACCCCTCCGCCCCCTGCCTCTGGCTGAGTCAGCACGTTGGCGCCTGGCAGCAGAGCGGAGCCTGGCTGTGCTTGGAGCAGCTGTTTACATATTTCTGCCCTTGGGGCCAGAGCAGCAGCCCCCAGAGGGTGCCTGGGACGGACGACCCAGGTTCAATTCCCAGCTCTGTGGACTTGTGGCTGCAGATGGTACCTGCCAACCTCTGCCCTGTCCTGCAGATCAGCCCCACCAGACTTCACAAGGCCTCCTAGCCATTAGTTTGTTCTTTCATTTATTTATTTATAATATTTATTTATTTATTGGGCTCTGCTGGGTCTTAGTTACAGCCCGCAGGATCTTCAGTTGCAGCACGCAGGATCTTTAGTTGCGGCATGCGGGATCTAGTTCCCTGACCAGGGATCGAACCCAGGCCCCCTGCTTTGGGAGCATGGAGTCTTAATCACTGGACCACCAGGAAAGTCCCTCTTTCATTCATTTAGAAAGCATTTATTGAGTACCTACTGTACACCAGGCCGTAGGACCAGCAATGGCCGAAACCGACCTGGCCCTGCCCTCCGGGCTCCCACCTCCTCCATCAGAGCTGTGCACAGAACTTTCTACGCTGATAGAAATGTGCGATGTCTGTGCCAATACTGTGGCCACGAGCCACACCGGAAACACAGCATGTGTGACTGAGGAACTGGATTTTGAACTTTGTTTAACTTTATTTCATTTTAATTTAGTCACATGCAGCTAGTGGTTCCTTATTGGACATCACAGATCTAGACAGTAAACAAGAAATAGGTAATTTCAGATGAAAATAAGTGCTAAAAGGAAAAAAAGCTAGAGAAAGGATGTGTGATAAAGGCTGATGGAGGTGGTACCTGAGCCGGGGTGATCAGCTTCTCTGAGGAGGCAATGTTTGAGGGAGACCTGAATGGCGAGAAGGAAACAGCCATGAAAATGTGGGGGAAAGATGATGAGCCAGGGTGATCAGCTTCTCTGAGGAGGCAATGTTTGAGGGAGACCTGAATGGCGAGAAGGAAACAGCCATGAAAATGTGGGGGAAAGATGTTCCAGGCACAGGGGAACCAGCATGTGCAAAGGCCCTGGGGCAGGACCATGCCTGGGGCGTTGGAGGAACAGCCAGGAGGCCCGTGTGTCTGGAGCAGAGTGAGCGAGGGGGAGAGAGGGAGGAGGGGAGGGCGGGGGGGGGGGGGACGGGGCAGGTCATGCAGGGCCTTGTGGGCCGTGGGGAGGACTTGGACTTTTACCTGGAAGGAGGTGGGGGCCCTGGAGGGCTGTGGGCAGAGGAGGGATGGGAGCTGACTCAGGTCCTTACAGGCACCCTCTTGCTGCTGTGGGGAGGACAGATTGTGGGGAGTAAAGGCCGGAGCTGGGGGACCAGGGCAGAGGTGACTGTACTGGCCCAGCTGGGCACTAATGGGGGCTGGACAGGGTGGGAAGGGCATCTGGAGAGAGATGAAGAAACTCGGGAAAAATTTAGGAGGGAAACTGGCGCAGCATGAAGGAAGAAGAGGAGTCAGGGTCAGCCCCCAGCTTCTAGGCTGAGCCTCTGTGAGGATGGAGCTGCCATCAGCTGAGCAGGGGAGGATCGAGGGAAGAGCAGGTTTGCTGGATCCAGCTGCACCTGAAAGCATCCTGGATTTGTCCAGAAGGAGAGGATGGTAGCCAGGCCTGGGGGAACCAGAAGGTGAAAAGGGCAGATGAAGAGCTGGTGCGTGCCTGTGGCGGGCTGCGGTGTGGCCGGCAGGCAGACACGGCGCCAGGGCCGAGATGTGAGTGTGGGCGAGGCAGGCACTGGGCTGGTCCGCACATGCTTGCTGCTCCGGGGCATGAATGCTGAGCTGGGTGGGGAGGGGCCCCCGTTGGGCAACCTGGGGCCTGGGAGCCCTGGAGCCGGAGAAAGGAGGAAGCTGCCCAACCAGTTTCTCTCTTGCTCCCAAAACCAAGGGTGTGGAGTTTGGTGGTTGTTCCTAAATGAAATTTTCGGGAATTTTGGCCCCAAATGTGAAGTCAGGGAAGGGATTAGGGGTGGGGCATCCTGCCCAGGGTGTCCAGGGTGCCGTTTTACCTGGGGCTGCCACATCAGGGAAGGTTTCAAAGGCTTGTGACCATCCCGATGGAATGACCCTTTGCTTGTAAACAATGGGTCACAGCTTCATCTGAGGACATGTCTCTCTGCTGTTTATACTACAGCTCAAGCGAGGTCCCAGTAAACTCTGTGGGCTGGACCCTGGCAAATGGTTTCATACGGGTGATCTCTGTGTACCCATTTAAGCACATCGGAGACAGACTAGAAGGAGGTAGTCAGCCTT
Source organism: Pseudorca crassidens (assembly GCF_039906515.1). Classification (NCBI taxonomy): domain Eukaryota; kingdom Metazoa; phylum Chordata; class Mammalia; order Artiodactyla; family Delphinidae; genus Pseudorca; species Pseudorca crassidens. The sequence continues at coordinate 168,478,087 of NC_090298.1, forward strand.
GGCCTTTGTACTTGCTGTTCCTCCTGCTTGAAACTCTGTTCCCCTAGGAGTTGTCTGTCTGATGCGCTCAATTCATCCAGGTGTTCTGAGAGGTCCCCCCGGACCCCTCCACGCTTCTAGAGCCTTACAGGTCATTTTATTTTCTTTTTCATGCCTCTCAGTACTTCCAGCCTTATGTTATTGACAATGTTTGTTTCTCTGTGGATGTCTGTCTCTCCTGCTTATCTTGAGCCCTGGGATAAGGGGGGGGGGGGGCGTGTGCGGTGCTTGTCATTCCGCTGCTGTGTCCTCAGTGGGCCGGCACACAGTAGGTGCTCAATAAGTGTTTCTGGAAAGAATGAATGAAAATGACCACATGCTAACAGATTCTCTCCAGGAGAGGGGTGGATTGTGGGCCATTTTTATTTTCTTCTTTATGCTGATTTTCCCCAATTTTCTGCTGCACACGCCTATTTTATAATTAGAAGAAAAGTTATTTTGAAAAAAATTATCCCCCCAAATGTCCCAGCTGCAGGAGCTGACGTGATCTAGCCCCATGCTCCATCCCAAGGACAGCTGCCTCCTGGGTGTATACAGAGGACGTAGCAACTGAACGTTTGTGGGCTCCCGGGGTCAGCCCTCGGGGGCACTGGGTGGGCAAAGCAGTCAGGGAGGACTTCCTGGAGGTGGCAGCCCTACCCTTCAAGGGGCTCAGGCCAGAGTTGTCAAGGTGCTCATCTTGAGTCCCATCTTTAACTTGCACCCTACAGCCAGTCCTTTAGAAAATTTCCTTGCCTCTGCCTTCATAATCTATCCAGAATGTACATGCTTCCCGCACGCCCCCCTTCTCTGCCTCCACCTGATCAGTCCCCTCATTGCTTGCCTGAACCTGTGCAGTCACCTCTGCCCTGGTACCCCGGCTCCCCCCACCCCCAGTCTGTCCTCCTCTGCCCACTGCCCTCCAGGGCTCCCACCTCCCTCAGGGTAGCCTAAGGTTCTGCAAGACCTGCCCCTGTCCCTTCCCTGCCCTCCCCTCCTCCACTCTGCTCCAGCCACACGGGCCTCTTTGCTGTCCTTCACCATGCCTGTCACAGTCCTGCCCCAAGGCCTTTGCACATGCTGTGCCCACTGCCTGCATCACTCCTCAGAAACATCCATACTTCCTTCAGGTCTTACTCATGTCACCTCCCCACTCCCTGACCCTCCGTTGTTGTTGTTTTTTTTTCCTTCTGTACGCGGGCCTCTCACTGCTGTGGCCTCCCCCGCTGTGGAGCACAGGCTCCGGACGCGCAGGCCCAGCAGCCATGGCTCACAGGCCCAGCGCTCCACAGCATGTGGGAGCCTCCTGGACCGGGGCACGAACCCATGTCCCCTGCATCAGCAGGCGGACTCCCAACCACTGCGCCACCAGGGAAGCCCTGACCCTCCCTTTTAACACTGCATCCCACCCCATGCGTCCCCTCTTCCCCCGCTTTGTTCATCTTCATATCCATTCTGCACGAGCCCTTTGCCTGGGCATCAGCCCGCAAAGCACCTACTATGCTTCTGGGGGCGTTTTCTGAGGGCCCCACTGTGTGTCCTGCCATGCTGGGGGAGGTCCTGTCACTCAGTTTCACCTCCACGTTGACCCAGAGCACCTCCTGTGTGCTTGCCACATGGTGCTGTGGCGCCAGGGGTCCCACCTCCATGAAGCACCAACTGTGGGCCTCCCAGGGTTAGGGCTGTGTGGGGGAGGGGAGATGTTGGAGCATCTCGTGTTTAGCAGCACCTACTGTGTGCTCCATGTAGAAGGGGCAGGTAGAGAGTCTGCACGCGGACATTCACAGAACACTTACTCTGTGCTCGGTGCTTTGAGGACCCCAGTGCACGCCTCCCCAGTGCCAGGGGAGGTGGGATTATATGCTCTATTTTGCAAAGCAAGGGACTGAGGCGCCGGACTGGAAAGGGCAGATCACCCAGGGGAGGGTGCATTTGGTGCTGGGGAGAGATGGGGGGTGGACATGCCAAGGCAACCATAGCAGGGCGTGGATGGGCCACCTTGGGAAGTGAGTCGTCCCTGTCCCTATCTGGGGTGCCTCGGGGCTCAAGCAGCTGCCTGGGTGCCGCCCATCAAAGCCCATGTTCTTTGTCCCACTTTTAGATGCTGGGGCCTGTCTGTCTCCAGCACTGCCGTTTCCTCCTGGGCTTTAAATTTATAGTGATTTGTCATTTTCTGGCTCCAGGCCTCTGTAGCATTGTGGGTAAGGACGCTTATCCTCTGGACCCAAACATTGGTTCGAATCGCTGCTCTTCCTGACCTTGGTAATCTCTCTCTATTCCTCCCTAACCCCTTTGGTTAATGGGGCTGATTGATGGCGGGGCGATGTGAGCCGTCACAGGGCTTGGAATATACTAAGATCTCAGTACACGTAGGCTATGGGAGTCGTCCAGAGCACTAATGGTGGAACTGATCCCAATTCGCCAGGGATGGGATCAGATGGGGGGAACGCCTCCCACCTCTCACCGGCGGCTGCCCTTGGGTCTCCGTCAGGGTCCCTACCCGTCCCTGACGCTTCTCCGCCAGCTCCCAGGACCTGCTGGGGCTCGGCGTTCCCGGCCTCTCCCTTGGAGTTTTCAAACCCGCTCCGGGTAGCAGCGCCGGCCAGGATTGGCTGCCTGGGTGGGGACGCCCCTTCTCCCCCCCCCCGCTCGGGATCGGGTGTCTCGGGCCTGGCACGGTGGCCCCATCTGTTTCCAATCTGGCCCTGCGCTCTCCGCCCCCTCAGGGTTGTGGCTAAGGTTGAGGCCTCTGCCACGGTGTCCCCGTTCATCCCCCCCCGACCCCAACTGGACTCCCAGCAGGAGAGAAGCCTCTTTGTGCCTTTGCCCCTCCCCCACACTGTGGGTTTCTGTGTTTGTAGGGGGCGCGGCCTCTGCCATCCAACCCAGACTGGGAGGGGATCTTCTGCCCCTTCTTCGACCTCCTGTATTTGGGTGTGTTTGGGGAGCTCTCTGCCGCCCTGTCCAGCATCCAGCCCTTTCATCCGTTGCCATGGCCATGATCAGCGCCTGCAAGGGAAGGGGGAGTAGGGTAGGGGATCCCTCTGGCATCAGGCTTCCAAAGGGAGGGTCCTGAGCTGTGCCACTGGGGGCACCCCCTTATGTATGTGCACATTGCGGGGGACACAGTGACCTCCTTGGAGGCCTCCCCGACACAGGACCCCCATCCACGTAGGATTTCAGTGCCCGCTGATCTGGGTCCCGACTGGTCCCCCGCCCTACTTCCGGCCGGGCCCGCCCGAGGCTCGCTCTGGGGGCCCCCTCCCCGGGCCCACCCCCTGGCCGCCCCGCCCCTGGCCCCGCCCCGCCCCGCCCCCAGGCCGAGCTCGCTGCGCCTCGGCGTCTCCGAGTTTTCGCTGCGCTCCAGGCGGACCCTGGGTAGGGCTGCAGCGGGCACGGCCGAGGCAGCGTGGGGCCCGGGCCCCGATTTCTGAGCCGTAGGGTGAGTGCGTCGGTACCCCCTTCCACCTCGAGGCCCAGTCTGCACTGGCCTTTGTCCGTCTCCTGGCCCCTCACCCCGGGTTCCCCCCATACCCCCTCCCCGCGCGGCCTGGCCCAGCTGCCCTCCAGGGATAGCTCGAGCCCGCCGCTGCCTGGCGCGCCGCCCCACCCCGTTCAGGCTGGTCGCTCTCGTACTTTGGAAAACTCCAGACCGTTACGCTCTGTGGGGTCCCCTCCCCCGCCTGGCCCCCAGCCCGACCTCTTCCCCCACCTCCTGGGGGCGGAGCCAGGCTGGGGCAGCCTTCGCTGCCAGCCGTGATGGGGGGGCGGTGCTCTGATAGCGGGTGGGTGCTTTGGCATCCTTCCTTCCGCTGGGGACCCGCTCCGCGGAGGAGGTGGCAGAACTGCTGGGCTGGGGGTGGGGGGTTAGTGGCTGGGATCCCTGCTCTTAGCCACTCCCCAGAACTCACAGAAAGTTTTCCTCTCTCACTTTGTCCCTGCGCCCCTCAGGCTTATGGGCTCCAGATCGATGCTGTGCCTGGTCGGGGCTTTAATAAACTGAGGGGTTGGGCAGGCATATCAGCTCCCACCGTCCCGCTTTCCATACCTGTCTCCAAGCTCCATGCCTCTGAACGCCCCCATTATTGCCTGGAGAATCCTGCTTCCCAGGATTCCTACTCAGAGTCCTGGGCGACCTTAGAGGGGCTTCCTGTGACTCCTGGGCTGACCCTCCTTGAGCCTCACCTCCATCCCTTAAGGCTTGAGCAGACATCCCCCCACCCCCAACCAAGAGCAGATGTAGGCTGCACCTGGAGGCCATGTCTGTGTTGGCCTCTGCTGCCTGTGGCGGCTCCTTCTGGCCTCAGTTTCCCTCTCTGAAATGGACATGACCACAGGAGTGGTATGGGTAAAGTGTCAAATGGGGCCAGGCATGTAGTAGGCATCTAATAAGTGCACGTTCCTAGGGTGGGGAGAAGACTCCCATCCTGGAGGATGATGGGTCTGTGACAGGAGCAGAGCTGGGATGGGAGACACCGGTGCTGAGGGAGCCCAGAGGGGACCCTGGTCCCTCCTGCGGCATCCAAGAGGGCTTCCCGGAGGAGGTGCCAGCTCAGCCGAGACCTGAGGATGAGCGTGAAGGCTGAGGTCTGACGGAGAACGAGGAATGGTGCGCTGGGTGGAAGGAAGAGCGTGCACAAATGTCCTTGTGTGAGCCAGAAGGCAGTGGGTAGGGACACCCATAGGGCCAACAGGGCATTCGGGGTGCAGCATGATGAAGTTGGCAGTTCTGGAGGCTGAAGTTAAGAATCTAGATTTTAATGGATTTTGATGGAAGCCATGGAAGGTTTTAGAGCAGAGGAGGGGCAGAGTCAAACACAGCTACTTCCAGCCCCAGGGTTGGGGGGGGTGTCAAGACTGGGCAGAGGAGGGGTCCCAGGGCTGGGGGAAGAGTCCAGTCTCAGCCTGGGGTGGGTAGGTCTGCGGCTACGGCTTGAAGGATGAGTTGACAGGTGGGCCCCCTGGAAGTAGGACCTGTATTAAGAAAGGACCAGAGGTGGACCGGTGCATTCTGAGAACTGTGGTGACCTGTGGGAAGAAGCAGCAGGGCAAGCCCAGGACACTGAGCAGAGGCGCTGGGGAGCCCTGGCAGGTGTGAGCAGCAGGGCAGGGGTGCACCCAGATCTTGGTGTTTCAGGCTCCTCCACGAAGCCGGCGTGGGGGACATGCTGGCAGGGGCCATCCTGGCAGGCTGGGCACCCGGGGAGCGTGGACTCTGGGCTTGACTGAGAGCTGGTCTCTGGCCTCTAATCTTAACCCAGCCCAGCCCCTCTGTGCTGCGTGACCCTCCGTGTGCAGCTAGCCCTCTCTGAACCTCAATTTCCTCTGCTGTCAAACAGAAGGAAGCACGGGGAACATTTAAGAGGGCTGGGCATGTGGAGGGGGGCACGCAGCTGGCGTTACCCATTACTCCCTCTGGGGCTGGGCCTGGCTCCCCAGCTGCCCTGCCCATCCGCTCCTGGCGGTGGGGACCCTTGGGGACAGCACTCAATCCGAATCGATAGTCAACTAAAGGCAGATCCCTCAGCCCTGGTCCTAGCCCATTCCAGGAAGGTGGCAGGGCCAGTCCCACCCGGCTACATCCTGAGCCCGTTGCCCGGTGGGGGAACACTGAGGCCCCAGGAGGGAGAGGGACTTGACCAGAGCCCCTTGGAGCCCACCAGGGGCTACCGAGCTAGAGCTTGGACCCTGTCTCACACTTTGGGGACACAGCAACCCAGGGAGGCTGGAGACCCAGGTCCTGCCCTCCAGGGGCTCTGAGGCCCTGGGAAAGGGGTTCCAGGCAGCAGGAAAGTCCCCTGGCCCTGAAGGGGGGCTTTGGGGCTGGAGGGGTGTGGGGCGCTGGTGTGAGGGCGGAGACGTTGTGTGTCCCTAGGGGGCTTTTCCTTCAGCCCCGCTGCCAGTGTCACCCACCTCTCCTTCCCCTGGCCCCGGGAAGTCCCTGAGAGTCAGGGTTGTGCAGGTGAGCCCCTAGACCCCCAGGACAGACCAGACCCTCAGGCAGGGCAGGGGGAGGCAGCCCAGAGTCCTCAGGCCCTGGGACACCCGGCCCCATGTGAGTGACACAGAGCCCATTTGCTGCCTAGTTCTGTGTCATAATCACTCTTTTATGCTCCCTGCTTTGCGTGGGCACACAGAGCTGGCTCCAGGATCGCGTGACCTGCACCCCGGCACCTGACTGGAATGGCTGCCCACTCACCCCCTGTGAAAGAGGTCTGGGAGCCCCCAGAGGCCATCCAGCAGGCCGCACCGGGCCCAGAGAGGGTCGTCCACTTTCCTGAGGTCACACAGTGGCCAGGGAAGGACACAGTCCTGTGTAAACGTGGTCTCTGGAACCAAGGCCCCAGCCAGCCGGGGGTCCTTGACAGTCCCCGCTCCTTTGTGAACCTCAGTTTCCTCATCTGTGCAAGACGGGCACCCACCTCTGCCCGGCTGCGGGGAACAGATGGTGGGCAGCTCTGCCCTGGCACAGAGGTGGGCAGGGACCCTTCCGGGGCCCTGGGTTCCGGGTCCAGAGGCCACTCCCTTCCCTCCTCCCCATTCCCTGCCCAGCCTCATTTCCCACCCAAGTTATTTCCTGTGACTCCCATCGGTGGCTGTTCCCTTCTTAATGGCCACGTTCATCCTCCAAGAACTTGGGGGTTGCCGCGTCAGGCAGCTCTGAGGCACCTACCTCAGTTTCCCTTTCTCAGCAGTGGGGAGGCTGATGGCTCAGGCTGCTTTACTGCAAGACCTGTCAGAGAGGAGGCTTGGCGTCGTGCCAGCCTGGCCACATCCCCTCCTGCCCAGAGCTGCCTAGGGTTCCTTGTTCTGTGGGTTCAGTGTGTGGCCACCGCTCTGCCCTAATCTCTCCCCATCTCCCTGCTAGGACTGCTCAGTATTGCTTCTTGTCCTTCCTTGTGCTGTTCCTTCTGTGAAGACACCCACCCCCATTCCCATTCCCCCTTTAATTCTCAGTCAAGTCATAATATTAACATTAAATCTGGAGGCAGAGAGGTCCAGGCAGAGGGTACCAACCCGTGCAAAGGCCCTGGGGTAGGACCGTGCCTGGCATGTGGGAGGAACAGCCAGAAGGCCCGTGTGTCTGGAGCAGAGGGAGCGAGGGGGAGAGAGGGAGGAGGGGAGGGCAGGGAGGGGACGGGGCAGGTCGTGCAGGGCCTTGTGGGCATCAGGGAGGGCTTGGACTTTTACCACCAAAGGAGGAGGGATGGGACCTGACTCGGGTGCTAATAGGTGCCCTCTGGCACTGAGGGGAAGACAGACGGGGTGGCGGGTAGCATGGCAGGAGATGACTCCATTGGTCCAGGTGAGCAATGAGGGGGCTGGACCGGGTAGAGGCAGAAGAAGGGGTAAGAAGTAGACAGTCTCAGCCTAGATTTTGGAGACAGAGCTGACAGAATTTGCTTATATTCTCCCCCAGCCCCTTGCAGGGGAGCCTACCCCTGGTCTCGCAGGAAGCCGGAAGAGGTGGGAGGGTCTGGGGCTTTGCCATGGCAAAGTTCTTCCAGGGAGAATGAGGGCCTAAGAGACCCAGGAACTTTTTTTTTTTTTTTTTGGCTGTACCTCACGGCATGTGGGATCTTACTTAGTTCCCTGACCAGGGATCGAGCCCACACCCCCTGCGTTGGAAGCGCAGACCGATAGGGAAGTCCCAGCCCTGGAACTTTTAACCTTCTGTGTTCTGTCTGGTCCTTTCCACCCTGGATTTGTCCCACGCCTCCCACCCCCGTTCCTGCTCCAGGCCTTGAAAGCCCCCGTGCCATGTACTCCCCCGGCCCAGCAGGCTGGAACGACCTCTTTTGGGGAGTTGGGAGCTGATGGCTGGGCCCCGCCTGTTCCTGGATCAGCCCCGTCCTGCCCAGTAATTGGGAAGGCGGGGCTGCAGGAGCCAGGGGGTAATTAGGGGCCTCCTTTTTAGAAGGCAGCTGCCCCTGGCTCCAATGGGGCATAGGGGGTGGGGGAGGCATCGTGGCCAGGGCCACGTGACCCCTGCCCATGCCAGCTGGCATCGGAGGTGAGGAGACTAGAGCAGGGGAGTCACACACACACCCGCCCGCCCCGGGGTGGTGGGTTTGAGCCCCTCCGTGTTAAAATTCTACCTCGGTTTCCCCAGATGCTCTGTGCGGGCCTGGGCAGCCGATCCAAGTGGTCTGGGCCAGAGCTGAGCCCCCTCCCCAGATGTGGCCAAGCCAATGTGCATCTGTGGGCGGGACCAGCTGCTGTGGTCACCCTGGCCCCAGCTGGCCATGGGCCATTTCCCCAGCTGGGACCTTCACCGTCCTCATCAGCCCCTTGTGCTCTTAAAGGGCCCGTGGTTGGGTCCCAGTGTGTATCTGTGGTCTGACTGTGTGCCTGCCTGTCTGTGCACGTGCATGTGAATGGGGGATCTGACGTTACGTGTCCGTGTGCATGCTATCTGGCTGGGTACAGGTTTGCTCTGCTGACTGCCCATCTCTGTAGCCCCACTGTGTGCCCGCATCCGAGTCTGTGAGCCGTGTGTTTTTACCTGCCATGCCCTGCGGAGCTCCAGTGTGCCTCTGTGTTCATGCTTGCCTGTAGCCCAACTGTGTATGTGTATTGCCTGCCTGACCGTGACCCTGTGTGTATATCTCATCTGGCTGTGTGTCTGTGGTCTTGGCATGTACCTGTGTGTCTGTGACCTGACTGCTTGTGGTCAGACTGTGTATGTGTATTGTCTGCCCCATTGTGACCCTTTGTCTGTATCTTGTCTGATTCTGTGTGTCTGGGGTCTGATTTTGTGCCTGTCCATGTTTGTGGTCTGTGTGTCAGTTTTATTGGCCTGACTACACGTGTGGACCCATCTCTGTTGCCTGACTGTACAAATACATCTGTGACTATGTCTGGTCTCCCTGTCTGTCTGTGGTCTGACCGTGTGTCTGGGTCTGTCTGTGGCTGGCCTGTGTGCAAGCATCCTCCTTTTCTGTCTGGTCTGACTGTCCATGGTCTGACTGTGTGCCCGTTGAGTGCCCCTATCCCCACCTCCCTCATCCCACCTTCTCCACTCTCCACCCTGGGCCATGACCCGGCCACCACCAGCCCAGCCTTCCCCTGGGGCCACTCTGGGGCTGGGCGTGGTGACCGCAGCTGGATATTTTGGGAGCCAGAAACACAGGGGCTGCCCCACGATTACGTGGCACCCGTCCCCGTGGCCATGGTGCGGACCCGCCTGGGGCATGGCCTGGGGTGGGTGTCCAAGGTTGACCCGGCCACGAGGGCCTCATCCTTGGGCCTCCTCCTGCCCCCGCTTCCACCCTGGCCCTGACCAAAGTGGAGAGGGGGCCATCCTAGGGTTTGGCCCCTGAGAAGGACCCTTCTGCCCTAGAGGAGTTTGGATTCTCGCCGGAGAAACAGACGCTGGGTGACGAACATTCTCACTTGATTTGCAGACTGGGGTAAATGCTGTGAAGGATGATCTCCGTCATTTCTGAAGCCGTGGGATGTGGAATTGGGGGTGGGGGCTGACCTTCCAGGGGCAGGGAGGGCTTCCAGAGGAAGTGACGGTGGAGCTGAGACCTGTCACGCGGTAGTGTGGGGACAGCATTTCCAGCAGAGAACACAGCAGGGTGTGACTGAGCTGGGACTGTGTGGCTGCATCTCCCGTGAGAGAGGGGACGAGACCAGTAGGCGCAGCTTCCTTTGGGGCTGACGGGAGCCATGGGAGGTGTTAGAGCAGGGCAGGGACGGGCAGGTGTGTTTGCGGGGAAGGTCCGTCTGGTGGCCGAATGGGCAGATTTGTAGGGACTGTCAGCAGTGTTAGCTGGAGCCTCTTCCTTCGGGTGGGCGATCCAGCCTGCGAAGGGGGGGCGGGGAATTAGATGTTCAGAGCGCTTTCTAGAGGGGTTGCTCAGTCCTGGTCTGGGGCTCAGCCTGGGGTCGGGGGCTCAGCCAGGGGTAAGGGCTGTCTCAGTCTGTTCTGGCTGCTATAACAGAATGCCATAGACTGGGTAGCTTATAAACAACACACATCTCTCATGGTTCTGGAGGCCAGAAGTCCAAGATCAGGGCGGTGGCAGAATTGGTGTCTGGTGAGAACCTGCTTCCTGATTCACAGACGACCATCTTGCTATGTCCTCACATGGTGGCGGGGAGCGAGGAGGGAGTTCTCTGGGTCTCTTTATAAGGGCACTAATCCCATTCACAAGGGCTCCACCACATGACCTAATCACCTCCCAAAGGCCCCTAAGACCATCACACTGAGGGTTAGGTTTCAACATAATAGCTTGGTGGGGAGGGACACAACATTCAGTTCATCGTGGGGCTCAGCACTTTCTTTCTGCCCCATCGTCGCCCCCTGACCCTCCCCCATTGTCCTGTAACCCTCACCGTCTCATCCCGTGACTCTCCTCTGCCCCTCTGTGATCCTCCTGCTGCCTCCCCCATGAAGGCCCCCTGGATTCCCCTGCTCCCCTCTCACGGCCCCTCTTTTTGTCTCTGCAGACGCTGCCCCGACTGACGCTTGGCTTGAGGCCTCTCTGTGAGGGACCGTGGGGGGGGGGGCCATCCCCCCTCCAGGGCCAGAGGTTGGAGGTTGCAGGTCACGGCCGAGCATGGCGCCTGCCTGGTGCCATGGTGTGGCATCTGTGGTTGGTCCCATGGGCCTCCTCGTGGTCCTGCTGGTAGGAGGCTGTGCCACAGAAGGTAAGTGTGGGCGTCTTGAGTTTGCATGTGCACGTGCGAACACGTGTCCCCCCCCGGGGGGGTGGGGAGGGTGCTGGTTTTGCCGTGCAGAGCCTCTGTGCTCTGTGAAAGAGGCCGAGCAGAATGCTTGCTGTGCACTGGGCCCTGAGAGGTGCAGAGGTGAATGACAAGAATGGTATGAAAAAGCAGTCATGCTGGCGGTGATGACAGTGTCTGTTTGCCCAGCGTTGAATCTGCGCCAAGCCCAGTGCTAAATGCAGGCTATACCTGCTCCACCTCCCTCCACCTCACAGAACCCAGCATGCTAGTTTCACTACCATCCCCGTTTTTCCATGAGAGAAACCAAAGCTCAGAGGGGACTGGGGCTTACTTGAAGTCACTCCTGAGGTAGCCACAGAGTTTTCCTTCCCTTGCCACAGGTGGAAATACCAGCACCCAGTTCGTAGACACACAGGCAATCAATCAAACCTTCCCAGGCAGAGCCAGGGGAGGCTTCTTGGGAGAGAGAGCATTGGAGCTGGGGTTTTGTGGGTGTATAGGAGTTTACCAATAGAAAGGGCATTACTGGCGAAGGTGTTAGCACACAGAAACGCCTGGAGGTGAAGAAAGATGTTGGTGTAGTTTGGGGATGGGCAAGGCTGTGCTTCTGGCAGTAACATGGAGAGGATGAGAATCAGTCCTAGTCCTAATGCCACGGTCTGTCCCACCACGAGGGGCCTAGAGGAGGTGTCATTAGGCTGATGGGGACACAAAGGGTCAGGTCAGCAGGGAAAGAAACTGGGATCTGCTGTTAGGCTGGGTTTGAATCCTGACTTCACTGCTAACCTGCTGTGTGACCTTGGGCTAGTGACTCAACCTCGCTCAGCGGCCATTTCTACCTTGACAGAATGAAACTCGGCATCATTCATCTCCCAGCATTCCTGGGACAAGGACACACGATAAACCCCTGCACGCTGCTTGCACACAGTAGGTCCACAATCCCGGGTTACCACGAGCATGGTAATTATTGCCCCTGGGTGAGAACACCAGAGGCATACACACCTGCCTCGTCCATCCGTGCTTTTTCTCGTTTTTATATTATTTTGTAGTAACTGCCTAACACATTCACATCAGCCACCACCACCTGATGAGATGGAGGCTATTCTCCCCACCCCCATTGTACAGATGGGGAAACTGAGGCACAGTGAGGTTACGTTTTACAGCCAGGAATCGGCCAGTCTGCCTGGTGCCAGAGCCCGGGTTGCTACCCATCACCCCACACAGCCAGGCATGCCTGGGCTGCGATCTATCTGGTCACCTCCCAGGGCCTGTGTCTTCTGTGCTCTATTCCTTGCAGTGGGAATAGTGGGCCGAGGGCTGAGCAGTTTTAGCTTTTCATTCATTCACTTAACGCAGGGTTTCCCCTGCCCTCGGCACTGCTGAGGTCGGGGCCAGAGCATTCTCAGGGAGTGGGGGGCCGTCCTGGGCACTGTGGGGTGCAGAGTAGCATCCCTGGCCCCATCCCCTCGATGGTACCCCCACGTGACCACCACTGATTGAACTTACACTAGTGGAATAAATCATATATTTACGACTTTGACATCTTGCTCCAGTGGTAATTAACCAGCCTTGGGCAGGATGCTGAGATCATTCCCATTGACAGGTGAGGAAACTGAGGCTGCAAAGTGACCATTGTGAGGAGGGGGTAGAGATCCCAGAGTTTGGAGGCTGTCCTGTCCTGAGTTCGAATCCTCGCTCTATCGTGTGACCATGGGTGGGGCTGTGCTCTCATTCATTCAGTGGGTTTTTCATAAGCACCTACTGTGTGCCAGGCACTGGTTTAGACCTGCGAGACAAAACAGATATCCCACCCTCTTTTTTGTGTGTGTGATACGCGGGCCTCTCACTGTTGTGGCCTCTCCCGTTGCGGAGCACAGGCTCCGGATGCGCAGGCTCAGCGGCCATGGCTCACGGGCCCAGCCGCTCCGTGGCATGTGGGATCCTCCTGGACCGGGGCACGAACCCGCGTCGCCTGCATCGGCAGGCGGACTCCCAACCACTGCACCACCAGGGAAACCCCCCACCCCCTTTTGGAGCTGATAATCTTGAGGGAGAGACACCAAGTGTGCTGGATGGTGGATGTGCCCGGGAGCAAGATAAACAGGAAGGGAGATGAGAGCATGAGTGGAGGTTTAGGGGCTGCATTTCAAATGGGTGGGAGGGCATCGGGGAAGATCACACCAAGGAGATGACATCTGAACAGAGACCTAAAGGAGCTGAGGAGTGCACCCCATGCATGTCTAGGGGGAAGGTGTGCTGGGCAGAAGGCATAACCTGTGCAAAGGTCCTGGGGCAGAACTGTGCCTGGTGTGTTGGAGGAACAGTGAGGAGGCCTGTGTGTCTGGAGCAGAGTGAGCGAGGGGGAGAGAGGGAGGAGGGGAGGGCAGGGAGGGGACGGGGCAGGTTGTGCAGGGCCTTGTGGGCAGCAGAGAGGACGTGGCTTGTACCCCAGGGAGGTGGGAGCCCTGGAGGGCTGTGGGCAGAGGAGCAGCAGGTCCTGACTGAGGTGCTCACAGGTGTCCTCTGGCTGCTGAGGGAGGACAGACTTGAGGCTGGGGAGGACAGGATGGGGGGATGCCAGGGCAGAGGAGACTGCAGTGGTCCAGGTGAGCCATGAGGGAGTGTGACCCAGGCTATCAGCACGGGGCTAGCTCCGTGGATGCTCCCTCAGTGAGCCCTGAAATTCTTTTTTTTTTTTTTTTTGGCCACACTGCGTGTAGCATGTGGGATCTTAGTTCCCTGACCAGGGATCGAACCCATGCCCCCTGCAGTGGAAGTGCGGAGTCCTAACCACTGGACCGCCAGGGATTTCCCCTGGAATTGTTACTACTGTATCCCTTTAGGTGTTGGTAGTGGCCTAGACTCAAACCCAGGTCTCCGTCTCCAAAGCTGGGGCATCTTGACCCCAGGAGGTGGTCTGTTTAGCAGGAACCCTGTCATCTGGGGGCCAGCAGAGGGGCTGTGGGCACCGTGATTGGCACTGCCAGCTTCAAGGAGTAGCCCAGGTCCTCAGGAAACCATTCGGGTGGGGGCTGTCAGTTGGTAGAGAGCCCGGGCAGGCAGCTGATGTGTCCACCATCCAGCACCAAGAGGAGTGATTTCTGCCCTAAAAACAGCTTCTGGTCCTGTGGGGCCTTCCCAGGGTGCTGTGCGGCCAGTCCAGGCTGGGTTGGAGGGGACTGGTGGGTGGGTCTCCAGCTCTGGCACCAGAGTTTTCTCTGCAAAATCTGAAATGGAAAAACAGAAATCAGGCCAAGCCCTTCCCAGGCTCTGCGCTGTTGGCATCGCCACTCTGAACCTCGGTCTCTTCATCTAAGAAACAGGAACACCAGGGTGCTCTCCATCACTGAAGACCCACAACCCTGTATATCGGGTGTACTATTTGCAAGGCTTTGGGAGCCCAATAGGACCAGGTTGGAATCTTAGCTCTTGTCCGTCACAAGCTGGGTGACTGGGGGCCAGTCGCTCACCCTTTCTGAGCCTCAGAATAGAGCTGGGTGTGAGAACAGGCCCAGCACAAAAGGAGCGCTTGCTTGCCACAGGCTGCGGCCATACCCCAGTGTGTCTTTCTTATGTTTGGGGCCCCTTTTTCCAAGAAGAGGAAGGGAGGGTTTGTCCAAATGAGAGAATCTAAGCATCTGCAAGAAATATTCTAATGGGGGATGCAGCGGACGGAGAAAGCTCTTCCGGGCTGGCTGGGATCCCAGAGCTGCCTGGAGGTAAGCTGAGAGGCGTCTGCCCTGCAGCGAGGGGGCGCCAGGGAGCGAGTGGGCAGCTTCATTGGGCCCAGTATTAGGCAAGCATCAAGGTTCAAAGCCCCAGTTTTTCAGGGGTCACCGGGCACAGAGAAGTGGTGTGGTGGGGTCCCAAAGAGTGGGGTCTGTTTCATGCTCACCCTGCCAGGTGGCACATAACCAAGTATTTCAACCCAGTGTGATCGGGGCCGTGATGGAAGGGGGCGCCATGGAAGGATGGGGACAGAGGGGGTCCTGACCCGGCCAGTGGTAATCCAAGAAGGCTCCCTGGGGGAGGTGCTGGCTGAGCTGAGGTTGAAGCCGCCAGATGAAGAGAGGAGGAGGGACAGCACGGGCTCCCATCGTGTCTCGTTTCGCGGATTGGAGGGTGCTCGGGGTGTCTTCCCAGCTCCGAGTTGTAAAAAGGCAGCTGGATGCTTCTCACTCCCTGCAGCCCACTTCTGCCCTTCCTTCCAGTGGCTCCCCAGGGAGGATTTTTCTCAGAAGCGAGATTCCTGACCTGACCACAGAGACTTCCCCCCATGACCTTGGCTGGGGACCCACATGGCCCCAGTCACCATTCCTGTAGGAGGGGCAACCCAGGCAAGGCAGAGCCAGAGAGGCAGGCCCAGTCCAGGGCTCAGCGTGGAGCAAAAACATCGAAATCAGGCTCAGGGCCTGGAGGTGAGAGGAACAGAAGACGTGGGCTTGGGGACTGATAGACCCAGGATCCAGCCCTGTTGCTGTCATTTCTGAGCTGTGTGACGTCATGCAAGCTCATTAAACTCCCTGAATCTGTACAATCCCATCTGTACAGTGGAATCAACAATCACTTCCCCGGTAAGATACACAGGCTTTGAGTGAGCCCACTGATGCCTGCATGCAGTGGGTCTGCTGATTTTCCAGGGAGGTGGCCAGTGTAGACTTACATGGTCATATCAATGGGAGCACAGCCTGGAATGAGGGAGGCGAGGCCAGTCAAGGCGCTGAGGCGGGGACTCTCTTTTGTTCAAAGCCCAGCCTGAGTCACAGATGGGAGAAATTGGGCTCTGTGGCACCCAGACTTGGAAGCTGAGGCCTCCTTGAACTTCTCGGCACTTCTGAGCAGCCAGAACTTTCTAGGTGAACCTGAGTGGCTCAGTGCTCGGAGGCCTGGCCTTGCTCAAGCTTGCGTTGTTCATCCTCTCTCTGCCTCTCCTCAGAGCCCAAACTTTTACTTACTTAATATATTTCTTTAATTGGCTCACCTTTCTATTCAAACCTTACAAAAATAATAATTCCAGTTTATCTTCAAATAGTTCTAAATGTAAAAAAGTTACCAGGGTATGAAGCCTTCTTTCCCCTGTGTCCAGCCACCTGCTTTCTCCTCCCAGAGGCAGCTGTTGTTTCTGTGCGTGCGCACGCGCGCGCGCGCGCGCACACACACACACACACACGCTTTCCCCATTTTCATTTTTCTCATCACACAAACAGGAGCATTTACTATACTTTTTACCCCTCACTTTTTGTCCATTTCAGAGTGTATCTTGCTGTTCCTGTCCTAGAAGTTCGTTACAAAAGCATTCTTGTCCCTTTTTACAGCTGCATAGTATTCCACTTAGTGGGTGGCCCAGTGTTCATTTAATCGTCCCCTTTTGTTGTTTTGTTGGATATGTAGGTTATTTCCCTCAGGACCTTGTAAGTATGTTGCAGCCCTTGGGTCTGTCGGTAAAACTCTCAGAAGTAACTGAATTCATTTTATGGGCTACATTGTAGCATATTACTGTGGATGGAAATCCAGTATCCCTTTGGGCGATTCAGAGGTTACTGTGAAAAGTCAATAAAAAAAGAGGACAATGTTAATGAACTCTCAGGTACCGTAGCCTGTGCCACGTGCCGAGTTGAGGCTGTGTAGGCATCAAAGACATAGTAGCTCCCACTTGAGACTTTCCTGGGGGAGACTTAGCACATCAGATCATCACGAGGGGCAAAGGATGGGGGCACAGGACCAGCCCAGTTCAAATCCCCGCACAGCCACTGGCTGGCTGTGTCGAAGCAAGTGCCTTGCCTGGTCTGTGCCTTGGTTTCCTCGAGTGTGAAATGAGGATCATGGTGGCTCTGTCCCCCAGCACTGTCAGAAGGACATGTTGCTGAGTGTACACCGTCCGCATACAGTAGGCGCTCAATAAGCACTTGCTCTAGTGGTTGGCGGCATCCGATCGCCCATGTTCAGCCCTGGCCTCCAGCTCTGACTCCTTGTGTTTGGACACCTCCCCCAGATGAAGAGGCTGGAGCCCTGGGTTCCATCTCTGGTCTGGCTGTGACCTCAGGTCCCTTGGTCACCCCCTCTGCTTCCCTGTTTGATGCCTCCGTCTCCCCACATGTCCCATCAGGGATTGATTAGACCAAGTTCTCTCCTCCCAGGTCTTTTTAAGATCAAGGACCCTCCATAGTTTGGCTGGTCACTACTGAGGGCCTTCAGGGGCTGAATTTAGGGACCCCGAAGTCTCAGGGGTGTCCCCTCTCACCTTCCCCTGTGGCACTGGGTCTGAGCAGGTGTGCCCACGTGAGGTGTGTCCTCGTGTGAGTATGTGTGGCCGTTGTATCTGGGTCGGGGGGTGGAGGTGCTGGGCAGGGCCCGGGGTGCCCACAGGGGGCAGTGGTATCATTTCTTCTTCTCTCCAGCCCTCCTGTCGGGCCCACATGGTATCTCTGTGTCCGGACAGAGGATGGAGGGCATGTTTACCTGGCCCCATAGGGTCCTTGTCACATGCCCTGGCCCACCAGAGCCCCTCCGCTTCCTGCTCTCTCCCCAGAGCCCCCGAGGTTCATCAAAGAACCCAAGGACCAGATTGGCGTGTCAGGGGGCGTGGCCTCCTTTGTGTGTCAGGCCACGGGAGATCCCAAGCCACGCGTGACCTGGAACAAGAAGGGCAAGAAGGTCAATTCGCAGCGCTTTGAGGTGAGTCGGGGAGGGGGGGAGGGGAGGGGAGACAGCTGAGGACCAGCCGCACCCCTGGACGGGGCCATGGCAGCTCAGCCACAGAAGCTGTCCCAGAAACATTCGCCAGATGGAGCATGGGCAGTCAGGGCAGGCACCCTCTCCAGACAGGTCCCTTCTCTTCTCCCACCCACTCTCTGCCACGTGCACCCCCTACCATGTGCCCCATGAGGGCCCTTCAGGCCCGCTTGTTCTGCCACCTTTGTGCTGTGTGGCCTCAAGCAACTCCCTGCCCTCTCTGAATCTTATCTCACCACTGCACACAGAAGGGAACTCACAACTCTGTGCACAAGTATATGGTCAGACACACACATTTCCACGTCCAGCATGCCTTCGCATGCCTGTCACCAGACTTACGTGCGAGAGTCACACACCCACTTATGCACAATACCCTTTACTTGTACAGACCGTTTTCTGCCTCCACTGTCTTTACATGGATGTATACACACGTGTGTACAGCCCCCAGCTCCTCTCCTGTTCACGCCTGGGACCCCAGCCTCACCCTGACCTTTGTCCCCTACCCATGGCAGACGATCGAGTTTGATGGGAGTGCGGGGGCCGTGCTGAGGATCCAGCCACTCCGGACACCCCGGGATGAGAACGTGTACGAGTGTGTGGCCCAGAACTCAGTCGGGGAGATCACCGTCCATGCCAAGCTCACTGTCCTCCGAGGTATTGGGCTCCCCGGGGTGGGTCGGGAGGACCTGGGGCCTGGACTTTGGGGACAAATACCAAAGGGATTCATGAAAGTCTTGCTTTGGATTTTCTCTTTGGGGAGGACCTTGATCTCCTTTTTTTAGCCTGTAATACAACTGGGGCCCAGAGCCTTCTGGTAGGAATTTACTGAGTCTTTGCCGAAAAGAAGAGTGTTAAGGGACTAGAGTCATCTTCATTTGTCATCTTAATCGTGCTCTTCTGATTACAAGAGGCAGATCCAACTCAAACTGAGAATTCATTGGTTCATGTAATTAAAATCTCTGTGGAGTAGACGAGCTTCAGGTTCAGCTGGATCCAGGAGCACACATGATGTTCTCAGAGTTCACTTTCTACCTCTGGGTTTGTTTTCTTCCCTATCAACGGTATCCTTAGTGGGATTCCGCCCATTAGCCCCAGGTTCCGGGGCCCCCTGGACTAAATGACCCAGGACCGTTGCTGTTCGTTGGCCCAGCTTGGGTCAGATGACCATCCCTGAGCTGGTCACTGTGTCTGGAGGAACAAATACTCTGATCGGCAGAGTCTTCCTTGGAGTCAAGTAGTGGGGTCAGTAAGGGGTGGTTCCCTTAAAGAAACAAAGGAGGAATAGAAGGCTGGCTAGGCAGAAACAGCTAAATACCACCTCCTCATAGATTCACACAGATCCTTCCTGTGGGCTTCTTGCTGGCCTCATTCAGGTGGGCTAGGGACCAGGAAATGGCTTCCTTATTGTAAACCAGTATCATTCAGACAGTCTCACCACAAACCCGCCTGCCCCCGACCCCAGCTGCTCCCTGCTGCCTTCTCCCTTGCAAGGCGGTTTTAACCCAGGGGCCTGCAACTTGAGTTCGCATCCTGGCACTGCCCCTCCGTAGCTTTGTGACCTTGGGCAAGTTAATGAACCTCTCTGAGCTGCAGTGTCCTCACCTCCAAAGTGGGATAATAATGATGTTCACCACAAGGGATTGTTTCAGAACTAGATACAAGTGGGGGACCAGCATGGTGCCACGAGGGGAACAAGCACTTGATTGATTCTACCGATCTGATACTGTTATTACTGTCGTTGTTATTCTGGTTGTGACAAGACAGCTGCCACCAGCCATACTGCAGCTGTCAGGTGGGTGGGTGGGTAGGTGGATTTTCTGCCTGTCGCCTACAGGGGCACCCTGACCCTGTCTGATCTCTAAGTAGAAGCCACTTGGAACTTCCCTGGTGGTCCATTGGTTAAAGACTTTGCGCTTCCACTGCAGGGGATGCGGGATCCCTGGTCAGGGAACTAAGATCCCATATGCTGCGCGGCATGGACAAAAGGAAAAAAAAAAAAAAAAGTACAAGCCACTGCCAGCCATTGGGGGCAGGTGGCCCCCACATGCGGCTCCCAGCTTGGGAGTCATCCCATGTCCTCCCAGGCAATGGAGCCACGGTCAGCTTGGAGCTCTGGGAGGAGCTGTCACATTGGCCGCAGGGGCACGTGGTCCCAGACCCTGGTGTGCGACCGCCCTCAGAAAGCTCTGCCGTTACCGCCTGGAAATTCCTAGTAATTTTTTAACAAGAGGCCTCATAGTTTCATTGTGTGTGTGTCCTGGAGCCCATCCTGCTGGCGGATTGAGGGAGGAGGAGGGAAGGGGAGGAGTCCACCCGCCCCAGCCCGCCCCGCCTCTTCCCAGCAGATATTTTTGCCCTGACCTTTCTCAGGAACAGCCCGCCTCCCGCCCCGCCCCCCCCCCCCCCCCCCCCACTGTGCCAGCCTCCTTTGTAAGCGCTCAGAGAGTTAAAAGGACACGCTGTGAATCTATTAACCGCACAGTCTCTGGGAGTCTGGGAAAGACACATCTCCGTTCTCCGCCTCCCCCAACAAGACCCTTGGCATCTCTCTGTTCTCGGGCCGCCTAGAAAGACGTGGCGCTTGGGCTGGGCGCCCAGCCCAGAGCGTTTGACCCAGAACGCCTGTGCCCCCTGCCTCCACCGCCTCGGGCCGCCCCCCCGCGCCCCGATCCCCAGGGACACCCTCCCCCCCCACCCCACCCCCCCGCGGCTGAGCGGGAAGGTCTGGGCTGCCGGGCCCAGCACCCCCAGCTTCCCTTCCTCCGCTGCCATCTGATTGTGGACCCTGCTCACACCTCCCGCGCTGCTGTTTTAATTAAACTCCGAGGAATCAGGCACAGTGTGGTACTCGATGAACATTTTTGTTTAATTAGGAGCTCTCGGTAACGTCAGGCGGCCGCGGCCTCCCCCACCCTGGCTGGCTGCCGCCCACAGGCACTCACGGGGGCCCCTCGCGGGGCTGCACGCACCCAGGAAGTGCTCATGTGTGGACACGCGTGGGGTGCGGGTGCATACGTGGGTGAGCACGCATGCACACTCGTGCACGCGCGCGCACACACACACACACACACACACACACACACACAGGAAACGGGTGCACAGAGGGACACCAGCAGACCCAGCCCCCAGCACGCCTGGGCCAGCTTTGAGCACCAAGAATTGAGGCCCAGTTGTCTTGGCCCGAACCTCCGGTGACGTCATCAGTAGCCAATCAGAACCATGCATGAGGTGGTCCAGGCCTCGGGCCGGGAAGAACAAACTGGGTGTGGAACGAGCTCAGACAGGATCCAGCCACCCCATCCGACCCCACAGGTCCAGGCCCGGCTTGGGGGTTCTGCAGATGCCGGCCACACCCAGCTTCCTCCAGGCTTAGCCCGGCCTGGGTTCAAATCCCAGCCTTGCTGTGTCCTGGCTGTATGACCCGGGCAGGTACGCATGTGTTTGAGCCTCAGTTTCCCCCTCTGTGAAATAGATCCCATCTCAGAGGTGGGCACAGAAAGCTACCTTACAGGGCCTGGTACATAGTGCCCAGGACTTGGGACTGGGGCCGTCTTCCTCTACGAAGCGACCCCTGCCTGGGCCGGAACCACAGCTCTCTTGTTTAACTGGGGACACAGGTGATGGTGCCCCGGCCAGGCTCTCCCTTACCCCGTCTTGGCCTCCTGCCCCTTCCATGTACCTGGATCTCTGTTCCCTCCCCACATGGTGGCCTCTGGCCCACCTCTTCCCAGCCCCCTGTCCCTCCCCCAACACACCCACCATGCCCGGTGCCCCTCCTGGGCATGTGTAAGCAAATAAACATTTACTATTTCCTTTTTACGCAAATAGCAGCTTTATCTTTACCAAGAGGCAGCAAGCTTCTTCTATAAAACACCAGAGTAAATATTTTTGACTCTGCAGGTTAGACAGCGTCTCTTGCAACTTCTCAGTTCAGGAAAGCCGTGTCGATGATGAGGAAACCAATGGACGTGGCCATGCACCAATAAAACTTTATCAACAAAAACAAGCGGGGCCCCAGGTTTGGCCCAGGGGCTGTAGTTTTTTGTTTCTGTTTTCTTTTAATTAATGAGTTAATTAATTTGGCTGCGCCGGGTCTTAGTTGCAGCACGCGGGATCTTTCATTGCGGTGCACGGGCTTCTCTCTTGTTGCGGCGTGCGGTGCGGCGTGCGGGCTCCAGAGCACACAGGCTCAGTTGCAGCACGCAGGCTTAGTTGCCCCGCAGCATGTGGGATCTTAGTTCCCCTAGCAGGGATCGAACCCACATCCCCTGCATTGGAAGGCGGATTCTTAACCACTGCGCCACCAGGGAAGTCCCAGGGGCTGTAGTTTTTGATCCTTGGTCTACACATCTTTCACACTGAACTCTGTCCACTTAGGAATGCATCTTGGAGTTTGTTACGAATCTGTCTGTAAGGCGATTCCTTCTGCTTGTTTTGGGGACCCATCCATAGATGGCCCAGGTGTCTGTTGACAGGTGTTTAGATTGTCGCCAGCATTTTGCCGTTACTCTCAGTGCCTCAGGCATACCTCTGCCTTCCTACTTGAGTGCACGGGCCTGGGGAGCCAGCCGCTGAGCTGAGGGCTCGGGGGGTCTCAGGTGGATGGTACCAACTCACCCCTTCCGGTCCCGCTGTACCAACGAACATTCCTGCCAGCTGTGGACTCTCAGGCCTGTCTCTCCTCGGTCTCATCAGCCCTGCGTGCGATCACTTTTTTGTCACTTGTCCATCAGGGGTGGGGCAGGGACTGTGTTAGTTTGCTAGGGCTGCTCTGACGAAGTACCACAGTCTGGGCGGCTTACATCACATGTTTTTTTCAGTCTGGAGGCTGGAGGTCCTAGATCAAGGTGTCGGCAGGGTTAGTTCCTTCTGAGGCCTCTCTCCTTGCCTCAGAGACAGCCGTCTTCTCCTGGGTCTTTACATGGTCTCCACTCTGTGTGTTCTTAATCTCCTCTTCTTATGAGGACACCAGTCGCGTTGGATGAGGGTCGCCCTAATACCGCATTTGACTTAATGACCTTTCTAAAGACTCTGTCTCCAAATACAATCTAATTCTGAGGTCCCGAGGGTTAGGGCCTCAACCTGTGTACTGGAGGAGGGGGGAGGTACACATTTCAGCCCATAACAAGGGGGCTAGTGGCTGTTTTAATTTTAGCTGAGGAAGCCTGCCCTACCCCAGGGGACCCTTTGTCCACTGGAGATGACAGGCCAGACCAGAGCTGGGGGTTTTAGGGGTGAGAGCAAAAGGATCCAGGAGTCCAGGTGCTGGAGGGGGAGGGCAAAGGTGCAAGAGGGGGGTGGGACCTGGTGGGAGGCTGATGAGCTGCGTACCCCACCCTGGCATCAACTCCAGCTGAGTCAGGCCATGGAGCCCATGGTGCGATGTGCAAATTACATGAACGAAGGCCACCCGCCCCATCGCCTCAGGCCAGAACCACATTCTTCTTCTTTTTTTAAAAAAATTTTTTATTGGGATATAATTGACTTACAGTGTTGTATTAGTATCAGCTGTACAGCAAAGTGTATCTGTTATACAAATACGTATATCCACTCTTTTTGTTTTTTAAATTTATTTATCTTTGGCTGTTGGGTCTTCGTTGCTCCGCGCGGGCTTTCTCTAGTTGAGGCGAGCGGGGGCTACTCCTCGTTGAGGTGCGCGGGCTTCTCATTGCGGTGGCTTCTCTTGCTGCGGAGCACGGGCTCTAGGCACACGCGCTTCAGTAGTTGTGGCACGCAGGCTCAGTAGTTGTGGCACGTGGGCTCAGTAGTTGTGGCACATGGGCTCAGTAGTTGTGGCACATGGGCTTCGGTAGTTGTGGCACATGGGCTTCGGTAGTTGTGGCTTGTGGGCTCTAGAGCACGGGCTCAGTAGTAGGCACACCTGCTGTGTGCCAGGGCCTGCATGGGGTGGTAGGGAGATGGCGGAGACGCGGATACATCACGATCCATGGAGTTTGACACTTGGATGTTCTGGAGTCCAGGAGAACTTTTTATGATTATTGTTATTATTTTGGCCATGCTTTGCGGCATGCAGGATCTTAGTTCCCCAACCAGGGATCAAACCCATGCTCCCTGCAGTGGAAGCATGGAGTCCTAACCACTGGACCGCCAGGGAAGTCCCCAGGAGGATTTATAACTTGGGGCCACGAGCTAGCCCGAGGTGACGTGGATGCCCAGGGGTGATGCAGGAGGGGGCGTGATGACTTTGGGGACCAAGATGACTGGTGAGGCTGGATGGAGAGAGCGAGAAGTGTGAGGCTGGCGTGCGACGGGGCAGCCGAGGCCGGCGGGGGCCAGCGTCGGGCAAGGAGGCTGGGTTCCTCCAGAGGGTGGTGGGGGCCACTGGCAGCGGGGGGGCGGTGTGGTACCATTTACATTCCAAAAAGCTCCTTCCGGCCGCTGTAAAGTAACCCAAGGGTTTTGTAGCCTCTGCGCTGCTGACATCAGGGCTGGATCATCCTCTGCAGGGCCGTCCTAGGCGCTGGGAGGGGTGGAGCTGTATCCCTGGGCCCACCGACTCAATGCCAGGAGTGACAACCACAGGTGTCCCCAGACATGGCCCAGTGTCCCCTGGGGGCAGGATCGCCCCGGGTCAGAGGTACTGGTCTAGCCCTGATGTCCTCCCAACAGTTCCCCGACATGAGACGGGTCTTTCTCACAGACAGAGAAAGAAACAGGCTACAGGGAGGTCACCCAGCCAGGCAGGGGCTGGACCCGGGGCCCGTCCCGGAGCCCCACCCTGGTGCCATGGACTTGTGACAACTGGGCCTCTGCTTTGTTTTTCCCGTCTCCACCCTCAGAGGACCAGCTGCCCCCTGGTTTCCCCAACATCGACATGGGCCCCCAGCTGAAGGTGGTAGAGCGGACACGGACAGCTACCATGCTCTGTGCTGCGAGTGGCAACCCTGACCCCGAGATCACCTGGTTCAAGGACTTCTTGCCTGTGGACCCCAGTGCCAGCGATGGACGCATCAAGCAGCTGCGGTCAGGTGAGCACAGGCGGCCAGGAGGGTGCGGGAGCCACAGAGGGTGGAGGGGGGAGGGCGGCATCCCAGGGCCCAAGCCCTGGGGACAGGTGGAGGACAGAAAGGCAGAGCGGATGCGCAGACACGGAGGGCATTGGTATTGGGGGAGAAAGTGTCTTCAGAGCTGAACCAGTGGGGATGTGATAGGATATAGACGGGCAGGGGTAATGGGGAGCTATGGCGGATGGTAGGGGGAGAGTTCTTCAGTGCCTGCATGGAGATATAATGGACCCAGATATGTACAACGATGGGCAGCTGCAGAGGCCGCAGGGGCAGAGGGTCTCCAGTACCCAAGCAGTGGGGTCCTAATGAGGCACAGATAGTTGCGGGTGATGGAAACCCACAGAGGAGGGTGGGTGTCTACAGTGCCCCAACAGTGGGGACACAGTCGGGGAACAGACAGGCAGAGGTGATGGGGAGCCATGGAAGGTGGCAGAGGGAGGGTATCTTCTGTGCTAAAGCAGTAGACTTGTCCAGTGCGGATATAATGGGGTCCAGACAGGTAGGAGTAGAGGGGAGCATAAGGCAAAGGCAAGAGAGTATTTCCAGTGCTGAAGCAGTGGGCGTCTCCGGAGGAGATAGTGGGCATAGACAAGTAAGGTACTGGGGAGCCGTAGAGGGCTGCAGGGAGAGAGTGTCTCCAAGACTGAAGCAGTAAGGACGTGATGGGGCACGGACAGGCAGTCCAGCCTGTTTGTCCAGGCCCCGGCCGGGACAGGGGAGCCTTGGACAGAGCACAAGGCCTTGGCCACCTTGGGGCCAGGCACTTCCACCATCGTGTCTTAGCACAGCACCTCTGTGCCCCTGTCTGTGGGTCCATCTCTCTGGGGGGCTGTGTGTGCCTCGTGTCGGCTGTCTTAACTGCCTCACGAACGTCCGCGTGTGTGTGTCCGGGCTCCCTGTGTGTCCTGACCTGCTCCGCATCTGTGGGCACACACAGGCTGTGCTATCAGCACAGGGTTGCCTCCCCACCCCACATAGCAGAGCTCGTCCACGTGTGTCTCTGTCACACGTGTATCCGCATGACAGTCCCTTCCGTGTGCACGTCTCAGGCTGGTCCTTGTGGGCGCGGACACGTGTGTGGTCGGGCTGTGCCCACGGGCACTTACGCATGTTTCAGTCACATGGACACGTGTTGGTGCACCCTCTCTTTTCTCTCTCCCCTTCCTCTGAGGGCCCCGCCCTGGAGCCACCCCTGCCTGAAGGCCACACCATCATTCTCAGCGCCCCTCCCCCCCCCACTCACTGCCCAGTCCCGTCCTCTGAGGAGTCCTGTCTGCCCATCCTCTGCTTTCTCCTTCCCTCAGCAAAGACCCAAACCCTGAAAAGGGGCAGATGTTAAGCCCAGAATTTCTTCCCGGGAGAGACCTGGACCTCGCACTGGGGAGAGACGTAGCCTTCCCCGTCCCACCCCGTCTGAGGGTGTTTGCAGCTTGGGGGGTTCAGCTGGAGCAGCGATGGCAACCTTCGAGATCCAGTTGCTTCTCTGCTGGTTTCCACCATTGTCGCCCCAATATAATGAAATGACTAAGAGTGTGGACCTCGGCGCCCCATCCCCTGGGTCTCAGCATCCTCCTAAACCGTGCCTATTCCCCAGCGTTTCTGTGAGGGGCCCCTGACCGGCTGCCTGGCATATAGCAAGTGCTCAGTGAACATCAGCTGCTTTAAAAATCATGATCAAGGGACTTCCCTGGTGGTCTGGTGGTTAAGACTCCGAGCTTCCACTGCAGGAGGCGCGGGTTCGATCCCCGGTCGGGGAACTAAGATCCCACGAGCCGCACAGCACGGCCAAAGGAAAAAAAAGAAAATTGTAATCAATCTGCTCATTATTCTGACCTCCCCTCCCGCACCCACGAGGATACAGGCTTCTGCATAACCACCCGTTAATGTTCCTGTTCTCTTTTCTTGTCCCTCCGTTGTAAACGTTCAGAAACCTTTGGTAAGTTTAATTTCTTCACCACGTCAACAACTAACGCCCGCCCCCCCACCGTGTCCCCCCTTCCCGTCCCCTCCCCTCAGACTAACGGCCACTGTGACAGTAACTGTGACCCACTCCACGTGGCATGTTTACTAACGTCTCCCCCCACCCGCCCCCCTGCCCCTGACCACCTAGCCCTCCCCATCCGGACACCCGGGGGCTGCAGAGAGAGGAGCCCAAAAGGAAAAGAGGAAAAAAGACAAGACCACGAGGGGCTAGTGGAGCTTTGCACATACGGCACCCCCTGCCCCATTCTGGGCCTTGACACTGCTGGAAAATGTGAAATTACGGAAGTTTGCGGGCTGGATCTAGGGAGAGGGAGGAATGTTCCAGCTGGGCTAGTACTGGGTGTATCTCGTCCTCTTTTCCCAGCCCAGCCTAAGTCCCCTGAATCCAACTTGCTGGGCTAATTCTTACTAAGGTAAGAATGACTAATATTGGCCCGTGATAGTAACTTCTCATCTTCCTCGGAGTAGAAGGCAAAACCACCTTTCATACCCAAGAGGTATAGTATCTTTTCCTCCCAACATAGTGGCCGTGGGCTATTTGGCCATCTTGGGAAGTTCTGTCCTTTGGCCTTTGCCTTCTGTCACTTGGACTATGGTGATAGGTCCAAGTGTAGCAAAACAGCCTGAGCCAGAGCTGACCTAGATTCCCACTGACCCAGATTTTCGCTCTCCATGGTGCAGCCTTAGGCAAATTCCCCTCCTTCCTCCTGTCTCCCCTCCCTCCGTGTGAAGAGGGGGAGTGGCCCCATTAGGTTGGGGATTTTGTAAGAGATAATATAGGGCCCCCCTAAAGTTCTAGAGGGGCCCCAGCCTGGGAGGCTGGAGAGCTGGGTTCAAGGCTCACCCCTGCCTCTGACTCATGGCATGACAGTTCCTTGGCCCCTTGTGGGCCTCAGTTTGTCCATCTGCAAAACGGGCCTGGGCCAGACAGAAAGAGCTGTGTTTTCTCACCCTCGGCGGCTTCCCTGCCCTGGCCTTAGGGTGCCCAGGTCCTCAGCAGAGAGGGAGGGGGCCCAGATCTCCCCTGGGAAGATGAGCAGAGGGTGGGAAACTCTAGCCCGGCACCACCATTTCTGGTCTCCTGAGGTGTCCCAGCCCCCAGCGCCCATATAGACACATAGATCGTTCTCTTCCTCTTTTCCTTTTGGACATTAAGGAGGCTGCAGGGCCCTCCCTCTGCCCTCCATCCCCTTTCACTGCCCTCCCCTGTCCCTCCTACTTGGCCTGTTTGTAACACCTTCCCTTTGCTTTATTAATGCCCAGCCCTGGGGCGCTAACCCCTCTCCCCCTTCTCTAACAAGACTCCTGAGACCCCCATCATTCCGTGACCCTCCCGAGAAGGAATAGAAGGGGAGGTCGTGGACCTCCCTCCCTCGACCCAGAAGAAAGGCAGCCCACAGGGCCAGGTGAGGCCATGGACCTCCCTGGGGCATGGCCACGCCCCTCAGGCCAGTCCAGAGGGGCTTCTAGACTCAGCCCCTCCTTCCCCAGGAGATTCTTGCCTCCTATGGGAAGCCCTCCTGATTCTTCCTCAGCAAGGCCTGCAGGGTTTGTAGGCCCAGGGCTGCCTCAGCGCCCCCTCCCAGCCCCCGGGGACAGAGTGTTCAGGCCTGGCTCGTGGCCCAGCCCCGCCTCCCTGGGGCCCCCTGGCCCCGCCAGGACTGCCTTCTGACATTCACCTGACTCTCTCTGCTTCCCTTACAGAAAGCACTCCGATCCGAGGTAAGAGGCTCTTTCCTCACCCACCCACCCACTCACACTCTCTCTCACCGCCCGCCCAGCCCCCCAGGCTCCACGGGGGGCTGCCCCAGGCCCCCCTCCACATGTGTTCTCCTCGCCACCCCGCCCAGTGTCTGTGCAGTCTCTGTGTCTATGTCACTATCTGTGGCTGGGGGCTGAGTGTGGCCGTGGTGGTCCTTTGGGTCACCTGGCCGCAGTCAGGGGGTTGTGTCCTCAGGAAGGGGCAGCGTCTCCCATGCCCACCCAGAGCGCTGGGAGTCAGGCTTCTGACCACTGCTCTGTATGCAGCCCTCATCCGTCCCTAGCCTTGGTATTCCCATCTGTACAATGGCCGTGCAGAGGGGGCCTTCCGGCTCTGAAGCTTTGATTTGGGTGGTGGGGCAGGAGGAGTGGAGAGTCCAGCTTGAGGGAGCAGAGAGGCAGTCTCAAGGGCAGCCCCATGGTGCTGCCCTTAGAGAATAGACTAGAACAGGCCTGGGTGGGAGCCCTAGGGAAGAGTCCATGTCTAGTCCTGACTTTGCCACGAAATGCTGTGTGACCTTGAGCAGGCTCCCTGCCCTCTCTGGGCCTCCATAGTAATACCGGCCTGCCTGCTTCCCTGGAGCCTTGAGGTTGGTAAGAAGTGTTACGAAGGGGCAGAAGCCTAATCCACGGCCCCCAGAGAGAACTTCCCGATCTGTGGGTTCCCCTCACTTACGTGGGACACCCACAAACAAAGCTGGGAGGAGGGGTCCGCTTGCGACCTTGGACTGGATTTTTGGACTCCTGGTGCCAGGGACTCTGATCAAAACCTGTGATTGGGAAAAACAACAACAGCAAACAAAACAACAACAGCAGCAAACAAAAACAATGTGTGATTTAAACACATTTGGAGGTGTCCCCTCACCTTCATTTACCAGTCAACCAGTCACAGGGTCCAGGACTGTGAGTCTAATGTACTTATAGCTATTTACGCAGTTTTATTTACTTATGAAAAGGAGGACTTTGGTCCAGGCCTTTGATTTCAAACGTAACTGTGGAAACCTCTGCCTCATTTTTAATTTGTTCATGGGCCCTCAAGTATTTGATCAAGACCCGTGATTTCAAACATACTTAGAGATGTATCTTACTTGTGAAAATGAAGATATGTCCCAGGCCTGTGGTTTCAGATATCTTTGGGGAAATCTTGGCCACGTTTTCATTTAGTCGTGAGCACCGTAGTATGTGATCAAGGCTCTGTGCTTGTAAATATTCTTAAGAAGTTTCATTCATTTTCACATGTTCATGGGAAGTGAAGTCTTTCATCTGGACCTGTGATTTCAAACATATTGTAGGAAAATCTGCCCTATTTTCATTTGCTTGTGGGCACTGAGACCTTTGATTTGGGCCTGTGATTTTAAATAAGCTTGAGAAAATCGACCTCTTTTTAAAATTCTTATTCACTCATGACCAACAAATTTTTTGATCCAGGTTTATAATTTCAAGCACGCCGGGGGCATTTCAGCCTCAACTTTATTGGCACGGGTTAGAGGTTTTCCTTCACACTTGATTTCAAACACTTTGGAAAATTCTCCCCGTTAAGCTATGAGCACCGTGGACTTGGGTCTCCGTCTGTGATTGCAAACACACTTGAGAAAATTCATTTACTTGTGAGCATCCGGAATCCTGAATCCAGGCCCGTGGTTTTAAAACAGATCTGTGAATTCAGACTGACTGACTTAGATGACTTTAAATCTCTGGGGAAATTCACTCTTCAGTTTCAGGTACAGAAAGCGTGGATCCAGGCCTCTGCTTTCAAACATACTTGATGTGTATCACTCTCGGCCTTCTTAACCTTTGCTTTTGTGGAGTGGTAACCCAGTCCTGAAATTTAAACACCCTTGAAGATATACAACCCTGTCTCCATTTCTGGACACCGTGGGCCTTGAGGCCTGGGATTCCACACATACTTGAGGAACCCAGACCCACGGTCATTTACACACAGGCACTGGTTGAAACCAGCAGGCGGTCACCAGCTCCCTGAATTGGCACATCATTTGTGGTGGCCCCCTAAGTGTCAGGGTCTTTGGAACGGCTGCTAGGGGTTGGGACTGCCAACCTGCTTTCCACCCCACCCTCCCTGGAGAACATCACTTGGTGCTTTCCTGAAAACACATTCTCCCCAGTTTTGTCGCTCAACTTGACAGTCGTTTACGAGGTTCCGGCTGAGGGTGGAGGATGTGTGGGGCAGGCGGTATGTTCAGGCCAGGATGGGCCAGGATCGGGGTGGGGAAAGGCAGGCAGGGAGGCCCTGACCCAGTGGGGGCTTCTAGGCTGACTCAGCCTTTTCATCTGCCTCTCCGGCCCAGACCGACTAAGAGACAGTACTCTGGGACAGCCCTCTCACCACCTCAACCTCGAGGTTTCCCCTAATGGGCCAGGCCTTGTCCCCTTTACCCACAGGAGCCCTGCAGATCGAGAGCAGCGAGGAGACCGACCAGGGCAAATACGAGTGTGTGGCGACCAACAGCGCTGGCGTGCGCTACTCCTCACCCGCCAATCTCTACGTGCGAGGTAGGGAACGCCGCGTCCAGGTCGAAGGCAGGGACCCGCCCCACCCGTCCCCCTCCCTCCTCGGGCTCACAGCCTCCGGGCTCCCCTGTCCCCTGCAGACCCCAGCAGGCAGGCCCAGCCCCGCTTGTGGCCGCGGGACCTTGGGCGAGGCTGTGTCCCTCTCTGGACCTCAGTTTCCTCGCCTGTAAAATGGGGGCAGCTTCAACCCCCACCCCCACCCCCGTGCCTTGTGACGGCCGCCCCGTGGGCTGCAGGACTTGGGGTGGGGGGCGGCAGGAGGGAATGGGGCAGGGCCGGAGGGGTCAGTCGTGGGCCTACAGGGCCGGGGGAGCCTGCAGGCCTCTGCCCCACCCCGCCCGCCCGCCCATCCGAGTCGGCTTCTGTGGTGTGTCGTGCAGTGCCTCCCCTTTGCTGTGTGCTCGCTTCGCTTCTCCAGACTCGTGGCCTCGTAGCTCCCTGCTTCACCGCCCCCCTAATCTAAGAGTTGGGGAGGGGTCTTCAAGGCTGCCCCTGCCAGCCCCACACCCTCAGCTGTCCCAGAGCCTGGTGCTGTCCTAGTCACCCTCAGAGAAGGGCTCCTTTAGGCAGACACCCTGGGGCTTGGGCTGAGGCATGTCAGTTTCCCGCTGAGTCACGCCTGGAAGCACAGGGGTCCTTGCCCTGACGCCCCCACCCACCCAAGGAGGGCCTGGGAAGTGGCTACACAGACTTTCTTCTGGGCCCCTTGGTGTCCCCTCAAAGGTGCCAGGTTGGGGGGGGCGCTGCCCCTGCTCCTAGATGTCTCTGTGGACCCCGTCTTATCCCCGGGTCGGTTCTCTTCCGTCCTTTCAGAAATTTTAATTTGTTTCCTCCTCCATCTCCTGTATCCCCTTGGCTGTTTCTGATCCGATTCGTGGTAGAAACAGCTCCCGCCTGCCAGGAAACAGGGTCCCGTTCATCCCCCCGGGCTGCCCCAATTGGCTCTGTATACTTGAACCCATGCCAGCCTTCTTCGGGCCTCTGTTTCCCCCCGTTCGACGCACCAAGGCCCTGCCGTTCTCCACCTGGGAGGCCGTGCGGCTCCTCCCTCACCCGGAGACCCTCATCCCCTTGGTCCCCAGTAAGCATGGCCCCAGCTAGCCCTGAAGCAGCACCTTGGCTGCCCTTGGGTTCTGCATCTCGTCTCTGAGGAGGAAGGAGGCTGCCTGGCGGGAGGGGACGGGGACGCCGGGGCGGGGGCGGGCAGGGGGCACACATCCGATCCGATGCCATGGCACCTCTGGTGAGTTATAGCGCGTCCACGACTCCAACTGACTGGTCTTCGTCTAACCTGCGTATTTCTCTGCAAACACCTGGGATGGGGGTTTGTAAGTCTGGCAGAGTTCAAGGAGGACAGTATGGGCAGCAGGCATGGGGCAGGGCGGGGGCGGGGCCTCTAGCCCAGGGTGCGACAAGGGAGGGGGGCCTTCTGTGTCCTCAGCACCCCCCGCCCCATCCCAGAGGTGGGGTCCTTTCTTTTGGGGGGGTCCAGCTTCCCATTCTTTGCCTGGGTCTCAGACGCTCCAAAATTGAATTTAAAAAAAAAATCGTGGAAGGCAAATGTAGATCTTGTATGTCAAGGAAAGAACGGAGGAAAGACTAAAAGGTCGTTGCTGTTCTTTTTATTTTTTAATTTTAATTTTTTTTTTTTTGGTTTAAAGAAAACAAAAAAAATCAACAAACTATTGCAGCTTTTAGCCTTGGGAAGTCCTCTTTTTACTCTCTGTATCTCCCCTATTTTTTCTCTTCTCCCCATGTCATTGTGTTCTGCATCAAACCCCCTTTACATCCCTCAGAGCTTCGAGAAGGTTGGTGTGTTTTTTTCTTTTTTACTTTCTTTACCCACATTTTTACATTCCGAAAGTGACACACACACGCAAGAAACGCACACAGACAGGCACACGGACACACGCAGACATGCACACAGAAAATAATAGAAAAACGAAAAAAAAAAATGACGAATACGAATAATGAGCTCAACGTGAACAAAACAAAACAAAAAACCACCAAGTGAGAGCAAAAACCCAGAAAGACACAAAAATCTCAGCTGCGCCCAGCCCGGCCTAGGGCCGGCCGCACACATGCGATGCTTGCATTGTGGTCGCCTCTATGCATCCTTTGGTAATGTTGTTGCTAAGTTTTTTGCACTCCTCGTCGTCATGGTAACTTGGGCCTGATGCATGCTGGGAGAATGTAAAAATCTTCTCTGCATGCCACTGTTGTCGGTTCGGTTTGGTGAATTCCCAATGCCTTCTGTTGGAGTGTTTCTCGTCTTCCGTTCCATTTTTCTCCTTTGGTTTTCTTCGTTTTTTTCTTTCTTCCTTCCATTTATTTAATTATTAATGTTTTGATTTTGTTTCGTTTGGGGGGGGGAAACCGATTGGTTCGTTTCTTTTTCCCCCCTCCCATCCCCTTCACCCAACCCCCTCCTCCCCCAAAGCGTTTTGTCTTTGGTTCTGTCCTGTGTTTCCGTGCTCTTTGGTTTGGGTTTCTTGGGCTGAGCTGTTGTGTGGTTGTTCTCCAAACGCATTGTGATTTAAAAGCCAGTGTTCCTGTCCCAACTACCATCCAGGAGGGCGGAAAGGGTCCCACAGCTGGGATGCTGGGGCAGAAAGTGACCGCCTGGGCTCAAGAGCACAAGGGAGGTGGCATAGACAGATGGTGGGAGGCCAGAGCCTGGGTGGGGTGTGTGAGGAGAGCAGCCCAATTTGCCAGCTCTGTTTTATCCAGAGCTGATGCCTCAGCCCCACAGGGCAGCCATGTTGGAAGGGAGCTTAAGCAGGCATGTTTCCATCCTTCTGCCTCAGCATGATACTACCTCCCACCCTCCCAAACAACCCCAAAACGGGCATTTGAAGCACAGCTGAATGGGTAGCCGGCATTTTGAGTTCTTGTTCATTGGAGCAACATGTCCAAATATGAGAAATGGCCACCTTTCAGTGGGCCGTCCTCCCAAAATGATGCATGCTTGGCACTGCGTAGGCAGTGCTCAACATGGTAGCTGGTGTGATGACTTTTTGCATCCTGGCTGGGTACCAATACGGATCCACCCATCAGAAAATGTAGCATGACAGACTTTGGAAGAACTACTTGGCCAGTTATTCTGCCCTTTTCTGCCATTTAGTGCTACGCCTCTGCCTCCCAGATGATGTTGGCTGCTTCCCCCACCACCTCACAGGCTCTGGGCCCAGTCACAGGCGTCTTTTGTCCCGCAACACAGCACGGTCACTTTCTGAGTACCTGAGCATCAGAACTGTGGAATTCTGGAGAAAACCCTGGGGAACTTTGGGCACAGCCCCCCCCCCCCAACTTCCCCAGCTCTCCCTCTGCCTTTCTCTCTCTTTCGGCTCTCTTTCTCTGTGTGTTTCTCTCACTCTTGAAACCCTTGGAGACGTTCGCTCCCATCTTCTGTTCCCTCCCTGAGGAAAAGCAAGCCCTTTCAGAGCCCCATTCCAACCCCAAATAAAAAACAACCCCCAATAAAATATCCCTTTAGATTTATAGCCACTAGCCCCCAGCTTACTACCCAACACTGATGATAGTGGAGGGCTGAGATCAGCCTGTTTGGGGTCACCTTTTTCTCTCTCTTGTCCCTCACCTGCCTTCTCTAAACTCCCAATTATTAAGTTCAGGCAAGTTGGCAAGAGGACTTCAGACGCAATAACAAGGGATTTATTTTTCCTGTCTCTTTTGAATCCAGAGTGAGAGCTGCCAGGCAGAACCTCTCCAAAAGATGGAAGATAGAGGTCTCCCGGCCCCTTCACTAAAGCTGGGTCCCAGTGAGTTGAAACTGAGAGGTGGCTGAGGGTCTCTGAAGACCACTTGGACTTCTGGGCAGTATAGACTGGTGGTGGGAGCACAGACTTGCTGCTTGGGGAGACCTAGATTCAAGTACTGCCTCTGCCCCTCCCTGGCTGTGTGACCTTGGGCTAGTCACTTGGTCGCTCGGAGTCCCTATTTCTTCATCTGAATAATAGGAAGCATTGATTTCCCTAGCTCACAGGGTAGTTGGGAGGATTCCATCGAGCAAATTAATGCTCATCTTGTGCCCTGTGTAGTGCGTGGCACATAAGAAATCGCAAGTGAAGCTGTGAAACGGAAATCGAGTTCAGATAAATGGTCTTGGGCAAGTCACTTCCCTTTGGGGACCTCAGTTTCCCCATCATGTATTTCAGACATCTGCTGTTTGAATAAGATGGCTTATGGGAAACTGCTTTGAAAAGAATTGGAGGGCAGATGTTAATTCATTTGCTCAGATCTCATTTTTTGCTAATGCATTTCTGAGCCCATCTCATGGTCTCATTTTCTCCTGGCTCCAACCCCATTCCCATGAGATCAGTGGCCTCCCCAGAGCCACATCTCTCATCTTACTCCCTGTCGCTCCCCCAGGAAGTTCTGTGGCCAGATTATCAGAAGGGGGCAAAAAAAAAAAAAAAGGAACAGTTTGGATGTTAGGCTACGCTTGCAGATAAGTACCAGCCCAGCAGAAGAGAAGAGCCGCGTGGCATGCTCTGGCCTGAAAGCTACAAGCATTTACAGTGTTACCAGAGCAACCAGTCCTGGGAGTTCTTTGCACCGAATCCCCACTCTCAACCTAACTCTTCCTTCAATTCATAATCTCCAGCTTCTGCTGAGCCTGGGTGATCCAGGGGGTGGAATATCCAGATTTTACCCTTCTCCTGAAGTATATCTCTGATATTCAAAGGACCAAGGTCAAAACCAAGCCCGTTTTTTTTTAATGCAGCTGGGAGCTCTGCTCCCAGAACTCTCCTAAGGAAGATGCAGCTCAGACTTTGACAGGGTGGGAAGATGATCAGGTTATATTCTCCCTGGCTGTTAATATTCTTTCAAATCTTTAAAATTGTCAGCCTTTAAGGTGTGCATTAGTGGCTAACGATGGTGTCTTTACCACTTGGTCTAGCATTATAGCATTATTGAACCATGGTGCAGGACCGGGTTAAATGGTGTGCCACCCACCCGATGACACAGGAACATGCGGAGAGAACTTGGAGCGAGCTAGAGACATGGGAAAGAACTTTCCACCTTCAAGGGACTTAGGATATTCTCAGGATCTTGGAAGAAGCCAGATGGAGATAATTTATACAATAATATAATTTATATAATAATTTATATAATAATATAACTTATACATTAACAGTTATAACAGTTATAACAGTTCTCAATGCTGAGCTAAGAGATCGGGACTCATATAAAATGTCAGAGGGGGATCCAGATTGCCCCAATTTCCAGGTGTTCTTCAGAACCCTTTATCTGAAACCCATCCCCAGGCCTCTTCAGATCAGTTCATAGCATGGAATTCTGTGGGGCAAATTGTTTTTAAAATTAAACCTCTGGCACTCAAGCCATATAATTGGTGGATGTGACCTCTAGGTGTTCCCCTTACCTACTGGCACCCCCAAACAAGAGTAGATACAGATATTGGGCCTGGAACCCACCCACCGCCACCTCCTGTATCTCCAGAAAGAGTACCACTGGGGTATGTTGGCGACCTCCCCGGCTCCTGATCACACCTGGCATGCCACCCCACCCTTCACCCCCAAAGCCCCTGACTTGACCCTGGTGGTAGGCAGTGGCAGGTCAAGACCCAGCCCTTCTCCTCATCCCACCCTCATCCCAAGGGGAGAGGGGGCTCCAGGGGTGGGAAGGCAGGCTTTCCTCTGGGCATGGCGGGTCGGGGGGTGGGGGCGTGGGGCCGTTCTCCAGGAACACTGAGCTCTAGACACCTCGCCTGCTGCCTGCCTCACACCCTTTGCATTGCTGTTTCCTCTGTTTTTGGGGGGTGAGGGGAACATTAGATTACACCTTGTCGTTCGGAAAGCCCCGTGTCTCTGGCGGCCGCGGCGAGGGGACAAGGGGAATCGGTCAATTGGCAAGATATCATCCCATTTTCTGCTAGAACCGGGAAAACAAAAAAATCGGGAGAGAGAGGGTACCAAAAAAAAAAAAAAAAAAAGTCCAGCTCAAAACGACAAGAGCTTGCCAAGGCCGCTGGTCAGCCCGTGGGCCAGGGGTCCAGCCAGGTCCCTCCGGACCTTGCACGCTATCCCGCTGGCGGAGGGAGCTGGTGGTGGGAGTGGGGAGGCAGGGTGGCGGAGAAGGGGGAGGGGAAGGAAGATGCACAGGGCAGACCGCGGGGCGGTACCCACCCTCCCTGGGCCACAGGCTGGGGATCAATGGAGAGGCTTTGGAATTAGGCCTCGGACCCCTTCCCGTACCCTGACAGGTGTAATCTAAGCTTAAGTAAACCCTGGGGAGGCTGCAGAACTGGCACCTCTCCCCTCCCCTCCCCATCCACATCCTCATTTTGGAGTCCGGAGGAGCACCAGCAGCCTCTCCCACCCCAAAATGCCCAGCAGAGCCCCCCCACCCTTCAGAGCTGTGGCTTGCTGAATCGTTGAGATGTCTGACACTGTTGAGTTCCCTACCTAGTGCTCCAACCAGATCACCTCACTTTTGAGTTTTCCCCCTCACCCTTCCCCAACCCCTCCTCCCCTGGAGCACCCCTCCCCGCCCCCCCACTTTCTTGGTTTTTGAGTTTCTGCCTCTTCCTGCCTGGGGGAGGGGTCGTCTCCCGGTTGCTTTGAAGGTTTTTGAGTTGTTTTTCCATGTGAATCGGGGTTTGAAGCGACCCGCCCCCCCCAACCCACCACCCTCCCACCGCCCACCCTCCTGATCCCCTCACCCACGCGGGTCCCCCCCACTGGGACCCCCCCGGCTACTCGGTGACGAGAAGAGCTGGAAACGAGAGCCAGCTGGAGCGTGCTGAGGACCAAGGCTGGTGTGGTCCCCTTATAACCTGCCTGGACCCTCCATTCAGGTCGGTAATTGGGGGCGGGGGTCCCGCGGGGCCACTCCGTCCCATGGGTTCCGTGCCCACCTTACTTTTCTAACCTGCACCTCAAGCTTGCAGCCAGGGGTGGAAAGATGATGTGGGTGGGAGTCAGCACCAAACTGGGCAGAACACAGCGTCAGCCGCCCGCCCTCGCCAACTGGAAGGATGCCCAGAGGCCTTATGAGACCCCCCTCAGGGGGTTTTTAAGCCACCTAGTGCTCATGGGCACAATCCTCCCCTAACTCGTGGCAAACCAGCCCTCTTCCTGCCGCACACCCTTAGAAACGGATGGGGTAGGTGAGAAAGCAAGTGGGCAAAGTGTCTTAACGTGTCAGCCTTTATAGCATATTGGCAGATCCATTTAATTGATGGCTGCCGGCCATGTTGGGGATTGTGAGCACCAGAATTACAGTTGTTGATAAATGCCCTCCCACACGTAACTGACTTATAATTAACAACCCTGTACAGCAAGTCTGTTACGCGTTCAAGATGTATATGCCTTGTGTCTACTTCTGGAAAGTGTTAGAGGTACCTTCCACATTATGACACTCCTAAGGGAAGATATTTTAAGATAAGATCCCATGTGAACAGGGTCTTTGGGACATGATGTTGAGCCTTACGCACATAAATTGGGATTATATTAACCCTTAAATCCTAAAGCTAGCCCTTACTCCCTTTGACGTTCCAATAATCCCTTTCAGTACGAACCTTTTACTGATGGCTTCTGGACACTTATTTTGATGGCTGCTGGATATTTTTCGACTGATGATTATTCAGTTGATAGGTGGATATGGGTGATGGGTACTTTTGCCCTCTTCGGTATCCCCAGAGGGTAAGGACACAAGTTTGAAAGAGCCAAGAAGGGACACGTGGATATAATTCTTGCTAATTACCATGGTAAGAGAAGGTTCACTCTATCTCAGAGGTAGGGATCAGGCATACCTGGCTTTGAGCTCTGGCCCTACCTACATCCTTTCTTTGTGTCTTCCGACTAGCCCTAGCTCCTCACCGGGCCTCCACTGCTTCCTCCACAAAATGGGCATGAGGTCACTGGCCTCTCAAAGTGGGAGGGATTCAATAGAAATTCTTCCCATTCCTTTTTTTTTTTTTTAAACTAATTCATCCCCAGACTCCCTCAATGATGAGCATCTCATTGATCTTTCCAGCATCCTGGAAGGCCAGAAGGAAACTTCACTGGTCCATGCCCAGGCTGAGCATCTTCTGTGTGCTGGGCACTGCCCCGGTCAGCTTAATGGCCTTCTCAACACATCACCGATGGCCTCCATTTCACAAAGGAGGAAACTGAGGCTCCCGGAGGATGAGGGCCCTTCCCAGGGCTCATCCAGCCTCATCAGCCCCCCACCTCTGCCGGAGCAGGTTTTCCATGGGACTCTGAGGTCTTGAGGAGTTTACCTTGCTGTGTGATTTAAGTGACTTGGCCTCTGTTCAGCTCTAAACGAAGAGCAGGGAGAGTCACTGAGAAGTGGGGCTTCTGTGGCTGGGTTGGTTTGCTCCGAAGGTTCTTTTTCGATGAGGATCTCACCACTGTGGCCGCCTCGAGCCTCTGCCAGGACCCTTGGGTGCTGGGTGGGGAGGCCAGATGCTGTGTTCTGCCAGGGTTGGGGGGCACCTCCCTGGGGAAGCCACAGCCGTCCTCCTTTCAGACCCCGATTTTCAGCCCCACACCCATTCCATGTTTTTTTGTTTGTTTTTGTTTTCTTGCTTTCAGGTGTTTTGGAGGGGTTTTTTGTTTGGTTGGTTTTTTTGGATTATTTCCCCCCACCACCCCACTTTGTTTTTTCATTTGGTTCCCCTGGTTTTGTTTTGGATGTCGATGCCGTTTTTCTGTCCTTGATTAATTAGCTCCCTCACACTCATCCCCCATTGTGTTCCGTTTCCATGACAACGCAGCGTTTGGGCATCCCACTCGTGCCTCGCTGTGGATGCCGGCGGCTGGCCTGGACCGCGTCCGCTGGCTGGCCGGACCCCATTCTCCCCCGATACCTCCACCTAGCCCTGCCAAAAAGCCGCTCCCCCATCTCAGAGCCCAGCCCCGCCCCTCACCCCCAGTCTGTCTGCATGGCCCCTCTGTCTCCCCTCCCTGCCCGCCCCAACTCCTCCCCGCTGCCGAACACCTTCCACTTCCTCCATCCTGTCTCCAGCGTGACTCCTGGACTTTTCGCGGGGCTTCCTTTTCCGAAGGGCTGCCAGCTTTCTTGGCCCTCCCTCCGCCCACACGGAGCTCCCCCTTCTCTCCAGCGGGGATTCAGAGAACAGGGATTGAGATTTCCAGCTTGGAACCCACGGAGAGAGAGCGAGTGAGACCCCTCCTCCGTAGAACAGGGCAGACACCCCTACAGCGACCCCCTTAGGGGTGCGGCTGCAACCGCAGTTCCATGTGAAAATTAGAGGCAGGTCGGGTTGCCGAAAGTCACTTGGTGGCCCTGTTTAGCCTTGCTGAGCCTCCAATCCGTCATCTCTACAGTTTGAGACAAGACTCCTTGAACTGCCCAAAGCTGGGGGCACATCCACGTGTCTCCTTGAAGCCGGGGACAAGCTCCTTCTGGCTAGAAGGGTTTACCAGCTAACCCAAGTCCTTTCCACTGCAGGGAAACATCTCCGACGGGGCAGCCGTGCCTCTTGGCAGTTCAGGTGCCCATTAGCACCCGCCCCTTCCCCCCGAACCCCGAACCCCATGCAGCTTCCGAAAATGGAGCCCCCGAAATGCATCCTGCTGCCTTCGTGGTCTGCAAGATTGGGACAGAAGGCTGCATTCGCTTCCCCGCTAAGAAATGCACAGAACATGTCCCTGTTTTCTCAACGTTCAAGTTCATTCCCTCGTTTATTATTATTATTAATATCCTATTTATTCTGCCAGGGCTGTGATGTGACAATGTGACATGTCACATTGGGTCACATCTAGAATTAATATGCAGCATTGAAGTGGGCCCCCTCCCCCCTCCTTTCTCTTTCTCTGTCCCTCCCTCTCTGTGTTCCTGTTTTCTCTCTTTCTCTGGACCCATCTATCCCTTCTCTCTGGTCCCCCACCCGCCGTGAGTATGCACTAAAGGTCCCTGAGATCCAGGCCTCTTCACATTAACCTTCTCTCTTTTCCTCCTTCTGCCTCTTTCCCTCGTCTCTCTCTGTCTCTCAGTCTCTCTCTCTCTCTCCCTCTCTCTCTCTCTCTCTCTCTCTCTCAACCAACCTATTTTGCATGCTGTTTGTGATTCTGAGAGCTGCATCTATCAATGGAAACTTGTCAGATCCGACAGAAGCTTTTAGAAGGGTTTCTATACCCAAAAACCACAAAAATTTCATTAGAGTTTCTCATCTTTTCCTTGAGGGCCCCCGGGGGAAGTGGGTGGGGCCCCCGGGTCACCAGAGGGAGTGAGGATGGGGGGCCGACATCCTGGTCCCCTCTGCCTCTTGGTCCCAACTCTTCCCATGACCTCCCACACACACCCCGTCCCGTCCAACCTTCCCAGAGCCCCCCGACCCCTGCAGCCCGAATCTTCTGAAGCTCCCCAGTTGGGAGAGCGGGCGGAGGGGCTGCTCCCCGAAGCCACGTCTGACAGCAAAGATGAGAAACGGCTGATAAATTTTTGTGTTCCTAACTGTGCTGTGGACCAGCCACTCTGGTCTCTGAAACCCTGTTGCTATGGAATAATGCTTCATGTCTCTTTTATTATATATCGATATATCTCTCTATATATTGTTTGTGAAGTACCTTCCTTTGAAGTTTTGGTTTCTTTGTGTTGGAATTTGGTTTTTTAATTTTTGTTGTTGTTGTTTTCTTTCATTTGGAAGAAAAAATTTCAACTGGGGGGAAGGAAACAACCCTGTTTATATTTAAATTGTTTTCCACTTTTTTTTTTCCTTTTTTTCTTTCTTTCCTTCTTTCTTTCTTCCTGCTTTTCTTTCTTTTCTCCCCTGCATTCCGTCTCCCCATCCCCCTGCATCTCCCTCCCCTCCCCCACCCCTACATCCCCCACCCACCCCATCCCCCAGTCCGCCGCGTGGCTCCACGGTTCTCCATCTTGCCCATGAGCCACGAGATCATGCCAGGTGGCAACGTGAACATCACCTGCGTGGCCGTGGGCTCGCCCATGCCATACGTCAAGTGGATGCAGGGGGCCGAGGACCTGACGCCTGAGGATGACATGCCCGTGGGCCGGAACGTGCTGGAACTCACAGATGTCAAGGACTCTGCCAACTACACGTGTGTGGCCATGTCCAGCCTGGGCGTCATCGAGGCCGTGGCCCAGATCACGGTGAAATGTAAGCAGGGGCCATGGGGCATGGCGGAGGCGGATGGGACCTCATGTGTAGGTGGGGGGTACGGGTGGAAAACCTCTGAGTTACTCTTCAGGATTCAGTCATTCCTGGCTGTGAAGAGGACAGTCAACAAACACTTATTGGTGACAAATTATTCTGGGCCTGGCCCCGTGGAACGAGACCCAGTCTTGCTCTATTGGGCTCACGGTCCAAAGTGGGAGATGACACGTAGCCCGGCAGCTATGATGCAGACTAACGAGAGCAGTGATGGGGACTATGTAGCACCACTCAGACCCGCAGAATAAAGGTTCCAACTCCCAGGAAAGCTAGGTCAGGGAAAGACTAAAAGTTGAAAAGGGAAACAGGCTGTGCAGAACTCAGAGAGATAGAGCATTGGCGGGGTGGGGAGGGATTACAGATTCTCCTGATGTCTCAAGTTTGTGGCAAGATTCAGAGGAGGGTGCCCTCAAATAATTTTTCTAGCTTTGTAACAGGGGCCAGCAGACTACAGCCCATGGGCTGAATCTGGCCCTCCACTTGTTTTTATAAATAAAGCTTTATTGATACCTGCCCATTTGTTCACACCTGGCTTGTGGCAGCTTTGGGGCTACAGTGACAGAGCTGAGTGATTCTCAGCAAAGGCCACGTGGTCTGCAAATCTGAAAAGATTTACTGTGTGGCCCTCTGCAAGTAAAGGTTGCCAAGCCCTGCCCTAAGGCCATAGAAAGTGTCAGCATCAGCTGGTGTGTTGGTCATTTTGCTGAGGGATTGAACGTCTTCTGGTGCATGCTTCCTGGGGCCTGTGTGATATGAGATCTTGGGACAAGTGGGAGAGAAAGTCACAGTTTTATCCGGGTGCTGGGGACACACTGTAAACCAACCCCAGTCCCTGCTGGTGGGGACAACATACAAACCTGGTCATGACGTACCGTCAGGCAGTGATAAGAACTGGGCAAGGGCACCTTTAGCCAGGGTGGTGAGGGTGGCCTTAAGCCATCTGGCCATCTGAGCATTCCAGGGGCAGGGAACAGCAAGTGTGAACAGACAGAAGGGCCCTGTGGCTGAGCAGAGTGAAGCAGAGTAAAGCACAGAGAAGAGTTGTAGCCCAGGGGCCGCCACTGTTTCCTTTAGAAGTGGATATTTTTCTTAAACAGCCAATTTTTTTTTTTAAGTAAAAATTTTCACCTTTATGGGCCATCTAGTCTCTGCTGTAACCACTCAATTCTACCGTCATAGCACAAAAGCAGCCAGCAGCGATACATAAGCGTGGCTGTGTGCTGATAAAACTTTATTTACAAAAACAGGTGCCAGCCCTCGGTTTGTAGTTTGCCAACACCTGCTATAGATGGTGGGCTAGGGGTCGTTAGGCCCA
The DNA here is from genome assembly GCF_039906515.1 of Pseudorca crassidens. NCBI lineage: Eukaryota > Metazoa > Chordata > Mammalia > Artiodactyla > Delphinidae > Pseudorca > Pseudorca crassidens. Next base: position 168,521,336 of record NC_090298.1, read on the forward strand.
TGGTTGCCACCAAGGAAACGAAGGCTCAAAGAGGGCAGTTGTGTGACTGAAAGTCACACAGCCTTTGGGGTCTGCAGCCAGCGTGCCTGATGTGTGAACTTGCCTCCCACCCACAGCTCTCCCCAAAGCCCCTGGGACCCCTGTGGTGACAGAGAACACAGCCACCAGCATCACCATCACGTGGGACTCTGGCAACCCAGACCCCGTGTCCTACTACGTCATCGAATATAAATCCAAGAGCCAGGACGGGCCATACCAGATCAAAGAGGACATCACCACAACGCGTTACAGCATTGGCGGCCTGAGCCCCAATTCGGAGTATGAGATCTGGGTGTCAGCCGTCAACTCCATCGGCCAGGGTCCACCCAGCGAGTCGGTGGTCACCCGCACTGGCGAGCAGGCCCCTGCCAGCGCGCCCCGAAACGTGCAGGCCCGCATGCTCAGCGCCACCACCATGATCATCCAGTGGGAGGAACCCGTGGAACCCAACGGCCTGATCCGGGGCTACCGGGTCTACTACACCATGGAGCCCGAGCACCCCGTGGGCAACTGGCAGAAGCACAACGTGGATGACAGCCTGCTGACCACCGTGGGCAGCCTGCTGGAGGATGAGACATACACCGTGCGCGTGCTGGCCTTCACCTCCGTAGGCGATGGGCCCCTCTCGGACCCCATCCAGGTCAAGACACAGCAGGGAGGTGAGATGCCCGCGGGAAGCACAGCTTCTGCGGGGGGGGGGGGGGCGGGCAGCAGGTTTCGGGGCTTTGTCTTACGGACTCAGGCTTTGGAACCTCAAATCCAGGAAGAGTCAGGCAGCTGTCCAAGCAAAGGGACAGGAGGTTTGGAACTCTGCTGCCGTAAATCAGATACAGGGTGGAGATCCACATTCCAAATTATGGTCCCCACCAGTTTTCTGTTTAACTGGGGGAATGGGGAGGATGCTGGGGTGCGTTGAGAAGGGGATTTTTTTAAAATGTTTTCCCACTGGCAACAGGATGGGGGGATTGGGGTGGGCAGCTGACAACGAGGGGCGGTAGGGGGTCCCTGAGAAAATAAGAGAAATAAGAACAGTGGAGAACACTCCAGTAGCATCTAGAGCCTAACAAGCCCTTCCTTTTAGGGTGGTGCTGAGTTCACGGGGCCCTTTTTGGGAGAATGGGAACCTGGCGGGTTGGATACTCTATGCGGGCCCACCCCTCCCAGGCCTCCCCCCAATGCCAGTGCTCTTCGCCCCCTGCCCCGCAGTGCCTGGCCAGCCCATGAACTTCCGGGCCGAGGCCAAGTCGGAGACGAGCATTGGGCTCTCGTGGAGCCCCCCGCGGCAGGAGAGCATCATCAAGTATGAGCTCCTCTTCCGGGAAGGCGACCACGGCAGAGAGGTGCGTGGGCGGGGGGAGGCGGGCTGGCGCTCGCCGCCGGCTCCCACTCTGGGCGACTCTCTTGTCTCCCCGAGCCTGTGCCGGAATGTCTCTCTTCCCCCCTTCGCTTTGTCCCTGTCCGTTGCTAATTTTTCCAACACTCACTCTTTTCTCCTCCATTTCCATCACTCTGTGAGGTCTGTGTCTATAGCCCTCTGGTTTCTCTCTGTCTCTTTCCATCTCCGTCTCTCTCCCCGCCCCGCCCCCAGGTCGGGAGGACCTTCGACCCGGCCACGGCCTTCGTGGTGGACGACCTCAAGCCCAACACCGAATATGCCTTCCGCCTGGCGGCGCGCTCCCCGCAAGGCCTGGGCGCCTTCACCTCGGTGGTGCGGCAGCGCACGCTGCAGTCCAGTAGGTGTCTCGCGGACCCCGCCCTGAACTGCGGGGGTGGGCACCTGGCCGGCGCCTGCGCACTGACCCGGGCGGGGCCTGCGCAAGCGCGGGGAGGGGGGGGCGCCTCCGCCCGTCCCGCTTCGCTCTTCCGCCTCGGGCGTGCTTGCGTCCACGCTGCGCCTCGGTTCCCCCACCAGTGCAGTGAGGGGCTCACCCGTGGACCCCGCAGGCTCCAATTTCTCCATCTCCCTGGGGTACAGCCGTGGTCGGTTTCGCTGATGGTACCTCCTCTCGCCTCTGCCTTTCCCGGATTTGGGGTTAGTGGAATGGCCACGTTGCGCCCATCTCACAGGTGTTTGGAGGGGTCTGTGATGCTGTCACAGCTCACACCCCATCCTTCCGAGAGAGCAGAGGATGCAGAGACGATCCTGCCTCCCCAGATGGCCCTTCTTGCCCCCCAGGCTGGGTCCCCATTGCCAGGGGCTCGGGGGCGTGGGGGAGTCAGAGCTGATGCCAGGTTCTGGGGGAAGCGCAGGACCCCCAAAACGTAGGGCCCTTGAATTCCTGGAGTTCTTCGCTGTGCCCGCCTGGCCTCCCTGTCACAGAAAGTCACCTTTTGGCCAGGACACTGCAGCTGGCCCTGGGCCACACCGTGGCGCCCGCCGCGCCCTCCCTGCCTGCTCTGAGCTCAGGGCCTAGGCAGGCCCCTCCGACCGCCGCCTCCCTGCCTCCCCTTCCTCCCTCTTCTGTGCTCAGTGTGGCCCAAGTGGCCCCCGCCGTGACCCTCCCTTTCTTCTTCTCCCCTCCCCCTGCTCAGTCAGTCACGGCGTAGCCACCCCAGGCCTTGTTCCGGAAGCTGCCTCAGTGTTCAAACCTTCAAGCCCCCGCCTGCCCCGCCCCCAGGCGTGTGCACACAGGGGGTCACGGGTCAGTCCAGAGTGACAGCAACTTGGGCTGGGGTGTCTGAGCCGCTGGGATCAGGGGACTTGGAAACACAGCACCCCACTGTCAACCCCCGCCCCCTCCCCTCCTCCCCGCCCCACTGGGGCCGAGCCGAGCGCTCCGCGACTCACAGGAATGTTTGTGCGTGAGGCGATCAGTGAGGGTGTCCTGTGGCTTGGGCGGCCACGTGAGAGACCGGCACAGGTGCCGCGAAGGTGAGTACGCGCTGGTCTCCAGCGGGTTCACAAAAACGGCCCACCCTGCGTGCCCCCTAGCCTGTGCCCCAGCAGCTCTGGGCTGTGCAGACCGTCCAGAGTCCAAATTCAGTCCCCTAAACTCTGCACCCCGCTGCCGAGTGGCACACCTGCCCAGGAACGTGGAATCTGGAACCACGCCCCTCCCCCCCCACACCGCGCGTCCATGTGCGCATCCACGCTGCCCCGCACCCTCCCGACAAGTCACGCAGGTTGGGCCGGATTGTGAAGGAGGCGGCCTCCAAGGTCGTCGAGAAAGCGGCTTTGGCCCAGCCACGCGAACCTCCGAACCTCCGGGGCGGCCCAGGACAGGGAGTGGGGGAGAAGGGACTCCCCACTTCGCACCCCAAGACGGGTGGGGCCCGAGAGAACTGGCAGCCGAGACGCAGGGCCAGGCGTACCCCCACCCCCGGGGAGTGCGGGCTTCTTAGGCTGAACTCAAGGGTAGGTGGAGGCCAGACCACTCAGCCGTGGGTCTCCCCAGACACCGTCCAACCTTCCAGCCCGGAACTGCAGCGTGCCCACACTGGGGCCGGAGCAGGGCTGCGCACCCGCTCGCGGCCAGAGACCCACCCAGAGCTCGGTCTGGCCTTGTAGCTCAGCACTCCGCCATTCCCTCCCTCGTAAGAAAGTCTTTTAAGTTAGCAGTTGAAGAGTGGAAGGTAGGTAACCAGACTGGGAGTTTTCTGGAAAGCGTCTTTCTTTCTTTTATTATGGTTTTTCTCATCATCATCACCATCATCGTTGTTTCTTCTTTTATTATGGTTTTGGTTTTATTTTTCCTTTCCCTTTCTTAGCGAATCCATTCCTTCTGGCACATTCCTCGGTTGGTTTTTCCACTCCTGCTTGACTCCCCCCGGGCACATTTGGTTGGGGTGGCTGGTCAAGAAATGGGGGAGGGGACCCCCAAGTGTCTATTTCCGGAGGAGGGAACCCCAGTGTTTCAATTTAAGTGAGGCCAGAGAGTCATTCTGGTTGCAGTAAGCCATTGGAGTGGCCTCTGGGGTCTCTGGTAGCCTGATGTCTTTGAGGATGGGGGCCTCTGATTCAGCTCTGGGTCCCAGACCCTAGCATGGGGTGTGCACAGAGTAAGTGGTCTGTAAACACATGCAGTGAATAAGTGCGGCTGGCATGATGGTGAAGGTTCTACGTGCCTTGACCTCAAGCAAGGCTAGTGACCTCTCTGAGCCTCCCTCCAGACGAGGCGGGCTCTAGGGTCATGGGCTTTTGAGGGGGTGTGGCTCCAGCCATCCTCAGCTGGCCTGAGCTGAATAAGGCACAGGCTGAGGTCTGAATTCCCAGCCTCAACCAAGACAGCCCATGGACAGCAGCTGAGCCTGGCTTCAAGGCCTGGCTCGCGCCATGTGCCCTTGGGCAGGCCACTTGCCTTTTCTGGGCCTCAGTTTCCTCACCTGTAAAATGGGAGGTGAGCGCCCAGAACAGGTGGGACCGGGCACCCAGTAGCTATACAACCAGTGATAAAAGAATGCCAGGCAAACCAGGTGGGCTTTGAAACCCATTTCCCCACTTGGATCATGGGGGCGGGGTGGAGGGGTGCTAGTTCCAGCCACGTAAGGGGGTCATGAGAATTAAATGAGGCACGATCAGTGGGCCGTATCTTGAGTCTACAGAGGGCCTATGCTGCTGGGCGTGCAGAAGATGTATAGAACGTGAGGACTATCATCAGTAATGCTCTTAACACAGGGCCTGGCCCATAGTAGGTGCTCGGCACATGGAGACTATTACTGATACTCCATAAAGCCCTTAACACACACAGTTCACGCTTAATATAGGGGGAGTATCACTGTTATTTAACAAAGTCTTTAGCATGCTGCCTGGCACACAGTAGGTGCTCTATAAGTGGCAGCTTCCACTTTCAGTCTAAATATGGATCAGCAGGGTGCTGGGCACAGAGTCGGCAGTCCATGAATGGAAGCGATTAGTAGCTTGTAACAAGGTCAACCTGGTGCCAGGTACACAGTAGGTCCCCGAAACATGGGGGCTACGATGATTGCTCTGCAAAACCCTTGGCACAGTGCCTGGCATCCAGTAAGCGCTCAATAAGTGGCACTTTAAAGAGGTTGGCCTGGTGCTAAGCACATAGTAGGTGCTCAGATGGGAGCCACTGTCAGTCTGGAAGGGCCTAGCATGGTTTCGTTTTTGCTCCAAACATGAAACTGTTGTCTGCAAGGTTCTTGGTACTGTGTGTGTAAATAGGAGGTGCTCAATAAGTAAGAACTATTACTATTTTTATATAAGGTCATTAGCACAGTGCTTGACACATAGTAGACGCTTAAAACGTAGGGACTATTACTGTTATCCAGAAATAACAGGGCCTGACACACAGTAGGCCCTGTTAAGAAATGAGAACTACTAATGTTCTACATAGTCCTTAGTATAGTACCTAGCATGTTGTAGGTACCTAATATGTGGGAACTTTTTCTGTTCCAATAAAGACCTTAGCAGAGTGCCTGGCATGCAGTCTGTGCCGCGTAAAGGGCAACAGCTACTTTCATCTTCAGAGGGCTGTTGCAGTGACCAGCCCGTAGTAGGTGTTCAGTAAATGAGACGTGCTATTGGTCTGCAGTGGGCTTAGGTTGGCATCAGGTGAACAGTAGGGGCTCAAAACAGAAGAACTATGAGCTACTAAAACTTTGGCACACCGTAGGTGCTAACTGTGGGCTGTGTTATCTGTAAAGCCCTGACCCAGTGCCATCACAGTAGGTGTCCAATACACAGGGGCTTTTATTATTACTCTGTATAGCCCTTGGCATGCTACCTGGCACACAGTAGGTGCTCAAGACTCAGACATTGTTTTCTTTGCAAGTGAGGCCAGGAAGTAACCACAGGGTTGCCCTCTAGGGTCCCTGGCAGTACAGGTGTTCAGTAAGTAGATGCTCTTACTGTTAACCTGTGAAGCTTCTAGAGACAGGCCTGGCACATAGTAGGTGCCCAATAAATGGGGCTTTACTGCTATTCCCCGGTTACACAGTAGGTATTCAGTAAATTAGTGTTTACAGTTATTCCATCCCTGGTGCTGTGCCTGGCACATAGTAGGTGCCCAGTAAATGGGGCTTTTGCTATTCTTATGGCACAATGCTTGGCACACAGTAGGTGTGCAATAAATACTTCACTATTATTCTGTGCAGCCCTTGGCATGGTGCTTGGCACATAGTAGGGTTCAATAAGTAGATTTGTCACCTGCCATTCTGTGCAGCCCTTGGCACTGTGCCTGGCACATAGTAGCTACTGAATTAATGGGGCTTTTATTGCTTTTGCGTTTGGCATAGTGGCTGGCACATAGTAGGTGCCCAGTACATGGAGCTTTTGCTATTCCTCTGGCACAGTGCCTAGCACACAGATGTTCTATAAATGAGTACATTTACTGTCATTCTGCTCCTGTGCTGTGCCTGGTGCACAGTAGGTGTTCACTAAATAAGTACACTTACTGTTATTGTGTGAAGCGCTTGGCACGGTGCCTGGCACATAGTAGGTGCCCAATAAATGAGGCTTTTATTGCTATTCTTCCGGCACAGTGCCTAGCACACAGTAGGTGTTCAATAGATAAGTACATTTATTGTCATTGTGCTCCTGGTGCTATACCTGGCACACAGTAGGTGTTCAATAAATAAGTACATTTATTGTTTTGGCACCATGCCTGGCACATAATAGGTGCCCAGTGAATGGGGTTTTTACTGCTGTTCCGCTTGGCACGGTGCACAGCTTACGTGCATATGCTCCTTGGGGACTGTGGCTACCCTCTCCCTAAGAACTACTGTGTGCCACGTGCAGCCCCATGTGGTGAGTGCAGCGTTCTTGGCCAGCCCTCTCTGCCCCCATCCCCGCCCGCCCACCCACCCACCCGCCCATCTCACCTTTGGTTGACACCCGCTTCTTTTGGGTTCGACTTCTCTTTGGTTTGGTTCTGTTTTGTTTGTTATCATCTTCTTTTTTATTTTCTCTTTCCCATCTTTTGTTTCCCCACCCCCTCCCCGCCCATCCCGCCTCCCTTCCCCACCCCCACGTTCTCCCCCCCCCAATAGAACCGTCAGCCCCCCCTCAAGACGTTAAATGTGTCAGCACGCGCTCCACGGCCATTTTGGTAAGTTGGCGCCCGCCGCCGCCGGACACGCACAACGGGGCCCTGGTGAGCTATAGCGTCCGCTACCGACCGCTGGGCTCAGAGGACCCGCAACCCAAGGAGGTGAACGGCATCCCCCCGACCACCACCCAGATCCTGCTGGAGGCCTTGGACAAGTGGACGGAGTACCGCATCACCGCCGTCGCTCACACAGAGGTGGGACCAGGGCCCGAGAGCTCGCCCGTGGTCATCCGCACCGACGAGGACGGTAAGCACCGGCCCCGGCCTGGGACCCCTGGGACCCCCAGGCCCCAGCCCGGCCCCTGCCTTGGAGCCTTCTGTCCCTGGAAAACTGGGCTGGCTGGTGGTCAGAAGGTATTGGGTTGGCCAAAAAGTTCTTTCGGGTTTTTCAGTAAGATCTTACGGAAAAAAACGGATGAACTTTTTAGCCAACCATAGAAGCCGTAATTAGGAGAAGGAGAGAAGTGGCCATCAGCCTCCCCAAACCAACCGGGCTCCTTGATCTTGGAATTCTCTGTTCTGGACCTTCCGGGCTACATTTTCTCTCTGAGCCTTGGGCCTGGAACGTTAAGCGGGGAGCCCTGTATTTTGGTCCGGTGGTGGAAGCCATGGAAACGGAGTGTAGGAAACAGCAAGCAGCACTTGCGACAGAAATTATGGTCCCTGACCCCAGAAAGCTGGTGTTTTAGACTCTAGGGATAAGCTGAGATTTGGAGCTGCTTGGGTCTGAGCTATCCTACCTAGAGAGTAGGTAGATTGCGTGCTGATGGTGGTTAACCGCCAGCTCTCTGGGGCATAGAGACCGATCGGTAGCTCTGGCCGATTTCTGTGGTGTAAATATTCCCTCCGTAGCTGAGCTAGAAAGTTCTAAGACGCTAGTCACCCAGTAGAAGCTGAGGGCATGGGGCAAAATGAAGCAGGCAGCCTCCCCAATAGAATCGCAGGAAACCTGGACCAGCTGTTTCCTGAGCCATTGGCCTGGAAGTTTCGGTTGGCAGCCCCAACATTTTGTCCTAACCATGCGGAAGAAATGAAGCGGTCCTTCACGCCAGGCCTGGGGGTGGGGGTGGGGTGGGTGGCGAGGGCTCTCAGCTTGGGGGCTGGTTGAAAGAGTGCTCCAGTGCGGAGTGGGCTGGCTGCACCCTGGGGTGTGTAGGAGCGTGCAGCTGGACTGCCTGGGTTCCCATCCCGGCTTTGCCTCTTGATAACCCTGTGGTCCTGGGATCAACTCTCTGTGCCTTGGTTTCCCCATCTGTAAAGGGAGCATAAGGACTCCTATCTAGAAGGGATGCTCTGAGGTCGGAAGCAGTGTGGGTAAACCTCTTAGAGTGGGGCATGCACGGCCCGCTCATGTCTTGTGGCCCTGGGCAGGTGACCTAGGCTCTGGGGGACCTCAGTTGCTCGTCTGTAAATGGGGTGCACCATCAGAGCCCCCTCCCCGGGCTGTGGGAAGCGTGAAGGAGGTATTCCCTCCGGGCCAGCGGTGAGCGCTCAGAGCGCCGGGTTAACCGGCAGTCACTCGGCACCTTGGCATCGGTCAGTGGCGCTGCCCGGGGCAGGGCTGGGCACCCCAGTAACGGCCCCGCCCGCCCCTCCCCTCCCCTCCCCTCCCCTCCCCTCCCCCCCACCCGCCAGTGCCCAGCGCGCCGCCGCGGAAGGTGGAGGCGGAGGCGCTCAACGCCACGGCTATTCGCGTGCTGTGGCGCTCACCCGCGCCCGGCCGGCAGCACGGCCAGATCCGCGGCTACCAGGTCCACTACGTGCGCATGGAGGGCGCTGAGGCCCGAGGGCCGCCGCGCATCAAGGACATCATGCTGGCCGATGCCCAGGTGGGCGGGGCTCCGGGGCGGGGCCTGGCGGTGGGGCGGGGCCCGGGCCCCCTGCGCTCCCGCCCTCTCGCTGCTTCTCTGTGTTTCTCTGTCTCTGGCTATTCTGCTCACCTCCTCCTCTCTCCCCTGCCGCCTCCTCCCGCGCTCAGTGGGAGACGGACGACACGGCCGAATATGTAAGTAGTGCCCCCCTGCCACCCCGAGCCGCTGCCAGTGCTCTTCCCGCGAGCGGGCCGTGCAGTGCTGTGACCCCATCCCCTGCACGCCCCCTGTAAAAGGGTCTCCTCCCCTGGGCCCCCGATGCACACCTAGTTACCTCTTGGAGCTAGCTGGCAGCCTCGGTTCTGCATCAGGCACATGGGCTTCTGCTGGGGACCACGGAGGTATCCATTCTTAGCTGAATGGCCCCTGGACTCCGCTGGCCTCCTGCCTCCCCGCTTCCCTCCTCCAGCCCAGCTCCCGGCCTGGGTCTTCTCCACCACACCTTTGCTCCAGCTGTTCACAGCGTTAACCACCCTCCTCCAGCCCACAGCTTCCCCTGTGGCACCCAGGCCTGGCAGATCGAAACTGAGTCACTTTCCAGCCTAGACCGACCCTTTTGTTACCTGACTCAGCCCTTCCTGACCTCGAAGTTTCTCTCTTAGGCCAAAGTGTCCCCTTCATTCTGGCCCTGGCGTGATGAGAGGGGTCAGTGGGCCCCAGGTGGGAAAGGAGGCCTGCAGGAGGCCCTGAACCAGAGTCAGGATTACTGTGTGGCTCTGGGCTGTCTTTCTGCCCCTAAGATAGGGACCACGGGCTCTTCTGACAGCCCCAAGCCTGATGTTAAATTGACAACGGCCCCACCCACTCCAGTAGCTCTGCTTCTCCCCCGCCCCGCCCCACCCCAGTCTGGGGGGAGGTTCCCACATGGCTCTGGCTCAGACCCTCCAACCCACTAAGACCCCGGGAAGGACTGAATGTGAGGCTCAGGGGCAGGAGACCCTCTGCTTGTGCATCCTGTCCCCCTCCTATGCTCCTGACCTGGGGCCACCCAGGCATGCCGGACATGCTTGTGGGTATGCATGTATGGGAAACATGGACACGTGTGTGAGGGTGTGAGGGTCGGGGTGCTCTGTCATTCACTGAATGAGCAGTGATTTACTGAGCACCCGCCGATCCTGAGCTAGGTGCCATGGATGCGGCAGTGACCGAGACACTCCTGAGCCCGTCTTCCTGGGGGTCACGGTTCAGGGGAGAGGGATGTTACTTGGAACAAGGCACAAACACGTGTCTAGTTACAGCTCTGGTGGGGACGGGGCATAGATAGTGGTGTAAATGTTTGAACAGCCAGCTGTCGGGTGGGCGCAATCCTGACTGGTGGCATTTGCCCTTTTCCATGGTGTAAATACTCCCACCGTGTCGATTTCAAGCTACCTACCGGATTTGTGGTAGCTCGTCATTGTATAGTGTTTGTATCGCACAGATATAAGAGACAGAATAGAATAATCTCGAGGACACAGATAATAGTAAACACGGTAAAATAATGACAGAGGGGTGGGTTTTGAGTACTTATTACCTTTGTTTTTACTATTTATTTGATCGTACATTTATATAATTTTATTTATAATAACGGCTGTTTAATAAGTGGCTTGCAAATTTTCTGAAAATTCGACTGCTGGCTTTCAGGAGCTGGTATAAGGAATCTCCAGCACAACAATGGATGTAGTGGAGACAGGTGTCGGGTGCGGGGGACACAGCCAGTGCAAAGGCCCTGGGGCAGGACCATGTCTGGTTGGAGGAGGGATAGAAAGGCAGCCCCGTGTGGCTGGAGCAGAGTGAGCGAGGGAGGAGGTGAGGGCAGGGAGGGGACAGGGGCAGGTTGTGCAGGGCCTTGTGGGCGGCAGAGGACTTCTGGTGGTGCGAAGGACTTGGGCTTTTGCCCCCAGGGAGACCAGAGCCCTGGAGACCTGACTCAGCTGCTCACAGGCACCCTCTGGGGGCCACTGCAGGGAGGAAAGAACGGAGGTGGGGCAAGAGTGGTAGCTGGGGACCAGAGGGCCGGGGACTGCACTGGTCCAGGCGGTCCACGACGGATGTCAGGCCACGTGTGCCCATCTCAGCATGGACGTGCTACGTGTCGGGGTCTGTGCATGAGCTCGGGTGCACGTCTCTGCCCGCAGATTGGGCCCCGTGTCTGCCTTGCTTGTCCCTAGCACGGGGAGGAGGGTGGGCAGCCCTGGTTGTGTCACTGATTCCCCACCCCTGACCCCACCCGCAGGAGATGACCGTCACAAACCTGCAGCCTGAGACCGCCTATTCCATCACGGTAGCCGCCTACACCATGAAAGGCGATGGCGCTCGCAGTAAACCCAAGGTGGTGGTGACCAAGGGAGCAGGTGCGAGACCCTCTATGGCCCCTTTGCCCTCAGAGCATCCCTGCAGAGTTCTTGAGCCCCTGTGGGGGGGGGGGGTGCCCCAAGCAGGAGGAACAGGGAGAGCAAAGGTGTGGAGCTGCTCCAGAGGATATTAAGACCCAGTGTGGGCCAGCCCCTCAGCTCTAGCCAGATGGAAACCTTTAACAGCCAACTCCTAACTCCTCACCCTCTGCCTCCTGTTCCCCCTGCCTGGATACCCTTCTCCGGGCTGGCCGTCTCCTCTGCATCCTTTGGGTCTTTGGTTAGTCAGCACCTCCTCAGGAAGCCTTCCCCGCTCACCCCCATGCCACAGTCTTGGTCAGGCCGCACCCCTCCTGCCCCCAGCACCCCGTGCCTCCCCCATCCCAGCTCTGATCACCCCAGGTGAGCTGTCATTTCAGGGTGGTGTGCCCGTCTCCCCCGCTGCACCCTGAAGCCTCCTCTCCTGGCAGCCCTGCCTCAGTTTCCCCCTCAGGCCCCTCCCATCAGTCCCAGGAGGCTGGTTTTTCACCAGCCAAACATAGCTGAGTGAGGAGAGAGAGCGAGCCATGAAAATGTAAGGGGAGAGGGTATTCTAGGCAGAGAGCACAGCCCAGGCAAAGGCTCAGAGGAGGGAACAAGCTTGGTGTGTTCGAGGAACAAAGGCCCCCATGGCCTCCACCCCACTTCCTGCACTCTCCATGCCTCACTGCTGACCACAGAGCCTGATGTTCAAGGCCTCCCAGCTGGACACAGCACCCCTCCACACTGCTGCCAGCCCATGCCCCCACCGTTCCCTTCGTCTGCCTAGTCTCTGTGTCCTCTAGCGCCCATGTCACCTCTTCCAGGAAGCTTCCTGTGATCTGCCGTCCTCTCTCAGGGACGTTACATTAGAGCCATGCTTGCTAAGCAGAACCTGCTGCATACACTGTGACTGTTCACACCACTGTCTATTAAAGGTCCTGATAAGTCCTGCAGTGTTGAAGCCTGGTTTCCTGTATAGAGCTTCAGCACTGCAGGGCTTCTCAGGGCCTTGACACATTGATCACTACTCAGACTGTGAGAACCATGGGGGCAGGGACAGGGTTTTGGACACTCCTACGTTCCATGGCTATTAATCAGGTGCCGGCAGGAGGCAAGGGGTGAATAAATGAGGCAAGAGCTGAGTGACTTACTAAGAGAAGAAGGAGAAACATAGATGCGGGCCTGCTGTGACATCTGTTGATGTTTTCGTTTATCGGGTCCTCTGAGTCTCCTGCTTCCTCGCTGTTCCTTGCACTCAGGACAGTCTCACCTCAGGGCCTTAGCACTGGCTGTTCCCTCTGCCTGAATCACTGTTCCCCCCAGACCTCCCCGCGGCTCCCCCCCTCACCTTCAAGTCTTTGCTTCTGAGCGAAGCCTTCCCAAGACCACTTTTAAAAATGGCAACCCCTTGGGAATTCCCTGGCGGTCCAGTGGTTAGGACTCCACACTTTCACTGTGGAGGGCCCAGGTTCAATCTTAGGTCAGGGACCTAAGATCCCACAAGCTGCACGGTGTGGCCAAAAAAAACCCCGGCAACCTCACCCTTACTCCCAGGCTGACCTTGTATCTCACCCCCCAAACAGTGCTGGGCCGCCCCACCCTGTCGGTGCAGCAGACCCCCGAGGGCAGCCTGCTGGCACGCTGGGAGCCCCCGGCCGGCACCGCCGAGGACCAGGTGCTGGGCTATCGCCTGCAGTTCGGCCGCGAGGACTCATCGCCTCTGGCCACACTGGAGTTCCCGCCCACCGAGGACCACTACACTGCGTCGGGCGTGCACAAGGGCGCCACGTACGTGTTCCGGCTGGCGGCCCGGAGCCGAGGCGGCCTGGGCGAGGAGGCGGCCGAGGTCCTGAGCATCCCCGAGGACACGCCCCACGGCCACCCACAGATCCTCGAGGCGGCCGGCAACGCCTCCGCCGGCACAGTCCTACTCCGCTGGCTGCCACCAGTGCCCGCCGAGCGCAACGGGGCCATTGTCAAGTATACAGTGGCTGTGCGGGAGGCCGGCGCCCTGGGCCCCGCCCGAGAGACCGAGCTGCCCGCGGCGGCCGAGCCGGGCGCCGAGAACGTGCTCACGCTGCAGGGCCTCAAGCCCGACACGGCCTATGACCTCCAAGTGCGGGCCCACACGCGCCGCGGCCCCGGCCCTTACAGCCCCCCCGTCCGCTACCGGACGTTCCTGCGGGACCAAGGTAGGCGCGCGGTGATCCCCGCACCAGAGCCGGACCGGGCCTCGCGCCCACCCCCACCCCAGCCCCCTCCCTCTCCCCTGCCCAGGTAAGTGGTCACTTTTCTGCTTCCTCGTGGACGCTCAAGGCGAGTCCAGACCCCGAGGCTCCGGCGTTGGCAAAGGTGGGACACGCCTAGGTGGCACCGCCGCCCCCCCTACACCGCCCCCAGCCCACCCCGTCCCCCCCCCAACCCCCCTCCACCTCCGCCTTCTCTCTCCAGCTGCGCCGTCTCCCGCGGCAGGGACTTGGAACAGGCAGGGCCGGGCCAGGGCCAGGCAGTAAGGCCACGGGCACAGCGGACGACAGGGAGCGCCTGGGCCGCCCCACACACAGCCCCGTCCCCCCGCTCCTCCCGCCCCCCAGCACTCACGGGACCTCTCCTTTGCTCTTTCCCGCCTGCCGCTGCCTGGTGCAGTCTCGCCCAAGAACTTCAAGGTGAAGATGATCATGAAGACGGCGGTTCTGCTCAGCTGGGAGTTCCCAGACAACTACCACTCGCCCACGCCCTACAAGGTGCAGCCTCCCGAGGAGTCGGGGGGCGGGGCTGGGGCCAGGGTTGGGGGTCAGCTGGACTCACCGCCGGGTAGGCTTGCGGCTCAGTCTGGGGTTGGGGCTTAGTTCAGTGTCAAGACTTATTAGTCTGGGATCAAGGCTCAGTCAGAATTGGGGCCTAGCCTGGGATCGGTCCCAGGGGTCGAAGTTCAGTCTGGGTTTGGGACTCAGTAGGGGATTAGTGCTCAGTCAGAGCTGGGGCTTAGCCTGGGATCGGGGCTCAGCTAGGATTCAGGCCCAGTGTCTCAGTCTAGGCTCGAGCCTCAGTCTGGAATTAGGGCTGTTTAAGGATTGGGACTTAGAGCCAGGACTTGGCTGCGATGGAAGCTCGGCCTGGGTTCGGGCCTCAATCTGGGGTTGGGGCTGAGTTTGGGGTCGAGACTTAGGCTGGGATCAAGGCTCTGTTAGAATCGGGGCTCAGCTGGGATTGAGGCTCAGTCTGGGGTCACAGACTGAGTTGGCAGGGTCAGGGCTAAGTCTGGGATCCAGGCTCGGTCAGGACCAGGGGCTCAACCCAGAGCCCTGCTGAGCTGGCCCGTCCCACAGATCCAGTACAATGGGCTCACGCTGGACGTGGACGGCCGCACCACCAAGAAGCTCATCACGCACCTCAAGCCCAACACCTTTTACAACTTCGTGCTGACCAACCGCGGCAGCAGCCTGGGTGGCCTCCAGCAGACGGTCACTGCCTGGACCGCCTTCAACCTGCTCAGCTCTAAGCCCAGCGTGACCCCCAAGCCTGACTCCGAAGGCTACATCGTGGTGTATCTGCCCGACGGCCAGAGCCCTGTGCCTGTCCAGTAAGCTCAACTCGCCCCCCTCAGGGATTTTGCACCCCTCCACCAGCCAGCTCTGTGACTGGGGCCAGCCGCTTGATCTCTCTGTGCCTCAGTTTCCTCACCTGTCTGTAAAACAGAGATCGCATCAGCCCCACCCCGTGTGGTTCCCCTGAAGGTCCAGTGCTTCTCGTAGATGTCGCTAAATGTGGCCTGTGTCTGCTCCTTGAGCATTCCCTGACGCCCCCATATGCCTGACCTTCTACTGGTTCTAGGTTCCTAGACTGGTGGGGAGACAGAGCTGGACACAGACACCCTCAGCCCCATGGTGTGGCAGTGAGAGGCACCAGGGCTGAGAGTCCCCAGTAAGGAGAGGAGGACTCTGGGAAGCAGGGAAAAATCGAGGATTACAAAACTGTGGGTATGGAAGCTGGGGTTTTGAAGGGTGTATAGGAGTTTGAGAAATATACAGTTGACCCTTGAACAGCACAGGTTTGAATTACATGGGTCCACTTATATGCGTATTTCTTTCAAGAAGTACAGACTACAGTATTACACAATCCATGGCTGGTTGAATCCACAGATAGATAGAGAACCATGGATACAGAGGACCAACTGTACTTACATATGGATTTTTGATTGCGCAGGGGGTCGGCCCCCTTTACCCCCACGTTGTTGAAGGGTCAACTGTAATTTCACAGGGTAGGCTTTCTAGGCAAAACGTACAGTATCATCAAAAGCCTGGAGGCTTGAATCAGGAACTGTAATCCTATGTGACTGGGGCCGTATGCCCAATGTATGAGCAGAAGGGAAGATTCAGAGAGGGGCGGCTCCCCATCTCAGCCCTAGATAGCATCCCTTGGTCATGCTAGTAGACAAACCCCCATGACTCCATCTCCTGATAGGAACTACTTCATTGTGATGGTGCCACTGCGTAAATCTCGTGGTGGCCAGTTCCTGACCCCGCTGGGCAGCCCAGAGGAAATGGACCTGGAGGAGGTAAGAGCCAGTGGGGCCCAGACAACGTCCCAGCTTTCGTGAGCCCAGTTGCTCCCAGCCAGGTTCGTGAGCAGCCCACATCTCTGTTCCCACAGCTGATCCAGGATATCGCACGGCTGCAGAGGCGCAGCCTGCGGCACTCGCGCCAGCTGGAGGTGCCCCGGCCCTACATCGCGGCTCGCTTCTCAGTGCTGCCACCCACCTTCCATCCCGGCGACCAGAAGCAGTACGGTGGCTTTGACAACAGGGGCTTGGAGCCTGGCCACCGATATGTTCTCTTTGTGCTTGCTCTGCTGCAGAAGAGCGAACCCGTAAGTCCCAAATGGTGTCTGCCCATATCGAGCCACACCCACTGAGTGAGGCAGGCCAGTCCCTAGGGCCCTGACCTCAGAACCAGACACAGATCCTCCTAACTGTGGTCAGAGTTGGGTAGAGGGAACGGTTTGAGGTTGAGGGTATCCCATAGGGAAGGTTTGTTAGAGGAAAGGACTTTGGAACTAGAGCTTTGACGGATATCTAGGAGTTCGGTAAAGAAAGGGCATCCCACGGTTTGCATGTGCAAAGGTCTGGGGTGCAAGAGGAGCAAAAGGGATTTCAGAGTGGCTGAAACAGAGTGAGGAAGAGGGAGAGTGAAGATTGGCAAGGTCCAGGCCTTGTAGGCCACCAGGGTCAGGGTTTTTGGGAGCTGTAGGAGGGTTTAGAGTAGGGGATGGACATGGATTTGTGTTTGAGAAAGACCCGTGTGGCCACCGTGAGGAGGACGGGCACTGATGGAGGTCCCCCCACCCCATTCCTGCAGACATTTGCGGCAAGCCCCTTCTCAGACCCCTTCCAGCTGGATAACCCGGACCCGCAGCCCATTGTGGACGGCGAAGAGGGGCTCATCTGGGTGATCGGGCCCGTGCTGGCTGTGGTTTTCATCATCTGCATCGTTATTGCCATCTTGCTCTATAAGAAGTGAGCCCCCTGCCCCGCCCCCCACTTGACAGGAGGGAAGGCTTCCTAAAAAAGGAGGGGGGTCTGGAAAGATCCAGGGGGGAACAGTCATCTCAGAGGATCATCGCAGAAGCCCTGTATGGTCCAGACAGGGAAACCAGGGCTCAGAGAAATGAAACCACCTGATCAAAGTCACACAGCCTGGGAAATGGCAGGGCTAGGGTTCCATCCCAGCCAGGGATTTGACTCCTGTTAAGTCTCGCGCTCCACTCGGCAAGATTTGGGGTGGGGGCTGCCTCTGTCCAGTTTAACGAGGTCACGTGGGACATGTCCCAGCTTAGAAAGGGAGGG
This sequence comes from Pseudorca crassidens, assembly GCF_039906515.1. Classification (NCBI taxonomy): domain Eukaryota; kingdom Metazoa; phylum Chordata; class Mammalia; order Artiodactyla; family Delphinidae; genus Pseudorca; species Pseudorca crassidens. The sequence continues at coordinate 168,538,458 of NC_090298.1, forward strand.
CTGAGATGTTATTCCTTGTGGCGGGGGACCCACGCAGGAAGGATTAGCCCCATTTTCTGGAGGAGACCGAGACTCAGAGAGGGAAAGAAAGCCACCCACAGTCACAGAACAGGCCCTTGATGGCCAGCACACCCTCACCTGTCTTCTTTCTCCCCCCCACTCCTCACCTGTGTCTGTTTTCGGGAGCAGTAAGCCTGACAGGTAAGAACTGGTCCTGCCCTTTGGAGGCCAAGGAGGGGAACTGGGGTGGCGTCGTGCCTGTTGGGTGAGCGGGCGCCTGGCTGCTCCAGCCGTTGCACACGTGTCTGTGCGTGGTCGTGGGAACCCCAGTTGCGCGCAGCTGGGTCACATGTTCGCGTGTCTGCTTGCTCCTACAAAGTAAACGCAAGGACTCAGAGCCCCGCACCAAATGCCTACTGAACAACGCCGACCTCGCCCCCCACCACCCCAAGGACCCCGTGGAAATGAGACGCATTAACTTCCAGACGCCAGGTATGTGCTGATCCCAGGTGCCAGGGACGACAGTGACGGGGGAAGGGGAGAGGTAGCATAGGAAGAGAGGAAGCTGCCACCTCGGTGGATCCCGAGGACTGCCCCCACTGAACTGTGCTTGGTACGATTCAGTTCCCAATTCCCAAATTCCTCCGTGGCTTGGAACTGTCGTGGGTTGATTCTGCTTACGACCAAGGGAGGCTTTCGAAGAGTTGCCTTTAACTGGTGGCTGCTGTCTTCTCTGGGAGCTTAAAGGACATCTTCAGACAAAGACAAAAGCAAAACTTTTCCGAATCCTCATGTCTTTTGGCAGAAAGAGCTCTGCTTCTATTCACACCTCTAGTTTTAAGGCCACTCAGTGGTGGGTGTTAGGGTTTTTCCCAATCCCCAGGGATGTGCCCCTAGCAAGGTGTAAGAATTCCGCCTCCACCACACTCTGTCTGTCTCTCCTCCATGGCCGCAGATGCTCATGTTCTCCCTGCCTCTTCATAGTTCCCTGTAGGTTAATAGGATCCAGCCTAGTTGCCTGCCATGCTTGGTGGGAGAACTGAATCAGGACCTTGCCCTTGATCATCTTCATGTGCAGTCATCCTCTCATTCCCTCACCTCCTCCCTCTTTTTTTTTGCGGTACGCGGGCCTCTCACTGTTGTGGCCTCTCCCGTTGTGGAGCACAGGCTCCGGACGCACAGGCTCAGCGGCCACGGCTCACGGGCCCAGCCGCTCCGCGGCATGTGGGATCTTCCCGGACCAGGGCACGAACCCGTGTCCCCTGCATCGGCAGGCGGACTCTCAACCGCTGCACCACCAGGGAAGCTCCACCTCCTCCCTCTTAACGGGCTCATGCCAGCTGCTTCTCACCAAATAAGGAATTTTTAACTTAACTGATGGCTGCTGTTCTCCTTGTGAGCTCACAGCATGGTAACGTCTGTCTCTCTGCTTGCACCCAGCTCGTCACTTCATGTCTCTGAACTCGTTCATATTAACTCTTTCCAACCAAATGGAGATTTTAAAACATTTATATTGAACTGATGGCTGCAGTCCTCTTGAAGGGCTCATGCGTATAGCCTTGCATGCTATTCCTAATGTATTTATTTCTCTCTCTTTTCTGCTGCTGGACTGTCTCATGTTAGTTCCATGTTTATCCAAACGAGGATTTTGATCATTTAACTGATGGCTGCAGTCCTCCATAAGAGCTCATGAAAGGTCTCATGACACCCCTAATGTACTCCCTTCTCTTTCCTGTCTCTGGACCAGCCTATCTCAATTCTGTTTCCATCCGAATGAGGATTTTAAATGTGTGTGTTTAAGTGATTGGTGCTCTCCTCCTTAAAGGCCACGGCATGGGCCCGTATGTCCTTCCCCTGCCCCCAGGTTTCTCCCTCACCACCCTGCCTCCCCTCCAGAATGCCCTCTGCTGACCCCAACAGGGGACCCAAGGCCAGGTTGGTCTGGGGGGACACGCTGATAGGAGAGCCTAAGACTTTGGGGTCTTTCCGAGGTCACAGCTGAAAATCGGGGCTGGCCGATGTCCAGCCGGAGGGAAGCACAGCAGCTGCCGTCGGTTCTCTGGTTGGGGCCCAGGCGGCCGTGTGTCCCTCACTCGTTGCTCTGCCCTTTGCGTCTGTCCGCCGGCTGCTGTGCGCGCACCCAGCGAGGGGCGGGGGGAGGTGGCCTCCCCCGCGTGTTTTCATTTATTTATTGTTTGCTGTTTCTGCAGATTCAGGCCTCAGCAGCCCCCTCAGGGAGCCGGGGTTTCACTTTGAAAGTTAGTTCCTGTGTCTCTCTGTTCTTAGCTTCCTTTCGCGCCTGTTTGTTTTCATCCTTGGTTTCTCCATCCCGCCTCCTCTCTCTCTGCCCACCTGTCCTGCGCTGGCTTCTCGAGGGGGGGCGGGGGTGTGGTCTGCCGGGCCCTGAGGTTTTGGGTTGTGACTGCGTGTGTGTGTGGGGGGGGGGGGAGCGGGAGTCTAGGTGAGACGTGTATGTACATGTAAGTATCGCCCATGTGATAGGGGACCCACTAGTCAGCTGGACACCAGCCTCAGACCCCTTAGATGTGGGCTCTGGGGCAGCACCCGGGGTGGCGGGGAACACGCAGGGGCTCAGACCAACAGCTCCTCACCAGCTGGCTCAGCACATCTTTATCGGTCTAACACCAGTGCTTTGGTGCTGGCGCATAGCTGTCAGCCTCCCTATATCTGCAGAGCAAATGTGTGAGCACATGCATGGCCACCAGGCCCCAGGAGAGGCCGGGGGTCTGGCAGGCTCAGATATGGGGAGGAAAGAGCCAGGCCCACCCCATGACCTCCAGCCACCCCCAGCCCCCCCGGGGGCTCCAAAGATAAGGGACGTCACCATCCCAGGTACCAGATGAGAAAATGAGCCCTCAGAGGTCAGGGGTTCGTGGCAGCTGCCCCACCATCCAACACACACACACCCCGTGTCTCCCCTCCCCGGTCCCTCAGCTCCACCTGGCAGAGGACTTTTGGGTCCCTCTGATCCCCCAGGGGCCGGAAGGGGTACCGGCCTCCCGCCCCTGCCCCAGGGATGGTACTTCCGAAAGCCCGGCCAGCTGCATCCGCTTCTTCATCTCTGTGTCACTTGCCTGCTTCACGAGGCACCAGGAGCTTGAAGTCCTGGGCGCGTTGACCCTTCCCCAGCCCCTGCATCCCCAGCTGGTTGCAGGGGGGCACTGGGGAGGGAGGGCACTGGGAGCTGGGGCTCAGCCCAGAGCCGCCGCCTCGTGCTCCCCACTTCAGCCCCGTAGGCCTGGGGTCCCTGCCTCCACGGGGGCTGCCCTGAACCTTCCCCTCCCCCGCCACTCCCTCTAACTGCAGCTCGTCCATTGCAGACTCACACTGTAGAGCACCCCCCCGCCCTCCCCCCCCCGGCCCCCGGGCTGGCCCCTGAGTGACCAGCCACGCCGTTGGGTCTTCTATTCCCGCAGGCATGCTCAGCCACCCACCCATCCCCATCGCGGACATGGCGGAGCACACAGAACGCCTCAAGGCCAACGACAGCCTCAAGCTCTCCCAGGAGTACGAGGTGAGCTGGCCCCCACCTCCCACTCTCCCGGGCCCACAGACACCCACCCTGACACCCCCCCGCATCCCCTTCCCCGCAGTCCATCGATCCGGGCCAGCAGTTCACGTGGGAGCACTCCAACCTGGAAGTGAACAAGCCCAAAAACCGCTATGCCAACGTCATCGCCTATGACCACTCTCGTGTCATCCTCCAGCCCATCGAAGGTAGCACGCGGGGCCCCAGGCTCCGTCATGCCCAGCCTCGTTCCACAGAGAGCGCATAGACCCCATGCCTCCTCTGGGCCACGGGGCCAGGCCAGAGTGGACTAGCTAGGGGACGGGTGGGGAAACTGAGACCTGGTCCAACGCTAGCCAGAAGCCACTGGGAAGTTTTAGATGTGTATTTAACTGATGGCCCCTGTCCATTACATATTTCCATCTATTCCTCTACATCAGTGACGCTCATCAGGGCAGTTCCACCACTCGGGACGTTTGGCGATGTCTGGGGACATGTTTGTTGTCACGGCTTAGAGGAAGGGGGTGTTAGTGGTATCTAGGGTATAGAGGCCGGGACGCTGCTCAATAACTTGCAATGCACAGGACAGCCCCTAGCATAGAATGATGCGGCCCCACATGGCTATAGTGTCGAGGTGGAGAAACCACGAAGTACATGCCGCACGATTTCCTTGGGGACAGATTGGGGCAGTCCAGGAGGGCTTCCAGTAAGTGGGAAGTGGTGGACCAGGTGGAACCAGCCTAGAAGGACAGAGCGCCCCCACTGATCTCTGGCTTCTCACCCCGGCTGTAGGCATCGTGGGCAGCGATTATATCAACGCCAACTACGTGGATGGCTATCGGCGGCAGAATGCGTACATTGCCACGCAGGGGCCGCTGCCCGAGACCTTCGGTGACTTCTGGCGTATGGTGTGGGAGCAGCGCTCCGCTACCATCGTTATGATGACACGGCTAGAGGAGAAATCACGGGTGAGGCCTGGACCCTGTGGCTCCCAAGCCCTCGGCCGGCTCCGGCCCACACTCACCTCTGTTCTCTTACCCGGTACAGATCAAATGCGATCAGTACTGGCCCAACAGGGGCACGGAGACCTACGGCTTCATCCAGGTCACCCTGCTGGACACCATCGAGCTGGCCACGTTCTGCGTGCGGACGTTCTCCCTGCACAAGGTGGGGCCCAGGCCGGGACTGGGGCCTCTGGGGAGGGGGTGATCGGGGCGGAGGAGGAAGATGAGCTTCTGCCCTGGGAGCTCCCCATGGGACAGAGAAGAAACCATGTTGTCCTAGGCTGACCACATTCTCAGGTGGCCCACTTCATGGATGGGGACACTGAGACTCAGAGGGGAACAGCTCTTGTCTCCAGCCACTGCAGGAGGACAAACCAGCAGGATCCTACTTTGCAGTGAACCTGCTGTCCCCTTGCCGTCAGTCCTCCTGCCCCACACACCAGGTCTTCCTTGCTCTCTGGCCTCACCCAGCCTGGGTTTATGGCAGGGTCCTGGCAGGGTCTTGGCCATGCAGTCAAGGGGCTTCCAGTCTTGGATGGAAGACACAGTGGGCAGTTGAGACTGGGGCAGAGGGAGTCTTTAGATATGTATTTAACTGATGGCTGCCGTGCGTAACATGGTTCCGTGTGTCCTTGTACATCAGTGGTTTTCAGTTGGGGCATTTTGCCATTTAGGGGACATTTGGCAATGTCTGGGGGCACTTTTAAAAAATTGTTTTATTGAAGTGTAGCTCATTTACAATGTATTAATTTCTGTTGTCTAGCAAAGTGATTCAGTTATACATAAATATACATTCTTTTTCGTATTCTTTTCCATTATGGTTTATCACAGGACATTGGATACAGTTCCTTGTGCTAGACAGTAGGACCTTGTCGTTTATTCATTCTGTATATAATAACTTACATCTGCTGACCCCAACCTCCCACTCCTGCCCTCCCCCAACCCCCTCCCCCTTGGCAACCACAAGTCCGTTCTGTATGTCCGTGAGTGTGTTTCTGTTTCGTAGATAGGTTCATTTGTGTCATTAGATTCTGCATATAAGTGATATTATATGGTATTCGTCTTTCTCTTTCTGACTTCACTTAGCATGATCATCTCTAATGGCATCCATGTTGCTGCAGGTGGCCTTATTTTGTTCTTTCTTACGGCTGAGTTGTATTCCAGTGTATATATGTGCTACATCTTCTTTATCCATTCCTCTGTCAATGGACATTTAGGTTGTTTCCGTGTCTTGGCTATTGTGGATAGTGGTGCTGTGAACACAGAAGTGCATGTATCTTTTTGAATTGGGGTTTTGTCTGGATATATGCCCAGGAGTGCGATTGCAGGATCATATGGTAGCTCTGTTTTTAGTTTTCTGAGGAACCTCCATACTGTTTTCCACAGTAGCTGCGCCAACTTACATTCCCACCAACAGTGTTAGGAGGGCTCCCTTTTCTCCACACCCTCTCTAGCATTTGGTATTTGTGGAGTTTTTTAATGATGGTCATTCTGACCTGTGTGAGGTGGTACCTCATTGTAGTTTTGATTTGCATTTCTCTAATAATTAGCGATGTTGAGCACCTTTTCACGTGCCTCTTGGCCATCTGTATGTCTTCTCTGGAGAAATGTCTATTTAGGTCTTCTGCCCATTTTTCCATTGGGTTGTTTGTTTTTCTTGTCGTTGAGTCGTATGAGCTGTCTGTATATTTTGGAAATTTAGCCCTTGTCGGTTGCATCGTTTGCAGACGTTTTCTGTACGTTGTCTTTTTGTTTACGATTTCCTTTGCTGTGCAAAAGCTTGTAAGTTTAATTAGGGTTCCATTTGTTTATTTTTGTTTTTATTTCTAGTGCCTTGGGAGACAGGGGACGCTTTTTAGTGTCATGCTGGGGAGCGGGGAGCGGAGGTGCTCCTCGCACCACAGGGTTCCCCTGGCCGCCAGCCAGGGCCTCTCAACTTTAAGCATACATCTGGCCCAGGTGCCAGAGACGGTCAACGGACACGAGGGGGTACAGATTTTCAGTTGATTCACACCTGAAGCACGCACTGTGTGTCAGACCCTTACCTGGGCATCAGGACACCCAAAGTGTCCTGCTCTCGTGGGACTTACAGTCTAGTGGACAAGACACAGACAATAAATATGTAAAATGACAGGAAATCTTACACAAAAACAGGGCAGAATAGAATGGGTAGTGGAGGACCTGCAGTTGGTGAGGAAGGGGGGAGATCTGGGGTAACAGCATTCCAGGCAGAGGGCACAGCCATGCAAAGGCCCTGGGGCTGGACTGTGCCTGGGGTGTTTTAGGAACAGCCAGGAGTCCCGTGTGGCTGGAGCAGAGTGAGTGAGGGTGAGAGAGGGAGGAGGGGAGGGCAGGGAGGGGACGGGGCAGGTCGTGCAGGACGCTGTGGGCTGCAGGGGAGACTTGGGCTTTTACCCCCAGGGAGGGCTGTGGGCAGAGGAAGCAGAGGAGGGGCGGGACCTGACTTGGGTGCTCACCAGTGCCCTCTGTCTGCTGAGGCGGGAATAGACTGCGGTGGGGATGCCCGGGGACCAGGGTGACTGCTCTGGTCTGGATGGATGATGGTGGGGCTGGACCAGGGTGGTCCCCATGGAGGGGGCGAGTGAGAAGTGGGTGGGCTTGGGGTAGGCTTTGAAGGCAGAGCTGACGGTGCTGACTGATGTCTTGGATGTGGGAAGGAGGGGGAGGGGAGTCAAGGGCGACCCCTAAATTCCGGCCGGAGTGCGTGGAAGGATGGCGCCGCCATCAGCTGAGATGGGGGGAAAGGGTTTGGGGAGAAAGTGGGGGGCACAGTGCTGGCCGCGTTGAGCGTGAGATGCCAGTGAAACTCCCAGGCAGAGACACCCCCAAGCCCCGGGGCAGCCGGGCACCTGAGTCAGGCGCTCCGAGTAGTGGTGGTCTGGAGGTGTGAACGTGGACCCCAGCACGTGGGTGGTGGGCTGCGGTGACTGGCGGTGTCCCTTTGGCCCCCAGAACGGCTCCAGCGAGAAACGGGAAGTCCGGCAGTTCCAGTTCACGGCGTGGCCGGACCACGGGGTGCCCGAGTACCCGACGCCCTTCCTGGCTTTCCTGCGGAGAGTCAAGACCTGCAACCCGCCGGACGCGGGCCCCATCGTGGTCCACTGCAGGTACCCCTGTCCCAGTCCCCCTGCTCCCCGCTGCGCCCCGCCGCACCTACCCCACCCCCTTGCCCGGGGGGCCCCTGATGACCCTGCCTGTCTCCGCAGCGCTGGCGTGGGCCGCACGGGCTGCTTCATTGTCATCGACGCCATGCTTGAGCGGATCAAGCCGGAGAAGACGGTGGACGTGTACGGCCACGTGACGCTCATGCGGTCCCAGCGCAACTACATGGTGCAGACCGAGGACCAGTACAGCTTCATCCATGAGGCCCTGCTGGAGGCCGTGGGCTGCGGCAACACGGAGGTGCCTGCCCGCAGCCTCTACGCCTACATCCAGAAGCTGACCCAGGTGGAGCCCGGCGAGCACGTCACCGGCATGGAACTCGAGTTCAAGGTGGCCTGGGGGCTAGAGGTTGCTGTGGGCCGGCTGGGGGAGGGGGCTGAGCGGGAGACCGGCGTTCAGGGGACCAGAGGGTGGGGGGTTGGTGTTCCCCTGCCTGCCAGGCCCCTGTTAGCGCCCTGGCTGGAAACACACAGCCCACCCCATCCCTGGGGAAAGCAGGTTCCCAGCCGGAGGCTGTCCTGATGGTGGCCCCCCGTCCCCTCGTCCCTCGTCCCTCGTCCCCACAGCGGCTGGCCAACTCCAAAGCCCACACATCCCGCTTCATCAGTGCCAATCTGCCTTGTAACAAGTTCAAGAACCGCCTGGTCAACATCATGCCCTACGAGAGCACACGGGTCTGTCTGCAGCCCATCCGGGGTGTGGAGGGCTCCGACTACATTAACGCCAGCTTCATCGATGGCTACAGGTACCTGCCCCTGGCCGCTGCAGGGGCCCTGGCCTTTGCCGGGCGATGCTGAGGCTCCAGAAAGGTCCCGGCCCTGCCCTCGGGGGGCCTCCAGTCTTGCATGGGAGAGAGCTAGACGGACCTTGCCAGTCTCGGTCACAGCTGAGGTGGAGGGAATCTTTAGACATCTGTTTAAGTGACGGCTGCTGTCCGTAACATGGTTCTATCTGCCCTTCTCTATCAGAGATTCTCAATCTGGGCAATTCTGCCACCCAGGGGAAATTTGACCGCATCTAGGGACGTTTGGAGGGTCATAACGGGAGTGAGGGAGGAGGATTACTGCTGGCATCTCGGGGGCAGAAGCCAGGGGTGTTGCCTAGCGCCCCACGGTGCACAGAACACGGCCCTGTCACAAAGAATCATCCAGTCCCGAATGTCGGTAGTGCGGAGGCTGAGAAACCCTGGCCGAGGGAGGCTGTTCCAAGGAGGGGGTACTGCCTGTGCATAGCCCTGGGGAGAGCTTGGCCTGTGCAAACAACGGAGATTAGTTCAATGGTACCTGAGTGCGGGCAGAGGAGGGACGCAGGACAGGTCAGCAGGCAGCCCTGCAGCCTCCTGGAGAAGCGGGAATCTATCCTCGGGCTGATGGTCTCTCCATGTGGAAAATGGGATTATTTGGAGGGTTGAACCGGACAGGGAGGGAGATGATGCCTGGGCCGGGGTTTCCCCGTGGCCCTGGACTCACACACATCCCGCCCCGCAGGCAGCAAAAGGCCTACATCGCCACGCAGGGGCCGCTGGCGGAAACCACGGAGGACTTCTGGCGCATGCTCTGGGAGAACAACTCAACCATCGTGGTGATGCTGACCAAGCTGCGGGAGATGGGCCGAGTGAGCCGGGGGCCGCGGGGGGAGGGGCAGGGGCGGGGCCAGGGGCGGGGGGCAGGGCTGACCATGGCGGCCGCCTCCCCAACAGGAGAAATGTCACCAGTACTGGCCGGCCGAGCGCTCCGCCCGCTACCAGTACTTCGTGGTGGATCCGATGGCGGAATACAACATGCCTCAGTACATCCTGCGGGAGTTCAAGGTCACAGACGCCAGGGTGAGTTTGGGGTCGGAGTGCTGGGAAGGACCAGAACCCGGGCCGGACCCTATGGGCTGCTCACCGTTCCGCTAGTGGTCCGGAGAGGGCTTCCCTAGTTGGGGGTAGAAGCAAAGGCCCAGGGGAAGGAGAAGCCCCCAGGGCTGGTTGGAAGAAGAGTGAGTTGCCATTTGGACGGTCACTCCCACCACCGAGTGGGGGGAAGAGAGGGCCTTGACCCCACGGCCTCCCCGTTGGAGCGCGCGTCACACCACTCACTAGGGAACACAGCCCAAGGCGATCATGTTCAAGGGAGTGAGTGGGGCGTTTCCCTGGAAGCAACAACCCATGGGAGGGTAGTAGCGTTAGAGGGCTGAAAGCGGGCTGGGGGAGAGGTAATGGATTGATGGTGCCGGGTGGTGGTCGACGGAGCCGTAGATGGAAAAGAGCAGAGAATCCACGGGTGGCGTGATGGGGCGTGGGAATGTCAGTCAAGATGTTGCCAGTGGATGGCAAAGCCCGATGGGTAAAGAGCATCGTTAGTCGTCATGCGTGGGTAGCGCATACAGCGCTGTTGGATTGGTGGAGTGGGGGGATTGGAGAATCAGTGGAAGATGTTGCTGTTGGGTGGTAGTGGAGGAGGGTGGTAAACAAGGATGGTGTTGGGCAGGAGGAAGGTGGGACTGGAGATTGGAACGTATGGATAACAGGATGGAGAATGCCAACAGAGCAGGGGTCACTGCGGGTTAGTGAAGGGTGACGTGTTATCAGCAACGGGTGGAGGAAGATGAGGTTGGAGAGGGCAGATGTTTGGCCGGTGGCGGATGGAGACGATCAATGGGAAATGACTTCGGAGAGAGTAAAGAATGACGAACATTCAGCGATCAATGGTAGTAGACAGTGCTGCTGATGGTATAAGGTAGAGGAAGGTGGGGTTGGAGGAAGGAAGTGTTAGGTGGTGGAGGATGGAGACCATCAGGGTAAGACGGCATCACTGGATGGTACCATTTTGATGTAGAGACCGTGACTGGGAAAAGGTAGATGATGAGTAAGGGACGGTGGTGAACGTCAGTGGAAGATGGCCCTTAGAGGGGGGAGAGTGCTGAATTACTAGGGGTGGATTATGGAAGACAGTACCATTGGGTCGTGATGAATGGAAGGTGGCAGAGAGCCATGATGTTGGATGGCCCTGCTGGGTCGTGGGAAGATGGGATTGGCGAGAAGGACGGTTGAGTGGTAGGGATGGAGTACGTCGGTGGGAGGGGGCATCGTGGGATGCTCAAGGACTGAGTTACCCGCAGTGGATGGTGAAGGTTAGGAGGTAACGGTGTTGGGTAGCGCGGGTAGAAGGTGAGCTTCCACTGGTGGCTGGTGGAAGATGGCGCCCTGGGGTGGTGAAGGATGGTAGATGCTGGCGCTGGTGGGTGGTCGAAGACAATGGGCAGTCAGTGGTGGGGGATGGAAGACGGCACCGCTGGAAGGTGAGGGTACGGGGCAGTGCTCTTGTACCCTGAGATGGTGCAGAGTGGAGGATGCCAGGGAGCTGGAGAATGGGACCAAGAAGGGCAGATGTTGGGTGCACTCTGGGACGGCACAGGATGGAAGACGGCAGACAGCAGTGGTGGATGGGATTGGAGCTGTGCAGAGAGGAGCAGTTTGGGGGTGGGGGGTGAACGATGGCCATATATGGTGTCACTGGATGGTGAAGTTAGAGGATGAGCATGGCATCCTTGGGTGGTGAAGACGAGATTGGAGCATCTCAGTGAAAGATGGTGCCCTTAGACAGTGTTAGGACAAGGAGTCGTCAGGGTGGATGGCAGAAAATGGGGCGGAGGATGGGGAAGGACGGAGGGTGGTGTTGGCTGGTGGTGGAGGATGGGACTTTGGTGAGGGTGGGAAAACAACCGTGACCACCACTGACCTTGATAACAAGACTGGGCTCTCTCTCTTGCTCTCTCTTTGTTCCAGGATGGACAGTCCCGGACTGTCCGGCAGTTCCAGTTCACGGACTGGCCGGAACAGGGCGTGCCCAAGTCGGGGGAGGGCTTCATAGACTTCATCGGCCAAGTGCACAAGACCAAGGAACAGTTTGGCCAGGACGGCCCCATCTCTGTCCACTGCAGGTGAGCTGCTCCCTGAGCCCCGGCCCACGGCCCGGCTAGGGAAACCGAGGCCTCGTGAGGACAGCCTCAGGCACTCCCGTTTGGGCTCTTTCCATCCCTGGGAGGCATCAGAGCAGGAGGGACGGGAATCGGGCAGTTAGGTCAGGCTCCCCCAGGCACCCGCCCCTGAACTCCCACACTGTCCCCAACAGCGCCGGCGTGGGCAGGACGGGTGTCTTCATCACGCTCAGCATCGTGCTGGAGCGGATGCGGTACGAAGGCGTGGTGGACATCTTCCAGACCGTGAAGATGCTGCGGACCCAGAGGCCAGCCATGGTGCAGATGGAGGTGAGGGCGGGACGGGGGGCGGCGGCCGGGCCCCATGCCGGCGCTGGCCCGGGCCTCTGTTCTCTCCCCTGTGAGATGAGCACAGCCTCCTTCCACTCTCTGGGTGCTTGTGGGTGGAAGGTCCTCAGCCCCTCCTGCTTTGGGCTGACCTGGGATGCGTCCATCCCGGCCCCAGAGTCACAGCAAGGTCAGGCTCAGCCAGGACCCCGGCACAGGCCACGAATCCTGAAGTGAGGCCCAGAGCAGGGAGGGGCTTCCTGCCATCGAGTTCACAGGGACATTTTAACAATGTCCTCCAGAGACTTCTGTGGCGGTCCAATGGTTAAGACTGCACTCCAAATGCAGGGAATATGGGTTGGATCCCTGGTTGGGGAACTAAGAGCCCACATGCCGTGCGGCACGGCCAAAAAAAAGAAAAAAATTAAAAGCAAAAGAAACACCAATGTGCTCCAAACTCTCCCGTCTCTGGGGAGACAGAGCTGGAGTGGCAGCCTGCCAGCCCCCCGGGGGGTGTCGCAGGGCATGGCCAAGCGGCCGCGTCCTAAGAGATGAGAAGGCAGATGGAGCCCAGCGAAGGCGCAGGCTGCTCTGGGGGTCCCGGGGAGCCCTGGGCGGCTTCAGAGCAGGAGAGGCGCTGACAGAGGCCCACCCCTCCCCTCCCCCACGCAGGACGAGTACCAGTTCTGCTACCAGGCGGCTCTGGAGTACCTCGGGAGCTTTGACCACTATGCAACCTAGAGCCTTGTCGGCCCGGCCCGACTCCAGCGGCCCCCGACGCCTCCCATGCCGGGCGGGCCCCGAGGCCTGGACCCCGGCGGCCGGGACAGGAGGCGGCGGCCGTGTTTCCGCAGGGTCTCCGGGAGCGACGCGGCCCCTCGAGCCCCCAACCCCCGCGTGGCCCCAGCCACCCCCCCCTGGACCGGCCGCCGCCTTCGCTACTCGGCACATTCCTCATTTCCTTCCAGAACGAGATTCCAAAACGAGAGATTCCGGGGTGGGGGGAGGGGGGAGGCGGTGAGCAAAAGGGGGTTCTTCCCCAGAACCGGAGAAGGGCGGGGGCTGTGAACTTGGCCCTCGTCCTTACCCGGGGAGCCTTCCTGCCCCACAGCCTGGAGGGCGCCGGGGATGGGGACCCGATGCAGCTCTCTTTCGAACGCAGTGTAACTATCCAGTGACATTTCCTGTTTTTTTAATAGTGTATTTTTTTTTCCTGTTTTTTTTTTTTTAAAGAAGAAACAAACGGGGGGGAAAACAAAGACGACTTGACAGTCAACGAATTTAAAAGGAAAAACTTGGCTTATTCCTATTCTGTTCACAGACAGTCAGTCTATTTTTTCACTGTAGCAGCCGTTCTCGTGTACCAGCTGTGTGGGCAGGCGTGCGCGGGCTTAAGCTTGCCCCTGTGGCTTGCTTTTTTTTTTTTTTCCTACCATCTGAAGGTGTGCCTCACTCAAGAATAGGACCTTTTGCTCCTGATTTTTCTTTTTTTTTTTTTTTGCTTCTTTTATAATGAAATTCTCAGACATATCCAGAAGGGTGAGGGTGGAGAGCAGGGGGACTCGGGCCCACCAGCGTCAGGTCTCGAGCCCACGGGCTGGGCGCTGCCACAGAGGAGATGGCAGCGACCCCCCCTCCCCGCAGCCTCAGCCCCCATCCCCCGGTCTCCTACCCCGAGGAGAAGGACTGAACAAAACGGGAGGTTCTCACTTCTTTGGGGAGAGAGAGGCCACGTGCTGCCCCAGATCAGGGACCCTTTCCGCCCCCTGGGACCATGGGGCAAGTTTTGGGGCAGAAGGATGGGATTCCCCCCCCCCGCCCCCACCCCTGAGCAAGTAAGTTTTTCTCTTTGTACAAGAGCAGATCTGCCGTTGCTTTCAACACTGTTTATTCAAACGGAAGCAGCTGGGTGGTTTTCCCACCTCTGTGTATGTAGATAAATCGACTTTGTATTAAAGGAAGATCGTCTGACCCCGGCCAGTGGTGGAGTCTTTGTCAAGCCCCCACCTCGTCTACCCCATCTCCCTGGGGCAGCCGGGGGCCTGGAGAGCTTGAATGCAAACCCCAAGCCCTGGCCCTGCAGGGGCTGCCTCATTGATAATAGTTACTCTTGTTGATAACTGTGACCACCACTGAGCACCTATCATGGGCCAGCCCTCTGAGGTGGGAGTCAACCCAATTTATAGATGAGGAAACAGAGAGGGCAGGCACCAATGCAAAGTCACACAGTGGTTCGAAGTGGGATTCATACCCCAGCCAGTCTCATCCACAGCCCACAGAAGGGTCAGTGATAAAGCTGAGTTCATGGAGGGCTATTCTTCCCCACGCTCTAGGCCACCCAGTGAGTGGGCCCTACTCTGAGCCAGAGTCAGACCCTGGAGGATGGAGGGTGAGCCATTCTGGGTCTACAGCCATGCTTGGGGCCCTTCCCCATCTGGCTTAAGACCCTGAGATGGATGAAAGATTCCCCCTGTTCTCACAGAGATGCTCCAGAGATGAGAAGAGGGTCTTAGGGAAGGGGCCCAGCCTAGGAAAGGGTGGGGTCATCCCTTTTAGACGCAGTCAGATCCGGCAGTCAGTAAGTAAATCAAAAAAGTGATCACCACCATTAATAAGCTCAAATAGATTTACCAAACGCTATATCCCCACCCCTAAAATTCTCAAACACATATGGAACATTTATAAAAATCATCGTTAATAAAAACCAGCAGTGGAGATGTTCATAAATTTCAAGGAACAAATATTAGACAAGATAACCTGATCTTGGCCCCAGGATTAGATTCTGTAATAGTTAGACTCCCCTGAAAAGGCCTACAATGAGAAATTTTAAAAGCATGTTTCTAAACGAGGCATGAGTTAAAGAAGGAATCAACATAGAAATTACAAGAAACTGAACGATTCAGATAGATAGTACCTTGTGTAATGAAACCTGTGGGATGCAGCCAAAGGGATACCCAGAGGAAAACCATAGCCTTGAACATGTTGATAAGAAAACAAATTCTGAGAACAAGTCCACTTTTAAAATACATGAACCAAACTTTCAGTTCAAGTAACTCTAATTGGGCATGACTGAGGTTCTTTTGCATTAACAGAATAAAAACCTTTCTTTAAAAACAGCATAATAGATAAGTCTCGGGCAAGTACAGTCAAGAAAAGAGAGCATTCAAGTCCAGGAAAATGGGGGAAAAACTACAGATTGAGGCTTTTTTAAAATTGTGAGATGAGTATCAGGGGAGACAAGCAGGAAAGACAGTAGAGAGGGAGGGATAGTGGGAGTGACAGCAGAGCTGACATGGGAAAAAAGTCCCTCACTCTCCCCCTGTGGGATGGTGGGAAGAGCAGGCAGTAAAGAGAGGAAGGTGAAGAAATAGCATGTAAAGGACTACATTTAGTAGCCTCTGAGTTCTGAATTCAAGAAGTAGTGGAGGGGTCCTCTTCTTAGTAATAGACTGGGGGACCAAAGGGATAGAAAAGTCAGAGTCTAACCCAAGCCTGGTCCTACCTAAATTATCCAAGCCTTTATCAACAGGCTTCTCTGCCCATAGGACTTCTACTCAGTCCTCAAAGCCCAGTACTAAAAGCTCCTCTAAGAATGCATCTCTCATTTCCCTTCTCTGTTTCACTCAAGCCCACTGAGGCTAAGGTGTCTGAATAGGATCTACCTTGCCCTCCTTGAGTGTGTGACCCTTAGCTCTGAGGTTCCTCCCTTGGGATGCTCATGGCTACAGTTGGGGGTAGGTGGTGGCAGACGGGGATTTATCTGACGAATTCCTGGAAGAGGAAGGCCCTGAGGAATTGCCTCAACCCACTAACAGGAACACCCAAGACCTTGACCCTCCATAGGATTCCATAACAGCCATCCCCCATTTATTGGGCATTTACTGTATGCTTGGCTCGTACAATCTCAATCCTTCTGACAACGCACCAATGGACAGGTGGGAAAACTGAGGCTCAAATGGGCCAGGTTTCTCACCCAAGATCACACAGATGGTAAGTAGTGGAACCTGGACGTGGGCCCAGATCTGGCCAGTTCCCACGGTGATAGTGAGAAAGTTCAAGACATCTAGGAGCTCCTCCAGACCACAGTCACATCAGCACCAAGCTGAGAGGGACAGGGTCCTAGAACAGCCCCACCTCCCATCAGCAAGGACCTATGAGGGGCCCAAGCATTCTAGTGCTCTGGAAAGTGCAAATGCCCTAAATACACACTTTGTCCCCAACGAATAACGTCACTTTGAAATGTTTAAAACTAAAATACCCATGAGGAGAAACGAACAGAACTACAGTG
Organism: Pseudorca crassidens; assembly: GCF_039906515.1. Lineage (NCBI taxonomy): Eukaryota > Metazoa > Chordata > Mammalia > Artiodactyla > Delphinidae > Pseudorca > Pseudorca crassidens. Next base: position 168,554,713 of record NC_090298.1, read on the forward strand.
ATGCTGGATGCCGACGCTACCTCCGAAACGGAGAGACCAAACTGACAAAATAATAAGGATCTTGAGATGAATAATGCAATAGCAAACTCGAGCAAATAGATACGTACAGGACTATGTGCCCAGCAAACAAAGAATGTATGTGGTGTCCAAACACTAAGAGCCCATCGCCAAAAAAAAGGACCATGAATTAGACCATTAAAAAAAAAAAGTTCAGGCTTCACTCACTCGCCACAATGCAATAAAATTATAAATCAGTGACGACATGTAGCTCCTCAAACTTACATAGGTGGAAGTGTTAACAAATGAGTCAGATACGCCATACATAAATTACAAAGCATTTAGAACCGAATGATAAGACAGCTACAAATTAAAACCTTTGGGATGCAACCAAAAATGTACTCGGAGGTCAATTCAAAGTTGTAAGTGCACTTATGGAGGGAGGGAGATCACTGCACATAAATGAAATACGTAGTCAAAGAAAGTACTCGGAAAATACGTAGCCTTGTATGAATTTATGAGGAAAATAACTGAAAATAAACTAGTTAAGCTTTCAACTCACGCACCCACAAAAGGACAAATAAACCCAAGGAAAGTCAAGGGAAAACATTATTAAGAAAATCTGAAATTAATGAAACGGGAAAGTACAGTAACAATAACAAAATAATATAAAAAGCCGGATCTTTGGAAACGCCCGTAAAAGAGGTAAACCTTTGGCAAGAAGACAGCACAAATAAATGTTAAGGATGACAGAGGAACCAACAGTTCTTACAAGGGAGATATTTTAAAGGATGAGCATATAGTACATATATACAACTTTATACCACTAACTGTATAAATGATAAAATAGGAAAAAATCTAAGAAAACCAAGTCATTAAAAAGTGAATAACCTTCAAAAACATGGAAATGATGGTCAAAGATCTAGCCGCCGCACCCGGCACCTTCCCAGATGGTTTTTCAGGTGAGTTTTGCCAAATCTTCAAGAAAAAGATGATTTGCATCTTTTATAAGCTATGTCAGCTGACAGAGGGAAAAAAAGAGATAGTACTCAAACTGTACAGGACAAGCCAAGAAAAAAAAAAATCTATCCCATTTACGTGCCTAGATTCAAAAAGGCTAAGAAAATCCTAGCGATGCAAATCTAGCGTCTCTTCAAAAGAGTAGGATGTTATGACTCAATACGGAAGGATTTATGGAATGCAAGGATGGTTTAACATTAGAAAGCCCACTCAGATTAAAGTTAGAATAAATTGCTACCTTGGAGAGCAAACTGACAGTCTCTAGTAAGCTGAAAATGTACATAATCTTTTGACTCGATAATTCCACTCCTACACGTCTTACAGAGACTTGTCTTGGGCAGATGTGGCCAAGGAGACATGCAGAGGTTTGTCCATAGTGGAATTTTTGTTTTTAAAGGACACTGTATAATATTTTTATTATAAACAGAAAATAAATTTAAAACCTGGAAATAATATTTTTATTTTTTAAAGGATTGGAATCAAATACCCACCAGCAGGAAGGGGGTGTGGAGAAAAGGGAACACTCCTACACTGCTGGTGGGAATGTAAACTGGTGCAGCCACTGTGGAAAAACAGTATGGAGGTTCTTCAAAAAACTAAAAATAGAGTTACCATATGATCCAGCAATCCCACTCCTGGGCATATTTCCAGACAAAACTATAATTCGAAAAGATACATGCACCCCTATGTTCACAGCTGTACTACTTTACCATAGCCAAGACATGGAAACAACCTAAATGTCCATCAACAGATGAATGGATTAAAAAGATGGGATACACACACACACACACACACACACACACACACACAAGAATATTAGCCATAAAAAAGAATGAAATAATGCCATTTGCAGCAACATGGATGGACCTAGAGATTATCATTCTAGGTGAAGTAAATCAGAAAGAAAAAGACAGATACTGTATGATATCACTTATACGTGGAATCTAAAATATAACACAGGGACTTCCCTGATGGTGCAGTGGTAAAAAAATCTGCCTGCCAATGCAGGGGACACAGGTTTGAGCCCTGGTCCGGGAAGATCCTACATGCCACAGAGCAACTAAGTCTGTACACCACAACTACTGAGCCCACATGCCACAACTACTGAAGCCTGAGTGCCTAGAGCCTGTGCTCTGCAACAAGAGAAGCCACCACAATGAGAAGCTCACACGCCGCAACAAAGAGTAGCCCCTGCTCGCCACAACTAGAGAAGGCCCGCGTGCAGCAACAAAGACCCAACACAGCCAAAAATAAATAAATAAATAAATCTAAAAAATAAAATATAACAGAAATGAACATGTCTATGAAACAGAAACGAACTCACAGATGTAGAGAACAGGCCTGTGGTTGCCAAGGGGGAGGGGGGTGGGGGAGGGAAGGATTAGGAGTTTGGGATTAGCAGATGCAAACTATTATATATAGAATGGATAAACAGCAAGGTCCTACTATATAGCACAGGGAACTATATTCAATATCCTGTGATAAACCATAATGGAAAAGAATATGAAAAAATATACATATATAATATATATATAACTAAATCACTTTGCTATACAGCAGAAATTAACACAACATTGCAAATCAAACCATACTCCAATAAAATTTTTTTTAAATATCCACTAGCAGGAGAATGTATAAAGAACTCTGTTTGGTCATACAATGAAATACTATACAGCAATGAACACGAAGCAGTTGGAACTCTGCACCACAATATAAACAAATCTCAAATACACTAAGCAAAAACAAGCGGGCCACAGGAAGAAAAGTTAGTGTAACTCCATTATAGAACATTTTAAAACACATAAAGCAAGAATATATTAGAGATAAATGCATAAGCGGCAAATATATAAAACTCATCTATATGGCAATACTACTCAAAGCAATCTACAGAGTCAATGCAATACCTATCAAAATCCCAATGATGATTTTTTTGCAGAAATGGCAAAGCTAATCCTCAAATTTATATGGAAGTAAGTGCAGAGAAATCTGAAGAGCAAAACAATCTTGAAAAGGGACAATAAAGTTGGAAGACACACTTCCCGATTTCAAAATTTACTACAAAGCTACAGTAATCAAAACACTGTGATAAAGCATAAGGATAGACATACTGATCAGTGGAATAGAAATGACAATCCAGAAATCAACCCATACATCTGTGACCAACTGATTTTGACAAGGGTGCCAAGACCATTCAATGAAAAAGGAAAAGTCTCTTCGGCTAATGGTGCTGGAACAACTGCATATCCACACGCAAAAGAATGAAATTTTACCCCCACCTCACACAATATATGAAAATTAACTCAAAATGGATCAAAGACCTAAATGTAAAAGAGTTTAAACTATAAAACTCTTAGAAAAACTCATCTGTAAACCAATTCAGGGTAATTGTTCCCTCTGGGCGGGAGTAAGTGGAATGCATTCAGCAAAGGGTACACATGTAAATCCAACTCAATGTATATGTGTTTTTGTTTTTGTTTTTTTTGCGGTACGCGGGCCTCTCACTGCTGTGGCCTCTCCCGCTGCGGAGCACAGGCTCCGGACGCGCAAGCTCAGCGGCCATGGCCCAGGGGCCCAGCCGCTCCGCGGCACGCGGGATCCTCCCGGACCGGGGCACGAACCCGCGTCCCCTGCATCGGCAGGCGGACCCTCAACCACTGCGCCACCAGGGAAGCCCCAATGTATATGTTTTAATTTTCAACTTGGGTGTTAATGATACGGCGTCCATTATATCACTTTTGTATATCTGAAATAAAATAATAAATCAATCCACGGAAAAAAGAAATATCACCCCAAAGCATTTGATTAAAAAAAATAAACAACCGTTCCTTAATTTGATAAAGTAATTGACAATGCTGAAACTTTAGAACAAAAGTGGGCAAACAGTTTAGGTTTTGCAGGCCAGAAGGTCTCTGTTGCAACTACTCAGCTGGGCTGCTACAGCACACATGCAGCCATAGATAAAACAAATGGGTGTGGCTGTGTTTCAATAAAACTTTATTTATAAAAACAGGTAGTGAACTGGATTTGGCCCACAGGCCATAGTGAGCTAGTCTCTGATCTAGAAACATATCCAGTGAACTTGGAAATGATTCAAGGAATTCCATTATCATAACAATCATTTCATAGAATACTAGGGACCCCAGCCAGTGCAACAAGACAAGAGCAAGAAATGAGTTACAAGTATGATAGGAAAATGACAAAGCTTTCATTATTGCAAGAAATACGACTGCCTACCAGACAACTTGAACGAATCATCTTAAACTGTACTATAAGTAAGAAGAAAATCCAACAAAATACCAGTTAACAAAGCCAGCATAAAAAGTCATTGGCCTGGGACTTCCCTGATAGTGCAGTGGTTAAGAATCCACCTGCCAATACAGGGGACACGGGTTCGAGACCTGGTCCGGGAAGATCCTACATGCTGCAGAGCAACAAAGCCTGTGCGCCACAACTACTGAGCCTGCACTCTAGAGCCCGCGAGCCACAACTACCTAGCCCCATGCCACAACTACTGGAGCCCGCGCGCCTAGAGCCCGCGCACCGCAACAAAAGCCACCGCAATGAGGAGCCTGTGCACCGCAATGAAGAGCAGCCCCCACTCCCCACAACTAGAGATAGCCCGTGCACAGCAACAAAGACCCAAAACAGCCCCCCCCCAAAAAAAAATTAATGGGTGAAAAGAAAAGGATTAAAAACAGGGTATTTGCATAGTCTCAAAGTATATACATGTTATTTTTTTAATTACAAAGGGGAAAACAGTAACTTTACAATAGAGAAATCTGGCCAACAGGACCTTAACCAAGTGATCAAGGTCAAGGCCCCCAGTGATGAGACATATCAACATCATTGCCTCCCGATATACCAACTGAGAAGGACACAACATCACTTTTGTGATATTCTTGCCCCCGAATGCATAACCTCAATCTAATCATGAGAAAGCAGACAAACTCAGCTTGAGGGACTTTCTACAAAATAACTGACCAGTACCCTTTCACGTACCCAAGAACATAAAAGACAAAGAATGAGAATCTTATCTATCACTTAGGGAATGTGATGACTAAATGCAACATGGGTCCTGGATTGATTATGGACCAGAAAAAGGACTTGAGAGTCAAAACTGCTTACATTTGGGGGCTTCCCTGGTGGCGCAGTGGTTAAGAATCCACCTGCCAATGCAGGGGACACGGGTTCGAACCCTGGTCTGGGAAGAGCCCACATGCCGCGGAGCAAGTAAGCCCGTGCGCCACAACTACTGAGCCTGCTGTGCTCTAGAGCTTGTGAGCCACAACTACTGAGCCCACGTGCCACAACTACTGAAGTCCATGTGCCTACAGCCCATGCTCCACAACAAGAGAAGCCACTGCAATAAGAAGCCCGCGTACCGCAATGAAGAGTAGCCCCTGCTTGCCGCAACTAGAGAAAGCCCGTGGGCAGCAACGAAGACCCAATGCAGCCAAAAATAAATAAATAAATAAATGTATTTTTTTTTAAAAAAACTGCTTACATCTGAATAAGGTCTGTAAGTCAGTCGCTAGTATTGTATCAATGTTAATTTCCTGGTTTCAATAAATGTACTGTGTTTATGTAAGATGCTAACATTAGGAGAAGCTGGGTAAAGGTTACACAGGAATTTTTGCAACTTCTCTGTGGGTCTAACTTTCAAAATAAAAAGTTATAATAATTTTTTTAAAGTCATCAGCCGGTTGTACTATCAGCAATAACCAATTAGAAACTGTAAATAAAAAAAGACACTACATCAAAAAAAAAAAAAAAGACACTACATCATAATGGTGATTGCCAGGGGCTGGGAGGTGGTGAGAATGGGGAATTAGTGTTTATTAGGGTCAGAATTTCAGATTTACAAGAAGAAAAGAGTTATGGGGATGTGCACATATTTCATGCCACTGAGCTGTACACTTTTTTTGAGATGCACACTTTAAAATTATTACAATGGTAAATTTTATGTTATTTTAACACAATAAGAAAAGAAAGGTTGTAAATGAGGTCATATAAGGCTATCGGCTTCCACCTGGTTCCCTTGAGACATTCACTTCTTGGAAGCATCTTCTCAGGATGCTCTCTTGGATCCCCACCATATTGTGAGGAAGCCCAGGCCACACAGAGAGGCCACATATAGCTGCCCTGGTCTGCAGTCCTAGCCTCGTAGCTCAGGTGCCAGAGGTCACGTAATGGAAACAAGTCATCCCCACCACTCTTGGTCCAAATGACTGAACCATGAGCATAACAAAATGACTGAAGCTTACAACAGGAGGTTGGGGGTGGAGGTTGTACAGCAATATAAACTAGAACAGAGGGCAAAGACCAGACTAGGATGAAAGATGAGTGAAAGAGAACTTTAGTTCTTATAATAATTTTGTTTTCATGATGGAAAATGCATTTATACGGTAATTGTGATTAAAATGAATTTAAAAAAAATAAAGCCCTTCCATCCAGACACTTAGCTCATCGTGGGCAGACAGCAGCAGCCCGCAAACATGAGAGCACAGCTATATCTTGCTAACTATGCCATCTTCCCTGGGGTCCCTGTCACAATCATAGAAAAACAGCTCCTGTTTATTGAGTGGTAACTGTGGTGTTTTTACACCACAGTGACAAAGTAGTATTATCACCCCCTTTTTGCAGATGAGAAACCTGAGGTACAGAGAGGTTAAGTAACTTGCCCAAGGTTACACAGCCTGAAAAATGGCAGGGCCAGGAATTGAACAAACATTGCACTGGGAACTGGATATTTAAGAATGCATAAGATATAACCCCTGCCTTCATAGGTTTGTTGCCAAGTTGGGGAGACAGACCCATAAACAGGACATTTCTGTTCTTTTCTGCCAGGTGGAATACATGGGGTCAATGGGTACATAGTTGGGAGGGTGGTCAGGAAAGGCTTCCCAGAGGTCAAGGCGAGAAGGATTTTAATTTCTTCACTGTGGAGAGGAAAGGCTCCTGGAAGAAGGCACAACTCATGCAAGGACCAGTCAGAGAGCATGGCATTTGAAAACAGCATGGCAGACGCAACACATTTTGATTGATGTGAGGGGCCCAGACAGGCTGACAATGGGCCCTCCCCTCCAAAGGACAGTTTTAATGTTCATACACCCCGGCCAGGGTTGGGGGAGCTGGACACAGACTCCTAGAGGAGGAAGAGGACTGGTGGCTGTGCCCTTGACTGACAGCTGTTATCCCAGCAATTCCACTCAGGCCCAACTTGCAGGCTCCTCCACCAGATGAATCTTTGGGAGATAATAGAGCCATCTTGAGCCAGCTCCAGCGGGTGTCAACCTTCCCCCACTATTCCATAGACTACAAACAGCTGTTTCTGAAGTGAGGGAAGTACTGCCAGGACGATTTGCCCCACCCACTTGGAGACTGCCCCTGCTCAAGCCTTTGTCCAGCCAGCTGAATCTTTCTTCTGGTTCTACACTGAGTTAAACCAGCTGGTTATGGGCTGAATTGTGTCCCTGAAAAGTCATATGTTGAAGTCCTAAGCCCCGGGACCTCAGAATGTGGCTCTTTGGAGATACTGTCTTTAAAGAGGTGATTAGGTTAAAAATGAGTTTATTAAGGTGGGCCCTACTCTAGTATGACTGGTGTCCTTAAAAGAAGAGGCGATTAGGATAGGGGTCCCCAACCCCCAGGCCATGGACCAGTACCAGTCCACGGCCTGTTAGGAACCGGGCCACACAGCAGAAGGTGCACGGCGGGCAAGCAAGCAAAGCTTCATCTGCCGCTCCCCATTGCTCCCCATTGCTCACATTACCATCTGAACCATCCCCCCCATCTCCACACCCCACCCCACCACCCACCCCGGCCATGGAAAAATTGTCTTCCACGAACCTGGTCCCTGATGCCAAAAAGGTTGGGGACCGCTGGATTAGGATACAGACCCACACAGAAGGATGACCATGTGAGGACACAGGGAGAAGACAGCCATCTGCAAGCCAAGGAGAGAAGCATCAGAGGGAACCAACCCTGCCGACAGCTTGATCTTGGACTTCCAGCCTCCAGACTGTGAGACACTAAATGTCTATTATTTAAGCTGCCCCACCAGTGGGGCTTTGCTACAGCAGCACAAGCAAACCAGTGTACCTGGTTTCCCAAGTTTGGGAACCAAAGCACAGAAGGTAAGTAGAATCTGTGGGAAGGGGGATGATTTTAGATGGCCCAGGGAATGGCACTAGATAACTCTGAATTGAAAATAAGGACGTTCTGTTTTAACTCTCTCTTAATTCTACTGTTCAGGTCCAGGCAAAAATACACAGTTGAGTGTTACTTATCACAACCACCCCACCTCTTGCTAACCTCCTCTTATCTTTTTAAAAAATTGAGGTATAATTTACACACCATCAATGTCCAAATATTAAGTGTACAGCTGGATGAATGTTTACATCTACTTACCCACCCGGATCAAGATAATTAGAATGTTTCCAGCTTGCTATATAGTCTGTATGTGCCCCCTCCCTTGGTATATTGAACCCCACCCCAATGTGATGGTATGTGGAGGTGGAGCCTTTAGGAGGTGATTAGGTCATGAGGGTGGAGCCCTCGTGTAGGGGATTAGTGCCCTTAAAACGGAGACCTCAGAGAGCTCCCTCGCTCCTTCTACCATATGAGGACAAAGTGAGAGGATGGCCATCTATGAACCAGGAGGTAGGTTCTCACCAGGCACCAGTTCTGCCAGTGCCTTGATCTTGGACTTCCAGTCTTTTCTTTGGGCCATGACCAGGGAATCCTGTCTCCCTTGCCGCCCCCATATCCAGTCCCTCACCACATCCTTCATCCCATGACTCTCCATCCCCACTCCTCCCTGGTAACTGCTCCTGCTTCCTGTTCCCAGCCTCCACCTCCTCCTGTACTTTATCCATGCAAAAGTCAGAATGATCTTTTAAAAACTGATTATATTTCTCTGTTGCTAGAATGCCAGCTTTAGGAGAGTAAGGATTTTGCTCTGATTTGACCACTGCTGATGTCAAGTGGCTGGTATACTAGTAGGAGCCTTGATCTTGGACTCCCAGCCTCTAGAACTTTGAGGAATAAATGCCTGTTGTTTATAAGCGACCCAGCCTCTGGTATTCTGTGAGACAGCACCATCCCCAAGAAGGTTACCCCACACCCCCTCCCAGGCAATGCTCCCACCCCAGGAAGAATGGCTGTTCTGATTTATATCACCATAAATGAGTCTTGCCTGTTCCTGAGATTCACAGAAATGAAATCATGTAGCACATTCTCCTTGGGGTCTGGCTTCTTTCTTTAGCATGCAGTTGTGTGTTGCTCTTATTATGTGATTCCTTCTTTTTCCTATTCATCATTGTAGTATCATCCAGGATAGTTTCACCAACCTAAAAATCCCATGCACTCCACCTATTCACCCCTCCTCATCTAACCCCCAGTAACCACTGATCTTCTTACTGTCTCCACAGTTTTGCCTTTTCTAGAATGTCCTATAGTTGGAATCATAGTGTATGTAGCCTTTTCAGATTGGTTTCTTTCACTTAGTAACGTGCATTTAAGGTTCCTCCATGTCTTTCCATGGCTTGATAGCTCATTTCTTTTTAGCACCGAATAACATTCCATTGTCTGGATGTCCCACAGTTTATCCATTCACCAACTGAAGGACATCTTGGTAGCTTCAAGTTTTGGCAATTATGAATAAAGCTGCTATAAACATCCATGTGCAATTATTTTGTGGACATACATTTTCAACTCCTTCGGATAAATACCAAGGAACACGATGGATGGATCGTGTAGTTGAGTATGTTTAGTTTTGTAACCTGCCTTCCAAAATGGCTGGAGCATTTTGCATTCCCACCAGCAATGAATGAGGGTTCCTGTTGCTCCACATCCTCGCCAGCATTTGGTGTTATCAGTGTTTTGGATTTTGGCCATTTCAATGGGTGTGTGGTGATACCTCATTGTGCATTTGATAGGCATTTCCCTGATGACGTACAATGTGGAGCATCTTTTCATGTGCTGATTTGCCATCTGTGTATTTTCTTTGATGAGGTGTCTGTTCCGGTCTTTGGCCCAATTTTTAATTGGATTGTTTGTTTTCTTACTGTTTTTCTCCCCCCACATCTTTTTTTTTTTTTTTTTTTTTTGTGGTACGTGGGCTTCTCACTGTTGTGGCCTCTCCCGTTGCGGAGCACAGGCTCCGGACACACAGGCTCAGCGGCCATGGCTCACGGGCCTAGCCGCTCCGCGGCACGTGGGATCTTCCCGGACTGGGGCACGAACCCGTGTCCCCTGCATCGGCAGGCGGACTCTCAACCACTGTGCCACCAGGGAAGGCCCCCCCCCCACATCTTTATTGAGGTATAATTGACAAATAAAGATTGTATATATTTAAGGTTACAACAGTGATGTTCTGATACAAGTTGCATTGTGAAATAATTACAACAATCAAGCTAATTTACATATCCAGCCCCTCACATGGTTACTTTTTCTTGTGTGTGATGAGAACACTTGAACTTTGCTAAGAGAGTAAATCTTAAGTATCTGATACACTATTGCTAATTATATTTGCCACTCTGTACATTAGATCCACAGAACCTATTCATCCTTAATAACTGAAACTTTGTACCCCTTGACCAATATCTCCCCATCCCCCTCCCTGCCCCTGGCCACCACCATTCTACTCTGCTTTTATGAGTTTAACTTTTTTATATAAGTGAGATCATACAGTATTTATCTTTCTGTGACTGGCTTATTTCATTTAGCATAATGTCCTTAAAGTCCATCCATATTATTCCAGGGATCTGTAGCAAGATGGCAGAGTAGAAGGACCTTGAGCTCACCTTCTCTCATGAGCACACCAAAATCACAACTAACTGCTGAACAACCATCAAAAAGAAAAAGACTGGAACCATCCATGTTGTTCCAAATGGCAGGATATCCTTCCTTTTTAAGGTTGAATAATATTCCATTGTATTTATACACCACATTGTCTTTATCCATTCATCCATGATGGACACTTAGGTTGTTTCCATGCCTTGTTATTGTAAATAATGCTGCGATGAACAGTGGGGTGCAGATATCTCTTCAAGATCCTGTTTTTATTTTATTTCAATGCATACCCACTTAGGATTGCTGGATCATAAGGTAGTTTTATTTTAATTTTTTTTGAAGAACCTCCATATTGTTTTCTATGGTGGCTGCAACCAATTGACATTCCCACCAACAGTGCACAAGGGTTCCCCTTTCTCCTCATCCTGGCCAACACTCGTTATCTCTTGGCTTTTTGATAATAGCTATTCTGATAGGTGTGAGGTGATATCTCGTGGTTTTAATTTGCATTTCCCTGCTGACTAGTCATGTTGAGTGCCTTTTTGTGTACCTGTTGGCCATGAGAAATGTCTATTCAGGTCCTTTGCCCATTTTTAAAGTGGGTTATTTGGGTGTTTTTGCTACTGAGCTAAGTTCCTCATATATTTTGGATATTAACCCATCAGATTATTGTTGGCAAATATTTTCTCCAATCCCATAGGTGGTTGCTTCACTCTGTTGATTAGTTCCTTCACTGGGTAAAAGCTTTTTAGTCTGATATAATCCCACTTGTCTATTTTTGCTTTTGGGGTCATATGGAAAAAAATCATCACCTAGACCAATGTCAAGAAGATTTTCCTCGGTGTTTTCTTCTGGTCTCTTACAATTTCAGTCTTGTATTTAAGTTTTTAATCCATTTTGAGTTGATTTTTATATGTGCTGTGAGATAAGAGTCCCATTTCATTCTTCTGCATTTGGACATCCAGCTTCCCAAAACCATTTATTGAAAAGACTGTCCTCTCCCCATTCTGTGTTATTAGCCCCCCTGTCAAAGATGAGTTAGCCACTGGTGCGTGAACTTATTTCTGGACTCTCCATTCTTTTTTTTTTTGCATTGTGCAGCATGTGGGATCTTAGTTCCCGAACAGGGATCAAACCAGTGCCCCGTGCAATGGAAGCACGGAGTCTTAACCACTGGACCACCAGGGAAGTCCCTGGGCTCTCCATTCTGTTCCATTGGCCTTTATGTCTGTTTTTAATGTCAGTACCATACTGTTTTGATTACTGTAGCTTTGTAATACAGTTTGAAATCATGAAGTGTGATGTCTCCACCTTTGTTCTTCTGGTTCAAGATTGCTTCATTATTCAGGGTCTTTTGTGATTCCATATAAATTTTAGGATTGTTTTTTCCTATTTCTGAGAAAAATGCCACTGGAATTTTGATAGAGATTGCATTGAATTTATAGGTCATTTTAGGTAATAGGGACATTTTAACAATATTAGTTCTTTTTTTTCATATATATATATATATATTTTTTAAATAAATTTATTTATTTATTTTTGGCTGCGTTGGGTCTTTGTTGCTATGCACAGGCTTTCTCTAGCTGCGGCGAGTGGGGGCTACTCTTCATTGTGTTGGCAGGCAGATTCTTAACCACTGCACCACCAGAGAAGTCCCAGGACTATTTTAAACAGAGATGGCAAAAGTGGGCACCCTTTTCTTGTTCCTGATCTTAGAGGAAAAGCTTTCAGCTTGTCACCGTTGAGTCTGAGGTGAGCTTATTGTTGAGTTTTAAGAGTTCTTTGTATATTCTGGATAACAGTTCTTGGTCAGCTGTGTCTTTTGCAAATATATTCTCCCATATATGTATTTTCCTGATGATCTGTCTCGTAAACAGGTGACACAATTTGTGGCTCTTTAAGTCAGTTTATGAACCAGAAGGAGAAGGGAGTTCGTGGGTCGGGAAAGAGCTGCCCAGACCCTTAAACTTTGGAGGAACATTCTGCCGAACGAAGTAGAACGCGAGGACCAGCCTGGAAACAAAAATTGTTCTTTTGAAAAACATTTCAAAAGCCATTTTCTTCACCTGCTCGGCCTGTAACCGCTGAATTCATTAAAATCCAGAAGAAAGAGGGGAAAGGAAGCTGGTGAATTCTAATTTTCTCTTTGCATTTCAATCAGGGCAAACAATGGGCGTCTGCAGCCAGAGGGCTTCAGGCGAGGCTGTCCCCACCCCCGCAGTGTCCCAAACGGAGAGCAGAGCTGGACCCTACAAAGGAAGGAATGAGGCCGCTCCATCTCAGAGTTTTGTTTGCAGGGAGCAGCAGGGCCTCCCTCCCTCTCCAGCCATTTTAGAAAGGGGCTCCGGCTGAATGAGCCTCTTGAATAGCAAACCTTGCTGTCTTGGGGCCCTGCTGATGGTTCCCAGTCCTGGGAGGACTGGGTTGGCTTAACTCCCTCCCTCCCACCCACCCTCGGAGCCCTCACAATGGACACCAGGCAGGAGAGCACCAGAGAGCTGAGGGCACTTGCAAGTTTCATCCTCTCCCGGAGCCCAGTGGCTTTATCAACTAGATCTGAGCTCTGTCTGCAGTGACTTCCTACCTCCAGTGTCCCTCCAGGCTTATAACCCATAAGAACCACAGTGAGCGAACCCACACTACATACACTAGGATGGCTAACTTAAAAAAAAAAAAAATACGATAACAAGCATCGACGAGAATGGGGAGCCTTCATACACTATCGGTGGGATATGAAGATGTACAGCTACTTAGGAGAACAGTTTGGAAGCTCCTCCAAAGGTTAAACGTAGAATTATCATAGAATCTAGCCATTCTCCTAGGTATCTACCCAAGAGCATTGAAAACATATGTTTGCACAAAAACGTATATGGAAATGTTTATAGCAGCATGATTCACAATAGCCAAAGGTGGAAGTAACCATAATGTCCATCAATGCCAAACGGATAAACGAAATGTGGGATAACCCTACAGTGCAGCATTACTCAGCCATGAAAAGGAGGGAAGCACTGATACTCACTACAACATGGATAAACCTCGAAAACACGGTGCTCAGTGAGAGAAGCCAGACACATAAGGCCGCATAGTGTGTGATTCCACTGATGTGAAACGTCCAGAACAGACAAATCCACAGAGACAGGAAGTGGATCCGTGGTTATCAGGGGCTGGGGAGAGGGAATGGGGACAGCGTTTCCTTTTGGGGTGATGAGAATGTTCTGAAATCAGATACTGGTGATAGTTGCACAACTCTGTGACTATACTGAAAACCACTGAATTGTATAAAGCAGTGAGTTTTAGGCTATGTAATTCACTCAATTTTTTAAAAAAATTTATTTTATTTATTTATTTGGCTGCACCTGGTCTTAGTTGCGGCGTGCGGGATCTAGTTCCCTGACCAGGGATCGAACACAGGCCCCCCGCATTGGGAGCACAGAGCCTTAGCCACTGGACCCTCAGAGAAGTCCCAGTAATTAACTCAATTTAAAAAACTTTTTTTTTAAAAGACAAATACCATATGATATCACTTACATGTGGAATCTAAAATATGACACAAATGAGTATATCTGTGAAACAGAAACAGATGCACAGACATAGAGAACAGACTTGTGGTTGCCAAGGGGGAGGAAGGGGGAGGGAGGGATGGATTGGGAGTTTGGGATTAGCAGATGCAAACTATTATATATAGGATAGATAAAAAGGTCCTACTGTATAGCACAGGAAACTATATTCAATATCCTGTGATAAACCATAATGGAAAAGAATATGAAAAAGAATGTATATATATGTATAACTGAGTCAATTTAATGTACAGCAGAAATTAACACAACATTGTAAGTCAACTATACTCCAATAAAACTACAAAAAAAGGAAATTTGCTGGTGGTCCAGTGGCTAGGACTCAGCACTTTCAGCACTATCACTGCTGAGGCCCTGGGTTCGATCCCTGGTCAGGGAGCTAGGATCCCACAAGCTGTGAGCAATGCAGCCAAAAAAGAAAAAAAAAAAAATTACTTTTTTTAACCTTCAGGGCCTCCTGAGGCAAACTCCTAACTCTCGGCCTCCCTCCAGCCCCTCTTCCTGTCCCACCTCGGGGCCTTTGCCCGAGATGTCCCCTCTGTCTGGCGCACTCCTCTGTGGCCTGTCCAGCCCCATACCCCACATGCATCCTTCAGCTCCCAGCTCAAACTTCTTCCAGAAGTCTTCACTGACCCCCCAGACCAGGTCGATCTCCCTTAAACCATCCTCCTAACCCGCTGTTCCTTCCCAGTGGTGCTCACAGTTGTGATTTTATATTTCGGAGTGTGGTTATTTATTGAACGTTGGTCTCCCCCTACTAGCTCGTGAGGTGCCTAAAGGTAGGGATCTGGTCTCTCTTGGTCACTGCTGGGTCCTCAGCACCCAGCGGAGGCCTGGCACATAGTAGTTGCACAATAAGTGTCTGTTGACTAGGTGAATGAATTGTTACTGAACCGATTTTGGGTCCCCTCGCCCGTGCACAGCAAAGCCAGCCTACTGGGTTTTGGTTGAAACTGGCAGGACTCTCCTGGGTACAGAATCCCCTCTGTGTCCCCTGCTTCTCGTTTGGGAAAGCTCTAGTCTCCTAGGCTTTCCCCCAGTTCCAAAGAGCTGGCACAGCAGTTATTAATTAGGGAAGCAAGGGGATGCAGAAACAAAGGAAAAACAGTCAAGCAAGAAAAGTAATAATAGCTTAAACAATACTTCAGTGATAAAAGTGTCTTCGTTCCTCCTCAAGGGGTATACATAACAACCTGACACAATATCTTTGAGTTGTTTTGCAGAAACTAAGACCCCCCACCCAGGTGGAGGATGGTGACTACATGCTGACCACAAGCACTAGACCCCAGACTGGTTGGAACCAGAAGGCTGATGACGGAGATTCCTGAAACATCACCCTGTTACCTCACCACCAACCAATCAGAAGAAGGTCCACAAGCTGATCCTACACCCCACACCCCACACCCTTAATGTTGCCTTTAAAAGCCCTTCCCCGAAAGCCCCTGGGGCGTTCGGGTCTTTTGAACATGAACTGCCCATTCTTCTCACTTGGCACCTACAATAAACACTGTACTCTCCTTGCCTCACCATGTTACCAAATTGACCTTGGGTCCGTTTGCCTGCCACACAGCAATGCCAATCTACTGACACTGGGTTGTGGCCCACAGCCAGCAAGGAACTGAGGCCCTCAGTCCCACAGCCCACGAGGACTGAATCCTGCCAACAGCCATGGAGGAAGCTTGGAAGCAGCTCCTTGCCAGTTGAGCCTTTAGATGAGGTGGCAGCCCCTGACCGACACCTTGTTATAACCTGTAAGACCCTCAGGCAGGGCACCTACTTGAGCTGCACCCAGAGCCCTGCCCACAGAGATTGTGAGATAAGAAATATTGTTTTTCAAGCTGTTAAGTTCTGGGATTACTAGTTATGCAGCAATAGCTGACTGATACACTGACCACAGTGTCAGATGCACAGAAGGGGGCTCAATGGTTTTGATGATTCCTGTCATTGTGGCAGTGATGAGCCCACTCCTGAAGAATAGATGTTCTGACGGGGGACCCCAGACCACCACCACCCTCCACCACAACCCTCCCTTCAAAGAGCCTGCAGCAAGTCCCACAGCAGAGTCGTCATTTGGGACCTAAGCAGTCACGTTTAATTGCACCTGGCTTCCATTCCAGGGAGCCTCTCGCTGCATGTGGCTTCAGGGAGCCATGATGCCCTCTTTCAGTGAAGGATCTGGTCCTCCCCTGACCCCTTACAAAGGTGTGTGAGGAGCAGTCCTGGGTTGAGGCTGGGTCACCCTCTCCTGGGGCTTTGAAACTGGAACAGGTGACAGGAGGGGAGGGAGACATCATGAGGCCATGCGGCAAAACTGACTGCCCCTTATTTCCATTCTGTAAGTCCCCCTCCATATCCTACCACTCAATCCCATCCCCTCCAAGACAGCCAGAAGTGGTTTCTGTCACTTGCCACCGAACAATCCTGTGAGATACAAGCCCATCCTAATCACAGGGTTCAGTGACCAGGAGACAGAAGCCAAGTGGACCCTAAATATTCCTGCACCATGGGGCTGCAAGTGGCTCTGAGGGAGGCAGGGGGCCCTAAATGATCCCAATCTGCAGAGAAGAAAGGGCATCCCCTGTGGCAGCGCCAGCCAGTCCCAAGTCCAAGAGGCTGGCTCAGGGCAGAACTGGACACAGTCTCCTGCTATTACACTGCATTTTCTCATCTTGAACCCTCCTCCTTCAGCCTCCTACATTTATTTTTTTCTAAATTGACGTTACTATTGCACCAGGATAAAAACAACCCCCAATGGTGGCCCAGGTTTTTTTTTAAATAATCTAAATAATGTTTTGGATTTTTTTTTTAAGTGGGAAGAAAAAAACTAATTACATCTTTGAGGGAGGAAAATCGTAAATCACGGAGCTACAGTGACAACATGGGGGACTCAGGCCAGGACCGCAAGACGGCAACAACTTCTTATCTCATTACAGTTTAATTAAGAATTATGTTTGAGCAGCTTCTGTTTCATTATCATCGGGCCCAGCTTACTTCTAATCTTTTTCTACCCGGCGTACAGGAGGGTCTGGTCCAAGATGCGCGCTAATGAATTTACAATTCTCTCTTTGGGGAACTTTAATAAAATTAGCCCGTGAAGAAGATGAACACAGATATGGTAAACTTCTGGAGGGAACATTTGCTTTCAATTACAGGAGTTCTGGAGTAAAGGGCCAAGGGGGTCCCCAGGGGGACTGTGGAAGCAGCAGGAAGGATGCCAGCGGGCCCTGCTGTGTGATCCGGGCCACACTTCACTCCCCTGGCAGAGGAAGGTAGGCGCTCGTGAGTTTCCCTGTAGACTGAGCATCTGCTGTATACCAGGCCCCAGGCTGGGTGCCCCAGATACAGGGAGGCACCTTTGGGGGAGCAGGCAGATGAGACAAACGCTATTATCAGGTACAAATAATTGTATAAGCATGGCTATGAGAATTTCTCCAAAGGCGAGCACAGGAAGGATGCAGGAAGCTGGACCAGGGGGTTCAAACTGGATGGGGGCATCAGGAGAGGCTTCTGGAGGAGGTGGCATTTAAGCTGAGACCCAAAGGATGAGCTGGAGTTGGCCAGGAGAACGGGGGGCGGAAGGTGCTCCAGGGAGCAGCCCAGGGAAAGGCCTGCGAGGTGGAAGGGGCTTGGTGCCTTTGAAGAATTTGGGGGTGAAGAGTGTGGCGTGGAGCAAGGTCCAAGAGGTGAAGGCAATGGATGCTGGACCTTGAAACTGACACTGAGGAGTCTTTCCTAAGAAGAATAGGGGGCCTTGTGGACGAGGGTGTGGAAGTCCCAAAAAGCACTATTTACTAGAACTTTCTGCAGTGATGGAAATGGTCTCTATCTGTGCTGTTCAATACAGTAGCTTCTAGATACACATGGTCATTGAACACATAAAATGTCACCAGCATGACTGAAGAGCTGGATTTTCAATTCTATTGAATTTGAATTAATTTGAATTTAAATAGTCACATGTGAGCACAGCGAATGGAGTCAATAGTTTATTGTAACTTTGTATGGAATATACTCTATAAAGATATCAAATTACTATGTGGTACACCTGAAACCAATATAGTATTTTAGGTCAACCATACTTCAATTTAAAATAAATAAATAGGGACTTCCCTGGTGGCACAGTGGTTAAGAATCTGCCTGCCAATGCAGGGGACACGGGCTTGAGCCCTGGTCCGGGAAGATCCCACATGTCGCGGAGCAACAAAGCCCGTGTGCCACAACTACTGAGCCTGCGTTCTACAGCCGGCAAGCCACAACTACTGCGCCCGTGTGCCACAACTACTGAGGCCTCAAGCCATAACTACTGAGCCTGCGTGCCACAACTACTGAAGCCCATGCTCCACAACAAGAGAAGCCACCGCAATGAGAAGCCTGCACACTGCAACGAAGAGTAGCCCCCACTGGCTGCAACTAGAGAAAGTCCACGTGCAGAAACAAAGACCCAATGCAGCCAAAAAATAAATAAATAAAAAGACATACATTGAAGATACGCACTCTTTACTGTATGGAAAACCTCAGTTAATTTTTTTTCTGTTTTTGGAAAAAGAGAATGATCTGATGCCAAAAAGCACATGAAAAGATGTTCAGCATCATTAGACATTAGGGAAATGTAAACTAAAACCACAATGAGGGGCTTCCCTGGTGGCGCAGCGGTTGAGGGTCCGCCTGCCGATGTAGGGGACACGGGTTCGCGCCCCGGTCCGGGAAGATCCCACATGCCGCGGAGCGGCTGGGCCCATGAGCCACGGCCGCTGAGCCTGCGCGTCCGGAGCCTGTGCTCCGCAACGGGAGAGGCCACAACAGTGAGAGGTCCACGTACAAAAAAAAAAAAAAAAAAACTAAAACCACAATGAGATACCATTACATGTATTAGAAGAGCTAAAACAGAAAATGGTGATGATACCAGATGCTGGGGAGGCTGCAGGAAAACTGGATCTCTCACTTGTTACTGGTGGGGATGTAAAATGGTAGAGCGACTTTGGACCTCGGATCGGCAATTTCTTTAAAAACCAAACATGTGGCTGCCATACAGCTTGACAAATGCATTCCTGGGCATTTATCCCAGAGCAATGAAAACATATGTTCATACCAAAAAGTGTACACAAATATTCATAACAGCTCCACTCATACGAGCAAAATACTGGAAACCAAACGTCCTTCAGTGATTGAACGGGTGAACACATGTTGGCAAACCGATACCTGGAATATTACTCAGCCATAAAAAGGGAAAACTGATCGATACACACAGCAACCTGCACAGACCTCAGGGCAGTCACGCAGAGCAAAGACAGTCGATCACAGAAGGTTATGTGCTGTCTGATTTCATTTATACAATATTCTCAAAATGACAAAACCAAAGAGATGGAGAGCAGATTAGTGTTTCCTGGGGGCAGGGGAGCACAGGTGGGGTTAATATAAAAAACTAGCGTGAGAACATGACCCAGCAATCCCACTCCTGGGCATAGACCCAGACAAAACTATAATTCGAAAAGATACATGCACCCTTATGTTCAGAGCAAGACTGTTCACGATAGCCAAGACATGGAAACAACCTAAATGTCCATCGACAGATGAATGGGTAAAGAAGATGTGGTACATATATACAATGGAATACTACTCAGCCATAAAAAAGAATGAAATAACACCATTTGCAGCAACATGGATGGACCTAGAGATTATCATACTGAGTGAAGTAAGTCAGACGGAGAAAGACAAATACCATATGCTATCACTTATATGTGGAATCTAAAATATGACACAAATGAACTTATCTATGAAACAGAAATAGACTCACAGACATAGAGAACAGCCAAGGGGGAGAGGGGATGGGGAAGGGAAGGATTGGGAGTTTGGTGTTAGCAGATGTAAACTATTATATATAGGATGGATAAACAACAAGGTCCTAGGGACTTTCCCAGTGGCGCAGTGGTTACGAATCCGCCTGCCAGTGCAGGGGACGGGTTTGAGCCCTGGTCTGGGAAGATCCCACATGCCGTGGAGCAACTAAGCCTGTGAGCCACAACTACTGAAGCCCATACGCCTAGAGTCCGTGCTCCGCAACAAGAGAAGCCACCGCAATGAGAAGCTTGTGCACTGCAACGAAGAGTAGCCCCTGCTCGCCGCAACTAGAGAGAGCCCGCGTGCAGCAACAGAGACCCAACGCAGCCAAAAAAAAAAAAAACCAAGGTCCTACTGTATAGCACAGTGAATTATATTCAATATCCTGTGATAAACCGTAATGGAAAAGAATATGAAAAGAATATATATATGTATAAATGAGTCACTTTGCTGTACAGCAGAAATTAACACAATATTGTCAATCAACTATACTTCCATAAAATTAAAAAAAAAAAGAAATATTATGAGAGAATTGCTTTGTGGAGTTGGAGAAGTAGAAGTCCTGGATCTTGACAGTGTTGATGGGTACACAAATCCATCTATGGAATAAAACTGCATACACACACACACACACACACACACGTCAAAAAAACAATGAGATCTGAATATCATCATCTAATTAAGAGTACTATCCCAATGTCAATTTCCTGGATTTGATATTGCCCTAGAGCCATAAAAAAATGTCAGCACTGAGGGAAGCTGGGTGAAGGGTACACAGGACTCTATGTACTATTTTTGCAACTTCCTGTCCATCTATAATTATTATTAAAAAAAAAGTTAAAAACCCAAAAGATTAGATCTGATTAGCAATGGGTTAAGAAACAGAGGCTCTTGGCAAGACTAATAGAACCTCACGTGTGTGTGTGTGTGTGTGTGTGTGTGTGTGTGTGTGCGCCAAAAGTCCCTGTGATTATTAGCACCATAAAATCAAAGAGGCAGAGAGAGGTGTGTGCAGAGAGAGGGTGCAATATGTTGGGAGAAAAATATGCCAAAATTGTCCCCAACAGTTGATGGTTTCTTTTACTTTACTTAAAGATTCGCGCATAGCTGAAGACTAAAACTGTACGGACCATAGGATAAAACAAATTGCATATTTTGTTTTCTAAGATAAATTCCTCAGTGAATGCCTGCAATTATGTGTTTCAAATTCTGGCACCTGATTTGTGTGGATGTTCTGTCTGGTGGTTGGTAGCATCTTGGATCCTAGATTGCTTAGGAAGGCTCAGAGCTCCAGGGGCTGGGAGCTTTCCAACTTGTCCTAGTCGGCTTGAGCTGCCATAACAAAATACCATCGACTGGGCGGCTTAATTCCTCACAGTTTTGGAGGCTGGAAGTCCGAGATCAGGGTGCCAGCATGGTTGGGTTCTGGCAAGAGCCCTCTCCCTGGCTTGCAGATGGCCTCTTTCTTGCTATGTCCTCACATGGCCCAGAGAGAGAGAGAGAGAGAGAGCTCTGGTCCCTTCAGCTCCTTAGAAGGACACTAATCCCATCATGGGGGCATCACCCTCATGACCTCATCCAAACCCAATTACCTCTAAAAGGCTCCACCTCTAAATACCATTACACTGGGGATTAGTGTTTCAAAATAGGGATTCGGGAGTGGGGGATGGACACATTCAGTCCATGGCAGAATTCACCCTGAAATAGAATCACAGGCCCACATTTCCCCCCTCTTCCAAAGGCTGTCCCTGGGGCCCAGGAAACCACCTCTGAAAACAAAAACAAAACAAAACCCCTGGGATGTGGGGTTTCCAGGACAAGCCTGAATGGAGATCAAAGATGCTCTGAGGGGCTTCCCTGGTGGCACAGTGGTTAAGAATCCACCTGCCAATGCAGGGGACACGGGTTCAAGCCCTGGTCCGGGAAGATCCCACATGCCTCAGAGCAACTAAGCCCGTGCACCACAACTACTGAGACTGCGCTCTAGAGCCCGCATGCCACAACTACTGAAGCCCGTGCACCTAGAGCCTGTGCTCTGCACACAACAAGAGAAGCCACCGCAATGAGAAGCCCGTGCAATGCAACAAAGAGTAGCCCCCGCTCATCGCAACTAGAGAAAGCCCCACACGCAGCAACGAAGACTCAATGCAGCCAAAATAAATTAATTAATTAATTTTTTTTAAAAAATTTAAAAAAAACAAAGCTGCTCTGAGTACAGAGAAACTGGATCTCATGTTCTGTTGGTGAGAATGTATAATGGTACAGCCCCTGTGGGACACAGCTCAGCAGCTTCTTAAAACACAAAACACTTACCATACGATCCAGCAATTGTACTCCTGGGCATTTATCCCAGAGAAAGAAAAACTTATGTCCTTGCAAAAACCTGGACATGAGTGTTTGTTGCTGCTTTATTCGTAATAGACGAAAACTGGGAACAACCCCAATGTCCTGCAACAGGGATTCACCCATTAAGCAAACCATGGTCCATCCACACCAGGGAATACTACTCAGTAAAGAAAAGGCACAGACGCTTAGATGAACCTCAAGGGCATTACTCCGAGTAAAAACAGCAATCTCAAAGCACAACGTACTGTACTCTTGCCTTTATACAACATTCTTGAAATAACCAAAATTATAGAGATGGAGGAGAGATCTTTGTGGATATGGAACAGATCTGTATCCAGATGGTGGTTACAAGAGTCAACACACATGTGTGATACAATTGCACAGAATGAGACACAAGGTACCCACGTCAGTTTCCTGGTTTGGATATTATACTAAGGGTGGGTTATGTAAGATACATATAATCATATACATAATTGTATACTGTTTCTCTCTGTACAATCTTGGCAACTTCCTTTGGATCTAGAATCATTCCAAAATAAAAAGTTAAAAAAAAAAAAAAAGAATGGGCTGAGGTCTGTGGTCTTATATATGACAAATCTTCCCAGCAGCAGAAACTCACCCGAGATCACATGACTCCCTGGGAGACCCCAAGCACTAAGAGTGAGGCAGCTCGGGGACCTCTGCAGAAGCCACTGCCCCATCTGCCCATAAGGGGCGCACGGAACTTCAAGAGTTAGGAACCTACGCCTCCTGCATTGCCCATGACCCTGGCAGAAGCTGAATTGAAACAATCAGCCTTACCAACCACAGGGTGGGCAGAAGCGCGATCTACATTCGCTGACTGTTCTCACCATGCTCCAGGGCCCCGGCGAGTGGCCACGAGGCACACATGTGCAGTGTGATGGGGGCAGAGTGATGGGCACCTCCAATGATTCACGTGTGCGGCGCCCAGACACACGGAGACCATGGACCGCTTGCCCGAAAGCCTATTCTGGCAAGTCCTGCCTCCAGGCCTTTGCTCGGGCTGGTCCTTCTGCCTGATAGCCCTCCTCCTGTCCCACCAAGCCTTTTCTGGCTTGCATCCTGGTCTACAGATGCATCTTCCTCTAAGGATTTCAGACTACCTTCGCACAGTCAATCAACACACCCACAGATTGAGATCTAAGCAGTGAACACAGCTGTCCTTGGCAACCAGGGCACACAGAGAGAAGGGTACATAACACAGCAAAATCAGGGGGCAGGGCAGGCTTCCTGGAGGAGGTGACCTCCAACTGAGAGCCAAAGGAGAAACAGGAGAGAGATAGGTAAAGATGAGGGGTCCAGCATCCCAGGCAGAGGGAACAGCAAGTGCAAAGGTCCGGAGGAGGTGAGTTTGGGGGCCTGCAAGTCTTGCCTGGAGTATAAAAGCAGAGAAACAGGGAGGTGATGCCACCCAGAGAGTGACATAGTTCATTCCCGACTTTGCTCCCTGTCACAAAAACAACAACTAACAGCTATTCATGGAGAAGGAACCATTGAGAATATCGTAGAACATCCAGTTAAGGCTGAGCATATCCTGCGCCACAGAGACCAAGACAGGCTGCATCAGAGGGTAAGAGAAGCAGCGGCATACCAACCGCATTGCCCCTCCCCCCAGCCAGCACAGTACCGACCGAGCGGGCTCCTCCAGTGGGCTCAGAGAACCCAGGGTGGACATCCAGCTCCCCCAGCGTTGTGGGTTGCTTCTTGGGAGCCCCCGCTTTGGTCTCGCCCCACGGAGACTGCAGGGGCCTCTTCGGGGCTTGACCACGGGAATAGGACCAAGATGGAGAAGGGGGGAGGGGCTTGCAACAATCAGCCCTGGGATCTTGGCAAACAGAGTTCCTACCTGCGGCGTCCAAGTAGTCATCTCAGCCAGCAGCTTTGCTCATCTGCAGAACCAGGATGGTGACAGTGTGACCAAGGAACTTGGCGGGATGCAGGTCTGCCTGACGTGGACCCTCAAAGGAGGAGCCCTGCGGGCCCTGGAGCCTCGTCTGGCCCCCTCCAGCTCAGGCAGGGACGCTAATTCATAGCCCCGCCCACCACTGCGTGGTGCTGGGGCGGGGGCCCTGTGGACCAGAAGGCCTGACTGGTAACAGCTGGGGGGCTGTGAAACCCAGCAAGGCTGGAGGGGAGGGTCTGGTAGGCAGAGCTGATGGTCTGCAGAGCAAAGCCAGTGGCCCCGTACATACATACAAGGGAACCGCCATAACACTATAGGTGGATATCTCCACAAAAACTTTTCAAGCCAGGAGAGAATGGGATGACAGATACAAAATATTGAAAGAAAAAAAAAATGTCAACCAAGAATTCTGTATCCGGCAAAGCTGTCCTTCAGAAATGAAGAAGAGATAAAGACACCCACAAAATGGACAACAGCTGAGGGAGTTATCACCGGGACACCTGCCTTACAAGAAATGTTAAAGGGAGTTAAGTAGCAACAAAAGCTACTAATGGAAAAAAAAAAAAAAAGAAAGAAGCTACTAATGGGGCTTCCCTGGTGGCGCAGTGGTTGAGGGTCCGCCTGCCGATGCAGGGGACACGGGTTCGTGCCCCGGTCCGGGAGGATCCCACATGCCGCGGAGCGGCTGGGCCCGTGAGCCATGGCCGCTGAGCCTGCGCGTCCGGAGCCTGTGCTCCGCAACGGGAGAGGCCACAACAGTGAGAGGCCCGCGTACTGCAAAAAAAAAAAAGAGAGAGAGAATGTAAAAACAGGACTTGTCTGGCAGTTCAGTGGTTAAGACTCCGCACTTCCAATGCAAGGGGCGCGGTTTCATTCCCTGGTCGGGGCACTAAGATCCCACATGCCAAGGGGCACGGCCAAAAAAAAAAAAGAATGTAAAAACACCCTTACTCCCCAGGCCGTACAGAAACAGACATGGGGCTGGATCTGGCTGGTGGGCTAGGGTTTGCCAACCCCTGTTCTACTTGTTTGGGTGGTGGTAACCCAGGTGTCTCTCTCTATATGCAAAACCATCAAGTTGTACTCTTAAGGTTGTAGCATCATTTTATAGTTAAGTGATAACTCAATTTGTAAAAGCAAAAGGGAAAAATAAATGCGGGTAATTCTATGGGGATTTTCTAGAAAAACAAACAAGGAACAAGGCCAAATTTCATTAGAACTGAGATTTCATCTTCGTGGAAACAGTCTCAAGACAATGACTGCATCTCCCTGGGGACGTGTGGACATCTGTCAACACACAGAGAACAGCGTGTAGGAGGGCCCCCCGCCAAAATGTGATAGGGTCTGACCTCTGAGAGGAGGGTCCTGGCTGAGGAAACAGGCAGGAGGTGGAGAAAGATTTAGCTTTATGCCTAGTGTTCAGTGGCATATTTGCATTTGATGTGTGCAATTAAAAATGAATACAGACCCCAGACAATTGAAAACATACATTCATTCACGAACTTGCCCACAAAAAGGAGAGGAGCCCTGACACTCGCTACAACGTGGATGGACCCTGAGAACACGATGCTCAGTGAGAGAAGCCAGACACAGGATACACAGCGTGTGATTCCATTGATGGGAAACGTCCAGAACAGGCAAATCCACAGAAATGGAGGGTGGATTCGTGGTTGCCAGGGGCTGGGGGAGGGGGAAAGGGGATGATGCTAATGGGGACGGGGTTTCTTTCTGGGGTGATAAAATGTTCTGGAATTAGAGGCGATGGCTGCACAACCTTGTAAATACAATAAAAGCCACTGAACTGTACACTTTAAAAGGCTGAGCTTGCTGACATGTGACATATCCCCATATAAACTCTAAAAGGAAAACGGTGAAATCAGAACAAGCCTTGTGCCTGAGTTAACTGTATGACGCCAATTTGGTTTGGATAAGGTAGAACAGCTCTGTAACATAGGATGATAGGGGAGCTTGGGTGAAGGGGACATAGGACTTCTCTGTACTATTTCTGGTAACTTCTTTTGTCTTAAGCTATTTCAAAATAAAAGGTAATAATAATTATTATTATTATGGAAATAGATCTGAGATTCGGCCAGGTCTGTCTGTTCCCTGGAACAGCCTCTGGGCAGCGGAGGGTGAACCAGATCAGGAGGACAAATGGCCCCCAGACCCACCCCCCCCCCCCCCCCCCCGCTCACCTCGCCAACCCCACCCCCTGCCAGGAACAGAGGACCTAGGACCTTAAAATGGAAACACTCAGACACGCAGCAAACACCTTTTAATGCAACAGCCCAAATGGCATGAGGAGATTATTAGTTTTCTGTAAGATTTGATTCAATTAATTAGTTCCCAAATATCTGCCTATCCATGCAAGCAAAGGCAAACAGAGATAAATCCCAGCCCGGCCTTGCTTCATCTTTTAAAGGCAATTAACTCTTCATTATTAGCTTTTAATTAGGGAGTAATAATGGCCTCATTAATACGCTTTATTACACTTGTCACCAGGCAGCTGTTCTGAACGGATTCTGTTATCAGATGGTCATGACCCTGGTGTCAATATGTTTAATCCAGCGGAGGCAGGGGTTCAAGGGCTGCTCTCCACCCCTTTCCCGGGGGATGCAGGGCTAGTCCATCAGCCCCGCCTAGTTCTTTGGGTTTTTTTTTGCGGTACGCAGGCCTCTCACTGCCGTGGCCTCTCCCGTTGCGGAGCACAGACTCCAGACGCGCAGGCTCAGCGGCCATGGCTCATGGGCCCAGCAGCTCCGCGGCTTGTGGGATCCTCCCGGACCGGGGCACGGACCCACGTTGCCTGCATCGGCAGGCGGACTCCCAACCACTGTGCCACCAGGGAAGCCCCCCCCTAGTTTTAGTATCGTGGCCCTTCAGGGGATTCACAGGGTCTCCTGACTCCCACTCTGGGCTGATCCTAACATTTCCCCACTCAGAATCCTTCCAGAGATCCCAGTCCTCTTCCAGCAAAATGCACAAAAGCCAAGCTCCTCCCTGGGGCAAGCTCCCTCTGTCTCCTCCCGCCCTCCCATCACTCACCCTGTTCCAGCCACACTGGTGGCTGTGAATGTCCCTGGCCCGCCCGTGCATTGTCCCTCCTCTGCTCTGCAATTAGATACAAGGTTAATCATTGCAACTTTCTTTGAAAGAGCTCCATGCTGGAAACCCCAGCTGAAGAAGGTTCAGTAAGAAGCAGTGAAAGCTGAGGATAATAGTCTCATGAAATACCCACAAGCAGCTGTGGGTATGAATGAATTCACGTGGCTTCACTTGCAATCACATATGTCCACGGACTGGTGAGCATACAAAACAAACTGTGGTCCAGACCTGCATGGAATACTATACAGCTATGAAAAAGGAACTCCCTGCTGAAACACGCAATGAGGGTGGATCTCAAGTACACTGTGCTGAGACAAAGAAGCCAGACACACATGGCTACATTCTGCAGGATTCCATTTACAGAAAGTTCTAGAACAGGTCACACTAATCTAGAGGAGTAGAAAACAGATCAACAGTTGCCTTGGAGCTTGGAGGGTGATGAGGCAATACTGTGGAGGGAGGGAGATGTTCTATATCATGTTTTGGGTGGTGGTTATTCATGAGAATGCATTTGCCAAACTTATAGAACTGTGAGAGTGAAGATATGTTTATGGTACGTAAATGATGGCTTAATAAAAAAGAAATTTAAAAATTGTATCAGTGGCTTGGAAGTGGTTCATTGAGTTGTAAAAGCTGTGCTAAAATCGTAAGGTAAATACCTAGAAAGATGCTGTTAGCGTGAGTGGTAGTTACAGGTCAGCCCAAACAGGAAACAGAGAATCTGTATGTGCCAGGACTCATCAAGTCGCGAGCGTGAGGAATTCTCACAAGCACTGGAAAGAGTGTGAATGGAAAGTACAGCAATCGATCGGCATTTATTAGCTCTGTGGTCACTCGAGCCCTGTTCCTGGTGTCAACAGTTAGGAAATGCTCTTGAAAGATGATGTGGGGCCCCTAGCAATCTGAGCCACAAAAAAATATAACAGAACCGGACGAAATACTTTTCAAACAAAACTCAGTGACCTTTGGGCTCAACCAAACGTTTTTATCCCACTCTCAAACTTGAGCGAAATAAGGCAATTATTGTTGTGAACTGGTTGTTAAACACAGCCATTATGAAAAATAAAATTATATAAGCTTCCAATGAAATAAATTATATTAAAAACAAAGCAATAAATATTCAAAACTCATCACTTGCTACTTATTTTACCGTGTTTTGCTATCATGTATGTTCTTCAGGTTTTTTATATTTATTGTATCTGGTGGAAACACTATATAATGGTGGGCTACTGTGCTTCTTTTTATGATTCTGCAATCAGTGACATCAGGTTGCTAGCTTGAATTCAGCCATGGTGACAGTATTTACACCCTGTAAATAAGCAAATACTACCAATCCAAAGAATGAAGGAAGGAAGGAAGGATGTCAAGGACATCGCTCAGCCTCTCTCTTGTAAAATGGCTGCTGTGGCTCTGGCCATCATGCCCACATTCCATATGGGAGGAAGAGGTAAGAGGAATGGGAAAAAAGGGCAGCACCAGCCTTGACTGTCCCTTTCACGAGGAAGTAAAAAACTTCTCCAGAATTCCCTGCCTATGTCTCATTGCCCAGAACCATGTCATATGACCATATATAGCTGCAAGGGAGGCTGGGAAGGCAAGTACTTTGACTTCCCAGCCTTTAATGTAAAGGAGGAGGACAAGGGAGAAGCAATTGGGGATGTCTGCTGGGTTTTTCCACCAACAGCATCTGCCTTGTTTAATCACTAAAAACTTTTTCTCTAAGGAAGGATCTTTACAATTAAGTATTTCTCTGTGAGCCACAGGGTAGCCAGGGGAAGGCGAGGTGGGGTGGGTACTCAAGGGCCACCAGCTTGGGGGACAACCAGGAGGAGCTATGGCTACATAAATAGGTGGTCGCTCATAAACTACAAATTCCACACAGCTTTATATAGCAAAAACAGCCAGTAGCAGTGACTTGCCTTCTCATGGGGACACAGCAATGAAAATGATTATGAAACCAGTCCCATCACCCTCTTCAAGCTGAGCAGCAGCAACAAGACTCTGTCCACTGAAGGACGCAGGCATTCCTGGGAAAAAGTGCTCACGTGCGTTTTTGAAACATGCGTATTGAGATATTTCTCTGCAACACTGATCATGCTGCCCACGTCTGCGGCTGTTATTTCAGACGGCTGCTCACCAGGAGTGTGACCGGGAGGTGTTCAGCCACTCGGGAAGCCCGGGGCAATCCCTTTGGGGCTGCCATTCCTAACTCTGAGAACAAATTGGGGTTTCTTAAGAAAATGGAGCTCCGTCACCAGAGGTCTGAGCCTTCAGTGATGATTTTCTTTTCCTGCTGGAGAAGAAGACGGATGATTCATCATGGGGGTATATTTTAAAACCACATCCATACACTTCAGCAGACACAAATGTGGGATCTTTGCAGCGTTAACACAACCAAACTTGGGGTGTGGAGTGTGTGATCCTTCCCCAAATGGCAAGGACCAGTTTTTTCCAGCCTGCAGTGATAGACAGGGGTCTTTGGCAAGACATGCCTGCATTTTCCCCGTCCTAGTTTGAGCTGATGTCCAGCCACCAGCCGTTTGCTGACAGTCTCACTACTCAGTAATTATGGGCTTGGTTTTTCTAATTTCACAGAATCAAATAAGAGAAGGGTAAGCCTGGGTGTGGCCCCTGACCCACAGCTCAGCCAGTGACGCGGGGCTGGATGGATACAGCACGGTGAAAGATTGAACATCAAATCAGCCCTCTCGCTGGCAGGAAATGGTCATCGGGGAATTTTAAAATTCTGTGTTTCAAGACAGTTCTGACAAAAGGCTTTTAATCATCTGAAAGGATGCTCAACCTGACTCATTATAAAAGGAATAAATGTTAAGGCCATGATCAGATATAGCTTTTTACCGATCCGATAGATGGGGATCACAGGCTAGGTGAGAGCTTTCATCCTGGAAGGTACGGGGAGGAGGCATCCTCCTCCAATGCACGTCGGGGTGCACAAGGTATTTGGGGGGGTCACCTGGCTGCAGGAATTAAAAGTAAAACGACAGAAGCTTCCACCCATCAGTCCTCCCCTCCCCACCCCCGTTTTTAGATATTTATTCTAGAGAAACATGCACACGTAATAACAAAACTGCTTTGCTATAGCATAGCTCATAATTGGAAAAAATTGGAAATAACCTCCGAGCCCATCAATAGGGTATTGATTAAACAAATTAACAGTCCATCTGCACTATGGAATATTACTTTTTACCAAAGAACAGGGCAATTCTTTGTGTAAAAATGTGGACCCTTCTCCAACCAGTCATTCATGCCCCTGCTCTACCCTAACTGCCCCTTTTCAGGGTCAGCAGGGACCCCCACGCTGTTAAACCCAAAGAATGGTCATTCTGATTCCACCTGATCCAGCCCCCATCATTACCTATCTGGACCAACTCACTTGCCTCCACCCTGGTTCCAGGCTCCTGCCCTGGCCACCTACAGTCTGTCCTCCCCGCCGCAGCCACCAGAGGGAGCCTGTGGGCACCTGAATAAGGTCCTGCCCCTCCTTTGCCCCAGCCCTCCAGGACTCCCACCTTCCTGGGGGTAAAAGCCCGAGTCCTCCCCATGGCCCACAAGGCCCTGCACGACCTGCCCCGTCCCCTCCCTGCCCTCTCCTCCTCCCTCTCTCCCCCTCGCTCACTCTGCTCCAGAAACACGGGCCTCCTCACTGTCCCTCCGATGAACCAGTTATGGTCCTGCCCCAGGGCCTTTGCACAGGCTATGCCCTGCACGGGAACTCTCTTCCCCTAGATGTACACCTGACTCACTCCCTCACTTCCTTCAGGTCTTTGCTCAAATGTCACCTTCTCAGTGAGACTCTGAACATTCTATATAAAATAGTAACCCGACTCTCCACCCTCATCTCTCTTACTTTCTTTTCTTCATGTAGCATTTATAGTCTTCTAACCTGTTCCATAGTTTGGTTATTCACACTATCTGCCTCTCCTGAGAGGCAGTGAGCTCCCATGGACAGGATTTTTTTTTTGCCTATCTTCTTCCCCCGTATAGCCCAAGCTCCCAGAACAGAGCCAGGACAGCAAAGGCCCTCCGCCAGCATTTGCTGAGTGACTGAATGTGAACGGTTTGAACGTAAACTTTCACCCCTACGTTAACTGATCAGAATTCATCTGTAAGGAAGAGCTGTCCCTTCTCCGCCAGTCCATGTATGTATTAATTCAGTTATTTATTCTATTCTATTAGGTTATAATCCAATACTATCATTTATTTTATTGTTCAAATTCTTCTAGTGTTCGTTATTGGGAGTGGCTTTGGTTTGAGTTCTGTGTCCCATATATATATTTATAAAATTTTTTAGTATTTCCTTCCTTTCTGGCAACTCAAGATGCACCAGACTTGTGTTTTGCCTGCCCCAGGCATAAAGTTAATGGCTTCTCCAAGGAGTTCTGGTTCCGTTTTTTAGAGAATGGTACTTAGAAACCAAAGTCCAGGTGCCAGGTGTGCTCGTTGCTATCGGGGCATCAGAGTATCCAAGCATACACACACACCTATATTTACTATTTACTTCTGTGTCTAACTGTACTATCTGACTCTATCTACCTACCTACCTACCTATCTATCTATCTATCTAATCTTTCTCTCTATATTGAGGACCATGAATTAATACTGGGACTTCTGATTCCAGCTAGCACAAGGTTTGTTCTAGCTTCCCATCCTCTTGACTTCCTTGTAATTGCTTTCTCTGAGAGGAACCTGGCTCTCATCACCTACAATTTATTTACTCATTTGTTCAACCCCGGGATTCAGATAAATGAGCTACAGCATAGCTTACCTGGGAGAACCAGTTTCTACTGGAATACAGCATTGGTGTATAGGTATCTTTGTTTCTAGCCTAACAGTATCCAGTCAAAACACTGTTTTCCAAGTTACTTTGATCAGCTCCTTTCTCTCTCCCTCCCCCTTCATTTAGAGCACAGTTGGGTTCATGTGTTACTGTTTTCCATTTTTGGGGTTCCCACCACATTCTGGTTGACGTTAGTTAGTTATTGTTTGGGGTATGTGAGACAGGACCGTGATTGTAAGAGTCAGAGCTATTTCAAAAAGGTGTACTCAGAGCGAGTCACCCCACTTCACTCCAGCTACTGTTTCCCCTTCCCCCTAATTCTTTTATACCCTCTCCCACCAGCCCTTGTAGGTCACCAACCATGTTCCTCAGGATCCATCTGCCTGTCAGGCCCATGGGGGGTGCTGATGGCACCGAGACTGTGTCCTTATGCTCACGGGGCTCACGATCAAGTAGGGGGATGGTCATGGGACCAGAGAGCTACAGCAGGGGTCCCTGGGGCTGTGGTGGGGGAGGAGACCGGAGTGGCTTGCCTGGGGCCTCCCCCCCACAAAACACTCTCACACCCTACTTCCCGGAACCTGTGACTATGACCTTATTTGGAAAAAGTGCCTTTGCAGATGTAACTACGTTAAGGGTTCTGAGATGATGAGGCGGTCCTGGATTATCCGGGTGGCCCTAAATCCAGTGACTGGCGTGCTTGTACGAGAAAGGCTGAGGGACATCGGAGACAGAGAAAAGACACGGACACATAGAGAGACGGCCGTGTGAAGACATAGGGTGGAGAGGGATGCGGCCACAGCCAAGGGACACCTGGGGAAACCAGAAGCTGCAAGAGGCAGGAAGGATTCTCCCCTGGAGCATCCGGAGAGAGTGTGGCCCTGTGACAGCTTGGTCTCGGACTTCCGACCTCCTCCAGGACCGGAAGGAATAAATGTCTGTTGTTTTAAGCCACCAGTTAATGGTCCTTTGAAACTAAGCTGGGGGCAACAGAGCAGTGGAGGCCACCTGGAAGAGGAGGGAGGGAGGCTGTCTTGCCTGGGAGGTCCCTCCCCATCCCCCGGAAGCTGCTGGGAGGGGAGCCATCTGTCCCCGTCACCTCAGGGAGACGTCAGGCACCCACTCACTTCTCCCGGCCTCGCCTCCGCCGGCCGCTGTGTCACCCCTCAGGCTGGCCGTCCGTGGCAGCAAATAATTCTTATTTTCTCCATTAAGGGAGCAAAAGCACGAAGTAATCTAACCCATAGATAACGCTCCCTAGCACAGGTGCCGGAGCTCCGAGGTGAGTCCCCCAGCCCAGCCGAGAGCTGCAGGGCTCTCTGAGCCTGGCTTCCAGGCCTTGGGGTCTTTGGGAGCTTTTCTCCCTGGTGGTGATCTCGGGGCTGTGACTCTGTGTCCCCGAGCAGCCTCGCCGGGGCGGGGGGGCAGCCAGAATGGGTGGCCAGGAGAGTAGGGGGGGACAGCTGGTGACGGGGAGATGGGGCAGCAGGCATGCAGATTTCAGCACTGTCATAAAAGCCGTGAATCGTGACAGCGGGGGTTAGAGCCAGGACTCGCAGGCTGCAGAGGCCAAGGGAGGCCTAAATTCGCTGTCCTTCTCTGCACTAGGGTGACCTGAGGGGGTGGGGGCAGCCTGAGGGGTTGAACACAGTGGGTGTTTGGTCCTCCTGCCAGCAATCAGCAGGATGAGCAGAGATGTTCCAGGTGTGGAGGAAACAGCCCCCAGTGGATGGATGACGATTGGATGGAAGGGCCCAGGCCAAAGTCCCTTTCTTCTCACTGAGCTCTTTGTGGGGTGGGGGTGGGGGGGGGGTGCGCTAGGTACAGAGCGCCTAATCAGGGGCCTTTGAGGGCCAAGGTGGATCTGGGCACTGAGGGATGCCCCATGAGAGAACGATTCTGTCGCAGGAACAGAGCGGGTATATGGAGGCTGTCACCTCTCACTGTCTCTAAGTCTGAAATGAGCACAAATTTTTTCTGTAAAGGGCCAAATACTCTATGTCTAGCTTTTGGGCTGCCAAGTGGTCTCTGCTCAGCCCTCCCTTGTAGAGCAAAAGCCGCCATAGACGGTACTCAATGAATGGGCGTGCCTGTGCCAATAAAACTTTATTTATAAAAACAAGTGGAGGACTGGATTTGGACTGAGGGCTGTAGGTTGCGGGGACCTTGCCCTAAGAGGCTGCGGTATTCAACACCACGCACCCCTGGCCCAAATCTGATCGACCTCCCTTGAGGGGTCGGGTCTAAACATCACCTCTTTAGGATCCTGACATCCCATCTGACAGGTCTCTGAGACCACGGCTTACCCTCTGTCTCTGCCCTCCTTCTTGTCCTTTAGGACACATGTCAAAGCTGTATATAGGGTCCCTTACATTTCCATCATTTGCCTGCTTTCCTGAACTCTAAATTCCAGAGAAGCAGCGACCGTGTGCCCCTCTTCCTCAGCCACCTTCCAGGTCCTGGCACAGGGCGGTTGATATTGGCCACCTGATAAATGACTCAAACTCCAGGGCTGGGCACAGAGCCCAGCACCACATGGACCCCACCGCTCCATGTGGCCGCACAGTTGGGGATCCAGCCTGGTGTCTTAGCCCTGGCCTCAGTCCACGATGGCCTGTCCCGAACTGCCTCCCCATTTTATGACGTTTCAGAGAGCGCTGGGAACAGCGGGCCATCTATAGCCTTGCTGAGATCACCTGGGTCAGCCACTTGCACTGCTGTTGTCTGTGGCCCCCTCCTTGGGGCTGAGGACCGACCATGTCCGCCAGGCCCCAGGCAGGCTCAGAACATGCTGACTCACCTGGTCGATGTCACAGAGACTCCCCCGCAGCAATGGGGAAACTGAGTCCCGGTGGCTCTGTTGAGGGCGCTGGAAGCAGCATCTCTATGAAAGGGGGTCTGGGAAGTGGGGTGATGGTGGCAATGACTGGATGGAGATTTCAGGACACAGCACCCTGAAGGACACCCGTTCTGCAGAAGAAACACCGAGGCCCAGGGGGGCGCCCTGTCCACGGCCCCATGCTCCTGACTTCCCCCACGTCACTGTCTTGCACAGACACTCCAGGGCCCACCTACCCAGTAAGTATATCCCCTGGGTGCTGATGTCTCCTAAAGGCCCTCCTCTGGCCCTCGGCCCCATGTCCAGCCATGTACCTTCATATGGGGGGGATCGTGCTCAAAGCTGAGCTCCTGGCCTCTCCCCACCCCGAGCCTACCCATCTCAGGTCATGGCAAAAGCCATCTATCCAGATGCTCAGCGCAGCCCCCTCTGTCCTGGTCCCCAGCTCCCACCTCACCCTACGGTCTGTCCTCCTCTCAGTAGCCAGAGGGCGCCTGTGAGCAACTGTCAGGCCCCGCCCCTCCTCCTTGGCCCACAGCCCTCCAGGGTCCCACCTCCCTGGGGGTAAAAGCCCAAGTCCTCCCCGCAGTCCACAAGGCCCTCCACGGCCTGCCCCGTCCCCTCCCTGCCCTCCCCTCCTCCATGTCTCCCCCTCGCTCACTCTGCTCCTGACACACGGGCCTCCTCACTGTCCCTCCAAACATCCAGGCCCGCTGCTGCCCCAGGGCCTCTGCACGGGCCGTGTCCCAAGAAGTCCCCATGGCTCAACCTCTCATCTCCTTCAGGACTCCCAGTTCTTCACATCACAGCTGACATCCCATTTTACGTACTGTCTAACTCTCCCACTGGTGACACACCTACTGCTGTATCCCCAGTATTGGCTGGACAAGCGACACGGTCATGAATACGGGGGTCTCAGCCTCACCCCACTGTGGGAGACCCCACTGTCTCCCATATGCCCAGCGGCCGCCCACCACAAGATACGCTCCCCGGCTCAGATGTCACAAGAACTGGGTTGAGGCTGGGAGGGCCGGGGGAGAGGGTGGCCGCAGGCCCCTGACAAGCAAGGGGTGGGTCAGACGAAGAGGGTCCCTGACTGCCTCTGATGCTGGGGGCCTGTGTGGGGCCAAGCTTCAGATGTCCAGCTCAGGAAGGAAACTTCTTCCACCCTGCAGGCGGGGAGCAGGGGCTGCGGTGCCAGGCCGCGTGCTCCACCCCCCGCCCCGCCTCCGGGTAGGCTCCACGCCTGTTCCATCCTGGAGGGGGAGACCGGAGCCCACCCCTGCCGGAGAACTCCGACCGCCGACCGCCGACCGCCTTCCCGGCGCCCACTCAGAAAAGAAGACACTGCAAAGACCTGGAGCTGTAATTCGCAGTGCTCGCGAGCCTTTAATTCATTATGAACCTAGAGGCAGGGGAATTAGGCAAAAATACAGCGCGCATCCTTAATCTCAGGTGGGAAAAAAACCAGGGTGGGTGGGTTTGTTTTTTGCTTTCGCACACAGACATGGATGTTATCTTCATGGGGGAAGTGTGCGTTCCCCTTTGCTGTGAGACCACCTGTCTGCACGAGTTGTCTGGGAACCCACGACCGATGGATGGGGTGCAGCAACCCAGAGGGACCGGTCACGGGGCCGGCCCACCGCCCAACCCAGGGCCGCAGGGGCGTCTGCCCGCTTCCTTTTATTCTCTTTACAATATAAATAGCATTTTCAAACTACATATGAACACAGTGACAGCGCCCTGGGGCAGGGGCTGCTGCATGCAGAGGAAACCCAGACATTCCGCCGACTCCCCTGGCACCTCCCGCCCCACCCGTCCCTCCGGGTCACCTGCCCCCTCCCCATCAAGGAAGTTGCTCTCCACTTCCCTTACATGGTTCTCTCTGGCCTGGCAACCGTTAGAGCCTCTTTTTTTAAATTAAAAAAAGTTCTATACAAGCAAATGACGCCCTCAATCCCCCTACAGGGGACAGCGGGGCAGCTGAGAGGCGGGGGGCTAAGAAGCACGTTTTTGCCTGGAAACTCAACCCACAATCCTTACGAGGCAGATTTCCTCTGAGCTGAAAACGATTCCCTCGCGCTCTCTCTCTCCTGGACACACAAATCCACGCGTCACGGAGAGGATACAGGATGTGCCAGCCCCTCGGGTTCCGGGGAAGACCCCCTGCACACCTGGGCCGTAGCCGGACCCCCCGAGGACCGCCCACCCGAGGCCTCAGCTGGGGGATGGGTCTCCCGAGGGGAAGAAGCAAAAGATGGAGCCACCAGAGGAGAGAGCGTTTATTTTGCAAAAGGCCACGCAGACAAGGGGCAGGCCACCCAGGGAGCTGCCGGTCTCCTTCCATTGG
Organism: Pseudorca crassidens; assembly: GCF_039906515.1. Taxonomy (NCBI): domain Eukaryota; kingdom Metazoa; phylum Chordata; class Mammalia; order Artiodactyla; family Delphinidae; genus Pseudorca; species Pseudorca crassidens. The sequence continues at coordinate 168,592,297 of NC_090298.1, forward strand.
GCGCTGGCGGCGGTGCCAGCCACCTGGACCTTCTCGATCTCACGACTGGGAGAGAGTGAGTGACCAGGCGCCACCGTCCGGGATCCCTGGGTGCCCCCAGGCCTCACCGCAGCTACAGTGCATCCCCGCCACTCACAGACCAGCGAGACCAGAAAACACAACAAACGAAAAGACGAGCTGCCTTCATCTCCCGCAGCAATCTTGGTTCTGAGAAAAAGTACATTTTGTCTTGTTGTTTTTAAAGCCACAAATCTAGAAAACAACTTTGGGGCTTGTTTTTCCGTTTCTTTCCTTCTCTTCTTGCGTTTTTTTTAAACAATAGGTATTTATAGAAAGAACCTCACAAAGGTGATTATGTACAGAAGTCACAATCTCAAAGGCTGCTCAGGAGGCAGGCAATGCAGTAGCACCTTTTCGAGAAGAAGAGCTTACGTGGTTTACGAATCTGGGTTGAGGGGGTGGCGCGTGCCCCCGCCGGCCCCCCAGAGCCCACGTGGCCCTGCTCCCTGAGTCCGGGGGCGCGTGTGGCGTCCTGCTCGCTCCTGTCACCGAGGTAGCCTCTCGGGCCACGGAGGCGAGGACAGGGATTCACAGCAAGCAAATGCCTGGGCCCGCCGCGCCTGCCTTGCTGGGCCAAGGGGTCGCCGGGCGGCCGGCTGTCCTAGAACGGGGCTCCGGGCCAGCACTGCGCCTGCAGGAGGCTCTCCATGAAGGCCGGGTAGTCCGGGTTCCGCCCCGAGTCCTCCGCGGCGCGAGGGGTGCCCACCCGCGGGCGCTTGGCGGCCTTCACCTCTTCTCCCGAGAAGACATTTTCCTGCGGGGCCCCCGTGGTGACCGACTGCAGGAGATCAGACGGCACTGGGGTTAGTGTGGATGGGGTGCTGTGGCCTTTAGGTCTGTGTCCCCCCCCCAGAGTCCTGTGTTGAAGCCCTACCCTGCCACAGTGTGATGGTATCAGGAGGTGATGAGGTCATGAGGGTGCAGCCCTTGCGAATGGGATCAGTGCCCTTATAAAGGGATCCCAGAGAGCTCTCTCTTGCTCTCTCTCTCCACCATGTGAGCACACCAGAAGGCAGGTGTCTGTAAGCCAGGATCCAGCCCTCACCAGGCGCCGAATCTGCTGATACCTTGATCTTGAACTTCCAGCCTCCAGGACTGTGAGAGATAGCTTGTTGTGTAAATTCCAGTCTGTAATATTTTGTTATCACAGCCGGAACAGACTGAAATACAGGCTCCGCTCGGGGGCCTGGCTGGAGGAGATGCCTGCCCTGCTGGGGGTCAAGGGCCCTGGGCTGCTGACCCTCAGCCAATGACAATGTTCTGAGAAACAACGCTCACTGAGTGAGCCCCCCATCAGGCAGAGGAGGGGCCCTAAGCTCCCAGTCACTGGCTCCCTAGCAGGACGGGCGCCCTGCCATCCACAGAGTACAGGAGGCAAGGCCAGGGTGTATACAGGCCACTCGTCTGCCTGGCAGCTCCTGTCCGTCCCCCAAGGGAACCTGGCATCTGAGACCCCCACCAGCTCTGACTCAGCTCTTCCACCCATGGCCACAGCCCCCAATCCTCAAAACCTTGGATTAAACACAAAAGAAAGAAGACAGTGAAAGGCTGTGAGAAGAGGCCAGTCTCCCCTGTTCCTTTGTGCATTGCTGACCTGCAGCTCAGATCCATGTGCAGGCGCTTCTGTCTCCTCCTCGCCGGCCGGGCTGACCCTCTCATCCCAGACCAGGCAAAGGCCGAGGCAGGAGGTCAAGGCCACCTGACGGGTCACTCTCCCAGGCAGCAGCGCTCACCCCCAGCCACTTACCAGCCGGGACCGGACCCTCTTGGGGAGCTCCTCGTCCAGGGTGAAGATGTCACCACGCTTCACTGTCAGCTGGGACCCATCCTCGAACTCCACCTGCCAAGGGGACACAGTTCAGCTTGCTGGCTGCTCAGCCTGGCTGGCTGAGGCCCGACACCCGCACTCTCACGGCCTGCTTGCCAGACAAGCCACGGGAAGCAGCACAGGGTCAGCAGCTATCATCTTTCCCGCTGGGATACGGGTGGTTTCTCGTCAAAGATTCCACCCCTTTCAATAATTTCTTTTCCACAATTACGGTGAGAAGCTCACAACCAACTTGGTTTTTAAAAAAAACAAGGGCACTGAATTGTACGCTTAAAAATTGGTTAAAACAGTAAATTTTATGTTATGTATGTTCTACCACACACACACACACACACACACACACACACACACACACACACACACATCGGGAAGACACCTCCAAAGGGGATAATATTGGACAGTTGGACAACCTTCCAGCTTGTGCTGACCTTCTCAGTTAGTGGGCAAACGCCATCATCCCCAGCAGGACCTCTTCGAGGGCCCCGCCCCAGCCCATCCCTGTACCTGGTAGACAGGACCCCCTCACCTGGTAGATGTGACTGGTCACAGAGGAAATGAACTTGGCCCTGTAGATGTTGCCATCAGTCCACCGGAGCTCAACAAACTCGCCCTCAGGTGGGGGACCCAGCCGGGCACAGTCTCTACTCTGTGGAAGGAAGGACAGGCGGGGGGTAAGGGGCGCCCTCGGCCTCGGTCACCGCGCTCGCCTGGGCTAAGAAAGGTCCCATGTGGTAGATTTTGCCACCAGGAAGAAGGCAGTGCTCTCAGCTTGAACTATCAAGGGGAGCTGTGGGCAGGTGCCGAGGCCGGGGGTGCCGTGGCCATGCCAGCCCTGGGGTATCACCCGCCTGCAGGCATATCTAGACTGGCCTGGCTCTCTGCTGTTTCTACAGAAACAGGTGGCGCTTTCTAGCAGGGGCCCTACAGCCTGGGCCTGTCCATCAGGGACAATGGTGACCCTGGATGCAGGGGACCCCTGTGAGGGATCCGGCTACCTCCCTTCCTAAGGGCAACGCTTGCCCTGCGCCTGTGCCCGCCCCTCGCCCCACCCACCGCCACTGGCCCTGCCCCCTTCGGCCCTGCGCTGCTCACCGTGATGCTCTCTGGGTACAGGTTATCGCTGTAAGACCCGTCGTCAAAGTTCACTTCGTAAAAGGTCTGCGTGGTGGTGCCGATGACGCGGCACCGGTAGTAAAGCCCGTTGCGGTTCTTGGTGATGACCACCTGCCCTAAGGACACGGCCCTCAGGATCTGGACCTGGAGGCGGAGGGGGTGTCAGAACACAGCGGGGCGGGTGGGCGGACAGGGAAACAGGGCGGAGGGCAGGAGGGCACTCACAGTGTGACCCCCCGACTTGTGCTTGAAGCAGGTGATGGAGACAACGTAGGGCCAGTCGTCTGGCTCCATGAGGACGCCAGCGGCGTGGGCGCAGGTCACGTGGAAGGAGGTGGAGCAGTGCTCGCAGGAGCACTGGATGCAGGCGCCCGACACCTTCTTCATCCGCTTCCGGCAGTACACACATTTCTGCGGGGACACGGCGGTGGGAATGGGGCTCTGGCCGGTGCCTCTGCCCCCGCCCCCGCCCCCGCGGGCTGGGAGGCCTCCTGCCGGGCCCCCAGGTCTGTCTCCTGGGAGTGACTCTGAGACCCAGGGCTGGAGTGCGGAGTCCCGGCAGCCGGCCTTGAGTGGAGGCATCCTGGGAGAGTCTTGACCGCGATGTAGAGCCCCCCACAAACCACCCCAGGCCCACCAACCCGGCCTGCAGCTGCCCCCCAGGAGCACTTCCAAGACTGGAATAGGCACCAACAATCACACAGTGAAACGTGATTCATCCATGAAAAGGAGAGAGGCACTGACACTCGCTACAACGTGGATGGACCCTGAGAACACGATGCTCAGCGAGAGAAGCCAGGCACAGAAGGACACACAGGGTGTGATTCCACTGATGGGAAACGTCCAGAACAGGCAGGTAGATCCACAGAGACAGCCAGTGCGTTAGGGGTTGTCAGGGGCTGAGGGAGGGAGATGGCAGTCACCCAATAGGGAGGGGGTTTCTTTCTGGGGTGATGGAATGTTCTGGAACTAGATAGAGGTGATGGTTGCCTAACTCTGTGAATGTAGTAAAAGGAAAATGTTCTCTTTAAAATGGGGGATTTTTTTTTTTAAAGAAAATAAATATATAAATAAAATGGGGGATTTTATCTTAATTTTGAATGAGAGACGCTGCAGTGTAGCCCTTCATAAGGAGGGGCAGAGGGCCCACACCGTGGGAACGCCCTGCCGGGGTGACCTGCTCTGCTGGGCATCAGCTCCCAGGCCGCCGATGTGCACCTACGCCCACGCCCTGCCACCACTCAGCAACCACCAGCCCGTCACTCTGGGCGTTTAATAAGCGGGCCTTCACCGCTTTGTAAACCGCATTCAAAAGCCAGAGAAGCCCCACAGCAAAGGCGCTGCAGGAGTGCTGCCCGGCGCCAATCGATGGCAATGATATCTCATTATTAAACCGTCGATGCCTGATTCTCCAGCCGGCCCGCGGGGACAGGTGCAGAAGCACAACACGGCCCTTGAGGACTGTGCTCTGCGTGGCTCCACGGGGAGCGGAAGGTGGAGCACAGCTGCCCTGGCGACCGGGCCGCGACCCCACAGCCGAGGCCCGGGAGAAACCTGACAGCCAGGCCTGACACGCAGCTCGTTCAATCCAGCCTCCGGTGGCAGCTCATTATTCCGAGTTTACACGTCATGAGGAATACAGGCCAGGCCCCCATCGGGCCATTTATCAAGGGCTGAGCTCAGGGCTGCCTTAAGGGTGAGTCCCGTGTCTGGGACTCCCTCACTGGAGGCAGTGAGGCGGGGGTGGGGATGGGGGGTGGTACAGGGTGGGGTGTGGACATTGGTGGAGAACAGTGGCCAAGAGGAGGCCAAGGGCTGCGGCTGGGTGTGCCATCAGCCATGGAGGCCGCAAGGCACCATGTCCTATGTCTCCGGCCTCCCCTCTTCCCCACCGGCCCCTGCCGTCATCCCTCACTGCCTGCCTGCCAGCCCACCCTCCCTCCCATCAGGATGTGACACCGGCCTCTACACCTCACGGCAGGGCCAACGAGAGGGCAGAGCTGGTTCAGGGCACTCGCCCCGGCAGCCTCGCAACCTGACCTGGCCTGGTGAGAGGGTGAGCACGAGGCTCAGGCCGCCGGCAGGCTGGGGCCACCCCCGCTCACCAGGACCAGTGGCCAGGGAGTCACGGGGACAGAAAGTTGGGCGGGTGACCAGGCGTGACCGTCCCCGAGCCTGCGGCCTGCACATGGCCCCAGGGAGGCAGGCGGGCGCCGGGCACGCAGGAGTTAACCACCGGCTTCCGTGCGAGGCTCCATTAGGCAGTACAAGCGAGCCTGGTGTAAAAGGATTTTTAATTCATCGTTACAAGTGCTGGTAATGAAGAGGCTGCAAGCTGGAAATGTCAGATGGTCCATAACGCGTCTGGGAGGGAGGATCTATCACGGCAGAGCGCACCGCACCATCACTCCACCTGAATAATGAGGCCTTTCCCGCCCGTGCTCCTGGAGGAATCACCCGCAGGCGCCAGCCTCTTCCTAACGCCCGTCCTTGCTGGGCGGGGCTGGCGCTGGCCCCAGTGCCCCCCGTTTCCTGACCAAGCCCCGTCCGTCCCCTCCCACATGGCTCCAGCTGGCTGCCCACTCAGCCCTGCCCGGGGGCCCCGCACCTGTGGGCTCCGCGGTCGGTGTCTCTGTGCCTTCGCTGGGACTCCCCGCTGGATTCAGTGCCCGCAGCCCCATTTCTTTGCCTCCTGCCCACTAGAGGCCTGGAGGAGCGTCACTAGCCAGGCCTGCGCCAGGCAGCTGGGAAATAAACCAGGCAGGAAAAGCAGCCAGGATGCTGTCCATACCCCTGGGCCAAGGACCTAGCTCCCAGATGCCACAAGACACATCCCATCACCCACATGTCCCCCACACGGCCACCTGCAAACTCACAGGTGGTGATGACCTGAGAGCACATGCTGGTGCTCAGATGGCATGATTAGCGCTTTCTGTTGTGGCCCAGCTGATGCTCCCCACACAGGGGACTGTTAGCAGCCCCATTTTACGGAGGGGAAGGCTGAGGCACAGAGAGGTCAAGGAATCTGTCCAGTGTCACACAACTGGCTGGTGGCCAAGCTGGGAAGGGAAGCCAGTGTTTGCTCACTGTCTGCCTACTGCCCACTGAGCCAAAGGCTCTCCCAGATGGGGGAGGGGTGTGTGTGTGACCAGCAAGAGCGGGAGGCGTGAGCCTTGCAAGACCACACCTGCCCAAGGATGGCCGTGCTCCTCAGAGGGGCCAGTGATGGTACTCCTACAACTTAGGAGCAAAAAAGCCACCAGCCCAGTTCAAAAATAGGCAAAGGACTTGAATAGACGTTTCCCTAAAGAAAACATATAGAGGGGGCTTCCCTGGTGGCTCAGTGGTTAAGAATCTGCCTGCCAATGCAGGGAACACGGCTTCGAGCGCTGTCCGGGAAGATCTCACATGCCGCAGAGCAGCTAAGCCTGTACGCCACAACTACTGAGCCTGCGCTCTGGAGCCCGTGAGCCACAACTACTGAGCTTGCATGCCACAACTACTGAAGCCCGTGCACCTAGAGCCCGTGCTCCGCAAAGAGAAGCCCATGTACCACAATGAAGAGCAGCCCGTTTGCTGCAGCTAGAGAAAGGCTGTGCACAGCAACGAAGACCCAACGTAGCCAAAAATAAATAAATTTAAAAAGAAAGAAAACATACAGATGGCCAACAGGTACACGAACAGATGTCAACATCACTTAATCATCAGGGAAATGCAAATCAAAACCACCTGTTAGAATGTCTATCATCAAGAAGACAAGAGGTATTGTTGAGGATAGAAAGAAAAGGGAACCCACATGCACTGTTGGTGGGAATGTAAATTGGTGTAGCTGCTGTGGAGAACAGTATGGTGGTTCCTCAAAAAATTAAAAATAGAACTACCATACCATCTGGCAATTTCACTCCTGAGTTTTTGTCTGAAGGAAAAAAAATCACTATCTTGAAAAGACACCTACACCCCCATGTTCACTGCAGCATCGTTTACAATAGCCAAGACCTGGAAGCAACCTAAGTGTCCCTTGACAGAAAACAGATAAAGAAGATGTGATGCAGAAATACAATGGAATATTACTCAGCTATGAAAGAGAAGGCAATCCTGCCATTTGCAGCAATGTGAATGGATGTTGAGAACATTCTGCTCCGTGAAAAAAGCCAGACACAGAAGGACCCATGCTGCGTGGTTCCACTTCCACAAGGCATAGGAAACAAACTCACAGAAGCAGACAGCAGAGTGATGGTCGCAAGGGTGGGGGAGGGGAAATAGGGAGCTGCCGTTTAACGTGTGAGAAGTTTCAGTTAGGCATGATGAAGACATTCTAGAGCCCTGCTCGATGACTGTAACTGGATTGGGTACTTAAAATTCTGTTTGGCGGCATATCGCAGGTTAGGCAAGAAAGAACTGGGCAGAGTGCGGGTGGCTTCCTCTGTGCGAAAAGCTGGAAATAGAGACGGGGAGGGGCGCCCTGCTTTTCTCCGGGTACCCCCATGGCTATTCAGAGTAACTGATGGCCAAACTGAAATGCGACTTCTGCTTCCCTGGCAGCTACCCTGCATCCCTGGGGCCTAGGGACTCTCCAGGGCCCCTACCAGCTTCCACCGCTGCTCGGGGATGGCGCTGATGTCCACGGGGTGGCGCTCCATCACGTTCAGGAACCGCACTTCCGGGACGGCGATGGCGCAGATCACGTGGATCCACCTGGGGGGGCGGAGCGGGTGGGGTCAGGGGTCACAGGTGCGCTCCGTCCCCTTGGGGTCATCTCACGATTGTGCGCACCGGCTGGCCAGGCCGAGGAGACCTCATCTGCTCCTGCCGGTCCGGCCCCCGCCCCGAATCGCCCCTCAGGACACCCCAGGAGGAGAGTCCCTTCTAACGCACCTCCTGTCAGTCGTCATCTGCAGGGCGCCTCCCCGAAGGTTGCACAGGCAGCACTCCTACAGGGACCAGACAACAGCCAAGTGAGGGGTGTGCAGGGCGGCGCCGCCTGCCTGCTGCTCCGGGACCTGCTCCGTCCCCCGCCCACGGTCCTTACATTTCAAACTAGCGGCCACAGGAAGCGATGGGCCGAGAGAGTGCGTCGGGCTCCACCCGAGACCCAGGGAGGTGAGGCCGCCAGCCCAAGGTCACCCTGCGGGATCGGGCGAGCCCGGGGCCCAGGACCGGCTCCCCCACGGGCCGCGCCGGCTTTCAGAGCACCACCCCAGCTGCAGGGGCGAGTTACCGCAGTCCAGGCGTGGGCCGCGCACCGGGAACACGTCCAGCCCTCGTTGACCAGCTCTGGGCGGATGCCGTAGCAACCTGGAAGACAGGGGCCACCGTATCTGTCACCGCAGCTGCCCGCGGGCTGCACGGAGCCCCCTCCCGCCCCCGGGGCGGGGTGAAGGGCGGCTGCGGCATTGAGGGTAATTGTGCTCACCAACCGCTCTACCTCAATCCGGGCCACTGCACACAGAGCCGGAGAAAGTCTGGAAGCTGACGCGGGGAAGGAGAGCTGGCCCCCAAGCGGGAGCCCTGCCGGGTCTGGAGGCTCAGCCTGGCCCTCGCCCCCCACCCCAGTCTGGGAGGCTCGCCCAGGCTCTTCTGAGCTGAGAGAGAGGAAGGTGGCCGAGCGGTGGTGTGAGATGCAAGGTGGGCCTCGGGGAGCCCTGAGTTCAGAGCAGCAGAGCTGGGCCCAGAGTCCACTGTTTCCAAAAGCGCAGCCGGAGGCTCTGGGTTACCAAGGTGTTGGCTTTGGGATGTGGTCCGGGTTTACAGTCGCAGAGGGAGCATGGGGGAGGGGGCATGGAGGAGGGGAGGAGGACCATGCCTCAGAGCAAGGGCAGAAGGCACAGCCTGCCCCAGGACCCTGCCTCACCCGGGGTCACTGCCCAGCAGTCCTGCGGGGACCCTGAGCCAGCCGGGGCTCGCTACCCACCAAACGGGCTCTGTGGGCTAGAGGGGCCATTGGCCAGTGCTGAGAGGTCCCTGGGGAAAGGACAGGGAGAAAGCAAGGCAGCGGGAAGGGGGCACCCTGAGGGATGGCAAGGTACCCGAGAGCCCACACCTGGCCCCCTGCTCCATCCCCTGGGGCCCTCAGCCAAGGTCAGGCCTGGGGGTGTCCCCCTCTGTCTGGTGCCAGGGCTCAAGGAAGATGCCTGTGCTGAGGACTCTGCCTCCCAAGGGCAATGAGGGAGGCTCCTCTCCCCCTGCGTGGCTGGACCTCAGGCCCCTCGAGAGCGGCAGGGTGGTGAGCTTGGCTGCTGCCCACCCCCTCCCCCCCAACCCCGACCCCGGGGGGCCCATCTGCCCAGGAGCACGTCTCACAGCCGGGCCCGGCCGGGCAGAGCAGACGGGTTCCCAGCCAAGAGACAGAGTGAGCTCCGGGCAGGCCTCTGCAGGGCGGGCGCTGGACAGAGATGTACACACGCAAAATTAAGCGGCTCCAGGAAGCTTTCTCCCTGTCCTGGGAGCTTAATCTCACATTCGCTGCCCCCTCCCACCCAAGAAGGGGACAGACATCCATCTTCCTGTCTCAGGCTATGGTTGGGACTTCAGGGTTTGGGGGAGGGTAGTCACCGATGGCAGAGATAAATCCGACCCCTGAACCACTCTAGAACCTCAGCTCTAGCATCAGTTCCAACTCCGGCCCCAAAGTGTGGAGTTTAAAAGCGTCACAGCCCCTGACAGGTACCTGATCTCCTGCGGCCTCCCAGGCCCTGGGCGGGGAGGGCAGGCCTCGGTGGAACCTCCCAGAAGGAGGCTGACCAGGCAGTCCTGCCTTGGCCAGGGGGAAGGGCAGGACACCTGCCCCCAAAGGTCAAGACCCCCACCCCATGACGCCAGGTCCCGCTATAGGCCCGAAGCAGCAGCCAGAGGAAGGGGCGAGGGTGGCCGTCTCGGGAGGGTGAAGCGGGGCTGTGTGGTGGATCCCTCGGCTCTCCCCGCTCCCCAGCACTCACTGGCATGGACCTGCAGGCAGCACTTAGCACAGGAGATCAGCAGGCTGGTCCCGTCATCGCCGATGTAGGAATTGGCGGGGAGTGGCTCTGTGTTCTCCCCACTGGAGGTGAAGCACATCTCGGGGATCAGCGGCCGTGTCTTCTGACCGCTTTTGGAAGGCGGTGTGGCCGAGGGGCCCTCCCCGAGGGAGGCCTGGGGAGTCTCCTTCTCGGTCTGTAGGGACTGCAGGAGGAGGGCCGCCATCAGTGGAGAGCCCAGCGTGGGGCGGGCAGGGACCCCTGACATCCTTGAGTCTATCCTCTGCCCCTCCGTCCCCAAGCAGCACACCCCAGGCTGCTCTTTGCCGCACTAGCACCCCTACCAGGACACCTGCAACTGCCCCACCATGGGTGTCCCTGACGTACCCTCCCAGCCCCCAACCCTGCTTCAGAAGCCCCCGAGAGATCCTCCCCAAAGGCAGTCAGACTCTGTCCCATCCACCCAGAAGCCCTCCCACTTAGGGTTACTTGCAGACAGCACAGTCACTGTCCTGCTGCCCTCACCCCTCTCGCCCTCATCCCACTGCCCCTGGCTCGCTCTGCTCCGGCCACAAGGGCCCCCTCACGGTTCCTCCCAAACACCAGGCGTGGTCCTGCCCTGGGGCCTTTGTATGTGCCGTTCCCACCGCCTGGGGCGCTCAGATCTCTGCTCACATAACCAGCGGGCCCCCAGGCCTTCCTTGCTCTGTCTGTCCTCGTGGTCCTGACCATCACCTGATGCCGTGTTATCTGTGTATCTATGTGGGGCGTTCTCCCCACCTGTGACTCACACGCGCCCCATGACGGCTGTACCCCAGTCCCCCCAAATCCAATCAGATGAAGAGACTGTGATGAAAACATCCTGCCCATGGCACCGGCATCCAGCAACACTGGGCCTGTCACAGGGTGGTGGGGCTCCCAGATGAGCCTCCCCAGCACCCAGTGACAGAAGGACTCTGACCGGCTCAGGGCATAAGGAAAGAGGCCACCAGAGACCACTGGCCTGATGCACTGTGTGTGTGTGGTGGTGGGGCCCTGGGGCGCCCCATGTGGCAACTTGGATTAGGGGACCGGCTGGTTTCCAAACAGGCAGAATGTCCAGCCACAGCCCTTCCCATGATATGGGACAAGCGAAGCCTGGTCCCCGACTCTGAGGGCTCCGGACTGCGGAAGCGGCAGCCCCGCAAGTCCCACTGATACCGTGGACGGGATTAAGCTGAGTCACAATGCTTCACTTAGCAACCGGGATTAAGGAGATTCGCCTCTTAAGCCAGTGTTCCCAGTGATGACTTCCAGCGGCGAGGGGCGTGCCTAGAGAAGACGTCTGTCTGGACGTTTCGTCTTACTTGTTTCCACGACCAGATGTTGCCTCACTTAGGGACCACAGGTCCTGGCAGCTCTGAGTGGCAGAGCCCTCGAGATGGGTGTGCTGCCCTCAGCACGGGGCACAGAGCTCGGCTAGCTCAGCTAATACGTGGAAGATGCCAGGCACTAGGCTGGAAGCCGGGGACCCCAAAACAAGTGAGACCCGGCCCTGTCCTCCAAGGGCTGATAAACAGAGGGCAGGAGCAAGAGCAGAGGCGGGTGGGGGAAGCTGGGGGGCATGCCAGAGTCAGCTTGGGATAGCAGGTCCAGGAAGGCTTCCTGGAAGAGGTGGCAGCTGGGTGGAATCAAAGAGTGAATAGAAATCCATCTGGCGAGGGAGAGGCCTGGGTGGGTGTGTGGGAGATGCTGGGGGACAGCACGGAGCATGCTATGTGTGCGTGCGGGGGCAGATATCACAGGAGAGGATGGCTGTGGGGCATGTGCAGAGGCCGGGGGCCGTGGTGAGCCTGGCGGGCTTTCCAGCTGGGCCCTGCGTGGCTGTGGTGAGGTGCTAACAGGAAGGGCAGGAGGCAGGCAGTGGTCAGGGCTGGGGGAGGGGGACATGGCAGGAAACCGGTTAAGGAGGAAACCGGGAGGACGTGGTGGTGGATGGTACAGGGCAGAGTGCGGGGAAAGGCCACGATCACAACTTGGAAACTCAGGACAGAGCTGGCGGCCGCGTGGCGCCAGGCCACGCGTGTGTCTTCGCCCAGCCCCAGCCCCCCACTGCCAGCCCCCGTTCACCACGCAGGCGCCTACCTGGACCCACCCCCGGGCCCCCTGCCTGCGCTGCCTGCTGGGCTGGGCTGAGGGCCTCTCAGAGGACAGCCATCTGAGATGCTTCCTTGCACTCTCATCCTCTTTGAGGCACATTGATAAATTACCTTCCAATGAAACGCAGGCCCTGGGCTCTCTCCCCGCAGCCCTCACAGGGGCCTTCCGTCGGGCTCTCCACCGAGCCCGCTGTGGCTCCAACAGCAAATGGGTCCTTGGTCCCCATCACCCTCCCTTCAGGGGTAAGGGACTCCCTTCAGGCAGAGCGAGCCCTGGCGCCACCGGGAGCAGGCGGATGCTGCCCGGCCCGGCATGGCCTGGGGGTCCCTCAGCACCGGCTCACCTGGCTGTACGGGTAGAAGAGGGTGCAGATGGCACAGTAGGGCTCCGTCAGGGCGGCCGCCGCGTTGAACTTCCTCTCAGCCTGGAAGCTGGCCGCCTTGTTCTTCCACTGCAGGGACAGCAAAGACCTCAAGGCCTCGGGGTCACCCACGTCCTCGTCCCCAGAGAAAGGGAAGGCTTCTGGAGTAAAGTGGGAGGGGGGAGGAGCTTCAGCACCCAGGGCCCCACCCCACCCAGTGCGCGCTCGAGGGGATGGGTCCCCGCTTCTCGGCCCCTGAGCCCCTCCGCAGGGAGGTGCCCTGGCCCCCCTCAGCTCAGGGCTGATCCCATCTGGGGACAGGAGATGGGATGGTCAGGCCTTGGCAGGTCAGGCACAGACTCCCCTGGGAGTCGGGCAGGGGCACTGCTGCCCCAATGTCCTGTAAGATGGAGGCCACTGACAGATGTCCCTCCCATCACCTGTCACCGGGCTGGCCTCCGCCGGCCTCGACTCCCAGCTCACTGTCTGCAATCCCCCACATCCCATTCCTGCACTTCCTGAGGACACAGGGGTGCCATCTGCCCTGGCATCAGCATCAGCAGTCCCCAGGAACCTGCCCAAGGAGCAGGGTCCTCATCCCTGGGGCCCCAACCTTCCCAGCAGCTGGGCCAGCATGGCTGGTACCACAGCCGTCCCAGCTGTAAGGCCAGAGGCTGCCTCAATGCACGGGGACCCTGGGGCCGCATCTGATCTCCAGAGAGGCCCCTCCTGCTCCCAGAGCTCCAGCCCGAGACCCGCTTCTAGAACCCTCCGCGTCCTCGCCCTCAAATTAGGTTCAGAATCAAAGAAGCCACCCAGGCACTTTTCACACTCCGCGTGCGTCTTAAACGGAAGGCTGAAGCGGAAGATGATAAATGGGCTTAGCAGGATTTCTGCACGTAAGACAATCACTCCGACTTTCAGCCGAGTGTTAAATAGAAGCTTCTCCGTCTCTGCCCCTCCAGCTCCAGTGCCACCGCCTCTTATTCCAACTTCTCCCAGGCGCACGCTGGGTTCAGGCAGGCAGGGTCACTTCTGTTGGGACTGGCCGCTCCCCAGTCCGGCGCTGACTTTCCCTGAGGGCAGCTTGGCCTCAGGTCAGAGATCAGAGCCTGGAGCATCGTGAGTCACAGGTGTCTGCGGGGTGACGGCCAAGGGCGAGGTTTCCTCTGTTCTCGAAGCAGCTTCTCCCACTTCGGGGTCACGCGGCCCTGTCTCCGGTGCAGGGAGCGCAGGGCCAGGACGTCTCTGCTGGAAATGGACTTGGAAATGGGCCAGTTCCGGGCCCCATGCTGCTCCATGATCCTCTAACTCTGAATCCATTTCTCAAGTCTCTCCCTGGGGGATGTGGCCGGCACCTCTACCATCGTTCGTTGCTGCCCTCTGGAAACGCTCTGCGCCAGGCATCCAAACAGATCCCGAGGCTGTGAGAGGATGAGGTGTGGTCCTCGCTCACCTGGAGGGCCAGGAAGGGACACAAACGCACAAGGGCCACGGCAAGTGTGCTGGGGGTCGTGGGCAGGAGCCTCTGCTGACGGCATCTTCTCAGTTCTCACAGGATAAGGAGGGGGCAGAGGTTACCACGGAGACTGTGAAAGCATCGCACCAGGAGCTCTGGGTGACAACTGGCCTCGGCGTTCCCGGCATTCCCAGCACCCACCGTGTGCCTGGCACCAGGCCACACGCTTCACAGGCCTCAGCCCCGTGCACCTCCCTGGCAGGACCCCTTGAGGGGGGCCAGAAGACCCCATTTTACAGATGGGAAAACCGAGTCACAGAAAGGCAAATGGCACCACGGTCCCCGGCTCCGGGCAGTGGGCTGGGGTGTGAGCCCAGGTGGCTGCACCTGCCCCTCAGAGGCCCCACTCGACATCTGAGGCCCTGGGCCCAGTAGAGCAAGCGCCCCCGGGGAAATGGAGCAAACAAGGGCAGGGCAGAGGCCTGGGGGCAGCCGGGCCTGACTCGGGAGCTGTGGGCTGGGCAGGGGGCACCTCGGCCCCACAGCATTTGGGGAGGGTCTGAGGCTGTGCCGGGGAGGGGTCTGCAGGCCCGACCTCGGCTGGGGGTGGCGGGAGTGAGCAAGCCGGGCGGGTGGCAGAGGAAGGCAGGGCAGGGGCACAGCAGAGCCAGGGGCACCCTTGCTCACCCTCGTCACTTGAGGCCTCCTGCTTGACCACAGACAGCGGGGACCGGGTGGGTGGCCTGCCCAGAGGGTGGCGCCGGCTCTTCTTGATCTCCATCTTCAACTTGGAAAAGGTCGACGGAGCCTAAAATGGCACAGGAGGCCTCTGTGGGAGCAGCTCTGGGGCCGGAAGTAGAGGCGGTGGAGCCCAGCTCAGAGGGACCCCAGTGTCCTCAGTCAGGGGCAAAAGACCCCAGGAAGCGGGCAGCCAACACCCACAGTGGTTTCTTTTCTTTTCTTTTCTTTTCTTTTTTTAATATTCATTTGTTTATTTGGCTGTGCCGGGTCCTCGATGTGGCACGTGGGATCTAGTTCCCTGACCAGGGATCAAACCCAGGCCCCCTGCCTTGGGAACGCAGTTTTAACCACTGGACCACCAGGGAAGTTCCCCCAACGGTGGTTTCTAAACCACGTACGTGCCGTTGGCCTCCGGGACAGGATCCACAGGGGCCGTTTGGATGAGCGGGGCTGTGGCCAGCACGTGGGGCAGGGGGACCCCCGGCCCCAGGGACCCAGTGCCCCCTACCTGCACCTCGCCGGCTCCGCTCTCCTCCTCGGGCCCCGTCAGCTCCATGGGGGCCACCTGCTCCTTCCAGGTGGGGCCCTTCTGGGCAAAGTGCTCAGAGGCCTGCTGGCAGGACACGCGGCCCTTGTCGCCTGCCGCCGGGCCGGGCCGCGGCACCACGAACAGCATGGGGATGATGGGGCGCGGCTTCACCTCTGGCTCCTCGCTGGGTGCTTCGGGGGGCACCACGTTGAGAGGTGGTGGCGGGGGGTTCTCCTCGGCGGCCTCAGGGCCGGTGGCCGGTGCCGGGATCTCTAGCAGGGGCACCTCTTCGGTGGGGAACTGGGTGGGCGGGGGCGGCGGCAGGTGGGGCATGAGCGGGTGGTGGAGGTGCAGAGGGCCATAGCTCTTCTTCTTCCGGTCGCTCTTGGCCTTGGCTGGCCGCAGCTTGCCCCTCCCGTCCTCTGTGGGGACAGAAGAGAGATGAGTCAGAGGCGGGGGCCGGGGCACCCCAGGGGCCAGTGGCCAGGCACCCCCTTCGAGCCCCCCAGCCGGAGTGGGAGCCGGCTGCACTAGTTGAGGGCCCCTTCTGGCCCAGACAGGCCTTCCCCCAAGGAACCCGGGCTTCGGGCAGTTGTCACTGCTGCCAGGTCCCCCTGCCAGGCGGCCGAGCCCTGGAGCAGCAGCACCCTGGCCTCAAGAGTCCTGCCACACGCTCAGAGCGCCTTCTGGAATGAGCACGGGGCGCCGAGGCGAGCTGTCGGAAAGCAGCTGGGAAGAGACCGGCTCTGAACATCCTTTCTGAGGGGAGGGGGGAGGAGGTGGGATGCATTTTCTTTTCATGTGTCTGAGTTTCCTTTATTTCTACAGTAAACGCACACGGTTTGTGGAATTTTTAAAAAGCAAAACCTTAGACAACAAACCATAAACAAGTGGTTCTACTTGTGTGAAACAGAAGTGCCAGAGGGGCCTGCAGGGCCCGGAAGACGCGAGGGCCGGCGCTGCGGGGCTTCCTGACAGGTGACGGGGTGGGGAGGGAGGTGGACAGGGAGTGTCTTCAGCAGCATCTTAATTCAGGACCACAGCGGGCGTGCAGCTCGTCAAATAAACGGAGATGGGCGGTGTGGTTGGAGGGGTCATGGCCCCCAAAGACGCCCACACTGTAGCCCCGGGACCTGTGCATGCGGAACCTGACATGGCAGCAGGGATCTGCAGATGAGGTTGAGCTGAGGATCCCGAGGCGGACCCCACATACTAACAGGGATCCTTAAAAGCAGGGGATCCAGCTGGGGCCAGGGGAGCCGTGACTACGGAAGAAGCCAGAGAGATGCGGCACTGCTGGCTGTGAGGATGGAGGACGGGGCCGAGAGCCAGGGATGCGGCACCTCTAGAAGCTGGAAAAGGCAGGGAATGACTCTCCCCTGGAGCCTCCAGAGGAGCCAGCCCTGCCCATGCCTGGATTTTAGTCCAGCGGGACCCATGTCGGACTCCTGACCCCTAGAAATGTCGGAGAATAAGACTTGCTTTCAGCCACTGGGTCTCTGTGGTCACATCACACAGCCACTGGGGATGCATGTGGGCGGGGGGCTCCACGAGGCCTGCTGTGCTCAGGGCGAGGTGTGCAGAGCCTCAGGGATGCCCGCCCACAAGGACCAGCGGCTCAGAGCACAGCCTTCGGGCCTTCCCTGCCCACCTGGAGAATGGGCACACGAGCTCAGGCCCTCACTGCCTGTCCTGGGTCCCCACAGGCTCAGGACGTCACATGAGGTGTGCCAGCAGCTGATACCCGGGGACGTACTGGTCATCCTACTGATGGTACCCGTGAACCGTTGGTTCCAATGCGTCACAGTCTGGGTCTCTGAGGGCCGGGAAAGTAAGGACAACTCGCAGAAAAGCAGTGGTCCCTCTCCCGGCTAAACCTGTTACCACGTGACACGTGACAGGGTCTGCTGGTCCCCGCGGCATCCACACTTACCTCTTACTATAAAAACCTGTCCGTGTTTCACCCCCGTCCCTCAGCCAAAGATAACGACACAGGTGGGATGATGCTCCCAAGGGCAAGGCCATCACTTAGTCCTTGACCGGCCCTGACCCAGGAAGGGGTCAAGCAAGGGCCCTCCCTCCCTTCCTCCAGGCAGATCCCTGGCCCTGAGCGCTAGGAGGTAGCCGACCCCCACCCACGGCCCCCACTAGGCAAGCTGCAGAGGCTTGAGCCAGCCTGGCCTTCGTGGAGGGGCCCCTCTGGTCGCTGCAGCCCGCAGGGTCCTGAGCAGGCAGCCGAGCTTTTCAAGAGAGGCTCAGAGGAGGGAGCGCTTGCCAGCGCCCCCCATGCCCTCTGGCCCTGAGCCTTCCAAGGGCAAGGGTGCAGTCAGGATCCCTCCTGTGCCTTTGCCCACCTGGAGGAGCCCAGCACGCTCCCCAGGACCCCCCAACTGACAGCACCCCAGGAACAGTTATCCAGCCAAGGAAAGGAAATGGGCATTCCGCAGACAAAGCTGCTTCTCCTCTACAGATGCTGGACTTGGATGGTCCTGGCCACTAAAGGTCACCTCCCTGTCCCAGGAGACGTGGGAGAGGGGGGATGGGGGGGCGCTGAAAGGTGGGGGGCGGGGAGAGGTGTGGGGTAAACACTGCTCATAAGGTTTGGTGACAGCAGCCCAGCCCCAGGAGGTGACCAAGGGCCCAAGAGATCAGGCTCCTTCCTGCCGCTTCTACTGATTTATAGAAATGGCGCTGAGGCAGCCCAGAGCCCCGTTCTGACACGGCAGCAGGGACTTCCGGAGAAACGGCTTTGTTCTCTAAGGAAATCCACTATGCCCTCCTCCCTGACAGTGCGGCCACCCGAATGGAAGTCCAACGACGGCCTCCCGGGCCTCAGGACAGCAGAGCCTGCGAGCTGCCCCGGCTCCAGATGCTGCTGGGGAAGGACACGTCCCCGGCTCCTTCCTCACGGCCACTAGGCCCTGGGAAGCTGACGGGGGCGCACCCAGAGGACCCTGTTAGAGGACAAGCCCAAGGGCACTAGGGACGCTGCGGAGCCCGGGCCCCATCTGTCCTCACGCCGTGGGGACCACCGCAGGCCTAGGGCAGGCAGGCCGCACTTGGAAAGCCCCTTGGTTGGCCCGCCTGAAGGAGCCTCGAAATGGAGCTGGAACGGTGGCTCGGACCCGAGCCGGGTCCCTCCCCAGCACACAGGGCCTCTCACCACCCCCGGTGTGCAAGGGGGCGCAGAATGGCAGGGAACCCCTCTGCCCCAGCAGGGTTGCTGAGGCCCGTCTGGCACTTGTTTTTCGCGGGGAGGCACAGCCAAGAATCCCCCCACTGCCGACGGATGTTACAGCCGCGCCAGCTTCCGGGGCCCCCATGCCTCCTCTCCCACCAAAGTTCTCCCAGGGGAGAGCAGGGGGCGCAGGGCTGCTGCCTGGCTTAGGGACCCTGCCCTGCCTGGCCCAGCCGGCCTGCATCCCTCCTGAGCCGAGCCCAGGCCAGGCCGGGGGACTGTGGCGTGAGTGTCAATGCCCCGCCCAGCCTGCTGCTCACCGCTGGGTGCAGCCGCCCCGGGTCTTGTCCTAAAGCCGTCAAAAAAGGTGCGTGAGGGAGGGGGAAGTGACCCAGGGCGGCTGCACACCCATCCCCGGCCCTGCTCTGCCCTGCGGGGGACCACGTTCTCTGGGACCAGCCCTCCTGGGGCCCTGCCGCTGCCCCTGCCACCCCCAGCTCCAGAGCTGCCAGAAGGGACAGTGGCCGTGCTTGGCCAGAGCTGGCCAGGGCCAGGCAGGAGGAGGGAGCCCTTGCGGTCCCAGCAAGCCAGGTGGACACGGGCTGCCTTCCCGCCAGGACCAGGGCTTTGCTGTGCCGGAGGCTGCTGATCCCATCCTGGGCCAGGCCACAGGGCAGCTGCTCTTGCAGACCCCTGGCAGTGGGAGCTGGTGGGACCTGGCAGCCAGGAGGGGAAGCAGCCCCCCTCCCCAGGCCAAGGGACCCGCAGCCAGCCGGGCCCCCTCCTGCCCCTGTAGGGTCCGGGCACCTCCATCCTGCCCGCCTCCGCCTACTCCAGTCAGGGAGCTTCCTACGTGAGCAGCGGCGGCAAGCACACACCCTCCCGACGCAAACCTAAAACAAAATGTCCTGTCCTCGTGCCCGAACGCCCCTCACACTCACAGCTCTGAGGGGCAGGAAGCTGGCGTTAAAGGGAATCTAGAAACCACTTTAACGTCTTCCACTCGTTCCCCAGACGTGTTTGCTGTCACCCCCGACTGTGAGCACTTATTTATTTGATGCATTCAGAGCGATCTTCCTCCAAGGGCTTGAGGGACAGCCCCCGACTGGGGCGTGTGGCTCCCCAGCTGTGGCAGCCTCCTTCTGTCCCCTGAAGGGACCCCTTCCCCTCTAGAGGGGCTGATGTTCCGGGAGATGTCCCAACACCCCAACTCCTCCTTCTTGGGAACCAGGCTCTGGAGTGGAACAGGGACGGGGTGTCTGGAAAAGGGAAGCAGCCGGCCGTGAGCAGAGGTGCCTCCTTGGGAACGTCCCCGCTCTGCCTGGGGTCCACAGCCACGTGACCCTGAGCCCACCACAGAGCACGGAGCCTGCAGGCCTTTTGGAGAAGCCCTGGGGGTCCTGGGCTGAGGCCCTGGAAGGGGGACAGAGTGGCTGCAGATGCCAGGAAGGAGGGCACACATCCTGCAGGGTTTGGTCTACAGCAGCATGTTTTACTCTCAGTGGACACAGAGACCACCCCCCACCCCGCCCCGTTTAGGTAACAATCTGCTTAGAAAAGGGAAAACCGGAGAGGAACCAGGCCTTCGCCGTGCGTGAGCCTGCGGCCACCTCTTGGGATCCCGAGACACCGAGGCACAGTGTCCCTGTGACGGGGCCGGGTCCAAGCAGGGGGTGACGGGGCATGGGGGTGCGGCTGTCTCTATAAACAGTCGATCGGTTTGGGCGAAGGTTCATTTTAACGCAACTCAATTAACGAAAAGAGAGCCATTATTCCTTTGCTAAGCAGTTGGGTAAACAGTGCGGCTACTCTCGCTGGCTGCCCTGCATCCGGCCTCAGGCCGGCAGCCCCTTGCGCCTGCTCGAGAGGGAGGAGAGATGCCCGTGGTCGCAAGGCATCCTTCCCACCCTTCCCAGGAGGGGTCCCGCTAAAACCCTTGTCTCTCAGGACTGTCTGAACTGGTCGGGCCCAGGAGCCCCCGCCCTGGCTGGCCCCCGACGGGCTGACTCCGCTCCTGGGAAAAGCCGCTTCGGGCTGAAGCCAAGACCCTTGGGACAGGCGTCCTCCCACAGGCCCTGAGCGGGGTGTGCGTCCTCTCCTTTTACCCTCCAACAACCCCAGTGGCCTGCCGAGGCGGCGTCCAGGGCCCGGTCCCCAGATTTCAACCTGGACTCTTTATTTCCACCTGCTTTTTCTCCCACTTACCCCGCCCCCGTGAGAGCACCGATGCCCCCTGGCAACTTTACAAGGTGCCACCTGGGGCGGCCCGGGTGCAGAGCCCAGCCTGTTCCTGCCCCGCCCCACGCAGCCCACCCTGGGGCAGGGCGGTCACCACCCCAGTCCTTGCCAGTCACACCAGGGACACCTGCCGAGTCTCCCAACCTCTTGGGCCAGAACCCCAACCTAGCCATGTCAACAACCACTGTCCTAACCTCCCTACAGCTCACCTCCACGGCCTCTGGAGTCAGATGCAAACGCCTCACCTGTTGATGGGACTCGGGGCCCTGGATCCCGGAGCCCACAGCAGAGGGTCCATCATTCATTCACCCACCGCAGCCCATGCTCTGACTCGCCCCACGGAACTGGGGCCCGGAGCACTCACGACACAGGCACAGAGCCGGAAGGACCACGTGCCCCTCCCAGCTGCAGACCACCCGCTCCGAGGGAGCCCCTCTTGGTTTTGGCACGTTTACTCTGTTACAGGCTAAACTGTGTCCCCCAGATTCCTATGTAGAAGTCCTAACCCTGGGGCCTCAGAATGCAGCCACATTTGGAAATAGTCATTGCTAATGTCATGAGTTAATAAGATGAGGTCATTAGGGTGGGCCCTCATCCAATGTGACCGGTGTCCTTCTGAAAGGCAAAATGCAGACAGACTGGCACACAGGGAGAGGCCGTGTGAGCGTGAAGGTGGCCATCTACGAGCCAAGGAGAGAAGCCTGGAACAGACCCTCCCTCGCGGTCTCAGAAGGAACCAGCCTTGCCCACACCCTGACCTCGGACTTCCGGCCTCCAGACCGAGAGACAATGAACCTCGGTTCCTGAAGCCCTGTGTCGGGTACTTTGTCGCACGGCAGCCCCAGCAGATTCGGATGCTTCCCTAAACAGTCCAGTGTCTGCCTGGCGTGTTTTCTGAACTTTAAGTAAACGGGACATGGGGCGTGGGTGCCCGTGTGACATTTGGGGCTGCATGTGAGGGTCGCCCCGGGGAAGAGCAGTGGCCTTCACTGCAGCCCCGGACAGTGTCCTTGCTCCTGCCTGCAAGCTGGCCGGTCACGTAGCCCTGACCTCTCCTGACCCCTCTTCCTCGGGCCTTGCTCCCTCCGGCTGCATCGAAATCAACATCCCCCAAGGCCGCTGGCCAGCACCTTTGCAGGGAGCCCCCCTAACACATGCAGCCCCGTATATGTTACAGCTCCTCCTTGTCTTTCAAAAACGTCTCTTAATTTTCTCCATAAAGGTCTTTTATCTTCTGTTAGATCTGCTCCAGCCTGCATCACCCTCTGGATGCTCTCATTATAGGTAGGATTTTCTTCAAAACCATGTGTTCTGTGAACACCCACATGTGACAAGTGTGGGGCGGCTCTGTGTGTCCAGCCCGTTTCTGGCAACTCCGCTAGCTCCCTGCGTCACCAGGCCTCAGCCTCTGGGTCCATTTCCATGGGGTGATTGTGCCTGCGCACAGACTGTGCCGATGCACACCCCCTCCCCGCCCCCCGCCGCCTGTGTCTTGCCTCCCCGGACTGTCCAGACCCTCCCGTGTGGACCGGACTGTTTCGTGATGCCCACCAGGCAAGTGTCATGCCAGGCTGTCTGGGACAGGCCAGCACGCAATTTACCCAGGAAACTTTCCAGTCTTCCCTGCCTCCAGCTCCAGGGGGCCCCGCAGGGACACCCCCCCTTCCAGCCCGTGGGAACATCAGGGGCATGCGCCTGCCCCTCTCGGTGCCTGGTGGAATGCCACATCATCTGGGACACCAGCCACGAGCACCCCGGGGAGGGCCTGACCCCAAGCCAGGCAGAGCTGTGCCGGCTCACCTGCTCCAAGACACAGTCCCGAAGAGGAACCCTCCAGCGACCTATGGCCTGTGATGGGGGCCCGAGGCACTGCTGCCTGGCAATCTGCCACCAGCCCCCCAGCCCCTCCTTTACACCTGGGGGGGCAGCTGCTAGGTGCCAACGTGTGAGCAGCTGAAGCTGAAAATTAGGAAAGTGAAACCAGCCGTGGAAAAGAAAAAGGAGCACCATAAAACATGGGAGTGGGGAACGTTCAAACGCTCACGGAGTCATGTTCCGCGACTAACGGGCCCCAGGCAGTGTAAAGGGTACGGTTCTGAGACACACCCACCATGGTGCCCAGATACAGTTTTTTTGTTCAACGCCAGCCTGCAGGTGGGGCATCCCCACCGCAGGCACGTCCAGCATCTGGCTGCAAACAGCAGGCCATCCCCTTTCCCAACTGAGCAGAGAACACCTCTGTTACGGACTGTGTCTGTGTCCCCCCAGGTTCATGCTGAACCCTGCCCCGCAGTGGGCTGGTTGGGAGGTGACTGGGTCATGAGGGTGGGGCCCTGGCTAAGGATCAGTGACCTTAGAGGCCAGAGGGCTCACTGGCTCTCTCTTCCCCCTGAGGACATAGTGACAGAGGGTCACATACAAACCGGGAGGTGGGCCCTCGCCAGCACCAGGGCACACCAGCACCCTGATCTCCCAGCCTCCAGCACCGAGGAATAAAGCCCGTTGTTTCAAGCTGCCCACCTGTGGATTCTGTTTCAGCAGCTGGATGGACTTCAGTTTCTGGGAGAAGAGGGACTTTTCACAGCACTCCCAGAATGCACATTTTTAGAAAACGCCCTCCCTGCCCACAAGACACATGGATGGGATTCTGAAGGCGCGGGGCCTGGCCAGCACAGGCACCGAGCAGGACTGACCTTCGGAGCCCTCGGCCTCCCGGCCCTGCGGCAGCGGCTGGGATTCCTCCTCCTCCTCCTCGGGGTCGGCCTCTGGTGTGGCCTCCTCCTTCATGCCGCCACCAGCCTCCTCCAGGAGGGCCGTCCCAGCTGCCCCCTCGCCAGGAGACTTGGGGTCGTCCGGCTTGGGCTTCTTGGGCTGGCTCCGCTTCCGGTGAGACCTGGAGAGGGAGGCTCATCAGACGGGAGGCGAAACAACGGAAGGGAGAAGCCCTGGGCTGTGCGCCCTGTCCAGCAGACAGAGCCCCCCAGGAGGCCCGGGGAAGCAGGGGCCCTGGGTGGGGTTGGCTCCTGGGGGCAGGGGCGGTGGAGGGAGAGAGGCCTGGGGGAGGGGAGGGGATGGCAAGGTGGGTGTCAAGCGCGTGCCGATGGCAGCTGGAGATGGGATGGCGGGACGGACGGGCTCCAGGAGCCTCTGTGTGGTGGGGCGGGAGACACGGGGAGCGTGGGCTCAGATGGAAACAGAAGCTCGTGGAAAATGCCTGCGCGACAGACAAAAGGTGCACTTACGACAGCCCCGGCCTCCTGGTCTGCTCTTTCTTCCTCTCTAGACTTGGTTTCCTCTCCTCCTCAGTCTTTTTCCAGTGTCTGTTTTCTTTCAGACTAATTTGTCTAGAACATAAATGTCAGGGGGTTTTTCTCTAGGACTTGTGTTAACTCCCTAGACGCTTCGCCGCAGGGCCTCGCGGGGCCCCGGGCTCTCCCTGCATCCTCTCCACCTGCAGGAGCTCCGAGCTCAGAGCCCGCAGTGGCCCCTTCTCTAAGCTGCGCCCCGGCCCCCCTCACCTCCTGCCCACGCCGGCCTCAGGGGCTGCGACAGTCCCCGGACGGGATGGAGGGCGGTCCTCAGGCCCCAAGTGAGAATCCCAGCTGAGGCTGAGCTGTGGCTTCTTAGTGAAAATGAGGGGGAATTGGGATTAAAAAGGAAGAAAGGAAAGCGACAAAGGGAGGGGGGCTGCAGGTTAGTGGCCAGGGCACCCCTGCCGGGTCCTGGTGGGACGTCCTTGCCGGTTCCTGGAAACTTTCCAGGGAGGGGGCAGTGCAGCTTTGAGACCTCAGGAGGTGTGTGACTGGCCCGGGAGCTGATGCAGGGGCCAGGGCGGTGGAGAGGCTCAGCCTTGGGCAGGGGACACCAGGACAGCCACAGGCTCCGGGTCTCACAGCCGAGGGGTTGTTTTGGAGAGAGCTGTTGGCGCTGGCCGTGGCTTCCCTCCCCCAGGGAGCTCTCCATGTGGCCCCAGTGGGGTCAGACACCAAGACCTTATAGGAGACCCTACAGGGTCCCTGGCAGCCGCACCTCCAAGGACCAAGTGCTCACCAAGGGGAAGCAGGGCTGTCTGACTGGGGACGGGTGGGCAGGGAGGCCCCAAGGGCTCCAGATGCCAGGACCCGCATCTCCTCCCAGGGGCGTCTGCAGCAGGACGCTGGGGGCTCACGGCTTCCTTGCTGCCTCCCGGCCCGACGCTGCTGGCCCCTGGGGTGCCTCCTTCTAACTGTCCCCTGACGCTAACCGCTAACCACTGCCGGTCCCTTGCTGCTCAGCTGCCTAACTTGAGGGCCCCTGGCTCTGTGCCCTGAGCCCAGGCAATGCCCTGGGCATTGCACACGACAAGCCCTACTTGATGTCTGCGGCATGAAGCACCCTGATGACCAAAGGTGGAGAGCAGGGAGCATTCCAGGGAGGGCGCGGCATGGGCAGAGGCGTGGCATCACACACAGCATGGCGTGCAAGGGCGCACTGCGAGGGGGAGGGGTGCAGGAGGACAGGCGGGCGGGGACAGGGCGGGGGAGTCGGCAACAGACGGGGGCGGGAGGGGGCACGGAAGACTCAGGCCTCCCCTGGTACACTCTCCACACCGAGCGAGTTTGGGAAGTGCCAGGTGCAGCCCCGACGCGGACACAGGCGGGAAGCTCCGGGCTTTTCCCCAGCTGTCATCGGGAGGCTTCTCTCGGGGTCTGGGAATGCTGCAGGGCCAGGTGCCCACAAGCGAGCCCCCACGCTGGCCCCAGCACCCAGCAGAGGGGCACCCTCCTACCGTCAACTCACCTGGCCTCGGTTTCCGGCAGCTGCCCCACTCCTCACCCCCTCTCCGGCCCTCCCCCACCCCCACCAACCCGGAACTGGCCCGGAGGCCACTTCTGCCCCTGCCCGCCTCAGGGTCCCCAGAGAGCCCAGGCCTTCCTCGGCCCCCGACACACCAGTGGGCTCAGAGGTCTGCCCCCAGCACCATACCCCCAGCAACCACTGGGCCGCACCAACGCAGGGACCCCCCCAACCCCCCGAACGGGTGGAACTAGATGCAGAGACGTAGGCGAAGGGACAGACCCTACTGCAGAGGGGAAAGTGAGGTGAACGTCGGCATGCAAAGGAGGATCTGTTCTGTGAGAACATAAGCTGGGAAATAACACCGGGGGAATCTGGGGTTGACTTGCTGACAGCTGTGGGGAGCTGTGCGCACACCCTAATCGCAGTCTGGCCGTACAGCATCCTCTGGGCCCACTCCCCAGATGCGACGCCTTCCCCTCTTTTAGCCATTTCTTCTTGTATTGACTTGCATGTGTCTCCTCACGCTGCTGCTGTTTTTTGGTTCTGGCTTCTCTGCTGAGTTGCCAGCACAGACACTTAGGCTGTGGCCATCCTGCCCACTTCAACCCCTCCCGGCTTCTCTCCCATTTTGGTTGTGGTGAGATTCTATATTACATTTTTCTGATCCTGTAAATATAGTTCATCCGTGAGCAACAGAGCTAATCGCACTGCATTCTTTGCTCACTCCTTCTGGAGTCAGTAACTGGCCCCCTCTCTTAGACGCTTAGCTTTCCTGGTTTTCTCCAAGATCTTGGTGTGGCCTCCTAGGCAGGGGTCACATGCTCCTCAATGACACCCTGAGGCCCTCCTCTTATCTTGAGACTGCCTTGGACACTCCTGAGTTGGATGTGGTTTCCTTGATCCCATGTCTTCCTTGGTTGATGCCCTTGTTTAGCTGGAGCACATCCTCCAGCAGCTTTCTCAGAAAGGAGGGGGAACCTGGGACTTTGCTTGTCTCAAAAGATCTTTATTCCCTTCCCATACGAAGTTGGTAATTTGGCTGGGTATTCCTGGGCTGAAATGATTGCTCTCCTGACCTTTAAGACCCTTGTCCTTTGTCTATTAGCTTGTAGCATCATGATCGCCAAGTCCAGTGCTGCTTGGGCCCCGTTGACCTGTTTGTTTGTTCCAGAGGCTTTGCAATCTTCTGTTTAACCTGAGTTGTGAAAAGTCTGCATTCTAGATTTCCTCAAGCTGGCTCCCAACCCACCTCGGACATTTCTTTGCTCTTTTAAAGTTTTTTTTTTAGTTTCGTTGGGTCTTCATTGCTGTGCATGGGCTCCCCCTAGCTGCAGCGAGTGGGGGCCACTCCTCACCACGGTGCGCGGGCCTCTCACCGCAGCGGCCCCCCCTCGTTGTGGAGCACAGGCTCCAGGCGTGTGGATCTCAGCAGTTGTGGCTTGCAGGCTCCAGGGCACAGGCTCAGTAGTTGTGGCGCACAACAAGGCACAGCCTCAACAGTTGTGGCTCAGCTGTTCCGTGGCACGTGGGATCCTCCCGAACCAGGGAACAAACCCGTGCCCCCTGCATTGGCAGGCAGACTCCCAACCACTGCGCCACCAGGGAAGTCCTTTGCTCCCTTTTAAATGTCCAAGAGCCATCTCTTTCCTAAAAGCCTTTTTGTTTATACAGCAGGTTCTTCCATAAATGCCAAGTCACCTGCCCTCTCGCAGAAGTTAGTTTTCTTCTGCTCACTGCATGGCCTCTCCTGTGGGGTCCCGCTTTTTTTTGTTTGAGACTCTTTCACACTGAGTTTCTTCAGGGGTTTAGGGACCCCTGGCTATGACGTACAAGGGACTAAGATGTTCGCTGGTAGCTGTGTGTGAGCAGGGCTCCTAGAAGGGGAGCAGGCAGGTGGGAGCCCTGTCACTTCACGGGGGACCCCCAATATCACATGTGTGGCTTTGTTCCGTTGGGCCACTCTGACCCGGCCCTGCGGTTGGGGATATGTGAGGCTGGCACGTCTGATCTCCCCAGCAGTAGGGCCAGCGCCTTCTGCTGGGGGATGGGGTGGAGGAGGAGGCCCTGAGCTCAGCGATGCCTCCAGCACACCGCGGTCCCCGCCCCAGCAGGCGCCCGTGCCTGAGTCCCAGGCCTTGTGGCCTGAACCAGCCCACTCCCCGTCTGCAGGTCCACGGACTCGAGTTTTCTCTGTGCTGCAAAGTCAGGTGTCACTTGCCCCTCTTTTCCTTCCTTCAGAGTCTGCCGATGCTGCTCGTACCCTCTCCTCTTCCCTGTCCCTCCTTTACAGTCGTTTTCATGGTGTTTCAGAGGAGGGTGGACATAAACGTGCACTTTACTTGCCAGGCTTAACGGGATGTCACTTGGCGAAGATGATAAGAATTAGGTATTGGTACTGAGTCCAAATCCCTACACTGATATTTCCAAGATGGGAGCAGGTGTCCTTGGACCTCAGGTGGCAGGAGAGGCAGAGTGAGGGGGCTCACTGAGGGGCCCAGGGCACACAGCCCCTTGGGCATCCCAAGGTGGGGCTGTTGCCCAGAACTTCTGACTCCCCGGGGAGGGATCTGGGGCTTCCTGGCCAGGAGTCGCAGCCCCTTCCTCCAGTGTTCCCTGACCCACGGCGAGTAGGTGTGGCCTTCAGTGGGTTTTCTGGTGAAGTCACAGGGACAACAAGCTCCTGGGGCCGCAGGGGCTGGCAGGCCCCATAGTCATGGCCCCTTCTGAGCGGACAGGAGCTGCACCGGAGGAAAGGGCTCAGGAGCGTGGCAGGGTCAGGGTGGCTGGAAGGAGTGGGTCGGAGGTGTAGTCGTGTACAGCCTGGCCAGGGCATCAGGTACAGGGGGAGAGGCGAGACCAAACTGGCTCCTGGTGGGTCTGGGGGCAGCAGAGGGGGCAGGGATGTGCTCCCTGGCTCCTTGTTTCCATGGTGACCGAGGATGGGAGGTGGAGAGGTGGTGGGCGGGAGCTGCTGGGCTGGGCAAGCAGGGCTAGCGGGCTCTAGCCTCCTGAGTGGGCAGCTGGAGGTCCCGCCAGGGGGAGCAGCAGAAGCTGGGGAGGAACGGGGCCCCGTGGGTCCGGAGAGGAGCACACTTCCCCTCCCCCACTTCCCTCCAAGCCCGGCTGCTCAGATGCTCTGCACAGAGTGCGTGTGAGTGTCCAGCAGAGCGCACACCTGCTGGAACATGTGGGCAACGCAGAGCATTCCTTGAAGCTCTCCTTGAAAATAATCAGGAGCCGAGAAGAAAACGCAGCCTGCATATGGAGGAAGGCTGCTCAGGCAGGCAGGCAGGAGCAGGGGAGGGGAGCAAGGCGAAGACGCCAGCTGGGCAGGGGTCCCACCTGGCGGCGATGGCGAGGGGGCCACGCAGCACGGACAAGAAGGTCACAGGTGGCGGGGCCAGTTCACCTGACAAGATCTAGGCGTGGAAGGAAAATCCACGGGAGGGCATCCTTTTCTCCCAAAGGAGCCAACACCTGCCTCTGCTCTCAGGTGACATCTGGGGCGGGGTGCAGGGGGCCATCAGGAAGGCTGGGCCCTCGAGGGGCGGGGGCCTGGCTGAGCCTGTCTGATTGAGGACCAAGGAACGGATGCAGCATCCCAGAGGAGAAGGCAAGGCTGCACGGGGATGGGGGCGCGGGAGGGTGCCCACAGCAGGCGGACGAGGAGCCCACCCCAATGCCAAGCCCTTGGGGAGGGACACTGGGAGATGTCTGGGGACATCTGTGGTGGTCTCACTGGAGGGCTGCTCCTGGCATCAAGTGGGCGGGGGTGGGGAAGCTGCTCAACCCCCCACAGTGCCTGGGACAGCCACCCACAGAAGATGTCAGCAGTGCCGAGGGGAGACCCTGGTCTAGGGACAGAGCCAGATTTGCCCCCATCCCCTATCCGGCAGGAGTCAAGGATGCTAGGGTGGTGCTGCCCCTCCCCCCAAACCAACTCTCCGACAAGGGAGGCTCGGGGGAGCCGGCAGCCCTGGAGACAAGGCACAGCTGGGCGAGGACAGGTTGGCCAAGTGGCCAGGAGAGAAAGTCACCAGGGACTCCTGAGGGCCACTGCCACTGGGGGTGGGGCGGGGGCAGCGGCTTGCAGCTTGGCATTGGGCCTCCAAATGTGAGTCCCCAGTCAGCCTCTTAGGAGGAAGCCCCCCCAACCAGTGACTTTTTAAAAAGGTGGGGGAGTCAGCCTTCTTTTACATACTAAAGGCTTTAAAGAAAATTGCATCCTTGGGAACACGACTGAATTTGTTATTCAGTCCCAGGTCTGCACACAGGGAGGGGAGGTGGGAGAGAGGGACGTTCCAGAAAGGAGGTGTGTTGTGCAACATGATGAGGGGACAGGGAGGGGGTAAGGGGCTCTTTGTGTACAGAAGGTTCCGGCCAAGGCCCGGCGGCTGGGTCCCCGTCCTCTGGGCAGGCTCGTCTGACAGCCTCTAATCCCATTCCATCCTGGAATGATGCCCCAGTCCTTGGCTGTCACTCTGTTGACCAATTAGTCTGAGCCATCACCAGTCAACCATTATGCAAATGCAGGATCACTCTGCTCCCTCCCTCGGGAAAGACCGGGAAAGAGCGGGAGCTGCAGCAGATCAGCCTCACCGAGAAGGTGCTTTTCGTGAGGAACACACAGGAGGGCAGAAAGTCAAAAGGAGAGACAACAAAAGAAATCGGAAAAGAGAGACACCTTCAAGCGGGCTGCCAGGAGCAGATGGGAAAGCACCCTGGAGCTGAGAGAACATTCTCAGAGAGGGGCCTCGGGTGGGGAAAACACACGGATGAAGGTGCGCAGAGAGGAGAACAGGCCCAGCGGGGAGAAGGTTCTGGGCTGGGAGTGACCGCTTGGCCAGGATGATTTCTCCCAGTTTCTGCAGAGCGCTGGGGTGCCACCAAGGATGCACCGCCCAAGGAACACACTGGCCAAGGCCCCACCCCTCAGGGACCAGGTCCTGGGGGAGGCGCCATCCTTGACCAATGGGGACAAGACCCGCCAGCAGTGACCAAGGGCTACAGATGGAAACCTCGCCCGAGGCCCAGATCCGACTGCAGCCTGTTTGTGCCGCCCACAAGCTAAGCATGATGTTTACGTTTTTAAATGGTTCAAAAGTTAAAAGAGGGCTTCCCTGGTGGCGCAGTGGTTGAGAGTCCGCCTGCCGATGCAGGGGACACGGGTTCGTGCCCTGGTCCGGGAAGATCCCACATGCCGCGGAGCGGCTGGGCCCGTGAGCCACGGCCACTGAGCCTGTGCGTCCGGAGCCTGTGCTCCGGAGAGGAGCCGGGAGAGGCCACAACAGTGAGAGGCCCGTGTACCGCGCAAAAAAAAAAAAAAAAAAAAAAAAAAAAAAGTTGAAAGAATAATAACACTTTGTGGCATGTGAAAATGATACGAAATTCCCACCCCAGTGTCCATAGATAAAGTTTTATTGAGACTCGCCATGCTCATTGTTTACGGAATGTCTTACTGTCCAGGGCAACCGCCGTGGAGCCAAGTGGTCAAGGGAGAGCCTCCTGAGCCCTTGAAGCCCTAACACCAACACGAGGATGCTCTGGGCCGCCCCGCCCACTCCAGCCATACCCCAGGCCCAGCGAGGACCTGCCGACCGTTCCTTGGGCACCAAGAAGGAATCTGTTTGAAACCTGTCCACAGACAGCTCAGGCCCTGAGAGCCTGGACGTTTCCCAGAGAAAGAACATGATGGAGTCGGACGTTTCCGAGGCCGCACGGCACTGCCCCTCACTCCCCAGCTCCGCCACCCACATCCCTGTGGCCTCGGCGCAGATGCCAAGAGGGGCAGCCACTCTGCCCTCTCCTTCCCCGCCAGACACCAGGCAGCGGCCGGGCAGGGACCACGCTGGGTGGAAGGTGGGCCGGGAGGGGGGCCTCTGAGATGGAAAGGGGTGGCAGAGGGCGTCCGGGGGACAGGTCTCTGTAGTCACCTCCGCGTCCGCGGATTCAAGCAACACGTTATCCGAGGCACCAGAACAAGCATCTACAGATGCAAAGGGGCAGGGGCGCGGCTCTCATGGAGGGAGCTCGGTGCCTGTGCCCCACGGCTCCTGCCATAGCTCAGAGTCAAGAAGGGCCACGCGGCCCCGACGCAGAAACGGGGCTCTCGCACCGGGGATGGCGCGATAGTGAGCCGGAAGCCTGAGAGGGACAGTGTGTGGGGTCCTGAGAGGGCAAAAAGGGCCCACCTCCCAGGAGCTGGTAGACAAGGAGTGGGTGGGAGCCTGAGTCCCCTGACAACACAGGCAGCGACGGCGGTGAGTCCCCAACAGCCCGCGGAGGAAGTTAGACCTGAGAAACACTCTGCCTCTGAAAGAGGGAGAAGTGGAGGAGGGAGGGGAGGGGGGAGAGAGGAGAGGAGAGAGGTGGGCGACAGCCTGCAGCCCCACCAGCGGGGAGCCGTGGGCTGGGCTCGCTGGGTGGCTCACCTGCGCAGGAGCTTGGCCTTGAGCGAGGCCCGGGAGGCGCTCCAGGTGCTCAGCTCGGGGCTGCTCAGGGCCGTGGGCCGTGTGTGGTCCAGCACCGTGAGGTCCTTGCCCTGCTTCCACAGCTCGTAGCGCTCCGGCTGCAGGATGCGCACAAAGACGTCCATGGAGATCTTGACCATGTCCTTCCGGCATGTGCACTGCATGTGGGCAGGAGAGAGACCACTGAGCCCGCGGGCCAGTCACCCCACACCGCGCAGGGCGCCTCGAGCCTACCCCATCCTCCCTAGAAATTCTCTCACGAGACAGGAAAGGGGGTCTTCTCACCCCGATGCGGGGGAAGGTGAGGCTGCTGCATCCCCGCAGTGGGAGCCTCTGGCCTTCCCCACGGAGTCGCAGCCCCCCACCTGACCGTGGTCCACCACGGTGCCCCCAGCTGCTCAGGAGCCGAGGCCACATGCTCTGAGCTTCGGCCGCCTCCAGTCAGTTCAAACCAAAATCTGCCTCCTGTCAGACATGCGTACCCCCGACCAGGTAAAATGCGCATGGAATGTCTTATAACAGCGGTAATTCCAAAGGTTAGTTAGGAAGAGAGAAAAAGCTGTCAGCCCCCAAAGAGCAAACAAGGAAACAAATGTGATCTGGAGAAGGTGCTCCCCCACCCCCGTGTGCCTGCCTTGGGCTTCGGGAGAGGAGGCTGGGGACCCAGGAGACTCAGCACCTGGCCCCAGGGCGCCCGGAACTCGCCTCAAGCCAATGCTGGCCTGGCTAGTAGAGTCCCTTGTGCCTGGGAGCTTCAAGCGTGGAACAAACAAGCATAACGAGGACGGGCTGAAATGGGTCCTTCCTCCCCCTCCTCTGCTGTCTAGACCCTGAAGACGTCTCCACATGCAAACCCCGCGTCCCGGGAGCCTGTCCCTCTATGCCACAGGGTCACCGTGGCCCCCAGGACTGGGTCCCGTGCAGGAGGCACTGCAGCCGTCCCAGAGGAGTTGGGAGCCAGAGAAGCCAGGCAAGGATTGCAGAAGCCAGGCTCGGGACGGCGAGCCCTCGGTCAAGGGGAGGAAATCAGACAGCCCTGGTGTCCTAGTTACCTGCGGGCTAAGGCCAAGAGCGAGAGGAAGGAGAGACTGAGGGGACCACTGGTCTAGGGCAGGGCTGGCGAGCTGCCCACAAAGAACCAAGCAGTATAGATGCTTCCAGGTGTGCGGGTCACTGATCTCTGTTAACAATCTCTCAGCTCTGTCGTCACTTGGGAGCAGCAAGACCGACTCGTAAACAAATGGGTGTAGACGAGTGCAGATAAAACTTTACTTACAAAAAAGGCAGAGGGCCGGATGCGGCACAGGCCGAGGTTTGCCGGCTCTTGGTCTAGACTCTAGAGGACAAAGCATCACCTGGCGGTGGGCAGCCACCTTCTGAGAGATGAGCTTCCCCAGGGATGGCTCCACGAGGGACCTCGGGGTGGACCTGACCCTGGGGGCCGAGCTCGCCTCCCTCTGAAGGGGCACTGTCCTTGCCTCCTTAGGGGGACGAACCTGTCCTGAGCATCGCGACAGGAGGCCGAGGGGCAGTCGCCCCTCAGGGACACCCGCACTGCAGCCCCTGCAGCTCTGACTCTAAACACCCCCGTGTCAGATAAACAGGCTTATCCCTTTTTAAGCCGTTCCCCAAACCACAGCTTAAAAAGCATCTCCGGATTTTTTTTTTCCAGGCTGCGTGTGTGTGTGTGTGTGTGCGCGTGTGTGTGTGTGCACGCGCGTGTATGTATTTAGAATTGCGTGTGTGTTCATTTTTCATCCCATGCAATTTCAAAGGACATTATGAACGTGTCTCCGTTTTAAATGCACATCTTGCCTCTGTTTACAACCACCCGTCACTGCCACTTTCTCAAAGGAAATGAAGGAAGCGGAAGGAAAAGACTTAATCGAATGCAGCGATTATGTATCTTGCCCCGAAGAGCCCCTCCCGACTTCCCTCAATTGGCTCAGAAACAGCGAGATATTTATGACCCGGAGCCTCAGGCTGCTGGGGGCGGGTCCGTGTCTCCTGCAGCCCCAGTGCCCCCATCCTGCCTGCTCCCAGGCCACATCCGGGAGCTCTGCCTGGGGACAGCAGTAGCCTGACCACACCAAGTGGGAGGGAATATTTATGACCCAGCGACTCCCCGCAAACTCAATTCAGTTAATGAGAAACCTCGCAGCAGAGAAAGGCTGGCGGTGTAATTTGGCTGTGGAGTGGCGAGAGCACAGATGGCGCCCGGGTTCCAGATTCCTGGCTGGCCACCACAGCAGCTTAAGGGATTTGTATCAAGCAGCCTTGCAATTGCTTTTCCTTAAGTAATTAAAAAAAGCACCTGTGTGCGCCGTGGAGGGGATGGAGGGGACCCGGAGCACATTGCCTGTGTCCTGGAGCCCAGCCTGTACCCGGGCTGGGAGCAGGGCTGGGAACACTCACCCTCACGTCTCTGTGGGGTTCTGGCTGCGGTGGGGTTTGTCGCTGGTGGGGACCAAGGTGTGGGGGGCATGGGCACCAGGGAGGAAACGGTGGGAAGAAGCCAAGGCCCCTTGGGTCGTGGGGGACAGGAGGGACAGCCCCCGGTGTAGGACACAGCAACAGTCACCTTCGTGGGCTAAGCCGCTGAGCACCACAGACCCATTGCCTTGTTTCAGCTCACAGTTTGGCAAAAGAATTTGCTAAGACCAGCGAAAAGATCCGGCTACTTAAAAGCAACTTCCAGGGGCTGAGCGCGCCAGACCCCCGCCACGGACCCTGTACCACTGTCTTCTGATTTGTGGCCCCTGCCCAGCAGAACTGCCCCCGCCGCTGTTTCACTTCAGGCCTGCGAGTAAGCACAGGGGCTCTGAGCTGCAGGGCCGTCCTGGAAATGTGGCTCAGGGAGGGCGGGAGGCTGGAGGCTTGGGGCACAACCCTCGGGGCAGCGCCCAGGGAGGGACTGCGTCCTCCCCTCCAGCCCGGCGGGCTCCCAGACCTTCCTGAGGACCTGCTGGAGTCACTGCGGCTGAGTGTCTGCTGCTTGCTCTCCAGCTCCTGAGCTCAGCAGCCCCACCAGCCAGAGACCAGCCGGAGTGTGCTCTCCCTGGGACCTGGCCTGGCCATTAGTTCTGATGGGGAAACCGGGCTCGAAGGGGAGGGAGGAGGCCTGAGGGCCCCCTGCAGCCTGAGCGCACCCCGGGGCCCTCTGTACCTTCAAGACTCAGCCAGCAGAATCGCGTGGGGCAGGGCTCCCGCTCCACGAGCAACTAGGTAATGAGGACGCTGAGCATCCTGTTCAGATCAGCCAAGGCGGGGTGGCTGGTGATCCCATTAGTGCCGAGGGGCCATCTGGGGACAGAAGGAGTAAAGGAAGAGGAGGGGGACTGTGGCGGGGCGGGGGGGACATGCGCTGCGCATGGCCTGGGACCCAGCACCAGCCTCTGTGGATGCGAGACAGGCTGTGCTCTCTGTGGGACCCCACCCTGGGCCTGCCTGCCTGGCTGGGGGTCGAGCTCCAGCCCCCATTGGCTCAGCCCCACCCCCAGATTCTGGGCCTGGAACGGTGGTCTCCCCAGGTGATGCGAGCAGAGGGAGGTGGCGCCCCGACGCTCAGAGCAGAACTGGCTCTCTGATGCAGCCGCTCATCAAGGGGGACCTGACAGCCCCAAAAAGTGCACCTCAAAGAGCCCCTGATGGGCCCCCCGTGGAGCTGCTGGCGCCAAGTTAATTAACACGGGAGGAACGAGCTGTTCAAAGTGACAGTGGAGAGGAGACACGAGCTCCGCCCCCGCACCCCCCAGAAGAGGAGGGGGGACAGGATGCCCCCCAGAAGCAGACACCAGCTGCCTGCCGAGCAAAAGGCTGGCAAGCAGGGCAAGGGCGCAGCCCTGACAAGCCACGGGCGAGTCAGCGAGGCCCTTTGCTCCCCGGGGATCTCACCCAAGGATGTGAGAAATCCAGACAAAGACCGTCTCTGCTTCATCACAGAGAGAAAAACGTGCGCATGCACACACGCATGCACAGGCCTCAGGAAAACTCTAACCACAGGGCAACCTCTGTGGACCCCCTGGGTAGGTGACAGAGCCACCCGACGGCCCTGTGCGGGGCTGGTAATCCTTGGTCCTAAGCACCGATTCAACTACAGAAACGGTCTTACAATGGATCTGTTGTCAGAAGAAATACAAAACTCACAGTCAAGAATACATTAAAGCCCCAACTGCGACCAAAGACCTTTAGGGAAAGTCAAGGTTATTCATCAAAACCAACCACGGTTCTTTCAATGGAGGGAGGGGGGGTGTCAAAAAATTTTGTAGTATTTGTTTTTCTAAATCTCTTTACTGAGCAAGTATATCATTTAAGTCGGTTGGGGGTGGGCAGATTATGAAATCTGGCCCACCACCTGTTTTTGTAAATAAAGTTTTATTGGCACACAGTCCAGCACACGGCCCTGCCCACGGCCACACTGGTGCTGCTACAGCAGAGCTGAGCAATTACACAGCAACTGGATGGCCCCCAAATCCACAAATATCCACTATCTTGTCCTTTACAGAGTTTGCCAAACCTTGAGTAAGTCACAAAATCATTTTCACAAGGTATCTTGAAGCCCTGACCCCACCAGTGTATCTGTATCTGCAGAGAAGGAATTAGAAGGTGATGAAGGTTAAATGAGATCATAAGGGTGGAGCCCTAATCCTGTAGGACTAGTGTCCTTTTCAGAAGAGTAACAGAGACAGATCTGACCCCTGCCCCCGCTGCCCCCATGTGCGGACACAGCAGGAAGCTGGCGGTCCACATACCAGGACTAGAGTCCTCACGGGAAGCTGACCCCAGTGGCAGCCTGATCTCAGGCTCCCAGCCTCCAGAAGTGCGAGGAATAAATGCCTGTTGTTTAAGCCGCCCAGTCCCTGGTACCATATTTCTGCAGTCTGAGCCGACAGAAGACAGGTGTCTGCCTGGAAACTTACTGCAGTCCCGCTTTTTACCGAGCATAGCAAGCTGCACATCCCCACCACCTGCTGCCAGAATCTGACTCTCACCAGGTGCCAGGAAGCACCTAGAACCTGGCACATGGAGGCCTGGCCTCGGGCTCCACCTCCTCAAGGCTGCACCTGCTTTCACACCTGCAGCCCGAGCCGACCACTCTCGGGGGAACGTGCCCCCCACCAGAGCCCCTGGGGACCTGAGCAGTGGGCCTGGGCCAGCTATGCACACCCCCAGCCGGGCTGGGCCCGGACCCCACTTCAAAGGGGACCCGGGGGCCCAACAAAGGGACCAGCCCCATGCTGTCTGGGGTCGCCAAGTCTCCTTCCTACAGAGGTACCAGCTCCTAACCCCGAGCCTCGGATCTCACACGTTGTGCCGGGGACGGCCATAGGTTTTCTGGTTGGTTTTGGCCGCACCGCAGCATGCGAGATCTTAGTTCCCTGACCAGGGATCGAACCCATGCCCCCTGCAGTGGAAGCGTGGAGTCTTAACCACTGGACTGCCAGGGAAGTCCCGGTTTTCCGTTTTAATGAACTCAGGTGCTCATAAATGGAGGAACGCGGTAATGAAGTTCCCTGAAATGACACCTAAGGAATGAAGGGGTCAGATCCTTGGTCACCTTGCCAGGGCCTATGGCAGGAGACGCAAAAGGGCCAGCCTTGGGGGTGACTTTCTCTTCTATTTTTCGTGGTGGTAGGTGTGCAGGTGGGCCCTTTTTCTTACTGAACCCATCCCAATACGCTACACCTACCAGCAGTCACATTCTGTACACAGCTCAGAGACACGTCTAAGATGTGGCCCAAGTTCCAGGCAGGATGGATATAAGACTTCCTAGAGTTTCCGAACAGCCTGGCCCGCAGTGGAGGCATACTTTAAGGGCTTCAATTTCCCAAGGTTTGGTTGTTTAAAAAGAAAGGCACTGATCCTAGATTGGATCCAGCAATTGAAACCATAAAATCCCAGAGCAAAATCGTTTCTCACTTTTAGCTCACAGAGTCTGTCTTCCACGTCTGAACCATTACATGCTCCGAACTAATCAGGTTCAAGGGCTGTGGCCTCACGGCCCAGCGCCAGGCCCAGCCCTGCAGCAGCTGACAGTGAGATGGGGAGAAATAAACACACGCGAGGGGGCAGGAACACGGGAGCAGAGAAGGGCCACACCCACCCGAGGTCCGCCAGAGCCTTCCTCTTGGCTGCCAGGAACAAGCACCTACTGCGTGCTCTTCTGGTCCTGCTCATGTCAGATGGCAAAGCGGGAGAGAGGAGGCCCAGCAACCAGCCTGAAGACTATTAAACATGGTTCACTGAGATCATCCCCGACAGCTTTGTGGTTGGTGAGGCCGCAGCGCCGACTCCCTGCCCTCGGGGCTCCTGCCTGCCCTGCTGTGTGCGTGTGAGGCCAGCCGGCTGGGTCGGAGGCCTCAGGATCGCAGACCCGACGTGGGAAGGCCAGGCCAGGTGCGGGCCTGTCTTCCAGCCCACGGCTCGCTGCGGCTGGGCCCAGAGTTGCAGACCCCTGAATGTTCGCTGCCCGAGGCACCTCCACGAGGGGCCTCCTCGCACCGTGGAAATG
Source organism: Pseudorca crassidens (assembly GCF_039906515.1). NCBI lineage: Eukaryota > Metazoa > Chordata > Mammalia > Artiodactyla > Delphinidae > Pseudorca > Pseudorca crassidens. The sequence continues at coordinate 168,630,656 of NC_090298.1, forward strand.
TCCTACGTCTATGTTGTCCCCGAGATCACCACCGGCCCACGTGGCTATGAACTAGTACTTGCTGGTGTGACCGAGGTACAGGACACGTAATTACTTCACTTTAACTAACTTGTGGTTAAAGGGCTGTGCGGGCCGGTGGCTTCGTGCTGGGCAGCGCGGCCGGGCAGCCCCACATCCCTTCTGCTGCCAGCCCCGCAGGCACTGCACCTAAAACCCAGACCCAAACTGTCTCTCCCGTCCACCCCACTTTCTGCTCCTCGGTGTGGACTAACGCTCCTCCCCCACTGCTCCCCAGGGGACAGGGCTCAACAGTGTCCCCCAATGCATGTCTGCCAGGGACCTCAGAATGAGACCTTATTTGGAAAGAGGGTCTTTGCAGACAAGTTGGCCAAGGTGAGGTCACGCTGGAGCAGGGTGGGTTCTAAATCCAGTGACCGAGGCCCTTGTAAGAAGAGCGGAAGTGGGATCCCGACAGGGGGACAGGGTCACATGAAGATGGGCAGAGACTGGAGGGATGCGTCTACAAACCAGGGACACCAAGGATTACCGGCCACGCCAGAGGCTGGAAGGGGCGGGAAGGACCATCCCCTGGAGCCTTCAGCCACACCACACCTCCATCTCAGACTTCTGGCCTCCAGGGCAGGGCAGGGACGCCTTCCTGTTGCTTTCAGCACCCCTCCTCTGCTGATGGCATTTTGTGACCCGAATACACCAAGGTCTAGAACCGCCCCGCCCCCCAAGAAGCCCCTGCTGGTTGACGCTGCCTGCCTGCCCGCTGTGCCCTTCGCGGTCTCCCTGGGTCGGAGCGCTCCTGGGCATCCTGTCCCTCATCTGTGTCCTCTGCACCTCGCCGACTTGTTCCCGTCTCCCAGCAACTTGCCGATGACCGGTGCTGAGCAGATGCTGATGTGGGAGCGACACACATGCTTCCAAGGGAACAATCCCAGGGCCAGGGGGTGCTTCAGCCCACAAAGTGTTAAGCACCCAGAGACGGGGCAGAAACCACCCTCCCAGGAGCCTGCATCTGTCAGGACCAGAGCCGGCCCCCTGTTTCTGATGTAATTACCCACACGGCAGCGGGGGACGCGATAACAAACCAGTTCATTAGGAAATCCACTGGAAGCCCTCGGAAGCGCTTCATAAACAAAACCATTAGGCACAGGGCTCCCGGGGGCTCCCCCATCCTGGCTGGCGGGGCTGCTTCCCAGGGCTGGGCAAGGTCACAGGCCTTTGATCTGCAGGATGCTGCCCACCACCCCTCCAAGGTCACTCTCTTTCTTCCTCCACACAAAGGAAGCCTCTTCCCTGCGGCACTGTGGCTGCAGCCCGGCAGCCTAGACGGTTCTCCCGCCTGCTGTGAAGGGCCCTCCCACCTCCCCCTCTGCGCCAATGATGCTGAACCCAGGCCCTAGGTGCCAGGCACTTCCCAAGGGCGCTCTGCCCGAGGGCCCCACCAGCCCCTCAGCTTTCTCCCTTCACCCACAGCCCCTCCTGCTGACCAGGACCCATGGAGTCCCTCTCTGTTCTCCAGGCTCCGAGGGGAGCCAGCCTGCCTGACCTCTGTAACAACCTCGTCATCCGAAGCCGCAAGACGTTTACCACGGCCAAGAAACGAACTCCATTCACAGGCAGGACGGCAGAAAAGCCCAGATTGAGACTGTGGACTCAACACATGTGGTGTGAGGGAAGTAGAACGAAAAGGAAAAAGCAGGTCACTGCCCTCTGGAGCGGACCTGCAGGTGGCATCCCCGGGCGACACGCGCTGGAGACTGTGGCAGCGTGAAGGTGACCCTCGAGGAACCTCGCCAGCCCAGGGCTCTTACCCAGGGGGAAGCCGTCCCAGGGGACACTGGGCGATGTATAGGAACACCCGTGGCTATCATGCTGGGGGGGGGGGGCTCCTGGCATTGAGTGGGTGGGGCAGGGAGGCTGCTCCACACTCCGCAGCGCCCAGGACGGCCCCCAGAGATGGTTCAGCCCCAGGGTCCACAGTGCCGAGGGGGAGAAACTCTGATCTGTGGATTTGAATCACAAGCTCCCCGTTCCACCAGGAAAAGTAGCAAAGCCATGTGACAAGGGGCAGCGGTCCCATCAGTGTGAGCGAGCCCGGCGGCAGCCAGCACCCTTCTCCCAGAGCTGTGTGGCCACGTGTCTGCCAGTGGGGACCCCCCAGCGCTGGGAACCCACCAGGGAGGCGGCCGGCGGAAGCTGTACCGTGATGAGTGGGCAGCACCCCCTCCAGAGAGACTGAGGTGCGAGCACTCGTGTGCATTTCCAGGGCCCACCCTCTGGGCGGGAAGCCTGAACATAGTTGCCTGCAACCCAGGCAGACAACCCCAGGCGCCGGGACAGGAGGGGAAGTAGGAAGGAAGAGACAGGGGCTTTGGGCCGAGGGGGCTGGGATGCCCGCCCATCGCCCACCTGGGGAGAGCCGAGGTCGGCCACATGCTGAGCCACCGGCTCTCCCAGAACTACAGCGGGTGCCAGCGCTCTGCGGATGCACTCAGAACCCCGTGAAGCCAGGGGAGCAGGGAAGACGCGACGGGCTGGTGTGTTCAATTGCGGGGGAGGGGGAGGCCTGCAACTACGCTTGAGATTCTTTGCAAGCGTTTCCCAAAGAGACAAACAGGAGGCTCATCAGCTGCAAAGCTGTACTGGAGCGGCTTGGGCCACGGGCAACTCCCACCAGCCCTCCCAGCCACGGCAGCGGGGAGCAGGGTGGCCTCTGAACCCCGGCCCGGGGGAAGTCCCTCCCCGAAGGGGCCCACCAAGCACTCAAGTCCTGCCCACGTCCGAGCTGGCGGGAGCCCCTCTCTGCTCCCAAGGCTGCTCCCCTAGATCCGTCCTCTAGGGTGTTTTCACTCGGGGGACACTGCCCCTAAGGGGGTGAAAACTCCTTCTTGGGGGCAGAAAAGCTTCACTGTCTTTGAACAGACATGTGGTGTACCCACGATGTTAGAATCTCACAGAGGGGCAATGAGAAAGAAAGTGTTAAAGTGTTCTGTGGGTGGGTGGGTGGGGGGTGACAGTGAAAAAGAAGGCGGAAGAACGGCCCGCAACCCGCCCTCTAGACCAGGCTCTCATCCAGGACCTGCCCCAGGGGGCACCAGGCCACGACTGGGGAAGCGAAGGGGCTCCTGGCATTGGGAGGGGGTGGGCCCGGGGATGCCAATGCCCAGGCCGCACGAGGCTGCTGTGCTGTGGGGAGCCCTTGCCTGAGACCCATCCTTCCAGATCCGGTGGCGCCTGTTCTAGATGGTCAGAGTTTAAGCCAACACAAAACCAAGCCGGAAGGCAGAGCCGTGGCACCGTGCTCTCCACTCCGACCCTCACCGCTATGCTACTGTACGCATCTGGGCTTGAAGCCACTGCCAGGGCTGCCAGGGACAGAGTGACAGGAAGCTCTGGGGGAGGCTCCAGGGGAAGCACATTTTATACGGCAATTGACTGCGAACCCCGCGCACCGGCCACCACCAGCGCCATAAATCAGGGAGCCAGCAAGGCGCAGCAGTGCGCAGGCCGGCACCGCGGAGGCGGGTGGGCCCGAGGAGCGTCCGGGCTGCAGCTCTGTTCCTGCCCTCCTCCGCCCGGCCCCCACTGTCACCCCACCTTCTGTCACCTCCCCTCGGGCTCCAAGTTAATCGCCCAGAGCAGGCAGCAGCGTTACTGAACAGAAGGCACGCGGTCTGGAGCAGCGGAAACAGTTTGGTTCACATTTCACAGCAGTGAAGTTCAAGGTGGCCCAGGCTGAGGGGCGGGGGGCGATTTTCAGGAGAGGCCCCCCACCCTGGATGCGCAAGTGGGGGGACGTGGGGGCCGCCCCTGGAAGCGCTGCATCTGGGGACGGGCCTCCCCACCTTCCACGATCAGCAGAAGCCATGGGAGCGCAGACTCTCCCGGAGGCTGAGGGCTGGCAGGCGGCGGCCCAGACAGCTGGCGGAAAACCAGCTAAGTGCGCCGGGCTCCTGGCCATTCAAGCCGGCTTCTAAATCTCTCTCGCTCTGTTTAATCCGAAGTCATCTCCTGTACCTTGTGGGGTGGCCGGGATGCCAGTGTGCCCTCGGTGGAGGAAAGAGGCCCTTGTCAGGCTTCACCCGGCGCCACCCACCGGGGGAGCCGGGAGGGACTCGTGAGCTATCCAACGTGGCGTGCAGTCTTATAGGACTAATTTGAGCTCAGACCTAAAAAGGCTGATGTGTGCACACTTTATTTTCTCCAGTGAAGCCGGAGCATCCCTCTGATCTCTCTGGTTAGTAATCCCGCTACAGAGCCTGCCTGGCCGAGCGTGTGCCTGGGGAAACGGAGCCCAGGCCTCTGGAGGTGGCCCCTGCAGCCACAGCGGAGCCCCGGACACCCGCCTGGGGGAGGCCGCCAGCCTGCGAGACACGCGCGGACAGAGAGAGCATCTCCCAGAACCCCCAGCTAATTCTCTTAACCTCCCTCTGGTCCTTGCAAGGTCACGAGGCCCAGAGTCAGAGCTTGATGCAGGCAAGAGCCATCAGTAAAGCTGGAGAGACAGAGCGGGGTGGGGGGAGCCCAGGGAGCGGGGGTAGAGGGAAGGGACCGCTCACAACAAAAGCAGCAGCATGTGACCAGAGGCAGGCGTGAGGATGCACATGGCCGGTCGGGGACTTGCCCACTGCCGGCTCTGATCTCAGGCCCTGTAGAGTCCTTGTTTTTAAGGTGTCCCAAATTCCACCCCACAGACCTAATATTGACCAACATTTTGGGCAAATCCCCCACCACACACACACACAATGGGATTATACATTCATGATCGAAAACCTAGTTTTTCCACCCAAAATGCCATGCCCATCTTTGCACACCAATAAATAGTGAAACCATTTTTGTGGCTGCGTAATATTACATGGTTCACCCAGACCCCCAGCCATGGGTATAAATTTTCCACTGTGAAAATCAACGATGCAATCAATGACTGTCCCCGTATGAGGAAGGCCTGAGGACCGGCAGAGAGAGACGCACGTGTCCCACTGACGGCAGACACCCTCTGGGAGCTGCCCCCACGGGTCCCCCCAGTGGCCCATAAAGGGGCCTCCCGGTTCCAAAACCCCTTTCCCAATGCTGTCTCCTGCTTCACAGGCTCCCTAGTGTTTGTGGACCAAGGAAGGGAGGTCTGCTTGGTGAGCACGGCATCCCCCGTGGACCCCGTGGACCCCCCCCACACCCTGTGCGCTGATAACCTGGTAATCCAGGCAGTAGGATTTCTTTAACAGCTTCACTGAGCTATAATTCGCATGCCCTACAATCCACCTCCACTCACAGAGCTGTGCATCCATTGCCACAATCAATTTTCGAACCTTTTCATCACCCCAGAAAGAAACCCTGTACCACTTAGCAGTCCTCCCCAGCACCTGGCAACCACTAACCCACTGTCTCTGTGGATCTGCCTGTTGTGGACAAGTCCCGTCGATGGAATCACTATGTGGCCTTTTGTGTCGGCTTCTCTCACTGAGCATCATGTGTTTGAGGTCCATCCACGGGGCAGCACCGTTCCGGACCAAGGGGGTGGGAATGGAAGGCCAAGTCGTGTGTGTTCTTCTTCCCACATCTCCCAAACTGGAGGATGAAGCCAGCAGGAAGTCCCCGCCCCCTCCTAGAGTCTGTAAAAGCCTCCATCTGCCATCCTGTCCCTATAGCTACCGCCTCCTCCTCTGGGGCCCAGAGCAGCCCTGCAGCCTCGCCCCTCACCCTCCCCCCACGGACTCGGGCGGTCTCTGCCTGCCCCGGCCCCACGGGCTTGGGTTCTAATTCCTTCCACCGACCCCCACTCCACATGGAGGCCCAGCCCCGGCTCCACTACCAGCTCTGCCATGTGTCCAGAAGCCCAGGAAGCAAGGGGTTCATCCACGTGCCACGGGGCTAGGGCCAAGTGGTCCAGAACCCTCGGCGGGAGTCCAGGAGGAAGAAACGGGCAGCCCTGTCATCAGGGTGCGCTTTCGCAGGAGCTGTTGGGCGCTGGTTTGGGTGTGAGTGTGGATGCCGCCCAGCCCCGAGGACGCTCAGGGTCCACTCGGGACACGGCGCCCCTCCTACCCATGGGGGCAGGGGCCCAGCTCCCTCATACCCCGAACGACCCCAGGATCGGGGGCCTCTCTGCCCACGGGCTTGGTAGAGAACTTCAGATTCCTCGGGGGCAGTCACCTCTCCAACAACTAGTTCCTGAAAGAGGACCGGTTCCTACAGAGCAGATACATCGACGCCCTGCAGAGTCCCGGTTCCCACAACCCTGCTGTCGGCCCAGCCCCCCAACCCCTGCCCCAGAGAAGAGAGGCACGTGGAGATAACGTACCCACAGCCCCAGAGGTCCATCCCTCGCTCCCTGTTAAGTGCGGGTTTGTGGCCCTGGCAACAGCTAGCATCTGTCGTGCTTAAGGGACTCCAAAACCCAAGGCTGTGGACCACGGCCACGAAAACTGCCTTTCAGTAGGAAAAGGTGGCGGGCAGATGCAAGGGCTCGCACACATGCCCGGGGGAGAGGAACTAAACTGAGCTGACGAAGCCTCACTACCAGAGTCCAAAAAGCACAGCCATACTAACCAACCACCCTCTGCGCCGAAGAGAGAAAGGTCAGCCAGGGCCCTCAGCTAGGGCTGATCCTGTCCCCAGGAGACACACGGCAATGCCTGGGGATGTCTGTGGCTGTCACACTGGGGGCTCGTGGCATCGAGGGGGCGGGGCCGGGGAGGCTGCTCCACACCCCACAGCGCCCGGGACGGCCCCCCAGAGGGTGACCTGGCCCCAAGTGTCACAGCGCCACAGCGGGTGGGAGTGAGGGTAGGCCAGAGTCCGAGGGACCAGGGCCATTTGCACCCAGAGCTCTGCTGGATCCTTATCCATTTCACCCCCTTTGTAGGCGGGGATGGTCGCTGGCCACAAGGAAGGCAGGGCCATTCCCCCTGGCGCCGGGGTGGGGACACGGCGGGCGCCCCCCACTGCAGGGCGCGTCAGGCAGGGAGCAGGTGGCCACGAGGCTTTCCTCCCATGCACAGAGGGCTGATGAGGGTTAGCATCAGCGATGGGGAAGGAAGACCATCCTGGAGAAGAAACTCTACCTCAACTTGACAGTGAACACAGAGTGCAGACTGCAAGTGGGACGAGCGTGCTGTGCTCAGCGGAGAGGGTGGGAGACGGCAGCCCTCTGCAGGCTCTGTCAGGTAGACGGGGACCAGAGGTGCTCCTTCCAAGGGGCTCTGGCAAGAGGCCACAAGCCTATTTTCTCCAGAGTTTTAGAGCCAGGAGGATGCTGGGCACCCCTGGGGCCTGCAGGGCAGACCTGAGCCCGAGGACTGGGCACCCTGCCCGCAGTGGGGAAGTCGGGTGGGCTCTGCAGGGGGCCGGCAGTGGCACATCGGCACTTGGCCTGGCCTGTCGGGCACCAAAGCCACCAGCGCCCTCACTGGATCCTCCGGAACCTCCAGAGACAGTGGCTGGGAGCCAACCTGCTGGAGGGAACAGCCCCTCTGATGCCGGAGACTCTGTGGGCTGCAAAGAAAAGAGCAAAGGAGGTGACCTTCAGCCCTGACGGGCTGGAGCCAGAGCGCCTGCACCCTCGATTCTCTAGACCAGGGACTGCAAACTTCCTAGTAAGGACCAAATGGCAAATATTTTCCACTTTGCAGGCCAGACGGTCCTGTTACCACCACTCAATTCCACCGCTGCAGGCAAGCAGCCCTGCAGGGCACGTGAATGAATGGGCGCATCTGTGCCAATAAAACTACTTATCAACGTGAAATGTGAGTTTCATCTAGTTTTCAATTGTCACACACTCTTCCTTTGATTTTTTTCTCCCCCAGCTCTTTAAAAATCTAAATATCATTCTTTTTGCAGACCATACAAAAATAGTCGACCTGCCAGGTTTGGCCTGTGAGAGCCCCCGTTTGCCGACCCTGCTCTAGAAGAAAGCACAGGAACACCTGAAATTCACACAGGCTGGCGAGCGTGAGAGCTTAGCCTTTAATGCGTCAGCAGAGGGAGAATGACAGAAACGGACGGTGCGGGGAGTGAGGGGCTCGCTGGGTGCCTGAAGAGGTAACGAACCAACAAGTACAGAAGTCTAGAATCTGGGAAGTGGACGTTCTCTCCCTTGGCTGCATTCCGAGGAATGTGCTGGAAGGGGATGCAGACGGGACGGGGCACTCAGGCTGCAGGGAGAGGCCCCTGCTCAGCGGGAAGGGGCCCTGGTCCCCCCGTGCCCCACCCCACCCCCCTCCATTAAGTCCACAGGCCCAGCACCCCGGGAAACGAACAGTCCCCTGCCGCCAATGCCCTCAGCTTGTCCCCTGCGAGGCCAGGCGCTTGGCGACCTCTCCAGCCCAGACTCGTTACGGGGGCAGCGGAGCTTGGAGGTCTGAACCTGCTGTCCCGTTCCACCACCTAAAGGCCTGGAGGCTGACATCAGGTGGCAACGGACGGGTGCCCCGTGGCCAATGGCCACTCCTGGCAGAAGCCGCCGGGCACCCCAGAACCCGGGCCGGCTCAGAGCAACGCTTGTCACTTGTTCAGTAATTTCACGCTCCGCCGCCTGGCGATATGAGGGTGGAGCCCCATCTAAGGCTGCGCTTCCCAAGTGCCACTTGTTTGTGAACACATGGCTGAACCCAAAATTGCTTTTAATATCCGGGCAATCCCCGCTGGCCCCGCAGCAGGGTCGGCTCCAGCAGCACCTCCGGGACCAGCCCCGGGGCCAGGCTGATAACTCAATCGCACAAAACTCCCTGCAAACATACCCCTGTGGATCTAAAGGGACAATCCTGACACCCCCGTCTCTCCTCTTGCAGCGAAGCCAGAGGCTCTGCCAAAGACAATCCCCCCACAGTTTCCTGAATTAAGTATAAAAAGCCCAGCACTTTAAATCCCGGGGCGCCTCTCCAGTCTTCCTGGCTACAAAACCCATTTCCTTTTCTCAACTGCACTGACACAGCGAAGTTAAGAGAAACAGATCATTAGAAAGACAGAGACGAGCCAGCCCGTCTAGACCGCGCTGCCCAGTGGAGACGTGACGCAAAGCCACCTGTGAAGCTTAATTTTTCACCCCATTCAAACGTGGAAAGAAGCAGGTGACATTTGCTTTAAGGATGGATCTTGTTTAACCCCACCTGTTCAAAAGCATCAGTCTGTAACCCCCCTGAACACCCCTGGTGCGGGGTTTCCTGCTCTTTGCCACGTGCCCTGCCGTGGACTCGGGGTGTTGCACACCACCGGCTCCCCTCCACTCCATCAGGCCACGTCTCCAGGCTGTGACGCCCGATCGTCACGGCCTAGACCCTCTTTTGCAAGGGTCCAAGGTCTGTGAAACACTGAAGGAATCAGGATCCGGGCTCCAAGTCCTCCGGGTCCACACTGCTCCCACTTCCAGGCCTGGGAGAAACCCACCATCTGTCCCAACCCTGGGTCCTAAATCATAACGGCTGAGAAATTCCGCGGAGGAACCCCAAGGCTCTGGCTTGGGAGGCTGGTAGGAAGCTCAGCAGGAGAGGCCTCTCCTGTCCCATGACCCAAGTACCACAGTGGATGCTTGTGAAGAGCTGGGCCCCCTTTTGCAGTGGAGAGAAGGTTAAAGGGACTGAAACCTGAGAGCCGGGGCCGCTTGCTCTGAGCCCAGCTCAGACCTGGGCAGAGCTTGCCGGCTTCCTCCACGGCATGCGTGGTACCAGTCTTGGATAGAAGGCCCCTGGTCCCGGCAGCCAAGGAAGGGCTGGGCCTGCTGCCTGCCCGACAGCCCTCCCAGCAGCTTCTCCCTCCCAGGGCCCTGCCCAGTGCTCAGCCGCTCCCTGGACTCGCCACTACGGGGCCTCGTGCCCCCAAAGCTGCCCGTCAAAACCACAGACAGGTGAGTGCAGGAGAAAAGGAATTTGAGAACGAGCGCTTGGCTCAGATGTCAAATCTATTGGCCAATAATCGGCCCTCTGGGACCAGAACGGCAAATTACTGAGGAAAATCAAAGGAGTCTTCCGGCCTTTCAGTGACCTCTCAATGTGGATAGCAAGGCAACAGGAAGCCCTCAGGCTCGAGTGCAGGGTCTGCTCTGCCAGGGTTCTGCGCCCTCTCTCTCTCCCCCTGTCTTTCTTGCACCCTGCAGCAGAAAAGCCCAGATGGGGAAGCTGGAGGGGGGCAAAGGCGCTGGGGCCCAAGCAGACCCCATGCCCGGCCAGGTGGCCTCCAAGGGGTCAACTAACAAGGAACAAATCTTCCCTGATCCCCAGACGAGGGGGAACACACCTGGGGTCTGCCAGGAGGAGGGGAGACCCGACCCCAGGCCTGCCCAGACTCCCTTCCCCTGCCTCCAGGTGAGGAACATTCTGGGGACAAGTTTGCTGAGGATCCAAAAACAGACCCTTATGGAGAATCCCAGCCTCTGGTCGAATATAAACGGCTGCCATCCAGGCCCTGGGCTGGGTGAGCAGGTGGGGGCCGGCCCCCTTTAGACCCTTCCCCAGGGTCTGCGGGCACTCACCTGGGTGGCCACCTTGCCGTAATCAATCCACCGCAGGGTGGCAAAGTTGGTAGATTCCGCGCAGTTGAATCCGTGGTTGAATCCGGCGTGGTAGCCGTAGGGGAACGTGATCATGAACTCCCCAGCCTCCTGCGTGATCTGAGGGGCAAGAGGCCAACAGGTGAGGGGCGAGGCCTGACACAGGGCATCACGGGCTGATGGCAAAGCCACAAGAAGCCACCGAGGAGCACAGCAGGGGGACGTGGGCTCGAGGACGTCCCAACAAGTGCCAGGGAGCCTGACTTTAGGAGCCAAGTGACAGGCTGTGGCCTGGTGCTCGCAAGGCTTGGGAAGTAGGTGAGGCGAGTGGCCAGGGCGGCAACTGGCTCCCAGCCCCGCCCCTCACTGAGACCCCACTGGGCCCCGAGGGGACAGTCTGCACTCTCCAGACGGGTGAGCAGCAATGCTAGGATTCTAGGTACTTCTCATTTGGCGGCGGGGTGGGGGGTGGGTCTCCTGCTTTGGGGGTAGGTGGCCTGGCAAGCGTCCATCCACTGTGAGGTGTTCACACGGCGCCGGGGCTGGCGAGGAGGGCCGGTCGGCACTGGCGGAGCTCGGAGCCCTTGGAGCCCAGGGCGGGTTCGAGCCGGTAGCACGGCGCCCAGCCCTCGTGCGAGGAAGGAGCAGGCCCACCCCCAAAACGTCCCCAGAAGCTCTCCTAAGTGGCCCCGCCACTGTGAGCAGAGAATCTGTCCACTACATCCCAAGACATGTGTCCTTCCAAGTGAGGGCAAAGAGACTGAAGTGACACGTCAGTGGGCCGGGAGGACACGTGTCAAGGTCACGACACTGCAGGACGAGTGCGTTTCCAGGCCTATTCAAAATGGTCTGGACGGCCAGACTCTGGTCCAGCCTCTGCGACAGAGACCCCAAACCAAGAAGTTGGGCGTGAGGGACCGGGGTGGGGGACCCACAGTGATGCCAGACAGAGGCTTCCAGAGGTGCCAGCCCGAGGCCTGGAGAAGGAGGCTGCAGCCTCCTCGCCGGGCCCCTCCCCACTCTTGCACTGACTACCCCCGGCCATCAGCAAGCGCTCCAACAGACCAGTGTCCGGCAGACGGGTGACAAAGAGCAGCGGCCGCCACCCCCACTCGCTGTGTCCCGGGACGGGAGGCAGGGCTGCTGGACTAGAGGCTGTGACGTGGGAGTGACCCTCTGGGGTCAGGAGGGCCAGTCTTCTCCTAGGCTGAGCACGTGGTGCATATCAGGTTGTCTGGAGTTCTGAGAACGGGGCCCAAATGCACCCGCCCCCCCGCCCCTCGGCGATGTTTCTCTCTAGGGTTTCACAGACACGGACCGTGCTGCCCATGCTCTGCGTCTGGCCTCTTCCACTCGGCACATCCTCGGGGTTTATCCGTCCCGCCGGGCACATGGGTCGTCTGCTCCTCTTCGTTCCTAAAGGGGTCTCCTGCTGTGAGGATGTGTTGCTATTTGTTCATCTAGCCTCCTGCTCACAGGCCTGTGGCTGTTCCTGGTCTGAGGCTCTGTGAGCAGAGCTGGGGGCACCTGTGGATTCATCTTCTCCCGGTGGTTGCTTGCACTTCTCCGGAGTAAACAGACTCCGGAGGGGGCACCGTGGGGCCCCAGGAAACTGCCCAGCGGCTCTTCGCAGTGGCCGCCCGTTTTGCACCCACGTGGTGGGAAGGGCGAGTTCCCCCGCCCCCTCGGCGGCATATGGGGTATGGGGTATTCGCACGCAGTGGCCCTGTGGGGTGGGTGTGATGCTCCGGCCCCCTCCCTGAGGTCTGTGGATGCCGCCCACTGCGTCCTGCCGGCGCCTGCGCACGCCTCCTTCTGCAAAGTGTGTCTGCTCAAGCCTTCTGCCCCACTTAGAGGCTCTTCACCACTCTGTCGTAGTTTTCGGGGCCTGCTAATAACCCCAGAGAGAGGAGCAGAAATCGCTGGATTCATTTAAGTAACCAACGAGGAGTTAAACCCTGGCAGGGGAGGGTGGGTGGCGGGAGGTGGCGACCGGGGGTGGGGTGAGGTGGAGGTGGGGAGACTTCCAGAAGCCAACCACGGAGTCAGAAATCAATCAAAACTGACGTAGCTTGGAGAAAAGCCAGTCCTTAAGAACACGGAGATATCTTTCTTTGCAAATAATGAATTGTACCCATCAAGGGAAGTCAGCGTGCATTAAGTAATATTTTTAAATTCCTGTCCAAGTGACAGCCGCATGCGGGGATGAAGCGACAGCAGAAGATGGGGGAGGAGGGGACACGTAGTGTCCCCAGGGCCCAGCGGCCAGCATCCTCGTTCTCAGGAAGGGTCCCCTGGGCCAGCTTCTGCTGCAGGACTCGGAGCCTCGTCAAATGAGATAAGTAAAATTCAGGTTTGGGGATGCGCTTTTAAATGCAATTACTGATGTTCTTATCCTACTTGAGCTGATTCTGTAAAGTGCTATCTCGCTTTCCAGAACGCCTCCGTGCGTGCACTGGCCTGCTTGAGCTCAGGGACGCAGCAGGGTCCCCATCACCGAGCTGGAGCCCCCATGGGGAGAGGCACGCTGAGGGCCTGGTCCCCCGCCCGATCCGGCCCATAAATCAAGCCCCAGAACAGGAGACGTGCTCACTTAGAGCAACAAGAAGATTATGTCCCTGTCAGAAAATCTACATCCTGGTGGCTCCATTTCAAACCCACGGTGTCTGTCCTCCGTGTCACCACCGTCAACATTATCCCAACAATAAATTAGAGGGCGCTTGGGATGACGGATAGGCCGTGACGCAAAGCAATCAGTAGTGGAGGGAGCGCCAGCCCCAGACGCCAGTCACAGAGGAAGCCCGGCGGTCGGCTGCTTGTGCGAGCTCTCCAAGAATAAATGAGGAAGCCCGTGGCAGATCACAGAAATACACACTTTTAATTATTAAAAAGCTCTGCTATCGATCTGCTTTTTCTTCTAGAAGTAAATACCATTACAAAGATTTATAAGTGGAGTGCGGGGCGTCACTCTGAAGGCCGCCAGGAATTCAGATGAGGGGCTCCACGTGGAGCCTGACGCTGCAGGGCCCGGAGCCTGGTCCTGAGTGAGCCGGCGGCCCACGGAGGGCTCCCTGCTGCTGGACAAGGGCCTTGGGACGAAGCTCTGTCCGGGCCCCGTGGGCAGCCGCGGTGGCTGCGGAGCCCGGCCTCTCTCCAGTCACCAGCAGCCCCTCTGGGCCAGGAGGTCGCCGCCGCCTTGGGTCACGCTCAGGCATTTCGTATACAAGCTGCAGGGCCACACTGGCACTGACCCGGGAGAACGAGGGTGCCCGCCAGCTGACTCCTGCGACCAGCATCCCTCTCCAGGAAGCACCACTCTGGAGAACGTCCGCGACAAAGGGATGCGAGAGCAAGTACCTCTCACTTCCGTGAGCAATGCCGTGATCTGTCTGTGAGGTTCCTGGCAAAGAATGATGTTCCAACCAGAAGACGGGGGCGGGTGGGGTGGGTGGGAAGAGGGAAGCATGGAAAGCTGCGTTCCTCAGAGTGAAATATCCCGCTACCTAATAAGCATGAGCAGCAGCTGCGGCCCCGATAGAAAGGCGAATCCCCGATCTGTGTGCTGATGCTGCAGGTGGTTTGACTGAAACGTCAGAACAATTTCTGACCTGCTGACACCCTTGGCCAGAGAGAGGCACGAAGGTCCGCCCCCAGAACTCGCTCCTGCGCCTGACGAAGCGCTCTTCGGGGAAACCTGCAGAAGCTGGATTCCTGGACAGTCTCCTCTGCCCCCTGCCCTCGGTGCCACGGCCCACACGCCTGTCCGGTAAGTTCCGGGCACAGGCCTCTCGCCTGGACCCACGCAGGGACCGGGGCGCAGACTCCCCCGTCCAGGAGGGCTGTCTGCGGGGAAGGACTGGCCTGGAATGACGACAGCTGGGCCCACTTCCGGGGCAGAGGCGGCCTGGCCCCGGTGCTCAGCCCCCACCCGCCCGCCCTCCGCAGGCAGTGGGGTCCCTGCCAACCCGGCTCCCAGCGTGGCCTCACCCCTCACAGCCCCACACGGACCAGTGGAGCAGCCTCTGGAGCAGGAAACTGCATGAGTTCACAGCCTTCACGCTGCGAGGGAGCCAGGCGTTTCATTTCTAAACAGGTATTTGCTCTTTCAAAAGCGTCTGCCCGGGCACGGGTGGGCGGGAAGGGACTCCCACGGGGAGCACCGGCTCCTCAGCGCTTCCTGCCAGGTCAGCAGGCGCTGCCCCGACCGTCCACTCCCCAGCCCGGCCCGCAGGACCTGCCGACATTCGGGTCTGGGCGGGAAGGAAAGTCAAGGCCCCTCCTGACGGCCCCTCTTCCATCCTCACTCCCCACCCTGGAAGAGCTGGAGGCTGATGGCCCTGCCCTGGCTTGCCATCGTCCTAGAACCTTCTCCAGGGTTAAGACGCCAGTTTCCTGGGGCACTCGTGGTCACCAGGGCACGGGCCCCAGAAGCCCCTCCACGAGCAGGTGGTCTGTGCTCAGCCCCTACGTACCCGGCTGAATGGGATCCCATACTTCTTGAGGATGATGGGCGAGATGAGGGTCATCTTGTGCCGAAGGAAAGCATCGCAGCCCTGGGAGCTCCCGGGGAAGAAGCCTAGAGCAGAGAAGACCAGCATCAGCCTGGCGGGACGGGGCAGGGCCTGCCCCGTGGGACGGGGCGGCGGGGCAGCCGGGACACCTCTCTCCGGGCAGCCCTTTCCTCTGAGGCCCCAAGGGAATGAAACACACAGGGGACTGCGGGACGGGGTCCTGGGTGACGAGGGGCGCACCCACAGCATACACCCGCGGTCGCAGACAGGGTGCGGCTGCCCAGAGACCGCTGCCCACCCCGAGCTCCCCTCAGACAAAAGCCACTGCGTTGCTTCCACACAGTCACTCGGCCACGTGAGAGCGCAGCCCGGACACAAGACAGGGGAGCTGCTGCTCTTGACCAGACACACGGTGACCACGGTGAGTGGGGTCCCCCACCACCCCCCAACACTGAGGAGTCCGCAACAAAGAGGGGGGCCGCCTGAGTGGCGCAGGCTCTCCACCCACGTGGTCCCACCGCCACCAGGCAGGTGAGGACACGGAGGCCCGGGAGACAACCCGCCCACCCTTGGCCCCAGACACATGGGGCCAACGCAGGCCGCGCCCACAGCCCCTAACCCTCTGTCTGTGCTCACAGCCCCTATGCTCTCTGCCCCACGATGCGCCACGTAACTAATTTACAACAGGGATAGCCTCCGCGAGCCTACGGAAAGCCCACCATCAGCTCTACCTACCCAGAAACCGTGCTTCACTAACGCAGTTCAGGGACGTTCCCACATCGCCTGTTGGCTGCAACTCAAGTCAATGACACGTGTGTCTCGTGGTTAAGAAAAAGCCTGTCCCAGGTTCTGCCCATGGTGGCCAGGCGCCTCAGCTCAAACCCGCACAGAGAGTGGGCACAGGAGGGCTGCCACATGGCTCCTCGAGGTGTGGGATGAGTCCCCACCACAGCGGCACCAGCACGCGCTCCCGAGCGGCCACCTCCCTCTGGGACTGATCCCCAGACGCAGGCAGCCCCAGGGCCCTTCTGGAAGCCGATCCAGACCGGGCCCAGCCTCCAGGCCAGCGCGCACCCTCGACGGGCTGCTGGTTAAAGAGGGCACGTGTGTGTGTATGCACGTGCGCACCCGCGTGGCCCCACCCACACGCCAAGGCTGCCAGAGGCTCCTAACCGCAAGGACACAATGGCAAGGCTCTGGAAGGTGCCAGGGCTGACTGAATCCAGCAACTCTGCTCTGCACTAGAAGCATTTCAATTAGAGTTACGGCTGCCTGCCGCCCGGCCGCCGGCCTCTCTGCAGTTCCTCTTTTTAATGCACAGTTTAAGTGGCTCTCATTAAAGCTCTAATAAAGAAGCACATTTTAAGTGATTAGCACCAATAACGCGCCAACACATTAATGCTCTCCCCGTGGGCTGCACAACTCTCCCAGCGAGCCCACTCGGAGCACGGCTATTCATTTTCCTTATTAATCGCAAACCCATTCCACCCATCTCAGTAATGGAGCCCCCGACGCACACCCCCAAAAAGTTTGGAAGGGACGCCTAGGAGGGCAGTGAGTCACTTGCCCTGGAGCCTCCCCCATCCTTCCTCCGAGGAGGGGAGAGCAGTCCTGAGTGAGGGGCTGCAGAGGAAGCAGGAGGCTCCTGCCCCTCCTCCAGAGCTGACAGCCCCTTTCCTGAATTCCAGGAGCCGCCTGACTTAATGAGTCTGGATTTTTCAAGAAGCAAGGACGGGGCGGCCTCCCTGCTAGCCGACTCTTCCTCTCCCAGCCCCGGCCACTGAGCCTCCCTCAGATGCCCAGGAAGCGAGCCAGCATCCAGGTCGGGGCATCAGAAAGGACCCGGCAGCAGCTCCGGCTGCAGGAATGGAGCACAGGGCGAGCTCCAGGGACAGCGGCTGTGGCACTGTCTGGGGTCGGCGGGGGGCCCCAGAGGATCCTGCTTCCGGCTTCTCTTGCTTCTCTAGTTGGCGCTCTGATCACCCAAAACTTTTCTAGTAGAAAAGGCATACTGAGGGAGAACAGCCGGGCATGGCTAAGTGCAACCCCCTCTGAACAGGAAGAACAGAGAAGCTGCAGGCAAGGCCCGGGGGTGTCACGGACATGGTCCCCAGAGAGCGCCCGCACTGATCCCCGTGGCTCTGCAGGTATGGGGGGCTGAACAGTGGCCCCCAAGACATCCATGTCCTGATCCCCGCAACCTGTGGAAGGTCCCCTCAGTGGTAAGAGGAACTGCAGACGGGATAAAGTTCAGGCCCCTGAGATGGGTATGGGCCTAGACCACCCAGGGGGCTGGTGTCATCCGGAGGGTCCTTATAAGAGGGGGTCAGAGGGACACTCGACCACAGACCAGGGAGACAGAAATGAGAGCGATGCGGCCCCACGCCCAGGATGCAGCTCCTCCAAAAGCCATAGAAGCCAGGAATCGGGTTCTCCTCCGGGGCTTCCTGAAGGAGCCAGCCCTGCGGATGCCTTGACTTTTAGCCCCTAGAGGCTCACTGTGGACTTCTGACCTCCAGAAGTGTAAGAAAATAAATCTGTGGGGTTTTTTAATGAGGTTTTTTTGAGTAGTTTAAGGTTCACAGCAAAACTGAGGGGATGTGTGTTGTTTTAAGCCACTGAGTTTGTGGTAACTTGTTACATCAACAGGAAGCTAATACAATAGGAAAAGACATTTTAAATTTGCATTTTAAAAAACATAATGGGAACAAAATTAATTGGGTTTTATTTTCGAGCTCAGTAAGTAAGTTAAATCAGCCTTTGCCATGCCCGCCTGCACTGGAATTTCTCCCGGGAGAAGCATGTTCCTGAGAGCGGCTCCAGCCCTGTCCATGAGGTCAAGGTCCAAGTTTCCAACATAAAAGGTGACATGACAATGGCCTCTGCAGAGGAACCGGCCCGGGGGCACCTGCTCAACTCACCTGACGGCCTCCCTCCCACCCGGGACTCTGCCGACCCCGCCAACCCGCTGTGAGAATCTGCTGGGCAGAAAGATGGGCCGTTCCCACCCCCAAGTCAAGTGCAGGCAGGGAGGCGCCCACAGAGGCCGGCAGCCGGCTGGCAGGGAGCCTCACCAACACCAGGCCATGGCTTCGGACGGTTCTGTGGCCACCTGGGGGTGCCAGCTGCCTACTGCTGCCACGGGGGTCAGGGTGGCCTGAGGCCCCGTGCTATCTCCGCGGCAGACTCTCACCCTCACCAGGGTGCTGCCTGAGAGGGAGGGGCTGTTCTTGGCTGCACAGCGAGGGCCCGCCCGCTGGGCCAGCGGGGTCTGTGAACGTCTGTCCAGGCACTGACAGCCGTCCACCCTCAGGACACGGGTCTCCATGGGGACAGGACAGGTGCGAGATGAGAGCGATGGGGGGAACAGCCTGGCCCCCCATCGGGGCACACAGAGGCCTCCGCGCCCCCCAGCCTGGGTGTCTGGCTTGTCTCTAAGGATCCCATGCCCTGAGGGCCGGCCTTTACCCGGGTGGTCAGAGCCCCAGACGCAGCCCGGGACCCTCTCCGACAAATCCTGTCAGCCCAAGAGGCCCTAGCGAGGGTCTCAATCCAGGTGGTGGAGGGAGCCTGGGTGACCCGACCCTGCACGGGATTAGCAGATGGCCCTGCAGTCCCCATGCGGCCGCACGGAACAGGTGCGGACCTCCAAACCGGACTTCTCGTGTTCTAGACTGAGCAAAGAGTCCATAAAGACAGAAAAGGGTGGATGCAGCACCAGGTGCTGGGGGGCAAGGGGAGCACGGGCTGCCCCCAGCCGGCAAAGCCTGCGGTCCTGTCCCGAACTCTGGGCCAAGAGGCTAGAAAATGAGAGTGTTGAAGCGACGGCATCCGTGTGGCTTTCGTGAAGTGACAGACCCACAGCGGGGGTCCACGACCTGACCGCCAGGGAAAGGAGTGGAACACAGACAGGACGCCTGGAGCACATCACCCTCCGGGACACCGACCCCCAGACAATAGCGTGAAGCCGGGGAGGGAGAGGCCGCCAGCCCACCGCCCACCCTGGCCCCAGTGGGCCCCAGGTACCTACCGATTGCCAGACGCTCCAGGCGCTTGCCATGCTCTGGGGGGATGGCGTACCTACGAGAGAAGGGAGGCAAGTCAGAGGGGAGAGCGTGTGGCCACTGCACAGCTGAGGGCCCCAGGTGACACGCGGGCCCGGCACAGGGCAGAGCCGGGCGGCTGCGGTCGGCGTAGGGGAGGGGCTGTCGGGGTCGGGGGATGCCACATGGATAGGAAGAGGGGTGAGGTGGAGGCTCAGGACCCAGGACTTGGGGGGCAGTGACACACCGTCGGAATGCCAGGAGTGGAGACATTCCCCGTTAGGCGGCTTCGAAAGCAAAGCATAAAGTAAAGAGCACTGGATTGGAACCAAGGAGGAGGACGGAAGCATCCCGGGCTGTCCCCCCAGCCCCAGGAGCCGAGGGGAAAGAAGCTTCAAGAAGGAGCAAGACTCCACTCGTCACCCACTTTCATAAGTTGTATTTTCACACGTTTTTACGTTTGAAAGATGATTGCGGCTGTCATAAATAAAAAAAGATGTAAGGTGAAAGTCTGCAAACAGATGAAGCGAGAGTGTCACCTGCTGATGCGAGCCAGCGTGTCGGGATACCAGAACGCTTTCCTGGCAGAGGGCGGTGCCAGGAGGGACAGCCAGGGGCCAGGGGTCCAGAAGCCCCAACCCAACCGACGTGCCACCCCCAGACCACCCGAGGGCACTTGGGCAAGATGGAAACCTCCAGTTTCTTTTTTTTTTTGGCTACACCACGAGGTATGCGGGGATCTTAGTTCCCCGACCAGGGATCGAACCCTCGCCCCCTGCAGTGGAAGCACAGAGTCTTAACCACTGGACCTCCAAGAAAGTCCAGGAAACCTCCATTTTCAAGCAAAGGCGAGGCATGGTAGGGCCACTGTCCAGAGGAGGAGGGAGGGTGGTAAAGTGTCCAACGGTAGAGCTACTAGAGCATCCGAGTCCCGTCCCATCTGGGAGAAACTCCAGGATCCGGCAATCCTGCCCCCTGGGAACACTGGGCCACGTCTGACACATTTCTAGTTGTCACGACTGGGGGAGTGGTCCTGGCATCGAGGGGGTGGGGGGGATGCTGCTCCACACCCCACAGTGCCCAGGATGCGCCCTAGTAGAGAATGACCCACCCGATGTCAGCAGTGCTGCAGGGCGCGGGGACCGTGCTCCAGCATAACAACGGCAATCTCTGGAATTCTAGAACGAGGCCACAGGAGGATGTTCCCCACGGCTGCGCCCTCCTCCCCCACAGGGCAGGAAGCCAAATGGGGAGGGACACGGAACATGGAAGATCGCCCAGGCTCGGTAGCTGGCTGAGTCCACTCCAGCTGAAAGGTTTATCGTTACTTTTAATAAAATAAAAGAGGGCAAGGGTAGGAGATAAGGTGAACATTGTGCTGTCTCTAATCTAACAGGATAAAAATAATTAATTTCTGGGCATGTTTCACGGCCCTGGAGGTGGCCGTGGCACCTTTAATTCTGCTGTCGTCAGAGAATTGCCCATTATCTGGACAAAGAGGAGGTGACTCTTTTTTAAATGGCCTTTTATCACTTACATAAAGATGATAAAAATTAATCCCAATCCAAAGCACCTCTGTGGGATTAAGGTCCCCCCACCAAACAGGGAAATGAAACATTCTGTCCCTTCTGGGAAGATGCCCGAGGACAGGAAGGAACTTACGGCTCCAAGGCTGTGATGATTAACGCAATATCGCCAGTCTACAATGCTGCTTTCACTTAATTACAGCCTGTAATTGGGAGTTGTAAAGATAAGATTAATTGAATCTGGTGGATGTTAAAAGTTTAAAACATTGGAACGTGGCTCCTCTGTTATCGGAAAGTACAAACTGCAGGACACTGGGCTGAGTGTTCAGAAGAGCAGCCCCTGGAGAGATTAGAAAGGACTCGTGGATGGGAAGCCGGCAGCCATGGGGGACGTCTGGACCCCGACGGCCAAGAGCACGCTGAGCCTCCCACGGTTTGGAATGACCCGGCGACAGCCTGGGAGATGCTGAGAGGCCCCTGTGCTCCCCCAGCCCACACCCAGGGACTCAGCAAGCTGAAAACCTCAGACTTTGGGGGAAGGCGGGCAGAACTGGGGTCCTGGTCCTTAATGAAACACGCGCTGAGCGTGGGCCGTCCATTCAAAGGAGGCAGGGAGGGCGGCAGAGGCTCCATCTGTGCAGTTGTAACGGCTCCCCGAGTTCGGGCGCCAGGTGCCCACAGAGCCCCCTCTCTGCCATGGCCCTCCCCTCCGTGGCCCCAGGCAAGCCCAGAGCAATGGAGGCCCAGGTGAGCCAGCCTCCCAGCAGGGCCGACATTCACCACTGAAGGAAAAGTCCCCAGACAGAGGGGCCTCCATGGCAGAGCCTTGCATAGTCTCCAGCCTGGGGCCGGGGCGCGCTAACCTTGTTACAGCCCCGCCTGGCGTCACACCACTGGGTCGGGGCATCCCTGACTCTCAGGCTTGGCTCTGGGAGGAAATAAAAGAAGGCAAAGCATCTCTTTGGGTTGAGCAGGGCTGCTCGCTAACTCTCGAAGTAGGCAAGCATCTGTCTGGCCATTAGCGAGCAGGTTCTGGGGCCGTAAAACAGAGTCGGTTTTACTGGTCGCCAATATGGGGGCAGTTTGTATCGCTCCCTGGGAACTCCGTCCCCATCACAAGGTCAAACCTCACGGCCAAAATCAATCTGCTTTGCCCGCCTGCGACCCCAGGCAGCTGCTCTCTGTACGTGGCAGCCCGGGTCGCCTGGGAGGCAAAGGGTGCTTGCATGTTTCCTTGGACAGACGGCCTGCCCGGGTCCACGTCCATCTCACGACTGGGCCGGTGCGAGGTTTCCCAGCCGGCGGTCAGCCCTGCCCAAGCCCACACAGAGCCCCCGTGGCTCCCCCATCCCGCTCACTGCCAGCACGAGGCTGGTTTCCCACATGTCCTGCTACACAGTGGCCGTCTCCTTGGTCCACCAGCCCCCGCCTCCTCCTGGGCTGACCACATCCCCACCCCCAGATGGCCCCCGTCACCATGCTCCTCCCCAGGGACTGGGCTGCAGCTGGGTGCCTCCTGGTGGTCAACTCACTCCAGGCCAGCACAGAAGTCATGGCAGAAGAATCTGGACGTGTCGGATACAGGAAAGGGCAGAGCCACTCCCAGAATCCAGGGAGGGATGGGAGGGACAACAGACCAGGGGCTTCAGGGGGCAGAGTCAGAAATGGGGGAAACCCCTTGGGGGAGTCTGCAGAGGGTCGGGCTGCCCACACAGGGTCACGCAGGTCCCTCCGGCCATAGCACACGAACCCCGGTCCTGAGACCGGCCAGGCAGGCCCCTCTGGACCTTCTCCACGTATGTTACCAGCCCATCATGTGCGCCCCTCCCTCTGCCCTTTCTCTCCTCTGGTCAACGTTTTACACAAAGCACTTCTGGATGACACTCAACCAGAAAGTCGTGGAAAATTCGGCGCTGTCAGCTCGGTGTCCCTGGCAACCGCTCCAGGTGACCCCGCAGAGGCTGCAGCAGGCAGGACTGGACAGGCTCCATAACTCCGGGTTTAATGTTGTGGAATCGCCGAGGAGGCCGAGAGAGACGAATTCAGGCATCGTTTGCCAGACGCCTTTTTCAGAAAGGCAGTCGTCTGCAAATACCAGGGGCTTCGGCGAGAAAATAAAGCAATCTTAGATCCTCTATACAGCCCAGGAGGTAACGGCAGAGGACACGAGACGCATGCAAAGCCACACAACGGTAAAGAGACCGTCCCAGTCCAGCAGTTTCACTGTTCAAACGACCGGCTGACGGGAAGGCTTCCGGAGGTGACCAGAGTCCAGAGGCCACGTTCCAGAAGGAAGTGACCCCCTGGTCTGGGGAGAGATGGGAGGGCTGGCCCTGCCAGGTGGGCGTCCCCCAGCCTCTCCTTTCCAGGTTTCTTCTTTCACACTTGATGTCTGGAGTAGTGGATGTACCCCCTCCAATCACAGCCACCCCAAAAAAGGCAACGTGGAAACCCGCACACCTGGCATAGGCCAAGAGGGAGGCCTGGGGCCAGAGCGGCCAGCGATCGCGTCCAAGACCTGCGTCCTGACACGTGTGCAGGGGTCGGACGTGCTTACAGGGGGCCAGGGACGGACTGAGGCTGGACGCTGGAGGGGTGCAACCCTGGCCAGAGGTGGGCATCCCGCGGGCCCTGCTGAGGCCAGGCCGGAGTCCAGTCAAGAAGCTCTGGAAGCCAGGGGGCCGTGGGTGCTGTTTGGGCAGAGGCCTCAGTCCAGCAGGAGGGAGGCTCTTGGGCCCAGAAGCAGAGGTAGTTGAAAGAAAACACATCCTCTGCGGGCAGGCTCTCGCCTTGGGCAGGGGACAGGCTGCGTCCATCCTCCCAAGACGCTGCCCTGGGAAAGGCTTCCTGTCTGCAGTGGAGGATGCTATTAATGGTGTCATTTTCTTGGTGTTTTGTTTATTCCCCTGGAATGGCTTGATGGATGTGAATAATTATCAGACTATAAAAGCCAGCAAATGTGCTATTTTCTATTGCTCTAAATCATCAAACAAATAAAGTGTGAAACAGCATTTCTGAATATAATTTTCCCCTCTAATGGCTTAGAATTATTATCAAGAACAATGAAAATAAATAAGTAAACGCCTTGTGAGTTAAAAATTAAATGAGTGTGTCAGGAAGAGGAACATGGGCCATCGTGGAGAGCAGGGACCTGCTCGGGGCCATCGGTTCTGCAGAAGAAGCAAGGGGCTTCAGGCTATGCAGGAGCCCGGGCCTCTGGGTGTGGACTCCCATCGCCCAGTGCCCTCTGGCCCAGGGAGTGGGTGTCCGGGACCACCTCCCAGGGGGGAGGGCTGTGCTGAGTGAGGGGTGTGCACCACGGTACCTTGTGCCCAGCTGACCCCCGGGAGGTCCAGGGAGCCCGTGTACCATTGCCCTGAGACGGCCACATGAGACCTCGGGAGGCAAGGTGGGTGGGGCTGGCAGCTGCCCTTCCTCTCCTGGGCCAGGGACAGACAATGTCAGATGGGCCGCTGCCTCTCAGGCCAGCAAGAAAACCTGTGGTCCCAGGGCAAGTTGTCAAGACGAGGAATGGGACACTCCAGTGGAAGGCATCACACCCCCGACGGGGCCTGGTTGCTCGGCTGGCCGGCCACCCTGGGCTACACGACCCGTCAGAGTGTACGGAGTTCCCTGTGAGGAGGGCGTGTTGCCACGGTAACGAGGTAATTCCCACATGCTCCCGCCAGCTGCAAGGGTAATGAGAGTTGATGGGGTCCTGACTCTCAAACCCTGCTGCCCATCCCCGAGAGGCCCCCCTTGGCCTCTGCCAGGGCCCTGCAGAACCGTTTTGCTCAGAGCCAGGTATGAAGCGCTATAATACGGACCATATCTGTTCCCCAAGATGCGTGTGACTCTCCTCCGGGTGACAAGAGCACTCAGGACTTCTTCCATCGCCCAGCCTGACAGCTTCCACCGGCGCGAGGCTCGGCTCCCCGCCCTTCCTCTCTGCTGAGGAGAGCGTGCCAAGAGCAGGGGTCCAGCCAGGAGCCCTTTGGAAATGTCAGTTCAGCCCGACGCAAGTTGGAGGGTGAGGAAGTTAATTTCACAGTGTCTGCACAAGGCCGGGGCAGACAGGCCCCTTGCCGTTTAACATGCTATAATGACAGCGACGGAAACAAGAAGGCAGAGTCCACGGGAAGTGCCAAGACCACATGTCACGTTGGAGGCCACCTGGCACGAGTGAGCCACCGGCACGGGCCCAGGAGGCCATGGCAGCTCCGAATGCCAGCGGCCCCCAGCACCCCGTGTGCTGGGCATAGGGAAAAACCGTTTTTACTGCAATCCTCAAACACACACCCTCTCTAGCCATGCGTCAGTGGGACAGTCCTGGCGCGCTGCCCCGTGGTCTGGGCAGCCAAGCAAAACGAGCTGGTCACAGAGCAGACTTCCCCTCGCCCCCGAGTTGCCCAGGTGCCATCTCTGCGCTGGTTAGAGATGAGCTGGGCCAGAGCAGCCTCACGCTCTGCTCCTCCGCAGGGAGGAGTGAAAGGGCCCAGAGAAGCACAGTCACAGGCGGTGTCCCCTAATGTGATCACCACGGAGACAAGCCACGACGCGTCCAAGCACTGCAGGTGCAGCATTTACATTAAATTCCAAACCATTCTGTATAAAAAATTCTTAGGACTGCCCTGGTGGCGTGGTGGTTGGGAGTCCAGCTGCCAATGCAAGGGACACGGGTTCGAGCCCTGGTCCAGGAAGATCCTACATGCTACGGAGCAACTAAGCCTGTGCGCCACAGCTACTGAGCCTGCGAGCCACAACTACTGAGCCCGCGTGCCGCAACTACTGAAGCCTGTGCACCTAGAGCCCATGCTCCACAAGAGAAACCACCACAGTGAGAAGCCCGCGCACCACAACGAAGAGTAGCCCCTGCTCGCCACAACTAGAGACAGCCCGCGCACAGCAATGAAGACCCAAAGCAGCCAAAGATAATAAATTTTTTTTAAAAAAATTTTTTTTTAGAAGAAATACATTAAAAAAAAGAAATTCTTAGCCATCCAGGACTAGGAGGGACCTTCCCACCGTCACAGTTCAGAGTGAGGCAGGAGAGGTACTCTGGAAAGTTGGGGGCAAGGCAATCCACAGCACGGCGCTGAAGACACTAGCCAGTATAATAAGTCAAGAAAAAGATATGAGGGGACTAACAATCAAAAGGGAGGAGACAAACTTTTTCATGTCAAGTAGTATAACCTTCTACCAGGGAAAACTAAAAGAATGAGCTGGTGAATTAAGAACTAAACAGTCCAGCAAGGATGCAGAATAAAAAAATAAATAAAAATCAACAGACAGCCAGGCTTCCTCTGCACCAGAAAGACATTCACAGGAGACTATAAAACCCACTAAGGTGAACCTATCCCTTGTCTAGCGGTCCAGAGGCAGGAATTCCTCACCACAAACGAAGGCAAACATAAACCTGGGCACGTGCTGGCCACTGACAGAATCGCAGAGTCTGGTCCAGGAGACGGAAGTGCTCTCTGGGAGGCTGACACCGCCGGGAGATGCAGCCCCTCGGTGTCTCTGTCTGGAGTAGGACAGTGCAACAAACACACAGGCAGGCCTCAGAGTCGCGGCGGGCTCAGTTCCAGACCACCGCAATAAAGCGAATGCTACAATAAAGCGAGTCACACGAAGTTTTTGGTTTCCCAGTGCATAAAAAAAGTTACGTTCACAGTACTGTACCATACCATAGTCTAACAGTGTGCAATAACAGCATTATGTCTAAAAAAAATAGTGCTTTACTGCTGTAAAGTGCTAACCATCATCTGACAATGCAGGGTTGCCACAAACCTTCCATTTGTAAAAAATGAAGCATCTAAGAAGCACAATAAAACAAGGCATGCCTGTACAGCAAAAAAAACCCTTGCCCCTGCCCACATCTTTCAGTAAAGGAGGTAACAGGTGTGACTGTGACATCGCCAGGTGACTCCAGGTACACACGTGGGCAGGACTAGTTTGTCAGGTACGAGCAGGCCTCACCATGACAGTTCAAACGTGAAAGACGGACAACTAACAGTCACGCTGACGGCAGGGTTAAAGGGGCACAAGTGGTCACCCGGTACCAGGCTGGAGAAATAAAAGATGTTAGAAAAAGCAGACAGGCTCGTCCTTGAAACATGAGGGAGCAGGTCCGAAGGCCGAGTAGGACAGCCCTGGGACCACCGAGATACCCCGCAGTCCCCTGCCCCACTGGGAGGGAGGAAGAAGAGCTGTCACCTGCCCAGTCTGCCCGGGAGGGGAGGCTGCAGGGCACCTGGCCCAGGGGAAGAAGGGGAGACTGAGCCCTTTCCTAAATACTCAGGAGAGCAACCCAGCCTGGTGGGGTGGGTCCCCTCTGCGTGCCCCCCATCCCGTGCACCCCAATCTGGCCACCACTGCACAAAGGAGCTCGACCTGGGTGGCATGGCTCCCTCCCTGAGAGCAACTGAAACTGCCTGACAGCAAAAGGATGCCTGCCCTGTTTCTACCAGGAAATCCCATCTCACCCTCCGAGGAGGCTGTTCTGCGGGGGGCCGCCCCCCTCATTTGTCCAAGTGTCGGGGCCCTTTATGTGAC
Organism: Pseudorca crassidens; assembly: GCF_039906515.1. Lineage (NCBI taxonomy): Eukaryota > Metazoa > Chordata > Mammalia > Artiodactyla > Delphinidae > Pseudorca > Pseudorca crassidens. The sequence goes on from NC_090298.1 coordinate 168,657,783, forward strand.
AGATACGAACACTTGCTGGGGAGATAGGATCAGCCCAGGACCAGGGTGGCTTGTCTCCAGGATAGAACCTTATTGAGCTGCAGTGGTTTTATCTTTAATGGATCGTTTTACGGGACAATAGGTGATGGAATTTGGTATCTCACACCAGCAGTGTCAATGATTTCAAGTAATGACATTTTTATTGAAACGTGCAAGAGATAAACAGAGTCCAGGGAGCATCCACTCAGAGAAAATGGGGCGTCTCAGATGGGGATGCCAGCTGACGGGGATGCCAAAGGACCAGCCTGCTGGCAGGACTAGGTGCTCTGCAGCCAGAGGGGCCGCCCAGGCTTCTCAGGGGGCTGGGGAAGGGGGGACGGGCCCTGGGCTCCACGCTCGCTGGCTCGCAGGCTGCCCCCACCTCCCCGAGGTTCCCAGGGAAACGGAGTGGGTGAGCATCCTGAAGGCCCCCCAGCTCTGGGGCCCGGTTCACGGGAGCCCATAAGCCCATTTTAATTAAGGAACAGACTTTACAAGGTGAGCAGTGTCGAGCTGCAATGAAATGCTGAAGTGGAGGTACCTGATCCCTGGCCCGGGTTTATTTCAGGCCCGTGAATTCTTTTTGTTATAGATAGGACCGAAAATGCCAAGTCACGTGTGGGCTGGGTTTTGACGTTGCTTTTGAAGCTGTGGGGGGCGCTTCTCAGGTGAGGTTTTAAAAGGCAGGCGGGGGCTTCCCTGGTGGCGCAGAGGTTGGGAACCCGCCTGCCAATGCGGGGGACACGGGTTCGAGCCCTAGTCCAGGAAGTTCCCACATGCCGCAGAGCAACTAAGCCCGCGAGCCACAACTACTGAGCCTGCGCTCTAGAGCCCGCGAGCCACAACTACTGAAGCCCGCGTGCCTAGAGCCCGTGCTCCGCAACAGGAGAAGCCACCGCACAACAACGAAGAGTAGCCCCAACTCACCACAACTAGAGAAAGCCCACACGCAGCAACGAGGACCCAATGCAGCCAAAAATAAATAAATAAATGAATAATTTTTTTTTTTAAAAGGCAGGCACCCATCAACACAATCAAAGCAGCCTCTAGTGGGAGCTGGGGAAGGGCCTTGTGCTGCCAGCGGGGGGGGGGGTGGAGGGGTGCGTGCAGGGGGTCCATTTGTGGGGATGCAGTGCCGGTGAGCACCCGGTGCTGCTGGTAAAGCCACCGCTACCTCCCCCTCGTCGAACTGGCCTCAATTTCCACCTGTAAACTGACGGGCAGGCAGCTCCCATTTCGCCCAGGGCCCACGGCCTGCTTATGCTCCCCCGCCCCAGATTTATTTCTGCTGAAACACACAGGAGGGTGGGAACAGGAAAGAACAGAGGGTGGTCCGCTGAGAGTGCACGAGCAGGACTTAAACAGCACGGGCCACGCCGGGACATGGGGGCTAGCTGCGGGGAACTGGGGAGGGTGGCTGGGAGTCCAGGTCTGCCCTCAGGCTGAGAGAGCCAGGGCAGCTTCTATGCGGGGAGGCGCCAGGCCTATTAGATCACTTCCCGTGTCCTTGATGCTTTTGTGCTCATCAGCATGCACACCCACAGAGGCATGAGGCCGCTGAGCCTCGTGTGGACACACACCGACAGTGGAGGCCCCCGGCGATCGGGAGGACAGGCCCGGAACTCTCCCTGCCCCACCAGAGGGGGCCCTGGGTGACCGTGACTTGCCCCTTAGCTACGGGACTGGCTCTGGAGAGCATTCAGGTGACGGTATCTTCACAAGCAGGTCCCATGACCTGCAGTTCCAGTCTCCACGTGTAAGACCATCAGGGTCTCAGCTGACTGCCAAGAAGGTGAAGGGCACAGGGCCCTCGGGGTCACTCTCGGGGTGGCTCTGGGCCCTGGTGCTTTGAGGAGGGTTAAGCTCACACAGGGGTTAAGCAAGGAAGAGCAAACAGACCAAGCCGGAGGGGAGCTGCTGAAAGAGGGCCTTCAGCACGTCTCATCCTGGTGATGAGCCTGCTGGTCCCCACTCCCCAGCTCCCGCTGCTGCGCCCACATGAGGGGAAAACACACCCTTAGCCAGATTTTGAAGCAAAGCTAACAGAGACTCCCTCAACTCACAGATTTGCAGGAATTTCCCTTCTGGGGAGCTGAAATCGGCCGACAGCAACCTCTCCAACACGGGAGAGATCTGCCATGAAAACCAGACCCTGCGCACAGAGCAGGAATCTACAGAATGGAGGGGGAGGGGGAGTGACTCCAGGCCAGGACCGCATCGGCCACAGACCCCCGACACTTCAAGCAACCCCTCATCCAAACACAGCCAGTGGGAGGATCTCAAGATGGGAACAATGCCCGGCGAAGCCACTTCTCTCAGAAGAACTGACGGTTTCTTAGAGTGGTGGGATGGGGAAGGATTCTGGCGACTGGCCTGGTGCTCCAGACTGGAGCCAGGAACGCCGGGTGGGCTGGTTTGGCTCCTGCTGCCCTGAAGCAAAAGTCCTGCAGTCTCACAAGCGGCCTGAGCCAGCAGAGTGCTATATCGTTCCAACCCCAAAGCGCCCACTTTGAACAAAAGACTCCAAAATGAAGGGCCATCTGCTCCTGCCAGACCAAGCCAGCAGGCTGTGTGACAGGCCAGCCACGCCTGCGGCCACGAGTAACACACACACAGGAGACAACGGCACCCACAGAGGCAGGAGGGCTACCCCGACCTGCCTGCCCAGGGCTCCCACACCCATGCCCTGGACCTTCCCTCCCGCGGCTAACATCCCCCTGGAACGGTAGAGTAACATGCGTCTCCCTGCTCCTGGCCTGGCCACCTGCCCTCCAGCGGAGCCCCTCCACGGGCTGCCCTGCCGCCTCTCCTCCCACAGGTCTCAGCCCAGCGCCTTCCCTGCCTCCATCTCGGGGGTCCCGCTGCCGCGTGCCACCCACCTGGCCCTCCATGCCCACTCGGGGGGGGGAGTGGGGGGGCACACCATAAGCTCCTGCCCTGACACACGGTGTCTGCCCTGGAGTGGTTCACGCTGGGTCCAGAGCGGGCACTTGGCCAGGGTTTGAGCTGACCCATCTCCTTCTACAACCTTGAAGCCACCTTCGTCCAGCACAACCACGGTAGCAAAGCTACGGCTCACCTGCCCCCTTCCAGCCCCCTACCCCCGTACACGCAGTCAGACTACGTTTCCCAGGCTCCCGTGCTGGAAGGTGTGGCCACGTGACCTGGCGCTGGCCAATGAGATGTGGGCAGAAGCCACGGGCCTGCCGCCCTGGCCCGCCCATCAAAGTTTCAGGAACACGGCCTCCCCCTGCCCCAACTAGACGCCTACGCCCAGGGTGACCTCGGAAGCCGTGCGCTGAAGGTGGCAGAGCCTCTGGTGGCCTGGGTCCCTGGGTTTCTGCAGCATCTCCTCCATCTCCCACAAGAACCTGAAGTCTTTGATTTCAGCTCGGCAGGGCTTCGTTCAATGATGTTTTGGGGACTCTAAGAAAAGGGTCCACCCTCTCCCACACCTGCAAGCTCAGGCCACCTTTGCCAACTGGGACGCCCCCTGTCCCCACGGGGGAGCGCCTGCCCAGGCACGCACTCCCAGAACCCGCCGCCCCTTTTGTTTTGCAGGAGGACACTCCTAGGGGCAGGGCGAAGCAGTGGTCAGGAATGCGGGCTCGCACCCGTAGCCTGGGCCCAGCCCTACCACTCCCCAGCTCTGCGGTCTCAAACCACGGTCTCGCCAGTCTGGTCCCACGTGTGAAGGAGGACGGCGTGGGGCAGTGGGCGAGACCAGGAGTCACTCCAAGCATAGCCTGGCACACAAGCAGCATCGGAACGTGGCCACTGCTACCACCATGTCTTCTCACACTGTCACACTGTCACGTACAGTGACAGATTCTTACACAAGCAGCAGGTAAAAGATGACACGACGTGTGCCCCAAAGTGGAAACGGCCCAAATGTCCACCAGCAGTGGAACACGTAAACAGGTGGAGGCGTGGTCACACAGCAGAAAACGCTGCAGCGTGAAAACGGATAAACTATCACCACGCACGGCAGGGACGAATCCTCCTCGCAGACAGAGCAGAAACGCAAGAGACAAACCAGTCCGTGTGCGTGGGGTTCAAACCCAGCCAGCACTCAGCCGTGTCTCCCAGGGACACAGACACACAAAGACAACGGCCCAGAGAAGCAGTGACACGCGGGCCATCAGAAGCAGCTCTGTGGGGTGGGGGGAATGGGGCCGCAAAGGAAGGGGGGCCGGGACAGAGAACGAGGGGGTTCATTTCCCAGCAGCGTTGACTGGGGAGTCATTTGATAAACTGTATGTATGTATCCATCTTTCAGCCAAGTACAATATTTCACGTATTTTTCTGTACCACGTAACGTCTTAGGATAAAAACATTTACCGAAAAGGGAACACACCATGACAGACATAGTCCTCAGGTGCCCCTGAGGCTCACATCCCTGCTCTCAGTCATTCCAACATCCCTCTCGGTGCTGCTGGGAGGGGATCTGGCTGTTATAATTAAGGCCCCAAATCAGCAGATCCTATAATTGGGAGGTTACTCTGGGTGGGCCTGACCTAATCTGGTGGGCCCTGGAAAGGCATCGGTCCCTAAGTCAGAGGGGCCAAGTGTGAGGGGACCCTCGGTACCAAATGGACCTTCCCCAGAGCTCCGGGTACGGGTCCGGCCCGCCGACACTCGACTCTGCCTCTGAGGCCCTAAACCGAGGCCCTGGCAGGCCCATGCCTGGGCGCTGAGAGCCGGTCACCTCAAGCCGTCTATGGGATCAGCTATGCAGCAGCAGAGAACTAAGACTGCCCAGCTGGAGGGAGGAGCAAAGAGATCAAAACTATCTAACAGAAGGACGCCAGATCGTCCACATCTGCCCAGTTTGGGTACTGGGCACTGTTCTGTTAATTATTCTCTTTCCTTTTCCGAAATTTGAAGTATTAAAAAAAAAAAGAAAGAAAGAGTACACTCCAAAGAGGACAGTACAGAAAGGGGGGAGGTGTGACTTTCCAGTAGAGACACCTGAGCAGCACGACCTCAGCCAGGGGACCGAGGTCGACACCAGCAGTGATGAGTCACGTTGACGGCAGGCACCCCGAGACAATGGACAAGATGGCCCCTCATGCGTGGTCCTCCTCCCAGCACCCAGCGCCCCAGTGTAACCGTGAGAAAAACAGCAGACAAGTTCCCACTGAGGAAGATTCTACAAAATCTCTGGCCACAGTCCTCCTCAGACCCGTCAAGGGCATCGAGAACAAGGAAAGTCTGGGAACCCTCCTACACAGCTGGTGGGAACATAAACTGGTGTAGTCACTATGGAAAACAGTATGGAGGTTCCTCAAAAAACTAAAAGTAGAGCTACCATATGATCCTGCAATCCCACTCCTGGGCAAATATCCAGAGAAAACGCTAATTCAAAAAGATACATGCACCCCTATGTTCATAACAGCACTATTCACAATAGCCAGGACATGGAAACAATCTGAATACCCATCAACAGATGAACGGATAAAGAAATTGTGGTACATATACACACTGGAATATTACTCAGCCATACAAAAGAATGAAATAATGTCATTTTCAGCAACATAGACGCAACTAGACCAAGTTAAGTAAGTCAGAAAGAGAAAGACATACCATACGCTATCACTTGTATGTGGAATCTAAAATACGGCACAAATGAACTTATCTGTGAAACAAAAACAGACTCACAGACAGAGAACAGACTGGTGGCTGCCGGGGGTGGGGGGGGCGGGGAGGGAAAGATTGGGAGTTTGGGGTTAGCAGATGCAAACTATTACATATAGAATGGATAAACAACAAGGTCTTACTGTTTAGCACAGGGAACTACATTCAATACCCTGTGATACACCATAATGGAAAAGAATATGAAAAAGAAAATGTATATGTATAACTGAATCACTTTGCTGTACAGCAGAAATTAACACAACATTGTAAATCAACCATACTTCAATAAAATAAATTTTAAAAAATTAAAAAGAACAAGGAAAGTCTGAGGAACCATCACAGCCCAGAGGAGCCTGAGGAGATAGGATACCTGAATGTCACAGGGAACCTGGATGGGGTCCTGGGACAGAAGGCGACACCAGGGACAAACAAGGCAAACTGAATGAAGCAGGACCCTAGTCAACAAGAATGTACCCATAAGGTTCATTAACTGCAACAAATGTCCCAGCCTCATGTAAACTAATAAGGAGGCTGGGTGTGGGGTGCATGGGAACTCTCTGTACTGTCTTCTCAGTTTTGCTGTAAAATCTAAAACAGTTCTGAAAAATAAACTCTTTCAAAAGGAGAGAGAGGGAGTACACCACCAAAACAGTGGATAAACAGACCAGCCTGTGACAAACACAGAAGGAACAAGGAAACAGTGGACCGTTCGCACCGGGCACCCTCCGTCATGAACCCTCCCACCCCTGCTCACCAAGAAGCCAATTTCCAAATCCATCAGCTGCACCGCTGCCCGGCTGCCCAGGCTCACAGCAAGGCATCAGAGCATCGGGAATATCAGCAGATCCCCCCACTCAGCCTCATCGGCTCTGGAGGAGAGCATATGGTGAGATTTTCCGTCGCAGAAGGCTGACCTTCCTCTGCCGAGCGGGATGTTAAAATCACTTTGTGTTCCCTGAACAAACACCAACTGTGCCTGTCCCCACCAGCACTGCGAGATTCAAGGAGGCAGCCTGCGGGAACGGACCCTGCTGCCTGGTGAGCGGAGCCCTTGGGGGAGCACTAGGATTCCCAGGTCCACGATCTGCCCCGAGCTGCACGCAGCACAGGTTGTCACCTGACGCAACTGTCTGGCTTTGCTGGGGCAGCACCAGGCTACTGAGTTTAGTGTGGGCGAGGCTGGCAAGAAGCAGTCAGATGTTTGGGCTGATCTGTGATTCAAGCCATGCTGTGTCACGCTGCACAAAAATCCTCTGAAGTTGCCTGTTGTCGCACCCGCCAGGTTAATTAATGATGCAATCCTATCCTCACAGCCTGATGACACAATGCCCCAATTTGAGACTCCAGCATCAGGAGTTGATTTTCAAATGCCACAGCCAGCTTCCAGTTTCAGATTTCCGGCACAATCCTGACAAGCAGAAAGGCTGGGCTGTTGGCATCGGGGACGACAGTGTGGTCCCGACAAGAGCGGACCGAGGGCTCTATGAGGAGGGCGGGGAGGGGTCCCGGGGTGGGGGGGTAGTAACACGGCTGTGCTTCCCATAAGCCCCCGGGTGCTCAGGCCCTCCTGGGCACGTGCTAAACCACTTCTCCCAACGCTGCGCCAGCGTCCCCGTGCTGCTGAGCTCCAGGGTGTGTGCGTGGCTGCAAAGCCCAGCTGGAAGTGACAGCTCCCAGCAGGGGCTCTCGGTCACCTCGCAGAACGCCAGGTCTCCAGTCTTCTGGGCATGGTCCCCGGGGGTGGCGGACGGGACCCTGGAGGCCAGACTCACGAACTGCCTGAGTGAGGAGACACACTGTCCTTTCCTGACTAGATGCATGCATGTGTGCTGCCACACACACACGTGCACACTCCAGGGTGACCAAGCACCGAGGGCCCCCCGGGTCTGAGAGGGTTTCCAGGATGTGAGACTTCCGGCTCTGAAGCTAGGAAAGTTGCGCTGGTCACCCTAACGCCAAGGTCACCGCGCACCCTGGAAGGAGGCAGTGGGCACACGGGTCAGGCACACAGGGAATAAACGACAAGCAGGCCTGCTGCTGTGGCCAGAGCCACTGTCAAAAGAGGTGACGGAGAAGGTGCCCCTTGCTGCCCACAGCCCTTTGCATCAAACAGTGAGTGCACAGCAAGCTCCGGACCAAGGACCCATGAGCCGGGAAGACGGGCCTCGGCTGGTTGTGCTGTTTAGGACAACAGCCATCTTCTCTCAGAAGGAGGATCCTTCTGCAGAGACGCGACCACCCCCATCATAAAACCTCCGACGAGCAGCTTCAGGCAAGGCTGCGTGGACGGAGGACAGACTCCGCCAGGGATGCTGGGTCTGGTATCTCCGCAAACAGATTCAAGAAAGCTCGGAGCCTTGGACAGCACGACCCTGCCACCTTATCTGTTGTCTTTTAATAAACAGGGGTCCTGACACCTCTCTACTCTCCGGCAGTCTGCTCTCAGGAAGAGCTCTCTGCTCAAAAACATTCTTTTTGTTGCTGGATTTCTGGTCACCATGGCCCAGGAGGCAGGGCAGAGGAAGGAGTCTGCTGGTCTCCCCAGTGTGTTCACGAGGTACACCCCGAGCCTCCCTGCACCATCCCGACGGTCTCTTCCCCCGGCCCCCCAGGTGCTGCAGCCACGTGGAGCTGCTGAGCGAAGCCGCTTGGCTGAGCTGCGGCGCCTCTCCCCCCAGAGACCGAGGAGGAAAGGAGGCAGCGCCTCTATCTCACGCTGGCATCCTGTATGGGGACGGGGCGCAGTGCTGGGAAGCTAAGTACCAAAGCCAATCTGTGCAGCCGTCACACTCCTACCATCTCCACTCCAGACGGTGCCCAGCCAGCCCTCCCGCCGCCGCGGGGCAAGGCGGGGCCGCGCCTGAGTCAGGGAATGGCCCTGCTCCCCGCTGTGCCAGGCTCTCAGAAGCCACGAGGTCACCCAGGGACCTCCTCTGGGAGTCACCAGCGCTCTCCACCACGGGCCTTCGGAGCTGCTGCCTGCGGTCGCTTTGCTCGGCTCCATCAATCACCAGAATTCCCAATTCTGCCACCGGGGACAAAGCAGAGGCCCTGGTGGCCGCCCAGCATTGTGGTCCAGCAGTGCCACCTATAGCCAGAGCCAGGGAGTCTACGGCCGGGAGGAGGGCGGGAGGCGCCTGTCCCCTGGGGCTCACTGGGGTGATTAATCAACGCCCGCAGGGAGCATGTCTGGGCAGTGGGCTGAAGCCGCCTGGGGTGGGCCTGCAGGGAGGTCCCGAGGGGCCGGGAGGGCACCCATCAAGGGGGAAGGGAGCAGCCCAGCAGTCTCACCCCGCCCCTAAAGGAGCAATAGACCCCTGAATCCTGAGCCCAGCACATCCAGCCTCTCTCCCAAGCTGCAGCCAGAGGCTGCAGGGGCTGGACCACATCTGCACAACAGCTCATGCCCCTCCCATGCCCCACGGCAGGGAGCACATGCCCTCAAACGTGCACATGCGCACACACACACATACCCATGCCCACGCACGCACACACACTCACACACGCGCAGGCACACCTCCGGAGTACCAAGTGCAGGCTGAGATGACTGCCTGCTGGGTGTCAAGTTTCCCGGCAGCAAAAGAAAGGCTGCCCGTTCCCTCTCCTGTGAAAACCCCTGAGTGAAAATGCCGAAGAAAAACTGTAGGTGCAATGGAATCAAAAGGAGAAATTCTCAACGCACCCTGGTGCAGTGCTCAGGCTTCTTAAAGGTCAGGGAGGGAGCGAAGCTCTGGGAAAGGCTCCCCGGCCCCCTCACCAGCAGCCCCTCCACCGACTGCCCTCAGGGATCCGCCCATCACACCCCAGGACCATCCACGTGCCCTTTGTGGGAGCACAATCCGAGAGACCCTCTCCCCTGCCCCCGCCTCAGGGCACCTGACACCCAGGCCAACAGAAGCCAGAGGGCGGGAGGGGCTGGGGAAGCAGAGAGAAAACCAACTGCGGGACCTGCCTGACGGCCAAGGTCACGGCCCAGACAATCCCCGCGGGGAACACTGTCTGTCCTGTCCTGGGGCCCTCTGGTGGCACGTCCTCCACCCACCCGCATGTGGGCACACGGCAGCTGCTGCGTGTGGATACGGAGCCCTGCGTCTGGGCAACAGCGTGAAACGACCCCAGGTGGGTGTGTCACGCGCTCATCTACGGATACAGTTCCTGGTGACATGCTACCCACAGGGACCCGAAGGGGCCGTACCAGGGGTGGGTATCGAGGGAGGCCCGGCAGACGGAGCAGCCCCGGGACGGCTGACCCAGCGCCACTCACGGGCTCCAGGGGGTCCTCGGCCCTGCGGGAGGAGGCACTCTGAATCAGGCGGAGCTGCTCTGCCTGCCTCCCCAGGCCCACGACCTCCTGGCCCCGATGACCAACCGTCCGGGCCGCTGCAAGGCTGGGTCTATCTTAAATCCCCGTCTCCAAAGCGATCTGAAGCTCCCACGTGCTGCGGGTATTCTTAGCCTGGCTGCCAGAGAGCGCCGCACAATGCCGGCCTTTCGGAGCAAATGCCATGCTGTTATCGACACCGGGCTGTGCGCGTCACTCTGACACACAAATCACACCACCAAAGTAGCAACAGACCCAGAAAGGCTCCAGAAGACGCCGTAAACCTGAGTAAGTCGACACTTTCAAAAAAAAAAAAGTGCTACTGAAATACCCCGGAACGGTTGTGATCAAGCTACTGCAGACGCAAGAGCACGGTGTGATTCGGGAGACAGACGTGGGAACGGATCTGCCGGAGAGCCCCGCCCCACAGGGTCCAGGGGAAGGCAGGGAGCAGGGGCACCACCTTCCCGGGCATCCTGAGTGGCTCCCTGCACCCCCAGCCCAGGGACAAGAGGACACCTCACCAGCCCCCACACCCCACCCCTGCAGAGGTCCACGTTGACCCAAGAGGGAGTGCGGCCTCCACACGACGTAAACCTCTGTGCACGGGGGCTCCCAGGGGCTACGGGGTCGCTGTGCTCCCAGAACCCCAGTCTCCTAACAGCAGGGGCCACCCGAGCAAACCAGGGGTGCAGCTCAGGGGGCAGGGGTGCTGCGGGCTGTCCTGGGGGACAGGCAAGCGAGGGGAGCAAGGTGCCGGCCCTGTCACCCAGGGGCCGCTGGCCCTCATGTTCCCAGCACCCTCTCTCTGGGGGACATTCCTCAAACCCAGTCCCACTGTCTTCCATCCGCCCTCGGTCCCAGCCGCTTCTCAGAGGCCCCCAGCCGCTCACTCCTCCCTGCCCCCCCAGAGAACACACGAGGGCCCCAGTCTCCCGAGGCCTCCCCACCCCCGGGCAGGCCTGCATCTGAAAGCCCAACCTTCCTCGCCCAGCAAGTGCAGGGACCCAGCAGCGCCTGCTTGCTTACTTGTTCTTTCTTTCTTTTTTTTTTAAGGAAAAGGTGGGTTTTCTCCCCTTTGTACCCCTCTGGCTGGGAGGCCCTGACCAAACCCAGGGCTAAGAGCCCCCACCGCCCAAGGGCAGCGGCTCCGTCTCCCCCTGCTGCTGCTTCCAGGGGGCCTTCAGAATATCACTGCCACTGCCGCTCAGAGGAACCTACGAAAGGATGAAAGAACCTGGGAAATTTCCAGCAGCGCACAGAGCCAAGCCAGAGGGAAGGGCGGGAGCGCCATCTAGCGGCCCTCGGGGGAGCCGCGCTGGGGCAGGACTGGGACAAGGCCACTCAGAGACCCAGGCAGACGTCCCTCCCGCCACCACCCCACCCCATGAGACACGGCCCAGGCCAGCGAGCTGGGCCCAGTAGTGTGCGCGCGCGCGCACACACACACACACACACACACAGGTACCCCACACAGATATCTGACACTCGTCGCACACTGGTACCTGATCCACACATATACACACTTATATACACAATACAAACATATAGATACCTGACAAACACACACACAGATACATCACACACACAACACACACACAGATACCTAACAAACACTCATACACACACATAGGTACCTGAGACACATATATACACACTTATACAACACACACATACATACGCTCATATGCATACTCAGACACACACACCCAGGTATATACACACACACATTCATACACACTGACACACTCATTTGTATACACACATACACACACAAACACAAATATACACACAAACACACACACATACATATACGCAGAAACATACACTCACATACCCCCTCGGACACTCACACACACACACCCCCTCACATGCACGCATGCAGCCCCAGCCTGCAGATCTATCTGCACGGGGAGCCCGAAGGCCACTCACCGGCACTCAGCCCGCCAGGCCCACGGGGAGGACGCTGCTGTGCGGAGCGGTGGGCAGAGCCCCCAGGGAAGCGCCCCACAGGTGTGGGCCTGGCGCAGAGCAAGGGCCCCCCCCGCCAGGCCCGGACTGGGGCCTCCATGCTGTCCCGGCCCAGCCTTGCCATGGGGAGTCAGGGGGACGGGGCGGCCACGCAGTCACTGGGGCCTCCTGGGCAGCTCGGGGACGGCACCCTGACCAGGAAACCCCTCCACTCGGTGCGCAGGACCACACTGCAGGCATGAGGCTCAGGCCTTTCTTCAACCACCATCACCAAATATACCAATCTCTCTCCAAATCTTTCCCCAAAAGCAAATACTTCCCCACCCAGAGGTTCCAATGATCAAGGGCTCACGTAAAGCCACAGAAGGCCACAAAAGGGGAGGAGTGGACTGAAAACAGGAAGCCCGTGGAATTGTAACAGGATCCCAGCAAACGCACAAAGTAGCACCACGCGAAGGCCAGGGGGTCTGCGGCCAGCAGAATAACGGCCCCAAAGATGGCCGCAGCCTAATCCCAAGACCTGTGGACATATCACCTCACGTGGCAAAGGGGACTTTGCAGGAGGGATTAAGTTAAGGTCCCTGAGACAGGGATGACCCTGGATTACCCGGGGAGCCCAGTGTCATCACAGGGTCCCTCATAAGAGGAGGCAGGAGGGTCAGAGGCAGAGAGAGACGGGAGATGCTGCGCTGCTGGCCGTGAGGATGGAGGAGGGGCCGCGAGCCAGGGATGCGGCGCCTCTAGAAGCTGGAAAAGGCGGGCACCGATGCTCCCCTGGAGCCTCCGGAAGGACCAGCCCTGCCCACGCCCGGATTTAGCCCCGTGAGGCAGTCAGCCTCCTGGCTCCAGGACTGTCAGAGAACCAATGTGAGCTGAGTTAAAGCCGCCAGATCTGCAGTCCTTTGTTACAGCAGCCCTGGAAAACTCACACGTGTCCCCAGCCTTCCCTGCCCATCTGAGTGGGAACCGCTGCCAGACAGCGGGGCAGGGGCTTCACTCGGTCCACGGCAGAGGCGAGGAGAGGGTGGTCACACAGCCGACGGCCGACAGGGAGACCTGGCTTCCCACCCGGGTCCGCTGCCTGCTCCCGCCCCTCAGCAAAGGGCCCCAGAACGTCCCTGTTGACTTAAGGGGGTAGGGGGCCCTCCCCCAGGCCGGCAGGCACAGGCTCAGCCACGTGGGGCTCAGCTCTCTGTTGGGACAAGACAGGGGCGCCTTGGCCAGGGTCCGCCTGGGTCCCTGCTGGGTGGCCCCCCCAATACAAAGGTGCGGGTTCACTGGCTGAGCTCCTGAGCGCCTCTCTGCTCCCCTGAGCCGCGATGATTATTGTGACAACAGAACCTTCTAACAGCTGGGGAGAGGCAGGGCGATGCGAAGCCCCCAGCTCAGAAGTCTCTGCTAGAAACACAGCGAACAAAGACGGCCTCCTGCCGGCCCCCCGGCAGAAGCTGCGTGTCAGGGGAGTGCTCAGCTGGGAGATTCCAGAACACGACCGCCTTGGCAATCTGCCCCAGCCTGGGGGGCCCATTGCTCACAGAGTGCCCTGCAAGGCCCAGCATGCCCGCCCACACCCTGCAAACGGCTAACACCACCCCCCAATCTGGAGGCCAAGAGGGAGGCGAGGGGAGGCGAGGGGAGGCTCAGGCACAAGGCCGCCCACTCCCCAGGCCCGCGGCCCCAAAGCCCCCAGCACAGCGCGGCCCTGAGAGGCGTTACCGGAAGCCTGGCAGCAGCCACGTTCAGTGTAAGGTGCTCTGAGCGCAAACCACAGGCTCCGGGGATCTGTAAGCGCGTTTCTGGGGGGCGTGCGTGCCCTCAGCTAGCGGGGGCTGGGCCGGCGGAGCCCCAAACCCCGACCTCTGCCTGCCCTGCCCGACAGCCCCAGGTGCAGCCCCAGGAGCCACTACAGCCCCCACCCTCGCCCATTGGGCAGCCCCGCCTCCCTCAGCAGCGGCCGGCGGGGCTGCGGCCGCCCCTCACCAGGACTTGGGCTCCCCGAAGTGCAGGTAGTTGATGCTGTACAGGTCCATGTCCTCCGTGTGCCAGGCGAAGGTGGTCTTCCACATGCCGAAGTACAGGTAGGGGGTGTTGACGCCCTCGATGATGGTGCCGCACTCGCGCTCCACCATGTCCAGGATGGTCCGCAGGTTCCCGATGTTCCACTGGGCCACGTCCTGCATGGCGGCGAGCACACGGTCAGCCTGCCGGCCACCCCGGCCCCCAGCCTCCCCCACCGTCACTCGCCCCCAGACGCCGGCAGTGAGACACCTGCGTCATTCCCTCGGAGCCCAGGCTGCGGTGTGACCCCCTGCCCAGGGCCCAAACAGCATTCTGCCCCACACCTGCCTGCTTCCGAGCCTCGCCCACCCCAGGGGTCCAAAACCCACCCTGGGCTGCGCACACCCCACAGGCACAGGCCCCCTGCCCCAGGCCAGGCGGCCAGGCAACGCTTCCCCTGGACCCCACGTTGAGCTGTGTGTGAATCATGGGCGGGGAAGGCCTCGCTGCGGCCACGCTTGGTGGTGAATAATTCACGTGCCGGGAAGTCAGTGACACAGAGGAGGAAGAACATGCCGAGCGGGGCTCCCAGCGACGTGCCAGACAGGCCTTCCCGCACCTTCCCACAGCGGAGACAGGGACGGCACTCAGAGCCAGGCAAACGAGCGAGGGATCCCCACCCACCAGGCTCATCTATTCCTAACGCCACGAGCAAACAAACCCCGTCTTGTCATAAGAGCTCGTAAAACATGCTTTCATTGACTTCCAGTCCCCGGGGAAGCCTCGGGGCTGCTGAGATGCTGAGTGCACGGCAGCGTTCCTTCATGCCCCAGATCCACCCAGTGCCACCCACCGCGTCCACGTTTTAGGCCCGACTTGGCAGGTCGGTCTTTGCAAGGTGAGCTGTGGCCAGAGCCCAGGACATGGAGGAGGGCCACCATCAGACCCCCACCGCGAGCATGAGAAGCCCAGGGTCGCCTCAAGTGGAAGATGCCCAAGACTGGGGGCACCAGCAACCAGTCGCCTCCCCAAAGCCCTGTCCATTTGCCACCCGCCCCCATCCAGCCCGCATGGACAGGGGACCCGGGGTCTAGACTAAGCTGGGCGATAACTCATCATGGGCCAAGGCATTCTCTGCTCTGGGCCTCAGTTTCCCCTCAGTACAAGGAGACTGTGGTACTAGGTCAGGCACGGCAAACACATGGCGCCAAAGCCCCAAATCCTCTTCCAGAACCCAGGGCAGGCTCACCCACTGAGCTTTGCCTCGGCCCCGCTGAGCTTGCACTGGGCCTTGGAGCCCTTCGCGGGGCCGTCACTACAACCGTCGGCAGCACGTGAGAGCAAACCCAGAGGTTCTCTAGGGACAAGCCTCCAATTTTTGAATTTTTATTTAAAAACAAAATTTGGGGTCCTCAAGAGAATGAGAATATAAGCTATAGACTTGGAGAAAATCTTTGTAAAACATAAACAACTGTTGTCCAAAATATACAAAGAACTCTTAAAACTCAACAATGAGAAAGCAAACAACCCACATAAACACTGGGCCGAAGACCTGAACAGACACTTCACCCAAGAAGATACACTGATGGCAAATCAGCACATGAAAAGATGCTCCACATCATCAGGGAAATGCACATCGAAACCACAATGAGGTACCACCACACACAGATAAGAATGGCTAAAATCCAGAACACTGACAACACCAAATGCTGGCGAGGATGTGGAGCAACAGGAACTCTCATTCATTGCTGGTGGGAATGCAAAATGCTCCAGCCACTCCGGGAGGCAGGTTACAAAACTAAACATACTCTTACCATACGCTGCAGCAATTACGCTCCTTGGTATTCACCCAAAGGAGTCGAACGAAAACTTATGTGCACACAAAAATCTGCAACGGCTGTTTACAGCAGCCTTATTCGTAATTGCCCAACCTTGGAAGCAACCAAGATGTCCTTCAGTAGGTGAACGGTTAGAATAAACCACGATATATCCAGACAATGGAATGTTATTCAGATCTAAAAAGACATGAGCTGTCAAGCCATGACAAGACACGGTAGACCCGTAAATACTGGGTTGGCCAAAAAGGTCGTTCGGGGTTTTCCATAAGATGTTACATGTGACTAAGTGGAAAAAGCCAATCTGAAAAGATTATATACTGTATGATTCCAGTTATAAGACATTCTGGAAAAAGGCAAAACTATGGAGACAGTAAAAAGATCAGTGGCTGCCAGGGCTTGGGGGAAGTGGAGTGACGAACAGCTGGAGCACAGAGGCCTTTTAGGGCAGTGACACTATTCTGTATGACACCATAATGGCAGAGACTTGCCATTATACACCTGTCCAAAGCCATAGAAGGTATGACACCAAGAGTGAGCCTGAATGTCAACTACGGACCCTGGGATCAGAGTCGCAGACAAGGGACTCAATGTAACAAACACACGGACAAGGCATCAGTGTAGCAAACGCACAGCTCTGGTGGGGACGCTGACAGAGAGCGAGGCTGAGGGTGCAGGGGAGCAAAGCACGTGTGGGGACTCTCTGCACCCTCCTCTCGACTGCGCCGTGCATCTGAAACTGCCCTAGAAAAGATACCTATTTAAAACTAACAACAATTATTATTATTACTATTATTATTCAGGATCCCACCTAGCACCAAGACTACACAGTGGGGGAAAGAACAGTCTTTTCAATAAACAGTGTTGGAACAAATGGTTGTCCACATGAAAAAGAATGAATTTGGACTCCCTCTTCATACCATATAAAAAAACTAACTCAAAATGGATCATAGACCTAAATGTAAGAGCCAAAATTATAAAATTCTTCGAAGAAAACATGGGGCAAATCTTCACGACCTTGGAACTGGCAAAGGATTCTTAAATAAGACACCCAAAGCACAAGAAATAAAAGAAAAAATAACAGAAAAATTGGACTTTATTAAAATAAAAACTGCCGTGCTTCAAAGAACACAACCAAGAAGGTAAAAAGACAACCCACAGAATGGGAGAAAATACTCACTAATCATTTATCAAGTGAGGGACTTGTATCCTGAATGCATGAAAAATTCTTACAACTCGATAATGAGAAGACAAATAACCCAATTAAATATGGGCAAAAGATCTGAATAGACATTTCTCCAAAGAAGATATACAAATGGTCAATCAGCACATGAAAAGACCCTCAACATTACTACCACCAGGAAATGCAAATCAAAGCTACAATGAGATACTACTTCACACACACCAGGATGGCTAAAATAAAAAATACAGAATATAACGAGTGTGGGTGAGGATATGGAAAAATCAGAGCCCTCAGGCTTGCCTGGTGGAAACGGAAAATGGGGCAACTGCTTAGGAAAAAAGTCTGGCAGGTCCTCAAAAAGTTAAACATGGGGTTACCATGTGACCTGCAATTCGCCCCTGGGTAGCTGTCCAAGAGAAATGAAAACACATGTCCACACACAGACTTGCACGTGAATATTCAGAGCAACATTATTCCTAATAGCTAAAAAGTGGAAACAAGCCAAATGTCCATCAGCTGGTGAATGGATAAAGAATATATGGTCCATCCATACAGTGGCATATTATTTGGCCATGAAAAGGAGAGAAGCACTGATACTCACTACAACGTGGGTGGACCCTGAGAACACAACGCTTGCTCAGTGAGAAAGCCAGACACAGAAGGACACACAGTGTGTGATTCCATTCATGCGAAACGTCCAGAACAGGCAAATCCACAGAGACAGACAGTGGGTTCGTCATTGTCAGGGACTGAGGAGGGGGATGGGAGTGACTGCTAACGGGGATGGGGCTTCTTCTGGGGATGGTAAGAATGTTCTAAAATTGTGGTGATGGCTGCACAACTCCGTGAATATACAAAAAAACACTGAAATTACACGCTTTAAATGGGCAAATTGTGTGGTATGTGAATTATATCTCAATAACGCTTAAAAAAAAAACAGTAAGTATGATAATCAACAAATAAATAAAACCAATCCAACTAGCACTAACTTTCCAAAACTCTACATGGAAGAGGACAGGTCATTTGACAATCAGGCATCTGACTCCACACCCACCTGTACACGAGCACATGAACTTCAGTTATTCCATCCCATCAGGCTGCTGGGGTCTAATTCCCTTCCAAGAAGTCACAATCCATAAACCGAGCAGCAGAGCCGCAAGCTGGGATCGGGCTGGCGGGAGGAGCTGGGCAACACCAACCCCCAGGCACCAAGGTCCACACTGTGGCCAAGTCAAGAGGACAGCTGGCCGAGGTCACAGGGCATAGCCAGCTGGGGCCACAGGTCAGACAGCCTAGATTCTAACACCTGCTTGGGACTGGACACAGAGAGTGGGACTCAGCAAGTTTCCCAGCCACGGAGCCTCGATGTCCCCACTTGGAGTTGCGGGGAAATCGCCCGGTTGCTCTAAGGACTAAACATGGTGTTTAAAGAACAGAGGCGCGGGACTTCCCTGGTGGCCCAGGGGTTAAGAATCCGCCTGAAAATGCAGGGGACACAGGTTCGAGCCCTGGTCTGGGAAGATCCCACAAGCCTTGGGGCAACGAAGCCAGTGCACCACAACTACTGAGCCTGTGCTCTAGAGCCCGCAAGCCGCAACTACTAAGCCTGCAAGCCACAACTACTGAGCCTGTGTGCTGCAACTACTGAGCCCACATGCTGCAACTGCTGAAGCCTGCACACCTAGAGCCCGCCCTCCGCAATGAGACTCCACCGCAATGAGAAGCCCGCGCACCACAACCAAGAGTAGCCCCCGCTCGCCGCAACTAGAGAAAGCCCGTGCGCAGCAACGAAGACCCAACGCAGCCAAAAATAAATTAATTTAATTTAATTTAAAAAAAAGAACAGAGGTGCCTTCCTGCCCAGGACTGCGCCAGGCCCTGCCTGCAGAGGCCCAGGGGAAACAGCCCTCCTTGTGTTCAGAGACCAGACGTGTCCCTGGGGACACGCACAGCGGTTCTCCTGCCCGAGCAGCTTCCAGGAGGAGCCGCAAACACAATGAAACCGGAGAGGGTTGGAAGCCCAGCACTGATCCTGGGCTGCCAGGGAGGGTGGTCCAGGCCTCGGCGGCCTGGCATGGGAAATGGGGGACCTGGAGGTTGGCCCCTCTCCCCGGGCCTGGAGGCCCTTGAAGAAAGCAGAGAAGCAGGGGGAGCAGTAGACAGGCCCCAAGAGGCCCCAGAAAGCCCTGGGGCCACAGCCCCGCCAGGCCCCCCCATCAACCCGACCCAGCAACTTCTGCATGGCCCAAGGGCGAGCTGGCCCACGGTGCTAAAACACACCTGTGTAACCACAAAACCTGCCACGAACAAGGTGACCAATCCTGGCATTCAGAGGTGCGTAGCCGGGAGATGGGGGAGGTGCGCCCGGGTGCGGGTGCAGGTGCCGGTGGGAGTCGACGGTTAGGGACCTGGGCTGCAGAGCGTGCAACAGGGCCTCTGGGGCCGCGTCCTCCGAGCATGTGCAGCCCTGCTCCCAGGGGCTGCGTGCTCGCTGGGAGAAGGCCTGGCCTTGCAGGTCATCTGACCCTTTGGGATCAAGGCCAAGAGTGTGAGCTCAGGGTCCGGGACACGCCCACTGAAGGACTGCCATGCGCCCGCCAGGCCCCATGTTATTGATGGGGAAACCGAGGCCCAGGAAGGAGGAAGCAGGACAGGGGCAAACTCGGTCTGGACCCCCGGGGTGAGGGCATCTCCCTGTGGTTC
Organism: Pseudorca crassidens; assembly: GCF_039906515.1. NCBI lineage: Eukaryota > Metazoa > Chordata > Mammalia > Artiodactyla > Delphinidae > Pseudorca > Pseudorca crassidens. Next base: position 168,677,449 of record NC_090298.1, read on the forward strand.
TGGGGGCAGTGGGTGAGCTCACTTCGAGCTTGACCTGCATCTTCCAGGTAACAAACTAATGCCCTCGGCACCATGCACCACAAAGTGGACCCACTAACGGAAGGTCCGGGCCCAGGTCAGCTGGGCTCCGTGAAGCCGGTGAAGCGAAGCACTGGCAGCGATCTGTGCTGGGACCTGAGCGGCAGTCGTGTGTTTCCCACGCCTTTTGGGAATCACAAGCCGCCTGTTCTAACAGGCTCCTCCCCTGGGCACCAAGGAGGGTCCCAACCCTTCTCAGGAGGGGACTTTATTCCTGCCCCCACCTCCCCGCTACCCAAGAACAGGTGGCAGCTGCCCTCAGGGGAGAAGGGCTGAGCCGACAAGAGTCTTCCCCTCAGGCGACCTTCAGGGGAACAACCGGGGGGAGCACGCAGGGAGGCAGAGGGGGCCCCCGGGGAGTAGAGAGGGCCAGATCCTAGCCCAGGGTACCCCGTGCAGAACACACCCAGGAGAGATTCAGGTTTCAGAGCTTTGGAATTAACCCCGGTAGATCCATCCCAGGGCTATCCGAGGTCCCACAAATATTTATAAATTGTCCCCCCAAAACACGATCCCACTCAAACCTCCCTCTGCTTGATGCCAGCACCCTCGGGGACCTCGGCATCAAGCCTCGACCAGGGCCTGTCTCGCCCTTGGACAGGCCGCGGGCGGCAGAGGCCCAAAGGCCGAGGAGCAGGGCCCTCCCAGCCCAGCAGAGGGACTGGACGTGAGTGGACCCAGAGGTGGCCTGGATGGCTGAGAACTCGGGCTCCCAGGTTTCCAGGAAGATGGAGTGACAGAAACTTGAGAAGAAAAGCACTCAAACAACCGAGAATTTAGAGAGGCCCCTGGGAGAAGGGACGGAACGCTCGATGTCATCTTTTTAGAACTGCGTTGTGGCCAGGCCGCTAGGTCAGCGGCCGAGCGTGGGATCAGGGGCAGGGGCAGCACTATGACCTGGCAGGGAAGATTCTGCAAACCTCTGGCTTCTTCCTTTCATCCTGAGCTGGCACGTGCCTGCAACCAGAGCCCAAAGAGAAGGCCCCGTGGAGCGTTCCATGTCACCCCAGCCTCTGTGGTCCAAGGTGGAGCCCGCTCGCCCCCTCCACACCTCCACATCCACCGGGACGCCTAGGGGCCTCAGTACTTACGTCATCATACAAGGAGCCACTGATGTCAGCCCCATAGATGGGCGACACGAAGGTGAGGTTCTTCCAGTACTTGCGCTCCAGGTCATCGAAGTCCTGGTGCCGGGGGGTGCAGTACCTGGGGACAAACCGAGCATGTGGGGCTCAGGACACCTGCCAGACACACCGAGGGAGGGGCTCCACTCAGATACCCGCCCTCCCGGCAAGGGCACGGCCCCGGAGCCCACGGATGAGCTGTGGTGACTGCCAGGCGGTAAGGTAGATGGACGGCGGGGGGGCAGCCCTGCCTGGAACGGTACCCAGGGGTCCCGTCTCGCCAGCTATCAGGGCCCGGGGCCCCCAGGTCAGACCACACGCCAGGGCCACGGGAGCCGGAGGAGGGACCTGGGTTTTGACGGTTCTTGTCCTCCTACCACCCTGCAGACACCGACAGGCACCGTGGTGGCCAGGGACAGCGCATGAGGGGACAGACAACGCCTGCTCTCACAGGACGCTTGTTTGAGAGCAAAGAGACTGCCAGAGACGCACAGAAGACTTCAGCGACTGAGGGGGGCTGGGAGCTACACAGAACAGGGGGAGTGAACAGCGGTGCTGTGTGCCAGGGAGCGTGCCCGCGTGCCATGAGTGCCCACGACGCGCCCGTGAGCTCCCGGGAGTGTGTGCGCATGCCCAAGTATGCCATGGCGAACCAGGCACTTGGGGAGACGTGCCAGGAAGCCCCTCTCTGGGGAGGTGCTGTCAGAGTCGAGACGTCCTGGGGCGGGGAGGTGCTCCGGGGACAGGGGACACGGGCAGGCCCTGAAGGGCCGGCCCCGCAGCCAGCGCTGAGGGCAGCGTGAGGTGGACAGCGTGGCCCTGGGTCGGGTGAAGGTCTGGATTTTGCCCCTAAGAACCGGGGGACTGTGAACTGGGGGTGCTGAGGCCCACCCAGGGCACACAGAGCGGGCTTTGTGGGGGCTGCGTGCGCCCCGCCCTCCGCACCCCGAGCTGGCGTTTCGCCCGCCATGCCACCCAGGCCCGCGTACTTCTCGCTATTGGCCAGGCGCCGGTACTCCCCAACCGTCATGGCCTTCTTCTGGATGTTATACTGCGTGAAGAGGCCCGACTGGCCCGTCACCACCTGCTGGATGGGCGCCGGGATGACCACGTCGTCAATGTCGTCGTATGTCTGCCGTGGCTTCCACTCCTTCGGGGGGATGATCTGCGAGACGGAGCGGGAGGGTGGTCAGCGGCGCCTCCCCTGGGCTCGGCCGCTTGGGACTGGGTGAGGGGCAGGGAGAGCCTGGGAGCACCTAGCACCCCCTGTCCGTGTCACCGAGCTCCCAGGAGACCTGGGGCCAGGCCTATCTGGGCACCACCCGGCAGGGTAGGGGGCTGTGCCTGCCTCTGCACGGGGCCAGGGCCTGGAGAAGTGGGAGCAGCCCCAGAGGACGTGCGCGAGCAGATGTGGGCAGGCTGGGCTGTGTGCGCCCCTCGGCCTGGGATGCACTCGCTATGTCCCGGGGGCTCTGCTACCGCGCCCTCTGGCCACCACGTGCCCGGCTCGGGACTCCGCGCAGATGAGGCCCCAGAGCAGAGACCCTGGTGCCGCAGTGCACACTCATTCCAGCGCCCTCGCTCCAGTGACACCTACTGGGGGCGATCGCAGCTCTAGGTGGTGGGGAGACATGGGGACACAAAGGACTCAGGCGAGGGCCTGAGTCCTGACTGGAGGGCGCAGGTGATAAATCCCAGCGAGAAAAGGAAATTGTAGGACAGTAATAAGGGTAAAGCGGGGCTGGGTGAGCCGCCCAGAGGCAGGAGGTGGGGGGCGGGCAGTGGGGGGTGACAATTCCAAGTGGGAGGAGGCCTGAGAAGGTCACACTGCAGCCCCCACCACAGCAGGCGCCACCACGCCCCTCCCCCAGCAGGTGGCGGCACCCCGGCCCACCCACCCCACCCCAGGAGGGTGCCACGGATGCGGATGGACCTCCCCCTCCACGTTTCCTCTCCACCAGTCGGGGGTGACCTCTGCACAAGCCCCACGGGCCCAGGTGGGTGTTTGCAAGCCCCGAACCTCCTTCCAGGGCGTCCAGTGGGCCACCCACCCAACAGCTCTGGGAAAAGGAACTAAACCAACCCATTTTTGGTGCATCAGCCACGCACCCTGGGGGAGCCGAACCCTCTCCCAGCTCAGGGCCACCAGGGAAGCACACGGCGCTGAGGCCCGAGTTGGCCGACAGCTCGTGAGCGGCTAAGTCCACTCACCATCCCCAGGATCCCACTGTCACATGGGTGCAAAGAAATGTTTTGCTTGGCGACGAAAACACTGACTCTCCAGTTCCTGCTAAAAAGGGTGCTGCCCACCCACGACTAGCACGCATGGGGGTGTCCACCCACATAAATCAGTAACAACGACAGCAGCGACAATGAGAAAGTCAGCGCTCCTCACCCGGGCAGTCCCGCCCCACGGGGAACACTGGGCCATGTCTGGGGACGTCTGTGGTTGTCAGGACTGGGGGAGCTCCTGGCATTGAGGAGGTGGGGGCAGGGAGGCTGCTCCACACCCCACAGCACCCAGGACGGCCCCCCAGAGAATGACCTAGCCCTCATGTCAGCAGCGCCAGCAGGACCCTCATTTAGAGTTAGATGGGGACGAGCCCCCTCCCAGAAGACACAGCTGTTCAGTCACAATGCCACAGGTGCCTGGCGTGACAACAGGGTGCTGGGCTCAGCCTGCCCGTCGACCGTTTTATTAGATTCCCAGTGAGAAATCTGAGGAGTCAGGTGATGAACTAAAACACTCAAGGCTAGAAATGCAAAAAATAAAAAGGAGAGAGGGGGACTTCCCCGGTGGCACAGCGGTTAAGACTCCACACTCCCAATGCAGGGGACCTGGGTTCAGTCCCTGATCAGGGAACTAAGATCCCACACGCATGCTGCAACTAAGAGTTCGCAAGCCACAACTAAGGAGCCCACCTGCTGCAACTAAGACCTGGCGCAACCAAATAAATGAATATTTAAAAAAAAAGAAAAAGAAAAGGAGAAGAGGGCCCATGCCTCCAGGATACGGGATGTTCTTGCAGGGAAACGGGTTGTGGGCTGAGGGATCCGGGACCCCGAGCTGCTCTTTAACTACGTGGCTGATGCCTCCTCGTTGCAGAAAAGCCTGAGTTTCCTCCTGGGGAAAGCGCAGTGACCCTGGACCGGCTCCCCCGCCCCAAGTCTGTTGGAGAAACGCCTCCCTAACCAGGCTGCGGGATGAATGGACCACTCCTCAGCCCTCCGCTCTCAGGGGAGAGACTCGGGCTCAGTCCTGTCCCCTCGGGCTCTGCTGTGTGACATCTGGACACTGGGGAGGAGCCGGCAGATGCTCCCGACACCTGGCTCACACGTGTGAACTGCACTTTCCCAGGCACATGCTAAGCGGGTTCTGGAAAGGCGCATGAACAGAAGGCCACTGGTCTGGAACCCGAAGCTTCTGGAAAAATCCCCCAGCAAAGCACCACGGCCTAACACCCTCAAGTCTCCGCAGAGCAGGATTTGAAAGGAGGCTCTCCAAGCAGAGAACACCTGAAGGATGTCCCCTGAAGGCCCATGAGCATCCCCACTGTGTGGCCCTGGACGGACCCTGACTCGAAGCTGCTAGGGGGCAAGACTCAGCCAAGGCCAGGAGGACCGAGAGGCCACACACCCAAGGGAGCGGCGTGACACCAGGGAGGTGGCCAGCTTGGCAGGCAGCTGGGGCAGGTGTGGGAGACCCTTCTAGAGGGAAGGAAGTGAGGGGCCGGCCTCTGCCCCCCAGAACCAGCTGGACCCAAAGCCATTCTGCTGGCAGCAGGCCTGGAGGCTAAGAAGAGCCAGGGCACCGCCTGGCTGCAGGGCACTGAGAGCACTGACGCCCCTTGATCCCTCCCCAGGACCCTAAGCCACGCCCCTTCCTGGCTCCCTCCCTCCCCCAGCCCTTCCCAAGCAGCCTGAGGGGGAAGGAGCCCAGCTGGACACTGGTCCTGGAGCACACTCAGGGTGTGTGAGGAATGTGACCCACCACCCCGATGGCCCCAGGGTGGGAGCCCCCGTACCCAGAGCCCCCTCAGCTCCGGGCCCCGGCCCAGCCGTGCCTGCTGAGTGCCCACCCCGACCTAGCTGCCCCAGGCCCGACAGAGCTTTTGTCGGGGGGCTATCAAATGTAGCTTTGATGAAAAAAGAAACCTCAACACGACACACACACACACACAGAAGGGCGGTCAAGGCTGATGAGACCAGGGTGAGGGGGACCCCAGCAACTACAGAACTCGTTCAGGCCAGCAGGACACTGTGTCCCTTCTCCAAAGAGGCTGGCAGCCCTCAGGGCTGACGGCCCGCGTCGGAAGGAATTGGGGGCACCGAGGGCCGTGGCACGTGCCTCCCTGGACCCGTCTGTCCCCGCAGTAGCCGGGAGGCCCCAAGGGGCTAGAGGCACCTACACGCCGTCCCTGCCTGACGGGAGCAGGGATGCTGGTGCACGCGTGTGTGTCGGCGTGACTGTCCCCACAGGATCTCTCAGCGACAGCGGGGGAGCTGCTCCCAGCAGCCCCTGCCCGCCCTCACCGTGCCCTTCCAGAGAGAATTGCCCTTGCCAGAGAGAAAACAGCAAAGAAAATACCACTTAAGAAGAGTGGAATGGAACATGCAAACAAAGGGTAGAGGGGGACTTCCCTGGTGGCGCAGTGGTTAAGAATCCGCCTGCCAATGCAGGGGACATGGGTTCGAGCCCTGGTCCAGGAAGATCCCACATGCTGCGGAGCAACTAAGCCCGTGCGCCACAACTACTGAGCCCTCGTGCCACAACTACTGAAGCCCGCATGCCTGTGCTCCGCAATAAGAGGAGCCACCACAACGAGAAGCCCGCACACCTCAGCGAAGAGTAGCCTCCGCTCACCACAGCTAGAGAAAGCCTGCACGCAGCAACGAAGACCCAACACAGCCAAAAAAACAAACAAAAGGGCAGAGTGAAAATGTGCCCTGAAAACATCTGCCTCACAAAAACATACAGTCCGAATGGTTTCCCGTCGATTCAAGTAAGTTAGTGGAAAACTGGTCCACGGGAATTAAAGGCTTTAAAGCAGAGGCATGGGGCTCAAAGGAAAGGCAGGAGCCGGCAAAGGAGAAGAAAAGGGAAGGAGCAGAGCCGGGGTGAGGACGTGCAGGGGAGACTCGGTGACGCCACACGAGGCTGCACCCAAAGCAGCCCAGGGACAGAAGGTGCTGGCAACAGCCCGGAAGCCGAAGCCGGAGATGGCAGAGGAGGAGGGAAAGGAGAGGGGCCGGGGGAAGTGGCAGGTGCTGCCAGCGGAGCACTCCACAAGGTTACCAAGACTCCTGGCACAGGGGACAACTTGGATCCAAAAACAGAACTGGCGCTGCATCCCGGCAAACACGGAACGAGGTGAGGGACAGGACACATTCCAGGTGAACGGGGGCCCCCCACGCCCAGCCCCACAGGCACCAGGCCTCTGAGTCCCCCGCACCGCCCCCAGCTGGGGCACCTGAGGGAAAGGGGCACCTGACAACCGACCCCAGCCAATCGGTCCAGCCCAGAGGGAGGCTCCGAACCTGCAAGAACCTAGGCCCGGGGCTTCCAGAGCCACAGACCCCGATGAGAAGGCTCTGCTGGGTGTGTGCTGTCATGGGGCCCAAGGAACGAAAACCAAGGAGAGGGGAGAGGAGGTAAGATGTTGCAGGCCCACCTCTCTCCTCATCTGCGCGGCTGAGATTAAAGGCATGGATGTCACACAGCCAACCAAACCCGGCAGGGGAGGTGGGCAGAGGAAGGCCAGCACACCTGTCCCCTCGCTGCAGACACCGTCTGGGAACAGACCACTGTGACGCGCGGCCCAATACCACCCACCACCTGCTTCCCGTCCAGCCACGGAGCTGATGCTGGCATTCTTTCTGGGTTTTTTTTCATTTTTTGAAAAGAAATTTTTAAATTCTTTTTTACTTTTTAAAATTTTACTTACTTACTTACTTACTTATTTATTTTTTGGCCACCCCATGCGGCTTGTGGGATCCTAGTTCCCCGACCAGGGATCGAACCCAGGCCCTCAGCAGTGAAAGTGCAGAGCCCTCACCACTAGACCACCAGGGAATTCCTTTTATAAAATTTTTAAATGGTTGAGGGAAAATAACAAACGAAGACTGTTTCAGGACAGGTGAAAATTCTACGAAATGCACATTTCGGTGTCTATAAATCAGGTTTCATGTGCTCACAGCCATGCTTGTGGGGTTGTGGGTCATCCCCGGCCGCAGAGCTGAGTGGTGGCCACAGACAGTCCAGCCCAAGAAGCTGAAAATATTTACTATCTGGCTCTTTGCAGAAAAGGCTTAGCGAACCCCAGCTTAAATAATAGAGGGCTGGGTATTAGATAAAGTGCCGGTCATACAGGAAGCAACTAGAAGAACCCAAATCAGGTGACAAATCTCCCAGATTATGTGGTGAGCAGACCCTCACACACACAGGTTCACGTGCACATGAAGAAACTCGGCACCCGTCCCCAAGGTCTGTTCCCCGCACAGAAGAGGCGTGGGCAGGCATGCTATCTGCCGGTGTTCACACACGCACACACGCACATGCACGTCCACGTGTGATGCTCCGTGAAAAGAGACACGAGGAATCAGTGCCGTGCCGCTCCAGGCAGAGGAGCCGGGGTCAGGGTGGGTGGAGGGGGAACTCATTCTCCCTCCTACCCTGTCGCAATGCTTGAACTCGCTTCATACGTGCATTACAGTCTCAAAAAAAATGTGTTTAAGTAGGAATATAAAGGCAAAAAGTAAGCCCTCCCCAGCACTGACTCCCCTGGGACCCCCCTGATGGGGTGAGATGGCTGCTGGTCCCACCATGATGCTCTGTGTCCCACCCAGGATCAGCGCCCTCGGGGACCCCGGTGCCCAGAACTGTGCCTGGTTTGGGGAAAGAACATATGTTTATGGATAAATTAGGTCAGAGGGGCTCAATGAGCAGAGTAACGGGTGCCTCTCGGGCCCCTTGCCCCTGGGTGGGCACAGGGTAGGGGCCGGGGAGAGCTGCATGGGGGCCTGGGGCATCACCCACCTTGGCCAGGCCCGCCCGGTGGGCCCCCTGGGACTCGATGTAGGCCACATATTTGTTGAAGTCCTTAAACTCCTCCATCGTTGGGCGAAACGTCATGATTTTACAACTTGGATTCTGGGCCCCGTGATCCTCGGACCCCATGGCTGCAGCAGAGAGACGGCCACACCTGCAAGGGAGACAAGAGAGCGTCAGCACCTCCATCACTGCCACGGGCCGGTTCCCTTCTCCCCAGGAGGCACCCAAACTACCCGGCCCCAAGGACAGAGGCCAGGCAGCCGAGCAGGGCCAAGGGGAGAGCCTGGGGGCCACTTCATCACTCTCTCTGGCACAAAAGACCAAATGACTGCAATGAATTACTAACAGAGGTAGCCCGTTCTAAGAGCCCATGAGATGCTGGAGGCCAGAGCACACATTTCAAACAAGGGGCCTTGGAAATAAAACCTTTTCTTATCAGGGCCTCATCCAGATTCACTGGCATTGACCTCACAGCTGGAATCCAGAGGCAGAAGCACGGGAGGGGCTGGGAAGGTGAGTGAGGTCCTGTGTGTTTCACTAGCAGGGAACCCCTCCTCGGGCGGGGCCGCCACAAGCAGGGGAACAGTGTGTGGGTCCCTCCAGTACTGGCCCGGCTGCTGTCAGCGAACCCAGGCCCCAGTGACCACAGGCTGCCCAAGGCCGGGACCTGGAACCAGGAGAGCAGGAGGTCCGGCCAGAGAGGCTCGTTTCCCGCCGTGTTTCACCCTGGGCTATAACCACGCCTGGCCGACCCAGCACAGAGCGTGGCACGGAGCATGGCAGGGATCGGGCTCCTCTAGGGGACAAGGCTGCAGGCTGGAGAGGCCCCCGCCCGTACCAAGAGTTACGAGAGTTAGGGGGGCCCAGTGGGGTGGCTGGTGACCCACCCCAATGAGGAAGAGGCTTAGGGGACAGACTCTAGGGAAGGGTCCCTGCTGGGACAAGAGGAGACCAGACTCCCTCCAGGACTGGAAAGGGGTCAGAACCCAAGTGCACGCAGACCCAGAACTTGGAGGACAATTAACCAAGTCCACCTCCCCCCACCCCAAAGTGAGCTGGGGAGTGAGAAAGGCAGGAAGCCCACCAGTCCAGGAAGTAGAGAGTGGGGGGGGGGTCCATGTCGCCAAGACGCAGCCACTGGCTCCCCAAAGGCGCTCCCCCGGCGGGCGCTAGAGGGCAGCACGAGCCCGGGAATGGGAGCCGAGGCGGGCAGCTGCCTGGGACAGACCTGGAGGCCCAGGCGGATACCAGACCAGGTCCAGGTCCTGCCCTCAACCACCCCATGCCTGGGCGCACAGGGCAGCGGGCAGGCAGCTAAGGCCGCGCTCTGAAGGTCACACTCACGGCTGGACTGCTGGGGACCCCGGAGGTCCTGGCACACACGGGGTCACCACTGCATCCAGGCTGGGACCCCTGGGCCCCTCCACCCTGTGTGCACAGGAGCCTCTGTCGCTCCTCCTCGCAGGGCAGCCAAAGCTGCGGTCCACAGGGCAGGCCACAGGTGCCCGGGACCGTGTGACAACAGCTCTGAGGGGGATCACAGGGAACCACCGAGGTCACACGGGTTTATAAAGGGGAAGGGTCATCACAAACCCCCCTGCGGACCAGCAGGCACCAGAGGGCCCAGGCTGCGGCCAGGCTGACCAGCCCTCGGGATGGACCACCACGCCGTCCCCCCCCCCGCTCCCCACCCCACAGCCGGGGGCCCAGCGCCTGACTCCCCACCTGAGCCCCCAGAAGCCAGCGGCCCTCTCCCCTCCAGCCCAGACCCAGCCACACGGGGCTCACCCAGGGCCTCTGCTGTCCTGAGGGAGCTCAAGGCCCCGGGGGGACAGGCCCGACCCGATGATCTGGGAACATGGGTGTGGACCTGAGCTGGGCTAAGGGCTGTGAAGGGAGGCACAGGGGCGTAGGGAGGGAGGCCTCCCGGGGCAGGGACCCGGGACAGGACACAGCGGGGACAGGACAGATGACCGGCCGCAGCCATCGCTCGCCAGCCTTCCTCGTGCGCCTGCCACCCGAGCTGCCCAGTCCTGTCAACCCCACCTCCCCACCCGCCCAGATTCCCTGTACCCACCACCCCTGCCCGCACAGAGCAGCAGAGGGGGTCCGTGCCGCCCACCCGTCTTGCATGGCCATCAAACCCGTCCTCTGAGGCCTGCAGCCGGAACACGATCACCCGGGTCTCAGCTCCTCGTCCCAAGCCCCTGACGGCCGGGCAAAGGGCCAGAGGCCAGCTCCGCAGCCCACCACGGATGGTGCCCAGATTCGGAAGCGGCGGACACATCAGCGCTTAACAGCCCCGGCCCTGTTCTCCACGTTTTATGTGGGTGGTGTATCCACTCTGCACAGTTCACGAGGGGGCATCGCGCGTGCCTGGAAGCCCGGCTCTGCTGCGACCATGCCAGTCTCCCAACACATCGCCACCCGCTGTGGGTGATGGGCACCAGGACCACCTGCAACAGCAACTCTCCTCTTGGCCAGGCCGGTCCCAGCAGGGGAGGAGGACACAGGCTCCCCCTCAAGGCCAGCTGTGTCACCACGAGAGAGGCCCACCCTGCCACGGATGCTGCCGCCTGCCCTCCCACAAGGCACTGTTGGTGGGAAATGAGGTGGGGCAGGACACCCGTCTCCCCCCAAGACCAGCCTGTCCTGGGCAGACGGAGGGCAGCCCCGGAGTCCTGCCCACACGAGTTCTCTCGCCCATTAAACATAACCGCAGGAGCGCTTTTCCCTGGGGGGCAGGGGGAGCAAGCAGGTGATACGACAGCAGGTAGAGTTTCCTGCACTGCACCTGGCATGATATGCTTCTCCAGCCACCGCTGTCATCCAGATTCAGCTCAGCAGTGGATCATGTGCAGTTTTCTTTTTTTTTTTTTTTTGTCTTATTCATGCCGGTTGCAGTAAAGTTTTTAGTAGGTAAATATAAAGAAGAAAATTCAAATGGTTTATAATCCCAACACTCCATAACCCTTGACACGTTTTTTGAAGGAGGGCAAATAAAAATCAGACGTGCACATACTTTAAAAATAACAAAAGGAATGTGCTCTTAACCAGACAGTGCCACGCCCAAAATGCGAGGTTCTAACAACTTCATCGTAAAAAGACAAGCAGCACAATTAAAAAGTGGGCCAACGACTTGAATAGACATTTCTCCAAAGAGGAGACTCAAACGGCCAGTAAGCACATGAAAAGATGCTTGAGGTGATCAGCCATCAGAGGAATGCAAATCTAAACTAGAGTGACACACACCTCCCCCAACTGGGGTGGCTAGAGTGAAAAAGCAGATAACAACAAGTGTTGGTGAGAAACTGGAACCCTGACTCCCAGCTGGTGGGAACGTAAAAATGGGGCAGTCCCCCAAAAAGTTAAACATGGAACTGACCACACAAGCCAGCAACCCCACTCCTAGGTATACATCCAAGAGAAATGAAAACATATGTCCGCACAAAAACTTGTACACAAATGTTCACAGCAGCATGATCCCCAACAGCCAAAAGGTGGAAACAACCCAAGTGTCCATCAACAGATGACGGTACACAAACTGGTCCCTCCACACACGGGCACATCACTCAGCCATGAAAGGGAGAGAAGTACTGACACTCACTACAACATGGATGGACCCTGAGAACACGATGCTCAGCGAGAGAAGCCAGGCACAGAAGGCCACCGCAGGCTAAGAGGTCTGGGTTTCTTTATGGAGTGATGGGAATGTTCCAAAGTTGATTGTGGTAAAGGCTGCAGGACTCTGAATTCGCTAAAAAAAATCGTGTGCTGTAAGTGGGAGAACTGGTTGGCGGGTGGATTCTATCTCAATACAGCTGCTACCCCCAGAAAAGAAACAGAGATTAGGGTAGGGGAGAAGGAAAGAAGAAAGTTCTGCACTTGCCAAAAAAAAAAAATAATAAACAAAACCTCTGGCTGCCTGGCAGCGTGGGCGCCTGGAGCCTTCAACTCCTCAGCCCGCAGAAGGGCTCCCCCAGAGCCAAGCCCCCACCCCACGAGAGACGGAGGACACCCCGCAGCCCGGCCACGGAGGAGGCGTCTGCTGGGTTCCTTCTCTAACAGGAAGTGCGGCCTCCAGAGACACTTGGTGGGTCCCTGTCCCCGCCCCCGCCCCGGCCCAGCCCTTGAAGCCTCTAACAGGAAAGAGAGCGGCCCTTTCTTCCCACTCCTGATTCTGAGGCTGAGAGCAGGCATGCCTATAGGCTGCAACCACTGAATTTTACACATTCTAAATGGATGGAACTGTCTGCTTTGTGAATTACCTCTCAATAAAGCGATGATTTTTCTTAAGTTCTGTGTACGGGGAGACCCTGCACGCCTTGGCCTTCCTGGCCTGATGCTCGCCCAGCCCTCGCAGCTCGCCCAGCCCTCGCAGCCAGCCGCCTGGGACGGATAAGCGTGATCACGCATGGAGGGGCGGTTCCCCAGCTGTCCTGGACAGCTCCTCCTCACCCAGAGACAGGTGACAGGAGGGCTCCACCAGCTCTCTGGGTCCCAACAAATGAGTCCAGCCCAGAGAGGCCCTCCTGGGCTGCTGCACCGGCACCTCCCCCAGCGGCCTTCAAACTGGGGGACTCACGGGCTGGGCTATGGGGGACACTCTGGCCACCCCCGTGGAGGCTACCACCCGACCTGTGCTGCAGCACGGTGACCAGGTGGGGGGGTCGTTCCCGCCCCAACCTGACAGCTGCTCCTCCTGGGGGCAGAAGCCTCTCCAGATCTGGACTCCGGCCTTGGGCTGATGCCCCCCCGCCAGGAGCCCGACAGAGCAGGGTGCGCTGAGCCTGCGAGCCTCGGGGGGGTGGTGAGAGACACCTCAAGGCGTGGGTCTCCCACAGCCGGGTGCACTCTGTCTGTCCGTCCATGAGCCAGAATTCAGAAATAAGATGACTGGTAAGGGACGCCATTTCCCCAACAGGCAGCCACATCCTCCTGGCTGAGGGGCTCTGGGGACTAAGGGTTTCTGAGGTCCAATGGCAGATGTTTTCCAGAAACTGGATGGCTGGAATCTGCAACTCTGGGGTTTTGACAAGAATACAGTATTCAATATGCAGGAAGGTGCGTCCTCTGAAAAGAATGTCACCCTACTAAAAGCTTTACTCTGAGGGGTGCACTGTTTTTGAAAAGGATTCGGGGGCTCTCTGAGCACAAAGTGCCCCCAGTTCTTCTCTGCGGGGCCTGTGCCCCAGCCCCGGGGGCGTCTCTCCCCCAGCTCTTTCCTCCTGGGCCCTCCCCTCCACCTGCCATCAGGTGAAGCCCCAAGCCTCCCCGTGACTCCCAGCCAGCCCCGGGCCCTGCTCCCATCTCAGCCCAGTTCCTGCCACCACAGCCCAGTTCCCAACAGGAGACGATGACTGAGGGGCCCCTGAGCGGGCTCAGGCCCCAGGAGGAGCCAGCACCCCTCCACCAAGACTCAAGAGGAAACCCACCGTGAAGGCAGCACGGGAGGCCCCCAGCCCCTGTCCCCGGCCCCCGGGTGTGGGCCTGGCACTCCATCCCCGTGTCCCAAGAGCAGCTCATCAGGTGCCCTCATACAGGGAAAAGCTTGGCGGTAGAACGTCCTCCACTTCATCCTTCTCTGCTGGGAGCACCCCCTACGCCCCAGGTTCCCTGCAAGCTGGGCATGCTCCCTGATCACACAGAGCCTGAAGCCCAGGGGGCGCTAGGGGCAACTAGTGCTGCCCTACCGTACCCGCCAGCCCCAGTGTCAGAGAACCCTTTGTCCCCCCTGCCCCCTGGCCTGTGGAGCCAGATCGGCGTTGGGGGGGGGGGGGGTGTCATCGTGCTGGCCCCACGGAGCAGGAGAGCCCGGGCCGGGGGCGGAGCACAGGCTCCAGGAGCAGCCCGCGAAGGACGCAAGGATGCCAGCCTTGATCTGGCTCTACCCCATGGAACTGGCTGGACTGAAACAGCCACAGTGACGAGAGGGACAAAGCAGGCAGAGAGCCCAGAGCCAGGAAGGCGGGAGGCCAAGGTCAGAAGGGCCAACTGAGAAATGTGAGGACAAGAGATGTGAGGAAGGCAGCTTGGCCAGACGGGGCTGTGTGGGCACGGGGGGGAGTGGATGGGTAGCCCCGCGCACAAGGCCAGGACCATGCTAACATTTATCTGAGCAACGCCAACTCCGAAAGGCACAAAGGAAGAATCGCCCGCAGCCCTGCACGTTAGTTCCCTACTGCTGCCGAACGAATCTCCACAAACCTAGTGGCTGAAACAGCACAACTTTATCTCCGGGTTCTGGAGGCCAGGAGTCCCTCCCGGATCTCAAGTGGGCTGTGCTCTTTCTGGAGGTTTCCTGCCTTTTCCAGCTTCTAGAGGCACCGCATCCCTGGCTCGAGGCCCCTTCCTGCATACTCACAGCATCTCCGGTCTCTCTCTGCCTCTCTTCTCTGACCACTGCTTCCATCACCACATCCCCTTCTCTGACTCTGACTCCCCTGCCTCCCTCTTAGAAGGACCCCTGTGATGACATTGGACCGCCAGGGTGACATTGGCGGTCCAATGTCATCCAATGTCAATGACTCTGACTCCCCTGCCTCCCTCTTAGAAGGACCCCTGTGATGACATTGGACCGCCAGGGTGACATTGGCTAATCCAGGGTGAGCACCCATCTCCAGATCTTTAACTTCATCCAGGCTGCAGAGTCCCTCTCATGTCAGGGAGCATCTTCACAGGTTCCACAATTAGGGTGTGGGCACCTCAAGGAGCGCTATTCCCTCTGCCTCAAAAGCCACGTGAAAAATCCATCACACAAAGAGATAAGTAACAGTCACCATGCCCCTCCCACAGGGGACCGCTGCTGTGAGATGCGTCCTGGAAAGACAAGCACATCTGCCTAGTCGCTCAGACAAAAGCACAGTTTCGAGAAGAGGACGAAGGGGACCAAGCGATACCCACTGGGCTGCAACATGACCCCCACGTCCTCCCCACGACTCAGACATGCATAGCGCTCCAGAGCACAGAGCCTGGAGCCACCCTCTGGCTGCAGAGCTGACTCATGGGCACAGCCAGAGGCCCCAGTGATGCTGAAGGAGCCCTTTCTGGCCGCTCGCGCCCCAGACAACCTTGGCCTGCATCTTCACGTTGGTGCCAATGCTCACACCTCGTCAGCCCCCAAGACACTCGGCCGAGCTGTGGGGAGGAGCCAGGAGGTGTGAACCACAAGCTGGGTTGCATGATGGCCTGGGGAGCCCCCGGGAGCCCCATCCCCAGGAGGCCTGGGCATGGGAAGGGCAGGCCCTGGGAATCCCCAGGGGCCCGGCTCGGCCCAATCCCCCCACACTGCCAGAGCCCCTTCACTAATCCCAGAGCAAGTGTGCGACACCTGGGGACCACGACGATCAGGGCCACACTTTTGGAAGATGCCGCAGGGCCAACAGCGCTGGCCACGGAAGCCTCAAGAAGCCACATGGGGCAAAGTCCCATGAATATCGTGGTCTGAGTCACAACCTCGCGTGACTCTAAAATGACAGTGTCCTGGTTCAACACCCAATCCTTCCACCTAGGTACCCCCCAAACTACAGACAGAGAATGAATGAATAAATAGCAACTTGTCCCCCGTGGTCGGGGGCCTTGCTCAAAACAGATGGAGGCAAACGAGGAACATTTATCATGCCTCTCCTCCTAAAAACCGGCGCTGAGGCCACCTTCTTCTCTTGATCTTTAGTATACCTTTGAACTTTAAAGAAAAAAGCTCTTTCTGTCACAACCCTCCCGGAGGAAGTGCCCACGGCGGGGCCGCCCACAGCCCATGACAGGGGCATCTTTTATTAGCCCGGAGACGTCACCTGTCTGTGCTCACAGATGCAAAACTGGGTGCTTTTTTCACACACACAAAAAAAAAGGCAGGAAAAAGCTACCAGACCTGAAAAAACAGGCCAAGCAATATGTTGAGGAGGAAGAAATCTTTACAATGAAGTAAATGAGCGAAAAAGCAAAGAGCCAGGAGGGCTCGGGGCAGGAAGAAGGCTGGGTGAGAAGCCCACCCACGGCCTGGGGCGGCCTGCACTCTCCCTCCCGCGTGGAGCTATTCTGCTTGGAACTGAACCCGCATGTCTCCAGCTCAGATCCTGCTCCTAACGAGACAGGGTGGAGCGGGACCTGCTGGGAGAGGCTTCTTCACACTCACAGGAACCCAACCACGGGGGCCAGGAGCATGAAAGGCGAAGCATGGAGCCACCATCTGACCCAGCCATCCCACCCCTAGGTGTCGTCCACCAAGACACCTGAACGTTCACGGCAGCGTCATTCATAAAACCCCAAAAGCAGAGACAACACGACTGCCCATCTACGGATGACAGATACACCAAATGTGGTCCCTCCACACACGGGCACATCACTCAGCCATGAAAAGGAGAGAGGCACTGACACTCACTGCAACGTGGATGGAGCCTGAGAACACAATGCTCGGTGAGAGAAGCCAGACGGAGGAGGACACACAGCGTGTGATTCCAATGATGGGAAACGTCCAGAACAGGCCGATCCACAGACACAGAGAGTGGATTCCTGGTTGTCAGGGCCTGAGGGAGGGAGAGGGAGTGCCTGCTGAATGTACAGTGGTTCTGGGGAGTTGATAACGGTGTTCTGGAGTTAGACGGAGTTAGATGGTGGGGTGGCGGCACAGCTCTGTGAACGTACTAAAAACCACTAAATTGCATGCTTTATTTTAATTAATTAATTAGTCCACTCCATTGTGTGGCTTGTGAGATCTTAGTTCCCTGACCAGGGATTGAACCTGTGCCCATGGCAGTGAAAGTGCGGAGTCCTAACCACTGGACCGCCAGGGAATTCCCTGAATTGTATACTTGGAGGTGTGACCATTATGGCATGTAATTACATCTCTATAAAACTTAATTTTTTTGAAGTCCAAGGCAGCCTGTTTGGCACCTGCCAGACCGCAGTCAACCTGTCCCATCTGTCACGAGCACCCTGATCTCCGCGAACGCCCGAGGCCTTTTGGGGAAGGTGCCCGTGGCCTCACTCATTTCCGCCTCCCACTCTTCCCCCAGCCCAGAACATTCTCACGCCTTTCAGGGCTGGTGCTCAGTCTCTCCAGCTATAAAATGGGTTGACAGAGGGAGATGACTAGCATCCTTGTGAGGGATTACTAAAAAGTTAACCGCACAGGGCGAGCTACGTACGCAGAGTGTGTCGTGCAGATGGGGATACAGAGAGGATAACCGAGTTTCAGGGACTTGACGGTCTTGTAAGAAAGCATAAGCTTTAAGGGTAAAGCAACGCTTTGGGACACACAGTCAGAACTGACCATTTCTAAACCAGTCGACGAGGACCTGGTCCACCCAGCCCCAGACAGTGACAAGCTGGCAGGGACTGGGGACGGCCCACCTTCTCTGTGCAGGACCACACGGTAAACATTTGCAGCTTTGCAGGCACGCGGCCTCTGTCACAAGCACGCAATTCCACCACCGTGAGGAGGAAGGCGCAAGAGAACAGAAGCAGCTGTGCGCCGATAAGGCTTTATTTACAAGAACACACAATAGGCCGAGTGGGCCGAGTGGTCCTCGGGCCGCAGTTTGCCGGCCCTGGACCCAGATGCCTGAAATCTCCCCTTTAAGGAACAAACCCTGCACTCCACCGCTTGTAAAGGGGAACCTGAGCTCCACGGCCCAATTCCTGGGTTTCTAAATCATGGCAGAACAGACAAGGCCACGTTCTAGTCCACACTGAGCCCTCATTAGCCACGTGGCCTTGGGAGGAGGCTTTGCCCAAGGTCAACACTGAACACAAGCCCTTCTCACTCAGCCAGCTCTCCTCGCTGTGGCCAGGGCACGGGAACTGCTTGTCCCATGCTGAGTGCCCCTCCACCTGGGTGCCCCTGCCCGTGGGTGCCAGCCATGAGGGGCTCAGGCTGCTCCCTGTTTTCTTACCAGTGACCCCCCCTTGGGCCACCTCCAGAGGCCACCTCTGTGAACCCTCTGTCCCTGCTTAATTAGAAAAGTCCAGGAGAAGGGGGACACCCTGGAGCTGAAACCCAGAAGCAGCTGGGTCATGGGATCCTTTTCAAAGCATTGAAAAATAATCCTCCAGGGTTTCCCTTGTGACACAGTGGTTAAGAACCCGCCTGCCAATGCAGGGGACACGGGTTCAAACCCTGGTCCGGGAAGATCTCACATGCCACGGAGCAACTAAGCCCGTGAGCCACAACTACTGGAGCCCACGAGCCACAACTACTGAAGCCCACACACCTACAGCCCGTGCTCCGCAACAAGAAGCCACCGCAGTGAGAAGCCCACGCACCGCAACGAAGAGTAGGCCCCGCTCGCCTCAACTAGAGAAAGCCTGCACGCAGCAACGAAGACCCAATGCAACCAAAAATAATTAACTAATTAATTTTTAAAAATAATAATAATAATCCTCCATTTTTGAAGACCCTCCCCTCTCCCTGTGACTGGTCATCATCTCCCACAGGGTGTGAGGTGGGGTGAACATGCCCCCTGGGGTGAACACCACTTCTGAAGCCAGAAGTGGTGTCCTGCCCAGGGACACGACACAGATAGGGCAGCTCATCCTGGGCCATCCTGGAGTCCCCCCAAACCCACTATGGTTCTCAGGGCTTCTAGAAGTAAGGGATAGGTGTTCAGATGCTGAGGGGCCAGAGTGCAGACGCGGAGAGAAGGCACATCCAGCACAGCCACGCTGAGGGGTCCAGGCTCCTCTAGGGGCATCTGGCCCCTGGACACCCCAGGAGCTCAGAACCAAACAGGGCCGCCTTCTCCACCAGCAGCCCTGGGGCCGGGGGCCCGCATACTTACTGCAAGGTTCCTGGTACACAGTGGGGAGTGAGGCTGCAGGGAGATGGTCCAATAACCGGCTTCTGTTAGGGTTTCTGTCAGGTTCCAGCAATAGCGATGGTTCCTAAAATGTGCAAAACAAAAGCACAATTAACTAAAACGATGGCCTGATTAAGTCTTAACTCCAAATTACATTCCTAGCAGCAGCGTGCAGCCCAGGGATGCCTGCCTCTGTTGCGATGTTTCCAAGAACATGAAAATCCACAACCATGAGCACCCGCCCCACTAAAGGCTTCCAGCGATGGCCCATTTTAAGCTCTCAGCTCCTAAACATCGGTAGCTGAGGAAGCAAGAGCCTCCAAACACAATCAAATCAGACCAATGATGCTTCTGGAAACCTTAAGGTACAGGCACTCCTGGGAGGTTTACAGGAAGTTCTGCCTCTTCCGAACGCCCCTGCAGGCAGGGAAGGTGCCCCTCCAAGGAGGACAGTCGGACAGGAACTGCCGCCTGGTGACCGCCATCTACACTCCCGGGGGGCAGAGAGCACAGGGCAGAGCGTGGCAGGCGCCGTGCAGCTGAGACCCCACGGGGGGCAGGGTCCCCACCACGGCATTCACAGCCAGGCTCAGGGTCACTTGCTGAATGGACACAGGACAAGACTCTAAACGTGGGGTGTGGCCCCAGGGCCTCTGACAATCTGGGCTCCAGCTGCCCCGACTCACTGGGCTCCCCGCCCCTACCTCCCGCACACCTGAGCTGAGCTGACGGCTCGGCGTCTGCCGGACCCTCCCTGCCCCTGTGCCTTTGCACATGCTGCCTAAAGCTGGACTAGCTGCTGGGGGCGGACCTGGCTGCAGGGCAGCTCAGCCAGGGTGCCCTGGGGGTGTGGAACTTGGTCCTGCACACCTTCCCTAACTCACCAGGAGCTCTAAATAGCACGAGTCCCAAAAACAGGCAACGTGTGCTGACCTTTTCTACCTTTTTTTTTAATCAGGTTTTTAAAATTACTGGGCACAACCCACTACGTTGATTTCACTGTCTTCTAACAGGTGCCAGCCCCCGGGGCTGAAAGGCCACACTGAGCTGTGGAATGACTGGCCCTCGGGCATTCGCCTCTTCCTCTGGACCAGCTAAGCCGCCCAGGGCCACATGTAGTCCCAAGGGCTCCTCGGCCGCTGCCACCTGCCCTGCTCCGCAGCCCCGCCAGCCCCTGACAGCGACGAGAGCAGAAGTCTGGGGGTTCAATTAATCTGGCATGTCTCCACATGGCTGCGGCTGGTGGAACAATGGCCCCCAAGGATGTCCCCATCCTAATCCCCGGGAGCTGTGACTATGCTCTCCTTGGTGACAAAAGACTGCAGATGGGATGAAGTTAAGGATGGTTTTTTTTACATCTTTTTTCTTCTTTTTTTTGGTCGCGCCGCACGTGGGATCTTAGCTTCCCGACCAGGGATCAAACCCGGCCCCCTGCATTGGAAGTGCGGAGTCTTATCCGCTGGACCGCTGGGAAGTCCAAGTTAAGGATCTCGAGATGGAAGATGATCCTGCGTTATCAGGGGGCCCAGTGTCATCCCCAGAGTCCTTCTAAGAGGGAGGCGAGAGGGTGAGAGTCAGAGAAGAACTGATGACAGAGGCAGAGGTCAGAGCGATGTGCTCTGAAGACGGAGGAGGGGCCACCAGCCGAGGGTGCGGCGCCTCTAGAAGCCGGAAATGGCGAAGAACCGATTCTTCCCTGGCACCTCCAGAGGATCAGTCAGCCCTGCCCACACCTTGATCCTAGCCCAGTGAGACCCATGTCGGACTTCTGGCGGCCAGGGCGGTGAGATGATAAACGCGCATTGTTTTAAGTCACTGAGTCTGTGGTCGTTTGTTACAGCAGCAAAGGGAGACTGATCCGGCGGCTTCCACGTACATCACCCGATGACAGAGGAGAAGGACCTTCTCACCCCCACTGCCCACAGGCCTCCCTGCTGAGAATAGCTGGCCTGACTTTCACTCACATCTGATGGGGTCATGTGTCTCCCTGGTCACTTGTCACTACCTCTTTGCATACTGTCTCCCCAGGTGGACGATGGGTCACCCCACGCACAGCACGTGGGCTGCAAGGCAAAGGCCACCCGAGCCTGTGGTCCTCGGCTGGACAGACCCCAGTCTGCTGCTGCCCATGGCTGCGGGGTCCTCCTGCCCTCGTGCTCTGGGGGATGACAGCACTGACCCCAAAATAGGAGGCTGGAAGCTCTGGGGTTGAGGTTAAGGCTCAGCCCTCAGGTCACAGCCAAGGCAAGGCCTCTGTCCACCCTGACCTATGTCCACGCGGGGCTAGGTTCACCCGCCTCCCCTGCTCCCACAAGGACTGAGGGCTCCCCATAGCCAGCCTGTCACCACCCTGGAGGCCCTGAGACACCAGGGGCCTGGCCACAGCCCACTTGGCACAGGGCAGCCAGGGCTGAGGCATCAGGGGGCCCTTAAGTGTGGGCTGGGCACAGTGACTTCCTTTCAAGAGGGACAGTATGGAAAGGGGGGGAGGTGTGACCTTCCAGTGGAGACACCTGAGCAGCACGACCTCAGCCAGGGGACCGAGGTCAACACCAGCAGTGATGAGTCACGTTGCCGGCAGCCACCCCGAGATGAAGGATGAGACGGCCCTTCACAGGTGGTCCTCCTCCCAGCACCCAGCGCCCCAGTGTAACCGTGAGAAAAACAGCAGACAAGTTCCTACTGAGGGAGATTCTACAAAATCTCTGGCCACAGTCCTCCTCAGACCCGTCAAGGGCATCGAGAACACGGAAAGTCTGAGGAACCGTCACAGCCCAGAGGAGCCCGAGGAGACGAGACACCTGAATGTCACGGGGGTCCCAGATGGGGTCCTGGGACAGAAGAGGACAACAGGGGCAAACAAGGCAAACAGAATGAAGCAGGACCCTAGTCAACGAGAATGTACTCATAAGGTTCACTGATTGCAACAAACGAATCCGCCTCATGTAAAACGGAATAACGGGAGACTGGGTGTCGGGGTCAGGGTGGTAGGGAACTCTCCCTAGAGCTCTCAATTTCTCTATAAATCTACAACTGTTTAAACGATAAAGTCTATGTAATTTTTGAAAGGAAAACAAAACAGAAAGGCCCTGGTGCCTCCTGCTGCCCAGGCTGGCAGGGCTGGGCCGCTGGCCTGGTAGCGGTTCCTGGGAAAGCCAGGCGCCGAGAAGAGAACTCGGGGTGGGCAGGGGGCGTCCGGCTGCACTGAGGGGACAGACTGAGTGGCGACCCGAGGCCTCAGACAGCACCACCCCAAAGAGGCACACTCTGACCATTTCTCCTTTAAAAAGGCGCCGTCTGACAGTCGGATGATGTCGCTCTTCCGAGGTGCCCGCCCCGCAGACGCTGATGGCTCCTCCACCCTCTGCAAAAGGCAGGCAGGTGGGCCGGGAAGAAGCAGCAGGAACAGGGGGAAGAGCCAGCTGTCTCCACACGCTGAGGCACCAGGAACTGCCACCGGCTGCTGGCACCTGTGGGACCCCACAGGCCTGGCCTCCCCACCCCGGGCAGGGGTAGCTGGGCCCCTGGTCCTATCAGCTCTGGGCCACCTAGGGCTAGCCCTCGGGATGGGTCCACCCACACCACCCACGGTGGCCCGGGAGCTGGGCCCGGGGTCCGAGAGGCAGAGAGCTGACAGGCAGCTTCTGCCCACAAAGGCAGGGAGCCCTCCTCGCCTGTGTGTGTTATCTGATCCAGGAGGGCTCAGCGCCCAACTCGGCCTGCTCCCCGCTGCTCCCAAGGTGAGCTGGAGCCCCTCGTGGGAGCAGGGAGGGTGGAAATACTCATAGAAGATGGGGACTCCCAGGAGGACGTGAGTGCAGTGAAGGGGCACCGGACGACCAAAGCGAGGACAGCGAGGCCAACAAGTGGAAGTGACAGGCCCGACTATAAACCCACAGAGTGCCATAAACACACGCCGGCCCTCACTGGTGTGAGAGTCAAAATGTAACGGAAGTGGGGGAGAAGGGATAGCTCTCTTCCACAAAAAATTCTAGATCATAATGCAGACGGAGTGAAGGCAACATAAATGCGCCGTGAGATCTGTACGGTAATCCCTGCTGCAGGCAAGATCCACCGCAGACGCTGAAACTGACAGGCAAATGTTTATGAGAAGCAGGTGTGCTGTCACGAGGTCCCAGAGGAAGAACCTGCAACCTTCCGGCAGAGGCTCCAAGCAGGTGCCACCTTAACCGAGGGGTGAAGGTTGACCCCACAGGCAAAGAGACACATCAGCACATCGCCCTGGGGCAGCCTCCCTCAAATGCATAGCCTTCGTGTCACCATGAGAAACAAAGCCAAGGAGAGGGACGCTACAAAATCCCCCGCCAGTGCTCTCCGGAAGTGTCAAGGTCGCGACACACAAGGAAAGACTGAGACACAGCCCCAGTCCGGAAGAGCCTAAGGAGCCTGACGCCTGCACCGCGTGGTCCCGGGTTGGGTCCTGGGCAGAAAAGGGGCTGAGAGGGACAACCAGTGGGATCCTAATAAAATCTGCTGTTATTACTTCAGGTCATCCTTCCGCAGTTACGTTAGGCGTTAGTATCAGGGCAACGTGGCTGGAAGGTACGAGAACTCTTTGTACTGTCTCGGCAACATTTCAATGCCTCTTAAATTATTTCAAAATAAAATATCGAAAGCAAAAAAAAAAACTAAAACAAAAAAAACACAACAACCTCTATCTCCGTCCTCTGAAGTTCACTGCACAGCAGGTTTTAGCTGGAAGAAGAGAGTCTGGCTGTAAAAAGATCCAAACCGATAAGAAAAGAGAAAGCAAGTTGACGCCAGCCTGCAATCCAGTTTCAGGACTGATTAAAGACCCAACCTGCCGAACGCAAGTTTCAGATGCTTCCTGTTTGAGAGACCTGAAGAGCTGACATTTTCATCAGTCTTTACAGACTTGGAAAAGAGCCTCTTGTTTACAAATATCTCACCAAATCCTCTGTATCCTCACAGACAACAAAATCCAACTGCGGAAGTGGCGATGGCTCAGCTAGGGAGGTGGCGGGCACCCTGGGCTGTCTGGATCCCAACCCCAGGAAGCCTCTGATCTCATCTCCTGGAAATGTAAGAACCATATCATTTTTCTTTAATGTCCGCCCCAGAGACTAGATATAAAATAACTCGGGGTGACAAAGCTACAGTGATCAAGCCAATGTGGTCCTGGCCTCAGGATGTACACAGAGCTCAATGGATGAGAGAGGGCAGTCCAGAAATAAACCTGCACATTTAAAGTTAGCTGGTTTTCAGTGAGGTTGCCAAGACGGTCCGAGGGGTAAAGAGCAGTCTTTACCACAGTGGTGCTGGCACAACTGGATGTCCACGTGCAAAAGAAAGAAGCTGGACCCCTACCTCACACCAGACAGAAATTAACTCAAAATTAACTCACATACCTAAACGTTAGAGCTAAACCTCTAAAACTCCTAGAAGAAAACACACGAATTAATCTTTGTGACCTGGGATTAGGCAACGGTTTCTAGATACAACACCAAAAGAACGAGTGACAAAAGAAAAAATAAATAAACTGACTTTGTGCTTCGAAGGACATAATCAACAAAGTAAAGACGACCCACAGGATAGGTGAAGATATCTGCAAACCTTAGATCTCAAAAGGGACTTGTATCCGGAATAGATAAAGAACTCTTATGGGTCAACAACAACAAAGACAACCTAATTCACAAGTGGGTAAAGGAACTGAATGGACACCTCCCTGCAGGAGATATACAAACAGCCAGCAAGCACCTGAGAAGACGCTCAACGTTACAGCAATGGAGTGAGGGACAAAAAGAGGCTAAACCCCAGAGAGGGGGCCTCCCAAGCCCGCTCCCCAGTAGCAGAGCCTCACACACAGTTCTGTGATCACATTTCCCATGGTACATCCTACTCCATTCTCTGGAGACCATGGCGGGGCTGCAGAGACCAGCACAGATGCCCCCGAGGGGTCCCAGCCGGCCTTGTGACCTGGGGCAAGTTCCTAACCTCTGCACCTCGGTTTCTTCATCTGTCAAGTGGGGGTCACCGTGCCCTACTGTGGGGTTGCAGGAGGTTAAACAAGGCCACAGACAAAAGCACCGGAAGGAGACCCTGGCACACAGTAAACCCTCGTATATGGCAGCTGTCATGGGCTTTGTCATTTAAGAGCTTCACTCGGGCAAGGAAGGCAGATCTGGTGACATGCCCCCAGTGGCCACCCAGGACTGCTCCCAAGGGCAGTCTGGCAATGTCTCTTTTTAAAAAAATACCCGCCTTCTTCCACCGGCTGTTCTTAGGCCTTTATGCTCTGGACACACAGCCCACCTGTCCACCCCAACTCCTCTGCAGGACCTACCTCTGCAGGGTCGGGAGCACCGGGATGGGAAGGTTCCAGCTGGATCTTGAGAACCTGAGATGCCTGGAAGCGATCAACCATGACCTGCGGGGCACACTTCGGATCAACCATGTCCTGCGGGGCACACTTCGGATCAACCATGTCCTGCGAGGCACACCTAGCACACTGGAAAGGAAAGCGTGTGCATGTGTCTTTCTAGAGCCTGACCTCCTTCAGGGGCTGGGAGAATCACAGATCAGGGAGTGGGGGGAGACAAGGGTGGCACCTCAAAGCACTGGGTAAGGGTGGAATTGAATCAATGAGGAAACGTCAAAAATCCAACTGAAAAGTGGGTGAAAAGCATAAACAGGCTATTCACAGAAAAGATATCAAACTGGCTTTTAACACATGAAATGATGCTCGACCTCACTCCTAATTTC
Organism: Pseudorca crassidens; assembly: GCF_039906515.1. Classification (NCBI taxonomy): domain Eukaryota; kingdom Metazoa; phylum Chordata; class Mammalia; order Artiodactyla; family Delphinidae; genus Pseudorca; species Pseudorca crassidens. The sequence goes on from NC_090298.1 coordinate 168,703,242, forward strand.
AGAAATGCTCACTGAAACTACACTGAGACCCCGGGACCACCCTGGTGGCGCAGTGGTTAAGAATCCGTCTGTCAATGCAGGGGACACGGGTTCGAGCCCTGGTCCAGGAAGATCCCACATGCCGCGAACAACTAAGCCCGTGTGCCACAACGACTGAGCCTGTGCTCTAGAGCCCACGAGCCACAACTACTGAGCCTGCGTGCCACAACTACTGAAGCCCGCGCGCCTAGAGCCCATGCTCTGCAACAAGAGAGGCCACCAAAATGAGAAGCCCGTGCACCGCAACAAAGAGTAGCCCCCGCTCGCCACAACTAGAGACAGCCTGCGCACAGCAACGAAGACCCAATGCAGCCAAAAATAAATTTTAAATAAATAAAAGTAACTACACTGAGACCCCATCTCTCATGGCTCAGATCAGCAAGTACGTTTCCACTAGAACAGCACACCCTGCTAGTGAGCCTGTGGGACCAGACCCTCTCGGTGCTAGTGAGAGTAAACCCATCCGCCACCCCAGGAGGGAACGTGCCAGAAGCTATCACACATCTTGGCACTTATCTTTTGAGCCAGCAATCCCACTTCTAGAAATCGACCCTGAAGATACTCGTCCAAGAATATGAAGATACCTCTACACCAGGGCATTCACTGCTGCACCGTTTGTACCAGCAAGATACTGGAAACAAGCCCAACGCACGTACAGGGGAGAGGCTGGGCTAACTGTGCTGCAGCCCCCAGTGGACACCACACAGCTGTGCAGGAGGGCGGGCACATCTCCATGGCCAGATGAAGCTGTTTCCAGGACACGCTGCGCAGTGAAAAGAGAAAAGTGCAAGAGTGATCCCCACTGTGCCACCTTCCATGTATAAGAAAACATACTTGGGACTTCCCTGGCATTCCAGTGGTTAGGACTCCGTGCTTTCACTGCCGGGGGCATGGTTTCAATCCCTGGCTGGGGAACTAAGACCCACAAGCCGCAAGGCGTGGCCAAAAAAAAAAAAAAATATATATATATATATATACACACACACACACACACACACACACACACACACACACACACACAATTCTGCATTTCTGAGACATAAACTAATGACATCATTTCCTGCAGGAGGGAGGGCGAGGAAGGGTGATGATGCATCTCTCCAGACACCTTTCTGACCCTTGAACCATGCTAATGTCCCACATACTAAATGAATGAGGGAATGAATGAAATCAATAAGAACTGTGGGGGGCTGGGGGGAAGAATCCTACAATGAAATACAAACAGAAGCAAACCAAACGGTATTTCAAGTACATAATACAACCACAATAAAGAGGAAAAGAAAGAACTAAGCCATGTCACTTTTAAGCATGGTTTTGGAACTATGTGCTTTTGAGATAAAGATAAAGCAAATATTGACTTACTCCAGGGGCTTCTTTTACTGTGGGTGACGCAGGGCTCTCACTGACAGAGACAGAGTTACAGAAAAGGGAAGGGGAGGCCGGCAGGCAGCCTGCACGAACAAAGGGCTGGAAGTGGAGGTGTCGGTGTGAACTCGTGGGCACTAGTGTGTATAGGTAGAAGCAGAAATGGATGTGGGTGTCTGTGCGATACATGTACACACAGACACACTAATGTATGCACATGTGTATTTATTTACACACCTATTTCCCGGGCAAAAGGGCCCAGAGGCAAAGACACCCCCTTGGCAATGAGCAACTGAACACCCAGATCTTGGTTTCTAAATGCACTGTCCCCAAGAAGAACCAGGGCTCCTTGGAGAAGCAGTCAAGCCTGGAGCTGAGGTGGGAGCTCACAGCATGGGCCTGGACCACCTCACTGTGCCCGAAAGTAGGGAAGTACCCAGAGACTGGTGGGCATGTGCCTGAAGGACACGAGGAGCCAGCGGGAGGGAGCTCTACCTCTGGATAAATCTGGGACCACTAGAGCATCCGAAAACAATGACAGCAATGGATTACAATCTACTGAATCAGTTAAGGACCCATGCGTCCTCGCTGATATAAATAAACAGATGGGGAAGAAGAGACAGCTGTTCTTCACAGTAGAAAGCCAACTAATAAATGCAGAAGGAATGGTGGAATTAGACGATCCTTACTTGGCGAGAATCAACAATGGCTGCCCAAACAAACAGTGAATGTGGGGGGAACAACGGGATGTTTACAAGGTCCCCAAGGACCTCCTGCAAGAAACTTACCAATTACAAATGGTAAAATTGTAACTTCAGGGTGGAGAAATCTGGAAGACACCCCCTTACCCAAGTGGGCCAGGTTGATGCCACCAGATGTGGGCCCCAGAGACAATACTCCGAGAAGGACACCAGACTGCTTCTGGGATGTTCCTGCCAGACGTGAGAGGACCACCAGACAAACCCACACCGAGCGACGCCCCACAGGATAACGGGCCTGTACTCTCCCAACGTCCAAGCCACGAGCCAGAAGGACAGACTCAGGAACTGATCCAGATAACCAGAAACAAAAGCGACGTGACGTATTAACACGGTGTGTGAGCCTGGACTCTGAGAATTTTGAGAATTAACTTCCTGGTTCTGATAATTTGATAAGAGAATCCCTTGTTCAGAAGAGATGCCCACTGAGGTATTTAGAGGTAAAGAGGCATGTATGTGGAACAGTTCAGGAAGAAATGCGCAGACAGAGAGGACGAGAGAGAGAAAAGGAACAAGAGCAGCTGCAGTGAAAGGTTAACTCCTAGGGGCCAGGTGAGAGGTGTCTGGGAATTCTTCGTGCCATTCTTGCAACTTTTCTGGAAATCTGAAATTACGTCTCTGAAAGTTTTTATTCAAAAAGGACAAAAAAGAGAAAGGAAGCACTTGGATTGAAAAGACAAAAACAAACAAAAAAAGGAAGCACGTGGGTGAAAGGCCAGGGAGCCAAGGAGGCTGCCAGCACCTGCTTTTGGAACATCGTGGACAAGAACAGGGCCTGCCAGCCCACCTACGTCTTTACTAGGCTCGGGGGGTCAGGGACGCAGCCTGGGCAAAGGTCACCACCTGTCCCCAGCCCACAGCCCAGGCAAGGGGCTGGCGCCACACAGAGAGCAGGGCGGACACCGGCACCCTGGGAGGGGGTGTGGCACCCCAGCAAGCTCCCCACACGGCCAGAAGGCCACCCCTGCAGACGCTCAAGACACCAGCCCATTCTTTACTCGTGTGTACAGGTCTTCAATGTTCCATGACTAACCATTTAAAACCATAATCACTGACAAAATAATCTTCCTATTTCTCTGCAAAGGTACCTCGTAATTTTGTGGGGCCGGACGACGCAGGTGTGCTCACGTTCTGAGCCCGGTGAGGACCCTGCCCCTCACCCACGGCCCTGGGGACCCTGGACAGGTTCCCTGACCTCCCCAAACAGCGTTGCCCTTCTAGAGCTTGCCTGGAGCTTCCCCTGGAGCTAGTGCGAGGGTCAGGGATGACCAGGACAGATAAAAAGGCCGATGATGGGGGCACAGGTCACCATGTGCAGGCCCGGTTCTAAGCACCTGGCATGTCTGATCAGCCCCAAAACCCTAGGAAGCAGGTACTGCTCTCACAGCCCATTTCACAGATGAGCAAGCTGAGGCACGGGGCAGTGATCACACAGCTAGCAACAGGGGAGCCCAGCTCGAGATCCGTGTCCCAACCACGAGCCTCACCAGCCTGTGCAGACTACAGGAGAGCAGCGTGGAAAACACACAGCTCTGTCCCCACCCGGGGCCTCCAGACTGTAGATCCTTCTAAAACCCATAAAAATGCAGGAGAAGAAAAAGTGGGCCAGTGTTTTGGTAATCTCAGGGAAGGGAAGACCTCTCTGGGCAGGTCACAAGACCAGGCGCTTTAAAGGAAATGACAAATTTGGCAATAAGCTTTAAAATATTCTATGTAACAACACATCAAAAATAAAGCCGGGAGATAAATTGAGAAACTGAGAAAAAACGTATAATGCTGAAGATGCTAACAGCCCTAACATAGAAAGGGTTATAATAAAACACTGGTTCTCAACCAGAGGCGAGTCTGTCCCCCAGCGGACACCTGGTGACATCTGGGGACATCTGTGCTTGTCACGACTGGGGGAGGGAAGGGGCTCCTGGCATCGAGGGGGTGGGGGTCAGGGATGCTGCTCAACACCTCCCCGTGCCTGGGGCGGCCCCCGCAGAAGGATCCAGCTCAGAGATATCAACAGTGCTGAGGGTGAGAAACCCTGTTATAAGTCAAGAAAAAAACACCCCAGTGTAACACATGGGCGAGGGCTATGAACTGGCATTTCAAAAAAAAGCAGTGACTAGGAGGTGACAGATTAGAAGGAGGCACAAAAGCGGGGGCTGTCGCCAGGATGATGAGAGCCCCCAGCTGTCGTAGGAGCATCCAAGCAGACCACCTTTCTGGGGATAACTGAAAAACACCCTTCAAAATAGAAGGGTGTCCGCTGGGGAGTGTGGAGTCAACAAACTAGAAAGACCTCCACCTGACACACGGCAATGACCAGGGAGCCTTCACCACGATGTCAAGAACGGTTCTATCCGGGTGGCAGGATCTGGGGAAATCTGTAATTCACACAGGCTTCTGTCTCTGCTGACAACACTTATGTACCACTTTTATAAAAACAAAGGGGACGCAGAGCCGCCTCGAGAGCCGTGCCAGGACCCAGAGGTCCCACCCCTTCAGCTCCATTCCCAGAGGTCCCATTCCCAGCAGCTCCCTGGCTGGTCCATCTGGGTGGATGGGTGCTGATCTCAGGGCAAAGAGGCAGCGCGTCCTGGGATTAAACCATCACCAAAATGATTATGGTCCCCAACCTAATTCAAATTTTAAAATACCAAGCCACACTGGAACCCTCGTACACTGCTGGTGGGACTGTATCACAGTGTAGCCACTGTGAAAGACAATCTGGCAGTTTCCTAAAGCCTCAAACACGGACCTTCCGTCTGGCCCAGCAATTCCACTCCTAGGTGTCTACCCAAGAGAAATGAAACGTGTCCACATAGAATCTTGTACATGAATGTCCATATTATGCATCATAGGCATTATTCACAATAGACAAAAAAGGTGGAAACAGCCCTAACGTCCATCGATGGATGAACAGATAAACAAAATGTGGTCCATTCATACAGTGGAATATTACGCAGCCATGGAAGGAGTGAAGCACTGACCCTCGCTACAACACAGATCCTCTGAGAACATGATGGTCAGGGAGAGAAGCCAGACACTGAAGGCCACACAATGTGTGACTCCCTTTATATAAAGCCTCCAGAACAGGCAAATCCACAGAGACACTACAGCATTTGGTTGTCTGGGCTGGGGAATGGAGAGTGATTATTTAACAGGTATGGGGTTTCCTTCTGGAGTGATGAAAATGTTCTAGACTTCAATGGTGGTGATGGCTGCACATCCTGTAAATATACTAACAACCACTGAATTGTACACTTTAAAAGGGTGAATTGTATGGCATGTGAATTATACTTAATAAAGTTGCTATTAAAAAAATATATACCAAGCCAGAAAAAAAAATAGCACGAGAGCTCCTCAACGTTTGATCAAAACTTTGATGCTGTTTTGAAGCTTCAACTAAATGCATCCAGAACACTGGGGCTGCCCACGCTGTTGGTGACCAGAGGCACCCACTCGGTCTGCTCCTGGTTCTCTGCCCGGTGCCATCCTGACCACCACCCCTCAGGCCGCCCACCTGGGCTGTCACAAAAAGAGTGACAGCTAACAACCAAGTCACAGCCCAACCATCTTGCTGGCCTTCGCAGACTTATCTCGAGGCTGACCTGGGCCTCCCTGCACCGGGTACTCCTTAACCCCAAAGACCTGCCTCCAAGTGGGCATGACACACTGACGCAGATTTGGAATCCTGAGGCAGGATCAGGGCTACAAACCAGTCAGCTTAGATGGGGCAAAGGAGAAGAAAAGGCCAAAACTACAAGGAGAGCGATGACACAGGAGTCGGGGCCTTCCCAAGCCTGATCCTGAGAAGGCAGAGCTTCACAAATATTTTTGATCATTACAGATCCTTTGAGACGTTCATTTCACCAAATGTGAAAAGGAATAAACAAAAGAAGGGCGCCATTGAGGCCAACAGACACATCAGCATCCTTGAAAAACCCAAGTCACCCAAGCCATTTCATTGATCAAATGAGTTTAATCCTAATTAATCCTGTTCAAATGGAATCAGTATAAACTTGCTTCAAATAATACTGGGAATCAGAAGTAAATTCTGGTAAGTTAAGATGTATATGATAAGACCTAGAACAACCACTAAGAATATACTTCCAAAAATATAATGAAAAAAATCATTAAAGGAATTAAAATGTTACACTAGAAAATATTCACTTAATGCAAAAGAAAGCAGTAAAGGAGGAAGAGAGAAACAAAAGACGTTGGACAGAAAGCAAAAAGGAAAATGGAAGACGTAAATCCAACTATATTAATAATGACTTAAATGTGACTAAACAATCCAATCAAAAGAGATTATCAGATTGGAAAAAGAAAAAGATCTTACTATATGTTGTCTATACTCTTTAGATTCAAAAACATAAATAGGCTGAAAATAAAAGGACAGAATGGGGTCTAACATGCAAATAGCAACCATAAGAAAGCGGGAGTGGTTATACTAATATCACACAAAATAGACTTCAAAATAAAAGTGTCATTAGAGATAAAGATGGCCATTTTATAAAGATAAAAGGGCCACTCCATCAGGAAGATATAACAATTATAAACATATAAGAACCTAATAACAGAACCCCAAAATAAATGAAGCAAAAACTGACAGAAATGAAGGGGAAAATAGACAATTCAATAATAACAGTTGGAGACAGCAATATCTCACTTTCAATAATGAATAAAACAAGGAAGATAAACAAAGAAACAGAAGACTTGAACAACACTACAAACCAACAGACATCTATAGAAATCCCCACCCAAGAGCAGCCAAATATCCTTTCTTCTCAGGACATATGGAACATTTTCCAGGATACACCAAATACCAGGCTACAAAAAGCCTCATCAAATTAACAAGAATTCAAATCATACACAGTAGGTTCTCTGACCTCAATGGAAATTAGAGGTCAATAACAGAAGGAAATGTGGGGAGTCACAAATATGTGAAAATTAAACAACACACTCCTAAATAACCAATGGGTCACAGAAGAAATCAAAAGTGAAATTAGAAAATACTTTGAGGTGAATGAGAATGAAGACACGACAAACCAGAACTTATACAGTGCAGCTAAAGCAGAACTGAGAGGTAAATTTATAGCTGCCTATATGAAAAACAGATGAAAGCTCTCAAATCAATAATCTCAACTTCTACCTTATGGCACTGGAAAGAGAAGAGCAAACTGAACCTAAAGCAAGCAGAAGGAAGGAAATAATAAAGATCAGGGCAGAAATTAACAAAATAGAAAATAGAAAAAAATTAACTAAACCAAAAGCTGGTTCTTTGAAAAGATCAACAAAATGGACAAACCTTTAGGTAGAATGATCAAGAAAAACAAGAGAGAAGACTCAAAGTGCTAAAATCAGGAATGTCAAATGGGACATTACTACTACTACCCACCTTATAGAAATAAAAAGGATGATAAAATAATATTGGATAATTAGAGTTACTACTGAGCAATAAAAAGGAATAAACTGTTGATACACACAACAGGTCAGATGGATCTTATGTGAAAAAGCCAATCCCATAAGGTTACATATGATTCCCTAACACTGTCAAAATGACAAGGTTATAGAGCTGGAAAACAGACCAGTGGTTGCCGGGGGCTGAAGGTGGGAGGTGGGGGTGACTTTAAAGGGGGATCACGAGGGAATTGGTCTGTGTTGACAAGACAGGTCTGTATCTTTTTTTTTTTTTTTTTGACAGTTCTGTATTTTTATTGTGATGGTGGTTACACAAATCTACACGGCTGATAAGAGATCACACAGACATACCAAAAAATGAGTGCATACTAAAACTAGTGAAATCTGAGTGAGGCCTGTAGTGTACTGTGCCAACATCAACTTCCTAGTTTTGACAGTGGACTGTGGTCGTGTAAAATGTCACCACTGGGGGGAAGAGCGCGTGGGACTTCTCCATACTATTTTTGCAACTCCTTGGGAGTCTGCAATTCTTTAAAAACAAAATGTTTTGGGAATTCCCTGGCAGTCCAGTGGTTAAGACTCAGTGCTTCCAGGACTTACCTGGCGGTCCAGTGGTAAAGAATCCGCCTTACAATGCAGGGGACACAGATTTGATCCCTGGTCAGGGAACTAAGATCCCACATGCTGTGGGGCATCTAAGCCTGTGCGCCGATCTCACGCACCTAAACTAGAGCCCGCGTGATGCTAACTACAGAGCCCACGTTCTCTGGAACTCGCGCACCACAACTAGAGAAGAGAAAAAAACCCACACACCACAACTAGAGAGAAGCCCGCACACCGCAACAAAGAGGCCCACGTGCCACAACTAAGACTTGATGCAGCCAAAAATAAATAAAATAAATAATAATAAATCTTAAAAAAAAAAAACCAAAAAAACTCAGTGCTTCCACTGCAGGGGGCCCAGGTTCAATTCCTCCCATAAGCTGTGAGGCCTAAATAACTTTAAAAATAAAAAAAACTAAAACCAAAATATATAAAAAACAATATGGGGGATATTTCATCATGGACAGGAGGGCATTCTGCCATATGGGCTGATGGTTTGGGGCTGGGTGATGAGCATGTGGGGTTCTTTACCCTATTTTGTCTACCTTTGCGTGTGTTCAAATTCCCCGTAATGAAAAGTTCAAAAAATAAACAAAGGGAACCAGCACAAGGATGGCCACTAACAAGTGCCTTCCCCATCCAGATTTACAAATATGCTTCAGAATGTTCCATCGTCAGGACTGCATGCCATCTTGTCTGATACCCTCCCCAAAACAATGGCCAGAGAGGAGACCAGGGCCGCCTGAGTGTTTTCACAACACAGATCATAACAAGACGCGAGACTGTCCAAACACCACCTTGAAGAATGGAAGTATTACAAAAAGCATTTGAGATGGGGTGGCGGGGGGGGTGGGGGGGGCACCCTGGGTTCTACAAGAGGTTTCTCCATTTCAAAGTCCTTGTTTCTGGGTGGAAATGATCTGCTCCAATACCAAGGTCTTGATTCTTTCCAAACGGGAAGCTTAAAAAGGCAGAACAATAAAGAAAGAGAAGACCAGTTGACACAACCAACAGAACGAACTAATACGGTCCAAGAACCGGTGCTCCCCCCGGACCTTCTACACTGGGCCAGTCACCCGAACCACAACACGAGCACTCAAGGGAGCTGAGCCCATCGCTTCACACGTAATCACTCTCTTCCGCTCACAGCAATCCTCTCTGGCATTTCCGCCTCAGGACCTTTGCACGTGCTCCTTGTGCTTCCATGTGGAGCTTCTTGTACCTTCGAGTCATTCAGACCTCTGCCCAAACGTCCCCTGGGAGGGGCCTTCCCTGTCTGCCCGTGAAGGAAGCACTGCTCCCCCAGTTCTGCAATGACACCCCTCTCTGGTCCCCATCACACAGGCGCCATGGCTCCTTGCTGGCTCCTGGGCTCCTGGCCTGCAGGATAAACACGGAGCTGGCTGACAGCACAGAGCCCAGGCTTTGGGGGCTGCGGCGAGCCTGCTGTCTTCTCTGCCGCAGTCCACTGTAAGCCGAAGCTTCTCGCTGGCAGCTGGAGTGCGAGCCGAGCACTTATTAACATACGTGCCCTGTTTACAGCTCACTGACACCTAACACGGAGAGCGGGAGAGGACACCGAGGCCCCAAGTCGGTGGCAGTGACAGGGTTCGGGAGCTCGGGTCCCATTCTGAGCTCTGGCTCTAGCCTCCAAACCAATTGCTGCCTGGGGCAGAGGCCCGGCAGAGCCCTGGAGGCTGTGGAGAGGCTGGTCACCCCCAAAGTCCCCTGGTCTTCCTGAGCGCCCAGACAGCTGGTGGGGGTGGTCCCTGTAAGGCAGGACTAGGGGACCCCAGCGCAGCCCCGCTTTCCAGGGAAGCCTTTATTTGCCATCAATGCCTCCCGTGCCAGCCTCCGCCGATAGCTGCAAGGGGGTGAGCACCTGAGGGTGCGACACCGGCACTTAGGGGACCCAGGCGAGGAGCTCCCTACCCCAGGGGAGGGGCGTGGAGCCACTCCACACCCAGCGGGGACATCCCGAATGCAGATCCATGGAGGCAGACAGCCGAGGGTTCTGGCAGGTGCCCGAGACACCCATTCTAGCCAGGCCCATCTCCACAGTCCCGACCCAAGTTCACAGGCTGAGACCCGAGCCCGGCAGGGCTCAGACGAAACCACGGGTCTGGCGGACAAACGTTCTCAGCCGACGCTGCAGGCAGACGAAGGGGAGAGTGGGTTCAGGCTCTCTCCCCTGTGCGGCGCGGGGTGGGTTACTTAGCAACGCCCACTCCCTCGCCCTTGACCCATCCCAACCACGCTGGGGTCCCAGCCCTCCCAGGCTCCCAGCCTGTGTGACAGGACCCCTGCCTGTCGGTCACAGGGCCGCAACGCAGGTCCCACACTAGGGTCCTTGCATCCCCGACTACTGCATCAGCCTCTCGGGGTCCTATCACCCCCGAGCCGACCGCTGGACCCCAGGAGCACACAGAGACCCTCACGAATTCCACACCACTTGGACACACGTCAGGGGCTCAGCAGGGACCACAAGCAGCCTTCACTCTCTTGGTTTTGCCTCCAGTAACTGCTGGTTTTTACACCGGGAGGATAAATTATTTTTACAGTGACTATCCCTCTAGGAGGCTTGTTAGGAAAACAGCCACTGCAGCTTGGTCGATCCAAAGTTTTCAGGCCTTCTTTTGGCTAAAGGCCAAATTAACAAACACAGGGCCTCAGGAGCACAGGTGCTGGAACCCAAGGCAGCAGCTCCGGGTCCCCCTGTCTCAGCGGCCGCACGGAGGACACCTAACCCAGTCCTCCTCCCCACCCGGAGCTGATCGGCAAACTCCACTGTCCCGCCAGGGCCCTGGCGAGGGCCTGGAGCACCGCTCACCCCAGGACCACGGTCTTCCAGCAGGTGGCCCACAGCAGACCCCAAGTCACCAGAGGAGGACCCCGAACGAGGCATGCAGAACAGGCCGCGGGGCTCTGAGCTCTGGACTGGCTGCTCCAGTCCAGCCACCCCCAGGACCACCACCCTGGCAGCGTGGTCCACAAAACCCCAGCCAAACCCTCTGACCCACCCCTTTAAAATAAAGAAGCTCCAGGAGAAGAAGAAACCAGCTTATTTTCAAGGTGCCTTCTAATAACCCTGCTTGTTCCCCAACTCTCTTCCCTGGACAAACATGGAACAGCAGCGTAAAAACCGCGGACTATTCTGGAATGCAGAGTGATTTCAGAAACTCCTCTTGCAACATCTTGATTCACATTCAAGGAAAGACAGAAGCCCAGAGAAAAATCACCCCTGTAGTCTCTGAACGCTCTCCCTGGGCCAGGGAGACACTGGGACATCAGAGCCAGGTCACTCTCCATGCAGGGCTGTCCTGGGCGCTGTGGGGTGCTGAGCAACTGCCCCAGTCCCCCCCCCGATGCCAGGAGCCCCCCCCAGGTTGTGACAACCACAGATGTCCCCAGACACTGCCCAGTGTCCCCTGGGGACAGAATTACCCCCAGGGTGGGAACTACTTCACTCAGGGATTTTCACGGATTAACTCAGTTAATCTCATCCACCTTGAAGCAGAGATCTCCACTGTCATCCCCATTTTGGAGATAAGGACACACACCCAGCAGAGGCGGGCTCTGAGCCCAGGCAGGCCAGGCACGTGGGTACCAGCCTCCAACTGCCGACCCCACTGGCCATTGTACCTTGAGACCTCAGGCCATTTAAGACCGTCTGCAGCTGTGGGACGTTATTTCCAAACTATGCTTGTACACAGGTCTCAGCTTTCCTGTGGCCAAAGAAGCATCCCAAGTTCCTGCAAGTCCCTTCACAGAAACATCTCAGGTCCCAAATTCAGAGCCCCCCAGAACGACCAGCAACCATGCCACAAACGCACTGCCCTGAGCTCAGCCACAGGACCCATCAGCCTTCACAGCCAGGCCAAGGTTTCAAGCTCCCGTTAAAGATGAGAGGCTGCGTACAAGGCTCCACAGGAAGGATTGAGGCCACGGCCACACCACCCTGCCCACTGGGGCTGGCCCTCCAGTTGACATCCTGCAGGCCAGGCTGGTGCACTGGCCCCTCACATGGCCCTAGCTGCTTCATGTTGCGTCTGTCTCGTCTCCCCAGCTAGAGGCTAACAGATCCATAACTTCTGATGGGCTGGGCAGGCAGGCGGGAATGCGATGGGGGGATGGCGGGGCCCAGCCTCCACTGAGCACCAGGCACCCCCTTTATAGCATTCCCGGCCCCAACACAGCACTCAGCTCACCCAGGACCAGCGCTAGGTGTGAAATGCACATGGGATGTCAAAGACAGCACCACAAAAAAAAATTTAAAAAAAAGAGTGGAAAATAACTCATTAACAACTTTTATAATGATTACACGTTGAAATGATAACATGTTGGGTATACTGGGTTCAATAAAATACATTACTCAAATTAATTTCCCCCGCTTCTTTTCACCTTCTAGAAAACTTTAAAGGACACATGGGGCTTGCTTTGCGTCTTTACTGGGCAGCACTGCCTTAGAAAAGCTGTCGGTTTACACTTTCGCCTGTTTTCTTCTGAGGGTTTTGTCGTCTCAGTTCTCACATTCAGGTCTTAGATCCACTGGAGTTTGTTTTGGTGCCTGGCGGGGAGGGGCGGGGGGCACCGTACAGAGCCTGACGTTTCACCAGGTGACATTCCGTTAGCGTCCACCTGTGTCTCCCCTGGTGTCTTCCCGGTGCCACGAGCAGCTCCCTGGCACTTGGGACCCCCCTGGGTCTCCCGTATCCTCTGCTAAGGGGACAGCAAGTCTCTCACACACGTCACTGTCCTCAACACCAGTGGGAGGACCAGAGCTGGCTGGGCTCTGCCCTGCTATGAGGCCACACCCCATCTGTCCCCTCACGGTCCCCGGAGAGCCCAGCTGCATTTCCAAATGGCCCAGCATGGTGACAGCACTTCCCCTGGAGGGCAAGGGGGCAGCCGGCTGCCTCTTCATCCACTGAGGATGCTGGATGCCTGGGCAGGAGCCATGGCCACCTGCAGAACTCTGCTTGGTGGCTCTGTGGGGATGTTCACAACCCGGTGGCTGCCTTCTAAGGTACAACCCACAACCGTGCCGGGGCCGGGCAGACCAGGGAAGGGAAGTGGCCCAGGAAGCAGCCTACTGGCCAGACACGTGGGGGCTTGCGGGGGGGTGGGGCTTGGAAAGGAGGGCACGTGTGGTCTAATCCCGAGCCACGTGAAGCTCTCGGGGAGCCCGCTCAGGGCTTGGACCACACTCAGCCAATCAGGCCAGCAGGGGGTCAGGCAGCAAACAGGACACCCCCTTTCTGGCCCTGGTGGACTCTGGGGCAGGGAGCCCCAGCGCTGCCCACCGGGAGGAGAACGCACAGGAAACAGACAAGCCCAGGCGGCGGGGGCCGGGGCCACGCTGCCCCGCGGAGCGGACGCACAGAGAGGTACTACAGGGAACCGAGCCACCAAGCGAGGCTAGGCCAGCACAGCCCACCCCCTGGGGGCCCTGCCCAGCACCAGCTGGAGGCAACGGAGGGCAGAGAGGTGAGGATCACTGGTGAACGCTGGAGTCCAGAACCTGCGCATGCAAAGGGCGGCCTGAGCGCCTCCTAAAGGTGAGCTGGGGCAGCACGCCTGACGGTCGGGCCTCCTGACTCTGGCCTCCCTCTCCGACCCCTCCCCACCCCAGCCCTCAGGCTGTAGCCTCACAGAGGGTTTTGGTGCTGCCTCTGCTGGGGGCCGACTGGATGAGCATTCTGCATGCCACAGCCCTGGAGTTCTGGAACTCCAGTGCGGGGGTGGGGGGGGGGGAAGAAGGGGCAGGAAAACGTAGAAACTACTAGATCCCCACAGCAGGTAGTGGATACACAGCATGTCCACCCACACACGGGCACACCACTCTGCCGTGAAGAGGAGAGAAGCCCTGACACTCGCTACCATGTGGACGGACCTTGAGGACACGATGCTCAGTGAGAGAAGCCAGACACAGAAGGACACACAGTGTTTGATTCCATTCACGTGAAACATCCAGAACAGGCAGATCCACAGACACAGAGAGTGGGTTCGTGGTTGCCAAGGAGGACGGGGAATGGTGAGTGACTGTTAAACAGGTATGGGGTTTCCTTTTGGGGTGAGGGAAGTGTCCTGGAATTTGATAAAGGTGATGGTTGCACAACTCTGTAAATGTTCTAAAAACCACTGAACTGTCCCCTTTAAAAGGATGAATTTTATGGTATATGAATATTATTATACAATTAAAAATATATTTTTAAAAAGGCAGGGCAGGAGCATTTGAAGAGGGGCTGTCCTAGAAAACTTGGGATCTAGTCGTCAGCACACCAGAGCCAATCTCTGGGCAGCCGTCCGTGGCTCCCACGTGACTTGAACACCTCTGGTCTGGCCTTGCTGACTAGACTCTACGCTCCTTGAGGGCAGAGCTGCTGGCCCCTTCCACTTTACCCCTTGGAGCCTGGCACAGGGGGGCCCCAAAGCTGCCCGAGAGACAGACTGGAGGGCTACCCCGGCTTCCCCTGCTTCCTCCGCGAGGGTATCCCAGGCAGTGCGCTGAGTGTCCCCTCCAAGTCCTTGCTCCTCTGCCTGCTGTTCACCTCACCCATGACGACAAGGCTCGGCCCAGGTGGCAACTCTTCTGCCGCTCCCGGGCCACCACCCGAGCCAGCAAGCACGGCCCCGGCCCTGTGTTTGGTTTGCATCTGTCCCGGCAGTTCTGCTCCCCCAGGCCCTGCCGTCCCCACTGCTCTCGGGATCCCGGCTCTAGGCTTTCATCACAGGCTGGGACCCGCTGTGGGCAAGAGACACTGAGCCGCTGGCCTCGTGCATGCGGGCCAGACGACTGGCGCTCTCCGCTGGGTGACAGCAGACGCACTGATAGGCCCGGGCTCGGCGCACGCCCGACGGCGGCGGATCTGCTGCAAACTCAGCCCTGGTGGATCGCGCAACCAAGCTGCTGACCACCTGGCCGAGAGCCACATGGGAGGCCTGCTGGCGGTTCCCGATTTCCTATCTTCACCTCGAGGCTGGCGGACAGCATGGCTGGGCATTTACAGAGGCCACTCCACCCCTGCTCCCCGCCGCAGCCAGCCTGGATCTACCTACGCCACACACCCCAGCCGCAGCTTGTCCACCGGCCGGCTGACCACCCTTCCTTCCGTGGGGCCCGGCACGGGGGTCTGGACGTGCAGAGAAGCCCATTTCTCGAGGACAGCGCTGCCCCTCAGTCTCCAGCTCAGAATGGGCTCAGGTTGCCCATGGAGCAGCCAGGACACGAGGAGGCGGGCAAACCAGAGCCTTCCTTCCCGAGAGGGTGTCAGAGAGCTTGCTTTCTTCACCGGCTCCCTCCTCTTCCTTGGGGGAAGGAGCTGGAACGAAGCAGGGAAGCCGGAGTTTCAACTCCAGGGCCTTCACTCACACGCAAGCTGGAGACAGCAAGGCTCTCTCCCGACCCGTGGCAGAGATAATCAGATCCATGCAGCTCCAGGGCCGAGGTAGGAAGCTGGCCCGCGGATGCTGGCCTTTCTGATGGAGGGGGGTTTAAAGCACAGAACGGAGGACTTCCCTGGCGGTCCAGTGTTTAGGACTCCACGCTTCCATACCAGGGGCCCGGGTTCAATCCCTAGTCAGGAGACTAAGATCCCACAGCCGAGCGGTGTGGCCAAAAAAATAAGAAATAAAATAAACGACAGAACGGGCAAAGAGTGGGATCTGAAGGGGCCAGCGGCAACTCCCAGTCCAGCTGCCTGGCCAGGGTCCTGCATGCATCCTGGAGGCAGCTCCCAGGCTGCCGCCTTCCCAAGTGGGCCGCCCAGCACACGGCCCCTCTCCACCCGACGCGTGGTCCGGGGCACCCCCGGCACAGCCCTGTCGCCGTCACTGGCTGGCGGCTTCAGGCTGGCTCCTGCTCAAAGGAGGCCTCCGGGATCCCTGCTCTCCTTCTGCACAAAGCACAATTCTGGATCCCCTGCCAGCTCATCCTCCACGAATCACTTCTCTCCACGTTCTCTCCCCTGAGACTGGAGCGAGCAGCCACGAAACCATGAAGGTGGGCCCACCTCCACCCCTACCTGCCCAGAAGGTGCCGTCACTTGGGTGCAACTGCAAACACAGGAGGGAAGTGGGTCCTGGGACAGATCCTGCCGCCCCACCCGCAGATCACCTCTTCACAGCTCGCTGTACAGGTTCATCTGAGAATAGGAGCCGTGATCACTAGTGCTGGCAGCCGGGGCCAAACCCACGTTAGCTCTGGTTCCGCTCTGTACCCAGAGACCAATTCGGGGTGCAGCAGCCCTTGGCGCCTTGCTTTCTGATTCTTATTCTTTGTCCACTGAACAAAACACACCCGAGGCCCAGAGTGACTCCGCTTCACCAGAGCTACAGGCCTCCCGTGGGGCAAAGACGGCAAAGCAAACTTTTCATCAATGCCCTCGGGTCCACGGGAGCCACTGAGGTGGGATGAGAAGAGAAAAGAAAAGAGGGGAGGGAAGGAAGGAGGAAGGGGGAGATGGAGGAGGAACAAAGAAAGACAGAGACCAGCAAAAAAAAAAAGGACAGCAACTTTGGAAAGCCAAGAAGTTCTGAGTAATCCTCTCCAGGTTGTTTATTTCAATCAGCTAGAGAAGGCATGACCGTAAATTAACGGTATGCTTCCTTGACAAGTCAGAACACTCCTGGGACAGACCCAGATCTAAGACGCTAACAATCTGCCTGGCTGGGAAATCACTCGTCAGCCAGTGTCCACGGTGGGGAGCAAGGCCAAGGGCACGAGGTCGGCACAGTCCCGCTCCCGACACAGGCCGGCGCACTGCCCCACAGCCGTCTCCCATCCACTCACCCCACAAAGCTCAACTCTCACACACACGAGAGCCATCTCTCCACGAGTGTTCCCGGGCAGGCCAGCGGCCGGAAGGCCGCAGCAACCTCCTCTCAGGACTCCGCTGCCCCTTCGGAAGGGGCGCTGGTGTTGGTAAAGAGGATGGGTCAGATGCTTACAAAACAAGAGGATTGGGAAACAGTGTCTTCCTTTTAAACCCTCAGCTTCTGTGAGGTCAAAACAAACTCCTTAGGCCCAGAACACTCCTCAATCTTCTGCTGCCTGCGGAGGTGCAATACAAAGGGGGCATCACGGAAAGGTGGGGCACTGCCAGCAATGAAGTATTTGCCCCTGTTTACATCTACTTTTTTTTTTTTGGCCGCACCGTGTGGCACGAGGGATCTTAGTTCCCCGACCAGGGATGGAACCCACACCCCCGGCAGCTGAAGCGCAGAGTCCTAACCACTGGACCACTAGGGAAGTCCCTACATCTACTCTTTTCTCAATTTTGAGATTGTTTTGGTGAATGGGATCATAGCATTTTCTTATATTCCCTGCACTTTAAATTTCCTCAAAACAATCCAGGATCCGTTTTTTAACATACAGAGTATGATTCTAAATACTTGGATGCAGGAAAGATAGAAATTCATTCATCGAACAAATGAATGCTTACTGAACACCCGTTGCGGGCAGGAACTGTCTGAGGTGCTGGGGATACACACAGCGACCAAGACAGATGTCGCTCCCACAGCGAGAACCTCACACCCTACTGCAGGTGCTCCCACACTATGGCCCACAGGTCAAATCCAGCCCACTGCCTGTTTCCGTATGGCCCACAAGCCCAGAATGGTTCTGACGGTTTTTAATGGTTTGATGGGGGGGGAAAAAAAATCAAAAGAAGAAAAATAGTTCATCATATGTGAAAAGTATGTGAAATTCACATTTCCGTGTCCATAAATAAAGTTTTATGGGAACAAAGGCACAGTTGTTGGTTTCTGTACTTTTGTATTACAACAGCAGAGCAGAGAGGTCAGGTCTGAGACAGTCCCACCTACAAAGTGGAAAATAGTTACTTTCTAACTCTTTACAGGAAAAGCTGCTGCCCTAGTGGATGAGATGGACAATAAGTACATAAACAGATTGATACAAATTTCTGGTAGTGCTGAATGCAAAGAATAAAAGGCAGGTTGGGGAGAGAGAGTGGATGGAAGGGTGAATTTGGGCAGTGAGGTCAGGGATGGCCTCTCTGAGCCGAGACCTGAGTGACAAAGAGACCTGAGGGGACAACACTGTGGCAGAGGGAACAGCAAGTGCAAAGGCCCTGAGGTGGGGAAAAGTAGGCAGGTAAAGTGGTTTCGACTGAAGGGAGCAGGCACGGGGCTTGGGGGGGGAGGGTGGTGTGGAGAGCACCTCATAGGACAGAACAGGGAGGCCATGGAAAGGGTCTGCAGCCTTTCCCAAGGACAACAGGAAGTCACTGGGGGGTCCGAGCAAAGGAAGACCGTTTTTCAAGTTTTTAAAAGTCCCCTGAGGGAGCAATAGTGAGAATTGACAGATTAGTCAGGACGCCTTATCCAGCCCCCAAGATGCTCCCAGAACAAATCAAAGCAGGGAGTAAACTCAAAAACCAATCCATGGGACTTCCCCGGGGGCGCAGTGCTTAAGAATCCACCTGCCAATGCAGGGACACGGGTTCGAGCCCTGGTCTGGGAAGATCCCACATGCCGCGGAGCAACTAAGCCCATGAGCCACAACTACTGAGCCTGCGCTCTAGCACCCACGAGCCACAACTAGTGAGCCCGTGTGCCACAACTACTGAAGCCCCCACAGCTAGAGCCCGTGCTCCCCAACAAAGACAAGCTACCTCAATGAGAAGCCTGCGCACTGCAAGGAAGAACAGCCCCCGCTCACCTCAACTAGAGAAAGCCCACGTGCAGCAACAAAGATCCAATGCAGGCAAAACTCAATCAATCAATAAATATAAATAAATAAATAAAATATATGATCGCGTTAAAAAAAAAAAATCCATCCAACCCCACAATCATCAGTTCATGGATCCGCTCAGGCCTTAGTCTTGAGGTGGCACAGGCTTTTTTAAGTATTGTAGTTAAATTCATTTCATTATGTAAAAGTACCTGCACCCGGCACAGTAACAGTCCCGTGACCTCAGGCATCATTGCTCATGAAGAGGGAAGATGAAAGGGGCGAGTCACCTCAAAGCCGACTTGAAGCAAACTGTTAAAGCCGATGGACAGGCAGGGGTCACACAGCGCTAAACCTGCCCACCACGCTTCCAGATCCCGGGAGCATGTTTCCACATGGCCTGTGGGGGGCCCTGCAGGGGCTCGGGAGACCCCCACACCACGCCTGACGGCCCGTGGTGGGCACATTTGCAGGCGAGCACCTCTCCTCCAGGAGACAGAGTAGGAAAGACCTGGACAGCCAGGCCGAGGAGTGTGCGCCAGACATAGTTTGCAAATACGAGCCCCTCCCTTTTAGACGGGGGAGGGGAGGAAAGGGACATACGGACCTGGAACTTGAGGTCAATCAGGGTCATGGCCAAATATCAGGCTGCCGGGGGCTTAAAGGGGGCTTAAAGGTTAAGTGAGAGAGGGCCACCTGGGGGCAACTGCACCCTCCAGGGGACACTGGGCTATGTCTGGGGACATCGGTGGTTGTCACAACTGTGGGGGTAAGGCTGCTCCTGGCATCAACAGGGTGGGAGCCAGGGATGCTGCTCCACACCCCACAGTGCCCGGGACAGACCCCCCCAGAGAACGACCCAGCCCTGAACGTGAATGGGGCAGAGTAGGAAGGGACCTGACGTTAGTAAGAAATCAGCGCCAGGTTCAGAGCACCCTGTCACTGTGTGAAGCCACAGTGACTCTCATCCCCTTTGACTCCCTCAATGACCCAGCATGGGCTCTTATTATACCCATTTTACAGATGAGGAAAGCGAGGCCCAGAGTCATGCCCCAGAGGAGGGATGTGAACCCGGATCTTTCAGACTCTGTTTGGGGAATGGAGTCAAGGACAGGAATCCAAGGGCACCAACAAGAACACAGGTCAGAAAGGAGTCCAGGTTCAGCCCCTCTCCTTCGTCCGGTGTCCTCAGCCAGAAGTGGAGGGACCGGGGCAGGGCAGGTCAGAGCTGTGGGGGTGAGGTCCCACTGAGCAGCCCGGGGGGTGGGGGACAGGTATCTGGAGCGCAGCCAGGAACCCCCTGGGAACTGGCAGAGAAGCATGGGGTGGGGGCGGAGGGGGTGACCTCACAGTCGTGCAGTCTGCCCGCAGTTCCTTTGCTTTCTGCGCCCTTCCCCCAGCCCCTGCCCAGTGGGCTTGGGAAGGTTTAGTGACTGCCCCCCCCCCCCGCCCAGCTTTGTTCTTGAGCAAGTGACTGGCGCAGGGTCTCACAGCTCTGAACCTGCCCCCCACAATTCCAGATCCCGGGAAGAGAGACAGCCGGAAATGGTCATTTGCCCACACCTCGGCCCTCACCCCTCTCACCCCGTGCTGCCCACTCCCTGAGCCAGGCCCCTTGGGGCAGTGGGCACCACACCGCCAAGCACAGTTGTGCCCACACCTCGGGACACCCATCTCTCCCTTTCCCCCACTAGACCCAAAGCCCCCTGAAGTTAGGGGCTTCCTGCAACCTGCCCCAGTGCTCAAAACTCAATGTCCGCAGGCCAGGTGAGTGTCAGATGGAACCAAGGAACAGATGGGCTCCCCAGGGCTGAGGCCCCGGCTGGGCCGGGCCAGGGGAAGGGGCGGGGCTCAGGAGGGCAGGGGCAAGACGCTACAGAGGAGGAGGGGAAATGCAGGGTCAAGTATAGCAGAGCAGCCAGGCAGGGAGAGAGGGGCATGGAGGGCCACCTGACCACCCCAGAGGCACTGGGGAAGGGTCTTTACTAGGAGACAGAAAAGTACAACAAAGGCAGGGCGGGGTCCTAAATGACTGATCAGCCACACCTTTAAGCTCTTAACACCTCCTTAGCAGCCCACTCCCCAAAGTGGCAAGGATTAGAAAATGCGAGAAAAACAATTGTTACTAAGACCTGTATAGAAATTGTCTCGACAACGACACACAATCGCGCGCGCGCGCACACACACGCACGCGCACACACACACACACACACACATGCACACACAGCGCGTGACACAGTATCTGCTTGAATCACCGCAAAACCTGGGAGCATTTATGCAACTGCACCTCCGCTCGCGGAGGTGACCTCCCCCAGGGCAGGGCGGTCTGACCGCGGAGGTGCCCCCGGCACAAAAGGGGAGCACCAACGTTTGCCAAGCGTCCAATCAGAAACACGGAAAGAGGGCCAGCGAGTTTCAGAAACCCTCCCCTCAGATGATCACAAGTTGACTCCAGACTTCTACACTCTGTCCTTTGGGATTCCAAAAAGCAAACTACAAAGACCACAGAGGCTGCCCACTGCTTTTGCGAGGGTGGTGAGGAAAAGCTGACCGGGGAGTTGACAAACCCTCCCGACGCCTCATAAGGAAGCTATTATTGGAGAATTAGGGGAGTCACCGGCTCTTGCACGGCAGCGCGGAAAGCCCAGAGGAGTCATGGAGTGAGCCCCTTTTAGGGGCTTTCTCCAGCCTGGGGACAGCCGGATAAATGGCTGCTGAGGCAAAGGGGTGAGGCAAGCAACCTCAGACCCTAAGACAGCGCTGGCAGCCAGTGGGAGCCACGGGAGCTTGCTGAATAAATGCCACGGACAGAAACACATGGAAAAGGACACACTCTTTACATATCACAGGATTGTTGGGCTCCATTGCACAGAACAACCTTCTCACTAGTTTCATAACTCGGGAAACAGTTCCCAGGTGCACCTGAATCATTAAAACAAAAGCATCCTCCCCCAACCAAACAGATGGGACACACCAAGAAGCAGTCCACGTCTCCCCAGACCCCAAGGGAAAAAAATCCCCTATAAAACCTTCCACCCTGGCCCCGGCAGACGCGCACCCCATTCTGCCTGGTGTCATTGCGCCCACTGGGCGGAGACCCAGGCCCTTGCAGATCTGGGGCAGGTCCCTTTCAGAATGAATCCGTCCCCCAGATCCCACGGGGCTGGAGAGGACAGCCCAAGGGGTCCCCGCGGGAGCGACACCAGGATTTATTTCTACAGAGAAGGGGCCTTCGAGATGGCGATCGGGCAGAGAGGGGAAGGCCGTGGGGGCACGCGTCTGGAAACTACTATGTGCATATCAAGTGGATAATTTTTTTATAGGAAATTCTGATTGCATGCTTATTTTGGGGGGGCTGAGGGAAATGGGGTGCGAGTTTGGACGCCGCGATGGCACGGCGGTTGACTCGGGCAGTGGGGTGGGATGCAGTGATGGACATTTCGGGGGACACCGCTGGGAAGCGCCCCGTTAACCCCACCAGTGCCCAAGGGGCCGGAAATGGAGGCGGGTTTCACCCAGGGCCTGGGATATCTCTCTCTCTTTACTATTATTATTTCTTTTAATTATTAGGATTGTTGTGAATAATGGAAGGTGAGGGCCCCGCCAGGCAGGGCCAGCCGGGCCGGGCCACCCACGCTGTCATCTTTTGTGCGGGGCCGGAGGGGACGCCCCGGCCCAGCCCCCGCGCGCCCCCGGCCCGGGCAGGGCGCCCCCGCCTCCCGCCCCCGGCCCCGCCATTGTCCGGCCGCGCCGCCCCCGCCTGAGGCCCGGCAAGCGCCCGGGGCCGGGCGGTTAACGCCCCCAACCGCCTCGCGGGCCGGGACAAAGCACTGCGGCCGCGGCCCGAGCAGGCCGCGCCCGAGGCCTGGGCCTCGAGTCCCGGGCGCCCGCCCGCCCGCAGCCCCAGGCGCGGCGCGGGGGCGGCGGCGGCGACGGGGCCCGCGCTCGGACGCGGCGGCCGCCTCCCCGCCGGCTCACCTGAGGCGGCGCGCGCGGCCCGGTCCGGAGCTGCGGCGCGCGCTCCCCCGCCCTCGGCGTCGCACCCCCAGGCCCTGCTCGGGCCGGGCCCCGCTCGGTCGCTGGCGGCCGAGCCCTCCGCGAGCGTCCCGGGCGGGGCTTATAAGGCCGCTCGCCAGCTCCGCCCCGGCTGCCATTGGCCACCGAGCCCACGCCCGCGCACCCATTGGCTGCCGCTGACAGCTCCGCCCCTCCCCTCCGCGGGGCCCACCAACACCGCACGGCCCGCCCACTGCGCGCCTCGATTGGGCGGGCGCAGGCGCCGGTCTCGCCTCGTCACTGGCCGGCCGGCTAGGACACGGCGGCGCCCACCCACGTGCCCGCTGACCGGCTTGGTTCTCATTGCAGGCTGCGCACGCCAGACAAGAGGCCGCGACCAACAGGACGGCGCTAGGCCTCAGATTGACAAGGGCGCCTCGGGGACCGCCCAACGACCGCACGGGGGCAAGAGAATATTGGCTTACGGGGTCAGCCCCAGGCGCGGACTGGCTGGGGCGGGTGCCAATCACAGTCCGGGCCCCGCCCTGGTTATCAGGCTGCAGCTGAGTACGTGAGATCCAGCACAACATCAGCACCGCGCCTGGCAGGCTCGAAGAGGGGGTTCGAGACCCAGAGCCGGAAATTGGGTTCAGCGTTCTCCAATTCGCAAAGTCCCGAGTTAGGAAACATAGCTCCAACGTAACTCAATTTGCAAAGGAGGAGAACTGAGAACTGGTGAAATAAAAGTCAAGCAGAAAAAAGAAAAAAAAGTCAAGCAGCAAGAGCCCCTGCCTCCCCTTCCCCCCCTCCCCCCAAAAAATTCCAAGTTCATTTCCGTTGCAACCGACAAAACTTTGCAAAGGCGCCAGGCCTTCAGGGTAAAGCTAGGTGACCTTCGCCGACTTCCCTAAAACGTAAGGGAGGCAAGGAGTTTGGTGCCTCCTGACTTAGGTCCAAAGCTCAGCTGGGCCCACATGCCTCACTGTGGTTGGCCTCCAGCGAAGTAACCTCGCTGGGCCGCAGTTTCGCCTGTGAAATGGATATGACGGCGATACAACCCCTCACCGTCGGCCCCTCTCCTGGGAAGTTTGCGCGAATTGGTGAGAGGAGGCACGTAAAGCCTTTGACCATGTGACTTCGCGAAGTGAGCATTTAATTAAGGTTTGCCATTATCATCATCATCATGATTATTAATTGCATACCAGGCAGTAGGCTGGGCACGCCCCCATTTCGTCTGCAGGAATGTAAATCGGACAATTCGATATTTCCCAGTAACGTGGCGAGTGCATCTACGCTCTATTCCTGGAGGTCCTGTACCCTGAGAAAGGGTCCGGAGCGTGGAGCTTGCCTGGTTCAAGTATGCGGCTGCAGCGCTGTACACAATTGTTTCCAGATTATATAGATAGCTTGTAGCACAGGGTACTCTGGAATACTTTTAACTATGTAGCGGTTGAAAAGGGGGTAGATCTACATGTACTGTCATGGAATGATTCCCCTACAAGCCATGTGGAGAGCTGCAGAATGGTCCAGAATTCTGAACAATACCGTTATGGAAAGGAACGCAGAGCAAATATCCTGTGGTTTCTAAGAGCCCATACCTGTGGCAATGCGCAGAACAAGGCCGTCCCCAAACTGAGTAAACTGAATCTTGGTGGAGAGGAGGGATCCACGTTGGTAAAAAGTGTAGTTGGTGAGGAGTTTAATCTGCTCTAGGGTGATTTACATCGTCATGGGGCCATATTCAGATATTCCCTCAAGCACTTAAAATTTAACTTAAAAAGTAGGAACCAGTAACTGCTCCCAAGGAACTCCCTAACCCGTGGGAAAGACAGAAATGTAATCTGGTAGCAGTAATATAGACTCAAAAGTGCAATCGTATGGGGATCCCCCTACCCCAAGCCTTTTTCTTCTCTACTTCCCAGTTAACCCCGTTAGACAGTGAATTCCAGGTGTTTGGATTTCACAGACTCTGGAATTTTTTTTTTTTTTTAATTGGGGGACCTAAATAGGTTGTCGGCTTTCCAATTTTGCTTAGGGGGACTTTTTATAATTTTTTCTCAAGTTCCTTTTTTTTTTAATTTTAATTCCAGTATGGTTGATCTACAATGTTATATTAGTTTCTGGTGTACAGCGAAATGATTCAGTTTTAATGTGTATACATACATAAATATATATATATTCTTTTTCATATTCTTTTCCATTATGGTTTATTACAGCATATTGAATATAGTTTCCTGTGCTATACGGTAGGACCTTGTTGTTTATCTATTTTATATATAATAGCTTGTATCTGCTAATCCCAAACTCCTAATTTACCCCTCCCCCACCCCCTTTTCCCTTTGGTAACCATAAATTTGTTTTCTAAATCTGTGAGTCTGTTTCTGTTTTGTGAATAAGTTCATTTGTAGCATATTTTAGATTTCACATATAAGTGATATCATATGTTATTTGTCTTTGTCTGGCTTACTTCACTCAGTATGAGAATCTCTAGGTCCATCCATGTTGCTGCAAATGGCATTATTTCATTCTTTTTTATGGCTAATATCCCGTTGTATATATGTACCATATCTTCTTTATCCATTCATCTGCCGATGGACATTTAAGTTGCTTCCATGTCTTGGCTATTGTAAATAGTGCTGCTATGAACATTGGGGTGCATGTATATTTTCAAATTAGAGTTTTCTCTGGATATATGCCCAGGAGTGGGATTGCTGGATCATATGGTTAACTCTATTTTTAGCTTTTTAAGGAAACTCCGTACTGTTCATCACAGTGGTACACCAATTCACCAATTTACATTCCCACCAGCAGTGTAGGAGGGTTCTTAGGGGGACTTTTTTAAATGCCATCTATATGTTAAGAAACTTCACAGTTGTGGAATCCAGACAGGAAGTATATTTGACGGTTCACCATACAGTCCTTTCAACTTTTCTACATTTGAGAGTTTTCATAACAAAATGTTAGGACAGAAAACTATAATCACTGTCATTTAATTAAAAGGTGTCCTATGCAAAGCAGGAAGAACTCAGTCTCAGAATTTTCAAATTAACTTGAGAACAACTCACTAATCATTTTCCAGTCTTTGCAGACAGGTGCAGATCTCACAAAGGGCTGGGGCTGGGAATCACAGGCATCTGTCCCTAAGTAAGGTCAGGAGGACCTCTGGCACTGGCCTTCAGATGACCCAAGGCCAGCTCATTTCTAACTGTTCTTCACATTCCTCTGCTTTCCTAAAACTCCCCTCCAGCTTCCGCTTATGGGCTAGTCTGATGCATAAAAGATAGAGATGGACAGAAAAATAGATCCTCCTATGTCTTTATTTTTATCTTTTGGCTGCACCACATGGCTTGCGGCTTAGTTCCCCGAGCAGGGATCGAACCCGTGCCCCCCTGCAGTGGAAGCACAGAGTCTTAACCACTGGCCTGCCAGGGAAGTCCCTAGATCTTCCTATGTCTCTAAAAAATAAATTTTTAGAAATACATTTGGGGGGTAGATCCTTGGTGGTCCAATGGTTGGGACTCGGCACTTTCACCACCGTGGCCCGGGTTCAATCCCTGGTCAGGGAACTACGATTCTGCAAGACACGTGGTACAGACAAAATAAACATAAAAATTAAAAAAAAATTTTTTTTTAACAAAAAAATTTTTTAGAAAACAAATACATTTGGAGGAGGAATGCTAACATTCCATTTCACGCCAAGCAGGTATCACTAGACACGTGTAGTATACGTTTCACTTTTATGAGCACAGACACATAATGCAAACACCAGACCACGGCTCATGTGTTTGTTTAGGTGCTAGACAAAGCAGGCTACCCCACCAATGAACTGAATAGAAAAGAAAAACCGGCACAAAATAGTATATACACTACTGTCCTAATGTCATTCTTTAAATTTGTATATAAAACAAATACTTGGAGGGACTTCCCGGCGGCACAGTGGATAGGACTCCTCTATCCCAATGCAGGGGGCCTGGGTTCGATCCCTGGTCAGGGAACTAGATCCCACATGCATGCTGCAGCTGAGAGTTCACATGCCACAACTAAGGAGCCTGCCTGTCGCAACTAAGACCCCACGCAACCAAATAAATATTTAAAAAGTAATAAATACATGGAGAAACATCTTTAAACAAATATGTACCATGGCTTTGCCGTGTCCTCGAGTAAGCCACTTGTCTATGCCTCAGTTGTTCTGAGGTTGAATGCTGCAGTACCAACACACATGTATAAATAAAGCCTAAAAATATTAACCCTTTCAGGGGCAGGATTATGTGCTTTGGCTTTTTCTTCACATATTCAGTTTCCAAATGTTCTGAAGGGATTATGTATTAATTTTATAACGTGGGGTGGAGGGAGAGAAGGAAGTTTTACATTAAGAAAAAAAAAAACAACCAGGTAGATTTTAAAAGGTGGTCCATCCACACCCTGGAATATTACTCAGCCATAAGAAGCAGTGAAGTGCTGACACTTGCTACAACGTTGGATGGACCTTGAAAACACCAGGGTCAGTGAGAGAAGCCAGACACAAAAAAACTATGTGTTGTATGAATTTATTTATATGAAACATCCAGAACAGGCAAGTCCACAGACAGAAAGTAGGTTAATGGTTGCCAGAGGCTGGGGAGGGGTGGGAAGTGACTGCTAACGGGGATCGGGCTTCTTTCGAGGGGGGATGAAATTCTGGAACCAGACAGAGGTGATGATTGCACAACTGTGCAAATATACTAAAACCCACTGAACTGTATACTTTAAGTGGGTGTTATGGCATGTGCAATATATCTCAATAAAACTGCTTTAAAAAAATTAAAACTACCAAAAGTCTACCAGGAAATGAATACACCTTACATTGTGATTATTTCTGCATAGCAGTGCACATACACTTTTCTGGGGTTTGCTCATTTTTAACAATGACACTGTTCTTAACTTTTATGTGAGAAACAAAAAAATTCCACAATCTCCACAATTAACGCACCTCAGGGTGTTCTGCCCCTGTGTGCGGCCCACTTGGGGACACTTAGGGAGTTCCCTCTGATCCTCATAGCTGGGCATCTTTCCTATTTTTATTTCATGTTCACACTTTGATTTTTTTTTTTGAGATATAACTCATATACTGTACAGTTCAAAGGATTTTAGTACCTCCACAGGTTATGTGCAATCGTCACCAAATTTAGAACATTTTCATCTCCCCGAAAAGAACCCCGCACCCTCTAGCTCTCACCCCCTCTCCCTCCCTACTGGCTAAGCATCGCTACACTAATCTGCTTTCTGTCCCTACAGATCCCTGTGTTGAGCATTTCATGTGAATGAGATCATATCACATACGATCTTTTGTGATTGCCCTCTTTCACTTAGCATAATGTTTTCAAGGACATACTTGACATATTTGAAGGTCCAAAAGAGGCAGAGCTTTATTGTTTTTAAGATTTTTTTTTGACGTGGACCATTTTTAAAGTCTTTATTGAATTCACTACAATATTGCTTCTGTTTTACGTTTTGATTTTTTGGCCATGAGGCATGCGGGATCTTAGTTCCCCGACCAGAGATCAAACCCGTGTCCCCTCCATTGGAAGGCTAAGTCCCAACCACCGGACCGCCAGGGAAGTCCCTGTTTCTTAAATCAGATCTGCCCACGTCATTGTCTAACCATCCGTACAAAGTGCCAGTGATAGGTTGGTGTGAGTAATGGCATCTGCAGAACTCGGCACTATCACCTCCCCTGGAGTTGATTGTTAAACTTGCCTCATCCTTGGGGAATTCCCTGGTGGTCCAGTGGTTAGGACTTCATACTTCTATTGCAGGGGGCATGAGTTTGATGCCTGGTCAGGAAACTAAGATCCTGCAAGCCAAACCGTGCAGCATGGCCAAAAAAAAAAAAAAAGAATGAAAGAAACAAGACAACAAACAAAAAAACAAACAAAAACCAAAAAAAAGCCATAAACGAGACAAAAAGACAACCCTCAGAATGGGAGAAAATATTTGCAAACAAAGCAACGGACAAAGGATTAATCTCCGAAATATATAAGCAGCTCATACAGGTCAATATCAAAAAAACAAACAACCCAATCAAAAAATGAGAAGACCTAAATAGACATTTCTCCAAAGAAGACATACAGATGGCCAAGAGGCACATGAAAAGCTGCTCAACATCACTAATTATTGGAGAAATGCAAATCAAAACTACAATGAAGTATTACCTCACACCAGTTAGAATGGGCATCATCAGAAAATCCACAAACAACAAATGCTAGAGAGGGTGTGGAGAAAAGGGAACCCTCTTGCACTGGTGGTGGGAATGTAAGTTGGTACAGCCACCATGGAGAACAGTATGGAGGTTCCTTAAAAAACTAAAAATAGAACTACCATATGATCCAGCAATCCCACTACTGGGCATATACCCTGAGAAAACCATAATTCAAAAAAACACGTGCACTCCAATGTTCACAGCAGCACTATTTACAATAGCCAGGGCATGGAAGCAACCTAAATGTCCATTAACAGAGGAATGGATAAAGATGTGGTACATATATACAATGGAATATTACTCAGCCATAAAAAGGAATGAAATTGGGTCATTTGTGGATGGACCTAGAGAATGTCATACAGAGTGAAGTAAGTCAGAAAGAGAAAAGCAAATATCGTATAATAACACACATATGTGGAATCTAGAAAAAGGTACAGATGATCTTATTTGCAAAGCAGAAATGGAGACACAGATGTAGAGAACAAATGTATGGATACCAAGG
The DNA here is from genome assembly GCF_039906515.1 of Pseudorca crassidens. Taxonomy (NCBI): domain Eukaryota; kingdom Metazoa; phylum Chordata; class Mammalia; order Artiodactyla; family Delphinidae; genus Pseudorca; species Pseudorca crassidens. The sequence goes on from NC_090298.1 coordinate 168,732,851, forward strand.
GGGAAAGGGGTGGGGTGCGAGGAACTGGGAGACTGGGATTGACACATATACGCTATTGATACTATGTATAAAATAGACAAATGATGGGAACATGCTATATAGCACAGGGAACTCTTCCTAATGCACTGTGGTAAATGCGAAGGAAATCCAAAAGGGAGGGGATATCTGTATGTGTGTGGCTGATTCATTTTGTGTGCAGCGGAGGCTAACACACCATTGTAAAGCAACTATACTCCAATAAAAATTAATTAAAAAAATAAAAACAAAAAAACCTTGCCTCATCCTTGGTCTCTGACTCCTGCTGGAAACAGCATTTCAGGTCACCAGCCTCCACACCCCCACGTACCCCCATCTCTCCAGGCCTGCAGAGGGCCCCCTGGGGCCAAGCAGCTCCTTAGTTGATGATTCAGGCTGCTGACACCCACTCAAGGCAGAGCCAGTCTCCTAGTGGGGGACCACAACAGCCTCCGTTTCTTCTAATGTAAATGGGGACAGTGCCACCCACCTTGGTGACACTAAGTGACGTCTGGCTCCAAGCTAGAAGGCCTGGTTTGGCCCCTATGGACCGCTGCACATCACTTGGACCTTGTGGGCCTCAGTTTTCTCATCTGCAAAGTGGGAACGATGTCACCTGCCTAGTCTGACTCCGGGGTTTTTGTAAGGAAAAAATGTGTTACTAGCTATAAAAGTGCCTGGTGGGCTACAAAGCACTTTGCAAATAGAAGACACAACCAAATTCATCTGTAAAAGGCATTTATTCTGAGAATCTAAAACCTGGACAGAGAATATTGAACTTCATAGAAAAAGCCTACACAGGATTTCGTCGTTTATTCCTAATACATTAACCACCTAATAATAAGGAAAAAAAGAGAAACTTTTAAAACAATATCGCTCCAGTCTGTCTGCAGTTATGTGATTTAAAATATCCCTGTTCTGTTGAGGTATAAGCTGCAAACTTTGGTCAAGTTAGAAACATTAACAAATCATTCCAAAAAACACAAAACTCCCCCCCCCCCAAAAAAACACAACCAAACCCTAAGTTATTAGCTTTCTCGGTACATATACAGTAACTACAAAAAAAAATTTCATTTAGAAAGGTTTTTTTTTTTTTTTTAAAGTTTCCCTCTTGTAATTCCCAATTGGCGAGTTGAAAATTCAACTTCGAGGATCGACAAAAGTCCCATCGTCCCCACTCGCTCACCCGGGGTCTCCAGGGAGGCGCTGGAGGACCACAGTTTGAGATTCTGGTTGGCACCGTCAACAATTCAGTGCTGAGAAAGAGCCCCGTGTTGAAGAAGGAAGGAGGGACCAAAGGCACTTGAACGTGGCCCCAGGCGTTTGCTTCCGTGGCGTCCAGAGGGGACGTCGCTGGGCCGCCCATCGGCCCCCATGGAGGGGAAGAGTCCAGCGGAGGTAGCTTCAGTGTGGCCCCAGCTCTCTGCTCGGGTGGCCGGTGGGGACGCAGAAGCAGCCCAGTGGGGGATGGCTTGGAGGCGGGGTGCGGGGGGGTTCAACCGGGCCCAACGGGACTTCTTCGCTTTTCCTTTGAACAGCTTTTCCTTTGAACACTTTCCTGCCGGCAGTGCAGGGCCAACACCACACCCAGGGCCACCGCCAGGCGGGATTTCACCTCTGGGGGCCTGACCCACCAACCTTGAAAAGATTGTTCTAGGCAGCCCGGCGCCGTCTTGCGAGTCAGCGGCCAGAACAGCTGAGAACCTGATGCTGGGAATTTCAGTGGCCTTCACGCCAAGTTGTTTCTAATTCCATCCTCAGAAGAAAAACAATTTTTTTGTTTGTTTGTTTTTTTCCGCTGATAAATTGCAGGCTTTTTATTTATTTCTTTCTTTTTAAAACCAAAATAAAAACATGGAGAAGTCCGACTTTCTTCCTTCCTTTGAGCCATAATACAAATTCCTGAAAATTTTATAGATTAAAAAAAAAAAACCCAAACCGGGAAGACGAGGCTTTTTTTTTTTTTTTTTAGGGAGTGGAGGAAAAACTACATGTTTAAGTTAAGCTCACTAACAACAAAATGGGGGCCACAGACCCCCCCCGATAACGTTTTTTTAAAAAAAACACACGGCGAGAAGTGCTTGAGGATCACCGTCCGCTCCCGTAGCCAGGGAAGAGCTGGTTGAGGACGGCCTGCAGTGGCTGGTTCACGTGCATGGTGTAGCTCCGGCCCAGGTCATAGCGGCAGGCCGGGCAGCTGAACACCTGGGCCCGGAAGGACCTGTCCAGGCAATCCTGCGGGAGAGCGGGTGGTGAGAGGTGCTCCTGGCCACCCACTGTCCCCCCGGGGCGGTGTCGGCAGCCCAGAGGCCCCTCCTGACCCTCAGTCTCCCTTGCCACTGCTGGCTGCCCATCACCAGCCCGGCTGCCCCAGGCTCAAAGACTCCAAGGTCGGGAATTCCCTGGCGGTCCAGTGGTTAGGACTCCGCACTTTCACTGCTATGGGAGCGGGTTCAATCCTTGGTCAGGGAACTAAGATCCCACAAGCCGAGCGGTGTGGCAAAAAAAAAAAAAAAAAGACTCCAAGGTCATCCCGGCCACCAGGCCCGTGTACCTGCAGGTCACACCACCTGACAGGTCCATGCCCTGGCTCTCTTGTCACCGTGCCTCGGCTCAAGTCCCCTCCTCAGAGGACCCCTCCTCGAAGCCCCTGGTACATCCCCGCCTCACCTCACCCTGTCTGCTTTCAAAACAGTACCTTCCGCCTTCTGGAATCATCTTGTCGACTAACCTGCTGGTGTGTAACACACCAGACACTCCCCAGGATGGGGGCTGTGTCTCCCTGAATCTCCCGACACCAAGCACAGGACCCAACCCAGAGTAGATGCTCAAGGAACATGTGTCGGTGAGAAGACGGAAGAAGAGGGAGGAAGGAGGGGGTCTGGATGCTGAGCCAGACTTCTGGGTTTGAACCCACTTGTCAACCCAGTGACGCCAGGGGAAGAGCCAGGTGGAGCCCGAGCTGTGAGGCTGACAGGCCCTACCTCCCCGTCGGAGCCACAGGCCGAAGACGCCATGGGGAGCGGGCACCTGCACAGGTGCACACACCTGAAGGATGGCGCCAGGCAGCTGGGTGAGGGGCAACACCAAGCTGGTGAAAACCTGCTGCTGCCACGTCATGCTACCGCTGGACGTAGACGACTGCTTTTGATCCCTATTTTTAAAAAGTCCTGGACTTCCCTGGTGGTCCAGTGGTTAAAAATCCACCTGTCGATGCAGGGGACACGGGTTCGAGTCCTGGTCCGGGAAGATCCCACATGCCGCGGAGCAACTAAGCCAGTGCGCCACAACTACTGAGCCTGCACTCTAGAGCCCATGAGCCACAACTACTGAGCCCGCACGCCTAGAGCCGGTGCTCTGCAACTACTGAGCCTGTGCTCTAGAGCCCACGTGCCACAACTATGGAGCCCACGGGCCACAACTACTGAAGCCCGTGTGCCACAACTACTGAGCCCGCCCTCCTAGAGCCCGTGCTCTGAAACAAAAGAAGCCACTGCAATGAGAAGCCTGTGCACCACAACAAAGAGTAGCCCCCGCTCGCCACAGCTAGAGAAAGTGCAAGCACAGCGATGAAGACCCAGCACAGTCAAAAAAATACAACAAAGACAAAAAAAAAACAAACTCCTGTGTTCTTGTCCAATATAAAGTCTACAGCCTAATCCCAGGCACGAGAGGTAGTGCTTTCTGCTCAACACACTAAGACTTGGGTTCAAAATCAGGTTCTGGATCGCTGCACGATTCACAATGGCCAAAAGGTGGTAACACCAAGAGTCCATCCACGGATGATGGCTAAACACAATGTGGTCCATCCACGCGCTGCCATGTGACTCAGCCTTCAAAAGGAAAGAGGTTTTGACACACGTGACAACATGGATGAGCCTGAACACGATGCTCAGTGAGAGAAGCCAGACACAGAAGGACAGACACTGTCTGATTCCACTCATGCAAGGTCCCTAGAGAGTGAGATCCACAGAGACAGGAAGTAGATGGTTAGGGGCCAGGGGCTGGGGGAGGGGCTGGGGAGTGAGTGTTTCATGGGGACAGAGTTTCAGTTTGGGAAGATGAGAAAGTTCTGAAGATGGATGGTGGGGATGGTTGCACAACAGTGTGAATGTACTTAATACCACTGAGCTGTGCACCTAAAAAATAGTTAAAACGGTAAAGGTTATGTTATCTGTATATTACCACAGTGAAAATATTTTAATAGAGTAAAAACAAAATCAAATGCTGGGACGTCAGGGTGGAGGGTCAAAGCCATTTCCCCACAGCCCCTCAGACGCTGAGCTCACTGGAGACGAACGACAGTCGTGAGGATGCCCAGGACAGACACGCACTCACCAGGGCCACCTCCTTCACACTGGCGGCACAGCGGCCGCGGGTGTGGTGACTCCCTGAGCCGCTCGGCCTGACCTCGCACGCGCCCCGCGTCTCAGTGTCCAACTGCGCGCTGGCCGGGTACACCTCAAAGCCAGAAGGGTGCTGTGATGCCCCTTTCCACGGGGCAAAGGGGCTCAGCACGGTTACAGGCTTTCCAAGGTCACACAGCCAGAAGGGCAAAGCCGGAGGTCAAAGCCACACTGCCGACCCCGACGATGTGTTCTCACCCCGCCCCGCCAAGCCTCTGAGCCCCCTCGGGCTCCACACGGCCTCAGACACCCAGGGGCATCTCTCCTGGCCACACAGCTGAAGGGCCTCGGTCAGGCCACATGGCACGACTGCTGCCCAAGTGTCCATGTTCTCAGAGTCCATCCCCTGGTCTGATAAGTGACCCGACGCCCTGGACCAAGACGGCCCCGAGGCGAGAGAGCAGCTCAGAGACCCAGGGTGACCGGGAGGCAGGGACAGTCCCTTCTAAATTACGTGCCTACACTGCCCATGAGTTCCTACTGACCGACTCTGGCCAGAAGGCACTGCAAAGACACCATACACGCAGACCAGCGCTTCCCAAGTTGGGGGACCCCTGGGACCGAGTGGGTGGGGCCTCAGATGCTGCTCAGCCCCCCAGCACTCAGGACACCCCATGGTGTGTTCACTCTGGTGTCGTTCACCCCACGACAGAGAACGATCCGGCCCCAAACGTCAGCACTGCTTGGGGAGAGACCCTGGTCTGGCCCAATCTCAGCCCCTCCCAATCTCTTCTTTCAAAAGCATCAGATCAGGTACTGTTTCCCTCCTAAGGCTGACCACTGGCCAGAACCCTCCAGACCCACCACCCGGCCCCCCTACCCTGCCCTTGTCCCCAAGAGGCCCTGGCTACTCCAACATGCCTGTGGGTCTAAGCTTCTGCACAGGTCACTCTGCCTACCTGGGATGCTGCCCCAAGGACCGCCTCAGGTGGCAGGTTAATGCCACCTCCTCCAGGAAGCCTTCCTCCCTGCTCCTCTAGGGGATAAGCGCCTCAGGCATCTCCAGCCCAGCCCACTTAGTCATTTAGTATGACCAGATCCCAGGCCAGGACAATAGCCCAACCTCTCCCACACCGGACCTCCAGGCATCTAAGAGGCTGGAGAGGACCAGTGCGTGGCCCCCAAGGAAAGTAGGCGCCGACCTGTTGAAGGCACAACAGAGGGCCGGTGTGGCTGGAGGTTCGGGACGATGGCAGGGTGGGCAGTGGCTGGGTGAGGAGTTTGCGTTGGATTCTGGGGCAACAGGAGGGTGGGGAGCAGGGAGCGAGTGATGGGCGCCTGTGATTAAGGCTGGGGTGCTACTGTAACCCAGGTCACCTGGAAAAGAGACCCTCAATCCCCTCGAAGGGCCGGGGGCGGGAGGTGCAGAAGCAAAACCGGCAAGCCCAGGTTGGCAGCGTGGGTCCGATCACCCCTCCAGGACCTCCCGTCTGGGGCCCTCAGTGCCCACTCACCTTGCACACGGTGTGCTGGCACACGGTCGTGATCGGGCGGTACACCAACTCCTGGCAACAAATACACTGGAACGCCTCCTCCACTTTGCTTAGGAATTTCTGGAAGCAGAGGAGAGGGTGCATGAGCCCGGCAAAGGCTCAGTTCCCCAGAGTGAACGAGCACGACGGGTCCCCAGGCTCCCTGCTTAGCCCTCGCCCGGCCCGAATCTCATCCTCCGGCACCGGAGCACACGCAGGCTGGAGATCAAGACCGCACTCCATCAGCGCTTCTCTCGGCACAGAGCCCAGCCCTGCGACACACGGCACCGCCTGCCTGCCGCCCACTGCTCAGATCCCGGGCTCCAGCAGCGGATGAGACAGAGAAACGCCTGCCTTCTTGGAGCCTGGGGCCCAGCGGGGAAGACCAGAGATTAAGCAGGTGAAAGACAGAAAGGTCACAGCAGTGCTGGGGAAAGGACAGCAGGGAGCCCCAGAAGGAGGGCGGTCAGAGTCCCCCTGTGGAGAAGGTGACCTGTCAGCAGAGAGACCCGAAGGACGTGGGGCGGCTGAATCACAGCCTCCTAAGATGTCCACGTTCGAATCCCGGGACCTGTGGACGTGTCACCTCATGGGGCAGAGGGGACTTCGCAGGTGGGGTTAAGGCCCTTGAGACAGGGATGACCCTGGATTCCCCGGGGAGCCCAACGTCATCACAGGGTCCTTGTAAGAGGGAGGCGGGAGGGTCAGAGGCAGAGAGAGACGGGAGATGCTGCGCTGCTGGCTGTGAGGATGCAGGTGGGGCCGCGAGCCAGGGATGAGGTGCCTCCAGAAGCTGGAAAAGGCGGGAACCGATGCTGCCCTGGAGCCTCCGGAAGGACCAGCCCTGCCCACACTTGGATTTTACCCCTAAAGGCTCACTTGTTAGGGCAGCCACAGTGATTTCATGCCGGAGGGAGACTGAGCCGGGAGGGGTGGGGTGGAGGGTACTCCCCCAAAGAGAAACCCACAAGGGCAGAGGCCGTGCAACGGCATGACCAGGAGGAAGAGTCCAGAAGGAGAGGACGTCAGCAGTAACGGGCCGCTCGCCCAGGGCTCAGAGGATCTGGGTTTGACCCTGACCGTGAGCCATGGAGAGCCAATCCCCACCAGGCAGGGGCAGCCAGAGGATGCTGAGCCACTCACTTCCAGTGACCCATCAATGTCACTCACCCCACTAAGGCAGGAGGATCAAAAAAAAGACAGCGCCGGTTTGGCGGTTCCTCAGAAATTTGAACACAGAATGACTTCATGATCCGGCAATCCCACTTCTGGGTTTATGCCCAAGAGAACTGAAGACAGGGCCGCAGAGACTTGCCCACCTGTGTTCACAGCAGCACTGTTCACAACAGCCAAAAGCTGGAAGCAACCCAAGTGTCCACTGAGAGATGATGGATAAACAAATTCCATCTGTACAGTGGAATATTACACAGCCTTAAAAAAGGAAGGAGAGTCTGACACCTGCCACAACACGGATGGACCCTGAGGACATGATGCTCAGTGAGAGAAACCAGACACAGAAGGACACACACTGTCTGATTCCACTCATGTGAGGTCCCTAGAGGAGTCGGATCCACTGAGACAGGAAGTAGATGGTGGGGGCCAGGGGCTGGGGGAGGGGCTGGGGAGTCAGCGTTTCATGGGGACAGAGTTTCAGTTTGGGAAGATGAGAAAGTTCTGGAGACAATGGTGCGGATGGTTGCACGACAGGCTTAATGCCACTGAGCTGTGCACTTCAAATAGTTCAGATGGTCAGTTTCATGTTTTCCCTATTTTATCACAATGGAAAGAAAGAGGCCCCCGCCGCCCGGGCGAGGGAGGGGGGCTCACCGGCCCGTCCTTGAGTGACTTCAGGATCTCCGTCCACAGCTTTGTGTTGCTCTTGTCCTCCTTGATGAGGCTGCTCTGCTGGGTGGTGAGGCTGTAGGGCTCCACCTTGGTCTTCTTGGGTGCCCCTCGCGAGGACCCGTCGCCTCCTGGGACAGAGCAGGGCGGGTGAGGGTGGAGGCCCCCCCCACCCCTCCCCCCAAGCACGAGGATGGGGTCCCGAGTACGAGGACGGCCGCTGAGACACCCACCAGCCGACTTGCTTTTCCGCTTGCCCTTCCTGGGGGACGCGAAGTCCTCCTCCCCGTCGTCCTCCTTCTCCAGGGCTTCCGTCTTGCTGTTTTCCTTCTCCTTCTCCCTCCTGGCCAGGGCCTCCAGGTAGCCTTCCGGGTACTGTGAGGAGGAGAAGACAGGACGGTCACCCCTACCCGGTCCCCAGCCGGGCCCCAGAGACGGACTCTGTGCTCCCTTGGCCTCAGCTCAGAGGCCTGCACCAACTTAACTCTGGAGCAGTAACTAGGCACAGAAACTCACAGGAACAAACGTTAATGGCACAGCGGCAGTGAGCGAGGTAACGCACGGTAGAGGCCCACCACCAGATCAAGCAAAGAAGACAGTCTTTTTCCTTTTGTTTTATTTTTTGGGTTTTTTTGGCCGTGCCCCACGGCTTGTAGGATAGGATCTTGGTTCCCTGACCAGGGATTGAACCCTTGGCCTCAGCAGTGAAAGCGTCGAGTCCTAACCACTGGATGGCCAGGGAACTCCCAAGACAGTCTTGGTATCTTTCCGTTTCGGTAAGAAGTAGGCAAACTTTTCAAGCCAGGGGCCAGGCAGTAAAAGTTTCGGGCTCTGTGGGGACAAAAGCCGGCCCAGCCCCTGTGGGATTGAATGGGCGTGGCTGGGCCCCAGGAAGACTTCGTTTACTCACCACTGGCCCAGGGCCTTAGCTCCACAACCCAATTCTGATGGGTCTTGGACTCCTCTGAGCCCCATCAGGCATTATCTAATTAGAAATGGAATTCTAAGGCACCTACAACCACTTCCGATTCTCCAGTGTTTCATCAAGAAACCCTCAAGCTTTTCTAGCAACACAAACTTGCAATGAAGGCCTAACTTCTAAATAAAACATCCTCCTCTCACCAAACAGTGACATGTCTGACCCATGGCTGGCTCTCCCCAGTTCCTCCGCCTCTAAAAGTCCCTGTGTTTGTGACCACCTAGAGGGGTGGGACAGGGAGGGTGGGAGGGAGACGCAAGAGGGAGGAGATATGGGGACATATGTATATGTATAGCTGATTCACTTTGTTATAAGGCAGAAACTAACACACCATTGTAAAGCAGTTATACTCCAATAAAGATGTTAAAAAATAATAATAATAAATAAATAAATAAAATAAAATAAAATACAATTCCCTGTGGAACAACCAGTGTGTTCAAAAGGCAACTCTTTGTGGCCTCCCGGTGGGGGGGCAGGGGGTGGGGCGGGGTAGGTGCTATCAGACTCTCAACAGCAATTAAGATTCCTTAAATAGTCCCACCACGACTTATCAGCTGGAAATCGGATCACCAGGAGGAACAGAAAACACCATAATTATAGTGCAAAAAAGCCGTACTCTGCACGCACTGGGCGAACTCTTGAAGACGGAGGATTCTGCTGCTATGAAGAGGTGAGTGATTGCTCCAGGGGATCAGTCCACCCTATCTTTACATTCAGACCTTGCTCTATTCTATATTTAGACCAATTTTATTGGTTTGTCTGCTTTGGGGGTAGGGAGAGGTGATGGACAGACAGGAGAAAGAGAGATGGGGGACTTCCCTGGAGGTCCAGTGGTTAAGACTCGCCTTTCAATGAAGGGGGCACAGGTTCAATCCCTGGTCAGAGAGATCCTGCATGCTGCAAGGTGCGGTCAAAAAGAAACAAAAAAACAAAGAGACAGGGAAGAGAGGGAGGAGAAGAGGGGATGGGAGGGGACTGGCCAAGAGAGAGGAGACCGGACTCCAGATTGATTTCGGATAAGCTCTTCAAACACAGCTCAGATAAGGAAGCCCAGCTCTCAGCTCTAACATCACAAAGCAAAGACGCAAAGCTGCCTGATCCACCCCTCCCCTATATCCACTGGCTGAAGGACAGGGATGGTACAGCCAGCGAGGTGTCACCAGCTCACAGCCTGGAAATCGTCCGGGATGAGAAAAACCCCAGAGAGCATGGCTCCCCGCTCAGACGCTCCCGGCCCAGGCCCCGGGCACGAGCTCCAGCTGTGAGCACAGGCCTGGACGCACCTGCATGGTCAGCCCCAGCTTCTTGATCCGGTCCTTCCCCTCCTTGGTCCAGGGCCCCGGCTCGACGTCATCCCTGCGCAGGAGGAAGCGCCACACCAGGAAGCCGGACTTGCCCTTCTCAGGCCAGTACCTCACGACCTGTGGGAAGAAGCGCGGGGTCAGTGACCTGGGGGCCAGGGGCGGGGGGCAGGCACGGGGGCCCCCACTCACCTTGTAGATGCCGTCATACCGGTTGCCCTCGATGGGGGCGTACTTGCTGTGCTTGCGGCCCTTGACGTTCCGCACCACCCGGACCGGCTTCCCCGACCGCCAGTCCTTGGCCTCGGCCCCTTTGAGGTCGTTGATGGGGGCAAAGCAGTTCAGAGCCAGCGCCCTGCGGGGAGAGCCGGGCCCACACGCTGGACTGCATCCCCCAGAGAGAGGGGGTCGCGGCGTCCCAAGCCCCCCCCCGCCCCCGAACATGTGACCTTTGGAAAGTCAGAGCTTGCAGATGAAGTCAAGTTCGGAGGCGGTCAGAATGGATTAGGGTGGGCCCTAAACCCAATGACCGGTGTCCTTATAAGGAAAGGGAAACTGAGGGAGTTCCCCGGTGGGAACTCAGCGCTCTCACTCTCGAGGGCCCGGGTTCAATTCCACGTCGGGGAACTAAGATCCCACATCCCACAAGCCACACCGAGACATGGCCCCAAAAAAAAGAAGAAAAAATTTTTTAAATAAATAATTAAAAAATAAAAATTAGGACTTCCCTGGTGGCACAGTGGTTAAGGATCTGCCTGCCAATTCAGGGAACACGGGTTCGAGCCCTGGTCTGGGAAGATCCCACGTGCTGCAGAGTAACTAAGCCCATGCGCCACAACTACTGAGCCTGCGCTCTAGAGCCTGCAAGCCACAACTACTGAAGGCTGCGTGCCACAACTACTGAAGCCCGCGCACCTAGAGCCCGTGCTCCGCAACAAGGGAAGCCACCGCAATGAGAAGCCCGCATACCACAACGAAGAGCAGCCCCCGCTCGCCGCAACTAGAGAAAGCCCGCGCGCAGCAACAAAGACCCAACGCAGCCAAAAATAAATAAACAATTTAAAAAAAATAATAAATAAATAAAAATTAAAACTAAATAAAAAAAGAAAACAGACACACTAGGGGACAGGGCCCCATGAAGACTGAGGCAGGGCTTGGAGAGTCACATCTACAAGCCAAGGGACACCAAGGAAGGACCCTCCCCTGGAGGTTCCAGATGGAGGACAGCCCCGAGACACCTTGACTTTGGACTCTGGGCCTCCGGAATTAGGCAAGAATAAATTCCTGTTGTTCTAAACCACCCAGTTGTGCAGTGTTTTGGTACCAGAGCCACAGGACACTAACACGATGTGGGGGAAGACGTCACCCAGGAGAAAGCAGGTGGCACACAAACGCGGCCTGGGCCGGCAAGCCTGTCCCGACAAGGGGCACAGCGGCCTGGGGTCGGTGGACCGGAGGTCAGCTCAGCATCTGATGCAACGCCGCCACCTTCCTCAGGTGAGCAAGAAAGAGAGCTGCCACTGCACAGCTGTTCTCCCGTGCAGATGGCGGTTGGTAAAGAACGGATTTCTTAGAGTTTTAAGTCCAGACTTTTATCACTGCTCACGAGCAGTTCCTCACACTGTCAAATCTCCTCCGAAAATGAGACTTTTCTTTTTTTCTTGGCTGCCCCATGTGGCATGCGGGATCTTAGTTCCCCAACCAGGGATCGAACCCGCGCCCCCTGCACTGGAAGCACGGAGTCTTAACCGCTGGATCACCAGAGAAGTCCCCAAAATGAGACTTTTTTAAAATGGCTAGCGAAATTTAAATATTCTACTAGACTAATACATGCATGAAAATGAACCCTTCCCTCTTTTTTAAAGAAAGATATTTAGGCAAAGAGCTTTCTGGAAAGAAATACCAATTTGTATTTCTACCAACAGTGGAACGCTAGTCTATGCCTTGGCATTTCTCAACACTGGAGAATTTGGGGCCAACTTTACAGGGTAAATAAATAGTATCTCATCATTACCTCAATGTGTTATTTCTTTGATCACTAAAGGTGAACAAATTTTCATGGCCACTGTAGATCTGTGTTACTTGGCAGAATGATTTGCATGTCCTTTGCTTTTTTCTGTTAGTTTTTCTTATTGATTTGCAACACAGCTCTTTACATATAATGGCATAACCATCATCAGGTGTCATGTTTGTGGCAGACTTTTCCCCCAAGAGTCACCTGCCTTTACATTGTACTTATGGGTTTTATTGGTATAATTTATAATACTTAGGTCATCAAATCTCTGTCTTTTCCTTTGGGCTCTGTGATGCTGTATCCCATCCTGTAATCGAGGCTCAGCAAACTCCTGCCCACCTTGTGGTGTTGCAGATAAAGTTCTACTGCAACAGAGCTGCCCACACTCTTTTACATGTGCTCTGTGGCTGCTCACGTGCTATGACGGCAGAATTGAGTGGTTGCCACAGAGACCGTGCGGCCCACAAAGCCAAATACGTTTATTATCTGGCCTTTTGGGGGAAAAGTTTGCTTCAGTGCATCTGACTGACTCACAGGTGGACAGAGTAGGGAAGAGATGGACATTCGTGGTCCCTACGTTCCATCACAATCTTAATGGGAATCTAACTTCCTGCACATGAAAGCCCCAAATGGGACCCATCCCCTCCCCTGTGAAGCCACCAGAGGACAAGGCAGACAGACACGTGCTGGTGAAGATACAGGAACACTCGATTCTGCAAACCTGTTGGTGTTGGTGAGTTTCTGATCACAAGACTGCTCTGCAGTCCGCTTGTTACCGGAAAGGTCTCGTCCACCACTACCTGTGTAGGTGAACGAGTTCCCGTGGTCCTGAAACAGATACGGAGGGCAGGCTGAACCCTCCGCACAGAGGAGAGGAGAGACCCACTCAAAACAAACCCACACACACCCGTCAGGATGTCAACCGTCAAAGAATCAGGATGTCAGGATCAACTACCAAAGAAACAGATAATAACAAGTGTCGGTGACAGTGTGGAGAAACTAGAACCCTGTGCACAGCTGGTAGGGATGGAAAATGGTGCAGCTGCTGTGGAAAACAGTATGGAGGTTCCTCAACAAACTAAAAACAGAATCACCATATGATCCGGCAATCACACTTCTTTATACCCAGAAGAACTGAAAACAGGGACTTGAAGAGATTTTTGCAGATCCAGGTTCATAGCATTACTCACAGTAGCTAAAATGTGGAAACAACCCAGGCATCCACTGATGCATGACTGGATGAACAAAAATGTGGTCCGTCCACACACTGGAATATTGTTAAGCCTTAAAAAGGAAGGAGATTCTGGGCTTCCCTGGTGGCGCAGTGGTTGAGAGTCCACCTGCCGCTGCAGGGGACACGGGTTGGTGCCCCGGTCCGGGAAGATCCCACGTGCCACGGAGCGGCTGGGCCCGTGAGCCATGGCCGCTGAGCCTGCGCGTCCGGAGCCTGTGCTCCGCAACAGGAGAGGCCACAGCAGTGAGAGGCCCGCGTACCACAAAAAAAAAAAAAAAAAAAGGAAGGAGATTCTGACACATGCTACACCGTGGATGGACCTTGAGGACATGATGCTCAGTGAGATAATCCAGACACAAAAGGACGAATACTGTGATTCCACTCACAGGAGGTCCCTAGAGAATCAGATCCACAGAGACAGGAAGTAGATGGTAAGGACAGGGGCTGGGGGAGGGGATGGAGAGTCAGCGTTTCCTGGGGACAGAGTCTCAGTTTGGGAAGACGAGAAAGTTCTGGAGATGGACCGTGGGGATGGTTGCACGACAGTGTGAATGTGCTTAATGTCACTGAGCGTGCTCTTAAAAATAATTAAGATGGTTAAGTTTTACACTGAGTATTTGCCACAATTACATAAAAACAAGACCAGCTTCCCACACTCACCACGTCGTCCTCATACCCTCCAGCCAGGACCAGGGAGTACGCCCCATCATTGCTCCGGCCGTGGATGCCCGCCACATGAGGTCGATGGACCCCAGACTCGCTGACCTGTGAACACCACCGAGAAATAAGTGGCACCTCCTGGACCAGCCGCTGCTCGACGGCCCTCTTCGCTCCCGCCTTTGGAGCCAGCGCCTGACTCCTTCCACTGAAAGCATCACTTCTGTTATGAGAACCTCTGCCCCCGAGAGATCGAGTCCTGGCCATGCCAGGGAAGGACCTGGCGTGAATCCCCAGCCTCCTGCCCTTGGGATAGCCCTCCCCAGTGGAGGGGCTCCTGGAAGGCCGGGGCCCGACGTCTGCAGGTACCTGGACTCTGAACCTCCACATGGTGCCCACGGGGATGCCCGGGATGGGGCCAAAGTGGTTGGACGGCACGATGGTGCACTCCTTGGTGCGGCCCACGCACGCCATGCCCTGTCCATTCCAAAACAGAGGGGAGAGCAGCGTGAACGGCCGCAGGGGTGTGGGGGGCGGCAGGGGCGCACGGGGCGCGGGGGCCCCTCACCTTGCCCCAGTCCCGCTGAGAGGACGACGTGGCCGACGCCATCTTCGCCTTCTTCTTACTCTCCTTCAGCTTCTCGCCTGCCTGCACCACCTCGCTGGAGTCGATCCGGCACTCAGGGCAGTACCTGTGACCACAGGGACGTCACCCTCTGCCCGTGGCTGCACGGCCACCTCCTTCCAGCCCCCTGCCGTCCTGTGCATCCAAGACCGGGGCAGCGGCAGGGGGCTGAACTTGAATCCACGAGCGTGACATAAGAAAGCGAGTTCCTCGGTCGCACGGGCCACATCTGAAGTAGCCGCGTGTGGCGAGTGGCGCCCGTGGTGGACGGTGGACCCTGACCCCCTCCCGCTGGTAATGGCAGTGCCTCCCACGACAAGGCCAAGTCCAGCCGGCACGTGGCAAACTCACAGGGCAGCTCGACGGCACCTGCTCCCTGCCGTGGACTCGGTTTCCCCAACTCCACAGGGAGGGGACGGTGCAAACGACAGCCACTGCCATTAGCAGATCGGGGTTCTCAGACCACAGCCCAGTGTCACAACCGTCCCCTCCAGCGCTGGGGACACCCGCTGCATTCCTGCCCGCCTTGCCTCCTCCCTGCAGGGAGCCAGGGCCCAGGCCTCGCACCCGCCCCCACCGTCATCGCGGGGTCACCGGCAGCCTCCGGGCACTCACCACTCCTCCTCGGTGGGGATGCTGCTGAGCGGCGGGCACAGGCAGTACGTGTGGAAGGCCATGTCGCACTCGTCGCACAGCAGCTGCTTGTCGGGGTCCTGCTTGCCCCCGCACAGGTGGCAGGCGCACATGCGGCACGGCTTCCGCTCGTCGTCCTTGCAGTGCTTGCAGGAGGGCCCGCTCTTCCCTGGACACGGGAGGATGGGGTCAGCTCGGGCAGGACCCCGCCACACCGGGCGCCCTGCCCGCCCACTGCAGAGGGGCGGGATCGGAACTCACTTCTTGTCGGGTTTTCCACCATGGGGTTCCCCTCGCCAGGGCGCTCAATCTTGAAAACCTCGTCCACAAAGATGATCCGACAGTCGTTGAGAGAATCGTCCCTGCGAGAGACGGGCCGTTAGGACATCCCACGGGGCCAGCCCTGCCCAAGCGCCCGAGAAGACTTCGCCACGTCAACACAGTTCTCAAAGCCTGTGAACAGCTCCGCCTCTAATTGCATCAGAGAAGAGGCTTTTGCAGGGCACTGTGAACTCGATTAGCTACTCCCCTTGCAAATTCAAGTCCTACCAAATCAGGAACAAGGTGAAAACAACAGACAAACCAGAGTTTCATCACGCGATGCATTTGAGAGAATCATTTCTAACTTGCGCGTAGACAAGGCCCAATTAACAAGGCCCAACAGGCAAAAGCAACAAAGTAAGGTCTGATCAAAATACAAAAACTCCTCTAAGTTAAAACGACCCCAGGGATCATCTCACCACCTCCATCAGATCATCCCACCACCTACATCATCGGCAACCATCTAGGGAAAGCAAATGCAAGTCAGGTGTATAATTTCACACAGTCTGAGAACCACATTCAAAAAGTAAAAGCAGACGGAATCAATTTGAGGATGTTTTATGTAACCCAGTGTATACAAAATATCATTTCAACATGTAATGAACATTAAGGAATTATTAACAAGCTAGTCTGCATTCTTTCTCAGCGCTACATCTTTGAAATCCATTGTGCATTTTACACTCACGATGCATCTTAATGTGTCCTGGCCACATTTCAAGGGATAGGCAGCATGTGTGGCTCGTGCCTGTGAAGCTAGATGGGAAGGTCCAGATCTACCCACCAGTTCACAGGAAACACGGGGAAAGAGGAACAGAGCAACAGAGGAAATGACACTGTGAGGATGCTGGTGGGAAATCCAGACTGTGCAGATTCTCTGGGACAAACAACCAGGCTTCCCCAACAAATAAATTAGTCTGCCTGCCAATGCAGGGGACAGGGGTTTGAGCCCTGGTCCTGGAGGATCCCACATGCCACAGAGCAACTAAGCCCGTGCACCACAACTACTGAGCTTCCGCTCTAGAGCCCACGAGCCACAACTACTGAGGCCCACGTGCCTAGAGCCTGTGCTCCACAACAAGAGAGGCCACCACGGTGAGAAGCCCGTGCTCGCCGCAACCAGAGAAAAGCCCATGCGCAGCAGTGAAGACCCAACGCAGCCAAAAATAAAATAAAATTTTTTTTAAAAAAAGAGAGAGATATCTGCCAACCTAACTGAAATCCGTGGACGTTACTTAGATCTTAAACAAATAATTTAAAAAAAAGAGTGAGCTAATTGGAAGACTGAACAATGACTGGCTATATGTTAAGAAATTAATTTTTATGTTGTAATAATAGCATTAAAACTATGTCCCTTTTTTTAATGTTCCTTTAAAAGAATCATTTTGAAGAAATATACTTGAAAATATCAACAGATACAATGAGTCGACGTTTGGGAGTTACTTCAATGTAACGGTGGTGGTCATAATCTCAGATGAAGGAAAATTAAAAGAATTCATTTCTAGCCAACACACCTTTATAGAATAATGAAGTTCTTCAAATAGATAGGAAATTAAAAAGGAAAGCATCTTGGAGGAAAAAGAAGGAAGAAAGAATAGAAAGAGCAGAAATATGGGTCCATACAATAAATTATGCAGGGCTTCCCTGGTGGCGCAGTGGCTGGGAGTCCGCCTGCCGATGCAGGGGACACAGGTTCGTGCCCCGGTCTGGGAGGATCCCACATGCCGCGGAGCGGCTGGGCCCGTGAGCCATGGCCACTGAGCCTGCGCGTCCGGAGCCTGTGCTCCGCAACGGGAGAGGCCGCAACAGTGAGAGGCCCGCGTACTGCAAAAAGAAAAACAAAAAAACAAAAAAACAAAAAAAATAATTTATGCTCCTTATGGGTTTTCTAAATCATATATGATGATTGAAATAAAAACCATAACACCATCTGATGCTCAAGGCAGTGACTATAAAGGAATGTGAATGGAAGAAAGATTTCCACACTTCCCTCAAAGTGGGAAAAGAGATACCAGTATGTCACACGTTTATATGATAAAATCCAGAGAAACCACTGAGAAAACCGTATAAAGCAATACACTCCAAAAGACCATCAATAAATCAAGACAGAATCCTAAAAAATGCTTACATAACCCACAGGAAGGACAGAAAAAGAGCAACAGGAAAAAGAAACAGAGAAAACAAATAGAAAACAAATAACAAAATGGCAGGCTCAAGCCCTAACATGCTAATAATTACCTTAAATGTAAATGGTCTAAATACAACTGACCCTTGACCAACATGAATTTAAACTGCACGAATCCAGTTATAGGCAGATTTTTTCAATAGTAAATATGGCAGTACCACACAATCCCCAGTCGGTTGAATCCTCAGATGCGGAACCACGGATACAATGGAACCGCAGAGATGGAAGGCAGGCTGTAAGTTAATGCTCAGATTCTTATTAACTGCACAGGGGTCAGCATCTGTAACCCCCGAGTTGTTCAAGAGTCAACAATGTATGCCAAGTGGGACTTCCCTGCTGGTCCAGTAGTTGAGACTCCGGCTTCCACTGCAGGGGGCACAGGTTCGATCCCTGGTCAGGGAACTAGATCCCGCATGCATGCCACAACTAAGAGTCCACACGCCGCAACTAAGAAGTCCGCACGCCACAACTAAACGATCCCGCGTGCCACAACTAAGACCCAGCGCAGCCAAAATAAATAAATAAATGTTTAAAAATAAATAAATAAATGCTTATATCAGACCTACAATAATCTAAGTTGCTACCTCAAAAAAAAAAAAAAAATTACAAAGATGAGACCAGGGAATTCCCTGGCGGTCCGGTCCAGTCCAGTGGTTAGGACTCCGACTTGCACTGCAGGGGGCATGGGTTCGATCCCTGATCGGGAAGCTAAGATCCCACATGCTGCAGCTATAACTAACTAACTACATAAATAAAAATATTTAAAAAAAGAGAGCAGAAATCAAAGAAATGGAAAACAAGAAAACATAAAAAAGAAACCAAACAAAAAGCAGGTTATTTTTAACAATCAAATCACTGTACCAGGACCGAGCCCTGGGCCCTTGCCCCTCAACGCCCCCATCGGTCTCCTCCCTGGTCTCCCTGCGGCTATGCTGCCCCCTACAGTCCATTCCCAGCTCGGCTGCCCGAGTGATGATTCCTAATCATAGGTCGAAGCCTGTGGCTCCAGTGCTTTCAGATCTGATGGCTGCCAGCAACAGAGAATACACACCAGTTCTGCACCACTCCCGGCCATACCCTGAATGCTTCCTTCCTCCCTCTCTCCCTCCACTCCAGCCCACTGGCCTCCTCGCAAGGCCACAAATGCACCAGGAATGGTCCTGCCCCAGGGCCTTTGCACTTGCTGTGCCTATGCTCAGGACACTGTTGCCCCGATAATCATGTCTATATACAATACATACAATGGAGTATTACTCAGCCACCAAAAAAGATGTTCATCACGAAACATGGACGAACCTTGAGAACATTATACTCGGTGAAAAAAGCCTGACACAAAAGGACAAATCCTGTGTGGTCCCACTCATAGGAGGTGCCTAGAGTCATCACATCCACAGAGACGGGAAGTAGATGGTGGGGGCCAGGGGCTGGGGGAGGGGCTGGGGAGTCAGTGTTTCCTGGGGACAGAGTTTCAGTTTGGGAAGATGAGAAAGTTCTGGAGATGGATGGTGGGGATGGTTGTCCAGCAATACATATGTACTTAATGCCATCAAGCTGTGCACTTAAAAATGGGTAAGATGGTAAGTTTTCTACACACACAGAGGCAAGGAAGAACAGGGCTCGGCAAACATTTTCTGCAAAGGGCCAGATGGTAAATATTTTCGGCTCTGTGGGCCACACGGTTTGTTTCACAGTTACCCAGCTGTCCTCTTGGTGTCCTCCTAACACTGAGCAGCCACAGTGAATCAGTGAACAGATGGGCGTGGCCTGGTGCCAATAAAACTTTATTTGCCCATCAGGGGCGGGGCCGGCTCTGGCCTGCGGCCAGCAGCCTGCTGATCCCTGATGTGAAGGGCACCTCCATGTGGGTGTGTGTAGTTCGGTGTACGTTCAGGCCTGCTTGTGCACAGAGTAGCCCTGGAAGGCGCCGGGAACCATCATGTCTCCAGAAAGAGGAGAACCAGGTGACCAGGGGACAGAAGAGAAGGGAGAATATTAACTGTGTGGCCTTCGGTACTTTCTGGATTTTGCCCCTTTTAGACTTTTCACCTGTTTGCCAAATTCAAAACGACAAACAAAAGAGAACAAGGAAGCTTGACATCTCTGCCTGGGGCCCAGAGACAGTTCCCTAGGCGGGGTGAGCAGGTGGGGCGTGGAGACCCAGAGAGGAGGCAGAGACCAGGCAGAGGCCAGGCAGAGGCCGGCAGGCACTGACTCACCCGATCCTGACGTTGGCGTGCAGTTCCCGCACCGTCCGGGTCTCACGTTTCCGCAGGATCTCCGCATCGTACCAGAAGCCGCGATCCTTGGGGTTGTCAGGGTTGTAGTTGACCATGACCATCTGGCCCACCTCCAGGTCCTGCCATTTGATGATGTGTCGGGCGCGAGCCCGGACGTTCCGTGAGTTCATCTGTACCACTCCGTTCTCCGGGTAGCTGGGGGAGGGGGGGAAAGCCCCACGCTCAGACCCCAGGTGCCAGGGGACCTCACTCACTTGACGAGAGAGAGAAGCCAGGCGGAGAGGGCCGCCTGGTGTACAGGTTTGGGTTGTGCTCATCACAGCAGACTGGAAAGCCCCCTCCCCATGATCTCATTTGCTGGTGTCAAAAACACACAGCTAGGGCTTCCCTGGTGGCGCAGTGGTTGAGAGTCTGCCTACTGATGCAGGGGACGCGGGTTCGTGTCCCGGTCCGGGAAGATCCCACATGCCACGGAGCAGCTGGGCCCGTGAGCCATGGCCGCTGAGCCTGCGCGTCCGGAGCCGGTGCTCCGCAACGGGAGAGGCCACAACAGTGAGAGGCCCGCATACCGCAAAGAAACAAACAAAAACAAAAAAAACAAAAACACACAGCTATAGTGACACGTTCCAATTACAGAAGGTGTTGTGGGTTGAACTACATCCTCTAAAAACCTATGTTATGATTCCAACCCCTGGCACCTTGGAGTGGGACCTAATTTGGAAATAGGGTCGTTGCAGATACAAGGAGTTCAGATGACATCACAATAGAGTGGCCCTAAACCTAGTGACTGATGTCCTTACAAGAAGAGAGGATGAGACGCAGACAGAGAAGAACGACACAGGAAGAGGAGGCAGAGGCTGGTGGGATGTGGCCACAAGCCAAGGACTGCTGGTCCCACCAGAAGCTGGAAGAGGCAGCAAGGATTCTCCCCTTCAGGTTCCAGAAGATTCACAGCCCTGTCGCCACCTTAGTTTTGGACTTCTGGCCTCCAGGACTGTGAGAGAATAAACTGCCAGAGCAATGCTAGTGGTACTTTGTTACGGCAGCCATAGGAAACTAAGACAGCAGGAAATGCGGGGAGGGAAGAACTTAACTTCTTCCACATACATGTGTTGAAAGTGATTTTTGTAAAGGGATATACATTATTTCGTTTATGTAAATGCAACATACTAGAGATTAGAAAATGATAGGAAGTCATTATTCTGGATATGCAGGAATATTCCAGCCGCCTCAAAAAAGGCATAAAATAATTGAGCTAAAAGTAGCATATTCTATTAGCAACAAAGTTAAGCCTCAGCTGTGAGGGGGACAACCCCAAATCTATTGAGACTAGCTCTATAGCCTGGTACTCATTATTTTTCCTAACAAACCACCAAGTACAAGGGCTGCCCAGCTTTTCCTGTGAAGGACCAGATAGTCAATATTTTCGGCTTTGTCATCGGAAGGTGTCTGTTGTGAACATTCAACTCGGCTGCTATTACCACGAGAGCAGTCACAGACAAGGTGTAAACGAATGGGTATTGGTGTGTTTCGATAAAGCTTTATTTACAAAAACAGGCTGTGGGCCAGATCTGGTCTGAGAACTAGAGTTTGCAACCCCTGACCAAGAGGATGGGAATGTTGCAAAAACTGCAATTCACTCATCCAATTACTCCCGTAATTCTTAGTGCTAAGCTTAGGATGTGCCAGAAACCGATGTAGACAGTAGGGACCCAGCAGAGAACCACAGAATGTGAGCTCCCTGTAGGCAGGCACGCTTGCCCTCTGTTAGGTACTGAACTGTATCCCCCAAATTCATACACTGAAGCCCTAACACTCAATGTGACTGTATTTGGAGACAGGGCCTTTAGGGGGTGTCATCAAAGTTAAATGAGGTCAAAAAGGCAGGGCCCTAATCTAAGGGGATTGGTGTCCTTATCAGAGGAGGAAAAGACACCAGAGCTCACTTGCTTGCACTCTCTTTCTCTCTCTCTCTCTCGCTCGCTCCATGCACACAAAGGCCATGTGAGGATGCAGTGAGAAGACAGCCATCTACAAGCCAGGAAGAGAGCCCTCACTGGAAACTAACCCTGACTGCACACTGATCTTGGGACTCTCAGCCTCCAGAACCATGAGAAAATAAACATCTGGGCTTCCCTGGTGGCGCAGTGGTTGAGAGTCTGCCTGCCGATGCAGGGGACACGGGTTTGTGCCCCGGTCCGGGAAGATCCCACATGCCACGGAGCAGCTGGGCCCGTGAGCCATGGCCGCTGGGCCTGTGCGTCCAGAGCCTGTGCTCCGCAACGGGAGAGGCCACAACAGTGAGAGGCCCGCGTACCGCAAAAAATAAAAAAATAAAATAAACGGCTAAGGTTGAAGCCGCCCAGCCTGTGGTATGGTATGTTGTTACAGCCGCCAGAGCCCACTCAGACACCCTCTGTGTTCACAGACAGGAATCCCCCATGCCTATCGCAGGGCCTGGCACACAGTGAGTGCTCCGTAAGTACTGTGTATTCCAGAGAGGGAGAGAGAGGACACCTAAGATGGTTTCACACAGTGCTATGTGGTATGAAGAAGACGGCACAGGAAACAGGCAGACTGCAACCCTGAGGGGACGACTGGGCAGGGTTTTCCGACGAGGTCCCCACGACGCTGGTCCTCAGGGTGGGGGGGCCTCTGTGTGGTTTCGGAGCACAAGGGTGGGGTCTCGAATTCCGATCATCACCCCCAACGCAGTTCCAAACTCCAGGTCCCACGTCCACGGAGCCGCTGCCCCAGGCCCGCCTGCCCCGCGGATACTCACTCGTCATATTTCACGTGATAGACGATATCGTCCTCCAGCTTCGGGCTGGAGGTGGAGCTGCAGGGCTCGTCCTGGGCCGGCACCTTCCTCGTCACCCTGATGACCTTGGCCTCAAACCACGCGCCCATGTTCGTGTCCCTCGCGTCCACGTACTCGCCAGCCTGCGGGGGCAGAGAGCTCTCACTCGGCCCAGGGAAGGGATGCCTGACGAGCAAAACCGCCAAGAGCCTGCTTTGGTTCCTGGGCCCGGATGCTTCTCACTGTGGCACTGAGGACGCGGGGCCTGGGTCGTTCTCCAGAGGGAGGCGGTCCCGGGCCCTGGGGGGGTCGGAGCAGCATCCCTGGCCCCACCCACTCGATGCCAGGCGACCCCCAAGTCATGACAACCACAGATGTCCCCAGGCACCGCCCAGTGTCTCTGGGGGCAGAACACCCCTGCCGCGTGGCCCAGGGAGGCCAGAACTGCCCATTTTTCCGTAGAAGCTGGGAATCCAGATCCTTCCGTGAAATGTCATGATCTTAGAGGGAGGATGGCAGCGGATCAGGACTTTGACAGCCCCTGCGAGGACCACAGGGAAGACACCCACAGGCCCGGACACGGGATTCTACTTTAGGGGTTAGGAAGGAATCCCTGAGTACCTATGTTTACACCAAGGAACCCTGGGGAGATGGTCACGACAGGACGGGGGTGCCCAGCCTCGGGGATGGAGGGCTGGGGGGCGCTCCCAGGGTACAGGCGCCAACTGGGTGGAGCACATCGACCCCGGCCTCCGCAGGAGCCCCACCTTGTAGAGGCCCAGCTCCGTCTCATCCCACTCATCCTCGTCGGCCTTCCCTTCCGGCTCGGCCGCGGCCTCGCCACTGTTGGAGGACTTGTCAGACTCGCTCTGGGCCAGGCAGCAGCCAGAGTCCGTGTCGGAGAGCTCAGAGTCCCTCTCCTTGCTGCCACCGCCGGTGCCACCGCCGCTGGGGGCGGGCAGCACGAGGCTCTGCCGGACCAGCAGCTGGATGGTATCGTTCAGGCGGACGTCATAGTCAAACAGCGTGTGGCCGTCCTCCATCTGCAGGGACACAGGACTAGGTCAGCAGACACAGAGAGCTCACCATGGGCGAAAGACCGCACCAGCCCTCGCGGAGGCCCCGCCCTGGAACAGACCACCGGCAAGTGAAACCTGCCCACGCCCCGGGGTGCCCAGTGACCACTTCCTCAGGGTCCCCAGGCCCTCTCAAGTGAGGACGGCTGCTGCCACTTGGGGAACGTTCCCCGGGAGCACACAGCCTAACCCCACTATGCCGTGGCTACGCATCGGGTATCAGTGGAGGTGTTAATACTTTATGTGCTTTGGAACTTCTGTTACAGTAAACACACATCACCTGTACCCCTGGCTCTCAATCGAGGGTGATCCTGCCCCCAGGGGACGCTGGGCGATGCCTTAGGGACATTTTTGGTTGTCATGATGGGGTTGGGGGCGCTAAGGATCCCCAGGATGGCCCCCACAGAGAATGACCTGCCCTGATGTCCACAGTGCCGGGGAGGGCGAGGGGGGGAAGCTGGCCTGCATGAACCAAAGGGTGGGTGCCCCGTGACATCCACCAGGTGCCTTATAAGGCTCTAGCTCAAACCTCATCCACTCAGGCCGCCTCTCTATTAACTCCTTTGTGCTAATGAATTCCACCCACACTAGTCACTGGCTGATGGGTAGCCTGGGAGCCGGTGGGGCATGACTCATCAGGTGTGTGAAGGAGTTTGTCTTCTGAACTGCATCTCTAGGGCATCCCTAGGGCACAAAAGGCTTTGCACTGGGGCTTTTATTAGAAGCTGCCCCAGGGCACTCCACCAACACCCAACGATGATCCTCGGCCTCCAGAAGACCCTAAGGCAGGCTCTGCTGACCTCCGGTGATCACTCTGTTGGTGGGGGGGGGGGGCCATCATGGACACCGCAGGGGGTGAAGGTTGAGCAGCACCCTCTGGATGCTGGGAGCACCCCCCACCCCGGTCGTGACAACCAACTGATGGCCTCAGACATCACCCAGTGCCCCCAGGCAGAACAACCTGGTTCAGAAGCGGTGCCCTAAAGGAAGGAAGAACACACAAAAGATCGGCTTTCCCTCCTTCCCACTTTTCAACCCAAAGCTGGTGGTTCAAAGGGCTGATTGCCATTGATATGCAAACAGCACCTGGGGTCACAGGGAAGACAAGTTCCAGGGCACTTGCTGCAGTAGTTGTTAATCCTTATTCATCTTATTCATTGCAAACCTGAGGATCAGATGGCTGATTGACCTCTCTTCCGGAGAAAGGCACATCTGAACACGCCAACACTTGCCTGCAGCTGCAGGGGCCACCAGGGTCCCTCCAAAGCCCACCCTGGACATCCGGGCCCGCGCTACCTGTTCACCCGGAGCCCAGCAAGAGCCTCCAATGTGCCCACCACTGCCCAGATGTCAGAGGGGGCCTGGGAGTGAGAGAGCGCCAGTCCTCCAACACGGGGCGACCCAGGACAGCCGTGACAGCGGGGAGAGATGACACGTGTGGTCACAGCAGCATGACGCTCAGAAGCCCAAGGGTGGAGCAACCCAGGGTCCACTGACGGGTGAATGGATCAACACAGGGTGGCCATCCTCCCTAAAAAGGGGTGAAGCACTGACACTTGCTACACTGTGGATGGACCCTGAGAACACGATGCTCAGAGACAGAAGCCAGACACCAAAGGCCACACACTGCCAGAATCCACGGATAGGACGTCCCTAGAGGAATCAAACAGAAATTGGATTCGCGGTGGCCACGGGCTGGGGAGGGGGGTAAGGGAGTGATCAATAAACGGTGCAGGACTTCCTTTGAAGGTGATGAAAATGTCCCCAAATCGACTGTGGTGATGGTTCAAGTCCCCGTGAATACACTGAAAACCAGTGAATTGCACACTTTAAATGGGTACATTGTATGATATGCAAATTATATCCCACTAAAGATTTTTTTTTTTTAAAGAAGCATCTGAAAAGGCTACAGACTGTATGATGCCAACTATAAGACGTTCTGGAAGAGGCACGACTATGGAGACATTAAAAGGATCAGTGGCGGCCAGGAGGTAAAGGAAGGGAGGAAGGGAGGGAGGGAGGGAGGGAGGGACGAACAGGCGGAACACAGAGGCTTTTCAGGGCAGTGACACTATTCTGTATGACACCATAACGGTGGCTACACATCATTACACATTTGTCCAAACCCATAGAGTGTACAACGCCAAGAGTGAACCCAAATGTAATCTATGGACTCTGGGTGATGTTAATACGTCAGCATAGGTTTATCAGTTGCACCAAATGCACCATCTGGTGGGAGACAACTGTGCACAGTGGTGGTGGGGGCGGGGCAGGGGGTATATGGGCAATCTCTACCTTCCTCTTAATTCTGCTGTGAACCTAAAACTGCTCTAAAAATATAAAGTTTGTTAATTTCTAAAAAAAAAAAAAAAAAAAAGTAGATGGAAAAAATAAAAATAGATGGAGAAAGACAAGTGTCTCCAGCACCACTATCATAAGGAAACCAGCAGAGAGTAAGCCAAACGTCATTAAAAACGATGACAGGATGCAGGCACCCGGTGCCCAGTGCCTCCACAGCCGGGGAGACACCCCTCAGCACTGCGGACATTCGGGGCCGGTCATTCTCTGTGTGGGGCTGTCCTGTGCACCGTGGGGTGTGGAGCAGCCTCCCTGGCCCCATCCACTCGATGCCAGGAGCAGCCTCCCAGTCGTGACAACCGCAGACGTCCCCAGACACCACCCAGTGTTCCCAGCGGGGCCGCATGGCCCCGGGTGAGAACCACTGAGCTAGAGGCCCTCAGGTGCGCACCGGAGGGACAGGTAGCCCAGCGCCCACTATGCTCACGGCAGCATCGTTTGCAAGCAAAACCGTGACTGGTTCCTACCAAGGCATGTTACACAGCTGCGTGTGACAGTTAAACGCAGGAAAGTAGATGCGTCTGCCACACACGTCAAGGGAGGGAGGATGGTCAGAGGATGGGAAATAAACGGAAGCACCCGGAGGGGGGGGCGGGGGGGAGAGGCGGGGCCGGGCTTCTGTTTTGCAAGGAGCACTGGGACGGAGGTCAAGTGGGAGATGGGGCAGCAGAGCTAAGGGGGGAAGCGGAATGCACCAGAATGGAAGCGGGGGGGTGTGCAGGGAGCAGCGGGGAGCAGGGGTGGTCAGGACCGGGCCAAGGACCCGCGGCTAAAGACGGGGGTGGGGGGGGGAGGAATCCTGAGGGAGCCATGGAGGAGCCGGGTTGCATACCCACTGGTCTCCTCTCTCCCGGCATTTTCTACCCATGATACCAGCCCCACACGTCTGTGACGGGTCTGAGAGCCCGAGAGACAAGAGGCACTCGCACCCACACACCCGCACACACACACACTCCCCCCTCCCAGTGCACATTGGACAGAGGCACAAGCAGGGTGGGCTGGGTACGGAAGGGGCCACGCGCTGGAGCAGGCTGGCCCAGGGCTCTGCCTACAGGACGGAATGCACAGGCTGGTCTGACTGCTTCCTGGGACCACCTCTGGAACATTCCAGAAGGGCCCCACAGTGGGCAGGAAGGCGCTCGCACAACCGCTTGCCATGGTGAGAGGGTGTGTGTCGGGTGTCCCTCTCCCCAACGCTGCTGGCCCGAAGCTGTGCACAGCCCCTCGGGAAGCGCAGCGGGGGAGGGCTGGCCCCAGGCAAAGGGACCAAATGTGCCGAGTCTAGGTTCCTTCTAAGACCCTAAAACTCCAACTGAGGCTACAGGCATTAATAAAAGCTGCGCAGAGTGAATGGCAGGCGAGCAGTACCTGAGGTTGCAGGTTCTCACGTTAAAATTAAACGTGCAGTTAAAATCCTGCATAACCAAAATTCCAGGTGAAAATCCCTTAAACTGCCTGTAGTAAAACATATACACATGGTTTGGGGCAGATGACCCTGCTCCGCAGATTCAGGTGTAAAGGCAAAGCCGCCCAGGGCATTTAGATCACATCCCTCTCTTTTAATCGGGAAGTTTCCCGGACATTGGGAATTCTGGGCACACGCATGGCACAAAGTGGAATAAAACACAGAGACCGCTTTACAACACAGCTTCCTCTCCGAAGCCTGGATTCAAAGCTCACCACAGTGACACTTCCGGCTCACTTTCTGCCCCCTCGGGGCATTTTGTGGGGATACTTTTCAGGCGCTGAGTGCTGCCCAGAGGTAAAGAGCACAGGCTATAAACACCCCTGGGCTTGGCAAGGGGTGGTTCTCCTGCAGGCTTAGAGGCGGCCATCAAGAGCAGTGGAGGGTGTAAACCAGACCGCAGTCCCCCTAGGAGGGCGCGTGAGCTCCAGGCCAAGACGGACCTCCGGCCAGAGGAGGGCAGGGGGGTCTGTAACGCCTGATGGCCGGGCTGGGAGAGAAAGCACGTGAGACACCACGCGGCCTCCCCTCCTGGGGCTATGGCCCCAGCCCACACCTTCCCATCTAGACCTCCAGGCCTCCGCAGCAACCTGGGGTTCAGGCCAGACAGACTGATGGATGGACAGGGAGGGGAGGGAAGAAAAGGTACGATGCAGGACCCCGGCCGTGGCACAGGGGCACATTTCCCACCAGGGCGGGGTGGGGGGACACGACACAGAGGCACAACCCTCTCTTCACGTCCCAGCCCATCCATGGGTAGGTCCTGACAAGTGAACTCTGCTCTCTGACCCCGCCGGGCCACAGCCGAGGCTATGCCCTGGAGCGGCATTTCGGGGGTCTGCAAGGCCTAGGCTCTCTATCGCGTGGTGACATCGTGATGTCACTGGCCATCTTCGGCCTCGTGATCCTGCAGGGGTACCAGAGCCTGTGCCTAAGGGAACGTGCCCTCGTGTTTTCTCGAGCTGTGAACTTTTCTCAGCTTCCAATTTCTAATAGGATAGGTGTTTTGTAAATAAAGTTCTACTACGACCTGAATCAGGACACACCCATTCATTTGTGCTCGGGGTTCAGTTCAGGACTTTCGATGGCAGAGGTGAGTGGACAGATCGCACAGCCCACAAACAGTTACCACTGGGTCCTTAACAGAAAGGGTTTGCTAATCCCTGACCTAGAGGGCATGTCTCCAGCCAGGAGCTCTGGGGGTGGGGAGGAAGGGACCCTCCCTCATGCAGCCCAGCCGGAAGGACAGGTCTCCAGGAGGAGACTGTCTTATTTGCCGCCTAACCCTGTCCTTTGGGAAAACGGGCTGACATTCAGGAAAAGCCAACGCAGCAGGGACATCTGGTGAGGCACTGTGTCACGAGTGACCCTCCAAAGGCCATTCCTAGGATGCCATTTCACCTGATCTTTCAGACTGCTTTCCTTAAGTAAATTACCTACTAAATCATCAGTTCTCAACTGGGGACAATTTTGCCCCCAGGGAGCACTTGGCAACATCTGGGGACTTTGTGATCTTTATGACTGGGGGAGGGTTCCTGGCATCAAGTGGGTCAGACCAGGGAGGCTGCTCCACACCCCACAGCGCCCAGGACGGCCCCCCACGGAGGATGATCTGGCCCTGATGTCAGCAGTGCCCAGGGGAAGGCCCTGCACCAAATGATTTATTGCTCCTTTACCGTGAACCAGGCGCGAAGCTCAAACACCAGCCCCCTCCCCGCACATCCCTGCATCCATGACCTCACTGAATTCTCACCGTGCACATGTGGTGGGTCCGCAATTAGCCCCACCTGATGGGAAAGCACAGAGACTGACCCTGGCCAGAGACACTTGGCCAGGGCACTTGGGAAGATTAAGCGCAACCATTGTACCTGACTGCGTTAAAGGCACCACAAACGACAGCTACTGCTATTTTTCCGGGCAGCCAAAAAAAAAAAAAGAGGCGCCAGATGCCTCTCGCCTTCGCCCAGGCTGGGCCGGCCGCCTGGCGTCCCTTCCCCCATTCGGCTCCCTGCATTTCCGTCAATCAAGTGACATAACCGCCAACCTATTCAACCTAAGTGAGCCGCCACGAAACCCTCCCATATCCTGGAGAAAGACTCAACTCTTGTTCTGCATTATTGGCTCCGTCGACCTCACTGCAGACCTTGGACTGAGATGCCGTTTCTTTATAAAGGAAAAACAAAAGAAGGGAAAGGATCTCGAACACTCTCTAGAACATTCCGTAAAAACAACAGCTCTCTTGCACCCGCTGGAAATTGCACTGCTTCCTATCGTGACTAGCCCAGTCTGTTTGTAGACCTGACTTGCTTCAAGGTGCTATTGCTGCGTGCCTTTGTTCCCCACCCTCCTGGCACCGTCCACACCTTCGGTGAGGCTGGGCCACTTCCTGGTCGCGCAACCTTGGGGAAATTGCATCACGGCTGAGGCCCGGCCTCCTTACCCGGAAGACAGAACCGGCTACGCATTGGCCCGCTGAGCGGGCTGAACGCAGAGTGAGCGCAGGGAAGGGGGTGAGTGGCAGTTAGAGGTCCCGTGGGAACGTGGAACCTTCTGAGAACTTCAAAAGCTGTGCTATGAGGAGAAAGGCAGGGTTCAGAGCTGTCTCTCAGCGCTGATATCCTGATGATTAGAGGCACGATGCTTATCATCACGCTTTTTAACTCACACAGACGTTACGAAGGCTTTCGTTAGCCTTCGTGTGGATCACCTATTATGTTCCTGATGCAGGGAGGCAGCGGTTTGGTTACATGGGTGTAGACGTTTGTCAAAACTCCAAAAAGTCCGCTTAAGACGTGTCTCTCACTATATGCAAATTACATCTAAAGAAACAAGAACCACAAACAAACATTGTACTCTAGTTAAGGACAGGCAATGCTGAAGGGTTTAGTGGGTGACTTGAACCAGTGCCTGGAACTTTCTCTGCAATGCATGCCCCAAAATAAGATGGATTGGTGGACGGATAGAGGCAAGGGAGACAGCTGCAGTGATAAAGCAAACGTGGGAAATGTCAGTGCTAAGAGCCACGGGTAGGTGTTTAGGTGTTCATGGCTCTTTGAACTTTTCTGCATGTCTTTGAAAGTAAAGATTAAAATGCACGGTGCCCAGCCCACAGCAGGCACCCAGAAATATTCACTGCCTTGAACTTAAGGGAACTCGATCCAACCCGCCTTTGGATGATGCCACGAACTGTTTAGCCGGTGCCCGCAGGCGGTCTTCAGAAACTCGGTGGAAGGACCTTCTGCTGAACACAAAGACTGAGAGGCAAATCAAAATCAGTTTGGATGCTGCAAAGATGAGCCCCCGCTGGAGGAGAGGGGAGAGAAACAGCATCTCAGGGGAGCTCCACTCGCGGCCCTGCCTTTTCTCCACCCGCGCCACGCACGTGACCACAGTCAAATCCCCCAGTTCGCCAGCTCGGCTTTCCCTCCCCAAGGCGGGGAGCGTTAACTCAGATGCTTAAGACATTCAAGTCCTCGTATCTCGCACAGGAAGGAGGTTAAAGGTCTCGGAGGGCGCCTCAAGCCCAAGAAATTAATCATCAGGTCTCATTTTCAGGAGGCAGGCAGGATCCTCCCAGCCCTCAAAAAATCCTGGCCAGGCGGGGAGCATTTATTTTTCAATCTAGACACCAGATGGCGGCAGCACCCAGTTCAAAACGCGACAACAACAAAGTCAGAGAGCCCGACTGAACACTTTTAATCCCATGCGCTGTCTATGCCGAGGTCCCTACAGGCCACCCAACTCCAGGGTGGCCCCAGCAGATGGGAACAACACTTTCTGTCAGACCATCTCCCACTCAGGGAAATCCCACTCACAGCCTGGCCTGCCATCCCCCCTGCCCACGCACCAACAAGAATGGACACCCTCAGGGGCGCCACTAGAGAAAATGTCCCCAAAGTGGGCAGCCCACAAACCAAGGGTGGCCATTTTCAATTGCTACAGGGGCTGGGGGTGGGGTGGGGGAATCTTGAAGAAAGGAAACCTAGGAGCAGGGCCAGCTGAGCCCGCGGAAAGCACAAACCCCTGATCAGGGGCGGCCCCGCTGCCGCCAGAGAGGAGGCCCAGAAGTGGCGGAAATTCCTGATTAGCAAGCACCATCTCCGACTCTGAATAAGCTGATCCAAATTTCTAGAAAACCCTGTGGGGGTCGGAAGCTAAATAGGTGCAGACCGTGGGCCATCAGCGTGCGTGTTTCAAAGAAAAACCTGGTCCCTTCCGTCCTAGCGTCTCAGTATTGATTCTAGGCTCTTCCTTGAGATTCATCAGCCCTCCATCGGCCACCTCCAACTTATTTTTTCTAGAAATTATTTTGAGGGGAGGGTAAAAAAAAAAAAAAAGGCGGGGGTGGGGGTGGGCTGGGAGTTTAAAAGCCCCCAGACGCAACAGATTCGAGTGCCTGATGTGTCAGTCTAGGAGTCGAGAGCCTTTGTTCCTCGCTCAGACACTGGAGGTTTCTGTGGAGAAGCGGACCGGACGACAGGGGAAGAGTGTGTGTGCGGTGCCTGGATTGAGGCAAGAACAAAGGTGCTGGGCGGGCAGGCGGGCAGCCTGCAGGGCGGGTTTACCTGCTTGCCCCGGTAGAAAAGCCTCTGCAGGCCTGGCTCCACATGGAACAGCTCCTGGATCTTCTTCCTCAGCTCTTCCACTTTAGTCAGCCTGGACAAGGAGTCCACAGTGTGGGCCACCTTCCCATCCATGGTGCGAACCTGGATCCACATGGTGCCTGCTGGTGCTAGGAGGACAAGAGAGCAGGACCCCTCGGTCAGTGCTGCCGTCACCACCACCACCGGGCTGTACCATACTCAGGTCATCCTTGCTATGAATGTCCAGACTGTGGACACCGGGCAACTCTTGGAACGCCCTCCCAGCCCCGTAATCCCCCTAGACTGCCGCGGCTGGCCCAGTGCCTGGCTGAGTGAATTAAGGAGTTAATGCATTAGCACCGGTGGAGGACTGAGGAGGGAGAGGAAACTAGCGGAGAGGAAAAAGCATCCCGGACCACTCAGTCAACCCACCCTGCCTTTCACAGAGGGAAAAAAAACACCAGCGTCCAGAGGAGGAAGGGGGACACAGCCAAACGGTCAGGGGCCGAGTTTGTTCATTCATCCATTCATTCATTCCCTGGATGAATACTGACGCAAGAGGAACCCAAAAGTCCGGCTCGGGTTGGAACTTCAGAAGTCCCAGGGAACTCAACTAAGTGTGACCGAAGGGGAAGGAGCCCACCAGAGACCCGGGAGCTCGGGACCCCCGGTGCTCGCGGCCCCCCGCCGCCGCCCCCGCGCGCGTGCGCGACACACCCGCCCCGCGGTGGCCATGGCAACCGGCCGCCCCGTCCCGGTCGCCCCCGCGCGCGCAGCGCTACTCACCTCAGCCCCACGGCTGTCCCGAGCTCCAGCCTGCGTTTCCCGGACCCCGACGCACGGCCCCGGAGCCCCTCTTGTTCTCCCGCCCGCCCGCGCGGGCCAAGCCGGCGAGCCCACGCCCACCCCCACCGCCAGGACCTGCCGAGGGGCCCGCGCGCCAAGTCCCGCCCCCTTCACTTGAGCCGCCTCGATCATTGGCTCCGCCGCGGCCGGCCGCCCCGCCCTGCTCGCTCCCCATTGGCCCAGACGCGCCCGGGGAACTAAGGGCGCGCGAAATCGGGCTCGGGCGCGACAATTGAATCGCGGGGCACCCCGCGCGCAGGCGCGGAGCCTGACATCCTCCCCCGCGGCTCGCCGGGCCCTCCCCCACCCAGCCGGCGCGACCCCCGCGGGGCGCCAGGGATGTTCCGCTCGCCCCTGCCCGAGCCCGGGCTGCCAGGGGCGACTCCTAAGGGCCGGCAGGGCTGGGGGCAGAGCCCGAGACCGCGTGTAGGGCAGCCCTGGCGCGGGGGACGCGTGCGCCCGTGCTGGCCGAGAGTCCCGGAAAGTTTTGCAAAGTCAAGGCGCCGGGTGCGCCGAGTCCTGCCCGCCCCCCACCCCCGCCCACCCGCGCCCTGGCCCGGGCTGGCACCCCAATCCGCCTGACTGCTCACGATTCACTCGCCTGATTTTGCGCCGGCCCTTCTGAGGATGGCAAAGGAACCGCGTGTGTGGCTGGGACCCCGCGCGAACGTGCGTGCGATCCCGAGCGCCCGGACGGCCACCACTGCCCGCTGCGCTGCCAGCTGCTCTGATTTTTTTCCCGCGAAAACTTGGCGTTTGGGAGTTGCGGGGCCACAGGAGGCCGCGCCGGGGGCGGGCGCCTGCCTGGTGATTGGCCGCCGCAGTGGCGGGAAGCGAGAAAGGGGGTGGGGGGCGCCCCCGCCTCTGTCCACCCCCCCCTCCGCCCAGCGGGCCACGGCCCCGCCCAGCCCTGCGCGCTCTGCTGGGCGCGCCCAGCGTGTAATGGGGTCGGGTGGCGGGACCTGAATCCCCCCCCACCATGGGTGCCCTTCAGGAGCCCTAGGGATCCCCCCGGGGGCAGGGGCCCCCAGCGTTGAGACCCCCGACCTCCTAAGTCCGTTGCTTCAGCCCCTCTCCCCAGGCATGCACTGACCAGTAGGGCAGGAAGGCGGGAATCAATGTCTAAATTCTGCCGGAGAATTTGAGGGGACCCCCCCCAGGAGACCGCCTGCACCCGATGACGGGCCTCATCGCCCCAGCCTGATTTCCTAGCGTCAGGGCTCGCCAGCGCTCCCCACCCTACCCACCCGCAGGGCTTGTTTGCTGGTTTTTCCCGCCTCGTTTTCCCGCCTTCTCCGGGCTGTCCAGGCGGGCAGAGCTGCCCTCCCCCCTCCGCCCTGCCTGCTCTGCTCTGGCCAGTCTTGGCGGGCATACAGTGACCCATGCTAGACACCTACAAAGTGCCTGAACAGGGTGCTCAGAGCTGGGAGCGTAAGAGTGGGCAAGGTCGACCCTGTTGGTGGTCTCCCGGGATGTTACATTCTTATCTGGGGAGACCAGCAAGAAATGAATAAATAAAGCAAATCATTTCAGATACCGCACATGCAATGAAGACAGGACAAGAGCTGGAGAGTGACCAGCGGCCGTATGGGGGGTGGGGAGAGAGGGTACTCTGGTTAAGGTGGAGAGGTGGGCCTCTCTGAGCAGATGACATTTGAGCTGAGATCTGAGATGAGAAACCAAGGACAGATGGGTCAAGGCGGGAAGAGCAAACTCAGAGGCCGGAAAAGGCTTAGCGATGGACAGAGAGCAGGGCAGACACAGCAAAGGGGAGGGCCGGTGGGAGCTGAGGAGGTCAGAGGGGTGTCTATAAGACCTCGCAGGCCACCAGGAGGACTTTGGTCTTTCTCCTGAGAGCAGTGTGTAGCATGGGAGGGCTGTGAGCAGAAAAGCGATGAGCTCCAATTTATGTTTTTACAAGGCTTCTCTCGCCACATGTAGAGTTCCTTCTGTCTTGGCGCTGGTACTTCTGCTTTTGTTTCCCCTGGCGGTAGACAGATTAATGGCCCCCCAAAGATGTCCACATCTTAATCCCTGGAGTCTGTGAATATAGAAACTTCCATGGCAAAAGGGACTTTGCAGAGGGGATTAAATTAAACATCGTCAGATGGGGAGATTAACCTAGATTATCTGTACTGGCCCAATGTCATCACAAGGGTCCTAATAAATGACAAAGGACGGGAGGGTCGAGTCAAAGACACAAGGATGGAAAGAGAGGATGGAGTGATGAAACTTAAAGGCAAGGAATGTGAGAAGCCTCTAGAAGCTGGAAAAGGCAAGGGACAGATTCCCTCCTAGAACCCTAGAATGTAATCCTGCCAACACCTTGATTTTAGCTCCATTTCAGACTTCTGACCTCCAGAACTGTAAGAGAATTAATTTGTGTTGTTTTAAAGCACGGACTTTGTGGACATTTGTTATAGCAGCCAGAGGAAACTAATACACGAAGTCCAGGTGCTCCTGTTAATTTTCTCCACCTTCAGGACTTCCTCAATGCAACTGATTGCATTTCTGGGTGCTCAGCCATCAGCCACATGGAGACCACGTCACAGAACGGGTAGGCAGGCCTCCCAGAGCTTGTGAGGCAGATGAAATCTTCCACATTGACAACAGCTGCCCCAGGAACCCAGCCTGCTCCTGGCGTGAGCATAGCATCCATTTGTGCCGGCTGTTGCTAAAACTCAACGTGGCCGAAAGAAGAAATAGACCATATATTCTTCATGTACATTTGGTGCAGGGCACAGCCCAGGCTCCTTGGATGAGGTTAAGTGACACAGAAAGAGGTGTCTGGCTTTCCCTGAAGAAAAGACCTGGAGTGGTGGGGATGCAGGGCCCCATTTCTCTAGTCATTTCGAGAAAGTCAGAGGGGTTGCTTGGGTTAATTAACTATGAGCAAGAGACTATGCCAAGCATCTCCAAAAGAAGTTTAGTAACTAGTTAGGAAGACAAGACATCGATGTCTGCAAAAGACATCACATCCAATAAAGCAAGATATGACAAAGAGTAAATGAGGTCTGCCAGAGCCTGGAGAACAGATACTTTGTAGAGCCTCTTCTGCTTCAGACCCTCCCCCTGCTTAGGCACCGGCCCACGCGCGAATTGGACACCACGAATAACTGCTAGGGTGCCAAGGGCCCCAGTTTCCCTTTTGCAGAACGATATGCTCTCGACAGTCATTAAGTCATTCAACAAACTTTAATTGTCCTCCCTTGCCTGAACCAGGCTCTGGGTTTGGCAAACAAATTCCTGCCCTAGAGGGACTTCCCAACCAATGGAGGAGACGCTGGCATAAAGATGAGTGTCAGCTGTGCAGAGAGAGAGAATGCTTCGTGGTGGCATCCGCGTTCACATGGAGCCCACCGCGCTCTGAGCATCTTCAAGACACAGCAGATTCCATGTCCTGGCCATGGCTATCATTTTCCTTCTAACACACACTGATATAAATATAGAGCTATTAAGGTGGAAACGACTGGGAATTCCCTGGCAGTCCAGTGGTTAAGACTCCGAGATTTCACTGCTGAGGGCACAGGTTCAATCCCTGCTCTGGGAGCTAAGAGCCCACAAGCTTCATGGTGTGGCCAAAACAAACAAACAGACAAAAGGTGAAAACGATTATCTGTGTAGGACCCAGCATCAATCTGTGAACCCTGAGAAGGGGGTGCACACACCCACATTTGGGGGCCATCGGATGGGGCAGAAAATACCCCTGGGCTCATGCCCTGTGCCTCTCCATCTGTAAATAGAGCTCACGATGCCTGCCTCACCACAGGGCCTGGAAGAATTCTTCCCACCCAGGCCCCTAGACCTCTGGCAGGATGACAGTTGTTCCCTAGTCGCCAGCAATGTTGGGATCTTGTGGTTTTCTTGTTCGTTTGTTCGTTATTTCCTAGGAAAAAGAGGTCAGGCTACCATTTCACCAACCAGTGAGGGCTTTGGGATTCCCAAGCAGCCGCCCACTCCCAACAGCCTTGCCTCTCATCCTGGCCATTGGGAAACCCTTCCCGGAACCCTGGCTGGATGATGTCACAGACAGATGACGTCACTGTGGCCAAGGAACCGGGTATCTCAGTGACATGGGGGAGAGGGGAGGATGTTTCTCCATCACCTCAACCCCCTATGTCTGTGGTGAAGTCCATTGAATTAGTGCTGCCCAAGGATGCGGTCTACCTGGCCGGCTCCAGCATAAAAGGGCAGGTGGTTCTAACTCTGAACAGCACCCTGGTGGACCCCATCGTGAAGGTGGAGCTCGTGGGAAGAGGTTATGTGGAGTGGAATGAAGAAATTGGGGCATCCCGCGATTACAGCCGAGATGTTATTTGCAACAACAAGGCTGACTATGTGCACAAGACAAAGACATTCCCAGTGGAGGGTAAGGACAAGGCCAGCCACCAACCTTAGCCAGAATAGGAACCGGGGTCTGGAAGGTAAACACATCTGTTAGTCAATCAACAAACCCCCGGGGATATCAGAAATGGACAGAGGCCTGGTTCCCCTGGTCACAGGGAAAGAGATAGGAGGGAGAAGGCTAGGAAAGCTCTCCGTGGGAAGGACTGACTAGTCCCCAACTCTGCCAGGTTCAAATCTAAAGTCTGGACAGACATCAGGAAGCCTAAGCTACCAGGAAACTATATGTCCTTTCCAAAATATGTCCATGGGGGTGTTTCCGGGTAGTCCACAGTCAAGCAGAACACTTGGCCAATGCTTGACTGAACAAAGTTCAATTGTAGATTTTTTTTTTTTAATTTTAGATAGGGTAGCCTGGGAAGGTCTCTCCAAAGAGGTGACTACCAAGCTCAGATCTAGTGATGGGAGGGGGACCTGCCCAGATATCCAAGGGAGGAACGGCAACCTGCTGGGCCTTCATACTCAGCAATTAGGCCGCCTCTCTGTGTCCCAGTTAACCCACCTGGAAAATGGGAATAGGAAAAAGTCCTGCCTCCTAAGACTGCCTTGAGGACTTAATGATTTAATGGCATGTCGAGGGGAGGGCTCAGAATAGTGGGGCGGGGGGGGAGGGGTATACAGTAATGTTTGTTAGGTGTTCGTTTTTTCAACCAAAACACTCCCCCACCCCTCACCACCCACATTATCAGCTATCACCCTTCTCCATTTCCAAGGGAAGCATCCTTTCCCCTCAGAAGCATCAGCCCCAAGCCTGCGATGGGTTCACTCATTTACTTCACAAACATGTATTAAGCACCTACTGTGCACAACAACCATGGCAGATGCTGGGGATACAACAGCGAAGAAAACAGACAGGGTCCCTGGCATCGCTGGGGTTGCCATCAGGCAGGGAAAATGCTCTAATAAGGGGGTTTTGGAGAAGTGCAAAAAAAAAATAAAACAGGGAGGTCACAGAGATGGGGGGTAGTGTGAGTCCCTCCCCGGTCTTCCATCACCACTCAGTCAATCAACAAATATTAAGCACCTACTGTATGCTGTGCACTGAAGGCCAAGCTCTGCCAGGGCAGGGAGATTTGCCTGCCTTGGGACCCAAGGTGTGTTTGTTGAATGAATATGCGATCGAATCCTGCAGCCAGACCTCCAGTTTCCCAGGCCCAGAGCACGGGTGAGCAAGTCCTGGTCAGTGGTTTTGAGTGACCACCCCAGTCGCATCACCTACCCAGGGCATCGGTCTCCAGCGTAGCTGAGACCTAATATTTATGGGCCTAGGCTTTTTCGATCCCTAAAAATCACAGAGCTAAGCCTAGCTCAGGGACAAACAGGCCAGGTCCAGAACAAGCTCCCTGCCAAAACAATAAAGAAAGAAAAGAGGGAAGAAAAGATTCTAGAACCTTCTGATGGCATCGGTGTGTTTTGCTTTCAGATAATTGGTTAAGTGCAGGCAGCCGCACCTTTGACTTCCATTTCAACTTACCTGCCAGGCTCCCTTCTACCTTCACCAGCAAAAGTGGCCATGTCTTTTACTTCGTGCAGGCCTCCTGCATGGGTCGGGAGCACATTCTAGCCACGAAGAGAAGGTACTTGTTGGTTCAAGGGACTTCTTCGGATTTCCACGCAGAAAACCCATTGCAGGTAGTGATGCAGAAGGAGCAGGGGTAGGGCATGTCCTCAAAGCTCCCCGGAGGCAGGGGGAGGCGGGCAGCCAGGAGACGGGAGGCCGTGACCTGGAAGAAGGGAAGGTGTTGGCCGCTCCTCCGGCCCAGTGATTTCGCAAACGGGGAATCAGAAACCAGGGCAGGAACTAAACCAGCGGCTCTCAACTGGGGTGATTCTGCCCCTGCGGGGGACACTGGGAGATGTCTGGGAACATTTTTGGTTGTCTCAACTGGGGAGGGGTGATGAGTGGGATCAAGAGAGTGTGGGCCAGGGATGACGCTCCACACCCCGCAGTGCCCCCCACAGGGAATGACATGGGCCCTGAATGTCCTTGACATTCAAGAATCAAGAGTGAGCAGAGGGACTTCCCTGGTGGCGCAGTGGTTAAGAATCCGCCTGCCAATGCAGGGGACACAGGTTTGAGCCCTGTTCCGGGAAAATCCCACATACCGCGGAGCAGCTAAGCCCGTGCGCCACAACTACCAAGCCCACGAGCCACAACTACTAGCCCACATGCCACAACTACTGAAGCCCTTGAGCCTAGAGCCCATGGTCCACAACAAAGAGAAGCCACCGCAATGAGAAACCCGTGCACCACGATGAAGAGTAGCCACCGCTCGCCCCAACTAGAGAAAGTCCACGTGCAGCAACGAAGACCAAACGCAGCCAAAAATAAGTAAATAAATAAATGTTATTAAAAAAAAAAAAAAAAAAGAGTGAGCAGAGGCCCCTCTGTGACCCCTGACTGAGGGTCCTGGGTGCTCGGTGACTCTCCAGGAACTGATAATGGAGGTGGTGCCCCCCACCAAGAAGCACGGAAAGGGGATGCCCTCCATTCAGGGGGAAGGAAGGGCCTTGTGGCATCAGTCACCTGAGCGGAGGAAGTTTTTGGACAGCTTCTGGAGGCCAGGTGCAGAGGTGGAAGTAAGGGAGGGTGGACTTACATTGGCCAAAGTCACTTCACCTCCCTGGGGACCCATTTGTCATCAGAGTGTTGTGGCTGAGAGGGCTGGCATTTTAGTTTTCAACGTCCAAGTTAAAAATCCTAGCATCTCCACCTACCTGCTGTGTGACCCTCTGCAAGTGATGTGGCCTCTCTGTGCCTGCATTTCCTCATCTGTCAAATGGGCACAGAGATGGTGCCTGTCCCCTAGATCTCAGAAGGAGCAGTGAGTGGACTTCATGCAAGTTCTGGACCTTGCACAGTGGCCGGCAGTTGTGGTAGGAGAGAGCCCCAGAATATTAAGTCCCCATAAATCTTGTCACTGCTGCTGCTGCCACAGGTAGCCTTTTTTTTTTGGCTGCACCACATGGCATGTGGGATCTTAATTCCCTGACCAGGGATCAGACGTGCACCCCCTGCATTGGAAGCATGGAGTCTTAACCACTGGACTGCCAGGGAAGTCCCGGGTAGTCTTATCTGTGTAACAGGGATCATCTCTAGCCCGGCCTACTTCAGGGGGGTAGATGCTTGGAGGGGTGGATCAGATGAAGCAGACCTGAGCTCAAGGCCCGCTTGGCCACCTGCTCCCTGTGTGACCCAGAGCGGGCTCTGGCCCTTCTCTGGCTCTTCCCTCAAGAGTTAATCTAGGGTGCAGGGGGCACAAGGCAGGAATTGGGGCAAAATGCTGGTATGGGACCACACCTAGCTTGAGATCTCTGCCGCCAGATCCTTCACTAGCCGATGGCCTTGGGCAATTAACAGCACCTCCCAGACCCTCGATTGTCCTGATCTGTACAATGGGAATACTACTACTACTACTACTACTACTACTACTAATCTTTCCTCGATTGTGGGGATCACAAAGCACCCAGCACGATGTGTACACATAGGGGATGCCTAGTAAATGGGAAGAGCTCAAATCGTTATTATAGCAGCAAAGAGAGTTATTATAGATATGTTTTCCTTTTTATTACCTATTTATTTATTTATGGCTACACTGGGTCTTTGTTGCTGCACACGGGCTTTCTCTAGTTGCGGCAAGCGGGGGGCTACTCTTCAGTGCGGTGTGCGGGCTTCTTACTGTGGTGGCTTCTCTTGTTGCGGACCACGGACTTTAGGCATGCGTGCTTCAGTAGTGTGGCGCGCGGGCACCATAGCTGTGGCGCGCGGGCTCTAGAGCGCAGGCTCAGTAGTTGTGGCCCACGGGCTTAGTTGCTCCGTGGCATGTGGCATCTTCCCGGACCAGGGCTCAAACCCGTGCCCCGTACACTGGCAGGCAGATTCTTAACCACTGCACCACCGGGGAAGTCCCTACAGATATGTTTTGAGAGTACAGAAATATGGTGTTTTCTTCAGCTACTCAGTACTGTTTTAATCAGATTGTAGGGGGCAGGGTGAGGGCAGGAGCTGGTGGACCAGGGCAGAAGCTACTGCTCTGGTCCAAGTAGACACGGAGTCTTGACTCCTATAATCTGTCCTTCTCATAGCAGCTGAAAGGATTCAGGTGATGACCCTGCTCAGCCTTCCAGGGCTCCCACTTTCCACGGGGTAAACGCTCAAGGCCTCCCTGCGGCCCCCAAGGCCCTGCACCACCTGCCCTGTCCCCTCTCTGCCCTCCCCTCCTCCCTCTCTCCCCCTCACTCACTCTGCTCCCGACACACTGGCCTCCTTGCTGTTCCTCCAACACGACAGGCATGGTGCTGCCCCAGGGCCTTTGCACAGGCTGCGCCCTCCGCCTGGAACCCTGTGACAGGATCTTCCTATCCCTCCCCCTCATCCTTCAGATCCTTGCTTGGAAGCCAGGTCTTCAATCACCGGCATTGCTGATGCCCCCATGAACCGCCACAACCCCCACAGAAGGCAATATCCATATTAAAATGAACACGCACTTTGCCTCATCCATTTCCCTTCTAGAAAATTCTCCCATCGCTATCCTTTCACGTGTGTGACATGACCTCTCACTGCACTGTTTGTGGTGGCCAGAAACTGGCAACAGCTTAAATGTTTGTTGCTAAGTCAATTAAAGTAGCAGTACACAAAGGTCAACTCTACAGATACAGCAAAGAGAGAAAGAGAGAGAGACCAAGACACAGAGACAGAGAGTGAGGCAGCTCTCCCTCTCAGCACCTCCAAGTTACTGGGTTGAACGAGTAAAGCAAAGTTCAGAACAGCGTGTCTAGCCGTTGGTGGTAAAAACAAAAACTGCACAGAACTTCCTTGCAGGTGTAACAAACAGACGTCTCTTTCCAGAGACCAGAGAAACCGGCAACAGACACTGCCTCCTGGGAGGGAGCAGGGGAGGGGCAAACTTTTCCCCTTCCACTTTTTTTTTTAAACATCTTTATTGATATACAACTCACATACCTTATAATTCACCCCTTTAAAACGTCCAAATCAGGACTTCCCTGGCGGTCCAGTGGTTAACGTTCCATGCTTCCAACGCAAGGGGCGTGTGTTTGATCCCTCATGGGGGAACTACGGTCCCATGTGCTAAGCGGTGCGGCCAAATAAAAAATAAATAAAAATAAAATAAAATGTCCAAATCAATGGCTTTTAGTGCATTCACACAGTTGTACAGCCCTCACCACAGTCAGTTTTAGAACACTTTTATTATCCCCCAAAGAAGTCTTGCATCCCTTAGCTGTCACCCCCAAACCTCTCTGTCCCCTCCCCCAGCCACCACTAAATCCATTCTCTGTCTCTGTGGATTTGCCTGGTCTGGACATCCCTCCCCTCACCTCTTGATGGACCTTGGATTGTTTCCACATTTTGGCTGTTAGGAACGATGCTGCTGCTAACATACGTGTGCAAGGTTTTACATGGACGCGAGTTTTCATTTCTCGTGGGTAGACACCTAGGAGTGGAACTGGAAAAGATGGTAACTCTGTTTTACCTTTCGAGGAGCGGCCAGACTCTTTTCTACAGCGGCCACCCCATTTTACATTCCCACCAGCCATGAACGAGGGTTCCAATTTTTCCACATTCACTCCTCTCTGTGTACCTTTAGAATTTTGAAAGACGTGACCCGTTGCCTCTTCCAACAAGCAGTACCATTGGGTAGAGGACATGTCCCCAAGACCTCTCCTAACCAAGAAGTCTGAAAGAGTTGGCATCCTGACTCCCCTTACCTCACCCCCTTGCCTAACCTCATAGCTTATCCCTATCAGAAATGTACCATTAGGGCTTCCCTGGTGGCGCAGTGGTTAAGAATCCGCCTGCCAATGTAGGACACCTGGGTTCGAGCCCTGGTCCGGGAAGATCCCACATGCCACGGAGCAACTAAGCCCGTGCGCCACAACTACTGAGCCTGTGCTCTAGAGCCCATGAGCCACAACTATGGAGCCCATGTGCCTAGGGCCCATGCTCCGCAACAAGAGAGGCCACCGCAATGAGAAGCCCGCGCACCGCAACGAAGAGTAGCCCCCGCTCGCCGCCACTAGAGAAATCCCGTGCACAGCAACGAAGACCCAAAACAGCCAAAATAAATAAATAAATAAACAACAACAACAAAAAAAGAAATGTACCACTAGAAAAAAAAAAAAAAAAGGAATGTACCATTTATATGTCCATCTCCAGACCAGAGCAGAGACTGGACTGGTCTTCACTGCTATGGGTTTTCCTTGAACTTTGCACCAAGTTGGTACAAACGAATACTGGTTGAATGAATGAATCCCCCCAAAGTTTCATATATGCCAAAGGAATATGGGGTCCCAAAAAACTCCTGGGTATGGAAAATCAATGTTGAGTTTGTGCCCTAATATTCTTGGAAATCAGAGCCCTGTGGCCACCCCACCTGGCCTGGTGCGGGGGGTCTCTCTGATGGGCCACCCCTGATGTCTCTCGGCACTTCCTTCAGGACCAGGACAGAACTGCTGGCTTGGCCTTGAGTTAGGGCAGTGAGTCCTTTAATGCCTGCAGGGTCCTAACGCATGCAACGAATTTTCGAATAAGACTGGAGGGGTTTAGAATGAAATGGGCTGCAATTAGCCTTCCAAGAGGAGGGAAAGAGTGGGAAGGCTGAAGATAGGCAGAAGCCAGAGGCAGAGGGTAGGAGGTGAGGCTGAAGGGGTCGGGGGGTCGGCCTGAGGTCTCCAAGAGGAATGGCATTGAACCTAGAACAGTGTTTTTCAAACCTCAGGTCATGACCCGCTAGTAGGACGCAAAATCCATTTAGCAAGTTGCAAAGCATATTTCTACAAAATGAAAGGATAGGCAGGACCAAAATAGAAAAATATCAAAAAATGTCAATTTTGTGGGTTGCAAACGTTGTTGTTCTTAATATAAAATAAGAAAACAGAACAGAGAATAAAATAGGTAGAATAGAAAATATCAGAAAAAGTCCACTTGGTGGGTTGCCATTAATTTTTAAAAATGAAAACAGAGAATAGAATATGTCAGAAAATATAAATTTGGTGGGTTGCAACAGACTTTGTTTTTATAAAATCAATGTGTAGGACTGAATA
This sequence comes from Pseudorca crassidens, assembly GCF_039906515.1. Classification (NCBI taxonomy): domain Eukaryota; kingdom Metazoa; phylum Chordata; class Mammalia; order Artiodactyla; family Delphinidae; genus Pseudorca; species Pseudorca crassidens. Next base: position 168,777,363 of record NC_090298.1, read on the forward strand.
GAATAGTATTGAATACGTAAAAGGGGATAGAATTTACCAGAAAAAATAAATTTGGTGGGTTACAACGTTTTCGTTTTATATAAAACAAAATGATAGAATGGAATAGCGTAAGTAGACTAGAAATACCAGAAAAATCAATTCAGAGGGTCCAATCAAGAGTTTTTAAAAGAATAGATTAAATAGAATAGAAGAGGAATTCTCAGCAGGCATGTGGCAAGGATAAGCATTATTTCATGAAACTTATTTCTCTTTCATAGATTTAGATGCCGATGGATATATAGATTTGTGCTTTTCGCCACAATATTAAAATCTACGTTTCAACTATGAGTTGTGGTTTTTTAAAAAAGAATAATATGTAACAAATACTCTATGTGGCCTGCAGAGTCTAAAAGATTCATCATCAGGCTCTTTACAGAAAAAAATTCATCAACTCTATGTCCTAGACCAACTCTTTCTTTTAAATTGTAGTGTAGTTGATTTACAATATTACATTAGTTTCTGGTGTATAACAGTGATTCAATATTTTTATAGACTATACTCCATTTAAAGTTATTACAAAATAATGGCTGTATTTCCCTGTGCTGTATAATATATCCTTGTTGATCATTTACTTTGTATATAGTAGCCTGTGTCTCTCTCTTTATTTTTAGTGGAGTATAGTTGCTTTACAATGTTGTGTTAGTTTCTGCTGTACAGCGAAGTGAATCAGCCACATGTATACATGTATCCCCTCTTCCTTGGATTTCCCTCCCATTTAGGTCACCACAGAGCACTGAGTAGAGTTCCCTGTGCTATACAGCAGGTTCTCATTAGTTATCTATCTTATACCGAGTAGTGTATATATGTCACCCCTAATCTCCCAATCTGTCCCACCCTCCCCTTCCCCCCTTGGTATCCATACATCTGTTCCCTACGTCTGTGTCTCCATTTCTGCTCTGCAAATAAGTTCATCTATACCATTTTTCTAGATTCCACATATATGCATTAATATATGATACTTGTTTTTCTCCTACTGACTTACTTCACTCTGTATGACAGTCTCTAGGTCCATCCATGTCTCTGCAAATGGTGCAGTTTCATTCCTTTCTATGACTGAGTAATTTTCCATTGTATATATGTACCACATCTTCTTTATCCATTCCTCTGTTGATGGACATTTAGGTTGCTTCCATGACCTGGTTATTGTAAGTAGTGCTGCAATGACCATTGGGGTGCATGTATCTTTTTGAATTATGGCTTTCTCCAGGTATATGCCCAGGAGTGGAATTGCTGGGTCATATAGTAGTTCTATTTTTGGTTTTTTAAGGAAGCACCATACTGTTCTCAATAGTGACCGTATCAATTTACATTCCCACCAACAGTGTAAGTGTGTTCCCTTTTCTCCACACCCTCTCTAGCATTTATTGTTTGTAGACTTTTTAATGATAGCCATTCTGACTGGTGTGAGGTGATACCTCATTGTAGTTTTGATTTGCATTTCTCTAGTAATTAGTGATGTTGAGCATCTTTTCATGTGTTTGTTGGCCATCTGTATGTCTTCTTTGGAGAAATGTCTATTTAGGTCTTCTGCCCTTTTTTTTTTTTTTTTTTGGCGGTACGCGGACCTCTCACTGTCGTGGCCTCTCCCGTTGCGGAGCACAGGCTCCGGACGCGCAGGCTCAGCAGCCATGGCTCAGAGGCCCAGCCACTCTGCGGCATGTGGGATCTTCCTGGACCGAGGCACGAACCCGTGTCCCCTGCATCGGCAGGCAGACTCTCAACCACTGTGCCACCAGGGAAGCCCTACTTTTAGTTTTTTGAGGAACCTCCATACTGTTCTCCACAGCGGCTGCACCAATTTACATTCCCACCAACAGTGTAGGAGGGTTCCCTTTCCTCCACATCCTGGCCAGCATTTGTCATTTGTAGAATTTTTGATGATACCCATTCTGACAGGTGTGAGGTGCTATTTCATTGTGGTTTTGATTTGTATTTCTCTGATGATTAGCCACGTTGAGCCTTTTTTCGTGTGCCTATTGACCATCTGTATATGTTCTTTGGTAGAGCAACTCTTTCTTGTATGTAAGCCCAAGAAGTGTCTTCAGATGCTCCTTCCAGCTCTTTTATGATGTCAAATACACATGGAAACAATATAAATGTCTATCCTTCCCTGGCGGTCCAGTGGTTGGGACTCCATGCTTCCACTGCAGGGGGCGCGGGTTCAATCCCTGGTCAGGGAACTAGGATCCTGCGTGCCGCACAGCACGGCAAAAAAAAAAAAAAATTATATATATACGTAAAATATGTATATTATATATATATATATATAAATGTCTATCCTGGAGGGGGAAGGGTAAATTAACTATTTTGCAGCACATTCCATTGCCATCGTGGAAACAAATGAATCAGAATGACAGGCACCAACATGAACGCCTTTCAAACACAGGATGTTAAGCTAGAAAAGCAGGTTGCTGGAAAAGATATGAGGCTTGATTTATTTAAAGCATTCAGATATGTCAAACAATACTGTGTACTTCTACCACAAATAAATAAATGTACTCCTAAACAATACAAACATTTGCATGAGCATGACAAATGCCACACACACACACACACACACACACACACACACACACACACGCTTGTAAAAGTATTAAGATCCTCTGGAAGAAGATACAGGAAGTCAGCAGAAGTGAAGAGCAAATCATTGGAAGCGCACTCCACCTCACAACAAATCTTTTATTTTATTTCATTTATTTATTTATTTTTTGGTCACATGGCTTGCAGGATCTTAGTTCCCTGGCCAGGGATCAAACCTGGGCCTCGGCAGTGAGAGCGCCAAGTCCTAGCCCCTGGACGGCCAGAGAATTCCCTCGAATCTTTTACAGTAGTACCCACAAATAAAAAGCCAAATGTTACCCAAGCCACACATTAAACATAACGTATATGTGACTTTATTTGCAATCCAGCAGCTAACCAATTGATATAAAGGCTGCTTTTTGAAGCCTTTATTTAAACACGTTACGTAATTTCAACTCTACAGTTTTCATGATTCAGAGCCCATAATATTTTCTCCTTAAGTCTGAACTACTTGGGTAAGCCCTAGGTCTGGGCTTAGACCATAAGACGTTCCCTGTCTTCCAGAAAACTAAGACTCAGAGAAGTCAAGGCACTGGTACAAGGTCACAGAGCAAGTGAGTCGTGGAGCTGGGGATAAAGCCAGGGCCTTGTGAATTTCTTAGGTCTGTTTTACAGACAAGGCAATTGACAGTCAGAATGGCAAAGGATTTTGATTAAATGGCAAAGCTGGGAATGACTTTGGGCTGCAAAATCCCCAAGACTCCAGATTCCATCCCAGTGCCTCTTACTAGGAGAGTCCCAAAGGCTCAAGCCTTTGGTGGACTGTTGGGTGAGCAAGTGGATCTTGTGGCCGCAATGCCTCACAATTGTCCATTCCCCCCACCCCCTTCTAGAATCCTCTGGTCGTGGAGGCCAAGAAAAAGATCTACTACAATTGCTGCAGACAGGGCACCATCTGCCTGCAGATCCAGATGGAAAAGAACATCTTCACGCCAGGGGAGAGGGTCATTTTCACCACGGAAATCAACAACCAGACCAGCAAGCGCATCAAGACGGTCATCTTCGCCCTCTACGTCCACGTGCAGTACGAGGGCTTCACACCCAATGCAGAGCGACACTCAAGGGTGGACAGCAGTGAGCTGCTTCGGCAGGAGGCCAACACCCAAATCACACCCTTCAACACCACCAAGATCGTCAGCACTTTCTACCTCCCGCCCGTGCTGTCCGTGAGCTGCGGCACACGGGACAGCGAGATCATGAACACCTACTACGAGTTGGTCAGCACCGTCCACCTGCCCTGGTCCCTGACCAGTGTCAAGGTCAAGGTGCCCATCATTATCACCAGAGCCCCCGTGGACTCAGACAGCTGCGGGCTGCTGGACGGGAGCAGTGTTATCGTGAGCCTGGATCATCAGAATTAAATGCCCAAACGTCTAAATATTTCAAGTTTTATCAAACTCTAAGGCAGGTCCTTCCTTTGCCTCGTGCAGATGGCCATCAGATGAGTCCAGGCTTGGGCAGCACGTAGTCTGAAACTTGCCAAGCTCCAGCCGTGCGGTCCTCCATTTCTCCCATCCCAAGAAAGATCACTCAATACCAGTAGAGGACAAAGCCTTCCAGGACCGCACCCCAGTTAGCACCCCAGACCCATCTGCTTGCTGGCTCTTACAGTGCCAAGACCAGGGATCCCCAACTGGGAGCGACTCTGCCCTCCGGAGGACACTGGCAAAGCCTGGTTGTATCGGTTATCCCAATTGAGGGGAGCAGGGTGCGCTCCTGGCATCCAGGGGGTGGGGGCTAGGGATGCTGCTCTGTGCCGCACAGTGCCCAGGACGGTCTCCCACAGAGAATGGCCCAGCTCCAGATGTCAGCAGTACCGAGGTGGGGAGACCCGGGCTGGGGCCATTTATGGGGACGGATGGTTGCTGAGTCCCCAGGCTGGGTCTGGGAGCCTCTTATCGTATCCCTCGTCCACTCACAGTCCCCCTCCCCGGCTCCCCCACCACATTCAGGGTAAAAGCCCAAGTCCTCCCAGCACATCCACCCACGTCCAATCTATCAGCAAGCCATAGGGGCCCCTCTCCAAAATCTCCCCAGAATCCGCCTATCTCTCTGCCCTCCTCTGCATCCAGCTTTCCTCCCATCCATCCCCTGGACCAGGGCGGTCACCTGCACCTGGGTCTCCTGACCCCTGACCTGGATCCCCATATTCTGTCCTTCCTGCAAATAAAAATCCAGGACCCCCAATTAGACTTGAATTTCAGAAGAATAATTTTTTAGCATAAGTATGTCCCTCACCACAGTTGGTATCTACTTATGCTTTAAAAAATCATTCGTTGTTTACCTGATATGCCAGTTTAACTGAACATCCTGTATTTTATTTACCTGGTTATCCGATTCCCCAAGCAACTAAAAGACTCTCCGCACAAGTCGGGCCACCATACTCCTCGGCTTAAAATCTTTTAAACCTCCGTCGGGTCCCCAAAGCATCCGCTGCGGCCCACCAGGTCCTGGGTGGTCAGGAATGAAGGAATGGGCCAGAGTGTTTATTCTGGGCTAATGACTCTGAAATATTTCTCCAAGCACCCGCAGGCGACAAAATACTCAGCACTTGCCTCACCCCTGCCGCGGGCCCTCCATAAACCATGCAGAGGGGAGGCATATACACTTGAATGGCGGGCCCAAGGCATCCCGGAACATTCTGAGATGCTGTTTCAGATCAAACTTTTTTGAGGGGAGGCGGTGCAGATAGAATGCACAGATTTAATTTGCTATTTCTCTCTCTAAAAAAAATTTTTTTCATGAGAGAGATCTCTCACTTTCAGCCATGTTTACAGGGTGTCTCCAAAAGAGCTTCTGTGGCAGTCCTGGCTCCCTGGCAGGGGTCACTGCTGGGCCTGGGTGGGGATGTACCCCTGCTGATTTGGGTATGTAATCTTCCTTTTGCAGTGGACAAAAGGATCCAACCCTGAGGCGGTGTCATTCCGCTGCCCTGCTTCCCGAAAATTCAAAATGGTTTATTTTAGGGAGGAAGAGGATGATCTTGCTTGCCATAATGTCCTTGGCCCCAGCCTGAGCATCCTTGAGGCTCTGGAGACCAGGTCTGGGCCATCCCCACCTCTCCAGAACTAGATCCAGAAAGGCTGTGCTCTTCAAAGCTGCAGAGCCAATGTCGCCTCCTCCAGGAAGCCTTCCAGCCATGGCTCTTGCCCTCCAAAGGGCTCCCCAGTCCCAGACCCTTCCTCCATCTGGTCCTGACCTCATACACCACAAAGGCCTTTGTCCAGCTCTGTTCCATATGGGGGGGAAATTAAGGTGGGGATATCACAGCAGAGTCCTCCTCAGGGCCCCGGCACCACTCCAGCCCCCAAGTGGTTGTTTAAAGATATAACAAGCGATTGTTAATGTATAACAACAGTGTTCGGGACTCTGCTCCTCTTGGATGGTGGGACAGAGCGTTTCAAGAATCCCAGAGGTGGATCATAAGCCAGCTGGTGACTAGCCCTCACAGCTGGGGTGTCATCAGGCCGGAAGGGGGCGTCTGTGAACCCGGGGGGGGGGCCTCCAATTCTTTCCCACCATACTATCCTTACTTCCTTCTGTTTGGGACAAGGGATTTCTCCTCTCTGGGCCTCAGTTTCCCCATCTGTAAAATGGAAAAAACAAAAGTTGTTAGCCCTAGAGTTTGGAGAAGATTAAAAGGATTAGGGACTTCCCTGGCAGTCCAGTGGTTAAGACTCCATGCTTCCACTGCAGGGGGCAGGGGTTCCATCCCGGTTGGGGAACTAAGATCCCATATTACTGTGCGGCCAAAAAATTAAAATAAAAGGGCTAGTATGTGCACCGCTTTTAGGAGAACTTCTGGAACACAGTAAGTGCCAGCCAGATGCTAATTATGAGTTTTAGGATTTATTTCCCTTCCATGGACTTCTCCAACTCCAACAGCTCACCAGTCAGGTCTCAGGGACCTCCAGGTCACTGCGCCTAGGGTCACCTCACTGTCCTTGTCCTTCTTAGACTTTTTATTTGGAAAAATTCCAACTCCTATGGAAAAAGCTTGAAAGAATTATACAATAGACAGGTGATCATCCACCTCGAGCCTCCTGTTGTTGATTTTGGCCATATTTGCTCTTTTCCTCTTTTTCTCTCTCCCAGATTGTTTTGCAGTAAATTGTAGCATCACGGTGCTGGGTCCCTGTACTCTGCACTTCTTCCAGTACCCTGAGAATTAGAAGCGTCTAGATAATCACAGTAACACGATCACTCCCAGGGCAGTTCCATCCTCTCACCTATATATACTCCATATTCCAATATCCTCACTCTTCCGATATGTATCTTTTTTTATTGTGGTAAAATACACGCGGCATGATTTACCATCTTCTCCATTTTTTAGATGTACAGCTCAGTGGCATTAAGCACATTCACACTGTGGTGCAACCACAACTAGCTTTCCTAGCTTCCCAAACTGAAACTCTTGTCTCCATTAACCATTAACTCCCCATTCCCCTCACCACCAGCCCCCCTTGTTTTTAAAGGCTGAATAATATTCCGTTGTCTGTATACGTCACATTTTGTTTATCCATTCACGCATCGGTGGACATTTGTTTCCATCTTTGGGCTACTGTGAAAAACGCTGCTACGAACACGGTACACACATAAATATCTCTTTGAGACCCTGCTTTCCATTATTTTGTGTATATACGCAGAAGTGACCTTGCTGGATCATATGGCAATGCTATGTTTAATTTTTTGAGGACTTGGTATACTGTTTTCTTTCTTTTAAAAATATTTTATTTATTTAGTTTTGGCCGTGTTGGGTCTTCATTGCTGCATGCGGGCTTTCTCTAGTTGCAGGGAGCGGGGCTACTCTTCGTTGAGGTGTGTGGGCTTCTTATTGCAGTGGCTCCTCGTTGTGGCGCGTGGGCTTCAGTAGTTGTGGTTCGCGGGCTCTAGAGCGCAGGCTCAGTAGTTGTGGCGCACGGGCTTAGTTGCTCCGCGGCATGTGGGATCTTCCCGGAGCAGGGTTCCAACCTGTGTCCCCTGCATTGGCAGGCGGATTCTTAACCTCTGCGCCACCAGGTAAGTCCCGACCATTTCCTCTTTATGCAAACATCCACTTCCCTTGATTTCACTGATTCCACACCCTTCTCATTCTTCTCCCGCTCCTCGGATTTCGGATATGGGGCTTCTGCTTTCTTCAAAGTCACAGCACCCAGGTCTCCTCTTCCAGGAAGCCTTCCAGTCCTGCCGAGCAGAGCCTCTCACCCTCCTCTACCAGGTCCTGAAACATAGATGAGCTTCAGGATTCATTTCTGCAGACATCCATATCCCACTGCTTGGTCAACATTTTGAACTCTGGAACTGCTAGGTCAAGGGCATTGGACTTGATCCTATGGCTTATGCAGAAATGTTTGGAGTACTTTTCTTTGGAGACGGGCTAGAGAGTGAGGATTTGAGAAAGGAGATTTGAAAAATCACTCCACTGACCCTGTGGATGGAATACAATACATCCAGGAAGCCGCTAGTTCGGAATAACATCAGAAATAATGAGGACAATGATAATAATACTGTGGCACAAACCGGCTCCTTTTCCATCCAACTGTTTCCTTCTTCCTCCTGGGGACGTGGCTGGACTACATTTCCCAGCACCCCTTGCACTTAGGCAAGCCCATGGGACTGATCTGGCCAATGGGGTGTAAGAGGAAGTGATAAAAGTCACTTCCGGCCTGATCCTTTAAAATCTTCCCCTGAGAGACTTGTTTGCTCTTTCCCCTTTTGGAGGCGAGCTGCCCGTTAAACTAGTTCTGTACTTGACTGTTGCATATCCAAGAAATAAAACTTTACTGAATAAACGACTGTTAATAAATAAAGACTGTTGTCTTTATTTATTTATTTTTTAATTGAACTATAGTTTGTTGTGCCAGTCTCTACAACAAAGTGAGTCAGTTACACACATACATTCTTTTTTTTAATATTCTTTTCCATCATGGTTTATCCCAGGATGTTGAATACAGTTCCCTGTGCTATAAAGTAGGACCTTGTTGTTTACCCATCTTACATATAATAGTTGGCATCTGCTAATCCCAAACTCCCAATCTCTCCCTCCCCCACCCCCTCCCCCTTGGCAACCACCAGTCTGTTCTCTATGTCTGTGAGTCTGTTTCTGTTTTGTAGATAGGTTCATTTGTGCCATATTTTAGATTCCACATATAAGTGATATCATATGGTATTGGTCTTTCTCTTTCTGACTTACTTCACTTAGTATGATAATCTCTAGTTGCATCCATGTTGCTGCAAATGGCATTATTTTGTTCTTTTTTTTTATGGCTGAGTCGTATTCCATTATATATACATATACATACCACATCGTAGATTTTCTTATTCCAGCCATAGGATTTCTCCACCTCCATACAATTGACAGTTGAGGTCAGATAAATCTTTTTATGGGGAACAGCCCTGTGCATTGTAGGATGTTAAGCAGCATCTCCGGCTTTTAGTCAAGAGACGCCAGTAGCATCCCCACCCACCCTACCCCACCCCCACCCGGCCACAGTTGTGACAACAGAAATTTCCCCAGATGTTGTCAAATGTCCCCTGGGTGGGCAGAATCACCCTTAGTGGAGAGCCTCTAGTCTATTCTTATCATGCAGGTAGCTACGTTTATGGACACCCTTGTACATTTTGGGGACATGGACTCAGTGTGGCCACAGCTAAACCTGCCATCATATCTTCCTCCATCCCTGCCTCCACCTGCGTTTCATTGAAGACCCCACCTGAGGGTCATCACTGACCTTTTATTCTCCCAAGTCCTGTTTGTCTTACTTCCCAAATAACTATTAAATCCGTCCATCTGATTCTCTCCATCTCCTCTGCCACCATCAAGGCTTCCCTGGACTATTGCAGTAGCCACCTCCCAGGTGGCCCTGCTTTCATTCCTGCCCCCTACAGTCCATTCCCCACACAGCAGTCAGAGAGACAGCTTTTCTAAATGCAGTTGTGATTATAGGCTCAGCTGGGTCGGGGAAGCTGCTTCCAAGAAGACTCCCTCACATGGCTGTTGGTGGGAGACCTCAGTTCTTTGCCACCTGGGCTTCTGGGGTATCCTCATAACATTGCTTCCCCTGGAGCGATTGACATGAGAGAGAGAGAGAGAGAGAGAGGGAGAAAAAGAGAGAGCAAGAAGGCTATGGTGCCTTTTATGACCTAGTTTCAGAAGCCTCACGGGTATTGGACACAATCACTTCTGCCATATTTTGTTTGTGAGAAAGAATTCACTAAATTCAGCCCATACTCACAGGGAATAGACTTAGGCTCCACCTTTTAAAGCAGTGTCCAAAATGTGTGGACATATTTTTAAAAACCACATTCCCTTCACGCAGCTCAATATCAAGAAAACAAACAACCCAATCCATAAATGGGCAGAACACCTAAATAGACATTTCTCCAAAGAAGATATACAGATTGCCAACAGACACATGAAAGAATGCTCAACATCATTAATCATTAGAGAAATGCAAATCAAAACTACAATGACGTATCATCTCACACCGGTCAGAATGGCCATCATCAAAAAATCTAGAAACAATAAATGCTGGAGAGGGTGTGGAGAAAAGGGAACCCTCTTGCACTGTTGGTGGGAATGTAAATTGATACAGCAACTATGGAGAACAGTATGGAGGTTCCTTAAAAAAACTAAAAATAGAAATACCATATGACCCAGCAATCCCACTACTGGGCATATACCCTAAGAAAACCATAATTCAAAAAGAGTCATGTACGACAATGTTCACTGCAGTTCTATTTACAATAGCCAGGACATGGAATCAACCTAAGTGTCCATCAACAGATGAATGGATAAAGAAGATGTGGCACATATATACAATGGAATATTACTCAGCCATAAAAAGAAAGGAAATTGAGTTATTTGTAGTGAGGTGGATGGACCTAGAGTCTGTCATACAGAGTAAAGTAAGTCAGAAAGAGAAAAACAAATATCGCATGCTAACACATATATATGGAATCTAAGAGAAAAAAAAAAGGTCATGAAGAACCTAGGAGCAAGACGGGAATAAAGACATAGACCTACTAGAGAATGGACTTGAGGAAACGGGGAGGGGGAAGGGTAAGCTGTGACAAAGTGAGAGGGTGGCATGGACATATATACGCTACCAAACGTGAAATAGATAGCTAGTGGGAAGCAGCTGCATAGCACAGGGAGATCAGCTCGGTGATTTGTGACCACCTAGAGGGGTGGGATAGGGAGGGTGGAAGGGAGGGAGATGCAAGAGGGAAGAGATATGGGAACATATGTATATGTATAACTGATTCACTTTGTTATAAAGCAGAAACTAACACACCATTGTAAAGCAATTATACTCCAATAAAGATGTTAAAAAATAATAATAAAAAATAAATAAAAACCACATTCCCCAACAATTCCTCGGCAAATTCTATTGAATCCACTTTCAAATTCCTTCTAGACTATTACCCTTTCCCTTAACACCACCCTGGTTCAGCAACCCGAGTGTCCATCAATGGATGAATAAATAAATGCTGTCCATCCATACAATGGAATATTACTCAGCTTTAAAAAGGAAATTCTGACATCTGCTACAGCATGGATGATCCTTGAGGACGTGATGCTCAGAGAAATAAGCCAGACACAAAAGGGCAAATACTGTGTGATCCCACTCACAGGAGGTCCCCAGCGGAGTCAGATCCACAGAGACAGGAAGTAGATGGTGGGTGCCGGGGGCTGGGGGAGGCGCTGGGGAGTCAGTGTTTCATGGGGACAGAGTTTCAGTTTGGGAAGATGAGAAAGTTCTGGAGATGGAGGGTGGGGATAGTTGCACAATGTAAACGTGCTTAGTGCCACTGAGCTGTGCTCTTTAAAAAGGTTTAAATGATACATTTTATGTTCTGTGTATTTTACCACAGTTAAAAATTTTCTTTTTTAATATCCGACCCTTATATGGTGCTTCCCATGTCCCAGGCACCATGCTAAGCTATGTGTTACCTCATTTGATCCCCTCCATCATCTGTGAGTTAGGGACAATGATTATCATCCCATTTTACAGTTGAGACAACTGAGGCTCAGAGAAGAGCAGTGATTTGCCCAAGTGCTTGCAGCCAGGATTAGATGCCCTAACCCTTGTACATGCTGCTTCTCCCTGAACCTCGGTGGTTATCATTACTGCTTCCGCTGAGAAGGAAGACACACAGCGGAGGCTGGTGACATTGCCTGCTAGGGTCCCTGGGTGTCAGTGAGTGGCTGAGCTGGGATGGGGACCCTGGAGAGTCTGAGCCCACACAGCCACTGCAGGCTCGATTTGTGAGGAGCAGAGGGGCCTGTGCTGGGCTGTGGGTTCCAGTCTTCACTTATATCTCCTCTCTGGGCCTCAGTTTCCCTTACTGCAAAGCTTGAAAGGACAGTAAGGAAGCAGCCAAGGGAAATGGGTACCTGGGGTCCAGGAGTCCAAAACACAGGCTCTCTGGGCCTTGGTTTCCTCATCTTTAAAGTGAAGACTAAGGGGACCTCCCTGGCGGCCCGGCGGTTAAGACTTTGCCTTCCAGTGCCGGGGCTGCAGGTTTGATCCCTGGTCAGGGAGCTAAGATCCCACATGCCTCGCAGCCAAAAAACCAGAACATAAAACAGAAGCAATATTGTAACAAATTCAATAAAGCCTTTTTTTTTTTTTTTTCGGTACGCGGGCCTCTCACTGTTGTGGCCTCTCCCGTTGCGGAGCACAGGCTCTGGACGCGCAGGCTCAGCGGCCATGGCTCACGGGCCCAGCCGCTCCGCAGCATGTGGGATCCTCCCGGACCGGGGCACGAACCCGTGTCCCCTGCATCGGCAGGCAGACTCTCAGCCACTGCGCCACCAGGGAAGCCCCAATAAAGACTTTAAAAAATAAATAAATAAAATGAAGGTTAGCAAGTTCCCTGGTTGCCTAGTGGTTAGGATTCTAGACTTTCACTGCCGAGGGCTCAGGTTCAGTGTCTGGTTGTCAGGGAACTGATATCCCACAAGCTGTGAGGTGCGGCCCCCCCCAAAAACAAACAAACCTTGTTTAAAAATAAAATCAAATGAAGATTATACTTAATAATACTTAATAATATTATTATTACTTTTCACCTCAGCGAGACTACATTTGGGGCTGGACCGTTTTCTGTGGGAGGCGTCCTGGGCACTGTGGGGTGTGGAGTACCATCCCTGGCTCCCACCCACTGGATGCCAGGTGTACCTCCAACCGAGACAACCAAAAATGTCTCCAGACACCCCAAGGATCGCCCTGATTGGGACCCCCTGTCCACACTATCAGGTTGGAGGCCTATGTTGAGTTGTTAGTATATCTGATCCTAAATGCTACTGAGATTCCCAGCTCTGTGGTTTCTGTGCTGTGTGACCTTGGGGGAGTCACTTCTGTGTCTGAGCCTCAGTTTCCTCATCTGTAGAACTCGGATTCATCAATAGCCCCTCCCTCCCGAAGTCTCTGGATTAACGTCTATAACCGGTATCAACCGCAGTAAGCACTCGCTCCAGAGGCACCGTTGCTACCCCAGTGGGGGGGGGTCTTCTGGAAGATTCTGGCCCACAACAGCGGGCCCCTGCACCCTCCCTGCTGGCCGCCTCCCCTCCGGGCCTCCGATTGGGGGACCATACAGGCGGGCGTTGGGAACACTTCCTGTGCGGTGGCCGCCAGTGCCCGCTGGGCCAGGTGTGCCAACGGGAGAACGCAGCTGGGGCCGCCCCACTTCCTGCCCTGGGTGGAGGCGCCTCTCACGCTCCTTTGCTGCCACCCCCAAAATAACATGCCCCCCCAAACCAAAGCCACCCGCGCCAGCTGCAGCCTCCAACTTAGGGGACGCAGGACAGGCGGGGGCCAGCAGCTGTCATCACGGCGCCTGTCCCGCTGGGAATGTCCCCCCCCAACCCCCCGCTGCTGCCACCTCCGGCATTCCAATCCCGAGGGGGTGACCTGGCCTCCCCCAAGGTCCGGACACAGGAGCTCTGAGCAGGCAGGGCTGGCTGGGGGGGAGGGGACTCCTCGGCCATGCTGGGTGACAAGGGACCCTCTCCGGCCAGAACCCCCAGACCCGAGGTGCCTCCGATCTTCACCTCAAGGGACCGTTTGAGGGGGGAGGGGCTGGCTGCCAGGACAAAAGCCCCCTCCTCTTCCCGGGAACAAAGGGGAGGCCGGGAGAGCCAAGGACTGCGTGTTCTTTCCCCAACAACGTGACATCCTGGCAGCTGGCACTCGGAGGGCTGGGCCAGAGCCTCTGGGCCTGGCCACCCGACACAAGGCCACTCAGTATGGGGGCACTGGGATGGAATGGCTGCGGTCCCGAGGGATCTGGTTCCTGGTCAGCTGCCCGTAGGCCTCTGTCCTTCCAGTACATTCTGACAAGGAAGTCTGCCGGCTCGGCCTGCAGAACTTCACAGAAAGGCCAGGAGGCCTCCGCTGTCGGGCTCCGAGCTGGATGGGCCACCAGGATGGAGGGGGACAAAGGCCACGTGGAGGCCTTGCTGCTGCCCGCACCCCTGGCCCTGCATCCCGGGGCCGGGGGTACCCAGTGGGACCCCACACCCCACCCCACCCCACCCCATCCCGGCCCGGGAGGGGCCGGCCCAGGGGACAGTGGCTCTGGGAGCAGCTCCCCTCCCCCAAGCCACGCACGGGGCAGCGGGCAGCTGGCGCCACCAGGGCGGGGTGAGGGGGGGCGGGGACAGGCCAGGGCCTGCATGTTAAAAGACCCCCAGCTTCCTGCGGCGAGCGGGACAAGGAGACAAAACCTTGTCTTCCGGCCATTGGGGCCACAATCGGTCAGGCTGTCCACCCACTGGCCGGAGTTGCGGTTTGGGGGGACATCGTGGGCAGATCTGTCCTGGCTGGGGTAGGGTTGCCAGAAAAAAGTACAGGTCCCGCAGGTAAACAAGTAATTACTCAGCGTATGTCCCTTGCAATACTTGGGACATACTTACGCTAAAAAAAATTTCACTGTGCATCTGAAATTCACATTTAACTGGGGGTCCTATATTTTTACTTGCTAAATCTACTACCCGAGGCCAGGGGCTCTGGGAGAAGCAAAACTGCTTACCAACATCCCCCCAGACTTGCTCCTCTGCTGGTCCCAGCCTCAGGGGTGGTCCCACTGTCCCTCCACCCTCACCCGTCACTGGATTCCCAGCCAGAGGCCCGTATCAGCCTCACCTTCCAAACCATGGCCCGTCACTCTCCCGCTGCAGTCTCTCTCCCATCTGCCCCTCATCCTCAGCAGAGGGGGCCACGAGTTCCTGCCTGCCCCCCAGATATCCGGCCCCCCTTCCCTGAATCTCAAAGGTTCCACGCCTCCATCCCCAGAGATCTGAACGGGGCCCCTCCTCTGCTCTGAGTCTGACAGTTGCTCCCCACTGCTCCCACAATAAAGGCCCAAAACCTCTGCTGGACATTGGAAGCCCCGTCCCCAGCTCCAACAAACCCCTATACCCAACCTCCCAGCCCCCCTCTCCTCAAATGAGCTGTGGTTTCCCAAAAGCTGCCTGTTCTCTCAGGTCCCCAGGTATGGCCCGTCACCCCCAACCTGAGTCAGGTCCCATCCTTTCTCTGCCCACAGGCCTCCATGGCTCCCACCTTCCTGAGAGTAAAAAGCCAAGTCTCCCCGGGGTCCACAATGTCCTGCACGACCTGCCCCTGTCCCCTCCCTGTCCTTACCTCCTCCCTCTTTTCCCCCTTGCTCTCTGCTCCAGACACACAGGTTCCTTGCCGTTCCTCCAACACACCAGGCATAGTCCTGCCCCAGGGCCTTTGCACATGCTGTTACTGCTGCCTGGAGCACACCTCGTCCTAAAAGCTACACAGTCCAACAGCCTTCCCTCCTCCAGGTCTCGGCTCAACTGTCACCTCCTCGGTGAGGTCTCCCTGGTCTACCTTTAAAAATATATATATATATTTAATTTGGGTGCGCCGGGTCTTAGTTGCAGCACCTGGGATCTTTAGTTGTGGCATGCAGACTCTTAGTTGTGGCATACATGCAGGATCTAGTTCCCTGACCAGGGATCGAACCCAGGCCCCCTGCATTAGGAGCGCAGAGTTTTACCCACTGGACCACCAGGAAAGTCCCTGGTCTACCTTATTTAAACCTGTAAACCACCCCGACTCCCCATCTTCCTTTCCTGCTCTATTTTTCTCCACAACTCTTATCATCTTCTAATATACTATGCATTGACTCTTGCACGTGGTCTGTCTCCCCAACTAGGACATCAGCTCCGTGAGGGCAGGGATGTTCTGTCTGGTTCACTGCTATATCCTGAGCAGGGTACACAAGGGGTGTTTAATAAATACTTCCGGAATGAATAACCATCACTGTTTCTGGAACAGCCTCCTGCACACCCCCCTTCCACCTTTCAAGACTTACCTGAAGCAGGTGGGCTCGTGTTCCTCTCCCAGGTTTCCTTTATCCACAGGATGGCCCAAGATAGCTTTCGAATGCTCCAACATGCCCCTGCTGACCTTACTGCAGAACCTTCTGTGGCTCCCCAGTGCCCTCAGGACTCTGTTGGCCTGGCCCTTGCCAACCTGTCTGGATCCATCTCTCCCCCACCAATACTCCCCATCCCCTGGCCACGGTCTACCCTCCAGCCTCACTCTGCACCTTCACCCTCTCTGTTCCCTCAGCCTGGAAGAGCTTCTCTAGTACCTTCACCTGACTTCATCTCTCAGGCCTCAGATTAGACATCACCTCCTCCTAGAAGCCTTCCAGGACCACCACCCACACCTAAGTCCAGCACCTCTTCTGGGCTCCACCATGCCTGAGCATCCCCATCACAGCCCTGACCACTTCTATTTTAACCACCTGGTCACCAGAGGCAACTTGTCATCAGACAAAGGAGACCCCAGGTCCACAGCACTTTCAGGAACCCACAAAATGGCTTCATTTTAATTTCTCTTAAAATCAAAAGAAACAATGAATAAAATAATACCAATTCAATTGTAAGAGATCATTTGTAGTATCTTTTCATGAAGGGAGGCGTCAAGTGCCTCAGGCCCGTGAAGGTTTTTTGTTGCTGTTGTTGTTTTGTTTTTTGGGGGTTTTTTTTTTTTGGTCGCGCCACGTGGCATGTGGGATCCTAGTTCCCTGACCAGGGATTGAACCCTGCAGTGGAAACCTGGAGTCCCACACACTGGACCGCCAGGGAATTCCCCCCGTGAAGTTCTTAAAGGGGCCCTGCTGATCCCATGTGGGTCTCCCCACTGGACTATGAGTGCTGCAAAGGCAGAGGTCGAGACTGGGTCCCCACGGCTGCCTGGCAGTGGCCTGGCATACAGCAGGCACTTAATAATTGTTGTGTTGAATAACTGAATATCCAGTGAATCGCTGGGTCCTCACAGCCAGGCCTGGCTCACACATCATAGGAGATGCTTGATAAACGGATGGATGGATGGATGGATGGTGGATGGATGGATGGATGGATGGATGGACGGAGGGAGGGTCAGAAGGCAGATTGACCAGGACACCAATCTGGGACCAGCAGCGCCGCCTTGTGGCACACTGCTTGCCTGCCTCTCCCTCTCTTAGGTTCCAGTGGAAAAGTTCTGGGGAGTTTTCAGAGCCTTTCCACTGGAAGGGGATGGAGAGGAGGAAAAGGAGGAGGAGGAAGCAGCAGGCAGTGAACTTAGAAACAAAGACCTTGGGTCCAAATCCCGCAGCCACCTGTTTGTGGCTGTGTGTCCCAGGGAAAACTACATCACCTCTTAATTCTTCAGCTTCCTCATCCAGAAAATGGGGGAAATCCAAATCTGGCCTCTGAATAACGTAATGAAATAGCTCAGAAACAGCAGCTATTTCTTACCTCCCACCCTAGGACTCCTGGACAGGTGCTGTCCTCAAGGAGCCCCCCAAGGCTGGGAAGTGACAGAGTTTTCATGAAGACATGGCTGGGGCAGAGAAGTGGACATGGGTTTGGGGGTAGGGTTGTCAGGTTTAGTAAAAACAACAAAATAAATAGGATGCCCAGCTCAATTTGAATTTCAGATCAACAATGAATAATTTTCTAGTATAAGTATATACAAATATTGCATGGAATACACTTAAACCCCCAAAAGGTATTTGTTGTTGACCTGAAATTCAAATTTAATCAGGAATTCTGTATTTTATCTGGCAAACTTAGCCTGGGGGAGCCTGGGGAGGCAGGCAGGAAGGCTTCCAGGAGGAAGGGGCAGTGGTGCTAAGAGCTGATGGTGTGGCCACCTTTCCTTCCCCTCCCCCACATACACATGCACCCTTGACTGGGTTCACAAGGGACTGGAGGTGGGGTTGATCTCCACACCAGGGAAGAAGGTGAGTGAGGCTGCTCTCCTTTTGTTCAGAAGATGTGGGGCAAAATCATCAGGACTTTATATTCCACATCAAAATTGAGTTACATCCCCTTGACCAGGGATATTTTGACCACATCCCAGCACTGAAGGCCACTTGGAAGCTGAAGGCTACCAGGCATATCTCCTGGTGACTTTCCAGCTGTGTGATCTTGGACAAGTCACTTTACCTCTCTGAGCTCTACACATCGCAGACCTGTTCTCCTCCAGTGCTCTCCCCCCCTCTCACTCTGCCTCAGCCACATAGGGTTTTGGCTGCATCTCCAATTCACCAGGCGTGGTTCAGCCTCAGGACCTTTGCACGTGCTGTTGCTATCATGAGGAATACTCTTCTCCGGATCTCTATGGGTCTCCCTCCTCTCCTCCCTCATTTATGTGCTCAAACGGCACACTGAAAGGCCACCCCTGACCACCCTACTAAAAAGTGTAGCTCCCACATTCTCAATCCCAGTTCTTTGCTTTTCTTGGTAGCATTTACCAATACCAGACCCGTTATGCATTTCACTCATTTATCTAGTTTATCATCCATTTCCCCACTGGGTGGTTAGCATCACAAGGCTGGGATCTATTTTACTCACTTCTGTGCTCCCCTCCCCAGCACAGCAGCTCAGTAAGAATTGTTGAATGAATGAGTAGGAAAAATGAATGAATGAGTGAGTGGGAACAAAGGCCTGCTGCAAATGTGAAATTTGTATCTGCTATAATTTTATATAATTGCTTTAATCATTTGGGGGTTTCAGAGTCACTTAGGAATCGGACAGGCTGCATGTGGTTACTTAAATATGTATATTCAGTTTCTTAGTGGGCAACAGCCATATGGTGCCAGGGGCCACTATACTGCGTGGCACAGAGTTCTAGAACATTCCTCTGATCTCAGAAAGCTCTATCACACAATGCAAGTATAGACCCTTTCAAAAAAAAGAAAAAAAAATGCACTAGTCACAGACACCCCATTTTTTCCATGTTCTTTCCGGAGGTTCCAGAATTCCCACCCCAACACAAATAATTTAGCAGAGGTGGCAAACTTGTGGCCCCTGGACTGGATATGGCTCCATTGGGTTTTATTTGGTCCAGAGGTTTTTTTTTTAAAGAGGCAGGACACTTTGTCTACAGTCTGGAATCCCCATGGATCTGTGAATACGTGGGTGGGTCTCCCCCAAGGTAAAGCTCTGCTCCCTCTAGGCAGGACATGCTGTCACTTTTTTAGCAGAGGCATTTACCTCCTGCCTGGCCCCTGGGGCCATCTGAGTTTGAGACCTTGGTTTATAGACGAAGAGAATAAAGGATTTTTTTTTTTGGTGGGGGGTGGTGAAAATCCAAGTGAGCACCTTCAGGAAGGGGTTGATCCAGGAGTCAGAGATCCAAGAGTTGGCCCCTGCACTGTCCCTGGATGACTGTCTCTGGGTCTCGGTTTTCTCATCTGTAAAATGGGGATGATAAAGGGATACACAGTGTTGGGAGGATAAAGTGGCGTGACGCTGGTCAGGGCAAGTTGCTCATAATGCTGGGTCCAGGTTGGCTCCATCACCCTCTCGCGGAGTGGGGAGAGGGGGAGGAGGGGCGGAGGGGGAGGAGGGGGGGAGGGCTGGCCCCTGACACGCAGGAGGCATCACGCAATGCTCTCTGAGTTCCCACTGCCTCGATCTGGCCACTGGAGAAAGAAGGGCGGGGGACCCCAGGATCGCACTCACCTCCCAGGGCCGAATTCCTAGGGTCCCTGGCAGGGAGGGGCGTCCCTTGGCTGGGTCCAGCGTCGTACAGGTTTCGCCCGCTGGGTGCACAGTCGGCAGGGCGCGCGCCCGCGAAATTCCAGCCCTTCCCAGACTTCACTTGTTGCTCCAACGTCCGGAGCCGGGCGAGGGGCGTGGCCTAGCGGCGGGCGGCCCCCCCAACCAGATTGGTCCTTCAGCCCGTCAGTCCCGGGTGCCCGCCCCCAAGCATAAAAGCCTGCCTTGGGCTGACCCAGGACGGTTTTGGAGCTGGCCTTGAAGTAGTGGTCACCGTACCCTGGACGTCCCGTTGACCACGGTGAGAAGCGAGGGCCCCCGATTAATTGGGGGCGGGGGCCACCGAGTCCTGGGGTGCCCCAGAGGAGGAAGGGCAGGAAGGGTCTTCCTGGGGGCTCTGCTTGTCTTCGCGGCCTGGGGAAAGGTCTCCAGCCTGGGCTGAGCACACCTCCCCCCCCAAAAAAATACAACTTCTGGAACAGGCTCAGACTTTCAGACTCTCTTCTCTCAATATCTAGGACTTTCGGGGTGGGGTGCGCGAAAGAGCCCCCTAGAAGTGGCAGTATCAAGCGGTGGGGGAGGGTTAAGTCTCCAGTCCCAACCACATCCTCTTGCTTTGCAAACGCACTTTGGAGGCAAGCCACAGCCCATCCCGCCCTCTCTGGGTCTTCAGAGCGGGCCCCCTCCCTCCCCGCACCAGGGGGCAGTCCCTCTGCCTAGCAAAGCCCTTTCCCTTCCAAATAGTTTTGCCGCCTGGGGACTCGGCCCCTCCCTTGATCTTCTGACACACCCAGCTGACCCTGGCGAGGTCTTGGGGCAAATCCCGCCCCCTTTTCCTGGGTGGGTATGGCCAGTGGATTGCACAAAGTGGTGGTGGGAAGGCCTATCCCCTTATCTGAGTCCTTGGGACCTTTGTAAAACCAGAGCCTAGGCCTGGGGTCCGTCCCTGGGAACTTCGGAAGTTGGATCTTCACATTCCCTGGCTGCAGCTGGACAGACTGCGTGACTCCAGCCAGTTTCAGCCAGTTCTTGCTCTCGCTGCTGGGGCCAGCTGCAGGCAGGTTGCTGACCCCAAGGACTTTAATGGGGGTGCTGACATCTGCAATGGGTGTCCTTGGTTAAACCATTTCCAAAGGAGTTGATGGACAAAAGGGATGGGAGGGAGGAGCTGCCCAGGTGAGCTCAGGCTGCAGGGAAGGTAAGGGGAAGAACAGGGGTCAGGTGATGATCACTAGGGGTAGGTGTGCCTCCTTGCCCCACTTCCCAGTTGGGAGACCTTTGTACCAAGCAGAAGCTCAATCCTGGCTAGTTTCACCCATTTCTTTGTGGCAGGCAGAGTGGTGTGAAATGGATCTGTTTATTGAGCACCTACTGTGTGCCAGGCACCAAGCTACGTTCCAGACTCTCCTCCAGTCTACAGGGACTCTGTGCTAGGAACGGTTCTATCCCCATTTCATAGACGTGGCAAGTGAGGCTGCGAGAGGGGGTGCTGCCTTCCCAATCTCCCACAGCTAGGGAGTTGCAAAGCTGGGATTAGAACCCAGTTTGGACTGTAGAACTGGTGCTCTCAAAGCATCAGTTTGCTGGGTTCCACTTGGGGGATAGCAAAACACGGTGTCTGGAAGGAAATGCTCAAACCCAAGGTCAGGGGTTCACCACAGGCTTATCCCAGAATGATCTGGGGTGGGCTGGCTTCCATGGCAGTCCAGTGGCTGAGACTCTGTGCTTCCACTGCAGGGGGCATGAGTTCGATCCCTGGTCAGCTAAGATCCCACATGCTGTGTGGTGCAGCCAAAAAAAAAAAAAAAGGACCTGGAGACCCAGACTTAAGGCAGGTTTAGCCCCATTTTACAGATAAGAAGACTGAGGCTAGGGGCGAGGAAGCTCCTTGCCCAACATAGCACAGCATGGGTGGAGCTGGGACTCCTGAAATCTAATCTGACAATGCTCTAGGTGTCTCATCTCATTTGGCCAGGAAAATGGAGCATACCTGTGGCTGCCATCTTGCCTGCAAATGTGTGCATTAGATTCACCCAGGGAGCCTCCCTTGCCTTCCCCACATCCCTGAGACTGACTTGACTGTCTGCAGAGGGGCCAGGAATAGTCTCTCTTTTTTTTTTATTTAACTTAAAAAAAAAAAAAACTTAACTTTTTTTTGAACAGGTAATGTTATCTACCTGGCTCAAAAGTCAGAGGCCTGCCCCAGCTACCTGATCTTCCTCCCTGAAAGGTGGCCACCGTAACAGTTTCCTGTGTCTCTTTAAAGATTCTGTCAAATACAAGCAAAAACTTTAGCCCCACTCGCACCTTTTTGTCTCTTAATATCTTGGTCCCAGTCAATTACATGTAAGCTGCCACACTTAAGCCACTGCCCTGGACTACCACTTTAGTCCCCTTCTGTTGGGCCACCAGATTGTTTCCAGTGTCTGTGGCCAATACAGGTACACACATCTCTGTCCACGTGGCAGTACCAGTGTGGGACTGTCCCCGCAGTGAGGTTTCTGGGTCAAAGGCAAGATGCCTCTTAAAACCCAGTAGTAATCGACAAATTGCCGTCTACAGGGGTTTTGCACCATAGTATTGATAGAGGTGAGCCCTTGGAGGGCCGCACACAGACCTTGCCCTTTAAGGTGTGGCCCCCGGGATCAGCTGCATGAGCAGCAGCTGGGAGCTTGTTAGACTTTTGCTCTGCTGAATCAGCACCTGTTTTGAACAGGCTCACAGGTATGTGTCAACAGTTGAGAGGCAGGGCTCTAGGAAATTGGGGGCGGGGGTGGTCAGAGGGCAGGTGTGAACCTGGACATCCCCCTGGAGGGAAGAGAGGAGCAGGCTGTACCCTGACTGGTCCTTCTGTTCACAGTGCCTGCTTCTGAGAAATGTCTACCAACGAGACAGAAGCCACTGCCAGCACCCAGGTGTCAGCGGAAGAACCGGTACAGCAGGTGAGGAATTTCTGAGATCTGTGGGATGAGGCTTCCCACCTGGTGGTGCCTTGGCAGGGAGCTGATGCCAGCACAGGGGGGGGTCAAGAGACACCCTTCTGAGTAGGTTGGGCAGAGCCATTATACAAGCCCCTAACAGGTGCCCCTCTAATAGGTGGAGGTGGGAGAGCTGGGGATTCCAAGGGCTCTTGGGAGAGCAGGGGTAGAGCTCTGTTTGAAACTGCCTGGCTCCCCCCAGGCAGACCTTCCCTGTCTCTGCAGGTTCTCTTAGGGTCCTCCTTTTAGGAAGCCAGTTTCTATCTCACCTCTTTTCCCCAGTTTAAATAAAAGCCCATTTTAATAAACAGCTTTTTAAAAGTTAGGTATCATTCACATACCATAAAATTCACCCTTATGAAGAGAACTACTCAGTGATTTTTTTAGTAAACTGCCCAGTTATGCAGCCATCACCACCACACTGGAACTTTTTCGTCTCCCCCCAAAGAGACCCCACACCCATTAGCAGTCGCTCCCCATTTTCTCTCCTCCTGGGAACCCCTGGGTTCTGTCTCTATTTGCCTATTTTGGACATTTCATAGAAATGAAAACATACACTATGAGACCCTTTTGTATCTGGCTTCTCTCACTGAGCGTCATCTTTTTGAGGTTCATCTGCCTTGTAATGTCTGTGGTGCTTTGTTCCTTTTTTATTTATTTTTATTTTAAAATTAATTTTTATTGGAGTATAGTTATTTTTACAATGTTATGTTAGTTTCAGGTGTACAGCAAAGTGATTCAGTTATACGTATACATATATCCCCTCTTTTTTAGATTCTATTCCCATTTAAGTCATTACAGAATGTTCAGTAGAGTTCCCTGTGCTGTACATTAGGTTCTTATTAATTATCGTGTTCCTTTTTTAAACTTGTGGTAAAATACACATAACATAAAAATATACTATTTTAGCTGTTTTTGAAGTGTGTAGGTCAGTGGCAGTAAGTATATTCACAGTGTACAACCATCATCACTATCTAATTCCAGAACTTTTTCATTACCCCAAATCAAAACCCCATATCCATTAATAGTCACGCCCATTCCCCTCTCCCCCAGCCCCTGGCAACCACTAATCTGCTTCTTGCTGATGGGTTTACCTTTTCTGGACATCTCATATAAGTAGAATAAGTGGAATCATTTTATAAAAGTAGAATCTTCTGTGTTAGGTACCACGTAAGTGGAATCATACAGTAGTTGTCCTTTTGTGTCTGGCTTAGTTCACTGAGTATAACGTCCTCAAGGTTCTTCCATGTTGTAGATCTTGTCAGGAGTGCCTTTTTTAAAATAAATTTGTTAATGTATTTATTTTTGGCTGTGTTGGGCCTTCGTTGCTGCCCACGGGCTTTCTCTAGTTGCGGCAAGCAGGGGCTACTCATCGTTGCAGTGCGCGGGCTTCTCATTGCGGTGGCTTCTCTTGTTGCAGAGCACAGGCTCTAGGCGCGCAGGCTTCAGTAGTTGTGGCACACGGGCTCTAGAGCGCAAGCTCAGTAGTTGTGGCACACGGGCTTAGTTGCTCCGCAGAATGTGGGATCTTCCCGGACCAGTACTCAAACCTGTGTCCCCTCCATTGGCAGGCGGATTCTTAACCACTGTGCCACCAGGGAAGTCCCTACTTTTAGTTTTTTGAGGAATCACCATAATGTTGTCCATAATGGCCGCACCATTTTGCATTGCCACCAACATCATACAAAGGTTCCAATTCCTCCACGTCTTCACCATTACTTTTTAATTTCTGTTCATTTGATAGTAGCCATCCCAGTGAGTGCGGGGTGTGAGGTTGTAGCTCATTGTAGTTTTGACTTGCATTTCCCTAATGATCTGTGATGTGGAGAATCTTTTCTTGTACCTGTTAGCCATTTGGAGACTATATATTTTTAAAAACATGCTTTAGACCACATTTTCTTTATCCATTCACCAACTGATGGACATTTGGGTTGTTTCCACTTCTTGGCCATTGTGAATAAGGCAGCTACAAACATTCGTGTACAAGTCTTATGTGGACGTGTGTTTTCCTATCTCTAGGGTAGAATCTTAGGAGCAGAATTGCTGGATTGTGTGGTAAGTTTGTCATTCATTTCTGAAGAGACCTCCTGGGCAAACACTGGAGGAGGACTGCCTGAGTCCAAGGTCCAGCTTTGCCACTGGCTTGTTTTGTGATCTTGGGTGGGGGGTGACTTCCTTAGCCTCTCCATGCCTTAGTTTACCCTTCCATAATGTTGGAATAATATTCCCAGTCTCCTGGGACTGGCGATTAAGTGAGCTAAAACAAATTCTACAAATAGCCCCTGTGAGAGTTAAGTCTTCTGCCTGCGTCTTCACACGGGTCATCTTTGCAACTCCTTCAGGACAGAAATGACTTCCCATTTTATGGATTGGAAACTGAGGCTCAGAAGGCCTGTCCTGAGTACTCAGTCCTGCTCTTGTAGGGTAAGAGTGGCCATATTCAATATGTAAATGAATGGGTGTGGCCATGTGCCAATAAAACTTTATTTACAAAACCAGGTAGCATAGGATATTTTTCAGCCATGTAACAGAATGAAGTACTGACACACAATGCAATGTGGATAAACCTTGAAGATATGGTCAGTGAGAGAAGCCAGACACAAATGGACAAATCTTGTGTGATCCCACTCACAGGAGGTCCCTAGAGGATTCAAATCCATAGAGACAGGAAGTAGATGGTTGGGGGCCAAGGGCTGGGGGAGGGGCTTGGGAGTCAGTGTTTCATGGGGACAGAGTTTCAGTTTGGGAAGATGAGGAAGTTCAGGAGACAGATGGTGGGGATGGTTGCACAACAGTGTGAATGTACTTAATACCACTGAGATGTGCGCTTAAAAATGATTTGAATGGTAAATTTTAAGTTATGTGTACTTTGCCACACTTTTTTTTTTTTTTTTTTTTTTTTTTTTTTTGCGATACATGGGCCTCTCACTGCTGTGGCCTCTCCCGTTGGGGAGCACAGGCTCCGGACGCGCAGGCTCAGCGGCCATGGCTCACGGGCCCACCCGCTCCGTGCCATGTGGGATCTTCCCGGACTGGGGCACAAACCTGTGTCCCCTGCATTGGCAGGCAGACTCTCAACCACTGTGCCACCAGGGAAGCCCTGCCACACTTTTCTTAAAAAAGGAATGAAGCACTGAGACACGCTACTACGTGGTGAACCTTGAAAATGTTACTCGGTGAAAGAGGCCATACACAAAAGGCCACATGTGTGATTCCATTGGTGTGAAATGTCCAGAACAGGCAAATCCAGAGACAGAAAGTGGATTCATGGTTAGCAGGGGCTGGGAGGCAGGGACGTGACAGCCAGTGGGGACAGGGTTTCATTTTGGAGTGATGAAAAAGTTCTAGAATTAGACAGTGAATGTTGCACAACCTTGTGAATACACTAAAAACTTCTGACTTGTGCATTTCAAAATGGTGAAATTTTATGACGTGTAAACTAGATTTCAATAGTGCTGCTAGGAAAAAAAAAAACAGGCAAGAAGAAAAAAATCAGGCGGTGGACGGGACTTCGCCCCCAGGGGTCCGTAGTTTCCTGGCTTCAGTTGTAGACTCTGAGCTCCAGGACAATGGGGTTCTTGTGTCATGTCACTGCCTGGCGCACGGTGGGTGGCAAGGTCATGTTCAAACAAGTGGGCTGTGGGGACCAAGATACAGGAAGTGCCCGGCGGAACCCCAGAGTTCCTGACTTGTGCAACCGCGTGGGTGCGAGGGAGGGGAGGCGAGCTATTTCCCTGGCCTGAGCTGCCCTGCCCGTAGCCCAGCGTGGTGGACCGCGTGGCCGGCATGCCGCTCATCAGCTCCACCTGCCACATGGTGTCCGCCACCTACATGTCCACCAAGGAGAGCCACCCCCACGTCAAGACTGTGTGCGACGCGGCCGAGAAGGGCGTGAAGACCCTCACAGCGGTCGCCGTCAGCGGGGCGCAGCCCATCCTGTCCAAACTGGAGCCTCAGCGTGAGTGAAGCTTGGGAGAGCCTGGACCCGCCCCTCCTGTCTATTTCCCAGGCCGGGGTGGGGGGAGGAGGAGGCGGGCGGTGGGCTGAGGACCTTCCCACCCTGGAGGGATGCGCATGCGCGGTAACATCAGCTGTCTGTCTCCCCGCCCCCCGCTGCTCCGCAGTCACATCGGCCAGTGAATACGCCCACAGGGGGCTGGACAAACTGGAGGAGAATCTGCCCATCTTGCAGCAGCCACCGGAGAAGGTGACCGCCAGTGGGGGGAGGTGAGGGGGGGTGGGATGCTCAGCTGAGACGGGGGCCTGCCTAGGTATCCAGTCTGTGGTCCCACCTTAACCAGAGCAGATGAGTGGGACAGCTTCCTCCCTGACCCCTTCTCTGTCTGTCCCCAGACCCCCACCAGGCAGCTGCAGGAGCATTCTGAACACCAGCCAGATGGGCCCTAAACCCCCTCGTGTCTCCCAGCTGGTGCAGAGCAAAAGCTAAAGCCTTACTCATGGCCCTGCCAGATCTGGCCCCGCTGCCTCTCTGCCCTCCCTGCCCACCTCACTTGCTCCATTCCATCTGCGCTGGCCTCCATCCTCCTGTTCAGTCACATCAGCGCCCATAGGTACCAGACACGGTGATGGAAACAGAGTCCTTGCCCTCATGGAACTTTCATACCAGGGAAGCAGGGAAAGCAAATACAGTGAACACACCCATCTCAGTGCTACCCCAGGATCTTTGCACCTGCTGTTCCTTCTTCATGGACCAGGATTCTGGGACTCTGTTCTAATCTCACCTCTTCAGAGGCCTTCCCTTCCCTCTTAAAGAAGGTCCTTCCAGTTCAGCTCTGCCCAGTAGAACTTTTTCTGTACACCTTCTTTCTGTGCACCATCCAATATGGAAACCAACAACCATATGTGGCTTCTGGGCCCTTAGAATGTGGCGAGTGTGACTGAGGAACTCGAATACTAATTTTAATTATTTTAATTATTTTTTTAACATTGAGATTATTCTCTTTTTTTATTTTTATTTATTTATTTTTTTGCGGTCCGTGGGCCTCTCACTGTTGCGACCTCCCCCATTGCAGAGGACAGGCTCTGGATGCGCAGGCTCAGCGGCCATGGCTCACGGGCCCAGCCGCTCCACGGTATGTGGGATCTTCCCGGACCGGGGCACGAACCCGTGTCCCCTGCATCGGCAGGCGGACTCTCAACCACTGTGCCACCAGGGAAGCCCTAAAATTTATTTTTATTTATTCTTTTAAATTTAGTTGCACCGGGTCTTAGTTGTAGCAGGTGGGCTCCTTAGTTGTGGCTTGAGGGCTCCTTAGTTGTGGCATGCAAACTCTTAGTTGTGGCATGCATGCGGGATCTGGTTCCCTGACCAGGGATCGAACCCAGGCCCCCCAAATTGGGAGTGCGGAGTCTTAACCCCTGTGCCACCGGGGAAGTCCCTAATTTTAATTATTTAAAAATTTTAAATAGCTAATTTTAATTGTTTTAAATTGAAATAGCCACCTGTGGCTTATAGCTCCTGTATTAGCATCATTCACATTACATCAGCTTGTTTGTTTGTTTGTTTTTAATGTTTATTGGAATATAGTTGCTCTACGATGTTGTGTTACTTTCTGCTGTACAGCAGAGTGAATCAGTTATACGTATATCCCCACTTTTTTAGATTTCCTTCCTATTTAGGTCACCACAAAGCACTGAGTTAGAGTTCCCTGTGCTGTACAGTAGATCCTCATTAGTTATCTATCTTATACATAGTAGTGTATATATGTCAATCCCAGTCTCCCAATTCATCCCACCGACCCCCCTCCAGCTTTTTGATTTAACGGCTTTCACTGAGATGTAATTCATGTACCGTACATCTCGCCCATTTAAAATGTACAACCCAGTGGTTTTAGAACATTCAGATTGTGCAGCCACCATCATCCCTTTCAGAACATTTTCATCACCCCAGAAACAAATCCCACATCCCTTAGCTCCTTCCCTTCCCCCAGCCCCTGGCCCCCACCATCTACTTTCTGTCTCTGTGGGTTTGACTCCTCTAGGGACCTCCTGTGAGTGGAATCAGGCAGTATTTGTGCTTTTGTGTCTGGATTATTTCACTAAGGATCACGTCCTCAGGGTTCATGCATGTTGTAGCAGGTGTCAGAATTTCTGGGTGGACCACATTTTGTTTCTCCATACTTCCGTCAGTGAACTCTTGGGTTGTTTTCACCTTTGGGCTGTTATATACCCATGCTCATCGCAGCAGCATTCACAAGTTGCGTTAACTTTTTTTTTTGGCTGGGCCACGCAGCTTGCGAGATCTTAGTTCCCGGACCAGGGATCGAACCCCGGCCCCCTGCAGTGGAAACGCGGAGTCCTAACCACTGGACCACCAGTGAATTCCGTGCATTAATTTTTTGTTTTTGCGGTACGCGGGCCTCTCACTGTTGTGGCCTCTCCCGTTGCGGAGCACAGGCTCCGGACGCGCAGGCTCAGTGGCCATGGCTCACGGGCCTAGCCGCTCTGCGGCATGTGGGATCTTCCCAGACCGGGGCACGAACCCGTGTCCCCTGCATCGGCAGGCGGACTCTCAACCACTGCGCCACCAGGGAAGCCCCATGCATTAACTTTTAAAAAACGTTTCAGATAGTGTGTTACATAACTGCTTATTTGTCTCCCCAGCTGGGATGCGGGCACAGACTGTCTGTTGCTGTGCCAAGTGCCCATCATACAGCCTGGCATGTAGGAGATGCTTATTAAACACCCACGTACTTCATCGCCCCTTTTTCCTGGTGGGACGGAAGTGCCGCACTAAGGCAAATCTGTTCACGTTGAGAATCTTCCCACCGGAAATAGGTCGGGGGCAGTGGGACACGCCAGCCACTCCTCCGGTTCCCTTAGGCTTTCTGCTGAGACCACCTACTTTGTCAGGCAGCTTATTCACTCGCTAGCTCTCAAGCGCCTCCTGTCTGCCAGGGACCACGATATGTCCCCCAAGGGCAGCCCCGTTACACAGAAACGGAGTGGGCTGGGGAGAATTGGAACAGAACCTGAACCCATGTCTTACCACAAAGGATGTTAACAAGTTGGGCATGTGGAAGGTGAAAATGGCCACATCCAAAGAAGGATGGAGAATCGTCACCCAGGAGCCACCTCCTTAGGGCTGAGTGCTTGCATTCTCCTCCTGTCCTGCCGGTGTCACCAGGCCAGCATTCCTTCTGTTTATAGACGGGATGAGCTCAGGGTGACATTGGACAAGGTTGTCCAACAGAGCGGGAGCTCTGAGCTCCTGACTTCCTGGGAGGCTCTCTTCTTTTTCTTTTTTTTTGGCCCTGCCTTGCATTTTGTAAGATCTAAGCTCCCAACCAGGGACTGAACCCAGGCCCTTGGCAGTGAACGCCCCAGGTCCTAACCACTGGACCGCCAGGGAATTCCCATCGTGGGAGGCTCTCCTGATTCTGGGCCTTGTGAGGTTCCCCTTCAGAATGAGGTAGCTCTCCCTGGTCCTGTGGGACAACAGTGTTGTCAGAGCTGGGATTTGAACCCGGGCCAGCATGAGCTACGTGACAGCCCCACTGTGTGCTCAGTGAGCTGAGGGCTGGTGTTCAAATCTGACAACCGTGCCCTCTCCCCCCAAAAAGTGACTGATTCCCATGAATAGGAGGGTTTAGGTGTTAAGAGGGGTGCCAGCTTAGAAGGGTAGGATGGGAGGGGGCATGGTTTTTAACTTTCCAGAGTGCTCTGTGGGTAGAGATCTACTTAAAGACTTAGATTCAAGAACACCAGGCATGGATCAAGCAGTACCCACTGTGTGCTGAAGCGGCTTCTCCAAGGATGCAATGCAGAGCTAGTCCAGAGGAGGGCAAATCTGGCCTTCTGCCTGTTTTTGTAAATAATGTTTTATGGGCAAACAGTGGCTTACGCATCGTCTCTGGCTGCTTTTGCCTGAACACCGGCAGGTTTGAGTCGTTGGGACAGAGACGCTCTGGCCTGCAAAGCTGAAAATATTTACCATCTGGCTTTTCCTGGAGAAAGTTGCTGACCCCTTTTAACCAGTCAGGGTTACAGGCAGGAGAATCAAAATACCAGGTTAAAATTCAGGCTCTGCTCCTTAGCAGCTGGACAGCCCTCAACACAAGCTGTTCAGCCTCTCTTGGCCTTGCCTTCTCTTCTGGGGAATGTGTACACTCCTGTGTCTTGGAGATTTGCTGAAGTGGGTTCATCACCTGAAGGCCGAGAACATACTAAGTGTTGGTTCTTTTTTTTTTTTTAATTAATTTTCATTGGAGTATAGTTGATTTACAATGTTGTGTTAGTTTCAGGGGTACAGCAAAGTGAATCAGTTATACATATATCCACTCTTTTTTAGGTTCTTTTCCCATATAGGCCATTACAGAGTATTGAGTAGAGTTCCCTGTACTATACAGTAGGTCCTTACTAGTTATCTGTTTTATATATGGCAGTGTGTATACGTCAATCCCAATCACCCAATTTATTGCCCGCCACTGAGTGTTGGTTCTTAACGTCTTCATACGAGCTTCGGGGTCCACAAAATGCTCTGATGTTTTGGGCACGTCACCAGTTTACAATGGGGAGTTTAAGGTAGTCAACGTGTTAAATTGGCAGTTAATGGAGACAAAACGTTTGGTTATTTGGGCATGTGCATAAAATCCCTCCTATTGCTTTATTTTTGTTTGTTTGTTTGCTTTTGGGTTTTTTTTTTTTTTTTTGCGGTATGCGGACCTCTCACTGTTGTGGCCTCTCCCGTTGCGGAGCACAGGCTCCAGACGCGCAGGCTCAGCGGCCATGGCTCACGGGCCCAGCCTCTCCACGACATGTGGTGTCTTCCTGGACCGGGGCACGAACCCGTGTCCCCTGCATCGGCAGGTGGACTCTCAACCCCTGCGCCACCAGGGAAGCCCCTGGGTTTTTTTTTTTTTTTTTGGGTTGCATTGGGTCTTCGTTGCTGCACGCGGGCTCTGTCTAGTTGTGGTGAGCGGGGGCCACTCTTCGTTGTGGTGTGCGGGCTTCTTATTGCGGTGGCTTCTCTCGTTGCGGAGCACGGGCTCTAGGCGTGCGGGCTTCAGTAGTTGTGGCTCGTGGGCTCTAGAGCGCAGGCCCAGCATTTGTGGCGCACATGGGCCTAGTTGTTCCACAGCATATGGGATCCTCCCAGACCAGGGCTCGAACCCGTGTCCCCTGCATTGGCAGGCAGATTCTTAACCACTGTGCCGCCAGGGAAGCCCTGCTTTTGCGGTTTTTTTGACCGCACCATGTGGCTTGTGGGATCTTAGTTCCCCAGCCAGGGATTGAACCTGCCTCCTCGGCAGTGAAACACGGAGTCCTAACCACTGGACCACCAGGGAATTCCCCTCCTGTTGCTTTAGTGTAGCTCTGAGCGTCTCACTCTAAAGCGGGGTCCCTCTCCCTCAGCACCACTGACACTGGGGCCAGTCATTCTCTGTGGGGGGCCATCCCAGGAGCTGTAGGGTGTTGAGCACATCCCTGGCCCCCACCTGCT
Source organism: Pseudorca crassidens (assembly GCF_039906515.1). NCBI lineage: Eukaryota > Metazoa > Chordata > Mammalia > Artiodactyla > Delphinidae > Pseudorca > Pseudorca crassidens. The sequence continues at coordinate 168,809,464 of NC_090298.1, forward strand.
CAATGCCAGGAGCCCCTCCCCCCCGCAAGCAAGTCGTGAGGACCACAGATGTCCCCAGACACCGCCCAATGTTCCCTGGGGGCAGAAACACCCTGGATGAGTAGTGCTGTCCTGAGGGACTTAACATACTGATTACCTGTTCAAACAGGATTGCAGTTCTTAGTACAGGATTGGAGTGGTCCCTTCTAGGGATGTCGCTAGTTTCCGGTGTCACACAGGTTCAGTGCTCGAGCCAAGCACTGTCTAACCCTGTGATTTAGCCGATTAGGGCTGCTGTAACAATTACCCCTAACAACAGACGTTCACGCTTGCACAGTTCTGGAGGGTGGAATTCCGAGACAAGGTGTCGGCAGGGCTGGTTTCTCCGGGGCTCCTCTCCTTGGCTTGTAGATGGCCATCTTTTCCCTGTGTCCTCACGTGGTCATCCCTCTGTGCGTGTCTGTGTCCTAATCTCTTTGTATAAGGACACCAGTCAGACTGGATTAGGATCCACTCTAATGGCCTCATTTTCCCTTAATTACTGTTTTAAAGGTCTCATCTCCAAATACAGTCACATTCTGAGGTCCTGGGGGTTAGCGCTTCAGCACTGTTCAGCCCATAACACCATGGGGAGAAGAGGTGGAGGCCCAGAGAGGTCGAGTGACTTGCTTGAGGCCACACAGCTAGGATATATCAAGCCAAGGACTCTAACCAGGCTGTCCGGCTCCAGAGCACATGATCTTAACTGCTTTCACCCTTCAGGGTCATCCTGGAGCTGGAACTCCTCCCTTCGGCCCAGGGTGCAGGGTGGGGGTACCCAGGTACAAAGGGAGGACGGAGATACTGATGCTGTCCTTTCTTGTAGGTCCTGGCAGACACCAAGGAGCTCGTGTCGTCCAAAGTGTCGGGAGCCCGAGAAGCTGTGTCCAACACCGTGTCCAGCGCCAGGGACACCATGGCCTCCCGGGTGACCGAGGCGGTGGAGGTGACCCGGGGTGCTGTGCAGAGTGGCGTGGACATGACCAAGTCCATGTTGACCAGTGGCGTCCACTCGGTCATGGGCTCCCGCGTGGGCCAGATGGTGCTGAGCGGGATGGACACGGTGCTGGGCAAATCGGAGGAGTGGGTAGACAACCACCTGCCCATGACGGACGCTGAGCTTGGTGAGTGCAGCCCACAGGGCTGGGACCCTTCCCCAGACCACCCGACGTGTGGTCCCTCTCAGCCACGAGGAGTCAGTCCATCACATGCTGTCATCTCATCCCTGCCCCCTCTTCCAGTCTATCTTAGCCCACCTGGACCAGCTCCGTTCCCTCTGCCCTGGTCTGTGGTGCCTGTCCTCCCTGAAGCAGCCTCCAGAGGGCGCCTGTGAGCACTCAAGTCAGGCCCCTCCAAGCCTCCCACCTCCCGTGGGTAAAAGCCCAAATCCTCCTGGAAGCTCCTTTGTACTTACCTGGTTGCCCTCATTCATTCTACTCCAGGCACACTAGCCTTCTTGCCCATCCTGGACCGTGTTCCCACCCCAGGGCCTTTGCACTGGCTGTTTCTTCTACCAGGAACTCTGCCCTGACATCCAGATGTCTCGTTCTTTCTACCTCCAGCTCTGTGCTCAAATGCCACCTCCCAATAAGGCCTCTAAAATTGCACCGTCCCACATGCATGTTGTGTCCTGAAACCTCCCCCCAGGCCCGGCTCTGATTTTTCTCTTCAGCACTGGTCGTCAGTTCCACAAAGCAGAAGCTGTGTCCTTTCTGAGTCTAGAACGGGGCCTGGCACTTAGCAGGTGCTGAAATCCCCAAATAAAATCACTCAAGCTCTTCTCTATCATTCCCCCACCCCACCCTAGGCATATATTTGTTTGTTCAAACGTTCCTTGAGCGCTGGCTGTATGCCAAGCCCTGTCTAGGTCCTAGGGATATGTCAGTAAACAAAGTTCTGCCTTCATAGAACCTAAAGTCTAATGTGTACAGAAATCAGATTTAAGGAGATGTTTCTGAGGAGGTGACTTTTCCCTGTCGTGCATGGAGGGAGGGAATGAGCTGTGCAGATGTCAGGGAAGAGACACGGAACACAGACCCGGGTGCAGGGGCGTACCTGGTGTGTTGGAGGGACAGCAAGGAGGCCCGTGTGTCTGGAGCAGTGAGCGAGGGGGAGAGAGGGAGGAGGGGAGGGCAGGGAGGGGATCGGGCAGGTCGTGCAGGGCCTTGTGGACCACGGGGAGGACTTGGGCTATTACCCCAGGGAGGTGGGACCCTGGAGGGCTGTGGGCAGGGGGCGGGGGCGGCGGGGCCTGACTCGGTACTCACTCACGCCCTCTGGTGGCTGCTTTCGGGAGGATAGACTCTGGGTGAGGAGAGGGTGGGAGCCGGGGGAATCCGGGTTCAGGTGAGCTGTGATGGGGCTGGACCAGGTGGTGGTAGGAATAAGGAGAAATAGACAAACTGGGGATAAAAGTGTTGAGACAAAGCAGCCAGTCTTATTCATGATCTCATACCCATGGCTCTTGGGGTTGGCCTTGACCCCGCCTTCTAGAGATGGCCTTCCTTTGCAAACGTACTGGGAACTTCCAGCCTGGCCAGCAGCTGCAGACTCCAGTGCCCACAGCAGCAAGGGCCCACGAGGGCCACGTGTAACCAGACACCATGCTCCGTCCAAAGGGAGCAGCCCCTCGGCTCCGGCCAACTTTACCCAGAGCTAGTTTGTTTGAATGAGATGCCAAATATTTGGGATGACTGGAAAGAAATGACGACAGACTAGATCAGGGTTTCCCAACTGTCATTGGAGTCAGGTCATCCTCTGTGGGGGGCTGTCCTGGGCACTGTGGGGTGTGGAGCAGCCTCCCTGACCCCACCCACTCGATGCCAGGAGCACCCCCAATTGTGACAACCACAGATGTCCCCAGACATCGCCCAGTATACCCTGGGGGCAGGATCACCCCCAGGTGAGAACCAGTGCTTTGCCTGTTCTAGAACTTCATATAAAGGGAATCATGGGAATTCCCTGGCGGTCCAGTGGTTAGGACTCCACGCTTTCACTGCCGAGGGCGTGGGTGCGATCCCTGGTGGTCGGGGAATGCTACAAGCCACGCGGTGCAGCCAAAAAAAAAAAAAAAAAGGAATCGTGATTCCCTCATGGGTAGACAGCTCCTAATCATTATCTCTAATCTCTTTTCCCATTGGGATTGCAACGTGTCACTGTTCTAGCTGTTAGCTGGAAAACTTCCATGGACAAAGTTCTCTGTTGCAATCTTGATTACGCCAAGGTATGGTTTATAGAGGAAAAGCAGGGCAAGTAGTTAACGTTCCCCCTTTTTATTTATTGTGGCATCACAGGCTGGTTCACCAGCACCCTCCAAGAGTGCGTAGTGAGTCTTTACATTATAGGTTTGAACATGAAGATTTAACAAAACGTATTGCGACCCGAGGTATTTATTTTATTGACGCTTCACTTGTCCTATTATTTTCGATTGCTTGGAGCCCTCCTTGAGCTGACTCTGAGACCCCACGATTCTCCCTGGGAATCCTCGGCAGAAAGTCATGGTCCCTTGCTCTCTGGAGAACCTCGATGTTCTAGGTGGGGTGATGTTCCTGGTGGGGCAGGATGGGACAGTGTTCCCGGTGGGGCAGGATGGGACAGTGTTCCCAGTGGGGCGACGTTCCAGGCAAAGGATCTTAAGCCCTGCGGTGTGTGGCTTGAGCATAGCGTGTCGCTTGTCCTTTGTGTTTCCAAAACCTGACTCCAGACCTCTTGAAGGAAGGGACCTGGCTGATGTCTTCCGTCCTGTATCCCAAGTTCAGTGCCTGCTGGCTTCTTGTAGTGCTCAGACCAAGTCACACTTAGCTATGGGTCTTGGCCCCCAAAAGTAGGGGGAGAAGCAGGGTTTGCTGGGAGGCAGGTTGTGAAGCAAGCCTGGGAGCCACTTCAGAGAACAGGTCTGTCTGAGCAGCTTTGACTTTCCGCTTTCCTTTGTGTCCATCCACCAAGGGTGAAATCACTGTGCACAGTGGTGCTTGAGGTACTGGGGAGGTCTGTGAGTAAAGGTGCCATGTTAGAGCTAGGATATTACTCGTGGGCTCGGGGCGGGAGCACAGCCCTGCTCCCCCTCTCTCCCAGTTCTCCCCTTTGCCAAGGGCACCGCCCCCTCCAGGGGCCCTGCCAGCTTGCTCTGACATGCCTAGGCTCTGCCAGACATCCTTGGCCTAAATAACAAAGCTGCTTTCACTCACAAGGGCAGAGCTCCCGGGTTCCCAGAGGGCCGTGGAGAAGTTCTGGCCATTAGGATGGGTTCAAAATGTTGCTGGTTTGGGTTTAGTCTTTGCAAACCTGCCTTTGGTGGGAGAATGGGGCAGAGTCTGTTTTTCCCAAGATTCCAGCTTTTATTTTCGCTGCCTCTAAATGTCCCAGGTGTTTGGGGGTTTTGTTCAGTTTTTAATTTATTTTTTAATCTTTTTGTAATTCATTTTTTTTTAACTAAAATAATTTTTTAAATTGAAATTTAGTTGATTTACAATGTTGTGTTAGTTTCAGGTGTACAGCAAAGTGATTCAGTTATATCTATTCTTTTTTAGATTCTTTTCCATTATAGGGTGCTACAAGATATTGAATATAGTTCCCTGTGCTATACCGTAGGTCCTTGTTGGTTATCTATTTTGTTCAGTTTTTAAAATGTCATCATGAAATGACCCTTCTGTGACATCCTTGTCCCCCAGTCGACTATGTTAGACTACCTCCGGCCCACCGCCTGCTTTTGTAAATAAAGTTTTATTGGCACACAGCCACGCCCATTCATTTACATTTACTCTATGGCTGCTTTTGAATACCAATGGCAGAGTTGATTAATTGCACAGTAGAGCCTGCAAAGCTGAAAATATTGACTGAACTGGCCTCTTACAGAAAAAGTTTATTAATCCCTGGATAAGAGTATGTTCTTCCAAAATTTTTAATGTTTATAGTGTCAACGAAAATCAATAAACAGCCAATAATAAGAGAAAAGAGTTTAATTTGAGCCAAACTGAGGACTATACCCCGGAAGCCTGCTTCCCAGATAACTCTGAGAAACTGCTCCTGAGAAGCAGAGTTTTCAGCAGTTTTTTATCTTGTCAGAACAAAAAACATTAAACAAGTCAGGGTTACATTTCTTCAAGGTTTCAAAAAAAGAAAGAAAAAAAGGAACAGACCAGCATGTACACGAGTCAGTATGGCCTTGGCACCTAGGAAGGAATCTTATCATCAAAGGAGGACCAGCATTTTGGTGTCCCAGGAAGGGAGGCATTTAATCTTGATTTTGAACATGGACATTCTTTACTTCTGGCCAATGTGCCCTTTTCTTTAATAATTGAAGCAGATGTACAATGTAGGTTTGATAGGCCACAAAAAGGCTATTTTAGGTAGCATCAAATTCAAGTTAACTCAGGTATAAGCCAGAATGACTTCCCTATCTATATCTTAATATGTGAAAATTTCTTTTTATCAATAGAAACAACCGAATTCCCCTGACTGAAGTCTTACCTTGATCGAGCAAGGGGTCGATGGCACCATGTGGGATTCTGTTGCGTGATTTTCCCCTTTCTTTCATTTCTGGAACAGTGCCCAGTCCAAAGGAGAGGCATATTTAGGTGGCTAAAGTGGAGATCTCACTCATCAGACCAGCCCCACTGTTCCTGCCTGACCAGAGCACATTTCTTGCGTTATCTCGGTCATGTGTACTCCCTGTTCTGTTTATTTGCTGTTCTTTCAGTCAACTTTGCCAGATTCTTTTAGAAAGGGAACTTTATCACTTACTATAAACAGATAAACCACAAATAGGTAATAAGAATAGCTAAACACTCGTTCATTTGCATGCCTTTCCGAAGGCAGTGAAATCTCGGAGTCCTAACCCCTGGACTGCCAGGGAATTCCCCAGATTTCGGGAAACTGAGGCTTATTGGCCAAATCACTTCTGCATCCAGGGGGCCACAAACATTTTCTTGACAGGCCAGGTAATAAATAATTTTGGCTTTTTTGGGCCATACAGTCTCTGTCGCAACTATGCAATTCTGCCATTGTAGCACAAAAGCATAGACAGTAGGTAAATGAATGGTTGTGATTTTGTGTCAATAAAACTTTATTGATAAAGGCAGGTGGCATTCAGCCCAGGGGCTATAGTTTGCAGACCCTGCCATAGGGCCTTACAAAGCCAGTGATTTATTAGGACTGGATTTAAACTCAGATCGGGTTACTTACAAAGCTTGAACTTCTATCACTACTATAGTAAAGTCTAAAGGGAGCAGGATAAGATAGGATCAAATTATCAAGACAGGTGGATTTCCATCCTGTTGCCTTGTAACTTTATGAGTATTTTCTGGACTAGATAGTCCGGACTTTCCCTTAACGGCTGTGAAGATGGTTCTCCTATGGCTCAGACTTCTCCTCCCGTCAAGTATCGTGGTTAAGAACGTGGGGCCTGGCTTCAAATCCTGATTTGTGACGTCCCAGCTGTGTGCCCTTCGGCAAGTCGCTTAACCTCTCTGAGTCCCCGTTTCCCCGTCTGTAAAAATGGGATAACGGTGTCTCCCTCTTAGAACTGTTATGATTTAACAAGAATGCCCGCAAAGCACCTAGAACATTGTGAAAGATTGGCCACTATTAATATATGTTAGGCGCTAATACAGGCAGGATTGGCAAACTTTTTTCTGTAAAGGACCAGATAATGAATATTTTAATCTCTGCAGGCTAAGAAGCCACATATTCCAGAGGCCACCTCTGTTGTTTGAGAGCAGCCATAGGCAACATATAATAAACATAGACGGTTGTATTCATGGGTCGGGTTGTCCCGAGGGCCGTAGTTTTCAGACTCTCACGCCAGTCTCAGGCCTTTTTTTTTTTTTTGCCATGCCTCACAGCATGTGGGATCTTAGTTCCCTGACCAGGGATCGAACCCGTGCCCCTTGCGTTGGAAGTGTGGAGTCTTAACCACTGGACTGCCAGGGAAGTCCGTAGTATAAGGCCTCTTAATCCTGGGATATTCAGTCCCTATCATACCCATTTCGCAGATGGGGAAAACCAAGGCAGGGAAATCCTTTTACACTTGCAGACCCGGGGCACAAACTCGGCCTTCACAGTGCTTCTCCTGCCTTCCCCCCGCAGCCCGCCTCGCCACGTCCCTGGAGGGCTTCGACATCGCCTCAGTGGCCCAGCAGCGGCAGGAACAGAGCTACTTTGTGCGTCTGGGCTCCCTGTCAGAGAGGCTGCGCCAGCGTGCCTACGAACACTCCCTGGGAAAACTGCAGAACACCAGGCAGAGGGCCCAGGAGGCCCTGCTACAGCTCTCACAGACGCTCAGCCTGGTGAGGCCCGCGGTGACGGGGGCGCTGGCCAGCAGCGTGTGTGCCAACAAACCCCTCCGCAGCCTAGTGGCTTATTCCTCCCCACACATCCTCCTGGGCTCACTCACGGGGCCGCGGCCCTGGATGAGTTTGCTGGGGCTGCTGTAACAAAGTCCCACACACCGGGCAGCTTAAACACAGACGTTTATTGCCTCACAGTTCTAGAGGCTGGGAGTCCAAGATCAAGGTGTTGGCACAATGGTTCCTTTTGAGCCCTCTCTCCTTGGTGTGTGGACGACTGTCTTCTCTCTGTGTTCTCACCTGGTCATCCCTCCATGCATGTCTATGTCCTAATATCCCCTTTTTATAAGGACACCAGTCATATAGGATTAGGGCCCACCCTAAGGACCTCATTTTAACTTAATCACCTCTTTAAAGACCCATCTCCAAATACAGTCACATCCTGAGGTCCTGGGGGTCAGGGCTCCAACCTGTGAATTTGGAGGGGTCACAGTTCAGCGCATGACAGGTTGGCTGGAGGCTGGGTCTCTCGGTCTGGTCTCCTCCTCCATTAGGGTACCTCAGGCTCTCCCCTGGCTGTGGCCTTAGGGATCCAGGTACAGCGGGAACACGTGAGCACTTTTTTTTTAATTTATTTTTGGCTGTGTTGGGTCTTTGCGGCACGCGGGATCTTTCATTGCGGTGCGTGGACTTCCCTCTAGTTGTGGCACTCGGGATGAGCACTTTTTTTGTTTGTTTAAAGTCAGTTTTATTTGAGGTATAACTTACATTTTACATACAATGAACATCACCCCTTTTAAAGTATACAGTTTGAGGAATTTTACAAATACAAACAGACAGGTAACCACCACTGCAGTCAAGACGTGGAACATGTTCATCACCCCAAAAAGTTCCCTCCTGCTTCTTTGCAGTCAAATCCTGCCCCCTGAAGTTTTTAATTTTTCTGTTCTCTAAAGAGGGAAATTTCTAATTTCTTTCCCTGTTTGCTTAGCTTCTACTCAGTATTATCTCCTGTCTCTTTTTTAAAAAATTTTAATTGTGGTAAAACACACATTTTTAACCAATTTTTAACCGATTTTAAGTGTATAGTTCAGTGGCATTCAGTACCTTCACATTGTTGTGCAACCGTCCCCACCATCATCTCCAGAACTTTCTCATCCTCCCAAACTGAAACTCTGTCCCCATGAAACACTCACTCCTCAGCCCCTCCCCCAGCCCGTGGCCCCCACCATCTACTTCCTGTCTCTATGGATGTGACTCCTCTAGGGACCTCCTGTGAGTGGAATCAGACAGTATTTGTCCTTCTGTGTCTGGCTTCTCTCACTGAGCATCCTGTCCTCAGGTCCATCCATGTTGTAGTGAGTGTCAGAATCTCGTTCCTTTTTAAGACTGAGTAACATATTCCATTGCAAGTGCTTTTTAAGCCCCTGCTTGCGCTCCATCTGCTTGTGTCCCATTGGTCAAAGCCCGTCACGTGGCCAGGCCCACTTGCAGGGCGGGGTGGTGGTGGTGGTGGTGGTGGGGAGAAACAGGCAAGATGGGAGGAGCTGCAGAGAATCTGTGGCCACTTTCTTTGCAAGTACCACACGGGGCACAAGCATGTTGGTGACCCTGAAACCCACAGCCTGTGGAAACATTCTGAGAAAAGCAGTATGCCTCCCCCTTCTCTCCCCATCCCAGATGAAAGGACCACCCCCGCTCCCTCTGCAATCCCACATCTAGGATTCCTGTGGGTTCCCATGCGCTCTGCTGGTTTTGGTCAAGGGCCAAGGCAGCCACCCTCTCTCTCTCTGCTCCAGATGGAAACCGTCAAGCAGGGTGTCGACCAGAAGCTAGTGGAGGGTCAGGAGAAACTACACCAGATGTGGCTCAGCTGGAACCAGAAGCAGCTCCAGGGCCCAGAGGAGGATGCAGCCAAGCCAGAGGTACCCACCGTGGGGGGAGCATGGGATACCTGGGGCCCTGACTTCCCTCTCCCCACCTCTGCTTGATGGACCTACCTGCTCGGAACGCTTTCCCCAGCCTCGCCTCCCATTAACTGCCTTCGGGACCTGATGACACCTCCTCCAGGAAGCCTGCCTGGATTTCCACTCTTGGGTATAGGCGTTGCTTCTGAACCATGGGACGCCTGATAGTGATGGGTCTCAACCTGCTGAATTCTAAGCCATGTCCCATTTACTTGAGTCCTGACTCCTTCCCTGCCCCATCCCAGTGTCCCGTCACATCCTTCAAATTCACCTGCCCGGTTCTGAGTGTCAGCTTCTCACTAACGTGCTCTGGCCCCTCCAATCTATCCCAGGCATTGGCCTCTTGAACGAGCCCTGACTTTTGCCACCTGTGCTGTCACTCATCTAAGCTTTCACTGAATCAGTGCCTTAGACAATTCTCATGCCTCATTCTGAACCATAGTCCCTCTCTCTTAGGGACTCATAATATCCTAGCACAATAGCTTCTCAGCTTTACCTCTCTGGGCCTCGATTTCCCCATCTGTGAATGGGATATAGGACCGTCTGCCAGGTTGTTAAGGTGAAATGAACACGCATGTTCACAGCAGCGTGAGTCACGTCAGCCAAAAAAGTGGAAACGGCCCAAATGTCCATCAACAGATGATGGACAAACAAATGTGTCCCTCCACACACGGGAATATCACTCAGCCACGAAAAGGAGAGAAACCCTGACACTCACTGCAACGTGGTTGCAGCCTGAGAACACGATGCTCAGTGAGAGAAGCCAGACACAGAAGGACCCACTGTGTGTGATTCCATTGATGGGAAACGTCCAGGACAGGCAAATACATAGACACAGAAAAAGTGGGTTAGTGGTTGTTGGGAGCTGGGAGAGGGGGAATGGAGAGGGAGTTTCTTTTGGGGTGATGGAATGTTCTGGAATTAGAGGTGCTGGTTGCAGAACCTGGTCAACGTACTAAAAACGTACGCTTAAAAGGGTGAATTTTCTGGTATGTGAGTTATTTTATACACACACACACATTGACATGTAAGGCACATAGTAAGTGCTAAAAGATAATATTTATAAGGTATGGTGAATGTCTCTGTAAATGCAAAACTGTTCAGCATTCAGACCCCAACCGCGGAAAACCGTCTCCCTTCCCCCCTCAACTGCTGAACGCAGCAGCCAGAAAATAGATATTGATTCTGTCGGCACCTCCCTGCCAGGTCCAAAGCCAGAGTCCTCAGGTGAGCAGGCTCAGGGCAAAGTCTTGCCTCCCAGCCTGCTTTGATCTCCTCCCCGGCCCCGGCGAATTTTCAAGGACCCGATCTCAACTGCAGTCTCCCGCACTGTTTACAACTTCTGCCTAGAAAGTTCTTCCACACCTTCTCATTTTTTTAAACTTAAAAAAAAACAACAATTTGGGCTTCCTGGTGGCGCAGTGGTTGAGAGTCCGCCTGCTGATGCAGGGGACACGGGTTCATGCCCCGGTCCGGGAGGATCCCACATGCCGCGGAGCGGCTAGGCCCGTGAGCCATGGCCGCTGAGCCTGCGCGTCTGGAGCCTGTGCTCCGCGACGGTGAGAGGCCCGCGTACCGCAAAAAAAAAAACAACAAAAACAATTTTATGGAGATATAAAAGTCAGAATCTTGTACTTTAAAAAAGTTTTGAGGTATAATTCACATACTGTACAATTGACCCATGTAAATTATACAATTCGTGGGTTGTGTGACTATCACTGTAATTCAGAGCGTCCCCATCACCCCCAAAGGAGATCTCCCCAATAGCAGTCAGGCCGCGTTTCCACACCCTCCTCCATTCCTGGCAACCACAAATGTACTTTGTCTCTGTGGACATTTCATGTAAACAGAATCACACCCTGTGTGTCCTGTGTCCGGCTTCTCTCACTGAGCATCGTGTTGTCAGGGTCCATCCACGTTGTAGTGAGTGTCGGTGCTTCACCCCTTTTTATGGCTGAGAGATGTGCCCGTGTGTGGATGGACCACCTTTTGTGTCTCCATTTGCCAGTTGATGGGCATTTGGGTTGTCTCCACTTTCCGCTACTGTGAATAACACCCCTTTAAGCCTTTGTGTACAAGTCTTTGCATGGACGTATATTTTCGTTTCTCTTGGGTGGATGCCTAGTGGAGTTGTTGGGTCATATGGTAACTCTACAGTTTACCATTTTGAGGAACTGCTAGACCATCTGCCAAAGTGACTGCACCACAAGATACGAGGGTTCCAGTTTCTCTCCAGCATGGGGGTGAGGGGGTATCTGCCTGTGGGTTTGAGTTGCACTTCCCTGATGATTAACGACGTTGAACATCTTTTCACGTGCTTCTTGGCCATCTGCGTATTTCTTTGGGAAAATGTCTATACCTGTTTTTTTTTTCTATACCTGTTTTTCAATTTGATCAGTGATTATCTCACACAGTTTGAAACTCAAAGAGCCCGTATTCTTTTTTTTTTTTTTTTTTTGCGGTACACGGGCCTCTCACTGTTGTGGCCTCTCCCGTTGCGGAGCACAGGCTCCAGATGCGCAGGCCCAGCGGCCATGGCTCACGGGCCCAGCCGCTCCGCGGCATGGGGGATCTTCCCGGACCGGGGCACGAACCCGTGTCCCCTGCATCGGCAGGCGGACTCTCAACCACTGCGCCACCAGGGAAGCCCCAAAGAGCCCGTATTCTGAACCACCTGTGCTCGACATCCTCTCCTGGGGAAAGGTTTTCCCCAAGGTGGGCGGTAGAACCCCCATTTTCTCTTTCCTGGGCTTTGGGTCCAGTTACCCCCCAACTCAGAGGGCCCTGATGGTCCCCCTCCACCCCTTCTCAGCAGGTTGAGTCCCAGACGCTCACCATGTTCCGTGACGTCGCCCAGCAGCTGCAGACCACCTGCACCTCGCTGGGCTCCAGCCTCCAGGGGCTGCCAGCCCACGTCAAGGATCAGGCGCTGCAGGCTCGCCGCCAGGTGGAGGACCTCCAAGCCACCTTCTCCGGCATCCACTCCTTCAAGGACCTGTCCAGCAGCATCCTGACACAGAGCCGCGGGCAGGTGGCCAGGGCCCGAGAGGCCCTCGACCACGTGGTGGAGTATGTGGCCCAGAACACGCCCATCACGTGGCTGGTGGGACCCTTCGCCCCCGGAATCACCGAGAAGGCCCCAGAAGAGAAGAAATAGGAGAAGCAGGAGGGAGGCTCCTAGGGCCCGGGACCCCTCACTGGGAACACACGTCTCTAACCCTTCCAGCTCACCTCAGCTGCCACCTTGGGAAACCGAGGTCCTCAGAACCAACCAGTCCCTCACCCTGTCTGAGCTTGGAGGAAGCATGTCCTGAGCATCATAGCGATCATTAGGACGAGATTTCCAGAAAAAAAAAATTTTTTTTTCTAGAAGGTTCCAAAACTTTTTTTTTTCTTCCTCCAAAACCAGGAATATAGTTCTTACATCCACTCCTTTTTCTACATCAAGGCTCCTGGATATCAGCCTTGAGCTAAGGGAGTTGGACTTCTGTGAAGTGGGCCTCCTGGGGATGGGGTAGGGGCAGAGCAGCTGATACTCATTCTAGAGCTGAAGGGGGTGAGGCCTGCCTGGTGGGGCTTCAGTGTTGCCTTAATAAATTTTACCTGCAGCTAAGTCCAGGGTGTGTGTGTGTGTGTGTGTGTGTGTGTGTGTGTGTGTGTGTGTGTGTTTATTTTTCAGCAGCTAAACAACTCTGGAGTCTCTGTGTGACCTTCTCAGCCCCTTCTTTGCTTTGCTCCCAAGGGCGTGAACGGGACAGGGCCGGACCTGAAGGTCTGTACCCAGTGCCTCGGACAAGGCCTGTCTGGGTTGTCAGAGATGCACTCACCATGCTTGCTCGGCTTGGAGAGAACCAGGTTGTGGGGGTCTTTCATCTCCCCCCGCCCACGTGCCAGAGTTTTACCCCCGTGTCGTGTTCTGTTCAGCCAGCAGAAGCGAGAAGCCTGCTGCTTTTCCTGTCCTGGGCCTCCCCGGCCATGTTGGGGAACCATGTGGCAGGCCGACCCCCAAAGATGTCCACAACCTGATCCCTGGGCCCTGTGACTACATTCCCTCACGTGGCAAAGGAGATTTTGCATGATGGGATTCAGTTAAGGATCTGGAGACAGGGAGATGGTCCTGGATTATCCGGGTGGACCCTAAACATCATCACAAGGGTCCTTTTAAGAGGGAGGCTGGGGGACTTCCCGGGCGGTCCAGTGGTTAAGACGCCGTGCTTCCAATGCAGGGGGCACAAGTTCGATCCCTGGTCAGGAACTAAGATCCTACATGCAAACCGCAACTAAGAGTTCGCATGCCACAACTAAGAAGTCCGCGTGCTGCGACTAATACCTGGTGCAGCCAAAAATAAATACGTAATAAATTAATTTTTTAGAAAAAGATGAACGAGTCTGGGGTTACAAAGTACAGCTTGGTGACTGCAGTTAACCGTCTTGCGTTGTGTATTTGCTAATTTTTTAAAAAAAAATAAATTTATTTATTTATTTTTGGCCATGTTGGGTCTTTGTTGATGAGCGCGGGCTTTCTCTAGTTGCGGCGAACGGGGGCTACTCTTCCTTGCGGTGCTCGGGCTTCTCATTGCGGAGCATGGGGCTCTAGGCATGCAGGCTTCAGTAGTCACGGCAGGCGGGCTCGGTAGTTGTGGCTCGCGGGCTCTAGAGCTCAGGCTCAGTAGTTGTGGCACACGGGCTTAGTTGCTCTGTGGCATGTGGGATCTTCCCGGACCAGGGCTCGAACCCGTGTCCCTTGCATTGGCAGGCAGATTCTTAACCACTGCGCCACCAGGGAAATCCCTGCATTGTGTATTTGAAAGTTGCTAAGAGGGTAGGTCTTAAAAGTTCTCATTTCAAGAAAAGAAATATTTGTAACTATGTGAGGTGATGGATGTTAACTAGACTTATTGTGGTCATTTCACAGTGTATATTGAATACATATATCAAATCATTATGTTGTACACCTAAGACTAATGCTATGTTGTATGTCAATTACATCTCAAAAAAAACAAAAGGTTAAACATTTGGGGGAAATAGTATGAAAAAGAACATGCAATGACAAATTCAAAATTAGGTGCCACAGAAAACCTGCCTGTCGACACTTAGTGATAGATACTTGCTGTATGTCAGGCACTGTGGTAAAATGATCTAGACTAAAAGTCTGCAAACTATAGCCTGAAGGGCCAAAAGTACCCAAAGAGTTGTTTGTTTGTTGGCATGGCTAACAAGCTAAGAGGGTTTTAAAGCAAAGGTACACAACAGAGACCTCCTGTATCCCGCAAAGCTGAAAATATTTACTATCTAACCCTTTAGAGGAATAGCTTGCCTACCTGTTTTGAGACCACTGTACAGGACTTCTTCCTGTTACATCTTACTGCTTAGACTTAAATATTTCTCCCAGTCCATAGAAGATGTGAACAAGGGTGAATTACTGATATTCACAACAATGTGGCTGAAACTCACAAGCATGATGCTGAGTGAGAGGAGGCAGACACAAACGCATCCGCACGCTGATTCTCCTTTGATGAACAAAACTAAACTATGGGACTTTCCTGGTGGTGCAGTAGTTAAGAATCTGCCTGCCAATGTGGCAGGGGACATGGGTTCAAGCCCTGGTCCGGGAAGATCCCACATGCCGCGGAGCAACTAAGCCCATGCGCCACAACTACTGAAGCCCCCTGGCCTAGAGCCCGTGCTCCGCAACAAGAGAAGCCACCACAACGAGAACCGCTTGCAGTGCGACGCAACAGAGAGTAGCCCCTGCTCGCCACAACTAGAGAAAGCCTGCGCACAGCAACGAAGACCCAACGCAGCAAAAATAAATAATAATTCAATTAATAAAAAAAATAAAAACCTAAACTATGATGAGAAACCAGAAGGGTGGTTTCTCAGTGGGTAGGGATGGAGAAGGGGCCCTTGGGGAATTCTAGGGGATGGAAATGACCTCTATATCTCAATCAGGGAGATGGCTACAGGGAGTGTGTACATACCCAAAAAAAACCACTGAGCTATCTGTCCCTTTAAGCTTTACAGACTTTGGTGCCTATGAATTATACGTCAACACAAATTAAGACAGAGAAAGTAGCATGAGGTGGCGGTGGGGGAAATGAGCCTTTTTGTTCGCTTCCGGGGGGAGTGCAAACAGGTACACTGTTCTGGACAAAATCGGGCAGTGTTTAGTAAGAGTGAGAATGTACTCCACGTCTGAAAAGTCCTAGAAGTTCCCTTTCTCTTCAGCCACCCTAGAGAAACCCTGTCAACGGAGTCACATAATCCTTTTTTTTTTTTTTGGCCCCAAGGCATGCAGGATCTTAGTTCCCAGACTAGGCATGGGACCCGTGCCCCCTGCAGTGGAAGCACAGAGTCTTAACCACTGCACCACCAGGGAAGTCCCATCACCTAGTCCTTTCTATCAGCTCCAATAGGCAGGTGCTGTAATGATCGCTGTGTTACAAGAGAGTGAAACTGAGGCAGGGTTCAGCGGGCCCCCCTGTGGCCCCACCTCACGGCAAGTGTCAGAATAAGGATTTGAACCCAGCACTCAGACTACCCTCCCCCTCATGCCATCCCCGCACTGTTCATAACCACCAACTTATAAGGTGTTAATGCCTGCCTGGGGGGAAGAGTGGCAGGAACCAGCATGTCCAATGACAGGGGACTCAACAAACTGTGATATGGCAATGCTTAGTGAGACCATAATACACTTAAAAAGAACAACGTTGGGGGACTTCCCTGGAGGTCCAGTGGTTAGGACTCCATGCTTCCAATGCAGGGGGCACGGGTTCGATCCCCGGTCAGGGAACTAGGATCCCTCAAGCCGTGTGGCACAGCCAAAAAAGGAAAAAAAAGAGCAAGGTCGGGCTACATATATTGGCTTAGAAAAATGTTGGAGACATCTTCAACAGAATAAAGCTAAGTATTGATAACATCTATATCCAGGGTCAGCAAACCAGCAAACCACGGCCACTGTCTGGCCTGCGGCGTTGGGTCTTCGTTGCTGTGCGCCAACTTTCTCTAGAGCAGGGGCTACTCTTCGTTGTGGTGTGCAGGCTTCTCATTGCAGTGGCATCTCTTGTTTCGGAGCACGGGCTCTAGGCGCGCGGGTTTCAGTAGTTGTGTGTGGTGCACCAGCGTAGTTGTTTCACAGCATGTGGGGTCCCTAGGGATCAAACCTGCATTGGTGGGTGGATTCTTAACCACTGCACCACGAGGGAAGTCCCTGCCACCTGGTTTTGTAAATAAAGTTTTATTGACACACAGCTGACACCCATTTACTGAGGTATCACCTGTGACTGCTTTGGGGCTACAGCGGCAGCATAGGTAGTTGTAATAAAGACACTATGGTGCCTAAGACCGACAATATTTTACTAGCTGGTCCTTTACAGAAAAAAGTTTGCTGACTTCTGGCCAATTTGAATAAAAAGCAAAGCCAGACCAAAGGATACCAAATATCACATTCATGGATGCGTGTAAACGTGTGTGCAAAAGCGGAAAACGGAACGAATGGGCCCCCAAGTGGGAGTAGGAATGTGGACCTCAACCAGGACCTTCTTTTTTCTTTAAATGAAGGGAGGTGCACAACCACACCTGTCTGCAGGTGGTCAAATTTATCCATCTGCAGCCCATGGCTTCCCATGGAAACCTCGGATGTTCCAGCCGTGTTACCATCTCTGAGCCTCAGTTTTCTCACCTATAAAATGGACACGGTCAAACCTACCAGGAACAGTTGTTTTAAGACATGGATAAGGATTTCCCTGGCGGTCCCGTGGTTAAGACTCCACAATTCCACTCCAGGGGGCACGAGTTCAATCCCGGGTCGGGGAACTAAAGATCCCACATGCCACAGAGCGCAACCAAAAAACTAACTAAATAAATAAAAGACATGGATCAGATGACCACCAAGATGTGTTTGGCCTGGGAACAGGCACCTAATGGACGCTCCAAAAATTGGTGATGGGTGTGGGGTGGAGAGGCATATGGGAAGATGGGTTTCATGCCTGCTCCGCCTCCAGCTCAGGAGGCCCTAAAGGCAGGGACCACTTCTTCCCCCATCCCCACCCCGATGTATCCCCAGAACCTAGACATGCTTGGCACACAGTAGGCGTTCAAGAAAATTTCTCCCTCACAGGCGACAGGCACTAAGTGAGGCACTGAGGTGGGGGGACAGGGCGGGGGTGGGGGACTTAGCATCCTGATAACTTACCATTTGCATTTCCCTCCCAAGAACCTTTCAGTGAACTTTGGCCTGGAGTCCATGCACCGTTTGGGAGAGCTGATGATAAAATTCAGGGTGTCCAATGAACAGACGGGAAAAAACCCTCATATCTTCATTTGCACTGACTCAACTGGTATTTGCCATTTCCTCAATTATGAATGAAGGACTTGTGGCTTTGTTTCTGGTAGAAAGCCACAGGCATTTCCATATCAGATCACACTGCTGCAGGTGGCTCAAAATACAGCTGACCCTCGTTATTACTGAACACTCACTGTGGGGATTAGATTTTGTTAGTTAATGTGGTGATACACACAGAGGTAGAACCCTAAGCCTGTTTGTTTGTTTCAGTATAGCTCTATTTCAAAAGTCTTTTTGAAGTGATTGTCTTGCAAGTGTTTGAAAACAATTTTTTGTGGTGGTAAAAAATATACTAAACATGAAACTTACCTTTTAACCTTTTTTTTTTTTTTTTTCGGTTTTGACTGCACGGTGTGGCATATGGGATCTTAGTTCCCCGACCAGGAATTGAACCCACATCCCCTGTGGTGGAAGTAGGAGTCTTAACCACTGGACCACCAGGGAAGTACCACCTTTTAACCATTTTTAGGTGCACAGCTCAGTGGCATTAAACACATTCACATTGCTGTGCAACCATCCCCACCATCCGTCTCCAGAACTTTCTCATCTTCCCAAACTGAAACTGTCCCCATGAAACACTGTCTTCCTCTTCCGAAGGGGTGGCACCCACCACCTACTTTGTTTCTATGAATCTGACCTCCCTAGGGACCTCCTGTGAGTGGAATCACACTGTTTGTCCCTCCCTCTCTGGCTTATCTCACTGAGCACAATGTCTTCAAGGTTTATTCACGTTGTAGCTTGTCAGAATTTCCTTCCTTTTTAACATCGAATAATATTCCATTGTGTGGGTGGACCCCATTCATCCAAGGATGGATCACTAAGTTGTTGTTAAAGAAATTTTTAATAAGTATATGTCAACATAATGGACTTCCCTGTAACCTCCTATATTGGGCTTGATGCATCTAACAAATGATATTTTTTTTAATTGAAGTATCGTTGATTTACAATGTCGTGTTAGTTTCAGGTGTACAGCAAACTAATTCAGTTTTATATATATATATATATTTTTTCAGATTCTTTTCCATTATAGGTTATTACAGGATATTGAATATAGTTCCCTGTGCTATACAGTAGGACCTTGTTGGTTATTCATTTTATTATTTTAAAAAATATTTATTTATTTTGCTGCTCCAGACCTTAGTTGCAGCACACGGGATCTTCGTCACCTCGTGCGGGATCTTTCGTTGCAGCATGTGGGATCTAATTCCCAGACCAGGGATCGAACAGGGGTCCCCTGCTTTGGGAGCACGGACTCTTAGTAACTGGACCACCAGGGAAGACCTGGTTATCAAACCTGTATTGGCGGGAGGATTCTTAACCACTGCGCCACGAGGGAAGTCCCTGCCACCTGGTTTTGTAAATAAAGTTTTATTGACACACAGCTGACATCCATTTACTGAGGTATCACCTGTGACTGCTTTGGGGCTACAGCGGCAGCATAGGTAGTTGTAATAAAGACACTATGGTGCCTAAGACCGACAATATTTTATATATTTATACATAGTAGTGTGTATCTGTTAATCCCAGACTCCTCATTTATCCCTCCCCCCACCCCCTTCCCCTTTGGTAACCAGAAGTTTGTTTTCTATAGCAAACGGTATTTTGACAAGAGGTTCCGGGTGACAAAGGGGCCCAATCAAAGGTATATTATTTATGGCTTTTGTGGGCCTCTTCCTCCACTAAAAAAAAAAATTAATTACATTTTACAACTGTGTTGGTATAAAGACACATATAATTCAGGCTGGATTATATTCATTTTCTTTTTTTTTTTTTTTTTCCTTTCTGATTTTAAGAGAAATGAAAACATTTTCGTCGGTCCCAGAAGTATGACGGGCTCTGAGCACCGTGATTTAACTATGCCCAATAGATATGTAAGCCCTGGGTTCAGGACCCCTGTGAATTTTATTTTATATATATATTTATTTTTTAGTTACAGGCTTTAGTTAGTTCTGCTCCCTATGAATTTTAAAACGTCATGTTTGCAGCTTCAAGATATGCCATCTTGGGAATTCCCTCGCGGTCCAGTGGTTAGGACTCTGCGCTTTCATTGCGGAGTGCCCAGGTTCAATCCCTGGTGGGGGAACTGAGATCCCCCAAGCTGCACTGCGCGGCCAAAAAGGTATGCCATCTTGCTGTCCCTTTTCCAACCACATGGGCGTCCCCAAATCCCTCCAGGGTGGCCATGATTCCCACCCCCGTCCCCCCCAATTATCCCATCCCCTCTATTCGGTGTCCTGGAAAACATTAATTACTAATTGAGATGAACTAATTTAAACGCTGTGGTTCTTTCTCACTAGACGGTGGGCTTCCGAGGGCTGTCGTCACCCTTGACCCCTGTTGTGGTCCCCAGCGCCCGGGCACCCCGGAGGTGCCCAAACGTCCCCTAAGGGGCAGCCGGCGGAGGGACAGAGGGCGTCGCTCGGGGCGTCTCAGGGACTTTCCCGGTCCCGCTGGGAAAGCGTGATCTCATCCCCTTCCTCCCTCCCCTCCGGACGCGGAAGGGGCGGTCGGAGGCCGTGCGCCTGGAGGCACCAGCGTGCCTTCCGCGCTCTGCCATCCGCTGGCACCGCCGCCAGGCCGTCCGGCCGCCAGCCCCAGCCCCGAGGACACGAGCGGCGCAGCCAGCCGCCCCCGCGATCCCTGGTAGGTGAGGAAGGGGCGAGGGCTGGCTGGGGAGGGGCAGGGGACCCCCGCAGGCCTGCAGGGGGCCCGGCTGCCCACGCCCCTCGCCAGGGTTCGAAGCCAGCTGCCCCGCACTGGGAGCTTTGGACGTCCTTGCGCCGCGTGTTCAGTGCCCCTCGCCCCCCAATGCTCCAACACCCCTTCCTGGCCCAAGTCCTCCCCACCCCCCCAACTCTTTCCCAACACCCCAAATCCTCCCCAACATGACGTACTACTTTCCAATACTGCTTTCCTCCTCCGCGTTTCTGATTTCTTCCCCAAACTGGGCACTCTCTCTGCCCCAGCCCCGGTTCTTCCCGCCCGGTGATCGCCACCCCCCACTGCCGCTCCCCCAGCTCCTCCAGGGCCCCGAATCCCCACTTTATCCAGGGGCTTCCGTGACCCCCCTCCCACTGGGGGAGTGCACTTCCCTCAGCGGGTCCCATCCATCAGCTGAGATGGGTCTCGGGGAATCTTCAACCCCCTGTTCCCCACCCCTTCCCGTGGGGAACGGGGTTGGTTGGTACCTGCCCAGGAGTCGATCCAAGTCTGCCCAGGCCGCTGGTACCACTCGGCTGGGCCCAGGACTTCTTCAGGGTACCTGTGTTCCTTTCCGCTCCTTGCGGCTGAGGCAGGGGTTTGGGGGAGGGGACACCACAGTGTGACCTGGGCAGGCTGAGGTCTGGGTTCCAGAGTTTGGGGGAGGGTTGCCCCAGGCTGCAGAACCTGCCTGGGCCTCTGTGTCCTCTTCCGAATAAGGACCATTCATTCATTCCTCAGCAAACATTTATGGAGCACCTGCTGCGTGCCAGGAGACACTGTTCAGTACACTGGGCACACAGTAGGGGCCAAATAGTGTCCTCATGGAGCCACAGGGAGCAAAAGTGCGACCTGTCACAGTAATGTGTGCCAAATGCAGAGGGCAGCTATCCGGTACCTTGGCCAGGCTTGAGGATTCCTCAGATCCAGGCATGGGAGGGGTACTGCACATAGTAGGTGCTCAGTGAATAAAGGCAGGGGCCCTGCAGCCACGCTGCCTGGTTTAAATTACTGCCCCTTTACTTTCTACCTGTGTGATCCCGGGCAAGTCACTCTACCTTTCTGTGCCTCCCTTTTCTACTGGTAAACAGGCAGTCAAAATAGTCTTAACTCGCAGCGTTGTCCTTTGCTTTGCACAGTGCCCGGCACATAGTAGGTGCTCAGTAAACACTTATTTTTTTAAAAAATATTTATTTGGGTGCCCCGAGTCTTAGCTGCAGCACATGGAATCTTCATTGCGGCGTGCGGGATCTTTAGTTGTGGCATGAGAACTGTTAGTTGTGGCATGCATGTGGGATCTAGTTCCCTGACCAGGGATAGAACCTGGGCCCCCTGCGTTGGGAGCATGGAGTCTTAGCCACTGGACCACCAGGGAAGTCCCCTGGAACATTTCTTAATTAGCCAAAAGGAGTGAAGTGCCCCTACTATGTGCCAGTCCTGGTAGGAGCCGATTAGGCTGTCTTCTTGGGGAGGAAGGATTCAAGCAGAAAACATTTATTGGGTGCCTACTGTGTGCCAGGCACTGCTCTGTCCACTCACTGATTTATTCAGCCAATAAGTATTTATTTATAAGGTATACTTATTTATTTATGTAAGTATACTGTGTGCTGGTCTCCAGAGATCCTTCCTGGAGATCACCACCTGGTCTGGATCCCATCATTGCTTGCTTGAGCCAGTGGTCACCTCCACCCATGTCCCCTCCCCACCCTCTCTCCTGCCCTCACCACCCCACCCCCGAATCTGTCCTCGCTGAAGTAGCCAGAGGGCACCTGTGAGCACCTGAATTAGGTCCCCTCCCAGCTCTGCATGCAGCTCCCCAGGGCTCCCTCCTCTGTCTCACAAGGCCCTGCCTGACCTGCCCCATCCCCCCCGCCCCGCCCTCCCCTCCTCCCTCTCTCCCGTCGCTCACTCTGCTCCAGACACGTGGGCCTCCTCGTTGTTCCTCCAACACATCAGGTCCAGTCCCACCCCAGGACCTTTGCACATGCTGTCCTCACTTCCTGAAACTCTCTTTCCCCAGATATGCACCTGAGTTGCTCCCCCACCTCCTTCAGGTCTCAACTCCCGTATGTCACTTCCTCCCAGAGGTCTCCCTTGATCTCCAGTTCTCGGCAGCGTTTCCCCCAGTCCTTGCCTTTCTCCCCCACCCTGGCTCATTTTCTTGATGGCTCTATCCGTTCTCTGCAATGAACTACTTTCTCATTCATCCCGGGTCTCCCCCAACTAGACTGTGAGCTCCAAGAGGGCCGGGGGTCTGCAACAGCACCTACAATAGCTCTTGGCACACAGTAGGTGCTCAATTAATATTCCCTCTGTGTGTGAAGAGATTGCCCAAGAGTGTAGACAGGAGAGGAGGGGGTAGGCAGATTCCAGATTTGGTGAACAAATATAAAAGAAGAGAAAAAAGAAATTCTGCCAGTATTTATTTCTGATTTGTACGGTTTCTTATATTGTTATTCTGAACTCTCGCTCAGGACGAGGTCCACTCTCCTGCTGGTTTTACACACGAGGAAACTGAGGCTGAGAAAACAGGCTCCACCAGCTGGCAGGTGGCAGAGCCGGGTCCCTCACCCCAGTGGGTGCTTCCCCACCCCCACCCCGCTGTCCCCGGCACCCACTGTCAGGTGCAGAGTGGACTTTGCCCTGGAGGCTGTGGAAGGTGGGCAGAATGAAAGCCAGGTTTCCAGAAGGTTGGGGTGGTCGCTGGGCAGGGCAGATGGAGTGGACGGGGGACATGCCAGGGCACAGTGTCTGGGGAGGGGGCGCTGCATCGGGGCTCAGGCTGGCCGGCGGGGAGATGGAGGAGAAACACGGTGTGACTTTAGGCAGTTTGCCAGGAGTGCAGGCGTGGGAGGGCCTGCCTGCATGATTCTTTTTTTCTTTTAATATTTATTTACGTGGCTGCACTGGGTCTCAGTGGCGGCACGTAGGATCTTTAGTTGCGGCACGCGGATCTAGTTCCCTGACCAGGGATCGAACCTGGGCCCCCTGCATTGGGAGTGTATTTTTATTTATTTATTTATTTATTTATTTATGGCTGCATTGGGTCTTTGTTGCTGCGCGTGGGCTCTCTAGTTGCGGTGAGCAGGGGCTACTCTTTGTTGCTGTGCACAGGCTTCTTATTGCGGTGGCTTCTCTTGTTGCGGAGCACGGGCTCTAGGTACACAGGCTTAGTTGCTCTGCGGTATGTGGGTTCTTCCCAGACCAGGGCTCAAACCCGTGTCCCCTGCATCGGCAGGCGGATTCTTAACCACTGCCCCACCCGGGAAGTCCCCGGGAGCATAGCGTCTTATCCACTGGACCACCAGGGAAGCCCTTGCTTGGCTAATTCTGAGTCTGGCTGTGAGCTTTTCCACAAGCCCAGCCCTGAGCCTCTGCTGCGGGGGCCTCCAGCTCGGGTACTGCTGGGGGCAGACAGCTGTCAGGTACCCTAAGGCTCACGGAGCACCGAGGGTGTGCTAGCCACGGCTCTGTACCATTTCTACACGGATTAACTCATTCGACCTATGGCAGTCCTCGCAGGAAGAGGTCATCCTTGTACCCAGTCCACAAAGGAGGAGACTGAGGCACCAATATGCTTGTGGCCTGTCCAAGGTCACAGCCTGGAAGCCATACGGCTGAGATTTGAACCCCAAGAGCATGCTCCCATCCACTGCTCTCTCTTGCCCTGGAGCTGACTCATTTCGGGTGGGTGTCCCATAAAGGGGGGAGGCTGTGGCCAAGGGCAGGACAAGGGCAGCTGCCACTCTGTTCTTGTTGACCGTCTGGATTCCAAGAGAACCCAGAACACCAGAGTTTCACACAGCACCTCCTCTGTTCAGCATTGGCAGCTAATTCAAATTTTCTTCTCACACTGCTGCCCGTGGTGTAGTTGCGGGAGTTGGTGAACTTTTCTTCCTTTTAACATTTTATTGACCTAGAACCTGAATTCAGAATAGGACACAGATCCTAAGTACTGAACTTGAATTTTCAGAGTGAACAGTGCGTGATGAACTTAATGTCTGGCCCCGTTCATGCCCCGTCCTTCACGCTTTATCAGCTGTGCCCTTTATTCGTTAAAAATTGGAGGGCGCGTGTCACCAGGTGATTGATTTTTCTCTCTCTTTTTAATTGGAGTATAGTTGCTTTACAATGTTGTGTTAGTTTCTGCTGTGCAGCAAAGTGAATCAGCTCTACGTATATATATATATATCCCCTCCTTTTTGGATTTCCTTCCCATTTAGGTCACCACAGAGCATTGAGTTCCCTGTGCTATACAGTAGGTTCTCATTAGTTATGTATTTTTTTTAACTTTTTTTTTTTTTGGCTGCAACACGTGGCATGCGGGATCTTAGTTCCCCGACCAGGGATCAAACCCGGGCCCCCTGCAGTAGGAGCATGGAGTCTTAACCACTGGACCACCAGGGAAGTCTTAGTTATCTATTTTATACATAGTAGTGTCTATATGTCAGTCCCAATCTCCCAATTTATCCCACCTGCCCTGCCCTCTTGGTGTCCATACGTTTATTCTCTACATCTGTGTCTCTATTTCTCCTTTGCAAATAGGTTCATCTGTACTATTTTTCTAGATTCCACATATATGTGTTAATATACATGTCTTTGTCTCTCTGACTTACCTCACTCTGTATGACAGTCTCTAGGTCCATCCATCTTTTTTTTTTAATTAATTTTTATTGGTGTCTAGTTGATTTACAATGTTGTGTTAGTTTCTGCTGTACAGCAAAGTGACTCAGTTATACATATACATATATCCCCTCTTTTTTCAGATTCTGTTTCCATATAGGTCATTACAGAGTACTGAGTAGAGTTCCCAGCGATTTTTTCTTTTTTTTTTAATTTTTTTATTTTTTTTATTTTTGCTGTACGCAGGCCTCTCACTGTTGTGGCCTCTCCCGTTGTGGAGCACAGGCTCCGGATGCACAGGCTCATCGGCCATGGCTCACGGGCCCAGCCGCTCCGCGGCATGTGGGATCTTCCCGGACCGGGGCACGAACCCGTGTCCCCTGCATCGGCAGGCGGACTCTCAACCACTGCGCCACCAGGGAAGCCCCGATTTTTTCTTTTTAAGTTACTATACACGCAGCTGTTCCCAGGAGCCACTGAGAGGTGGAAAGAACAGTTGATCTGAGGGTCATTGCTGTAGAGGGAGATATCTGATACTTCAAGGAGTTTTGATAGTTCGGTAAGTTTTGGCTGACTTGTGGTCCCACCTGATCGTCATCGTTTTTATGCCATTTTGTTGCCGACAGCAAGCTCACATCAGAGATGGGAGAAACTATACACTTTGCCTTTCTCTCTCTTTTTTTTTTTAACTAATTTATTTAATTTTTATTATTTATTGTTTGGCTGCGTTGGGTCTTCATTGCTGCGCGGGCTTTCTCTAGTTGCGGCGAGCGGGGGCTACTCTTCGTTGCAGTGCACGGGCTTCTCACTGCGGTGGCTTCTCTTGTTGTGGAGCACGGGCTCTAGGCTCATGGGCTATAGAGCGCAGGCTCAGTAGTTGTGGTGCATGGACTTAGTTGCTCCATGGCATGTGGGATCTTCCCGGACCAGGGCTCGAACCTGTGTCCCCTGCATTGGCAGGCGGATTCTGAACAGCTGCGCCTCCAGGGAAGCCCCACTTTGCCTTTCTGTTACTTGTGCCTGCATTATGGCAACAATGTCTGTCCTCCACTTTCTTCCAGTAGTCTGGCCATGAGCTCATTTCAGGGGCTGTTTCAATTAAAACTAGATAAGTCTGTTTCTCAGGCCATATAACCAGGTCCATGTACGCTGGAATCTCTGGCAATACACTTTGGAGACCACAGGCTCAGTGGGTTCTAGGGCCAGGCAGCCTGGCTTCCAGTCCAGCTGCGGCCCTTACGTACCTTTTCTCGACTAATTCTTCAAGATCTGGTGTGTATTTTTTCAGATCTCAATTCAGATGCTACATTTTTAAGTTTAAGTGAAATCTGATCCTACCAAAACAAAGTTGGGTCTTTTTTTTTAAAGAGGAGATAATAGTACTTACAGAATTTATTTTTTAATACATACAATTATTTAAATGCATTGTATTTTACCTTGATAATTATTTTTTTTAATATCTATTTATTTATTTGGTTGCACCGGGTCTTAGTTGTGGAAGGCGGGCTCCTTAGTTGCGGCATGTGAACTCTTAGTTGTGGCATGCATGTGGGATCTAGCTCCCTGACCAGGGATCGATCCCGGGCCTTCTGCATTGGGAGCGTGGAGACTTATCCACTGTGCCACCAGGGAAGTCCCCAAAGTTGGGTTTAATGGGGAAACATTTTTTTTTTACACTGACCCAGTTTTTCCATTTTAATGAATTAAATATGAATAAAATTTAATATTTACTTTCTCCCCGGTAGCTGTAGCCACATTTCCAGTACTCAGTAGCCACATGGAGCTGGGGCTGCCATAACAAAGTCCCACAGGCTGGGGGCCTTAAAAACCAGAAATTTATTGCCTGACAGTCTGGAGGCTGGAAGTCCAAGATCAAAGTGTCGGCAGGGTTGGTTCCTTCTGAGGCCTCTCTCCTTGGCTTGCAGACGGCTGTCTTCTCCCTGTGTCCTCACGTGATCCTCCCTCTGTGGGTGTCTGTGTCCTAGTCTCCCCTCCTTATAAGAACACCAGTCTTATTGGATTAGGACCCCACCCTTATGACCTCATTTTAACTTGATTACCTCTGTAAATGTAGTCACATCCTGAGGTCCTGGGGGTTAGGGTTTTAACATCTGAACTTGGTGAGGGGGGAACCCAGTTCAACCAATAACAGCCAGTTATCCCCCGTAATAATTATATGGGCTGGAGAGACAGGCATCTGGTCTTAGGGTTACAAACATGGGTGCCATAGGGCTGTTCTGCCCGTCGTTAGCTGTGCAATCTAAGTTTGCCCCTCTATGGAATGGGAAAAAAAAAAAATCATATGCCTGTTTTGTAGCCCAGGTGTTGGCAAACTTTTCTCTGGAAAGGACCAGAGAGTGAATATTTTCATCTTTATGGGCCACATGGTGTCTGTTGCAGCTACTCAGCTCTGCCACTGTAGCCTCAAAGCAGCCATGGACCCTGTGTAAATGAGTGAGCATGTCTGTGTTCCAAGAAAACTTTATTTACTAAAACAGCCCATGGGCCATACTTTGTGACCCCTTCCTAGGGAGCTGTGCACAGTGTCATCAGGGCAGGCTTGACCAAAAAGTTGAAGGAAGGTAGGGAGTGAGCTGTGGGGATACATGGGGGAAACAGTGTTCCAGGCAGAAGGAGCAGCCAGTGCAAAGGCCCTGAGGCAGGACTGTGCCTGGCAAGTTTGAAGGATAGCGGGAAGGCCAGTGGAGCAATTAAGAGATATGATATACTAGGTTTGTATATTATATATACATATACCCACTTTGTTGCCGTAAGTTGCCATATATTGATATTTGTTTTTGAAAGAAGCAAAAAAGTTTATGAAAAGAAAAAAGGAACTCTGCAGTAATATATGGCTAACATTTAGTCTTTCTTTATGGAAAAATAATTCAGGAGCTAAGAAAGCACTTAAGCAATAATGATCTTCCTTCTTTTTTGGGGGGGGACTGTCAGCTCCAAGAAGGCAGAGTATTCCTGTTTTATTCTTCTCTCCGTCCTGATACATTCAGTGTCCAATACATGGCAGATGCTGGAAAATTACTGCTTGAATGAATGAATGAATGCTGTGTATGTATAACTTTCGCCTCTTCACACACTTCCTTTATTTATTATTTGCAACAAATATGTTCAGAGTTTTTACTCTGCGGATGGCACATTGGCTTGCTTTTTTTTGTTTTTTTCTTTTAAGCTTATAAGCGCTCTTTAAAATATTTGAATCGATTGCTAACTCGACACAACTGAGCAGATTCCTGAAAATCTGCGTTTCTGGCTTCTCTTGAAAAGTTAGCAGATGTGGTCCCACTGAGCCCATTTTCCTTCTCGGCAACACACATGAGGCAAGACCACGGCATTTAGACAGGTCGAGGTGGTTCTAGGTTTTCATGTAAAAGCCCAAGTGCCCCCCTTTCCCCCTACTCAGGCCCACAAGTTCCTGCACGACCTGCCCCGTCCCCTCCCTGCCCTCCCCTCCTTCCTCTCTCCCCCTCGCTCACTCTGCTCCAGACATACAGGCCTTCTCACTGTTCCTCCAACACACCAGGCATGGTCCTGCCCCAGGGCCTTTGCACGGGCTGTTTCCTCTGCCTGGATCTCTCTTCCTTCAGATGTCCCCACTCCCTCCCCATGTTTATGTCCTGTCAAAATCTCTCTTCTCATCAAGACATTCCTAAACTACGTCGTTTAAAACTGCACACAGGGACTTCCCTGGTGGCACAGGGGCTGGGACTACACACTCCCAGTGCAGGGGGCCCGGGGTTCCGTCCGTGGTCAGGGAACTAGATCCCACAGGCATGCCACAACTGGAACTTTGTGTGCCACAACTGAGGAGCCCACGTGCCGTAACTAAGACCCGGCACAACCAAATAAACAAAACAAAAAACTGCACCCCTCCGCCCCCATTCTTGGAGTTCATGACTCTCCTTCCCTCCTTGTTTCTCCGCGGCATTCATACTGTGATATATCATGAATTTCACTCATGTATCCGCCGATCATTTGTCCCCGCATACTAGGAAGTCAGCTCCATTTTAGGGTCTCTGCTATTTCCTGGTGCCTATCAGCATTTCAATATGTCAGGCCGCTTTCAATTTCGAAACAGTCAGACAGCCGCTCATCTCCTTGCGTCCTTCCTCCCCCCGCCCCCCCGCCCCCCCTCCCCCCCTCCCCAGCACCGCCTCTCTCTCTGATGCTTCTCGGCCACTTCTCTTCTGCCCACTCTGCTCGGTCACATCCCCGTCACACCTCTGGAACCATCGACCTTGGTCCTGGGCCATTTGGCATCCGCTCAGAATGAATTAAAAAAAAAAAAAAAAAGCTGAGTCATGTGTACAGTGCCGTCTGTGAGTTATCAGCAAAGGGGGTTGATGGATGAATCAGCTCTTCATCTAGACCAGGCATCCTCAACGTCAGCGCTTAGCAACGTCTGGGGCTCGGTCATTCTCTTGAAGGGCTGTCCTGGGCACTGTGGGATGTTGAGCTGCATCCTGGCCCTCACCCACTCAATGCCAGGAGCACTTTTCCATGCAGTCGTGACAACAGAAATGTCCCCAGATGTCGCCATGTGTCCTCTGGGGGGATAGAGTTGTCCCTGGTGCAGATGCACTGTTCTTGGCTTGGGGGTGGGGCGGGTCCCAACGTGGACACCAGTGGGGAACAGGCAGTAGGCCTAGCTGAGGGGCAGAGAAAGTGTTCTCGGCCCCCTGGACTGGACGTGAGGCTATGCTTTTTCCAAGTCTGAATGTGATGTAAATTGAGCGCCTGGGGATTTAAATTTGGGGGTTTGGGACACTCTCCATGGTGTCTTTGTTCTGTGTCCTTGGGAAAGACCTTTTCTCTGTGTGTGTTTTCTTTCTTTCTTTTAAATTTTTATTGGAGTAGAGTTGATTTACAATATTGTGTTACTTTCTGCTGTACAGCAAAGTGAATCAGTTATACACATACATATATCCACTCTTTTTAAGATTCTTTCCCCATATAGGTCATTACAAAGTATTGAGTAGAGTTCCCTGTGCTATACAGTAGGTCCTGATTAGTTACCTATTTTATATATAGTAGTGTGTATATGTCAATCCCAGTATCCCAATTTATCCCTCCCCGCCTTTCCCCCCTGATAACCATAAGATTGTTTTCTACATCTGTGACTCTATTTCTGTTTTGTAAATAAGTTCATTTGTACCATTTTTTAAGATTCCATGTATAAGTGATATGATATGGTATTTGTCCTTCTCTGTTTGACTTACTTCACTCAGTATGACAATCTCTGGGTCCATCCATGTTGCTGCAGATGGCATTATTTCATTCTTTTTTATGGCTGAGTAATAGTCCATTATATATATATGTACCACATCTTTATCCATTCCTCTGTTGATGGACATTTAGGTTGCTTCCATGTCCTGGCTATTGTAAGCAGTGCTGCAATGAATATTGGGGTGCATGTGTCTTTTCAAATTATGGTTTTCTCCAGGTATATGCTCAGGAGTGGAATTGCTGGATCATATGGTAGCTCTCTTTTTAGTTTTTAAGGAACGTCCATACTGTTCTCCATAGTGGCTGTACCAATTTACATTCCCACCAACAGTGTGGGAGGGTTCCCTTCTTCTCCACACCTTCTCCAGCATTTACTGTTTGTAAATTTTTTGATGATGGCCATTCTGACTGGTGTGAGGTGATACTTCATTGTAGTTTTGATTTGCATTTCTCTAGTAATTAGTGATGTTGAGCATCTTTTCATGTGCTTTTTGGCCATCTGTATGTTTTCTTTGGAGAAATGTCTATTTAGATCTTCCGCCCATTTTTTTGTTTGGATTGTTTGGGGTTTTTTTTGTTATTGAGCTGCATGAGCTGTTTGTGTATTTTGGAGATTAATTCCTTGTGGGTTGCTTCGTTGGCAAATATTTTCTCCCATTCTGTGGGTTGTCTTTTCGTTTTGTTTATGGTTTCCTTTGCAGTGCAAAAGCTTTTTTATTATTATCATTATATTATATAATATATATATTTATTATTATCATTAGGTCCCATTTGTTTATTTTTGTTTTTATTTTCATTACTCTAAGAAGTGGGTCAAAAAATATCTTGCTGCGATTTATGTCAAAGAGTGTTCTGCCTGTGGTTTCCTCTAAGAGTTTTATAGTGTGCGGCCTTACATTTAGGTTTTTAATCCATTTTGAGTTTATATTATTTTATTTTTTTAAGGGATTGGGTTTTTTTGTTTGTTTGTTTTAATTTAGTTAGTTATTTTTGGCTGGGTTGAATCTTCGTTGCTGTGCGCGGGCTTTCTCTAGTTGTGGCGAGTGGGGGCTACTCTTCATTGCAGTGGGCGGGTTTCTCATTGCAGTGGCTTCTCTTGTTGTGGAGCATGGGCTCCAGGCGTGTGGGCTTCAGTAGTGTGGCACGCGGGCTCAGCAGTTGTGGCTCATGGGCTCTCTAGAGCTCAGGCTCCGTAGTTTTGGCACACAGGCTTAGCTGCTCCGCGGCATGTGGGATCTTCCCGGACCAGGGCTCGAACCCATGTCCCCTGCATTGGCAGGCAGATCCTTAACCACTGTGCCACCAGGGAAGTCCCTAATTTCATTCTTTTACATGTAGCTGTCCAGTTTTCCCAGCACCACTTATTGAAGAGACTGTCTTTTCTCCATTGTATAGTCTTACCTCCTTTGTCATAGATTAGTTGACC
This sequence comes from Pseudorca crassidens, assembly GCF_039906515.1. Lineage (NCBI taxonomy): Eukaryota > Metazoa > Chordata > Mammalia > Artiodactyla > Delphinidae > Pseudorca > Pseudorca crassidens. The sequence goes on from NC_090298.1 coordinate 168,841,069, forward strand.
ATAGGTGTGTGGGTTTATCTCTAGGCTTTCTATCCTGTTCCACTGATATCTATTTCAGTTTTTGTGCTAGTACCATACTGTTTTGATGATTGTAGCTTTGTAGTATAGTCTGAAGTCAGGGAGCCTGATTCCTCCAGCTCCATTTTTCTTTCTCAAGATTGCTTTGGTTATTTGGGGTCTCTTGTGTTTCTATACAAATTGTAAAATTTTTTGTTCTAATTCTGTGAAAAATGCCATTGGTAATTTGACAGAGATTGCATTGAATCTGTAGATTGCTTTGAGTAGTATAGTCATTTTGATAATATTGATTCTTCCAGTCCAAGAACATGGTGTATATCTGTCCATCTGTTTGTGTCATCCTTGATTTCTTTCATGAGTATTTTATAGTTTTCTGAGTACAGGTCTTTTGTCTCATTAGGTAGATTTATTCCTAGGTATTTTATTTTTTTGATGCGATTTTAAAAGGGATTGTTTCCTTAATTTCTCTTTCTGATACTTCATTGTTAGTGTATAGGAATGAAACATTTCTGTGTATTAATTTCATATCCTGCAACTTTACTGAATTCATTGATGAGCTCTAGTAGTTTTCTGGTAGCATCTTTAGGATTTTCTATGTATAGTATCATGTCAGCTGCAAACAGTGACAGTTTTACTTCTTCTTTTCCAATTTGGATTCCTTTTATTTCTTTTTCTTCTCTGATTGCTGTGGCTAGGACTTCCAAAACTATGTTGAATAAAAGTGGTGAGAGTGGACATCCTTGTTCCTGTTTTTTTTTTTTTTAAGCGTTTTAAAATATATATATTTATTTATTTTATTTATTTTTGGCTGTGTTGGGTCTTTGTTCCTGCACACGGGCTTTCTCTAGTTGTGGCGAGCGGGGGCTACTCTTCATTGTGGTGCGCAGGCTCCTCATTGTGGTGGCTTCTCTTGTTGCGGAGCATGGGCTCTAGGCACGCGGGCTTCAGTAGTTGTGGCACATGGCTCAGTAGTTGTGGCTCGTGGGCTCTAGAGGTCAGGCTCAGTAGCTGTGGTGCACGGGCTTAGTTGCTCCGCGGCATGTGGGATCTTCTCAGACCAGGGCTCAAACCCGTGTCCCCTGTATTGGCAGGTGGATTCTTAACACTGTGCTACCAGAGAAGCCCTGTGCCTGTGTTCTTATCGACAGTATTGGAAGGAAATATTGCTGGCCCCATTCATACATTGATTCATTCATTCAACAAGTATTTGTTAGGTACCTGCTGTGTGGTTCCACAAACCCTATAATGCCCAAGGTGACTGGGAGGCAGACAGATGTGGAAGGTTTAACACACAGGAAAAGGTCACCCAGTGGCCAATTCTGTTGTGGGGGGACATGGAGAGACAGACTGGGATAGAGAACCGGGGTGGTCATGGAGGGCTCCCTGAGGTTGCACCATTGTACCTGGGGGCTAAGGATGAGCTTCAGGTCACCCAAGCAAAGATCTGGGGTCAGGTGCTCCAAGCAGAGGGAACAGTGCATGTAAAGATCCTGAAGTGGGAACCAGCTTGGCATATTTCAAGAAATGGAGAGAAGAGGAAAGAGCCTCCAAAGGGCTTAGCAGCAGTGTTAGGCATAGATCTGGCCCTTGGTCATGGTTAACTCATTATAGTAATAATGCAACCTGTATCAGTTAGCTATTGCTGTGGAACAAATTACCCCAGAACTTCGTGGCTTCGAAACAACAAACATTTATTATCTCATATAGTTTCTGAACATCAGGAATCTGGTGGCAGATGAGCTGGATGGCTCTGGCTCTAGGTCTCTGATGAGGCTGCAGTTAGGCTGTCTGCCAGGGCTGCCTCATCTGAAGGTTTAACTGGGGCTGGAGCCTGAGATTGGCGCCCCCATGTGGCTGGAGGTGGGGAGCCTCAGTTTCTCCCCTGGTGGGCCTTTCTAGAGGACCACTCACATCATGGTTTACCCCCGACAGAGTGACAGAGAGAGTGACTAAGAAGGAAGCCAGTGTCTTTTATAACCTAATGTCACAGGTGACAGCCTATCACTTCTGCCATATTCTATCAATCTCACAGAACTCTGGGACAACATTGGAAGGACCACCCAAGGCTTGAATACCAGGATGTGGGGTCACTGGGGGCCATCTAGGAGGCTGACCCTTCCTGAGTGACTTCCAGTCATTGGGCTCAGAGCTTTCCATACGTTAACGCAACTCAGCTCCCTGAAACAATCCCATAAGTGGGCTTATTATCATCCTAATAGGCAGTATAGTCTTGTAGTTACGCACATAGCCTCAGCCTCTAGAGCCAGACAGCTTGGGCTCAAATCCCAGCTCTGGGAATTCCCTGGTGGTCCAGTGGTTAGGACTCCATGCTTCCACTGCAGGGGGTGCAAGTTTGATCCCTGGTTGGGGAACTAAGATCCCGCATGCCTTTTGGACAAAACAAACAAATCCCAGATCTGTCACCGGCTGTGTGACTTGGGGCAAATGACTTCACTTCTCTGGCTCACCTTCTTCCTCTGTGAATGGGGAAAATAGTAGCAGCTACCCGCTGGGTGACACCAGGCAGGTACCTCTGCTGTCCTCTTGCAGAGGAGGAGAGGGAAGGTGGGGGAGGTGAGAAGTCTTGCCCAAGGTCAAGGTCTGGTGATAGGTCTGGTGAGTTTTGAAGGCATGGGGGGGGGGCGTTGTCTGGGCCGCCTCCCAGAGCCCCCTTTCTGGTGATAACCATGTCTTTCTGCTTCACAGGTCTGCTCTGCAGCCCCCAGGGGACCTAGTACCCGTGAGCAGGTAGGGACACCGGGCCTGCAGCGCAGGGGGGCGGCGTGTGGAACATGACTCCATCACCCAGTGCTTCTCCCGCCACCGGAGGCCACACCAACCTGTGCCCATGGCCAGCACAGGGCCGTCGCTTTCTGGCGCCTTTGACATTCTAGGCGCCGTGGGCCAGGATAAGCTCTTGTATCTTAAGCACAAGCTGAAGACCCTGCGGCCAGGCTGCCGGGGGGCGGACCTCCTGCATGCCCTGGTGCTCCTAAAGCTGGGCCAGGAGACCGAGGCCAGGATCTCCCTGGAGGCGCTGAAGGAGGACGCCGTGGCGAAGCTGGTGGCCCACCAGTGGGCTGGTGTGGACAGCACTGAGGCCCCAGAGGAGCCCCCAGACATGTCCCGGGCCGTTGCCAGGATGTACCACCTTCTTGCCGAGGAGAGGCTGTGTCCAGCGCCAATGCGGGAGGAGGCCTACCGCGCAGCCGTCCGTGCTTTCAGGTCCAGGGACGACCCACAGCTGGGGGAGCTCCAGGAAGAGGCACGAGACCGGTGCGGATGGGACGTCCTTAGGGACCTGGAGGCCATCCAAACTCTCCACTCCGATCTGGGGTGCCTCCTGCCGTCCTCGGCATCACCCTCCAGGACCCGCAGCGATCCGCGGCCCATCGAGGACCTTTCGGACTGGAGCAGAGGGCATTCCCTGAGATCCACCGGCAGCCCGGCCTCCCTGGCCAGCAACTTGGAAATTAGCCAGTCGCCCACCATGGCCCTCCTCAGCACTCACCACAGCCCCCACGGGCCCAGCAAGCTGTGTGACAAGCCCCGGGCCAGCCCGGTGCCCGAGCCTGCCCCTATGGGCTGCCAGGAGCCCGAGGAGATGAGCTGGCCCCCATCAGTGGAGGCTGCCGGGCCCCCGGTGCGGCCAAACAGCCCAGCCCCCAGGCTTCCCAAGGTGGCCGCAGATGCATGCCCCGCCAGCCTGCACGACCCCCCGGAAGCTCCAAAAACCAGCAGTCACTACTCGGTGGAGTGCACGGATGTGCCAGCAGCTCCCAAATCTCTCCCCTCGCCTTCCAGAAACGCCTGCCCTGTCGCGGATCAGACGCCAATCCAACTTTCAGAAGAAGACACCACTTACCCGGCGGCTCAGCCACGCCCACCGACTCCATCGGCCCCCAAAACGTCCCCTCCCTTTTCGTCTCCATCGACCCCTCCTAAGGCTCACCCTACCGTCTCGAAGCCGGGGCCCCCTCCTCCTGAGCTGGAGTCGCCGGAGCAGAAGTTCTATAACTTCGTGGTGCTGCACGCTGGCGCTGACGAGCACATCGCGCTGCGCGTGCGCGAGAGGCTGGAAGCCCTGGGCGTGAGCGACGGCGCCACCTTCTGCGAAGATTTCCAGGTGCCAGGGCGCGGCGAGCTGCACTGCCTGCAGGACGCCTTAGACCACTCGGCCTTCACCATCCTGTTGCTCACCTCCAACTTCGACTGCCGGCTGAGCCAGCACCAGGCGAACCAGTCGCTGATGAGCAGCCTCACGCGGCACGGGTGGCAGGATTGCGTGATCCCCTTCCTGCCCTTGGAGAGTTCCCTGACCCAGCTCAGCCCCAGCACGTCCAGCCTGCTCACCGCCCTGGTGTGGCTGGACGAGCACTCCCCGATCTTCGCCAAGAAGGTGGCCAACACCTTCAAGTCCCAGAAGCTGCGGGCCCGCAAGGCCAAGTGGAGGAAGGAACAGGATGTCCGGGCCCTGCAGGAGCACAGCCAACACCTGGAGGGTGAGCGGCAGCAGGCAGCGGCGTGGAGTGCCGCACAGTCAGCTTACTTCCATAACTACCTGTCCTACCAGAGGCAGATGGAGAAGCTCCAGGTAGCTTTCAGGAGCTACATGCCATTTGAGACTCGGCAGCCTCCTGTGCTTCAGGCGCCCTTTGGGGGACCGGGGCCCCTCGGAGGCCCACCACCAGCCTTTCCCACCCGGCCGGGCCATCAGCCGCCATCCCTGCCTCCTTGGCTGGCGGGCATGCCCCCACCGGCTTTCCCGCAGCCCCCCATGGCTTTCCCGCAGCCCCAGGCCTTCCCGCAGCCTGCGGACTTCCCACAGACTTCACCTGTGCACCCTCAGAGCTCTGGGCTGCAGCCCCTCATCATACATCATGCACACATGGTACAGCTGGGACTCAACAACCATATGTGGAACCAGAGAGGGACGCAGGCGCCCGAGGACAAGACGCCAGAAACGGAATGACCAAGTGAGTGGACCTGATAACCTCGGCCTTGATTCCCCATCTCCAGGGGTCAGTGGAACATGGGGTCATTTGCTACTTTCAGGACACTGCCGAGAAAATTGACCCCATGACTTTCTGGCCCTCCAGGTAGCCAGAATTGGATTTGTTTACAAATTCTCAGTCAATCCCTCCCTCTCTCTGGACCGTGGTGGTGGGGAATGGGTTGGGGGTATGGGTATGGTGGTGGTTTTTTTTTTTTTTTTTTTGCTGTACGCGGGCCTCTCACTGTTGTGGCCTCTCCCGTTGCGGAGCGCAGGCTCGTGACGCGCAGGCTCAGCGGCCATGACTCACGGGCCTAACCGCTCCAAGGCATGTGGGATCTTCCCGGACCGGGGCACGAACCCGTGTCCTCTGCATCGGCAGGCGGACTCTCAACCACTGCACCACCAGGGAAGCCCCATGGGTATGGTGTTTTAATTGTAATAAATATTTATTGAATGCTTTGACAGCACCATTGTCCTCTGGGAGACCTCTGCCTGGCCATCTGTCAGGATAAAAACGTAGCTGCTCTTGCCATGATAGGGACAGGAGCCAAACAGTTGCGCACGTTTGCTTTCATTTCATTGGTCAGGATGTAGTCACATGGCCCATCTCCGGCTGCAAAGGAAGCTGGGAAATGTAGTCCTCTGATGGGTCACGTGCTTTGCCAGAAGTGTTGGTTCTAATGCCAGAGAAGGTGGAGAGAAAAGACATTGTGAGTACATTTAGCTGTTTCTGTTGCAGCCCTTTTTGGGGGAAGCGGGGGTCTGCTTTGATGCTCCCACCAAGGCTGGGCTCTGATCACACTGTGTAATCTTCAGCAAGTGCCTTCACCTCTCCGAGCCTCTGCTTTCTTATCTGAGAAATGGGTTTATGAGGCGATTGTTCCAAGGTCATCAGCAGATCGTGTGCGATAACAGTGAAATACCAGGGACAGTGTAAGTGCTCATTAACTTTGTGCCCGGTATGAAGGGGATTAATCTTTTTCAGGGTCTCAGACCTTTTGAGAATGAGAATAGAATTAATATTTGTTGAGCACTCACCGTTTATCCGTCTTGGAGGCTTTAAATCTAAACCTTTTTTTTTTTTTTTTTAATTTTTGGACTCACTGCACGGTATGCGGAATCTCCCTGACCAGGGATCTCCCCGGCCAGGGAATCGAACCCGCGCCTCCTGCAGTGGAAGCGCAGTCTTAACCACTGGACCATCTAAACGTATTTTAATCCTCAAAAATGACCCCCCCCCAACGGTAGAAGCTTCTGTTGCTGGTCCCCATTTTACAGATGGGGAAAACTGAGGCAGAGAGAGGTGAATTCTGGTCCCCAAAGTCACACAGATGGGAAGTGGGGAGATTGCAATGAAGTAGTCGGATTTCCAAGGGAGGGAATGAAAGCCAGCCCAGGAAGGGCTATGTGGGCCAGGTGATCCGGGAAGCTGCAGGCCTCCTCTCGCCCAACAGCGTGATTTGAACACTGACTTAGCATGCCCTTTCCTCCTCCACCAGCCACCCCAAAGGGCGGGCCTGGTGTGAGTCACCCAGACTGTCACGCAGCACTTACTATTTTAGTCGCTGACTCAGATTTTGTCGAAGGTCTGCTTCCGGCTTCCCTGCCATGACATGAAACTTGGGGAGATTGGATTCTCCGGGTGGGGTTGTGGAAACAGTTTCTTTTCTTTTCTTTTTGGCCGCTCTGGTGTGGCTTGCGGATCTTATTTCCCCGACCAGGGAACGAACCTGGGCCACAGCAGTGAAAACGCCAAGTCTCAACCATTCGACCACCAGGGAATTCCCAAACAGACGGCTTCGGATCACTAAGGCTAGAGTCAGCTGCAGTTAACAGGCCATTTTTGCAGTTGACCAATATTTATTGAGCTCCTACTGTGTGCCAGGATTGTCCCAGACACTGGGGTGCAGTGGGCGCGAAGACAGATGTGAACCATCCCCTGCTCTCTTTTCAATCGCAGGTAGAGGTGGAGGGAAGGGAGTGGTGAATGAATCATCAAATGAGGAAGCAAGATAATTTCAGAAACTGAGGAGACTTCAGAAGAAATAAACTAGGCATGCACGGTGATGGGGTGCCTCAGGAGGAAGAACTTTGGCCCAGGTGGCCAGGAAGGCCTCTCTGAGGAGGTGGCATTACAGCCGAGACCTGGAGGAAAAGCTTGGGAAGGAAGGGTTAGATCTTCTGGGCAGAGGAAACAGGCAGTGCAAAGGCCCTGGGGCAGGACCGTGCCTGCGTTGTTGCATGAACAGCAAAGATGGGCAGAGTGAGTGAGGAGGAGAGAGGGTGGTGAGGACCGGGAGGGGGAGGGGACGAGGCAGGTCGTGCAGGGCCTTGTGGGTTTCAGGGAGGACTTGGGCTTTTACCCCCAGGGAGGTGGGACCATGGAGGGCTGTGGGCAGAGGAGGGGCGGGGCCTGACTCAGGTGTTCATGGGCGACCTCTGGCCGGGGCGGGGAGGGCAGACTGGGGAGCAAGGATGGAAGCTGGGAGCCCAGAGGGGACTGGTCCAGGCCAGTGAGGATGGGGGCTGGACCGGGTGGAGGCAGAGGAGGGAGAAGTGGGCCCATTCAGAATGTGAGCCCCTATTTCATCCCTGAGATGTTGTGAGTCGCAAGTCACAGCCCTTTTCTGGGCCTCATCTTTCTCACCTGTACCATGGACATAGTGACCTCCAGTCTGGAACTCCAGTACCTACATGTCCCTGTGTCAACCCAGTATATTTATCTATTTTTATAAATTTATTTATTTATTTATTTAAAATTTTTGGCTGCATTGGGTCTTCGTTGCCGCGCATGGGCTTTCTCTAGTTGCGGCGAGCGGGGGCTACTCTTCATTGCAGTGCACAGGCTTCTCATTGCGGTGGCTTCTCTTGTTGCAGAGCATAGGCTCTAGGCGTTCAGTAGTTGTGGCTCGTGAGCTCTAGAGCACAGGCTCAGTAATTGTGGCGCACGGGCTTAGTTGCTCCGCGGCATGTGGGATCTTCCTGGACCAGGGTTCAAACCCGTGTCCCCTGCATTGGCAGGCATATTCTTTCTTAACCACTGTACCACCAGAGAAGTCCCCAACCCCGTATATTTAAAGGATGATCATTTTGAAATCCCTGGGCTAAGGTCTTTACGTGCTGGATGAACACACTTAATCCTCTCAACAGCCCCAGGAGCTAGAAACAATGCTCCCAATTTACAGATGAGGAAACTGAGGCCAGGAGGGGTGACGTCATTTATCCAAGGTCACACAGCTTATAAGTAGCCTTCTGGGGCAGGAGAAGGAGCCAGGCATCTCTCTACTGGATTCTAGCCCATATGGAGACTCTCCAGCCTGTTAATTGATGACCTCCGTTTTTTATTTTTATTTTATTTTATTTTTTGGCTGTGCTGCACAGCATGTGGGATCTTAGTTCCCCAACCAGGGATCGAACCGGTGCCCCCTGCACTGGAAGTGCAGAGTCTTAACCACTGGACTGCCAGGGAAGTCCCTAGATTTTTAAAATTCTTTGAAATATTCCTGTTCATTTTGTTACTTGTTAATTTGTGGCTTCTTCACTACACCCTGCCCACCCTGAGAGAGCTGGGGGCCCATGTGTCTTGGTCACTGCAGTATTTTCAGAACCCAGCACAGGATGTGGCACACAATAACTGTTCAGTAAAGTAAATCCTTCTGACAAACAATTAGTGAGCACCTACTGTGTGTAGAACATGCTGGGTGCCCTGGACACAGAGCTGGTCCCTGCCCCGATGGAGCTCACTGGGCAGTGAGTGGAGAGGACATGGATTTCTCCATCCATTTAGCCAACCAACATTTATTGAGCTCCTACTGTGTGCAGGCCCTTGGGCACAGGGATGACTGAGTAGTCACCCTCTCAGGTGACCTGAGACACCCCCATTCTGTCCTCTCAGGGCTCACTGTCCAGTGCCAGAGACAGAATTATGGGGAGATCAGGCCTGTGATGAAGTGTACGGGGCTGTGGAGGCCCAAAGGGGACCCTTGACCAGCCTTGGGGGAATTAAGAGAATCTTCTGGAAGGAGGAAGTAAGCTGACACCAGAGGCCTAAGTCGGAATGAGCCATTGGTGGGGAAAAGTGTCCCTGGGGATGGGCACAGCATGGGCAAAGGCCTGGAGGGGAGACCACGTAGGGAAGGGCAACTTCACACACGGCCACAATTCCTGCTGCCCCAGCGCCCCCTGGTGGCAGCCATCACCTCGGAGGCCAGCCTATCCCACATGGCCCCGTGGGCTTGGGGTATTTCCTGGAGAAGTCCCATGCCCCCTCTTGGCCAAACAGCCTTAAAGAAAAATAGGGGGAAATTTTTTGAAAAGTTTCCCCTTTTTTCTTTATATATTTTAGATTGTGGCCTTTTTTTTCTTGGCCACGAGGCATGGCACCTGGGATCTTAATTCCCTGACCAGGGATGGAACCCGGGCCCTTGGCAATGGGAGCACAGAGTTCCTACCACTAGACCACCAAAGGAATGCCCTAAAATCCGTTTTAAATTGCACTTCTCCAATCTTCTCCTCTGCTCTGACTTACGTTATATAAGATAATAATAATAACAAGCACAAACACTTCGATAAAACTTACCATGGGCCAAGGATTGCTCTAAGAGCTTTAGTGTAATCCAGACCACATCCTTACAATACCCTTAAGAGGTGGATTTCATTATTCCCATTTTACATATGAGGAAACAGGCTCAGAGAGGTTAAGTAATCTGGCCAAGGTCACACAGCCTATAAGGAACAGAGATTCTAATGAAAAATATAACATGAATTTTTTTTGTTATGAGAATTATGTTATTTTTTAAGTGTACACTTCAGTGGTTTTTAGTATATTTCACTATATTGTGCAATCATCACCACTATGTAATTCCAGAACATTATCATCACTCCAAAAAGAAGCCAAGTCCCCATTAGCAGTCACTGGGCATTCCCCTCCTCAGCCCCTGGCAATCACAAATCTGCTTTCTATCTCTGTGGATTTACCCATTCTGGACGTTTCATATAAATGGGATCACACACTATGTGGCCTTTGGCGTCTGGCTTCTTTTATTCAGCAGAACATAAACTTGCATTCCTAGGCCACTCCCATTATCGGGAGCACTGGTCACCACTCTGTGTGTCCTCATTCTTTTTCATGGCTGCATAGTATTCCACCTCCAGAGAGCCCCTTCATAACCAGTATGAGAAACACCCTTGGAACCTGCATTGCTAGAGCAGAGGGGTGCCTAGGGGTCAGTTAGGCAATCCACTGCAAAGCAGAACAAAACTATGAGAAATCCTACTTTTATTTTTATTTTCTGGTTGCACCATATATACCTGGTGTGCCCAGGCTCTCGGGTCAGTGAGATTATCAATCAACAAACACACATCTGGGCAGAGTTGTTTGCCAGGGTGCTGGTGTGGAGGTTTGCAGATGGCCCGCGATGAGGCAGTGAGCGTCTGTTTATTCTCTTTCTTCTAGAAGGATCTGCTTCCTACCAGAGCCTGGCGCTTGTGCTGGGCCTTTGCCAGGGGTAGTTGTGACACTGGAGCTCAAGGTTACCCTGACCCAGACCCCGGCCAGGCAGGGCCTCGGGAAACTGAAAGTCCAGTGGAGCCAGAAGGAGGAAGTTTCTGCAGGCTCTGCAGCCGACACCCACCTCCACCCCCTACTCCTTTGCCCATGCTAATAAAGGGCCTTCTGAAAGGTAGGGTCAGCCCTGAGAAGGGCCAGTGTGGGATTTTTCCTGCAGCGTTTGCTCCAGTATCAGCCCTCTTTCCTCCCAAGGCTGCAGAAACTGCCCTGGTCAAGGTCATGGGTACCTTTGAGTTGTTAAGTCCAGAGGTCACTTCTCTGTCCTCCTCCCCCTCTCGGAGGCGTCTGACCGGGCCAGTCGGCCTCCTTCTAAGAACTGCATTGTCACATGGTCCCCGGGCCCCATACTCCTCCTCCCTCCCGCCTCGCTCTCCCTCCCACCCACTTACCCACCCACCCACCCACCCACCCACCTCTCCCGGACCCCCTCGGGCTTCTCCCCTACCCCACCCCACCCCTCCCTGGCGGCCTCGTCTATGCCCTCAGCCCTGTCTCCAGCTCGGACCTCCTCTGAGCTCCAGACTCAGGGTGCAGCTGCCCCTCTACGTCTCCACTTGGGAGGTTCACGGGGGTCTCACATTCAACACCGCCACGCGGTGTCTGACCATCCTCGCTAACCTGCTCCTCCCACGTCTCATCTTTGCTGACGGAAGCTCCGTACTGGCAGTTGCTCGGCGAGAACCTGGGAGTCACCCTAGACTGACCTGTCAGCCAGTCCTGTTTCTGCGTTCAAAAAACTGTGCAGAACCCACCCACTTCTCTCCCCTCCTCTGCCCCCACCTGGACCAGCGCTGTCACCTGTACCCTGGTCCCTGGGCTCCCATCCTCGTCCCTACAGCCTGTCCTCCCTGAAGCAGCCACCAGAGGGAGACCGTGAGCAGCTGAGTCAGGCCCCGCCCCCTCCTCTGCCCAAGGCCCTCCAGGGCTCCCACCTCTTTTTTTTTTTTTTTTTTTGCGGTACGCAGGCCTCTCACTGTTGTGGCCGCTCCCGTTGCGGAGCACAGGCTCCGGACGCGCAGGCTCAGCGGCCATGGCTCACGGGCCCAGCCGCTCCGTGGCATGTGGGATCCTCCCGGACCGGGGCACGAACCCGTGTCCCCTGCATCGGCAGGCGGACTCTCAACCACTGCGCCACCAGGGAAGCCCGCTTCCACCTCTTTTGCGGTAAAAGCCCAAGTCATCCCTGTGGCCCACAAGGCCCTGCACGACCTGCCCCGTCCCCTCCCTGCCCTCACCTCCTCCCTCTCTCCCCCTCGCTCACTCTGCTCCAGACACATGGGCCTCCTCGCTGTTCTTCCAACACTCCAGGCATGGTTCTGCCTCAGGGCCTTTGCACGTGCTGTGCCCGCTGCATGGTGTCTTTCCTCCAGATTCCTCCATAGCTCCCTCTCTCACTTCCTCCAGATCTTTGCTCAAATGTCATTCTCTCAAGGGAGGCTTCTTTGAGCCCCCATTTAAAATTCATTTACAGTAGCACCCACCAATGCCCCTGACTCTGTTTTATTTTTTTATTTTTTTTAAGATTCATTTATTTATTTGTTTCGTTGGTTGGTTGTTCTGGGTCTTAATTGGGGCACGTGGGTTCCTTTGTTGTGGCAGGTGGGCTTCTTAGTTGCAGCATGCAAACTCTTAGTTGTGGCATGCATGTAGGATCTAGTTCCTTGACCAGGGATCGAACCCAGGCCCCCTGCATTGGGACCGCGGAGTCTTATCCACTGCGCCACTAGGGAAGTCCTGCTCTATTGTTTCAAAACACTTAGCACTTTTGGACAAATATAAGTCACTTATTCATTGCACACTTTGTTACTGGCCTTCTTCGCGAGGACACGAACTTTGTCTGACTTCACTGCTGGATCTTGGGACTGGCACACAGTAGGCGCTCAATAAATGAACAGGCATACCTTGTTGTATTGTGTGTCACTTTATTGCCCTCTGCAGATATTGCATTTTTTCCATATTGAAGGTCTGTGGCAACTCTGTGTCAAGCAAGTCTATCGGCGCCATTTTTCCAACAGCATTTGCTGCCTTCATATCTCTGTGTCACATTTTGGTAATCCTTGCAAAATTTCAAACATTGTCATTGTGAATATATTTGCTACGATGATCTGTGATCAGTGTTCTTTGACATTACTGTTGTAATTGTTTTGGGGCACCATGTAAGATGGTGAACTTAATTGATAAATGTGGTGTGTTCTGACCGCCCCACCCACTGGGTGTTCCCCCATCTCTCCCCATCTCCTTGGGCCTCCTTATCCCCTGAGACACAACCATACTGACATTAGATCCGTTAGTAACCCTACAATGGCCTCTAGGTATTCCAGTGAAAGGAGGAATCACACGTTTCTTTAAATCAAAAGCTAGAAATGAGGGACTTCCCTGGTAGCGCAGTGGTTAAGAATTTGCCTGCTAATGCAGGGGATATGGGTTCGATCCCTGGTCCGGGAAGATCCCACATGCCGCGGAGCAACTAAGCCCATGCGCCACAACTGCTGAGCTCGCGAGCCACAACTACTGAAGCCCGCGTGCCTAGGGCCCGCGCACCGCAGTGAAGAGTAGCCCCCGCTCGCCGCAGCTAGAGAAAGCCCGCGGGCAGCAATGAAGACCCAAAATAAATAAATAAATTTTTTAAAAGAGCTAGAAATGATTAATCTTAGTGAGGAAGGCATGTCGAAAGCTGAGACAGGCCAACAGCTGGGCCTCTTGCTACAAATAATTAGCCAAGCCGTGAATGTAAAGGAAACGTTCCTGAAGGAAATTAAAAGTGCTACTCCAGTGAACACGTGAACGATAACAGAGTGAAAGAGCCTCCCTGCTGATAGGGTAGAAGTTTTCGTGGTCTGGATAGAAGATCAAACCAGCCAGAACATTCCGTTAAGTCAAAGCCTCATCCAGCGCAAGGCCCTAACTCTCTTCAGTCCTTTGAAGGCTGAGAGAGGTGAGGAAGCTGCAGAAGAAAAGTGTGAGGCCAGCCGAGCTGTGTTCATGAGGTTTAAGGAAAGAAGCCGTTTCCATGACATCAAAGTGCAAGGGGAAGCAGCAAGTGCTGGTGTAGAAGCTGCAGCAAGTTCTCCAGGAGATCTAGTTAAGACCATTCAGGAAGGTGGCTACACTAAGCAGATGTTCAGTGTGGGTAAAACAGCCTTCTATTCTTGGAAGAAGATGTCATCTAGGACTTCCATAGCTAGACAGGCGAGGTCAATGCCTGGCTTCCAAGCTTCAAAGGTCGGGCTGGCTCTCTTGTTAGGGATGTCAGCTAACAAGATGCAGCTGGTGACTTTCAGTGGAAGCCAACGCTCATTTACCATTCCCCAAATCCTAGGGCCCTTTAGAATTATGCCCAATCTACTCTACCTGTGCTCTGTAAATAGAACAACAAAGCCTGGATGACAGCACATCTGCTGACAACACGGTTTACTGAGTATTTTAAGCCCACTGTTGAGACCTACTGCTGAGAAAAAAAGGTTCCTTTCAAAATATTACTGCTCATTGACAATACACCTGGTCACCCAAGAGCTCTGATGGCGATGGTCAAGGAGATTCCTGTTGTTTCCATGCCTGCTAACATAACATCCATTTTGCAGCCCACGGATCAAGGAATCATTTCAACTTTCAAGTCTCATTCTTTAAGAAATACATTTTGTAAGGCTATAGCTGCCATAGATAGTGATTCCTCTGAAGTCAGTTGGAAACATTCTGGAAAGGATTCACCATTCTACATGCCATTAAGAACATTCATGAGGACTTCCCTGGTGGTCCAGTGGTTAAGACTCCGTGCTTCCACTGCAGGGGGCATGGGTTCGATCCGCGGTTGGGGAAGTTCCACATACCTCAAGACACAGCCAAAAAAAAAAAGAAAAGAAAAGAAAATTCATGATTTGTGGGAAGAGGTCAAATATCAACACTAACAGGAATTTGGGAGAAGTTGATTCCAACCCTCATGGATGACTTTGAGGGGTTCAAAACTTCAGTGGAGGAAGTCACTGCAGATGCTGTGGAAACAGCAAGAGAACTAGAATTAGAAGTGGAGTCTGAAGATGGGACAACTGCTGAAATCTCAGGATAAAACTTTCACAGGTGAGGAGTTGCTTCTTATGGATGAGCAAAGAGAGTGGTTTCTGGAGATGGAAGCTACCCCTGGTGAAGGCGCTGTGACGATTGTTGCAATGACAACAAAGGATTTAGGATATGACAGAAACTTAGTTGATAAAGCAGCGGCAGGGTTTGAGGGGATTGACTTCAGTTTTGAAAGAAGTTCTGCTGCAGGTAAAATGCTATCAAATAGCACAGCACGCTACAGAGAAATGGTTCATAAAAGGAAGGGTCAGGGGCTTCCCTGGTGGCGCAGTGGTTGAGAGTCCGCCTGCCGATGCAGGGGACACGGATTCGTGTCCCAGTCTGGGAGGATCCCACATGCCGCGGAGCTGCTGGGCCCATGAGCCATGGCTGCTGAGCCTGCGCGTCCGGAGCCTGCGCTCCGCAGCGGGAGAGGCCACGGCAGTGAGAGGCCCGCGTACCGCAAAAAAAAAAGGAAGAGTCAATTGATGCAGCAAAGTTCACTGTTGTCTTATTTTAAGAAATCGCGGCAGCCACCCCAGCCGTCAGCAACCATCACCCTGATCAGTCAGCAGCCATAGAGGCCAGACCCTCCACCAGCAAAAAGATTACGACTTGCTGAAGGCGCAATGATTAGCATTTTTTAGCAAGAACGTAATTTGTTTTTTCTTTTTTTTTTTTTTTTTTGCGGTCCGCGGGCCTCTCACTGTTGTGGCCTCTCCCGTTGCGGAGCACAGGCTCCAGACGCGCAGGCTCAGCGGCCATGGCTCATGGGCCCAGCCGCTCCGCGGCATGTGGGATCCTCCCAGACTGGGACACGAATCCGTGTCCCCTGCATCGGCAGGCGGACTCTCAACCACTGCGGCACCAGGGAAGCCCAAGAACGTAATTTTAAATGAAGGTATGCACCTTTTTTTTTTTTTTTTTTTGCTGTATGTGGGCCTCTCACTGTTGTGGCCTCTCCCGTGGCGGAGCACAGGCTCCGGACGCACAGGCTCAGCGGCCATGGCTCACGGGCCCAGCCGCTCTGCGGCATGTGGAATCCTCCCGGACCAGAGCACGAACTCCTGTCCCCTGCCTCGGCAGGTGGACTCTCAACCACTGCACCACCAGGGAAGCCCAGGTATGTACATTTTTAAAAGACATAATGCTGTGGTACACTTAGACTACAGTGTAGCGTAAACATAATTTATATGCACTGGGAAACCCCAAAATTCATGTCATTCACTTTATTCCGATATTCACTTTATTGCCATGGACTGGACCTGAACCCACTGTATCTCTGAGGTCTGCCTGAATCTGAATTATCGCATAAGTCTGTTTTTATCTTTAAAACAACCTCTTTTTTAAATTATTTATTTATTTTTTTTGGAGTATGGTTGCTTTACAGTGTGTTATTTTCTGGTGTACAGCAAAGTGATTCAGTTATATATACGTATGTGTATATATATATATTTCACATTCTTTTCCATTATGGTTTATTACAGAATATTGAATCTAGTTCCCTGTGCTATACAGTAGGTCCTTGTTGGTTATCTATTTTATATCTGCTAATCCCAAACTCTTGATTTATCCCTCCCCCACTCCCTTTCCCCTTTGGTAATCATAAATTTGTTTTCTATGTCTGTGAGTCTGTTTCTGTTTTGTAAATAAGTTCATTTGTATCATTTTTTTTTAGATTCCACATATAAGCGGTATCATATGATATTTGTCTTTCTCTGTTTGACTTACTTCACTCAGTATGACAATCTCTAGGTCCAACCATGTTGCTGCAAATGGCACTATTTCATTCTTTTTCATGGCTGAGTAATATTCCATTGTGTGCATACATATATATTTATTATTTATTTATTTATATATGACATCTTTATCCATTCATCTGTCGATGGATACTCAGGTTGCTTCCATGTCTTGACAATTGTAAATAGTGCTGCTATAAACATTGGGGTGCATGTATCTTTTTGAATTAGAGTTTTCTCCATACATATGCCCAGGAGTGGGATTGCAGGATCATATGGTAGTTCTGTTTTTAGTTTTTTAAATTAATTAATTAATTAATTAATTTATTTATTTTTGGGTGCGTTGGGTCTTCATTGCTGTGTGTGGGTTTTCTCTAGTTGCGGCAAGCAGGGTCTACTCTTCATTGTGGTGTGAGGGCTTCTCATTGTGCTGGCTTCTCTTGTTGCACAGCACGGTCTCTAGGTGTGCAGGCTTCCTTAGTTGTGGCACATGGGCTCAGTAGTTGTGGCTCGCAGGCTCTAGAGCGCAGGCTCAGTAGTTGTGGTGCACAGGCTTAGTTGCTCCGCAGCATGTGGGATCTTCCTGGACCAGGGCTTGAACCCATGTGCCCTGCATTGGCAGGCGGAGTCTTAACCACTGCGCCACCACGGAAGCCCTGTTTTTAGTTTTTTTAAGGAACCTCCATACACTCGTCTACAGTAGCTGCACCAATTTATACTCCCACCAACAGTGCAGGAGGGTTCCCTTTTCTCCACACCCTCTCCAGCATTTGTTATTTGTAGACTTTTTAATGATGGCCATTCTGAACAGTGTGGGGTGATACCTCGTAGTTTTGATTTGCATTTCTCTAATAATTAGTGACGTTGAGCATCTTTTCATGTGCCTATTGTCCATCTGTATGTGTTCTTTGGAGAAATGTTTATTTAGGTCTTCTGCCCATTTTTCACTTGGGCTCTTTGTTTTTTTGTTATTGAGTTGTATGAGCTGTTTGTATATTTTGGAAATTAAGCCCTTGTCAGTCGCATGGTTTGCAAATATTTTCTTGCAGTCCCCACGTAGGTCGTCTTTTCGTTTTGTTTTGGTTTCCTTTGCTGTGCAAAACAACCTCTTGATTCCATGTTCCCTTCTTGCCTGTGGGTGAATGGTTCCATTCATTCATTCTGCCATCCACTCATTCATTTACTGAACAGTGTGCATTGACACCTACTGTATGCCAGGGACGGTTTCAAATCAGGGGACATACTGTTGATTAAAGCAGACCCTGTTCCTACCCTCTTGGGGCTCACAGATCCGTGGGGGAGACATTAGACTAGGCGGTTACAACCGAGGTGGTCCGGGGTGTGATGGGGGATGGTAGGGGGAGGGGAGAGCGGCTGTGGGAGGCTTCCTGGAAGGCATCACTCCAGGGAGAAAGGGTAGTCCAGGTGGGGAGGGGGGAGACACAGCCCAAGGGGTGGGAGGAGCCAGTGTGATCCCACCCTCGTGCAAGACCTGTCCCCCCACCTCCCCCAGAACAGGATGCTTCCTTTATTCGTGGGGACCCAGAAGATACTGCGATGAGCATTTGATGCCACCAGGGGGCGCCGTCGGACAACAGTTCCTGCCTCTCCTCCTCCACCACCACCCCACCCCCCACCCCGGGCTGGCGACGGCCTTCCTCCTAAGAGAGCCCAGAGGGGCAGGACCCCCAGAGAGTGCCAAGTTCCAGGCCATGCCAAAGGCCTCTCTCCCTGATTACAGCCTCCGTAAATAACAACAACCGCAGCCGTATAAATATAAACACCATTAACTGGGTGTTTAGAAATCCTTCAGTCGAATGCTGTTGGGAACCAGAGCCCAGAGAGGGCAGACAACTGCCTTAGGTCACACAGCAAGTCCTACCCCTGCCTGGCCTACACAGTGTCTCCTCCCAACCCCAAATGCCCCTGGGTGGGGATCTTTATTTTTAACCTGGTCAGTGGACACCGCCTTTTTATAGCCCTGGGAGGCGCCCAGGGTTTCCAATTTCCAAAGGAAGTTTTTAAAAAAATTGTTCCCTTCCCAAGAAAAGGAACTGCCTGACCTCTCAGAGGGTCCTGGCCCAATCTCTTATTTTCCCTGAGGCTCCCCGGGGTCCCTCAGACCCCTCACCAGGTGCTATGCCCATTCCCACCCCTTGCTGGGTCTTAGAGTCCCCTTCTGTCATTTGGGGCCATCATGCTCTCTGGCAGCCTCCTGAGGATTCCCAAACTTTGCTTACCTGTCTAACTGTCCTCAGCATCTTTACTGGCCATCTGCCCTCTTGTTTACTTAATTTCTTTCCTATTCATTGAGTCCTTTATTTTTAAAATATTTATGTATGTATTTATTTTGGCTGCACTAGCTCTTAGTTGCGGCATGCAGGATCTAGTTCCCTGACCAGGGATCAAACCCGGGCCCCTTGCATTGGGAGCACGGAGTCTTACCCACTGGACCACCAGGGAAGTCCCTCCTTGAGTCCTTTAATATTTTTCTTTAAAGAGGTTTAAAAAACAGCTCTTCCCCACCCCCCGCCCTGGAATTAGATACTGGTGAGGGTTGCAAAACCTTGAGATTATACTGAAGCCACTATGTACGCTTTAAAATGATCCATTTTATCTCAGAAAAAGATTGTAAAAAATACGAACTCGTCTTTATTTTTAAACTTGGGTCATTTTCAGGATTAACATCTGTGAACTCACATGTTGGGAGCAGGGGGCCTAGCGACGCTTTGTTCCTCAAGACACATTCAAATAAATACATAACTACTTAAATTTTTTTAAAGTTCATCTGTGTATGGGACTTCCCTGGTGGTCCAGTGGGTAAGACTCTGCACTCCCAATGCAGGGGGCCAGGGTTCAATCCCTGGTCGGGGAACTAGATCCTGCATGCCGCAACTAAGACCCAGTACAGCCAAAATAAATAAATAATAAGTAAATAAATATGTTTTAAAAGGCTCATCTGTGTATCATATGTATAAATGAGTGTGCAGGCAGTAGGTGCCTATAACTATGACAGCTACACTGAACATTTACCGTGTGCCAGGATGTTTTCAGGGGTGAACTCATTTAATTCTTCATACAGTGCTGGTAGGAAGCTGCTACCATCAACACCATTTTACAGAGAGGAAACTGAGGCTCAGAGAGGGGAAGTGACATTCCCAAGGTCACGTGGCCTCTGTCCTAAAGCACCACGCCACACTGTCCAATGAGCATGTTCATTCTGAGTGAGGAAACTGGACTAAATCGGAGGATTGATTGCAAGGTGGTGACCCCGGGGCAGAATCTGGAGCCCCACCTCATCTCCACCAGCACATGTGTTTCATTCAATTCTATTAAACTTTTTAAAGAACCAGCTTTTGGTTTCATTGGTTTTTCTCTATTGCTTGCCCATTTCTATTTTATTGATTTCCACTCTTTATTCTTTGGGCTTAATTTGTGCTGATTTTTCTAGCTTCCTAAGGTGAAACTTTAGATCAGGCATTGGCATGCTTTTGCTGTAAAGGGCTAAACAGTAAATATTTTAGGCTTTGGGGGCCAGATGGTCTCTGTTGCAATGCAATTCTGCCATTGCAGCATGAAAGCAGCCACAGGGAAGGTGTAAGCACAGGAGTGTGGCTGGACTTGGCCCATGGGCCATAGTTTGCGGATTTCGTTTTTCTTGTCTTCTAGTGCAAGCATTTAAAGCTATACATTGTCCTCTAAGCACTGCTTTAGCTGCACTGCACACATTTTTCATATGTTGTGTTGTATGCTCCATTCAAAGTACTTTCTAGTTTTGTTTGTGACTTCTTCGACTGAAGCTGGGTCACAGCTGCCTACCTGCCAGCTCACTCACCTGTGTTACCTGCCTGCCCTGAGTGGTGGCTGAGTTTAAGGCTCTTAGAAGTCAATGTTAAGCTACTTCAGCAACTCAAAGGCCTACCTTCCCTGGGACTGAAAGCCTTCTATTAGTCAACACATACTGATTGAGCTCCTACTATGTGCCAGGCATTTTCCTAAGTACCAGCTATACAGTGGTGAATGAGGCAGCTACAGTAGGGTTTCCACTGGGCCCTAGAGTCACCCCGAGTCAGGAACTCTGCTCCATTTCTCCACAGCCCGTTAAACAGCCCCACCATCCATCTACTTACTGGCTGTGGCCAAAAAACCTAGGAGTCATCTTAGACTTCTCTCCTTCCCCAAACCAATTCATCAAGTCTTGCCAGCCTTTCTCCAAAATGGATCTGAAATCTGTTCACTTCTGTCCATCCCACGACCTCTCTCTAATCCGTTCCTCCAGCGGTAGCCAGTGATCTCAAGGCTTAAATCAGGCCATGTCTCTCCTTGGTGTGAAACTCTGCCATTGCTGCCCATAGCCCTGAGGGTAAAACTCAAATTGCTCTTTAGGGCCTAAAGGCCCTGCACCATCTGCCTGTGTCCACCAGCTCCTCCTGCACTCCCCTCACTCACTCTGATCCAGCCACACAGGGTTCCTTGCTCTTCTTGGAACAAGTCACGTGAGTTCATTTATTCATTCAACAAATGCTTAATGAACTACTGTGAATCAGGCCCTCCTCTAGGTGCTGGGGACACAGTATGGAATGAGCTTGAGTAGTTGACATTCTAAGGAAGGGACATGATGAAAAAACAAGGAAGGAAACAAAGAAAAAGATGATGAGGACTTCCTCGGCAGTCCAGTGGTTAAGACTTCACGCTTCCAATACAGGGCGTGCAGGTTCGATCCCTGGTCGGGGAACTAAGATCCTGCGTGCTGCGTGGCGTGGTCAAGAAATAAATAAAATAAAATAGAATTTTTTTTTTTTAAAAGAAGATGATGACAGGTGTTAAGATTTTAAGGATTAAGAAGGAAGTACCCAGGAGGATGTGGTGGAGGCTGTCTGGGGCTGCGTTTTTAATGATGATCTGGGAGGGCTTCACGGAGGAGGTGACATCCGATGGAGACCTTTCATTGATGGGCTTTTAATAGAAGACATCAGGATTCAGGTCAGGGGGAGAGGGTTGCACTGGGGGATTTCAAATGTCCCGTCCGGTGTTGAGGGTCACTGTCTCTTTTGCAACCTACTAGAAACACAGGTGCTGGGGTCAGGGGAGGGAGCACTTCTCCCCCGCCTTGCAGGAGGGGTGGTGCTGCCTGCGTCTGGTCTGGGTCTTGCCTAACACATGTTGTGGCAACCACTGGGTGGAATCACCCTTTGTCCAGTCCTAACTGAATTTCCTGAAGGAATCCACACCCTCACCCTTTCTCCAGGGACACAGAGTTAGTGCCCTGCAGTGCCAGCCAAGTGCCACCTTCCCAGGAGCTGGTCATCTCAGCTTTTGGGCCTGTGATGTGAGCCCCTGAGCAGTGCTATCTTTAACCTCAGGCCGGGACGCTCTGCTCACTGTAAACACTGCTCAGATAACAGTCCTGGAATCCCACGGGGGCGACAGGCTCCGTGCATGGCAAAGCCATCGGGGCTGCTCCCAAGTGGTTAGGGGGGGACTGAAAGCCCCAGAGGCAAGAGGCATTCATTCATTCACTCACCACATGGGTCACTCAGTGGGGACCAACACAGACCCTCCCAGGGCTCCAGAAGGTCTGAGAAAGGCAAAAACCAAGTAGACAAGCCAATGAGTAGAAAGAACTTCAGGCCCTGATTTCAGTTCTGCAGAGGCAGGAAGTGGGGTAGGGAGTGACAGTGAGTAGGGGCAGTGGCTCCCACTTGTGGGGTGGGCTGCACACTTTGACACCCTCAATCTTGGGTCTCAGCCTTGACCCCGGTGAGCTCGGGCAAACGCCACTCCCTCTGAGCCCTGGTCTGCTCACCTATCAGCAAGGTGGGTCACCATCCTGGCTGTGTGGCCTTGGGCAGGCAACTGGCCTCTCTGAGCTTGTCTTGTCACTGGTAATGTGCAGGTAATCACTGACCCAGGCTGAGTCAGCCAGCACGACCCATTCCTGGGCTACTACGATTGGTCCAATTCCAGTGACCATCAGGACTGTGGCTGGCGTATACCATTCTGCCGGCTGCCACGGCGGGACCCAGGAGGAAGCAGATCATTCCTAAACTCTGAGCTGCTGCATCAGTCCTCACTGGAAACCTGCCTGAGCTTTAAGATGGCTTTCTCTGGAGAGTCTCAGGCAAAAGTCACAATTCTCAGGTGTGAGCCTTCAAAGAAAGCACGTGGCCCAGATCGGTTTCCCTCTTTGGCGACTCCCGACAAATACAATCTCTTAATAGCCTCAGTTTCCCCCATTTGCAAGATAGGAATAATGGTACTTATTTCCCAGGGCTGCTGTTGGCAGCCCACCCAAGCACACAGAATGGTGCCTGCCATCCAGTCAGGGCTCAATAAATGCTGCTGGTCTACATGTTTCCTGAGAGCATCTGCTGACTCAAAATCCACTCTTTCAGGGCAACAACCATATATTCACACCATAGCTGAGTGGGTGTTAGCTGGTAAGTGTGGTTGGGGCCCAGTGAAACCAGGAGTCAGAGAGACCACAGCATGGTCTCCCCACTGTCCCAGGAGCTAAGGACGCAGGGGAGATGACTGCCCTCAGGTATAGCTGGCTCAATCCTCCCCCCGCCTCCAAGGGGGCTCGAACCCTGCCTGGCACACAGTGGGCCCTCAGGAAACACTCAATGACCCACCACCAGGGCACTGCTGTTGGGGAGGGTTGACACTGTGAATGTGGGAGAAAAACAATTTAACCAGCGAGACGGCAGGACAAAGGGAGGGGTAGGGGCACATCAACTTCATGCACAGACCTCCTGGGCCAGAGGGTCCATGGGCTCCATTGGGGGTCTCTGCGAAGCAGGGCTGAGCTAGGGGCCTTCCTGTTTCCTGAGCCCTTCCTCGCCTTTCCTGAAGGTCAAGCCCTCTTTTCTGTGGCAACCCTCCTGAAAAGCAGGGCTTTTGACTAAGTCAGTGGGTTTTTTTTTTTCCCTGCAGTAATACATCTTCCTAATGCACTCTGACAAAGCCCCAGGACACAAACCGAAACTCGGGTGGGAGCCATTAGCCTTTACGTGGACCTTCTACACCTGGCGGCACCCTCTCCCTGCCTTCTCCCCCATCTAGCCCGTGCGGGACTGCCAGGCGGCCCTCTCCCCGTGTCATCCTTTTAACAACATCAGTAAGAGACTCGCAATGGACACTGCCTCGTTTCTTTATTCCGGCCTTTGGGAGGGACAGTGACAGCATTTCCCACCTTGACGGAAGGCGAAACCTGGTCTTTCCTTGTAAAGAAAGAATGTCCTAACTAACACTGCAAATCCAAACGAGACCTAGGTCCCTCGGTGGGGCGGGACATCCAGGGACCCGATGTGGCTTCTGGAGGCTTCCGTGTAGCTGCCCCTCGACAAGGCTGCGGGAGAGGCGCGGGGTGGGAACGACCTCTCTCCTGAGTCGGCGGGCAGCTGCTCCCGTCCTCTTCTGCTCTCCCAACATGCCAAGATCACTCTCCTGCTGGCAGCCGAGGCGGACGGAGGATGCCCCCGAGGGAATCTCGCTGGGGCGGGTTCTCTGGCAGGGGCGCTGGACGCCCCGAAGGATGGCAGACCAAGACTTTGTACCACCTTAGTTGGCAACCCACTCCCAGCATCCAGCGTCTCATCTAGCTGACTTAGTGGCTTAACGGTGTACTTGGCATTGTCTCAGGGTCACCTGGATCCAGTTCCCCAAGCAGCTAAAAAATGGCTACAGCCACTTGGGTTGCTCGCCACACACCTGTGCCCTCCGGTGTGATTTGTGAGGCAGAAGTGACCTGCAGTTTTAACTTGGAAATTGTGAAAAACAAAGCCCAAACCAACCACGCTAACTCTTGCTGGGTGGGAAGCGGCCGGCAAGCCCTGCTCCTTCAGTGTTTGGCCGGCTCCTCGTTTGGAAAATTACTTCTCCTTCTAGGGTGAACGGGAAGTCGGGCGGCCCAAGTAAAAGGCAAACGAGTGAAGTGTTCAGAAAGGTACCGTCACCC
The DNA here is from genome assembly GCF_039906515.1 of Pseudorca crassidens. NCBI lineage: Eukaryota > Metazoa > Chordata > Mammalia > Artiodactyla > Delphinidae > Pseudorca > Pseudorca crassidens. Next base: position 168,865,404 of record NC_090298.1, read on the forward strand.
TCGTTTTGGGGACTGATAGGCCGGGATGGCCCCTCCCTCCGTCAACTCTTCACACAACGAAGCTCACTCTCCTGCCGGCCGTGGCCATCTCAGGCACGACAAAACTCTCGCTGCGTCAAGTGAACTTAGCCCGACAAACCAAAATCTTACAAAAAAAAAAAAAAAAAGTATATGGCAGCAAAACCTCAGGACTCCTGAGCCACACCTGTAACCTGCCCGCTTAGTAAATAAACGGAACACCAAACCACAAAAGCTACGCAAAGGGCAGGCCGCCCCCCGCAGAGAGCCCGGCCCACAGCAGGGCGGAGGGAGCTGGTGCAAACGTGCTGTAGGGGGCGAGTCTCCCACTCCCCCTCCGCCCGGGGACCCCCAGTCCTAACACTGCACTGGGCGGCTGGGTCTATCCGGCCATGTAAGGGGCAGAGGCCTGACCCGACTCTCCGTTTCTTCTTGCATTTCTAGCAGGGGAGGATGGCGATGGCTTCAATCCCTCTGCCTCCGGGTCAGGAGACCCTCAGACCCTCAGAAACCCAGGCAGACAGGACTAAGGTGCGGGAGGTTGAGCGTCTTCTCCCTGTTGAGGATGGGCTCGCGCGCGCGGGCTCCTCGAGAAAGTCCTTTCTCCTAGCGCGTGATCCTGAAGGCTTCTAGCACCGACAGCTCGCTGACTCCTTTCCCCTCTCCCTGCGGAGGGGAGGGGGCCGTGGAGGCGGGAAAGCCCTTCCCCCATTCCAGCTACCGGAAGTGCTCCCCGACGGGGCAGGGACAGATGCAGGTCCCGCCTCTCCCAGGTTCTCCTCTGGGCCCTGTTAGTGCAGCTCGATGAAAGCCTCCAGCTCCTCGGGGATGAAGCCCTTGTAGGGGATCTTGTTCTTGTCCAGGGCGCGGGCCGCAAGGCACTGCAGGGTCACGTAGTTGAAAGGCTGAATGGTGCTCTTGGCTAGCAGCTTCTCGTCCAGCAGCTCGTAGGCTGTCTTCTTGAAGGCGTTGGTGGCGTCCATGTGGGCCCCCGCCTCGATCAGGGCGTTCATGATCCCCGGGCAGTTGTTCTGCGCCGCGATGTGCAGCGGGGTGTTGTTGTCAAAGTCCCGGCTGTCTGGGTCGGCCCCGCAGTCGAGCAGCACCTTGACCACCTGGAGGGAGGGGAACCTGCCCACCGGGTAGCGGCCCACGTTCGTGGTCTCCGCGTCCACGGCCATGTGCAGAGGAGTGAAGCCGTTCTTGCCGCGGGGGGCGCACTTGAGCAGCCGGTAGACCTTCTGGTGCTTCAGGTGCTCCTGGTCAGGCGTGCACTCCACTTTCTCCAGCAGGTAGAGCAGGTGGAGGATGATGGCCAGGGCCTTGGTGAACTGGGCCGAGTCCCCGGGCTCCTTGGGCAGCTGCAGAGCCCGCTCCACTTCCCGGACTCCTTTGCACAGCACCCCCATGAGGTCTGCAAAGCCGACTGGAGTGCCCAGGCTGCCCTTGGCCGAGCGGTCCTGGAGCACGTAGGAGAAAAGTTCGGCAAAGGAGAGGAAGCTGCTGGCGGTCATGGGGCTCAGAGGCTCGAGGTTGTTCTGCTGCATGTCTAGGGCGTACTTCCACAAGCGGATGCAGCGCTCGAAGTTGCCTGAGTCGGCGTACACCGCACCCCGGTACCGAATATAGTAGGAAGTGTCTGGGTGGGAGGGACCCAGGATGCGCTCTCGGATCAACAAGGCCTGCATGCGCATCTCATCCGGGTCGGTGATAAGCGCCTCCAATTCCTCGGCGGTGTTCACCTCCCTGGAATAGTCATAGGCGAGGACCAGCTGCGAGGGCTCGGGTTTGGGCAGATACGCGCCCCCCTGGTGACGAAGCTCCATGGCCCGTCTCCAGTGTTTCAGGGCCCCGAGCAGATCTCGCTTCTTATCCACGTAGGTGGCTCCCAGCAACTCCAAGGCTTCCACGGCGGCTTCCCGGCTGGTGGGGCAGCAGCTCTCGAACAATTCCTCACTCAGGGATTCCTCTGGGGAGGAGGTGCCGCAGCGGGCGCCCTGGGGCTGCGCGCACGCCACGCCGGCGGAGGGGCCTTCTCGGGCCAGCCCTGGCCTCGCTTCCTCCCCAGCGGGCTGCTCCTGGATGAGGTACTCCACGATGTTGGTGTGGCCCGTCACGCTGGCCGCCAGCAGCGGGGTCATGCCGTAGCCGTCCCGTTCCATGCGGGCGTTGCACCCGAGCAGCAGCTGCAGGATCTCCAGGCTGCCGGACTCGGCGCAGTCGTGCAGGGCCGTGTTGCCTTTGGCGCTGCGCCGGTTTACCTGGGCGCCCTGCTCTAGCAGGTAGCGGGCGATCTCGCGGTGACCCTTGTAACAGGAGATCATGAGGCACGTGTGACCGTGCCGGTTGGCCACCTCCAGGTCGGCCTGGTGCTCGCCCACCAAGTAGCGCACCACCTCCAGGTGCCCGTCGAAGCAGGCGGCGCGCAGGGGCGTCGAGTTGGTGCGCGTGGTGCGGTTCACCGAGGCCCCACGGCGCAGCAGGCTCCGCACCACGTCCAGGTGGCCGGCGGCCGAGGCGGCCCACAGCGGCGGAGCACCCTCGATGGTCTCGCCATCGAAGTGCACCGAGCCGCCCGCCTCCACGCTCGCGCCGCACCGGTCCACCAGGTACTCGACCACGTCCAAGTGGCCGTAACGGGCGGCGATGAGCAGCGGCGTCCCCCCGCTGGCCACCTCGCCCGTCAGCTCTTCCAGCTCCTCCCGGCTCCGGCCGCTGAGCAGCTTCTGAAGCAGCTGCAGCTTGCCGTCGCGGGCGGCGTTGTACACGGCGGTGTGGAGGTCCATGGTCCGGGCCTCCGCCAGGCCATGGGCCAGCCGCCGGGGTACTGGGGGACGGGGCGGGGGACAGCGGACTAGCGCCCGGAGGAACACGGGGCAACCTTCACCGTCTCCCCCGCCGCCATCTTAGGGGCTTCTGGGGCGGAACAAAATGGCTGCCGCGACCTGGTTCCATTGGAGGCTGGAAGGGTGCAGGGAAATGTAGTTCTCTAAGCCGGCACACTCCATGAAACAGAAAAGGAACGGTAAGGTACTAAAACTACAACTCCCAGAAGGCCGAGGGCCAGCGGCGGCGAAGTGGTATCACGATGCATGGCGGGAACGGCAGTTCCAATCACAGCCAATTGTGGCGGAAACTCCTCCCTCGAGGACTACCACTCCCGTCATGCAATGCTATCGCGATGGCTTGTGGGACCTGGGAAAGTTTGGCTACGTACTTCCTGTGGCTGTCACTGTACCGGAACCGACGGAAACGCAGACGCAGGCCAAGGGAGTACGTTCCGCAAAAGGCAGGGAGAGCGACTCGGAGCCAACCAGGAGCGAGAGCAAAGGCGAAGTCAGGCGAGTGGTCCGATTTGGGTTTCGCGAGGCCGAGCCGCTCACCGGCAGGGGGCGCTCGGGAGAGGCAGGAAGCGCTCGGGAGAGGCAGGAAAGTGGGGCGGGGTGGGGACGTTAGGAGAGCAGGGAGTACAGGTGGCCCTAAGGTTCAGTGTCCGGCGCTCGTTCACTTCTCATTCATTCGTTCATTCATTCACACACTCATATGTTTATTTGCCCACTCATTAATACCCTATTAAAAATTTAGTTTTCCTTCCTTCAACCCTCAACATCCTCAATACAAAATCTAAATTAATTTGCCTCAGCCCTTGGTCATTTGGCTGGGGAACTTCTCCAATATCATTGTGAGTAAACCTCTGGGGTTGGGGGCTTTGAGAATCTCAGTTACTTGCTCAAGGGCACAGGGCAAGTAAATGGCCTGGTCGGGATTTGAACCCAGGCAGAAGTGGCTACGTAATTTGCAGGGCCCAGTGCGATAGGAAAATGTAGAGCTCCTTGTCCAAAAGTGATGAAGAACTTCCCAACAAGGACAGCAGGGCATTAAACCAAGCGTGGGGCCCTTCTGAGCATGGGGTCCTGGGTGACTGCACACGTCGACACCTCCGTGAAGCCTGAGCCCCACCTCCAAAATCAGACCCTTACCCCCAACACTGTCTTGCCTCTAATTTGCTGCTGCCTGCTCCAGGGTTATTGAGGATTACTGGAAAGATGAAGGAGGTTGCTGTGTCCAGGAATGTTCGAGAAATGCATGGTGTTCTCTACCTCCCGACTTTTGTGTGTGCTGTTCCCTCTGCTTGGAATGCTGTTCCGTACCTTCTTCCCTTGGCTACATCTCGGGCCTTCTTCAGGCCTCAGCTGAGACTTCAGGTCTTCTTGGATGATTCCTTGACTTGGAGCTTACTGGGTGCCCTCCCTGGCACCACTGACGTTCTGCTTCGTGAATCTTAGAGAAATACTCTGTTCTAGTCAGTTCAGGGTGTTGTAACAAATACCACAGGCTGGGTGGCTATATTAGTCGGGATTCTCTGGAGAAACAGAACCCAGTAGGAGATAGGTAGACAGATAGATATGTTACTGAACTCAGGTTCAGCTGCTCGCCGTTCAAAAGCTAATACTCTAGTGGCAAATGTCAGTAGAAAGGAAAGATGCTTTATTCAGAAAAGCCAGCAATTTGGGGAGAAGGTGGACTCATGTCTGGAGACCAACTCCAGAGATTCTGCTCAGCCATGACAATTTTTAGAGGGAAAAAGGGGGAAATCTCAGTTAATCATTACGGTAGGATGTCAGCTTCTTTGTCCATTTTCCATTGTGTGCAGACTGCTGACTTCTCCTGATCTTATTTTGGATGGTGTCTTGCACGCGTGGTCCACCTGCCAATTTGCTATGGGGCAGCTGAGGTTAGAGAGTCAGTCATTCATTTTTTGTTGTTTTTTTAAGATAGATTTTATTCATTTTTAAAATTTTGTTTATTTTTGGCTGCGTTGGGTCTTTGTTGCTGCACATGGGCTTTCTCTAGTTGCAGCGAGCGGGGGGCTACTCTTCGTTGCGGTGCGTGGGCTGCTCATTGCGGTGGCTTCTCTTGTTGTGGATCACGGGCTCTAGGCGTGCGGGCTTCAGCAGTTGTGGCATGTGGGCTCAGTAGTTGTGGCTCGTGGGCTCTAGAGCGCAGGTTCAGTAGTTGTGGTGCACGGGCCTAGTTGCTCCGCGGCATGTGGGATCTTCCCGGACCAGGGCTGAAACCCGTGTCCCCAGCATTGGCAGGCGGATTTTTAACCACTGTGCCACTAGGGAAGCCCTAGTCAGTCATTCTTTAATCCTTCATTCTTACTCCTCCTAATCTAGGAAAGGAATCAACAGGTCAGGCAAGGCGTTATGTACACTTAGTAAAGCAAAAATCAGGAGTTAGAGTAAATGTTACCTAGTGATCTCATTTTTATGATTAAGGTTTAAAGGGAACAGAAATAGACAAACAGGAAAGGGGCCAAAGAGCTGCTTACAAATTCCCACTTGTCAGACATCATTCCATTTCTGTGGGATTAAGGGCAAAGGTCCATCTTCCGTAACTTCTTCATGCTGACATAGGACTCTGTGTTTTCAGAGTGAAAGATGTCGACATGGGTCTGCAGCATCACTTTGCTGACAATTTTAGTCTCCTGCTTACATATAGGGGCAGAGCAAGCTATAATTATTCTAATGCCCACACAGATATAGATTATTGTGAACAATAATGTTAATCCCATTCTTTCATCGGACATTGAGTCTGTGACTCTAGTGTCCTAATCGTTAACTGCTTGAGCCCGCTGTTTTGTGACTCAGGGAGGCCTGGGAGACTTCAGCTTTTCCACAGACAAGAGGCAGGGGACATAAAGGGGCCTTTGTGTTTGGGGAGGGCCCTGCAGGGTTCTGCTCAGTTCCATATCTATCTATCTATCTATATGTATATATGTGTGTGTGTGTATATATATATTAGGAATTAACTCATGTGATTATGGCATCTGGAAGTTCTATGATCTACCGTCTGTAATCTGGAGAACAAGCAAAGCTGGTGGTGTAATTCAGTCCAAGTCTGAAGGCCTGAGAACCAGGGGCTCTGATGTCTGAGGGCAGGAAATGTGGATGTCCCAGCTCAAGAAAAAAGAGAATTCACCCTTCCTCCACCTTCTTGTTTTATTCAGGCCTTCAGTGGATTGGATGATGCCCACATTGGTGGGGCTGATCTTCTTTTTCTTAGTCTACTGAATCACATGCTAACCTCTTCCAGAAACACCCTCATAGACACACCCAGAAATAATGTTTTACCTGCTACCTGGGCATCTCTTAGCCCAGTCAAGTTGACACATAAAATTAACCATCACAGTGGCTTAAACAAACAAACGTTTATTTCTTACAGTTCTGGAGGCTGGAAGTTCAAGATCAGGGTGGCAGCATGATCAGGTTCTGATGAGGACTCTCTTCCTGGTTTGTAGACAGCTGTCTTCTCAACTGTGTCCTCACATGGAGGAGAGAGAAGGAAAGAGAGAGAGAGAGCTGTGCTCCCTTCATCCCTTTATAAGGGCATCAGTCGCATCCTGAGGGCAGCACCGTCACAACCTCATCTAAACCTGATCATCTCCCAAGGCCCCAACTCCAAATACCATCCCGTTGAGGCTTAGTGCTTCAACATATCGGGTTTTTTTTGGTGGGGAGGTGAAACATTCCATCTGTAACATACTTTAAAATGACTTCCTGAGATTCAGGGCTTGTTAATGGAATTCCTGAATTGTTGAACATAAAAGAGGGAGAATTGAGGGAGCTCCAAGGAGCGGGAGGGGTGGGGGGGGACAGACCCTCTCCCACAGGCTTGGTGGGGCAAGTTTCTTTTGGAAGCAGGGGGGCATGCCTGAATGTGGGGACCAGAGGCAAAGGCAACTGGGAATGCCCCTTGATTCACACATGGTGCTTTGAGGATTTGAACCCAGGCTGTCTGTGCCCATAGCCACAGCACTGTGGGTCCTGATGAACTTATATACTTTACGTCATTGAGTGCACTTAGTTTTGACTGTTTCTGATTGCATAAATGTTATGTATTCTCATCAAGAAATACAAGCAAAGGAGAAAGAAAAATCGTGAAAACCCTTCCTAGCGTCCTGCAGCCAGAGACAAAACCGTCACTGATCTACAAGCACTTCTTTCGTTTTGCATCTTTCTGGTCACAAATCTGAATTTCTTCCACTCTTTTCTTCCACCTGCCAAGGTGTTGAAAAGAACACCTTCGATTAATAACAGCTCTTTCAGAGCTGTTATTATGAACAAACAAAAACCCACACCATGCTAAACATACGCATGGCTTTTAGTTAAATATGGTTCAGTTTTTTTTTGGTTCCTGAAACACAAAAGCATGGAAAAGTGATCATTTTGGGGATCAAGGAAATACAGGTATTATGCTACCTGCCTTTTGACAGTATAGCTTGAATATTTCCCATGGTACTCCCATGGTACTCAACAGGTACCATGTTTTAGATAGACAGTCTCCTGTTAGTAGACATTTATTGCATGCCCACTAGGTGCCAGGTACTGCTCTGGATACTAAAGCTACGATCGTGAACAAGAAAGACAAAATTCCCAACCGTGGCAGAGCTGACATTCTAATCACATTTTTTCCCTGATAGTATTTTTCATGGCTGTATAGTATTCCATGGTGTGGACTTGTGCCATGATTTATGTAGATAGACCCCATCTATTAAAACCTCCACTCTAGTGCACATGCTGGTAGCAAAATTTTTGTGTTTTCTTTATTTTTCTAGATTGGGGTAAAAGATACATAACATAAAATTAAGTGTACGGTTCCATGGCATTAAGTACATTCACATTGTTGGGCAACCATCCCCACCATCATCTCCAGAACTTTCTCATCTTCCCAGACTGAAACTCTGTCCCCATGAAACACTGACTCTCCATCCCCCTCCCCCAGCCCCTGTCCCCATCATCTACTTCCTGTGTCTATGGATGTGACTCCTCTAGGGACCTCCTGTGAGTAGGATCAGACTGTATATGTCCTTCTGTGTCTGGCTTCTTTCACTGAGCATCATGTCCTCCAGGTTCATCCATACTGTAGTTTCTTTCCTCTTTAAGCCACTATAGTTGTGGATTTTCTGACACACAATGGGAATGTGTCCTAACCGGCCCAATCTTAGGAGGGAGAGCTGGGGAGAAGAAGGCCGGAATTGGAATGAGGTTGGGGATAATTGATAGGGCAAGATAGCAGAGGAATTTGGGAGGGGCATCAGAAAGTGGGAGGAGCTCCCCTTGCACTCATCTACCTTCCAGAGAAAAGACTGAGAACAGGATGTGGGGATGGAAATGGGGAGATTTTGGGACCCCCACGTCATGGAGTGTCCCCAGCTGTGCTCCGCTGCAAGCAGAGTAAAGACACACACTCACAGCAAGTTCTAATTTCACTCGCCCAGGCTCCCAACTTCGATTAATAACAGCTCTTTCAGGGGCAAAAATCAGCCATGCTGATTTATATTCTAAGCACTTACTACCTCAGTCCTGTTCAGAATTCTCCCCTCCAGGCTGTGCTGAAGCCGGCATGCCCTAGCTTACAAGGGCCAAATTTTCTAGATTTTTGACAACCAGAGATTAAGCCCAGCCAGTACTGAACACTAAATTATAGAGATTTAACACTTAACAGATCATAAAAAAACAAAGGTGATACGCAAATACTCATCACGTCCCAATTATTCACGCAAATACTCATCACGTCCTAATTATTCACGCAAATACTCATCACGTCCTAATTATTCACTAAGCATTACTGTTATCTATGCTTTCGAGGTAACATGCCTATGAAGGTACATGGCGGAAATACCATATGATGGTGTGGACCTGCCCATCTCCTCCCAGTTTCCCACTCTGTGACGCCATCAGGTAGCTTGAAACCATCCTTGATGGGGTATCTGCATCCTCAGCAACCCTCCCCCCCAAGGCCCCCCGACCTTGCTCTGTTTTCTTCCCACAGCACGTATCAGTTTGCAACCTGACTTCCTATATCACTGACGTGTTTACGACCTTTATTCTCAGTGTGCTTGCTTACCATGTCAGCTCGGACAAGGCAGGGATTTTGGTCTGTCATGTTCACTGCTGTGTCCCAGTTTCTAGCAGCGCCCGGCACTCAGTAGGCTCTCAGTAAATATGGGGGATGTGAATAAAAGGGTCACTCCAGGAAGCGCATTTTAACCACAGTTCCACCCCGCCTAATTTTCCGTGGCCTGGGCACCATCCACCTTCTCCTCCTTCATTCTGATTTATTTCTGACGCCCCGCAGGCTTCTAGGGAGGCAGCCACGAGGAGACACGGTGGGGGCCGCTACTTGGGTAGCTCCATCCAGGCGGCGGCCCCCTCCCCAGACCCTCTGCATCTGGGGAGCCTGTTCTCCCAATGCCTGTCCCCTCGCCAGGCCCGGGAGGCTGCAAACGTCCGGCCCCCATGCGCCGGCACATCCCCGGGCCGCCCGCCAGGTGCGCATCGCCGGGCGCCAGCAGCTGCGGCGTTTCCCCTCCCGCGCAGCAGCCTAAACGCGGCAGCCGATGCGGGGCCACGGCGCAGCCACCTGCGCGCTATGGGCGCACCAAGAACCAAGGAGGCCACGGGGACCTCTAGGGCCGTGCCCAACCCCAGCTGGGGCTTTTCATCGTAGGGCGCTTTAAAATCTTTTTAATGAGAAAATATTTTAAACATTCAGGAAAATAGGGAAAATAATATGACAGACCCCCAAGATAGCAATGCCAAAGAGTAGGCGTCCTCATTCATCCCATAAATATTTCATGAGGTTACCAGTGTGTCTGGCAGTGTTTTAGGAGCTGGGGTAGAACTGGGAGAAAAATAGAGCAAACCCCCTTAACTCTGGAATCTGGTTCAAGGTGGGGTGGAGGGGAAGGCTGGTAAGAAATTAAATCAGTGTATTCATTTGCTAGGCCTGTGTTACAGGCTGAATTTTTGTGCCCCCCCCCAATTTATTTGTGAAATCCTAGCCCCCAAAGGTGATGATATCAGGAGGTGGGGTCTCTGGGAGGTGGTGAGGTCATGAGGGTGGAGCCCTTCCTGATGGGATTAGTGCCCTTATAAAGGGACTCCAGAGAGCTCCGTTGCCCCTTTGCCCAATGAGGACACAGCAAGAAGACGGCTGCCTATGAACCAGGAAGGGAGCCCTCACTGGACCATGCCGGCACCCTGATTTTGGACTTTGCAGCCTCCAGGACTGTGAAAAATAGATTTCTGTTGTTTGTAAGCCCTTGGGTCTCTGGTATTTTGTTATAGCAGCCCAAACTGACTAAGACTTACTGGGTGGTTTAAGCTGCAGGTATTTATTGTATCACATTACGGAGGCTGGAAGTCCAAGGTCAAGGTGTTGGGGGGTTGGTTTCTCCTGAGGCCTCTCTCCTTCCTGTTCCTCCTCCTCCTCCTTCCTTGCTAGTTTAATAGGTGTTTGTGGCACTTTTGAAACATGGCCCCCACGTTCACTGACCCTTCTCTCATCGAGAGCCATGGTCTGTGTCTGCTACACTTGAATGTAGGTGAGTGCGTGCCTGCTTCGATCTCTATGGTGAGGCAGAAGTGACACTGGGATTTCTGAGGCTAGGACAGAAAAGATCACCAGTTCCCCCTGGTTCTCTTGAGGTGCCCCATCTGGGAAGTCAGCCACCATGAAAGAAGTCAACTACCCAAAGACCATCATGCTGTAGGCACGTGTAGACCCTCTGATCCACTGTCCCAGCTGAGCTCCACCTTCCGGCCCTCCCCTCCACGGTGTCCCCTAGGTGACTGAGGCCATCTAAGACCTTCCAGACCAGCCATCCACCTGACCCTACCCACAGGCCACAGAAGCTGAGTCTGCCCAGAGTCCTGACCTGAGACGTACAAAAATCCGTGAGATATACAAAAATGATTGTTCTAAGCCTGTACGTTTTGGAATAGATTGATGCAGCAGCAGTAACTAGAACAGCGTTAAATGTAGCTTGTGGCTTTAATTTGCGTGTGTATAATTACTGAGCAAATCACACAGTTCCTCTGAGAGTTTGTTTACTGTCTGCTCCCTCTCTGGGGCACTGCCTGTTCATCGGGGAATATGCCATAGTTGAGTTTCTAAGAAATAGCCTGGATATGTCTCCCCTCCCTGAAGGGACAGATAGATTGATTTTGTTTAGCACAGCCTGAGGTATTGGTATATGTCTTCATTTCATTCATTCAGCCATGCTGATTTATATTCTAAGCACTTACTACATGCTGCGCCATGTGCTGGAAGCTGGGATGCAGCAGTGAGCAAGAAACACAGCGTTCTCAGGAGCCAGGAATCTGGTGGAGGGAGAGAACTTAAGTCAGGGTGTGTAGTCAGGGATGCGGGAGCCCAGGGGACCCATAAATTGTGCCTGGCTGGGGAGGGAAGGAGGAAGTTGAGAGTGGCTTCATTCATGGACAGGAATTTTTCAGGTAGAGTGTTTGAATGGAGCAGTGTTCCAGATCACTCTAGTTGTCCATTTTGGCTTAACATACTACCCCAAGCTTAGTGACTGCTGGGACGGAATTGGGTCCTCCCCAAATTCTTACGTTGAAGCCCTAACCCCGCAATGTGACCATATTTGCAGATACAGCCTTGGAAGTCACACAGTGTCACTTCCTCCCCATTCTCTTTGCTCGACGGAAGTCACTAAGTCTTGCCCACTCTAAGGGGAGAGAAGCAGACACCACCCTCTCAACGGAAGGGAATTAGTTGTGGGAGGGATGTCAATAAATTTGTAGGTATGTGTTGTGGGTTTGTTTTTGTTTTTTGGTTGTGCTGGGTCTTAGTTGTGGTAGACGGGCTCCTTAGTTGCAGCTCGCTGGCTCTTTAGTTGTGGCATGCATGTGGGATCTAGTTCCCTGACCAGAGATTGAACCCGGGCCCCCTGCATAGGGGAGTCTTAACAACTGCGCCACCAAGGAAGTCCCTGTTGATATGTTTTAAAGTCACACACACACACACACACACACACACACACACACACACACACACACGGTTGCAAAGATAAGACTGCAGGGTAGGCGCTGTGCATTCAGTGCCTCATTGAATCACCCCACATCCACAAGACAGCAATTCAGGTAATTTCTCCACCAAAGATGAGGGAACACTCCCTTCTCCTTAAAAGCCCTCAAATTAATCACACAATTGGTTCTTTTTTTAACACAATGAATGAGAGATTCAGAGGTAAACATCTGTCCAAAGGACATTTCAACAAAGTCCTCTTAATTTTTCCCTCAGGACAAGACATTGCTGAGTAATAAACAGATGTCATCTGCACTACTTTCCTAGCTGTCTATAGTGAAGTGTCTTTTTTTTTTTTAATTGCGCAAGTCTTAACTGTAAAGACCACCCCCGACATATTAAAGTGTATTACGTACATTTAGTATATTCACAATATTCTGCAACTGTCATCTTTATCTAGTTTCAAAATATTTTCATCAGCCTCGAAGACAACCCCATCCCCATTAGCAGTCACTCCGTGCCCTCCTTCCCCAACCCCTGACAACCACGAATGCACTCTCTGTCTCTGTGGAGTTGCCTGTTTTGGACATTTCATGTAAATGGAATCACACACTATGTGGCCTTCTGTGTCTGGCTTCTCTCACTGAGCATCATGTTTTCAAAGTTCATCCACATTGCAGTGAGTGTCAGGGCTTCTCTCCTTTTCATGGCTGAGTAATGTTCTGCCATATAGATGGACCGCATTGTGTTTATCCAATCATCCATTGATGGACACTTGGGTCGTTTCCACCTTTTGTCTGTTGTGACTAGTGGTGCAATAAATATTCGTGTATAAGAATTTGAGTCCCTGGTTTCAGTTCTTTGGGTATAGAGGTAGGAGTGAAATTGTGGGCTCATATAGTAATTCTATGTTTAACTTTTGGAAACATCACCATACTGTTTTCCTGTGTCTGTGATTTTTTTTTTTAAAAGAGCTTTACTAAGGTAAAATTCACATACAAGAAACTAGACATAGGGCTTCCCTGGTGGCGCAGTGGTTGAGAGTCTGCCTGCCGATGCAGGGGACATGGGTTCGTGCCCCGGTCCGGGAAGATCCCACATGCTGCGGAGCGGCTGGGCCCCGGTGAGCCATGGCCGCTGAGCCTGCGCGTCCGGGAAAAAAAAAAAAAAAGGAAACTAGACATATTTAAAGCACACAATCCTGTCATCCACAAATAAAGGCAGTTTTGCTTCTTCCTTCCAAAGAAAATACTGTTCACCGTAGGTTTTCATAGGTATCCTTTATTGGGTTGAGAAAATTCCCCTCTATTGCTAGTTTCCTGAGACTTAAAAAAAATCAAGAATAGATGTTGGATTTTGTCAAATGCTTTTTCTTCACTTATTGAGATGATCATGTAGTTTTTCACTTAATTGTTCATATAATGAATTACTTTGATTCGTTTTCTTTTTTAGAAAAAAAGATTTATTTATTATTTATTTATCTTTATGGCTGCATCGGGTCTTAGTTGCGGCATGTGGGATCTTCATTGAGGCATGTGGGATCTTTTGTTCTGGCACGCGGGCTCTTCTCTAGTTTGGCGCACAGGCTCCAGGGCGCATGGCCTCTGTAGCTTGCAGCTTGCAGGTTCTCTAGTTGTGGCTCGCGAGCTCAGTAGTTGTGGAACGCGGGCCTAGTTGCCCCGCAGCGTGTGAGATCATAGTTCACTGACCAGGGTTTGAACCTGCGTCCCCTGCATTGCAAGGCGATTCTTTACCACTGGACCCAGGGAAGTCCCTACTTTGATTGGTTTTTCAAATGTTAAGCCAACCTCGCCTTGTTTGTAACTTTTTATTTTGGTATAATTTCAAACATATAGAAAAGCTACAAGAAGAGGTGAAGTATTTTTGCATATTCTTTACTCAGATTCCTCAGCTGTTTGCATTTCATCACATTTGCTTTATCATGCTCTCTCTCTCTCTCCCTATATAAACACTTTTGTGTTCTATAGTCTAATTATATAGACTGTTGTCTATATAGTATATATTTTTGCATGTAACATATTGTAAGTGTATAAATATAATATCCATAATATTCATATTATATAATACATAATATTTTATAACATAACTTGACAAAATATAATAATGTATTATAAATACTATGTTACATGTTATGTATACATATTATACATAATAACATATAAAATAATATATAATGTATAAATATATTATATCTTCATATAACATATAAAGTAAAAAATATATATATACAATGTACATATAATGTTTCCTGGACAATTTGAAGAAATAAGTTGGAGTCTTGGCAAGCTTTACTCTGACGTCTGTCAAATATCCCTTCTCTGCCCTGAAGAGCATATTCTGTGTAACCTGTCGGGTCACTGTTAGTCAATAAGTCTCACCTTTTCGAGCCCTGTTAACCATTTCCACCTCAGAGCTTTCTCCATCCCCTTGGTTGGCTAGATACATGTCTGGGAAACCTGGGGTGACGTGGAGGCCCCTGGGACCACCTCTTCACCGTGCCCTGTCCCTTCTACTTTGCTTTGCACGTGTGCCTGGTGTGTGCTGTTTCCGTCTGTCCCTCCCTCCCTCACTGGGCTGGGGCTGGGCCGAAGAGAGGGAGCTCTGAGCGTACCCAGGGGTGTGAACACTGACCACCCACATGGCTATCTGCTTGGGTCTGGGCCTGGGCACCGGCTGGGTTCCCAGGATCCAGAAAGGCAGAGATGGAAGGGGACAGATTCCAGAGCCAGATGTGGGTTGGGGGAGGAAACTCAGCCATCTCCTTGTGATGCTGCCTGCCTGTTGTCATGGAAACCCAAGCCATTCTCTTTTGAAGGACCCATTAAGGTGCAGGATATAATCAACGGTGTCTCTGGCAGACCCCCACGCTCCCTGGTGGGAGGCGACCACCATTTGAACAGCAGCTCCTGGATGATGAAGCATCTGAGTTCTGCCCTCACCATCTGTTTCCAGCACTGGCTGGAGACAATGCACTGTGTGACCATAAGTCTCTGCTCCTGTCAGCACTTTAGCATCCTCCCCTGTGGAAATGACAGAGGGACACGTCACAACTGCCATGTTGTCTCTGCGTACCAAACTATGATAGGGGTGTAAGGTAGCGGTTCAACATGCACATCCTGGCCACAGAGTGCCCCAATTCAGCTCCTGACTCTGCCACCCACTAGCTGTGCAACCTTGAACAACTTGCTTGGCCTCCCTGGACCCCAGTTTTCTCTCCTATAAAATGAGGTATAACGATGGTACCTACCTTATAGGAGGTAATGTAGCTAAAGCTATCCAAACAGTGTCTGGCTAAAGAAAATGTAGGATATTCGTGCAATGGAATATTATTCAGCCATGAAAAAGGAACAAAGCACTGACAGGCTACAACGTGGAGGAACCTTGAAAGCATTGTGTTCAGTGAAAGAAACCACACACAATGGGATGCGTGGTGTATGATGCCATTTATATGAAAACTCCAGAATAGACAAATCCAGAGAAACAGAAAACAGACTGATGGTTGCTGGGGGCTGTGGGAAGAGGGAAATGGGGAGTGACTGTTTAATGGGAATGGGGTTCCTTTTGGGGTGATGGAATGTTCTGGAAGTAGGTAGTGGCGATGGTTCTGGACCTTTGTGAATGTACTAAGTGCCACTGAATTGTCCCTTTAAAATGGTTGAAATACAAATTTTATGTTATGCGTATTTGCTTTATAAAATTTCAAGTTTTTTTGATGGTGTGATACACACAGTGACACTCAGATCGAAGAAAGACAAAACTCTTTATGTTACTTGGAGCTCCAAACTAGAGGATACAGGGCTTGCACTGGACAGGGTAACAGCAAGCTGGAACTGTAGTGCGGTTAGCTAGGTTTCCCGGGCTTCCTGGGATTGGCTAATTTGAATAATTTCTTGGGTTCCAAGACCATGGGGCTGTCCCTAGTTGCCTGGTTCCTGGCCCTGGGGCAATCAAAGCAGGTGTGTGGTGGCCCTTAAGTATGAGAGCTGATAAGGGAAGTGGTCCAGGTGTGGACTTAGGCAGTTTCTCAAGAGGAACTGATCAGCCTCTGTCCAGGGCCTCAGAAATGGGTCCCTCCCTCCCTTCCTTCTTTCCTTCCATCTTTCTTCCCTCCCTTCCTCCCTCTCTTCCTTTCTTCCTTCCTTCCTTCTCATTTATCTATCAATCCATTATTTATCCACCTTTATACTTTTGTCATCATCATTTCCTGAGCACTTACTGTCTGTGGTGCCATGCACGTACATACACCATCTCCTTGATCTTTACAACAGCCTGAAGAGAGAGGCCATAATCACCCCACTTTACAGACAGGGAAACTGAGGCTGAGAGAGGAGAAGCACTTGACCAATGTCCCTGCTCAGCATCCTTCACCTCCCTGCCCCACTGCCCATCACAGAATAGAAATTATTTTAGCATCCACCTTCCTGGTGCCCAAAACATTGCATGTGGGTCTCTAACCCTCACCATCCTACAAAGACTTATTATGATGCCAAGAAACAGGCACCAAGGTTGGCTAATTATTATTATTTTTAATTTATTTTTTGGCTGCATTGGGTCTTCTTTGCTGCGTGTGGGCTCTCTCTGGTTACAAAGAGCAGGGGCTACTCCTCGTTGTGGCGTGTGGGCTTCTCAATGCGGTGGCTTCTCTTGTGGAGCACGGGCTCTAGGTGCACAGGCTTCAGTAGTTGCAGCACGAAGGCTCAGTAGTTGCGGCATGCAGGCTCTAGAGCACGCAGGCTTTAGTAGTTATGGCACGTGGGCTCAGTAGTTGTGGCTCACGGGCTCTAGAGCGCAGGCTCAGTAGTTGTGGCGCATGAGCTTAGTTGCTCTGCAGCACGTGGGGTCTTCCTGGACCAGGATCGAACCCATCCCCTGCGTTGGCAGGCGGATTTTTAATCACTGCACCACCAGGGAAGCCCAAAGTTGACTAATTTTAACTTTCAACCCAGATAGTGCCTCAAAGGCACAATCTCATATGCCCCCCATGATCCTCTGAGGCATTTCATTCCTGTAGTGGATAACTCCATATTTCAAATCCCCTGTCTTCTCACAAGTGCTTTTACCTTTTGGAACTGTGTTGCTGCCACTGTGGGCTGGATTGTCTGTTTTATTTGTTCTGTCCTTGTCTGTCTCTCCAGGGTCTTGAAGCAGCCGCCAGGACATGGGTGTGTTTCAGGTAACTCTTCCCACTAGCTCTGCCATGTTACCCATTCGTACGCCTTCCCTCTTCAAGAGCTTACAACTCTATTTTGAAATATGAGCCTGGATATACAGGCTTGTAGGAGGTCTCAGGTGGAAACTGGCTTGGAAAACGTGAGCAACATTGGGTGGATTTACAACTGTTTGAGATATCTGTGGCAGAGATTGCCAGCTGTCCTCAAAACTGTTCTTCCCTTCTTTCTCACAGCACTAGAACCCCCAAATTTTATCTGAGCATATCTGGTGGTGTAAAAGATAGACAGTATTTTAACAAATGGCGCAGCACACCATGGGGATGAATGTGACACACTAAGGATAGCAGAGCAACAGTATAGAAGGAGTCCAGGTCCTGCCATCATGGAGCTCCATACCAGCCCTGAACTGCGTACACTGTTTTGTGACATAAAATAAATGTATTACATTTTTTTTACTTAAAGAAGTTGAGCTGGGGGGACTTCCCTGGTGGTGCAGTGGTTAAGACTCCGCACTCCCAATGCAGGGGGCCCGGGTTTGTTTCCTGGTTAGGGAACTAGATCCCACATGCATGCTACAACTAAGAGTTTGCATGCCACAACTAAGCAGCCCGGAAGCCACAACTAAGGAGCCCAACTGCCATAACTAAGGAGCCTGGGAGCCACAACTGGCACAATCAAAAAAAAAAAAACAGGAGTTGGATGTTTCATATAGTAAAATGCATAGACCTTAAGTGTACAGATCAATGATTTTTGACAATTGTAGACACCCATATAGTCGCTACCCTAATTAAGATGGATAATGTTTTCAGAACCCTAAACAGTTCCCACGGACCCCTTTCTAGTTGATTCCTACCCTCCCCCAGGGGCACCCAAAATTCTGATTTCTATCAACATAGATTAGTTTTGCCAGTTTTTGTTTGTTTGTTTGTTTGCCACACCGCATGGCTTACGGGATCTTAGTTCCCTGGCCGGGGATCCAACCCGTGCCCCCCTGCAGTGGAAGTGCGGAGTCCTAACCACAGGACCGCCAGGGAATTCCCAGGGAATTCCCTGCTGGTTCTTAAATGCCGTATAAATGGAATCATGCAGTATGTATCCTTTCGTGTCCAACTTCTTTTGTTCAGCATGACCTTCAGTCATCTAGGCTGCCGCTTGTATCATCAGTTTGTTCCCTTCTTTTTTTTTCTTGCCCATAGTGTGGATATACCAGTTTGTTTATCCATTTGCCAGTTAGTTTTTGGCTATTCCCAACAAAGCTGTTTTTGTAAAATTTGCTCTGTGGAAATAGATATTCTTTTCCCTTCTGTGTAGATCCAGGCATAGAACTGCTGAGTCAAAGGGAAGAAAATAGGGACTTCCCTGGTGGCACAGTGGTTAAGAATACACCTTCCGGGCTTCCCTGGTGGCGCAGTGGTTGAGAGTCCGCCTGCCGATGCAGGGGACACGGGTTCGTGCCCCGGTCCGGGAAGATCCCACATGCCGTGGAGTGGCTGGGCCCGTGAGCCATGGCCGCTGAGCCTGTGCGTCCGGAGCCTGTGCTCCGCAGCGGGAGAGGCCACAACAGTGAGAGGCCCGCGTACCACAATAAATTAATTAATTAAATTAAAAGAAAGTTACCTGGCCTTAAAAAAAAAAAAGGGAAGAAAATAAACTTCCACTTTGTTAGAGTAACCCCACTATCTCCCTATATATTGATGTTCCCTCCTTCTTTGCCTCACTCTCTGGTTTCTTCACTTCTGCTTTCTTGGGACCACCTTCCAAATAAACCAGACTTGTCTCAGACTCTACTTTCATGGATTTCCCAAGTTAAGATAATTGGACACTGACCAGATTAAGATAGCTCCATGGGTTGTACCTTCAGTTCAGTTGTCCACAGCACCTCTGAGGGTGATGGCTCTTCCTTATAGGTGCCTGTGGCCTCCATGCTCCTGTGTCTGATGAAGGGGTTCAGGCATCAGCATTTACATCTCAGCTGAATACTTATCGGGTACTAGCACTGAGCTGGGCATGGGGGTGGGTACAAAGATCAAACTGCTGAGATTAACTGAGGTTTCCGGCCCCCCAGTGGTCTATGGGAGAATAAAAGATCGGAGGTTTTTTTTTTTTAAACGAAGGATTCCCCTAAATGACAATCAGTGGGGATGCTGGTCAAAATGCAGATTCCTTGGCCTGCCTCACCTCTGGATTATTGAAACTGAGAGGGCCCTGGAATGTGCATTCTCTATGATTTTCCTAGGGGAATCATCCTCATAATAAAATTGGAGAGGGCTTTCCTGGTGGCACAGTGGTTAGGAATCCGCCTGCCAATGCAGGGGACACGGGTTCAAGCCCTGGTCCGGGAAGATCCCACATGCTGCGGAGCAACTGAGCCCGTGCACCACAACTACTGAGCCTGCGCTCTAGAGCCCGCGAGCCACAACTACTGAGTCCACGCGCCGCATCTACTGAAGCCCACGCGCTCTAGAGCCTGTGCTCTGCAACAAGAGAAGCCTGGCCACCGCAGTGAATAGTAGAAGAGTAGCCCCCACTCGCCGCAGCTAGAGAAAGACTGCGCGCAGCAATGAAGACCCAACACAGCCAAAAATAACAAATAAAATTTTAAATAAATAAATAAAATTGGAGAATTCGGGGACTTCCCTGGCAGTCCAGTGGTTACGACTCTGTGCTTCCAATGCAGGGGTTGTGGGTTCAGTCCCTAGTCAGGGAGCTAAGATCCCACATGCCGTGTGACGTGGCCAAAAAATTTTTTTAAATATTGGAGAATTCAAGCAAGAGATGGTCGTGAGTGAGCTAGTTATTGAGTGTCGCTGGTGGGGGAAATGATAGGCAATTACGCTCAGCACGGAAGGGCCAGATCATGCAAGTTGTGTGAGGATATTTGAATTTTATCTTGCAGGCAGTGGGAGTCCTGGAAGTGTTGAAGGCAAGGGTGGGACTTGATCAGATTTGTGTTCTAGAAAGACCCCTCACTGTATGTGGCGAATGAATTGGCTGTGTGTGTGTGTTTTGGGGGAGGAGGGAAGAGACTATGAGACGACCAGGCAGTGATGGAGGTAGGGGGCTGGAGAAGAGGACAGATTTGATGAGAATGACTTGCCTTGGGGAATATGGGAGGGGGAGGGTCTCTGGAATGTGGAGAGCCTGCCGCATGATGGGGGCATGGAGGGCAGGGGCAAGTTGAGGCTTGGGTGGACTGGGCGTTCACCTTGACATTATTAATTTGGAGTGATGGTGAGACACCTAGGGAAAGATATTCATAGAAATACCAGGGGGCTTCCCTGGTGGCGCAGTGGTTGAGAGTCTGCCTGCCAATGCAGGGGACATGGGTTCGATCCCTGGTCTGGGGAGGTCCCACATGCTGTGGAGCAACTAGGCCCGTGAGCCACAACTACTGAGCCTGCGCATCTGGAGCCTGTGCTCCGCAACAAGAGAGGCCGCGACAGTGAGAGGCCCGCGCACCGCGATGAAGAGTAGCCCCCGCTCGCCGCAACTAGAGAAAGCCCTAGCACAGAAAAGCAGACCCAACACAGCCAAAAATAAATAAATAAATAAATAAGATTTAAAAAAAAAATACCAGGGCAGAACCTCCTCTTTCATTGGTGTCCCTAAAGGGCAGTATCTGGGTGCCTTTTCGTATCTGAAAGCGCTCCCATTCCCAGAGAACAATTCTAAATATACCAGAAAGTCTCTCACAGTTAGCCTTAACCCAGATGTTGAACTCTCTCTCCGCTCCTCATTCATGAAGAGCCTCTGGCATTTAGGTGTCTTGTAATCATATCTTCTCTGCTTGTTAATGGACCCACTGAGACAGTACTCCCGGGAGAGAGAAAGATTTCGTTTGTCTGGGGCTGAGGAGGGAGACAGGGGTTGCCAGAGCTAATGAGGAATCAATGCCTCATAATTGCTAATTAAACGAGTCTGGCTGTCTCCTGGGGCATTAGTTGGTTGGCCGGCCCTTGAGTGTCCACAAATTTAATTATACTTCCCAATAAACACCTGCATCAACCATCGCCCTGTGGTATCTCTGTGGGGGAGACCGAGGAGAAGTAGGATCTTCGTGCGCCGAAACCATCAATTCATTTATTGATTGATGTATTGGTTTATTCCCTTATGCCTTTATTGAGTCAACAAATATTTATTGAGCACCTGCTGTGTACCAGGCCCTGGATTGGGTGCCGGGGACTCAGCAGTGAAAATACAAACACAGTCTCTGCCCTCATGGAGCTCACAGTATCATGGGGGAGACAGTTCTGTAAATAGTAACACAAAAATAATTAGACTAAGTGCCAGGTGGAAGATATCCCGGGTCTATGAGAATGTCTAATGTAGACTTGACGTGGGGAAAGGTGAGGCAACAAAGAAAGTTTCCCTCAATGAAATGAGACTTGGATGAGGAGGCAGAATGTGCCATGGGGCACTCGGGGTGGCGGCATCCATTCCAAGCTGAGGGAACAACAAAGGCAAAGGCTGTTCGTAGGCTGGGCTGAGCCGAATGTCGTGTCTGTGACTTGATTAGGGTGTCACAGAGAATTGGGGGTGAGCCTCGATGATGCCACAGCCCACCTACTAGACGCAAGTTTACACGTGTTCTGTAATTGGTCCATGGAACTGATGGTAGGGTGGGGGGAGAAAAAAAATCATTCCACAGAACTTTTATTGAAAAGTCTCCCCAGAATCCTGATCTAGGGAGGCCTTCAAAGGTTGTTCCCTCATTGATCCTCCAGGAAAGTGTAGTGAGATGGTTAAGAGTCCTGGGTTCAGAGTCAGATATTTTGTAGTTCCAGGCCCGTGGGGGCATAGGAGTGACATGGCCAACACCACACACTGCTGTGTATTCATGGGGTGCATGCCCCTATTCTGTTCCCTCCCCTGCCTTTATTCTGTGGAATTAGTCAGCCCAACCCCTGGGTGGAAGTGATTCCTCCCTGAGCCCCCAGCCCTCACACTTGCTTGTTCGTCTTGGGCGGGGGTCGACGGGAGTCCACGCTATGAGGAAGCTGTGACTTGTTGTCATAGTACATCAGAACAACAAAATCACTAGTCTTCCACACAGCACTAGACCACAACCGTTCCAGTCGTCTTCGCCACCGTCTGCCCCACGTCTGAGATCCCCACCCAGCTCTTTCCCCTCACCTGAGCTAAGCCATAACACCTGTTCTCCACTGCCCCCTGTTTCCTGTTCCTGGTCCTCCTGGAAAGAGGCAGGGTCTGATCTCCAAGGGCCCAACTCCCACCCAGCCATATCAGAAACATGGATTTTGGAGTTGGACAGATGTGGGGTTGACTTGCAGCTTCACCCTTGGGCTGAGAGCCCTTGGGCTTCTTACATCCCTGCCCCTCTCTGGGTCTCAGTTTCCTCACCTGTCACCTGAGTGTAATAACACCCATGTCCTGGGGCTGAAGATGGCATGATATAATGTATGTAACATGCTTGGCACAATGCTTCTCACAGAAGTCTGGAAAGAGCACAGTAATGCCATCTTGGCAGGCGCCTGTCCCCACTCCGTCCTACGGATTGGCCATTTCACCTGTTGGGAATTACAGATTTTTTTCTGTGAGCGGTTTCATCTCACCTGCTTATCTGGAAAACAATTCGTTGAAAGATCCATTAAATGAGGGTCAAGTCTCCAGAAACGTCAGACACTTCAGACCACCCTCTGTTCCCCCGTCAGGGGACAGGGGCTTCCCGGTACCAGGGAAGCTGTCCAGTGTCCTGGTTCTGAAATGAAGTCGGCTCCGGGAACCCCCTAGGAGCTGTCCGGAGCCCTGGTGCTGAAGCAGATTGTGGCTCCCTTCCTGGACCCCGAGCGGCTCTGTCCTGAGTCTCGGTGCTGAAATAAATAGCAGTTTCCTTCCTTGTTGGTCGGAGAGCTGTCCTCAACCTCGGTGCTGAAGAAAACTTGATTTGCTTCCCTTTCTTCCCCAGCTCACCCTAGTCCCCTCTGTTCTTCTCCCTCTTGGGAACTCCCCTCCACTACAATTCTTTCCCCTCCGATCCTCTTCCAGGTGCGCCTCCCGGCACAAGGCGGGGGAGAGACGGAGAGGTCAATAACTAGGACTCATACCTTCTCCTCACCTAGTGGCATGTTTCCAGAACTTACCTCCCAGGTAGTCAGCGCGGTTGGTCTCCGTTTTCCAGACCGTCAAACTTCACAGTCTTTGTCGCTTTCTGGGAAACTGTCCATGCGCTGACCTGCAAACCAGCGCCATTCACAGGGGCCCGGATCCCTCAGACCACCCCTCCCCCCACGCGGCTTCGGCCCTTCCCCTGTGTGCCTCACCTGCTTCCCGTCTTGCAGGCAGATGCAGGTGTCCACTGGCTGCCTAGGCGGGGACTTGCGCTTTTATGGGCTTCAGGGGAGGCGGGGCGCCGGGAACCCAGGGAGGGGCTTCGCCAGCCTTCCAATGGGACTCCGCCTCGAATGCAATTCCAAAGATTACCTCATAGGTTGTGGCCTCAGCTTCAGAATAAAAGTCTGGCATCTGCCCAAAACCTGGGTTAGGGGTTTTCTGGAGGGGGAGGGAACGCTCATTGTGTTCCTCAGGGTCTTCCCACAGGGTCTAACCCCCTCCTAGGTCTCTGAACTCCGTGTTGGCTCAGGGACGCTGGCCAGTACCTGCTTCTCCCCATCCCCAGCTTGTGCTATTGCTGGATCAGGAGAGAGAAAGCTAGTAAACTGTGTTGGGGTAAAAACGGCACAGTGCAGAATATTTAAGTCCAGTTCCAGATAGGGAAACTGAGGTCTGTGGGACTGGAGGGCTTAGAGGAGGCTGGGGCCGAGGTGAGACTCTAGCCTAGATCTTTTGAGTCCTTGATTCAGAACCCAACTCATAACTTAGTGTATTGTTTTGCTTTATGGAGCAGGGTCTGAGCCAAAAAACACACGAACTTGGGTTCAAACTCAGATTTTTCTCCTCCTTGCTGTGGGTATTTGGGTATAATCAAACATCTTTGTGCTTCAGTTTCCTCAGTTGTGAAATGGCAATGATGGTAGTAACTTCTCAGAGCATTGAGATGAGGAATTAATGATATGGTGTGGATTGCATGTTGAAATAAATAATCAGGACTGGGGCTAGGGTGAGGGAGGCACTGGCCTCAGGTGCAAAATTTAAGGGGCTATCAAAAAACCCCTCAGTAATCAAGATAAATAATATTTCAATGCAATGTTTTAAGAAATCAGAATTATTGCAAAAAATCCACAATGAACAAAATACCAAACTTTATCAGTAAAGACAGGATCGGCATTACTAATTTTTCCTTTTGCCTCAGGCTCCAGTGCAGCATGACATGGCACTAGAAATAATCTGAACATGATAAGTTTCCCAATAATGTAGCTATTTATTATTTTCTGAGACATTCCACTCATTTATTTACTCAACAGACTTTTATTGTATTAGGCACCAGGGACATATACATGAATTCAGCAACCCATCTTGCCTTTGGGGGGGTGAAGACATGAAGTTATAACTATGCTCAAATGTAGTATGTGTGACAATAGAGAGATTTGTGTCATAGCTTGTGCTGTCCCTAGTATGAACGTCCTATGAAGGAGCTGCTCATTTTGTGGAATTTGACCTCACAAGTGAGCTGCCTGTAGATCACCCATGGATCCAGGAGCATCAGATAAGGTACCTAGCGTTTGTCAGCAAAGTGCCAAACCAAAGATTAGCCCCATCCACACACACTGGGGGAAAGTTCAATCAAACCCATAATGATGCGTGCAGAAGCTGTAGGGAATCCTAACACATAGTAGGTACTCAACAAATTCACTGTCAGCTATGTGACTTGTGGGAGTTCGTCTGAAACACTCTGGCTTAATTCTTCCATCCTGCCTCCCATGCGGAGGCCAGTTCTGGCTTCCCACCTCCAAAGGAGGAGCAGGGAGCCTGATACAAAAGGAAGAGGAAGAAACAGGAATGCAGCCTGGGGGTGGCTGCC
This sequence comes from Pseudorca crassidens, assembly GCF_039906515.1. Taxonomy (NCBI): domain Eukaryota; kingdom Metazoa; phylum Chordata; class Mammalia; order Artiodactyla; family Delphinidae; genus Pseudorca; species Pseudorca crassidens. The sequence continues at coordinate 168,890,391 of NC_090298.1, forward strand.
TCATTTATTTGTTTCCCTCTTTAAAAAAAAAAAAAAAAACTCTATTTTTTTAAAAAGAAATTCACACCCACAGGAAAGTTTCAAGAACAAGGCAATAAACTCTTATATCATCTTTACCTAGATTCACCCACCCATCGTTAACATTTGGCCACATTTGCTTTCTCTTTGTCTTTTTCTCTATAGAGATCTTTGCCTCTGTTCTAATCATGTAAATTGCAAACACAACTGCCCCTTCATCCTAAATACTTCAGCACGCATTCCCCAAGATCAAGTCTGCTATGTAACTTAACGCAACGATCTCAACCAAAAAGTTAAAGTTGTTAAAACACCACTGTCTAATCCAGAGTCTATATTTCAGTTTCACCAGTCATCCCAGTCCTGTCCTTTATGGTATTTCTTCCCAAGCCAGGATCCAATTCAAAATTATGCATTGCATTTCATTGTCCCGTTTTCCATCTCTTTTGCAGAGGGGTGGGCTTTGTAGTAACAAGAAGACTCAGACCCCAGGCTCTTCCTTTCAACCCTGAGATCTGGCTCCATCACTGTCTTCTACAAGGCTGTGCAGTGTACACAGGGTCTGACCCCCCCTTATTTACAAAAAGAGTTTGTTTACAGGATTTCTTAAGCCCCCTCCTCCTCCAACATTCTGGAAAGATTTGGCCAGATCTGTTCCCCCCGCCCAAGCCTACTTTATGCATTCGTTTACTCCACACACAAAAAAATTTTTTGAATGTCTGCTATGTGCCGGGCACTGGGAAATACAACAGGGAACCAAGCTGATGTGATTTTTGGCCTCCATTTAGTGTAGAAGATAATAAACAAGTAAACAAAGGAACAAGATAACCTCACACAGAGATGATGGCTATGAAAAAACCAGACTGGGGGATTGTGATAGTGCTGGAGTCAGCAAACTTTCTGTGAAGGGCCAGAAAGTAAATATTTTCAGCTTCGCAGGCCAACCGGCCTCTCTCGTGGCTACTCCCCTCTGCTGTTGTAGCTCAAAATCAACCTTGGAGAATATATAAATGGATGAATGTGACTGTGTGCCAATAAAACTTTATTTGTAAAAACAGTTGCAGCTCATTTAGCCCAAGGCCCACAGTTTGCTGGCCCCTGTGGTAGAATGGGATTGGCTGGTGAGAAGGACATTGCTTTAGGCTGGAGGTTGGGGAAGATCTCTCTGGGGTGGGGCCATCTGAGCTGAGACCTGAAAGGTAGGGAGGCGATGACTGTGGGAAAATTTAAAGGACAAATATGGGGCTGAAGGGACAGTTGGTGTAAAAGCCCTGGGGGCAGGGGTACCGGCCCTGATGGATGTGTTGGAGGATGGTCAAGGGTGGTAATAGATTTAATCAGAGAGAGATGGCCAGGGGTCTGGTCACTCAGGACAGGAGCAGATCACAAACACAGAAAAACCTTTCCCCCTTTCTTTCTCTCCCTGCTCAAGCTTTTACTCTGTGCGGGGCTCTGTGCCCAACACTCTACGTGCCAAGTATTCCTAAGGCGACCCCGTAAGATACCTATACCATTGTTGTCCCCAATTTACAGATGAGGAAACTGAGGCCCAGAGAGGCTAAGAAACTAACCCAAGGCCACCCGGAAAGCAAGTGAGCAAGCAACAAAGCTGGGATTTGAACACAGCTCTGACTCTTGGTTCCAAAGTTCACGGTCCTCACCACTTCCCCCAACATTGCCTTCTTTTGGGGCTCCCCCTCATACCTCCAGGAGAGCAGAGAACGTCTTTACACCTAGAATTTTGAGATTCTCCTGCCAATTCTTCCAAGCTGCAGAGCAGATACGAAATGCCCCATTTTACAGATGTGGCAGAGGCAAACCCCTTCTCCACAGACTGCAGTGAGCGGGGGCTGGAGCTGGGATGGGGACCCCGGTCTGCTGACTCTAAGGTCTAAGTTCTTGTCAATGTCCATTCTGTTCCCTGTTCCCTTCCAGAGGTCCTGTATGCATATTCGAATTTATACATCATCCTACACACACATCTTTTATGTTTTTAACCTTTTAAAGAATTCATAAAGCAGACATATTAAGGTATAATTTATATACAGTAACATTCACATTTTTAGGTATATAGTTCTATAAATTTTAGGTGTACGGTTCTATAAATCTTTTTCTTTCTTTCTTTCTCTTTTGGCTGTACCGGGTCTTAGTTGCAGCACACAGGATCTTCGTTGCCCCGTATAAGATCTTCATTGAGACATGCAGGATCTTTTAAGTTGCAGCATGCAAGATCTTTAGTTGTGGCATGTGGGCTCTTAGTTGCGGCATGCGGGATCTAGTTCCCTGAGCAGGGATGTAACCCGGGCCCCCTCCATTGGGAGTGCAGAGTCTTAACCAGTGGACCACCAGGGAAGTCCCCAGTTCTATAAATCTTGACAAATACATAGTCATGTACCCAACACCATAATCAAGATACAGAACAGTTCCATCATCCCCCAAAGTTCCCACTGCCCCCTAATTAGGGGTGGGGGTGTGTAGTCTATCCCCTCCCCCACCCATAATTCCTGGTAACTGATATCCATCATCACAATTTTGCCTTTTCCAGAACGTCATTTAAATGGAATCACATAAGGGAGATGGGGGGATGCTGCAAAAAAAAAAAAAAAAAGGAATAACATGGTGTGCAACTTTCTGTGACTGGTTTCTTTCACCAGCATAATACGTCAGAGATTCATCCATGTTGTTGTGTATGTTGGGAATCAGCTCCTTTTTTATTACTGAGTAGCATTCCACTATGTGGATGGAGCACAGTTTCCTTAACCATTCACCAGTGCAGGGGCGATGGGTTCAGGGACATCTCTAGGTTTTGGAGATAATGAATAAAGCTGCTCTAAACATTCATGTACAGGTGTTTGTGTGGACGGTATGTTTTCATTTCTGTAGGGTAAATACCTAGGAGTGGGATGGCTGGGTGACCTGGTAAGTTTGACTTTATAAGAAATTGCCAAGGGACTTCCCTGGTGGTCCAGTGGCTAAGACTCTGTGCTCCCAATGCAGGGAGCCCAGGTTCGATCCCTGGTCAGGGAACTAGATCCTGCATGCCACAACTAAGACCCAATGCAACCACATAAATAAATATTTTAAAAAAAGAGAAATTGCCAATTTTTTTTTTCCAAAGTGGCCACACTGTTTGGCCTTTCTGTGAGCAGTGGATGGAAGTTCCAATTGCTCCACATCTTCGTCAGCACTTGGTATTGTCAGTTTCTTTTTCAGCCACCTAATAAGTATGCATTTTCTTCTCTTCCTTTTTTTTAATACATAAGGAAGCATTCTATTCATACCTTGCAAAATGCTCTTTTTCACTTAATAGTATGTGTAGAAGAACAAGACATAGTCTTTTTTAAAATTAATTATTTTTGGCTGCATTGGGTCTTTAAAAATATATATATATATTTATTTTTGGCTGCGTTGGGTCTTCGTTGCTGCAGGCGGGCTTTTGCTAGTTGCTGCACGCGGGCTCTTGCTAGTTGCGGCGAGCGGGAGCTACTCTTCGTTGCTGTGCGAGAGCTTCTCATTGTGGGGGCTTCTTGTTGCGGGAGTATGGGCTCTAGGTGCACGGGCTTCAGTAGTTGTGGCACGTGGGCTCAGTAGTTGTGGCACGCAGGCTCAGTAGTTGTGGTTTGTGGGCTCTAGAGTACAGGCTCAGTAGTTGTGGCGCACGGGCTTAGTTGCTCCGCAGCATGTGGGATATTCCCAGACCAGGGCTCGAACCTGTGTCTCCTGCATTGGCAGGCAGATTCTTAACCACTGAGCCACCAGTGAAGCCCAGGAACAAGACATAGTCTTTGACAAAATGTATAGTAAGAGAGATAGACAGTCTCAGGCTATTACAGTTCCCAGTGAACAAAGCTGTGATGGAGGAGATTTGGGGCACTGTGGGAACCCAAGGGAGTCACCTGCCCCCATCCAGGTCGAGGAAGGAGGGGTAAATCAAGGAGGGCTTCCTGGAGGATGCAACACTGTCTAAACTGAGACCTTAGGCTGAGGAGGAGTGAGCTGGGTGAAGTTGCAGGAAGTGTGTTCTTGACAGCAGGAACAGCATGTGCAAAGGCCGGGAAAGAATCTGGACTTGGCACATTTGGAGTCAGGACCACTGGTTGCAGAATGTTTCCTCCTTTTGCCTGCCTTTGGGTCTGACTGGTCCATTTAATCAGATGGGGTGACTTTCTCTTGCAAACAGTGGCACCTTAGGAGGCTCCATTCCACCTTCCAGAATAGAATCATCATAGCTGGCATTTAAAAATCACTTACTGTGCCCTTGCTAATTCGAGCTCTGCCCTTGTCATCTCGCTGGGAATCTCAGCTTCACGGAGAGTCCCCTTTGTTCATTTTTCTCTCCCTGGGTCCCCAGGATCTGCAACATTTGCCTGTATCCCAGGCAGGTGCAGGTGGGCAGAAATGAATGAATCTCTTTAGAAAATGTTCCCCAGGAGACTCCATTTAGGAATAGTAGCTAATTATCTCTGGGGATAATACGCCAGCAGTGAGTATTAATTAATAGCTCATCACGGCAGAAATAAAGGTTTAGGAGTGAGAGTTAAGGGTCTGGGATGATTCTTCCTCCCTGTCCCCTGCCTTACACACACACACACACACACACACACACACACACACACACACTCAGAGGCACACACACGCAGCCCCTTCCTCAGCCGTTACTATAGAGACCTCCTTCCTGCCACCCTCATGAGCATTTACAAATCGAGAATGCACAGATGGTGGCCTCAGCAGGCCTGTTGTTCTCTCTTCTAAGGACAGTTCCTGGAGCCCCAAGGATTAAGGAAACAGGGCTACTCTGGACAACATCTGCCTGGAGCCCTGAAACCTGACCCTCAAGCCCAGGCAGGGGGAGATTAATGGAGGCGTTTACCCAGAAGGGGCAGAGCGCACAAACAGGACCACACACAGGTTGCCCTCCCCACCTGAGGCCGCCAGGGAATCCCTAATGAAGGTCTCAGTCCTGAGGGAGAATCACCCCAAAGGTCAGGCAATTTAACACTTCAGACCCTGTGACAGAGGGGAGCATCTTGCAGTGTGTGTCCTGGAACTATTGCAGTAATATGACCTAGTGTTTCCTGAACATCTATTTTGTGCCAAACACTGCCACTTTATATGTAATAAGTACATACTGGAGAACTTTATGTATAATATAATTATGATGATACTAATGCTTAATTATCTGTCATTAACTATAAGCTTAGAGCTTTAAAATGACAAGGATCTTGCCCATTTTAATCCCCACTGTATTTCCCAGTGCTCGGAATTGATAGCCATTGAGTGAATGAATGATCTCATTTACTCCTCACAGCCACTGCAGAATAACTGAATCCCATTTTTCAGATGTGGAAACCGAGGCCCAGAGAAGTGGAGAGATTCCCCCAAGGACACGCAGCAAGTAGGGAGCAGAGGAGGGATCTGAAAGGAGGTCTTCCTATTACAAAGGCCGCCCCCCCTCCTTTTGATGAGGCCCAGAGAGCGAAAGCAACTTTCTCAAGCTCACACAGCATGTCAGGGACCCAGCCAAGATTAGAATCCGCTTTCCCACCCCTCTCTTGGATGCTCTTTTCCTTGGCTCTACCATAGTTCCTTTCAGTCCTAGCACCAAACGCAATGTCTGGAACACATTGGGCCCCAATAGATATTTGTGAGTGATGCTGTGGGTACCAGGTTGGGGCGTTCCAGAACCTTCCAGAACCCTTCTGAGGTTGTTATCTGCTCTGATCTTACACCCTTGCCCTCCAGGAGGCCAGAACTTAGAGTTTTGTTCCTGTTTGAAAGATGAGGGGAAAGGGAAGCACAGAGAGGCCAGATTGCTAGCTTAATGTTATACCAAGAGAGGGTGGTTGGCTGGGGCTGGATGTCTCCTCCCATGCCATCCTGACGCTCCCTTGAATGCCTCCTCTCTCAGTATCTACCTGTTTTCAAAACCAATTTTCTATTTATTGAGCACCCACTAGGTGTGGGATCTCTCTACCTCATCATATCCTCACATTAACATCCCTAGCTCCCTGCTATTAGCACCCTTTCCCAGAGACAGAAGCAGGCACAGAGAGGTTGAGACACTTGCCCAACCACACCAGAGCAGGGAAGAGGAGAGGGCTGCCATTTGAAACCAGAGTCCCCATGTGTAGCCACATTCCGTGGTTGGTGTCTGTGTCCTGAGTGGGACCAGCCCCCGGTCTGTGAAGGGTGATTCTTGAGCTGCCAAGCTGCCAGTCTGTATAGACCTGGTTTCCTCTCCAGCCCTGAGTCCTGGAAGGACCCTGAATGAACGCCGTGTTCTCCCTTCTAAGCTTTCAGACATGCTTCAGAAACAGTATTGATAAAATTTCCGGTACAACCCTCCCCTGCAACTGTCCTTCCTCTGACTGCTTATCCTAGTGGCAGAGAAGGGGACAGGAACAGAATTCAGAGGAGGGGACAGGAACAGTATTCCTGACAGTCACAGTGGTGGAGGGCAGCACATCCGTAGCTGAGGCGGAGAAAAGTTGTGCGTGTATCAGGGAGGCCTCTTTGAGGCTGGGCTATTTGTACCGGGACAGGAAAGGTGAGAGTCAATCAGCGGAAAGAGCTGTCCAGGCAGAGGGAACAGCAAGTATGAGGCTGGAGGTGGGAACCAGCCCTGGAGAAACTGAAAGCAGGCCAGATATGCCCTCCTGTCCACTCAGATCCTGGGCCACATCCTGTGGTCAATGATATATATAGTCCTTGGAGCCTATGTTCTCTGTTATGAGGCTGAGCATTCAGACCCACAGCGTGGCTCACTACACAGTAGGTGCTCAATTAATGTTTGTTGATGAAAGTATGAACAAAGCAAAGAACTGGAAGGAATTTAAGAGATCAGCCAGTCGAAGGATGGAAAACTCAAATGCCCACAGGAGGGTTTCACGTGAAAGCCCCTGATTTAGGCTCTTTAAAAAAAAAAAATATTCAAGGAAACAAACGCCAGTGACAGCCAACTTGGCACGAGGCCCCTTATCTAATCCCTTCATTTTATCTATGGAAGAAACTGAGTTCCGAGCCATTAAACGACACTTGGGAGGTCTCACAGCCCATAACTGAGAGCTGGGACAATGACGATGATTAGCTTCTGTTTACTGAATGCCTACTATTGCCTCACATACATTCTCTCAATAAATACATCTCCCACGAATAGATATTGGGATCTCCCGATTTGTTTTTTAACTAATGAGGAATCAGAGGCTCAGAGAAGTTAAGGGACTCAGAGTCACGCTACGGTAAAAGGCCGAAATGGGATTCGAACCCCTGTATCCAGAGCTAAGCCTTTATACACTCCCTTCAAGAGCGTATTTTCCGTATTTTTCGTACCGGCGGAAATCGAGACTCAGCGGACTGGGAGGGCTGGTTGGGGGGAGGTGTGTGTGTGTGAGTCAATAAAGCCAACAGCGATTGAACAGTTCCTCTGAGACCACGAATGTTAGGAATCAAACCCATTGATCTGATTCGCGCCCCCAAACCCAGAAATACCCAAGCACGAGTATCTCCAACCCTGCCGCAAGCGCGCCGACTCTCCTCCCCTACAGTAGGTGTACACAGTAGGCGCTTAATGAGTGCTTTGATGGCGGTTATGGAAGCAAAGGCGAGGCTGCTGGAGTAAGAGGGTCCTGCTTCCGTGCCCTCCCTGCTCAACCCCTCGGGGCCTGCCCAGCCCCCAGCCCCAGCCCCCTCGCATCCGGGAGCTCTCCCACAGCAATTACGGTAATTAGCTCCGAGCTGCTGGCGGCCGGGGAAGGAGGGAGGAGGGAGGGAGGCGGACTTTGGCCCAGACTGACCCGCTTCCGGGCGGGCGCTCGGATTGGTCTGCCCCGGGCACGTGACACGCGCCGTGGACTTGTTGCTGGGCATCCCGGCGTTGCCAGGGCAACGCCTGTCGCGTGTCCTCTCTGCCAAGTGCCGGGGAGAAGTGGCTGTGCTGAGGGTCTCGAGACTCGCAGGAGGCGAGGAGGGGGGATCCGGTGAGCGAGGCGAGCTGCCTCCCTCCCCCAGCTCTCCCCAAGCCCATCGCCCGCAGCCCAATCGCCCTTGGTCCCCCGTGGACGTGTCATCTGTGAAGGTGGACACAGCAGATTCAGGGTCGCAGATGGAGCCGGGGGCACACGCAGAAGAGTCCCTTGCCAGGAACTCCCCCATGCGCAGACGGTATACAGGCAGAACAGAGGGGCACAGATCTAGCATTGACAAACAGTTGCTGAAAGCCCACCAACCTCAGAGCCTGTGTTCAGATGGGGCAACACTAGACAAGGCAGAGATGAGACAGTCCCTGTGCCCCCAATCATCATCCTCATCACAGGAGCCCCTGCACCTGACAGCTCCCACGTAGAGGGCCTCAGCTAAGCAGTGTACCTGCATTTCATCCTCATTACACTCCTAAGTTATTCCCATTTTACATATGAAGAAACTGAGGCTCAGAATAGGGCAAACATCTAGCCAGGAGGAAGGTACTCCACACTTCAAAGGTGTGTCTATTAAAACCCACATACTTAATTCACTTTATAAAATGTAAGCCAGTTATAATAGTAATAATAATGATAATAGTATGTTAGCTATTGCTGTGTGACAAATTACCCCAAAACTTAGTGGCTGAGAACAACAATATTTATCATCTCACAGTGTCTGTGGGTCAGAAGTTTGGATGTGACTTAGCTGGGTGCTCTGCCTTAGAGCCTTTCTGGCTGAATTCAAGGTGTTGGGCAGGGCTGTGGTCTCATCTGAGATCTGACTGGGGAAGGATCCACTTCCAACCTCATGTGGTTCGTGGTAGGACTCAGTTCCTACAGGGCTGTTGCTGGAGGTGGCTGTCAGTTCTTTGCCTTGCGGGTCTCTCCAACATTGTGGATTGCTTCATTAAAGCATATTAGCCCATGGTGGGAATTCCCTGGCGGTCCAATGGTTAGGACTGCACGCTTTCACTGCCGAGGGTGAAAGTTCAATCCCTGCTCAGGGAACTAAGATCCTGCAAGCTGCACAGCGTGGCCAAAATAATAATAAAAAAAATAAAAATAACTTTAAAATAAAGCATATTAGCCCAGGAGACAACAGTCTCCTAGCAAGATGGAGGTCACAGTCTTTTATAACCTAATCATGGAGATGACATCCCATTACTTAGTGTGTGTGCACTTACTTATTGTGGTAAAATATGTATAACACAAAATCTGCCATTTTAACCCCTGTAAGTGTACATTTCAGTGGCATTGAGTACGTTCAAAATGCTGGGCAGCCATCACCACTATTTCCAAAACTTTTTCATCACCCCAGACAGAAACTCCATGTCCATTAAAGCAAAAGCTCCCCATTCTCCCTTCCCCTCAGTCCCTGGTAACCCCTAATCTACGTTGTCTCTATGAATTTGACTATTATAGGTACCTCATGTAAGTGGAATCTTACAATATTCTTTTGTGTCTGGTTTATTTTCTAGGCTAATATTTTCAAGGTTCATCCATGTTGTAGTGTGTGTCAGAATTTCCTTCCTTTTAAAAGGCTGAATAATATTCCATTTTATGGATGGCTCACATTTTGTTTATCCATTTATCTGTCAATGAACATTTGGGTTGCTGTCACCTCTTGACTACTGTGAATAATGCCGCTATGAACATGGGTGTGATAATATCTCTTTGAGGCTCCGCTTGCAATTCTTTCGGATAAAGACCCAGAAGTAGGATGGCTGAATCATATGGTAATTATATGTTTAGCTTTCTGGAGAACCTACATACTGTTCATACAGTTTTCCACAGTGGCTGTACCATTTTATATTCCCACCAAGAGTTTGCAAGGGGTGCAACTTCTCCACATCCTCAACATCACTTGCTATTTTCTTTTTTCTAAATTCTAACAGGGTGTGACAGTTGGGTGCATTTTGTAACAAGGTCTTGCCAGGTGAGTTTGAGAGGCTTGAAGGACAAAGAGCGATTAAGGACTGAGGGACTCAATCAATCAATGTGTTGGTTATGAAATGAGAGTTACAGGCTTACCCCAAAGCTTTGGGGTCATGGGGCAGGATAGCAAGAGGATTATAGGAGTGAAAAGCAGAGAGGAAAGTGGTTGGAAGAGCTTGGAGTGGTGTGATATTGTGATTTCTAATAGGATAGATATAGATACAGATATAGATATATTTGGACTTTTTCTCTGTTCCTGGCACAGAGCTCCTAAAACCCTTGGAATTTCCTAAGTGATAAGAGCAGTAAAGATGAAATGGGTGTTGTTTGTTATCCAATAGCCAATGATTTAATCAGTTTTGCCTACATAATGAAACCTCCATAAAAATCCCTTAAAGTATGGGTTTGGAGAACTTCCAGGTTGATGACCGCATGGAGGTGCTGGCAGGGTGGCGCACTCAGAGAGGGCATAGAATCTCCGTCCCTTTCCCCATACCTTGCCTTTTTTTTTTTTTTTTTTTGCGGTCCGCGGACCTCTCACTGTTGTGGCCTCTCCCGTTGCGGAGCACAGGCTCCGGACGCGCAGGCTCAGCGGCCATGGCTCACGGGCCCAGCCGCTCCGTGGCATGTGGGATCTTCCCGGACCGGGGCACGAACCCGTGTCCCCTGCATCCCCAGGCGGACTCTCAACCACTGCGCCACCAGGGAAGACCTGAGTTGTATTCTTCTATAATAAATGTGTAATCTAGTAAACTGTTTTCCTGAGTTCTGTGAGCCATTCCAGCAAATTTTCCAACCCGAGGAAGGTATCAAGGGAGCCTCCCATTTACAGCTGGTCAGTCAGAGGCACAGGTGATGGCCTGGGCTTGTGATTGGCATATGAAGTGGGAGCAGTCTTGTGGGACTGGGTCCTTAACCTATGGGATCTGATGCTATCTATGGGTTTGTAGTGTCAGAATTGAGTTGAATTCAGGGTACCCAGCTGGTGTCTGAGAACTGTTTTGTGTGTGGGAATAGCCTACACCTTTTGGTGTCAGAATTGAAGTATTAAGAGCAATCATAGAGAGGAAACACAGGAGTGTTTTTTTCCTCCAGTTGGAGTTTCAATGGAGGAACTCTGGTTGCCAGCAACAGAAGCCATACCAATGAGCCTTACAGAAGAATTGGGTTGTTCACAGGATTAGCTGAATATAGGACACGGGGCAGTTCTGGGGATCTGGAGAGCAAGACCCAATGGATGTCCCCTTGAGGGAGCTTCAGTTACCACGGTTGAGCCTGTAGCAAAGGCATTATTCATCTTGACCTCCTCCCACTCAGGTGGAACATTCTGAGAAAGTTCCACCAATTGTCTCAAAGTCATGAAACTGTCCCCTGACTGAGTGGGATGTGTGAATTGACAGCCCATCCAAGACCCAAGACCTAGGGAAGGAGGTGTTCCCCGGCAGTAAATCGGGGTGCTACCAACCCTCAAACCTCACCAGTTCACTATAAACAGTGCCTCAGGAACCCAGGCATTGGGACAAAGAAGAATGAGCTGACCCTCACGTGCAGGAGAAAAGTCTCTGTGGTAAGAGTCACCGAACGCATGCAGCCTGGCAGCAAGTTTGACCATGTACTTCCCCTGCTCTAACCTCTTCCGTGGCTCCCTATTTCCCTCAAGATAAATTCCATGCCTCGGTTTGCTCATCTGCAAAACAGAGCTGCTAATAGCATCAACCCCCTTAGGATGTAGTGAGAATAAAAGAGTTAACAACAGGGAGGGCACGTAAACGGTGTCAGGCATATAGTTACCACTCAAGAAATGACAGTGACCATGATGATAATTATCTTTTGTAAGCCTTCGCCTCTCCCCTCGCATGCCCCCAGAGATTCTGATATGCTTTCCTTCTGCTCAAAAAACTCTCATTATGCCTCAGAAATGGTTTCTGCATATGTAAAATGGAGGCAGTGACAGGATCCCCCTGACAGGTTGTGGCGAGTGTCTTTCTTTAAACCCACATGTCACGTGCTTAACCAGCGCTGGGGGCATGATAAGTGCCCAGAAAATTTTAGACAATATTATATATCTTTTACGAAAGTTTTGAGATAATTGTAGATTCATATGCATTTCTAAGAACACGGGAGGATCCAGTGTATCCTCTACCCAATGATGACATCTTGCAAAACTATTGATGCACGTCCGGAATATTGACACTGAACATTTCTGTCACTGCGGGGGTCCCTCCTGTTCACCTTTTAAAGCCACACCCGGTGTCCTCCTACTCCACCCTGTTAACCCCGGGCAACCACTAATCCATCCTCCACTTCTCAAGTTGTTGGTGTTATCAGTAATTTGTTTCTTTTAACTGCTGAGTAGTTCCATATATTGGTTTTTCACTTTTTATTTTGAAATGAATATCAAAGTTTACAAGACTAGGGACTTCGCTGGTGGTGCAGTGGTTAAGAATCCACCTGCCAATGCAGGGGACACGGTTCGACCCCTGGTCCGGGAAGATCCCACATGCCGTGGAGCAACTAAACCCGAGCGCCACAACTACTGAGCCTGCGCTCTAGAGCCCGTGAGCCACAACTACTGAAGCCCGCACGCCTAGAGCCCGTGCTCCGCAACAAGAGAAGCCACCGCAGTGAGAAACCCACGCACAGCAATGAAGAGTAGCTCGTGCTTGACGCAACCAGAGAAAAGTCCCCGCACAGCAGAGAAGACCCAACGCAGCCAAAAAAAAAAAAGTTTACAAGACTAGTACCATGACCTCTTGGGTACCCATCACTTCACTTCACATTTTGTTATTCACGTTTTAATATATATATCCTGTCATTGTCACCGAGCCCGTTAAGGGGTTTGGCACCTCTAAGAAAAAGGCTGTCCTCTTACATAATCATACAATGAATTCATGAAATTTAATATTGAGTCAATGTTATTATCCAATATGTAATCCATATTCAGATTTCTCCAACAGTCAGCATGGTGTTCATTAGAGCTCTTTTCTTTTCCGATCTGCGATGTAGTCAGAATCACACGTTGCATTTGGTGTTCCTGTCTCAACAAGCTGTCGTTGCCTTCCATGACATTTGAAGAGAGCAGAAAAGTTGTTCTGTAGATGGTTTTGCTTTGAATTTGTCTGATGGTCTCTCTAATTCATTTCATTCATCCAACAAGCATTTATTGAGTGTCTACTGCATGCCAGGTGCTGGCATCATACAGCAAATGGGACTTCCTAGTTGTGTAGTGAAACCATCAAGTAGATGGCCTGTAGCGTTGCTTTGAGATTTCCAGCCCTTCCCGGCCAAACATCTGACTCTGCCGTTCACTCGCTGTGTGCCCTTGCACTGGACACTTTGCCTCTCTGGGCTTCACTTTCCTCACGTGGAAAACATGGCCAATGTTAGTCTTTACCACTGATGGGGGTTCGGAGGATTCAGCGGGACTTCCCACGGCGAGACTGGTAGATACCGAATGCATGATAAACAAAGTTAACTTGTGATTTTCATTATTGTGTGACTCTAGGTCAGGGTCTCCCAACTCCGTACTTGGGGCCGGATCCTTCTCTGTGGTGGGTCCATCCAGTGCACTGTAGGGTGCTGAGCAGCGTCCCTGGCTCCCACCCCCTTGATGCCAGGAGCCCCTCCCGTCATTACAACCACAGATGTCTCCAGACATTGCCCAGTGTCCTCTGGGAAGGAAGGACCCCGCTGCCCCACTGGAGTGAGGACCGCTGATCTGTGATAAGTGATTCTGAAGAATGATGATGATTGAAGCAATCCATGATTAAGTGACCAAGCCCTCCACATCTACTCAGCCAAGGGTTGAGCGACGCCGAGGAATATAAAGTCACATTCTAAGAATCTAAGGGGCTCTGGTTTCACAAGGGTAAGGTTTCCCGAGGTGTGGTCAGACACTGCTTGCTGCTCAGCCCGCTGGGCCCCCAGAGCTCCACCCCTGGCTCATCAGCTGTGTCTCCATGGGTCCGGGCGCGCCTGCCCACCCAGCCTCTGTCGCCAGCCTCAGCCGTGAGAAGAGGGGCTCAGGTTTCAGCTCAGGGCAGCTGCTGGGAGGCCCCGGTCAGGTGAGGGACTTGGGAGCAAGGCCTCGCAGATGAGGACGGAGCCCGATAATCCCCGTGTCACTCTTGTCCCTTGCAGCGTCCCAGCTCACCTGTGAGAGCCAGCTCAGGGGCCCAAGAAACAGGGAGAGTGTGTGGGTGGGCGAGCATACAGTCAGTCGGTGGCAGTCATCTGGGTTGGGACGTTTGCTCCCCCAGGGGACATTTGGCAATGTCTGGAGACATCTTTAGATGGAGGTGCTGCTGGCATATAATGGGTAGAGGCCAGGGATGCTGCCGAACATCCTGCAATGTGCAGGACCGCCCCCGAAAGCAAGACTGATCCGGCCTCAAATGTCATTAGTACTGAGGGGGAGGAACCCAGATCTGTGTCGATGGAAAGGGGTTCATTTCATCTTTTCAGAAATTGTCTTACTTGTTGTCTTTTTCTTATTATGTGAGTGCATATTACCTGCCGATAAAGGTTAGAGAAAAACAAAAAAGTAAATAAAAGTCACCCACGACTACCCCATTCAGAGGGAATTGCTGCTAGCAGTTTTTAATATCCTCCCCCCTGATATATCTGTGTTCTCATTTGTATATTTACAAAAATGGAATAATTCAGCACAGTATTTCACATAACAGATAGGAAAATCTTCTTGTATCTTGAAATTCCTCCGTTATATTTTCTGATACAGCTGCCCCACCGTTTAAGTAAGAGCCTCATCATTGGACATACTTACTGGTTGCTCACAGTTTAGGGCTAAAGCACGTTTGTGACAGAGCTCTTCGGGACTCATTCTTTGTACAGGTTCACATTTATTTCCTCAAGATAAGTGGTTGGAAGCAGAACTGCCATATTAGCAAACACGCTCATTTTAAAGTTTTTTTTTTTTTTTTTTTTGTGGTACGCGGGCCTCTCACTGTTGTGGCCTCTCCCGTTGCGGAGCACAGACTCCAGACGCGCAGGCTTAGCAGCCATGGCTCACGGGCCCAGCCGCTCCGCGGCATGTGGGATCCTCCCAGACCAGGGCACGATCCCGTGTCCCCTGCATTGGCAGGCGGACTCTCAACCACTGCCACCAGGGAAGCCCTAAAGTATTTTTTAAATGACAGCTTATCTATTACCTACAACTACAAGGCAGTTGATAACTGCATTATTCACTACAGTGCAATTTGAAAATGCAGTCTGTAAAAAAGGTTGAAGAAGGATGTGAAGAGGGAAAGTACACTTCTCAGTTAGCCCCACCACTCAGTACCAACTCTCTTGACAGTTTGGAGCACACCCTGCCAGAGCTTTTTCTATGTGGACACAAACCTATGTTCATGAATTGCACTTCTACAAAATGCAAGCTGCTCTGTTCCTAAATGTAAAATTCCTTTTAAAATGAGTAAGACCATCTCCATCCCCCCGGCTTCTCCTGTCCTAATCAGTTCAAAATCACGTAGACCCATCTGATTCTCATTTTTCTCAGGTGGTGTGGCCTGGGGGTTGGAAATTTCCTCACTCATTTGTTTATTCACCACGTATTTATTGAGCATCTGCCATGTGCCCGACATTATTCTAGATGAGCAATGAACAAGACAGACAAATATCCGTGCCCTCACAGAGTTTATAACAGACAGACAGACAGACAGTAAACGAGGAAGCATTCTAACACAGGGCATTGGAGAAAAGTACAGAGTGATATGAGGTGACCAGGGCAGGCTTCTCTATGGAGGGGTTGTGTGGGCTGAGACAGAAAGGTACATTGGCACAACTAAGAGACCCAGAGAGGAAAGAATGTTACTGGAGGTGAGCACAGCATGTGCAAAGGCCCTGAGGTGTGAAGGAACATGACCCGTTCTAGGCACTGCAACCAGGTCGGTGTGGAGCAGAGTGAGTGAGGGGGATCCTCGTTCGGGATGTCGCTGGAAGGGTCCTACTTTTGAATATGGCTGAGACTAAGCTGGGTGTGGGGAGGTGGGAATTGGGTAGGGAGCACAGGAAGTGTCGAGGGGACTCCCAAGACCCTGGCAGGATGGATGGTGGTGAGTCTTGATGAGGACCGTGTCTGTAGGGGACAGATTACGGGGTGGGGTCTGTGAAGGTTAAAATTGCAGGTCTCGGTACAGCCTCCTTTCTCCCCTTCTAGAACTTTGAATATATGTCTATGTCTGTTAAATCCAAAGCCAGTAAAACTTATACGGAGGTAGCAAATGTTTTCTTTAAATAGGGGTGGGGAGGAAGAGAGAGAGAGAGAGAGAGAGAAAGAGGGAAACTGGCGAATGCAGACAATGTCCTCCTGAAACCATGGTGACTAGAATGACTTAGGAGGGGGGCTGCTGAGGATATTAATAATAATTTGCTGTGTGGATTTTTCCAGCATGGGTTATTGTGTAGGCAAGGCAGTGTGTTTGCCTCTGTGTGCGTACGTGTGTGTGTGTATGTGTGTGTGCGTATGCATGCATGGGTGTGGCTATGTGTGTGCACTTTTGCATAGGTGCCTGAATGTGTGTGTGTGAGTGACTTGCAGATGTGTGGCTGTGCATGTGTTGCGCATGGGTGTGACTGTGTGAGGTGCACTTTTACACAGGTGTGCAGAGTCCCATGTGTGTTCAAGTGTCCCTTTCCAAGCACTTGTGTGATTGATCAGCTGTGTGTATGTGTGCATCTGTGAAGGCATCTGAACTGGCTTGCACATATGTGTGCATGCAATGCTGTGCGAGCGACTCATGCCCATGGATGCAGGTGTGTCCCCATGTGCATGTGTATGTCACGTGTGTGCAACTCTAGAAGTACGTCTGCACACGCTTAGCTGTGTGCACCCGAGGGGAGCTTAAAGTGAAAATCGGAAAAATGAAGACTCACAGTCTACCTAGCAGTTGGTGCCGATGTCAATTTCCTGATTTTGAGAATGTACTAGAGTTATGTAAGATGATACTACTGGGGAGGAAGCTGGCAGGAGGGTACAAGAGACCGTCTGTGCTATTTTTGCAACTTCCTGTAGAGCCTATAATTATTTAAAAAATAAAAAGTTTTTAAAAATCTGAGGATGAGAAACACGAATTTCATACATTTTCGTGTCTCCTCAAAACAAGGAAGAGAAAAATGGAAAAACAATCTAAGCAGCCGACCAATGATTTCTTTTAAGTGAGCTTTTTATCTGAGAACATGGTTGATGTCCCCAAGTCTCCTGGGTGGGAGATGACGATCCAGGCATGTGTGTTGGGAGCTGGGGAGGGGGAGGTGGGGAGGCTCAGGCTGGACCCAGGCAGGTGCTGTTGGTGTTAGTATGCATGTGGCTGTCTGGTGACCTGGGAGGACCCGGGAGGGGACTGGGAACCTGCAGAGTGAAGGGCAGGATCGGCCGCATCAGCTAATGCAGGGAACTTCACAGGTGAAGAGGAGGAAATTTAATCAAGGTGGAGAGGACAAGTCAGTGATATCAAATCTCTTGGGTTGGCAGGGGAGGGAGGGGCAGAGCAACTAATCCCTGGGTTTCAGGTTGTCTGACCACCTGCTGCTGTGGAGTTCCTCCTGAGACCCCAGGGTCCCAGGTTGAATGGGTGTGGGGGGAGGGAGGGAGGCAGAGACATGGAGATGTGGAGGGAGAATGAGGAAGAGAGGGAGAGAGACAGAGGCCAGGCAGAGCAGAGAGACAGACAGAGAGGCAGAGACATAAAGAGAGACAGAGAGGTGGAGACAGAGAACGAGAAAGAGACAGACACAGACACCTAGAGGTAGAGAGGGAGAGAAAGACGGAAACTAAGCCTTTGCTGCCTCTGTTGAGCCTTTGTCTGCTTGCCTAAAAGGATGGATCAATTAATTGGTCCACTAATGGCATTCTCTCAACAGGCCAGTAATGTATCAGTTATCTATTGCTGCATAACAAACAACCCAAAAACTTAAAGGCTTAAACAACAACAATTTATTATTTCTAAAGATTCTGTGGTCTGGCCAGGTGGTTCTCGCCTGGGCTCATTCACGTAACTGGGTTCAAAGGGCAACTGAGCTGGGCTGGAAAGTCTAATATGGTCACATCCACATGTCTGTATCATGGGGGATCTGGAAGGCTAGGATCTGTCTCCTTCTACATGCTGTACTGCTGGGGCTGGAAGCCTAGAAACTACATTTTTCAGAATCTCTTGAAGCTAAACTTTGGGTGCAATTAAATTCTGTTAAGGGAATATAGTCATGCAGTGTTTGATTCAAAGGCTATGTTTCTGCCCCATCTGTGCTGTGTTTCTTGGCAAGCAGGGTGGTGATGTGATATGAACAGAGGCGTGAAGGTCCAGGTACCATTTTTTGTGGGCATAGAAAGGCAGGGAATGGGGGATCAATTTCTGTTGCTGTTTTCATTGACAGTTGTTGTTGACCAATAACAACGTGTTTGAGATGGGTTTTCTGTTAACTTGCAACCCAAAGAATCCTAACTGATGTGGTCAGGAAGGTGAAGTCTTCATGGATGAATGTTTTATCCAGAAGGAAGCAGAGGATTTAGTTTAAGGAAAATGATTTCCATGAGGTCATGTTCCCAGCTCAGTCAAAGCAAAGAGCAAACATGCTGGAGCCAGATAGAATAGCAGAGCCAGAATAGCCCACAGAAAAATGTTACTTGAACCGTAGCAAGGTAAACTGAGTCCAACAGGGACAGAAGGGCTTGCCCAGGATCACACAGTGATGCCAGATGAAGCTCTTTTCCTGCTGGTGGCTGGGTGGGTGGGTGGGTGGGGGTGGTGTGGAGGAAAGGTGTGGGGAGGGAATGGGAGAAGATTTCTCTGTGTGCAGAATTGCTTCTAGAACAGGAATAAAAAATGAGTCATCAGCAAGATGGTTGAGAGATAGAGCCTTAAAATGTCACTGGTCTGGGAAGGGCCAGCTCTGAGAAAGGATGGAGAGATGTACAGACATCAGGGGAGATGGTGGCATAGATAACAATTTTTTCAAGCCCTCAATTTGGTCTCAATTTCTGGATGAAGAAGTGCACAGTAGCTGATGCTGCCAGGGTCCTGGGGTGCAATATTACCTCTGTTGTCCTAGGTATGGGCATACCAACAGTTACGGCATGGCATATTGAATCAGGTACTACAAAATCTCTGCTTGTCTCTGTGGTGGAAACAATGAGATTTCAGAAACCAAGGGTGTACCAGTTAGGGAAGACTAAGTTTATGCTGCAGTAACAAACATCCCCCAAATCTCAGTGGTTCAAAACCCCAAGATGTATTTCTTGCTTGTGCTAGCCCCTCTGCTGGGATTTGGCAGAGGGCTGTATGTGTACTCCTCCAGGATACAGGTTGATGGAGTCACAACCATCTCAAACTTTACTGGTCACTGTAGCTGAAGGAAAGAGACAAAGTGATGAGTAGTGCCCTGGCTATTAAAGTTTCCACCTAGAAAGGGCACATGTCACTTAAGCTCACATTTAATTGGTCCAGGGCAAATCTCATGTCTCCCAGCTGACTTCATGGGCGGCAGGGGAGTGCAATTCTGCCTAGGAGAACACTGGACATTTTAGGAGGACAGCATTAATGGATAACTTGGGAGATGGGGGAGGGGGAATGTTCTCTAGAAATGAGATACTCATACCAGTTTTTTTTTTTAATTAATTAATTAATTTTTGGCTGCATTGGGTCTTTGCTGCTGCATGCGGGCTTTCTCTAGTTGCAGCAAGCAGGGGCTACTCTTCATTGCTGTGCGTGGGCTTCTCATTGCGGTGGCTTCTCTTGCTGCGGAGCATGGGCTCTAGACGTGCAGGCTTTAGTAGTTGCGTCTCGTGGGCTCTAGAGCACAGGCTCAGTAGTTGTGGCACATGGGCTTAGTTGCTCCACGGCATGTGGGATCTTCCCGGACCAGGGCTCGAACCCGTGTCCCCTGCATTGGCGGGCGGATTCGCAACCACTGTGCCACCAGGGAAGACCCACCAATTTTTTTAAAAAGAAAATAATGGCATACTAGCAAAGTCAAACTATGTCTAATGCTAATGGATACTGGCACTATTCTAAGCATTTGATATGACTTAACTAAATTAGTCCTCACAACAACTCCATTTGACAGATAGGGAAACTGAGCCCAGAGAGGTTAGATAGTTTTTCCAAGAACCCAAGCTCTGAAGTAGCAGAGGTAGGGATTTGAACCAGGCAGTGTGACTCTAAAGCTGGTGCTTTTAAACACTACACTATAATGCCTCAAATCCAGAGAAGGTTTTATTATTATTATTATTATTATTTTATGGTACGTGGGCCTCTCACTGCTGCGGCCTCTCCCGTTGCGGAGCACGGGCTCCAGACGCGCAGGCTCAGCGGCCATGGCTCACGGGCCCAGCTGCTTCGCGGCACGTGGGATCCTCCCAGACCGGGGCACGAACCCGTATCCCCTGCATCGGCAGGCGGACCCTCAACCACTGCGCCACCAGGGAAGCCCCCAGAGAAGCTTTTAGGAAAAAAAAAAAAGAGGCCAAGAAATGTCAGTGGCTGCTGGACCACATGGGAGCCCCTAAGGACTCTCAAAGTGACAACCACTCCAATGACAAGGGAATCACACTTGAGAATGTTAGAACAAGCTTTGGGAACACTGAAGCATTTCCGAGCAGTGCAGCCACAGGAAAGCTGTGAAAAGGTGTCTGTGTTCACCTAATATGTGGAAGACATTTGTGTAGAGGCCATGGACCAAGAGAGCTTTGAATATGGGACTGTGGTTAGATGCAGGGGCTCTGGACCATGCAGCCTAGACTCAAAACCTGACTTGTCTGCCTCCTAGCTGTGTGACCTCGGGTCAGCAACTTACCCTTTCTGTGCCTCAGCTTTCTCACCTGTAAAATGGGGGTGATAAAACACATTTCATTGATTCTAAGCCATGCATTTTTTAACATCTGTGAAGGTAGGGCATGCCTTATGATCAGTAGCAGTTCAAGGCTTGACTGGGGTATATATATATTTTTTTAAATGGCACATGGTTGGGTGGGCATCATTGGAGATGCTCCTCCCTCTCAGGACCACAGGGTGGGATATGTGACCCAGTCTGGCCAATATCCTATCCACTTGGCTGCAGTGATTGGTTCAGGGATGAGCAGATGATCCAGGCTGAGCCAATCAGATCCTTCCCTGGGACTTTCATGCTAGATCTAATGTTAAAGATTCTCTTTGTCCACTGGAGTTGCTAGGAGAGACGAGTGTGTGTCTGGGGAGTGGATGATAGCGTGGAGAGTTCAAAGACAGAGATGTTGGTGTTTGAGCCCCTGGATCTATCCATGTCTGAGGTGAGTTAATCTTGTTCTTCCTAGTTCCACAAACCAGCAAGTTCCCTTTATTATATGTTTTTTTCCTCAAGACAGTTTGAGTTGAGGTCCTTTTACTTATAACCAAAGGATTCCTAAAGAGGACAGGTATCCTTTTGCAGACCCCCAGGAAAATGGCTCAAAATGAGGAGACCCTAGCACCCTGGAAAATGAGTTTATCTCTAATATGTCATAGATGTTGATGAGCCTATGCTTCAGAAGAGGGAAGTCAAGCCCTCCAATTTGGTAGGTGTGGTAGCCAATCTCCAATATGATCCCCAGTGACCCCCACCCTTTGGTATTTACACCTTTGGGTGGGCTTCTCCCTCACTATACCAACGTTGGTCTGTGTGACCAATAGATCTCTCTCTCTCTCTATCTCTCTCTCTCTCTGATCAAGCATTCTGGGGAAAGCCAGCTTTCATGTCATGAGGACACTCAGGCAGCCCCTTGGAGAGGCCCATGTGATGAGGAACTGAGGCATCCTACCAACAGCCATGCAAGGGAACCATTCTCCAACCCCAGTCAACTCTTTAGCTCTCTCTGACAATCTGACTGCAACCTCACGAGAAACTCTTAGCCAGAATCATCCCATGAATCTGTCCTGGACTCACCCTCAGAAACAACAAGATCATAAATATTTTTTGAAGCTTCTACGTTTGGGGGTAATTTTTTTTTTTTTTTTTTTTTTTTTTTTTTGCGGTATGCGGGCCTCTCACTGTTGTGGCCTCTCCCGTTGCGGAGCACAGGCTCCGGACGCGCAGGCTCAGCGGCCATGGCTCACGGGCCCAGCTGCTCCGCGGCATGTGGGATCTTCCCGGACCGGGGCACGAACCTGTGTCCCCTGCATCGGCAGGCGGACTCTCAACCACTGCGCCACCAGGGAAGGCCTAGGGGTAATTTGTTACACAGCCATGGATAACTAATATACTGGGGAAGGAATGGGTTCCACATGGGCTGAATTGCAGGACTGGCAAGTGAGTTTGGGTCTAGCTGGTGCAGGGGAGATGGGAGTCAGGAAGGTCGAGCTGGACTTGTGGGGTACCATCTTTGAATCTCAGGGAAGGCCAGTCAAACCTGCCTGTGCCATCCAAAATGTTCCACCTTGAAATGATGGTGGCTGCACATAGGGTAGTCCTTGAAGGGATGGCCTGCTGCTCAGCTACCCAGCCCAGCTGCTCCAACTGCCC
Organism: Pseudorca crassidens; assembly: GCF_039906515.1. Lineage (NCBI taxonomy): Eukaryota > Metazoa > Chordata > Mammalia > Artiodactyla > Delphinidae > Pseudorca > Pseudorca crassidens. Next base: position 168,912,785 of record NC_090298.1, read on the forward strand.
CTAAGAGCCTGGGAAGGACCTGGCTCCCCTCTTCTCATCCACCTCCTTCCAGGGTACCTAAGGGGGTCAAGGAGTCCCCCACATCTCTGCTGTAGACCTTCAGCACAACCCTGAGTCACATTTCTTATCAGTTGCCAGGGGTTCTCCTTCCCCCTCCCAATGCTTCTCCATCCTCCCACCACGGCTGTGGTTCAGGCTGACATCATCACTTGTTTGGATGGTGCCTCCGTCTCCTCTTGGTTCCCTGTGACACTTCCACCTCCCCACTCCCACGCCCCCAGGGAGCTCTTGGAAACATCAGCCTGAGAAAGTCACTCTCCTGTATAAAACCTTCCCGTGAGAACAGAAAATGGTACAATCTCTCAGAAAAACCATTTGGCAGCTTTTAGAAATGTTAAACATATACCTCCCCTAGGAGCCATTCTGCTCCTTGATATTTACCCAAGAGAAATAAAAACATATGTCCATGTGAAGATGTGTCCATACACGTTTATAACAGCTTTATTTGTAATCGCCAGTTGAAAGAAAGCTGTTTAAAAATGACGACAACGTCCCCTGAGGGCAATCTAATGACATCTACCAAAATTACAAATAAGCATGTCCTTGGACTGTATAACGCCACTGCTGAGAATTTACACTCCATCTGGAACCACACATGTGCTACATGACACACGTAGAAGACTTTCTCCCAGCACTGTGTGTTTATAGAAAAAAAGAGTGAAAACCACATAAATGCCCATCAACTGGGAGCTGGTTAAATCAATTATGAGAAATCCACGCAATGAAATATTATACAGTGAGTAAAAGCAACAAGAAAGCTCTTTATTTACAGAGAGAGAAATACCTCAGAATGTTATTATTAAATGAATAAAGCAAAGTGCATAATGGTTTGTTACCAATTGATCATGTGTGTATGTGCATGTGTGTGAAATATGTTTCTGTTTAGAGTCTTTACACTGGCTATTTGCTCTGCTTAAAATGCCTCATTCCCTCACTTCTTTAAGCCTCTGCTCAAATGTTGGCTTCTCAGTGAGGCCTTCTTTGGGCACCTTATCTAAGATTTTTCACACAACCCCATCTTATATTCCCCATCCCTTTCCCCTGATTCATTTTTCTCCTTAGCATTTAACACCATCTAATATGATATAGTTTATGTACTGATACTGTTTCTTAACTATCTCCTCCAGGACAGTGTGAACTCCACCAGGGCAGTGATTTTTTTACTTGCTTTGTGCATGCTGTGTCCCTGTTCCTATAACGGTGCCTGGTACACAGTAGACACTCAACAAATGTTGGTTAAATGAGTGAGTGGATCTCTCTCTGAGATCTGAAGCTGCCCATAGGCATGTTCTAGATGGACCACCACAAACAAATGGATTTTTTTTTTTTTTTTTTGCGGTATGCGGGCCTCTCACCGTTGTGGCCTCTCCCATCGCGGAACACAGGCTCCGGACGCGCAGGCCCAGCGGCCATGGCTCACGGGCCCAGCCGCCCCGTGGCATGTGGTGTCATCCCGGACCGGGGCACGAACCCGTGTCTCCTGCATCAGCAGGTGGACTCTCAACCACTGCGCCACCAGGGAAGCCCCTACAAATGGATATTTAAGTGTCCCCAAACTCTTAGAGGCTGCCTTTGAAACACTTCCTATGTATTGGTCCATTTCTTACTGTATCAGTCAGCTATTGCTGCATAACAAATTATCCCAAAGTGTAGACATTTAAAACAATGAACATGTATTATTTCACAGCTTCTGTGGACCAGGAGTCCAGAGCCTCTTAGCTGGGTGGTTCTGGCTCAGTGTCCCTCGTGATGTTACAGTCAGATTCTTGGCCAGAGCTGCGTCATCTGAAGGCTTGACTAAGGCTAGAGGAGCTGCTTCTGAAATTACTCACACAGCTGTTGGCAGGAGACTGGAGTCTAGTCAGATTTTGTTTCCTTTTAGTTTATTTTACTTGGAAATAATTTTAGACTTATAAAATGTTGCAAAAATAATACACAGAAGTCCCATCTACCTTTGACCCATCTTCTTTTATTTATTTATTTATTTAAAATTTTGGCTGCATTGGGTCTTCATTACTGCACGTGGGCTTTCTCTAGTTGCAGCGAGTGGGGGCTACTCTTTGTTGAGGTGCGTGGGCTTCTCATTGCAGTGGCTTCTCTTGTTGCGGTGCATGGGCTTTAGGCGCATGGGCTTCAGTAGTTGTGACACACAGGCTCAGCAGTGTGGCTCGCGGGTTCTAGAGCTCAGGCTCAGTAGTTGTGGCGCACGGGCTTAGTTGCTCTGCAGCATGTGGGATCTTCCCGGACCAGGGCTCCAACCTGTGTCCCCTGCATTGGCAGGCAGATTCTTAACCACTGAGCCACCAGGGAAGTCCTGACCCATCTTCTTTTAATTTAACATTGTTGATAACTGCAGGAAATGAACATTGATGCAACACAATGAACTAATTTAAGATCTTATTCAAGTTTCCCTGATTGTCCTATTGAATACTATTTAACTGAACTATAGATCTTATTCAAATTTCACCATTTTTTCCTCTTAATGGAATGAATATCATTGGATTATTCATCCTATTATAATTATTAACTTAATCTTATTAAATATTAATAGGATGCTGGTCCAGGCTCCCACATGGCATTTCATCTCCTCCAGTCTTGTCTTCCACGACCTTGACAATTTTGAAGAGCACTGGTCACCTTTTTTTTTTTTTTTTTTTTTGCGGTACGTGGGCCTCTCACTGTTGTGGCGGAGCACAGGCTCCAGATGCGCAGGCTCAGCGGCCATGGCTCACGGGCCCAGCCGCTCCGCAGCATGTGGGATCTTCCCGGACCGGGGCACGAACCTGTGTCCCCTGCATTGGCAGGCGGACTCTCAACCACTGCGCCGCCAGTGAAGCCCGGTCATATATTTTGGTAGAATGTTCCTCAGTTTGGGTTTGTCTGATGTTTGCTCATGATAAGATTGAAGTTAGGCATTTGGGAGAAGGATGCCATAGAAATGATGTGTTCTCAGGGCAACTGATAGAGGGAGGTACATGATGTCAATGTGTGTCATCACTGATGATGTTAACCTTGATCACCTGGTTACAGTGGTGCCAGCCAGGAGTCTCCACTGGAAGGTTACCATTTTTCCCTTTGTAATTCACAAGTATCTTGGGGGAGATTCAGTGAGATGATGCACATACCCTGCTTCTCCTCAAACTTTTGCCCACTGACTTTAGCATGTGGATAGATGTGGAAGATCAAACCAACAGGACAATTCCCAATTTTCTAACTTAGGCACAGTTGATGCCCCATCCACATCCCCTCAGCGCACCTCAGACATCACCTATTGTCAGTTCCTGAATCTTGTAAGTTTTGGGTGTTCTCTGGGTGGGCACTGAACTTGGTCAGCACGTGGGGGAGCCATTGCCCCAGGAACGGACCGTCAGGTATTGATGGATAAAGGGAGAGACAATTCCGAGGTATGTCCTATAGGAACACCTTCTGCGTTGCCCCCTCCCTGCTCTGTCTCACTTCCCTCCCCTGTCTCACTTCCCTCCCACCCCTTCTGGGGCTTCCTCTGCTCCTACATGAACTATCAGTCCCTAGACCTTGTCTCCGGGGCTGTGAAAAACTGGTGTTCAAGGCATTCTCATGAACTTCAGCTTGGATGCAAGGATGCTTTTTTTTTTTTTAACAGCTTTATTAAGATATAATTCACACACCATACAATTCACCCCTTTAAAGTGTACAATTCATACTGTTTTGTTTTGTTTTGATTTTTGCGGTACGCGGGCCTCTCACTGTTGTGGCCTCTCCCGTTGCGGAGCACAGGCTCCGGACGCGCAGGCTCAGCGGCCATGGCTCACGGGCCCAGCTGCTCCGCGGCATGTGGGATCTTCCCGGACCGGGGCACGAACCCGTGTCCCCTGCATAGGCAGGCGGACTCTCAACCACTGTGCCACCAGGGAAGCCCAATTCGTACTGTTTTTATTCTGTCCGTTTTTAGTATATTCACAGAGTTGTGCAACCATCACCACAATCTAATTCAGAACACTTTCACTCCCCTAGAAGAAAAACCCGTCCTCATCAGCAGACCCTCCCCATTCCCCCTCCACCAGCCCCTGGCAGCGACTAATTCACTTGTGGTCCCTGTGGATTTGCCTGTTCAGGATGTTTCATATAAATGGAATCATACACCTTCTGTTTGTGTGTGATTCTGTGTCCTTCTGTGTCTGGCCTTCTGTGTCTGGCTTCCTTCACTGAACGTCATGTTTTCAAGGTTCTTCCACGTGTCACATGCATCAGTGCTTCATTCCTTTTTAAGGCTGAATAATATTCTATTGTACGGGTGCACCACAGTTTGTGTGGATTGCTTGCACTTTTTGGCTATTAGGAATAATGCTGTTATGAACCCTGCTGTATACATTTTCACACAGATGTATGTTGTAATTTGTCTTGGGTATACACAGGAGTGGAATTGCCAGATCATGGGGCAACTTATGGAGGAAGGGGATGCTCCAAGCCCCCAGGCTGGCCAACTGTAACTGCTGTCTCTGATTATCTGTTTCTTATGGAATTATTGGTTTGCCTCTTCCACTGGAAGATCGGCTCCACCAGGACAGATTTCCCTCTGTTTTTTCGCTGCCAAGGTGTCCCTAGGGTCTAGCACAGCGCCTGGAATGTAGCAGGTGCTGGGTAAATAAGTTAAAGATCAAAATGAGTCCCATCCGGAGCTTAGCGCAGGGCCTGGCACACAGTGAACACAGGGTACCTGTAGCTACCGGTTTTACTGCCAAAATAACTTGGGGGCAGGGCAGGGGGGTCCTAGGCCGGTTCTGTCAGTTGTGTGCCTGCCTGAGTCTGTTTTTGGTCTCCTCCCCAATCACCACTCCTGCCTCCTTTCCTGGGAGGATCCCCCAGGCTTTCTCTCTTGTCCTCCCCATCTCCCTTCTGATGGCTCTTCACGGGCCTGGACCACTTTCTCTTTTTATGTCTGGTCGTTTGCATCTTTCTCCTCTCTGTCACTCTCTCTGTTTCCCTCTCTTTTTCCCCCTGTATCTCTCTCCTCCCCCGCCCCCTCCCTCTCTCTGCCCTTTCTCTCCTGGTCCTCTGGGATTCTCCCCCTTGGAGACTCTGTGTGTCTGTCTTTGTCTGTCGGTTTCTTCCCCCTTTTTCTCATTTCCCTCTCTCCCTGCCTGCCGGACTTTTGGTCTGTCTTTATCTCCATCTCTTCCCCTCTGTCTCCTTCTCTCTCTCTGTCTCTGACCTTCTGTGTCTCTGGTTCTCCTTCTCTCTTCCTCTCCACCTCTGTCTCTGCCTTTCTGCTCCATCTGACCCTGTGTGCATCTTTGTCCGCTGTCTCTGCCTCTCTCTGGGGTTCTCCCTCCCACCTCCCTGCCCCCATCCCCTTTAAGTGCACAAGGCAGGGAACAGCAGCCCCGCGGATCTGGGGACACTCCCTCCTTGGTTGCCTGGGTGCTGGGGCCGGGGAGGGGCTGTGGGCTCATTACTCTAATGGTATCTGCAGTGGGCGCACAGCTGGCCCAGGAAATGGGCCACTTAAGCCTATTGGAGCTGATGGCAGCCTGCGGCCACTTCTCCCCTGCTGCTTTCAAGCAGAGCTGGGAGAGGGGAGTGAGCGGGGAGAGGTGGGGAGAGGGAAGGGGAGGGGAGGGAAAGAAAGGGGAAGGAAGTGAGAGGGGGAGGGAGGAGAGGGGAGGGAGGAAAGGTGGGAGGAGGATGCCTCTCCGTTTCAGGCCTGGGATGTCCTGGAAAAATGCACTGGGCTGGCTGGGAGGGGCAGGAGGCTGGACCCCGGGCCCCAGGAGCAGGGCCCCCCTTGTACACACAGTTGCACACCCCAGAGAGCACCACCCAAGGCTTTCCACTCAGGGACACCCCACGGCCCGTCTCCCCAACCCCCATGATCACAGATGTCATTAGCACAAACACGCACCAGGACACAGGCACAGACCCTCACCAATGGACACAGATGAACAGGTCACGCGCACACTCACACACTCACGCTCACACACAGCATTGAGACGCACGGAGAACTGAAAAGGACACGCACTCAAGTAGGTGTCTCGCACACAGCCAGGCACACGCTTACAGGCTGGAGATGCACAGATGGGACAGAGCGACCACATCAAATACACACGGGCCGCGAATTCCCCTTCACACACCCTCACGCCATGGTCAGGCGCGATCCGTGCCACAAAGATCCACGGATTCACAAACACACGAGCACACGCAGAAACAGCGACATCGGTAACAAAGGACACACACAACCACAGCCAGCCACGTTGGTCCACCCCAGCCTCTGCTCACGGCCACGTGTCACCAGGCGGAAAAGCAAGCCCAACCTGGCCTGATCCGCCCATTTTTTTTCCTCAGAGAAGCTGGAGATCCGGATTTTTATGTGAAACCACTTAAAAAGAAGATAAAGAGTGTGCAGCCCAAACCAGGAGAACTGATGGTCTAGACCTCAGCCTCCAGTTTGCAAAAGGGCCCCTAGTCGCACCATGAATAGCTGAGCAACCCCTAGGCCGCTCTGAGCCTCTACCTTGTCTTCTGGAAAATTCCATCATAACGGTCCTCCTCTCCAGGGCCTGTTGTGAGGACCGCGGCATGATGCCAAGTCAGCCAGGGGACAGAAGGAGGGCCTCCTGCCCCCTTCATCTCCCTGTGTCTGTCTGCCTCTGCTCCTCTGGTGGATCTTACCCCTTCTCCGTCTTTCCGTCACACGCACACACATATTCACACGAGTGGCCTGGACCCCAGCCAGGAAGAGGCAGGGAGGCCATTGGGCTGAGTTAGGTTCTCACAGGGGCTTTGATTTTGAAGAATCTGAAGAGGAATATGTGTGTGTGTGTGTGTGTGTGTGTGCGCGCGTGCACGCACACACGCACATGCATGCACGCACACGCTCGTGCGTGGGTGCCTGGTGTGCCTGCATTTGCCTGTGTACCTTTGCCCACAAGCCAGCGTGAGCCATGAGCTGACACATGGGTGTGTGGCTCTGTGCACCCAGGATGCATGTTAGGGATGGGCGGTGAGAAGGGACCGCTCTGAGACCCACCTCTGCCTAAACTGGGTCTTCATTTCATCTTCTTGAATGGAGGCCCCTCTATCCCTCTTCTTTGGGTGGGGTCCCCATACCAGAGCCCCACCCCCACCCCGGCTCCCATCTCTGGCTGCTACTGGTTCTTGTTCTGTGACTGTGGGCAAGTCACTGCCCCTCTCCGAGCCTCAGTTTCCTCATCTGTAAAGTGGGGAGGAGAACAGTTCCCTAACAGGCAGGTGGATGGGGAACATTAAAAGAATGAAAATTACCAGGAGGGAAAGGGGTGGCAGGATAAATTGGGAGACTGGGATTGACATAGACATACTACTATATATAAAATAGAAAACTAGTAGGGACCTACTCTATAGCACAGGGAACTCTACTCAATACTCTGTAAAGACCTATATGGGAAAAGAATCTAAAAAAGAGGGGATATTTGTATATGTATATAGGGATGTATGTATAGGATTCACTTTTCTGTACAGCAGAAACTAACACAACAGTGTAAATCAACCATACTCCAATAAAAATTTTAAAAAATAAAAATAAATAAAAGAATGAAAAAAGGAACAATGAAAAGAATAAAGAATTTAAAAAGCAAGGGATTTGAATAGCCATGTTTCCAAAGAAGGTATACAGATGGCCAAGGATTACAAGAAAAGGTGCTGGACATCAATGAAGGGAATGCAAGTTGAAACCTGCAGCAACTCCACCAGGACGGCTCAAGGTCACAAACAGACAATAACAAGTCTGCGAGGCTGTGGAGAAATTGGAACCCTCGTGTATGGCTGGCTGGCGGGAAGAGAAAATGATGGGAAACAATCTGGAGGTTCTTCCAAAAGTTGACATAGAATCACCATATGACCCAGCAGTTCAACTCCTAGTTATTTACTCAGGAAAAATGGAAACATATGTCCACACAGAAACCCGTACATGTATGTTCATAGCAGCATGATGCATGCAACCCAGTGATACTTGCAGGGGACTCTACGGACCCTACAAACCCTACCAACCTTGCTTGCAGAAGCAACGTGTTTATTAGCAAAAGTTTTCAAGGTATAGAAACACATGGGGAGAGGGTGGTAAAACTACTCAAAAGGTTAACATATTCTCTTATTTGTTTAAAGCATTTAAATTAAGGGACGGGAGTTTGCTCCATCCCCACCAGTAACTTTTCAGAAAGAATGAAGAGTGTCATGGGCATTTTCTGATGGGACTCAGATCTGTCTCTCTCCCTGTCTCTCTCTCCCCAGTCTCTTCCCCTCCCACAGATTTGCTTTACAAAGCCTCATTTCGTTGATTTTTATTTTTTTATTTTTTGGCTGCTCCGCGCGGCATGAGGGGTCTTAGTTCCCCAACCAGGGATCGAACCCTCGCTCTCTGCATTGAAAGCGTGGAGTCTTAACCATTGGACCACCAGGGAAGTCCCTCGTTGATTTTTAAATGTAACTTATCTCATATATCACGCCAAATCAGGGCACATAGATCTACCACTCTCTTTTTAAAAATAGGATCTATTTTTGCATAAGCAATCCATGCACCGTGGGACAAAATTCCAGAGTGTATGTTGGCAAATCTTTCCCTGTCACCCAAATGCCTCTTCCAGAGGGACCATTGATACTGGTTTATTTTGTCTTCTGCGATTTTAGTTTTATTGGGACAAATATACATAGAAATTTTCACTCTTGGCATGTGTATTATTCGATATATAATGTATATTCCTATATATTATGTAATATAGAGATAAAATAATATATACATATAGAATATAAATACATGTGGAATATATGTATATATTATATAAAATATAACAGAATTTTATATAAAATGTATAATTCATCTATACATAGAGAGATGGAGAGGGAGATATAATGAGTGACCAGGGTCCCAGCTCTGTCCGCGTTTGCCCAGTTCCCAGAAAGGAATTTTTTTAGCTTTGGGAAAAACCTATTCTTACTCCTTCCCTCTTTTTTTTTGGAGGGGGGCGGTATAATTCCCTTTGCTTTTTCTCCCAGTTTTATTAGGACATAGAACCTTGTATTAATGTAAGGCATGCAACATATGATTTGACACTTGAATCACCACAACCAATAAGTTTAGCTAACATCCGTCGTCACCTCACATAGTAACAAATAGTTTCCCCGTGATGAGAACTTTTAAGATGTCTCTCATAGCAACTTTCAAATATCTGATACAGTATTGTCAGCCTTTTAATACATAAAAGCCAGCACACTCTACACATTCTGTGCTCTGTTTTTTTGTTTTGTTTTTTTTAACTTAGCAATCCATCTTGGAGATTTTTCCAGATCTACTTAGTGAAAGCATCCTGCTTCCTATTTCACAGCGCCTTCATTTTTTTCAACATCCCAGCATATAGACCTATCATAATTGACTTAGCCAGTTCCCTATGAGGGGGAATTTTGGTGGCTTTGGAATGTTGCTGTAACTATATCTTGGGTACCACCGCTTCCCACGTGAGTGGGACAACTCCTGCAGGTGTGTTTGTTTTAAAATATAGCATATTAGCTGGAGAAAGGGGGGAATGGGGAATTAGTGTTTCATGGGACCAGAGTTTCAGTTTGGGAAGATGAGGAAGTTCTGGAGGTGGATGGTGGTGGTGGTTGCACGACAGTGTGAATGTACTTAATGCCCCTGGGCCATACACTGAAAAATGGTTACAATGAGAAATAAATTTTATCTTATGTGTATTTGACCAAAATTTTGTAAAAATAATTTTAAAAAATATAGTCTTTATATTTTTTAAAATATTTTTATATATATTTAAAAATATAGCATTGGGGAGTTCCCTGGTGTTCTGCTGGTTAGGATTCAGCGCTTTCACTGCCGTGGCCTGGATTCAATCCCTGGTTGGGGAGCTGAGATCCTGCAAGATGCATGGCGTGGCCAAAAGACATTATATATATGGCATTAACAGAAAATTTGAGGCATATTAAGGCCAAGAGATCAGGAGACAACTGCCATTGAAAAGAGTTTGTTACGGTTCCCAAGAGGAGGGGTCACTCCATGCCAATCAGGGCCAAATGGGGATGCACCAGTGTCAGTCAGGAAGCAGAGGGAGGGGGAGAGAGTATGGGCCAGAACCTTTATTGTGGTTTACTAGAGAATGAACAGGCAAGGCAGGGTATGCAGGCTTAGGATGGGCTACTTTGAATAATTTCAATGGACTTTGGCTGTCCCTGGTTGTCTGGTTCCTGGCCCTGGGGTCATTAGGGCAGGGGGATAGTGACCCAGAGTATAAGAGCCCCATAGAGGAGGGGGTTGAGGGTGTGGGCCCTGGACTGGTTGGTTGGTTTTTGAAAAGTACACTCATGGTCAAGTTAACTGTCTCTGGGAATTAGCTAGCCCTGGGAGGGGCCATTTTCCAGGGTCTGTGAGGCCCCAGATGTCAAAGCATCAGAAATAAAAAGGCATGGTTAATACAGTGTCCCTAGAGGGGACATCTGGGTCCTGGGGAGAATGGCTTTCCAATTGGGAAGAATGTTTCCAGGTTTCCTCCCAAACCACTGTTCTTTTAGGCCACTCCAGGTCTCTCTTGTGTGCCAATTAAGTCCCTGTGGGAAGGGGCAGGTAAGGCCTGGGAAACACAGTTCTTTTTAAGAACTTAACTCTTTCTGGGCCGAATTTAAAACCAGCCACTCCGCTCAATATTATGTAACAACCTAAATGGGAAAAGAACTTGAAAAAGAATAGATACAGGTACATGTATCGCTGAATCACTTTGCTGTATACCTGAAACTACCACAACATTTTTAATCAACTACACTCCAAGATAAAATTAAAAGTTTACAAAATAAAATAAAATAAAACCAGCCACTGATATGACTGCCCAAGTTCAGGGGCCATTAGGGGAACCAGGAGCTCTGCTGAGATGAGACCAACAGCCACCATTTTATCATCCAACCTCCTGTGAGTGGAATCATACAATATTTGTCCTCTGTGTCTGGCTTATTTCACTCAGCATCATGTCCTCAAGGTTCATCAGTGTTGTAGCAGGTGTCAGGATTTCCTTCCTTTTTAAGCTGAATAACATTCCATTCTTGTGTATATACTGTGTTTTGTTTATCCATTCATCTGTCAGTTGACACTTGGGTTGATTCCACCTCTTGGCTCTTGTGAATCATACTGCTATGAATATGGGTGTGCAAATATCTGTTTGAGCCCTTCTTTCCAATTCCTTGGGGGTACATACTCAGGAGTGGGATTACTGCATCATACAGTTTAATCTTTTGAGGAACTGCCATACTGTTGTCTACAGTGGCTTAGCACGAGAGATGTTTGGTGTGAGAAATCTTCCTTTGACAAATAGCTAAATTTGAAAACAAATCTCGGTGGCCCTGTATTGACATGAGAGTATGTTTCTCCTACATTAAGCGAAGAAGCAGATTCCAAAAGAGTGTGTACGGTGATTCTTTTGATGTGCGTTTGAAATACACATACATCCCTCAGGGTCTTGGCCTTTCCCCAGAGACCCACACGATTCACTCATCCCCTCTACTCAGGTCTCCGCACAAATGTATCTTCCCTGAAACCTTCTAAAAAGAACGTCCCCCCTTGCCCCACTTAATTTTTCTTCCTTCACTTACTCCTTCCTGTTGTATTATAGTTGATTCTACTTATTCATAGGGGTTCTGTTTCACAAAGTTGCCACAAACACGGACCTAGCCAATGCTGGACCACTGCTCCTGGGGGAAGTACGAGGTTAGGTTCCTGTGAGCCTCTGGGTCACAAGATTTTCATCAACCAGTCAATACATAGCCTTGTTTTACGTGTGTTTCTGTTTAGGGACACCTCATTTAATATATATTGTTGATTCAATAGCATTGAACTCCCAACCAGTAGCACTATAATTCATGCCTGAATGAAGCTCATCTAACACACGTGTTTTCCCCATAGGCTTAGGACACACTGGGCGGTACTTCAGCACGGCGCTTGGGGCCACTTTAGAGAGCCAAATCACCACCACCACTGCCACCAACACAAAAAAGACAACACAACACTCACATCACCCAGAAAAGGACACTTGTCCACAATCTGAGCTGAAATCGGAAGACGGGCTTTGCCTGGTTCAGCCTCAGCAGGGAAAATATGTGGTGGGTGACATATTTTTTCACCATTCTGCACATGTCCACGAATGACTGTGAAAGTCAGACGTATTCATTTCGGAGTTACAAATAAATGTTAGCAACGAGGTGATTTTGCATATACCAAACCTGAAAATAATGAGGATTGACTATATAAAGAATGTGTATTTAGGGAATTCCCCGGCGGTCCAGTGGTTGGGACTCCATGCTTCCACCGCAGGGGGCACAAGTTTGATCCCTGGTCAGAGAACTGGGATCCTGCATGCCATGTGGCGAGGCCAAAAAAAAAAAGAATGTGTATTTAAATTTCATTATTGTTGTCTGTATTCCCCGGCTAAACTATCACATGGGCAGGGGTCTTGATCTCTCTTGTTCAGAGCTGTGTTCCCTAGCTCCAAAAAGAGAGACTGGCACACAGTAGGTGCTCAATAAATATTTACTGGTGGACAAAAAAGAACAGATAGATACATTTAAAAACAGCTATCTTGGGACTTCCCTGGTGGCGCAGTGGTTGAGAGTCCACCTGCCGATGCAGGGGACGTGGGTTCGTGCCCTGGTCCGGGAGGATCCCACATGCCGCGGAGCGGCTGGGCCCATGAGCCATGGCCGCTGAGCCTGCGTGTCCGGAGCCTGTGCTCCACGACGGGAGAGGCTACAACAGTGAGAGGCCCGCGTACCGCAAAACAAACAAACAAACAAACAAAAACATCTATCTTGTGGTATAATTGACATCGAATGAGCTGCATTTAAAGTGTACAATTTGCTAGGTATCGACATCCATGAAGCCATCACCACCATAAAGATAATGAACACATCTGTCACTCCCAAAACTTTCCTCCTGTCCCTTTGTCATCCCTCCCTCCTACCCCTCCCCATCCCCAGGCAAGCACTGACCTGTTATCTGTCACTATAGATGAGTTAGCACTTTCTGGAGTCTTCTATAAATGGAATCTATAACTGTATGTACTCTTTTGTCTGGCTTATTTCCCTAAGCATAATTGTATGTGATTCATCCATACTGTTGTGTGGATGTATAGTCTGTTCCTTTTTCTTGCTGAGTAGTATTCCATTGTGTGGATGTACCACAGTCTATCCATTCACCTGGAATGACATCTGGCTTTTCCAGGCTTCTTGTGATACGATACAATGAAATTCTGACATAACCACCTGGAGTTAAGGAAGACCCCACAAGTTAAGGGCATAGTCGCCAACAAGACTGTCTTCACTTCAGATGCATTCACGGACCAACAAGCTCTGCTGAGCCTTGGTGGTCAGAGTTTTTACTGGAGTTTCATTATATAGGTATGATTGATCCAATCATTGGCTATGAGATTGAACTTAATCTGCAGCCACCCTCCCCCCCCCCCATCCCTTAAGGTCAGGTTGACATCTTAAGGTTGGTGTTTCCTGCATGACCAATCCCCATCCTGAGTCATCTCATTTGCATAAACTCAGGTGTGGTCACGCCCCACCACGAGCAACCAACACTCCTATTGCTCAAGGAAAATCCAAGGATTTAGAAGTTATCTTTCAGGAACCTGGGACAAAGTCCAGATACTTTATAATACAACAGTTGATTACAAGTAAGGCTGCTGTGAACATGCAGGTACAACAAGTCTGCATATGAATATAAATTCCCTTTTCTCTTCGGTAGGAGTAGAAAGAGTGGGTCATGGCATCGTAAAAGCATTTGATTATGGACACTTTCAAACACACACACAGGGAAGAAGACAGAATAGTGAGTTCCCATCCCCGTCTCAATTTTGTAGCCATTCCCAGACATTAGGTAAGCATTCACAAATGTTTTAATGATCTCTCAAAGATATGGACTCTTTATAAAAAGTATAATTCCAATATCATCACCACTCTTTTAAAAACTAGCCATAATCTTTAATAAGCTTAATATCATGGACTAGTAAGTAGCCTGTCAGGACGCATAACGTTTTTGCACAATTGGTTTCTTCAAATAGCCCACATGTGGTGCTGGCGTACATTTTTTTTTTTCATCTAAAAGAATATTCACCAAAAAGTTACCAGTGGGGAAAGGAGTTAGGAGTGGCTGCTATTTTCTCCTGTTTGTAGATGGTAATAATGATAGTTAAAATTTATTTTTAAAATGTGCTTACCTCAGTGTCTGTCACCTGTGGACTTTCAGCTTTTACTGTCTGAGCGTTTGCTGTGTCCTCAGCACCGAGTCCTTTAGAACATGTTTTATCTTATTTAATCTGGACAGCTGCCCTCTGCATCAGGCTTGGTTATTCCCTTTTGCAGATGAGGAAACTGAGGCTCAGAGAGGTGGAATGACTTGCCCTCGGGAGCACCCAGCTAGTTAGAGAGGGGGGTCAGCCTGGAAGCCCAGGTGTGCCCAACTATAATTTCTAAATCGAATCTATATTTTCTAAAGATTCTACAACAAATATCTACCACTTTGGGGAAAACAGGGTGTATTCATCTCCTGTGGCTTCTGTAACAAATTATCCCAAATTCGGTGTCTTTACAACAATAGAAATTTCTCCTGTCACAGTTCTGGAGACCAGAAGTCCTAAACCAAGGTGTCGGCAGGGTTGGTTCCTTCTGGAGGGTGTCGGGGAGAAACTGTCCCATGCCTTTCTCCTAGCTTCTGGTGCTTGCCCGAAATCCTTGGTGTTCCTTGATGTGTGGATGTATCTCTCAAATCTCTGTCTCCATCTTACCATCATCTTCTCCTCTGTGTCTCCCTGGAGGTCCCCCTCCTCTTATAAGGACACCATTCATTGGATCTAGGGGCCACCCCAAATCCAACATGACCTCATCTTAACTAATTACATCTGCAAAGACCCTATTCCCAAATAAGGTCACACGTGGAGGTTCCAGGTGGCTGTGAATTTTGGGGGGGACACACTGAAGCCAGTACATAAGGTTAGCTTTTTAGGCACAAAAAGGCAGGAAGGAGGACCCTTCACCTGCTCTCCATAGCCTGGTGCCCCAAGAGCTCTGTGCCTGGGTCCCCTGGCTGGGATGGGGCCGAGTGCAGAGCCAGCAGCGACATGGGGAGTGTGAACCGATTGCCCCAAATCATCAGTGACACAGCCAGGGAAGGAGCCAGTCTTCGAGGCTCCAGGCTTCCAGGCCCCTGCACTGTGGGTTTCTGACACTTCCAGCCCTCAGCCAAGCTCAGGATGGGGACACAAATGTGGCCAAGCAGGGCAGGGACATTGGGGTTCTAGAGACACTTGTCCCATCTCCTCCCTGCTGCCCCCCCGCCACCTGTCGTTGTATGAAGTCGCCAGAAGGACCTTTGATGGTATTTCTCCTACTTTTGATGGAGACATCACCTGCACACGTGAAGCAGACAAATCTTGTGTGTTCAGCACCCTGAGATCATACATGTGTGTAGACAGTGTAACCACCATCCAGCTGCTTGTATGGAACACTCTGGGCTCCCCAGAGGGGGCTCCAAGGAAGTGTTTCAAACGGTAAATCTGGTCCTGTTCTCCCTCACCTAAAATCTTTCCATGAGTCCCATCACCGTGAGGATGACACTCACAATAATCATAACGATGACAGCAGTGTGGTGGGTGCTCAGGGTACACCAGGCACTCAGTCTACACCATAGAGCTTGTCTGCATGGACTGCCTTTCCCTCCCGACATCCTTTAGACGCAGGTACTCTTATTATGCCCATTTTATAGATGGGGAAGATAAGGCATGGAGTGTTGAATTCGTTTGGGCTAAATTTGAAGCCACATGTCTGGCTCCATCCCCACCTCCAGATGGTCATGCGGCTGCTCCTTGTTACACAGGTGTATGCTTGAATGTCACCTCCTGTGACCCCTAGCACCTAGCAGTCCGGGGTTAGGGGCTCAAGCCAGAGATGGGGAGAGACAGAGGTAGGGTAGGAGTAAAAAGACAGAGAGAAAGAGGGACTTCCCTGGTGGTCCAGTGGTTAGGACTCTGCGCTTTCACTGCAGGGGGCGAGGGCTCGATCCCTGGTCCAGGAGGGATCCCTGGTCCAGGGGGTTCGATCCCTGGTCAGGGAACTAAGATCCTTCATGCCGCGCGGTGCACAGCCAAAAACAAACAAACGAAGGCAGAGAGAGAGACAAAAAGAAGCAGAGACGGAGAGAGAGTGCAGAGAAAGAGAGAGAAATAGGCATAAAGGTAAAGCGATCATTGGAGACAAACAGAAGAGCTGATGTTCCTAGCAGGAGCTTCCTATATGTGCATGGCTGGGGACCACTGATGAGATCGACAGGCACCGATGCCAGTGGGGGCAGGGGAGAAAGCGGCAAGACCCCAAACCCAGGCACCTGAGCGTGGAGCATGGTGAGAGGGGGCTGCGACGCACCAGCGTGTGTGCACATGAGCTGAGCGTGAGGGAGAGCCCTGCGTGGATGCAGCTCTTTGGCCTTATGGCCAGGCTAGCATCCTCTCTCCCTCTCTCTCTCCCCCATCCCGGGTCTCCCAGCTTTTTCCCATGACTCTCTGTCTCTTGTCATTGTGTCTCTGTCTCTGTGTCTCCCTGGCAGCCAGTGCTGTGGGTGAAGGGGCGTGTGTTGGTATAGAAGGCAGCTCCTGGGGGTGGGGTCACCATGGCAGCGGCTGACGCCTTGCACGCCATCATTCACGTAGAAGTGGACCCACCCATGGCTGACAGTCACCCTGTGGTCCCAAATGACAGCCTCCACCCCATCTCACCCACCCAGTGTGGACTGCAGAACCACAAGCAGCCTGCTCTGACACTGAGAAGGGGAAATGGATGGGAGCCCCCTTCCCCCCAAACCCCAAAAACCTGGCCAAGGAAGAATCATGGGGCCTCTCAAGCCAGGCCCAGCTGAGGACTTCCATTCCCCAGGTCCCCAGGGAGGCAGGCTGGGGGTGGGGGGTGCTCAAGAGGAGGAGGAAGGGGGGAAGGGGCTCAGGGAGGAGAGGGGGCTCCGAGTGGGGAAGGGGGCTCACAGAGAGGGAGCAAAGTCAGAGAGTGGCTCAGCGAAGGGGAGGGGGCTCCAAAGGTGAGGGGGTCTCAGAGGTGGGCTCCAAGAGGGGGAAAGCTCCAAGAGGGGTGGGGCACCTGGGATTGAGGACTCCCCAGAGAGGGCCTGCGGCAATCCTGGAAGACTTCCAGGAGGCCTGGCCTGCTTCCCCCTGGGAGAGTCCTTCCCACCGCCACCCCCCAACCTGGAGGAGTGGACCCTGGACCCCACGAGTAGATGGCCAAAGGGACTGACCAGCTGACCCTGGTTTACCAAGGAAAGCTGGCCGCCAGTCAGGTTCTGAGTGGCACAGGGGTGTGTGTGTGTGTGTGTGTGTGTGTGTGTGTGTGTGTGTGTGTGTGTGTGTGTGTGTGTGTGTGTGTGTGTGTGTGTGTGTGTGTGTGTGTGTGTGTGTGTGTGTGTGTGTGTGTGTGTGTGTGTATCTCTGTCTTCCTAATCAGGTCTGGGGAAACAGACATGGCGATGGACAGAACTCAGCCCCTTCTGTGCTTTGGGGGGGTTTCAGCTGCCCCCACTGGTACAGGTCCCCATGGGCCTGGGAGCCCCAGCCTAGGTGCCCCGACGACCCTGGATCACGTGGTCCCCTCCCCTCCCCCACTTCTTCCCTCCTCCTTCCTCAGCCCACTGGGCCCCCTGCCGACTTTAATTGGCTTTCGTGGAGCTGAATTCATTGGGACTCTGCACAGCCCTGTGAGGTGGGGCCGGGCTGCAGCTCTCCCGCCTCCCTGCCTGGCTAATTGGGGGGCTTCATTGTCGAGAGGAGGCCCCCCCAGCGCTCCCCACCGCCGCCTGCTCGCTCCCGCAGACAATGCTGGGAGCCCGCTGTCCTTAAGGGCGGGCTGCTGTAATTTGGTCTAATTCATCCAGGGAGACAGCGATTAGAGCTAATAAATGGCCCCCAACCCTGCTTTGTCTCACCCGCACCCCCGGCCCCGCTTCCATCCTCCCCCAGCGGCCCAGCTCCTCTCCCCTCCCCCAGCCAGGAGAGGGCCGGAAAACAGAAAGGCCCTCCAAGCCTCAGTTTTGCCATCTAGGAAATGGTTATAGCGTTGGTCCCCAGGAACTGGTGCCCACCTGTCTCCGCCGCAACTTGGAGGCGGGGGCAGCAGCCTGCTCAGATCGGCGACCCTCCCCCATGTCCTGGAGACACCAGTGGGCCCCATTCCTTAATGGAATCTCCACTCCACCCCCCAAATTCAAGGTCATGGTTTGTGAATCTAGCAAAGGGCTCTGGGCCCACCAGACTGGGCACACCTCCCCTCACATAGATTAACCCTGACATAAAGCCACTCTTTTTTTTTGGCTGTGTTGGATCTTCGTTGCTGCGCGCGGGCTTTCTCTAGTTGTGGCAAGCAGGGGCTACTCTTCGTTGTCTTGTGCGGGCTTCTCGTTGCGGTGGATTCTCTTGTTGCCGAGCACAGGCTGTAGACATGCGGGCTTCAGTAGTTGTGGTACGTGGGCTCAGTAGTTGTGGCTCGCGGGCTCTAGAGCGCAGGCTCAGTAGTTGTGGCGCACGGACTTAGTTGCTCCGCGGCATGTGGGATCTTCCCGGACCAGGGCTTGAAGCTGTGACCCCTGCATTAGCAGGTGGATTCTTAACCACTGCGCCGCCAGGGAAGTCCCATAAAACCACTCTTGATGGTGGCTTGAAGCACCGAGAGGGTCAGTAGCATATCTGATGTCACACAGAAATTAAGGGGCAAGGTTGAGGGAATTCCCTGGTGGTCCAGTGTCCAGTGGTTAGGATTCCACACTCCCACTGCAAGGGGCATGGATTCGATCCCTGGTCGGGAGCTAAGATCCTGCAAGCCATGCAGCACGGCCAAAAAAAAAAAAAAAAAAGAAGGCTGGGGCAAGGTTGAGATTTGAACCAAGGCTTCAGGAGTCCAGTGCCTGTGTTCCTAACCACTAAGATATAGTAGCTTAGGGGATGAACTTAGCTTAGAGGATGAATTAATTTAGGGGAAGAACTTTGAATGTAGTCAACTCATGGGCAAGTTGGCCTTACTTCCTCAAACAAAGGAAAGAGACTTCTAGAAGGAAGACAGGAAACATTCATTCATTCATTCACACAATTAATGTATTTCCTGAACACAACAGGCTGTGTACTGTGGACAGAACAGTGGCTAAGACAGGTGGGCATGGCTTGGGGAAAAGCAGAAACAACAAGGAGACATCTGAAGGGACAATCTGGAGATGGCGGTGTTTCCCTGCCTGAGTGGGGACAGGTCAGGGCACAACTGGGGAGGGGGCTGGGCTGAGCAACAGGGGAAAGGGCACCAATGACACCCTGGGGACCGGGGGCCTGCAGTGGGAAACCCTTCCTGCGTGTCATCGCCGTGAGCCATTCAGTGCTTGCAACAACTCCAGGGGCAGGTGCTATGGTCACCCCCATTTTTCAGATGACAACACTGAGGTCGTCACAGGGCCCTCCTTGCCCAGCATCAGAGGCGGAGCCCGGTAAGCATCAGCTGCGCTCGTTGGCACATCCGTCTTTAGCCTCTGCAGCCGTGTCAGGGGTGGGGGTGAGGAGTAGGCCTGGTGCACACAGAGAGGACAGTAAAGGAGCTGGAAAATTCAGCTGAAGATTCACGGTGGGAGTTGTCACATGGTGGTCCAGCCCGGTCGACGGATGGGGTGGCGGATTCTTTCTCACGGTGGGCTCCAGACGGCGTCAGGGATGAGGATCCCTATGTTGGATCTGAGGCACTGACAAGTGTCCGTGTGATGACACTCCCAGTCAACAGCAGGATTCATACCAGTTCCCCCACCCGGAGGGGCCCTGGGGCCAAATAAAAATCACCACGGATGCTCTGTATCAAGGACCTTCTTTGTGCCAACCCCATAGTTAGCCTTTATTTTATTTAATCCTCCCATCACCCTCCACGAGAGAGCGTTATTATTATCACCCCCATTTCACAGATGAAGAAGTTGAGGCTCAGAGAGGGAAAGCCACCTGCCCAGTGTCACACAGTGAGGCTGAGTTTACCAGGATAGCCAAGAGTGAGTGAGACAGAAACGCAGTCCTGGGGAAATTCCAGTGGTGTGTGTGTGTGTGTGTGTGTGTGTGTGTGTGTGTGTGTGTGTGTGTGTCGGGGTGGGGGAGACAGATATGGGGGATGAGAAAAGCTTTCTCACGTCCCTCCATCACCGCACCCCCTCCCCCCCCCCCGCCACTTCCCATCTCCCCCCACATTTAGCCTTCAGACAGTGACGGTTTGATTGTGCGGAGCTAAGAATAACCCTCAACGGCAAAGTGCCCTGGAGATGCAGGGAGGTGAGAGGCAGAGATGGGGGGAAGGAAGTAGGCAGGGAGGCAAGTCTCATCCATGCATGCCCCCCACCAGCGCGCCCAGACTCCCTGATCTGTAGCTTCTGTCAACAGCCCAGGGCTGCTTCTTCTCTTATCTACCATTCCTGCAGCCCCATAAAAAAAATAACAAGCCGACTTTGTCATCATCTCTTGATTAGGAGGGCCCTTTCTATATTTATAGGTACTGGGCTAGCTGCGGACAGGTTTCGAGACTTGTGTTCCGGAGTCAGAATGCCAGGGTTAGAATCGTCACTCCCCGGCTGGCTGACAGGTGACTTCAGCTCTTTCAGCCTCAGTTTCCCTATGTATAAAATGGTATTAATGATCACACTTCACAGCGTCGCCAGAGGATGAAATACGTTAGAAGGGCACCCACGAGGTCTCTGATTAATGTTATCTGCAGTTATGGTTGTGGTGATGGTGGTGTGTGAGATAGAATTTAAGGACCCCCAAACACCAGGGATTGTGTGTTGGCGGGGGGACTCCACATGGGCTACGGAGGAAGAGGCCTCATTTCATAAATCGATCAAAATTGCGAAGATAAGGTGAGCAGGTGAGTTCCCAGCTACTGCAAACCTCCCCAGATAATCAGTCAAAGAACTGATTCATTCAAACATGATCATTGTGGTTCCAACACCCAGGGAACAAATAGTTTAAAAGTATTTCTCAACAGCAAAAAAGGAGTGAGCGAGGTTGTTTATAAAATTAATCTCTCTCCCTCTCTCTCTCCCCCTCTCCCTCCCTCCCTTCCTCCCCTCCCCCCCATACACTGCTTTTTGTGTAACTTAAATTGCCAAGACTCAGTTTCCCCATCTGTAAAATGGGCATAATGAGAGTCCCGACCCCCATAACTGTGGGTTCTGATAAGGAAGTGATTAAAACAACTAGTTCAGGACCTGGCACCTTAACTATCATTATTTAACTACTAGTTAACCAGTTCATTAGCTAGGAGTTAACTATCATGATTTTCTTAATTAATTTTTAATTAAAAAGGTGGTCCCAGCTCAAAGAGGACATCAACTGTATCAGAAATGGCTTATTTATTGTTTTTAAAAGACTCAAAGCAAATATCCTATATTCTTACCATTTTAATGGGTTTTAATTATGACGCGTGGCTCACCAAAATTCAACAGTGCATAAGGGTGTGCCGTGAACAACGAGGCTCTCTCCCACCTTGTGAAAAAGATTCGATGGCCTTTTATTTTATTTTTCGTTATCTTGATGTCCTTGAATTTTATCTATATAGAAGGCCGTCTAGTCTAGTTACTGCCAGAAATTACTTTCCTCGGTGTCTCCTATTCGATTCTAGCAATTTCCAAAGCACGTCTATTTTCACGCGTCTGCCCATGCAAAGGGGAGACCCATCTGTTGTTTGCTCTTTTTAACTGTAAATGTCTCGAGGTTGCTGGGGGAGGGGGGGGTGTCTTTCTACATCAGCACATCCCCTCTCCTCCTTCCCTAACTCCACTGAAATCGGGGGCGCCGGGGGCGGGGCGGGGTACCACTCTTTATTTTATTTTATTTATTTATTTGGCCGCGCTGCGCGGCTTGCGGGATGCTAGTTCCCGACCAGGGATCCAACTCATGCCCTGGGCAGTGAAAGCGCGGAGTCCCAAGCACTGGACCGCCTGGGAATTCCCCGGGACGGGGTAGGGTGGTTCCATTCTTTAAATGAGCTGTTGAAGAAAAGAGGTTTTTGCATGAGAGCCGTGATTCCACTGTCCCACAAGCTTTTCTGTATGTTTGGAATGGTTTCCACAACGGAATCTCAATTTGTATGCAAGCTGAGGAGTAGAAAGTCAGTCTTGCCCAAGCTCGCAGCCCCCAGCCTCCAGGAGCCTCACCCAAAGGTCATGGCCAGCCACCCCTGCTGCCCATTTCCTGGATTCCTTCCAGGGGTATTCCGTGGATACACCCGACTGTGTTCATATACATTTGTATCCTTTCTGGATCGTGATTATTCTGATAAATGGTGGTGTAGGACATACACCTCCCCAAACTGTCCCAGCTCAGAGCACAAAGGGCCTCCTAATTCATTTTATGGCTGTGAGTGGACAATTGGGCTGTTTCTGTTCTTTAGCCCAGAAAGCTCTTGGGCTACACTGTCTTAATATACTCGTGAATGACCCTGGTACGGCCCAGGCTGAATGTTCCGATGGCTGGTTCTGATTCAATGACTTTTATTTTATTTTTAGTTATCTTGATTACCTTGAATTTCAACTATGTAGTACACAATCTAGTCTTGTGCCATGGACTTTGGAGCAAGACCATCTGGCTTCGAATCTCTAGTCTGCTACTTATAAGCTGTGTGACCTTGGGTAAGTTATTTAACCTCTCTGTGTCTCCTTGAGTGTGTTACTAACTTCTCCATGCCTGAGTCTCTTCACCCATTAAAAGGAGGCTGCTGCTGATGATAGCGCCAGTATCACGGGATTGTTGGGAGGACTAAATGAGTTTAAAATGTGACATTGTCTCGCATTTCCATTATTTTATGCATGCTATTCCCAGACATACAAAGGGATCTGTTGCAGCCAGCATTTGCAAGAAATGTTTCCCAGACTGAAAACATTAAATCCTTACCCCCTTCCCTTCTTTCTTTCCTCTTCCTTTTCTTCCCCCCAACCTTCCTGAAGGCTCCTGGAAAGCTAGACACTTTGGTAGGACAGGCCAGCAACCCTGCCTGCTGAGGCCACCTGCTTCGGGACAAGCGGGTGCTTCTGCAAATACTGGGGCGGGGGGAGGGGATATTAGGGGTGTCTGACTCTGAGATGCTGAGGTCTGGGGCTCAGAGTGGCGCTGGAAGGGAAGATGGGGTGGATGGCAGTCAGGGGATAATGTTGGGTGGGTGGCGGAGATACTGTGCGATGCCCGGGGTCTGGGCTCCTGCTGCCACCTAGTGGAATGACAGAATTATCTTCTTTTTTATCCAGGGAACCTGAGTTTGTAGTCTCCCCAGGAAGATGTACCAGACCTCACACAGGCAAACACAGGCTCAGAGAAGGGGAGCGACTTTCTGGGAATCACACAGCGCACTGGATGCCTTGAGTATGTTTGAAGGACACAAGAGATAATTTTAAAGGAAGTTTTTTTTGTTTTGTTTTGCAGGTAAGTGAGCTCTCAGGCCTCGATGGGGCTCATGGGGGAGAGAACATGTTTTCAGAGGTTCTCCCCCTCCACCAGGAAGCCCACCTGTATTACTCCATCCCCACTCCCAGGCGTTTTCTCTCCACTGGCCAGCTGTTCATTTGTTCATAATTTCAACAAATGTTTACCGAGCCCGTAATGACACGTAGAGAACAAAATAGATTCAAACAAACAACAAAAAACCCTGAGCTGGTGGAGCTCACAGCCCAGTGGGGTAGGCAAAGGAGAAACAAGTAAACAAATCTACAAATGGGATTATTTCAGAGACTGATAAGTCATTGAAAGAACAATGAACTGATAGGGACTGAATTTATCGGTGCCAAGGTTGGGGGAGAAGATTAAAGTTAGCAGGGCTCAGGGAAGTCACCTCTGAGGAGGTAACATTCAAACCAAGACTTGGAGGAGAGGGAGTGAGCCCTGGAAAGAACTTGGAAAACCAGCAGGCACGGCCCGTGCAAAGGCCCTGGGGCAGGACTGTGCCTGGTGTGTTGGAGGAACAGCCAGGAGGCCTGTGTGTCTGGAGTAGAGTGAGTGAGGGGGAGAGAGGGAGGAGGGGAGGGCAGGGAGGGGATGGGGCAGGTCGTGCAGAGCCTTGTGGGCTTCGGGGAGGACTTGGGCTTTTACCTCGAAGGAGGTGGGAGTCCTGGAGGGCTGTGGGCAGAGGAGGGGAGGGAACCTGAGTCCGGTGCTCACAGGTGCAGTGGCTGCTGCGGGAAACAACAGGCTGTGGGCGGGAAACAACAGGTGACTGCATTTGTCCAGGTGGGCCATGATGGGGAGGACCAGGGAGATGGCCATCAAAGAGGGAAGAAGTGGGACTTCCCTGGTGGCGCAGTGATTGAGAGTCCGCCTACCGATGCAGGGGACATGGGTTCATGCCCCGGTCCGGGAGGATCCCACATGCCACGGAGCGGCTGGGCCTGTGAGCCATGGTGGCTTAGCCTGCGCGTCCAGAGCCTGTGCTCTGAGAGGCCCGCGTACCGCAAAAAAAAAAAAAAAAAAAGAGGGAAGAAGTGATCAGATTCTGGGTATATTTTGAAAGCAGCGCCAATTGGATTTGCTAAGGGATTGGGTGGGGGTGGGAGAGCAGGTTCTGGCTGAGTGCCTGGAAGGAAGGAGCTGTCCTCTACTGGGGCAGGAGATGGAGGGAGAAGCAGTTTCATAGTTCATCTGGGCTACTGTTACAAACCACCATAGACTGGGTGGCTTATACACAGGAGACATTTATTTCTCACAATTCTGGATTGCTGGAAGTCCAAGATCAAGGTGACAGCAGATTCAGTGTCTGGTGAGGGTGTTCTTCCTGGTTCACACATGATGTCTTCTTGCTGTGTCCTCATTGGAGGAAGGGGTGAGGGAGCTCCCTGGGGTCTCTTTTATAAGGGCACTAATCCCATTCACGAGAACTCCACCCTCATGAGCAAATCACCTCCCAAAGGCCCCACCTCCTCAGACATCACATAGGGGGTTAGGTTTAACATATGAACTTTAGGGGGACACAAACATTAAGTCCTTAGCAAGCAGGTTGGGGAAGATAGGAGCTCAGGGCCATGGTAAGTGTGAGTCCCCCACAAGCCCTCCAAGCGCAGACATCCAGGAGCAGTCGGATCCCGAGTCTGGAGCTCAGGGGAGGCCTCGGTGTCATCGGGGTATAGAAGGGGTTAACGTCCTAGGAGTGGAGGAGGAGAAGGCTGCCAGAGAGGAGGGGAAAGACCTGAGGACCCAGCCCTGGACCAACGAGGGAGAGAGAAGGAAATCAATGGGGCCACTGAGGAGAGGAGGGTACCTGAGTATTTCCCAGGAGGAGGGGGCGGTTGGGTCAGGTGCTGAACTTAACATGAAGTCACCAATACGTTTCCCCTTTTTATGGCTGAATAATATTCCATTGTGTGATGGACCACATTTTGGGTATCCATTCATCCATTGATAGACCCTTGGGTTGTTTCCACGTTTTGGCTATTGTCAATCATGATGCTATGAAAATGTGTGTACAGGTTTTTACAGGGATGTGTTTTCACTTTTCTTGGGTAGATACCTAGGAGTGGGATTGCTGGCTCAGATGATAATTGTTTAACCTTTTGAGGAACTGCCAGACCATTTCCCACAGCAGCTGCCCCATTTTTCACTCCCACCAGCAAAGTCCAAAGGGTCCAGTTTCTCCACATCCTCAGCAACACTTATTATTGTTTTTCTTTTTCCTGTATGTACATATGTATGTATGTATGTATTTCTGGCCAGGGAATTGAACCCGCGCCCTCGCAGTGAAAGCCCAGAGTCCTAACCAGTGGACCGCCACGGAATTCCCTGTTATTGTTTTTCTTGATTACAGCCCTCTTAGTAGGGGTGAATTGGTAAGTCTGGTCAACATTAGCTTCCAGATATCCCTCAGGAAAAAAAAAAAAAAGAAGGAATTCGCTGGCAGTCCAGTGGTTAGGACTCCGCAGTTCCACTGCAGGGGACTGCGTTTGATTCCTGGTCAGGGAACTAAGATCCCGCATGCCCCACAGCGCAGCCAAAAAATAAAAAAAAATAAAAAATCCATCAGATCAGCCCACTCATCACCAGCTCTGGGTCAGCTTGACTTCTGCCTTACCCACTCCACTTTCCCCAGTTCACATAGTACGTGTCAGTAATACTTGTTGAATGAATGAATGAATAGATGGAATACTATGCAGCCGTCAAAAAGGATGTCACAGAAGAATGTTTAATGACGGGGGGAAGGTGTGGTCGCTAGAATAATGCCCACCACAATGTCCACATCCTACTCCCCAGAACCTGTGAAGATGCTCCCTTCCATAGCACAAGGGACTTTGCAGGTGGGATTAAGTTAAAGATTTTGAGATGGGTAGATTATTTTGCATTATCTGGGTGGGTCTGATGTAACAAAGGGGTCTTTGTAAGAAGGAGACAAGAGAGTCAAAATCAAAGAAAGAAATGTGACAACAGAACCAGAAGTTGGAGTGATGTGGGACCATGAACCCAGAAGTGTGGGCAGCCTCTAGAAGCTGGAAAAGGCAAGGAATGGATTCTCCTGGATCCTCAAGGAACAGCACCTCCAGAAGGAATGCAGCCCTGTGGACACCTTGATTTTAGCCCCATTTGGACCACTTTTTGGACTTCTGACTTCCAGAACTGTCAGATGATACATTTGTGTTGTTTTCAGCCAGTGTTTATGGTAATTTGTCGCAGCAGCAGTAGAAAACTAAAACAGAAGATCTTCAAGATATATTACTGGGTCACAGTGCCCTGCTGAGCCATATTGGGATCTGAGGCAAAAGGAAAACTGTGTGCTTCTTGGTATGTTTTACGTGATTTTTAGTAGTTAATTCCTCCCCCCAAAAGCATATGTTGAGAATATTATCGATATGTTTGCTTCCATTAAACACAGAAAAGTAAAATTATAAAAAAGAGAAAAGTAAAATTATAAGTTCTTAATGTTGTGAGTTCTAATATACCTTTTTTTTTTCTTTCTTTTTCTTTTTTTTTTTTTGCGGTACGCGGGCCTCTCACTGTTGTGGCCTCTCCCATTGTGGAGCTCAGGCTCCGGACGCGCAGGCTCAGCGGCCATGGCTCATGGTCCTAGGCGCTCAGGGGCATGCGGGATCCTCCCGGACCGGGGCATGAACCCGTGTCCCCTGCATCGGCAGGCGGACTCTCAACCACTGTGCCACCAGGGAAGCCCTCTAACATACCTATTTTTAAGTTTCAATATTTTCAACCATGTCCTGGGGGAAAATAACCATTAAAAATGCGTAAAAACAGACATATGGGACTTCCCTTGTGTCCCAGTGGTTAAGACCCCCACCTTCCGGCCTTCCCTGGTGATGCAATGGTTAAGAATCCGCCTGCCAATAGAGGGAACAAGGGTTTGATACCTGGTTAGGGAACTAAGATGCTGCCTTCTGTGGGGCGGGACCTGTCCTGTGTCTGTATGTCTGTCCTTCTGCAATGATTCCTGCTCTGTGGTCAGACACCTCCCCGCAAAAAGATCCTACTTTCTTTAAATAGTCATGGACTTTTAAGGTTTCCTTTAAAATGTTTACCATTGTTATTTCACATCTAACTGTAGAAAAGTTTCACTATTGTATCAGAACTTCTCCAGAAAAGTGTCACAGACCTTTTCTCCTTTGGGGAATTACGCCTAAATCATGGTCTCCATTAAAAGGCAGATCTTAGTTGCTGCAGGGCAACTAAGCCCAGTGCAACGCAACTAAGACCGTATGCAGCCAAGTAAATAAATTTAAAAAAAACAAAACAAAACAAAAAACAGATGTAGAGGGGCACACGTTTTTGCTCTTGCCTCAGACTCCAATATGGCTTGGTAAGACACTGTCAGAACCTGTCTTGCTTTAAGATTTTGATATTTTGTTCACCATGGGGTTGCTTTTTGCCATTATTTTGATATTTTAGAATAATGCAGGCTTCCCTGGTGGCGCAGTGGTTGAAAGTCCGCCTGCCGATGCAGGGGACGCGGGTTCGTGCCCCGGGCCGGGAAAATCCCACATGCCGTGGAGCGGCTGGGCCCGTGAGCCATGGCCGCTGAGCCTGCGCGTCCGGAGCCTGAGCTCCGCAACGGGAGAGGCCACAACAGTGAGAGGCCCGCGTACCACAAAAAAAAAAAAAAAAAGAATGCATTAAAATATTATTTAGTTTTTTTAGAGCCACCTTAATTTTTGCACTTGAGGTCATTGCCTCACTCTCCTTCTAATCCTGGCCCTGTAAGGGGGAAAAACAAACAAAACAGATTTTACAGCAATCTGATCCTAACTCCTTGCCATTACCTCCCTTCCTTCTACTATCTCTCTTAAAAAAAAAGAAAGAAAAAAAAAGATTGGTCCAAAATGAGTTAACTCTGGGTTATAAGATGAGAAGTCATTTAAATTATCTTCTTTCCATGTCCGGCTTGTTTTGGTTTTTTTCTTTTCACTTCGCAATTTGCTGCACCTGGCGTCCTTCAGCGGTCTTGCAGAAAGTTCTTGTAGAAAGTGGTTTGGGCTGAAGCAACAATGTCAACATTTGTAGACAGGCAAGAGTTTAAAATCTATCTATGAGACGAACAATGAAACATTGTTGGGCTTCAGGGTGGGTTTGAGAGCAGTTTCTCTCTTGGATTGTTTTAATAGTGTGTTTGTGCGTGTTGCGAAGGGGGTTATTGGATTTTTTTTATTCTGTATCTTCCTCCTTCCAGCTTCCATTGCATCAAGCAGAGTGATGGATATTCAGTAAGAGCGGATATTCAGGAAGTTGCTGCCCAGACCACCGTGAAGGAAGGAAACAAATAATGTTCATTTTAGGAGCTACAATGTAACAATCTCCGTAACATTGTTTATGATAAGCTTAAGAAGCGCGACCCTAACATGTTTCCCTAGTGCTGCGGTTATCACGTTCTCCTCACAATAGAAAGGTCCCCGGTTCGATCCCCAGCAGAAACATTTCTACATCTTTACTGTAGAATTTTAAAATTTGCTTCAAAGTAATTTCAGTAGAAATTCAGCGTCGGTGCCTTTTTCTTTTTTCTTATTTCTCTAGTCTTTTTTAGATATTATGGAATTTAAAAAGTTATTGCAAAGTAACACAAACTCTAGGTCGATGTTTGACGAGAAAGTTTTAAGTGGACGGTAAAACTAAGAAAAAGCTGTAAAACACACCTGCGTTGGCCGGGAATCGAACCCGGGTCAACTGCTTGGAAGGCAGCTATGCTAACCACTATACCACCAACGCTTGGACGAACACATTTTTCTCTAGGAGCCTTTAGTAGAAGTATTATCGGTTAGGCCGGGCAATACCAAGTTACTGGGGGTGTCTCTCCCAACGTCCCTGCTCGCACAGGAAGACGCCACGTTTAGGACGTTTCACCCCACTTGCCGCGGGGCCGTGCTGGCGCGTTCCCCTCCCCAGCGCCCCGGACTCCTTGGTGCCGGCCGGGAGGTGGCCAATCCCAGGCCGCCGCCTGGGCCGCTCGACTTCCGGGTCAAAGGGGCCTGAGCTGCCGGGTGTCCCGTGTCCGCTGCCGCCGCTGTACCCTGCGCCCGCCACTTCCTGGGCTGCAGTCCCGGGCATGGAGCCGCGAGCTTGAGACGCCGCTGGCCCCGGGACGCCCTGCCCAGCCCGGCCCTCGCCCCGCGCCGGCCTCGAGCCCCGGTGAGCAGAGCCCGCGCGCCCCGTCCGGCCTCGGCCGCGACCCTGAACCCGCCATTGACCGGCCCCACCTCAGTCCCGACTCTGGATCCTCCACTGACCGGCCTCCCCGGTACTCTCCGTCCCGGCCTCCGCGCACCCCGGCCCCGCCATTGCCCAGACTCGCGGTTGCTCCAGTCCCCGCCTCCGTTTCCCCTCCGCCCCGGCCTCTCCTCACTCCTTCCCCGCCCGTTCCCTCCATCGGCAGGGCCACCTCTCAGCCTTTCCAACGCCCGGCCTCTCCCGACCTCCTCTCCCATCCCGTTGCTACCCAGACCACCTGGCTCTGACCCCTTCCGGGGGTGGCCTCACCCAGTAACGCCTTCCCTTCCTTGTCGGCTCTGGAGGTCCCCACCTTCTCCCCGTCCCCATCCAAACCCACGCTATCTATATGAGACCAGAGACCACTTCCTTGACCTGCTCCACCCCTTCACCCCTCCCCAGCGCTCGGCTTCCCCGCCACCCACATCCCCACAGGTCCAGCCCCTTCCCTCAGCTTCGCTCCCAGGCCAGTCCAGCCACCCACCTTCTTCGCACAGAGGCTCCGACCAGCCTTGACACTTCCCCATCCATGCGGCAGCTGAGCCTTCAGGAGTAGCCCGTTCTCTTTGAGCCCATCCCTGACCCCCTCCCCCCCACCGCGAGGAAGTCACTTGCCTCAGCGGCAAGAACAAACCTTTCCAGGAGCTGGGACTAGAGCCCAGGAGGGGTGCCCTGTGGCCACCAATCCCTGTCGTCCCTTGCTGGATCCTGGGCGAATTGGGCCCCGTGGCAGGACTTTCCTCCCTGGTGTGGTTCATACAGCGCTTCAGGGCTGTGAGGCATCCTTAGGAACTAGTGGGTACAGAAAATCAGGCCCAACCATCAGGGACTCTCCGAGTGGCAGGAAAATGAGTAGTTAGCCGGTCCCTCCATTAAATCACAGCGTTAATAAGACATTTACTCTGTCAAGGTCTGTGTCCCACGTCTGCAGCTGGAATGGAGGCTCTCTGGACCCTTTAGAAGGTCAGTGGTGCTGGGCTGGGGTGGCCGGGAAGGCTGGGTGTGTGCTGGTGGGATTCATTTGCCTGCTCCTGGATACAGAATTTGGCAGGAAGTGGTTTTCTGCAGCCCTGGGGTCACTGGTCTTGGGGACAGTTAGCCAGGCCCCAGGCCAGGGGCTGCAGCTTCGTGTGCTCTTGCTGGAGACTTTTCTTTCTATCTAGCATCGTATGCTAGATGTCCACGGACAGAAGCCCTGGAAGGACTGGGGGAGAAAAAGGAGGGAGCACTAATTCCAGCTGGATTTGGTGGATGTGTGGCTGCATCTCCCCCTCCCCCGCCACACACACACCTTACACGGTGCCTGGCGCTCAGTCTGTGAATGGTGTGGATTCTGGCTCTGAAAGGAACTTGAGTCCAATTCTCCCCTTGGTGTAATTTTAAGTAACTTGGTTAGATGGCAATATTAGCTGGCCTGTAGTTTCTGCTATGTCAGCTGCTTTACCCGTGCCATCTCACTTAATCCTCACAGTAGTCCTAGGTGTAGGCACTGCAGTCCCACTTTTTTTTTTAATAAATTTATTTATTAATTTGTTTATTTTTGGCTGAGTTGGCTCTTTGTTGCTGCACGCGAGCTTTCTCTAGTTGCGGCGAGCAGGGACTGCTTCTTGTTGCAGTGGCTTCTCTTGTTGAGGAGCACGGGCTCTAGGCATGCGGGCTCAGCAGTTGTGGCTCACGGGCTCCAGAGTGCAGGCTCAGTAGTTGTGGCACACGGGCTTAGTTGCTCTGCGGCATGTGGGATCTTCCCGGACCAGGACTCGAACCCGTGTCCCCTGCGTTGACAGGCGGATTCTTAACCATTGTGCCACAGGGGAAGCCCTGCAGTCCCACTTAGTAGCTGGGAAAATTGAAGCACAGAGAGGTTAGGCGGCTTCTCCAAGGTCACATAACCCAGTAGTGGCAGAGTCAGGATTTGAACCCAAACCTCTCTGACACCAGAGCCCACAGTTTTCACCACTGGACTGAGGTGAAATCAGTGCTTCTTTATGGTGACATTTTGCTTCACTTCTTCCATCGGATCTCTGTCCTGGGACCAGGCGCTGCTTTCTTTTCCTTTAACCATCAGGACACCTGTCTCGTCAAGAAGGGGGTGGGGTGCCCACCAAACCAGGGGTCCCTACCAAACCAGGGGTCCCTTTGACTTTGTTCAGTGTTCAAGTGAGTACAGGGACTCGTTCATTCAACCTGAGACGTTTGCTGTATTGAGTGCTTCCTGTGTGCCGGGGCCACAGCAGGAACAGGACAGATGGGGGCCTGCCTCCGTGGAGCTGACTTCCTGGTGCGGGGTGCTCACACACCCAGAGAGGGCTTCTCAGCCTCAGCACTAGCGAGATTTGGGGCCAGGTTATTCTTTCTGGTGGGGGAAGGGCATCCTGCTAATTGTGGGGGACTTAGCAGCATCCCTGGTCTCCACCACCCAGATGCCAGCAGCATGCCTCCCAGTCGTGACAACCAAAAACGTCTCCTGGGAACACCAGGCCTCGTCAAGACCCCCTGGCTTAGGGGATTCACTGACCGCCCCCAAGAGACTCTGCGCTCCATGACCACCTGACCCTCAGAGGTCCTAGGATGCTGCACACATTTAAACACACAAACCAAGAGGGAGGGACAGGAGGCGACTCACAGACGCCGGGGGCCACCCTGATTTATACCATCTGAACCATTGGGGATTTATTTTGGTGTCTAGTGTGAGCTAAGGATCTAACTCCATTTCTTTCCCCCAGACAATGAATACAGGGTTTCCCCCCCTGGGCACTGTGGACACTGGGACCAGATCATTCTCTGGGGTGGGCCATCGTGGCCACAGTAGGGTGATGAGCGGCATCCCTGGCCCCACCCACCGGATGCCATGGTACCACTCCCCAGTCAGTGGGAACAGCCAAAACTGTCTACAGACACCACCAAGGGTCCCCTGGACGGGGGGTGGGGAGAGAGGGAAAATCACCCCCATTGAGAACTACCATTTTAGAATGAGTGCTTGCAGAAAGGCCCAGGTGTTGAGATGGGGATAACAAGGTAGCAACTTCAGACTTCATGCCAGGAAAGACCCCTGAAGAGGTGATACTGGGACCCAAAGGATAAGAGGAAGCACATCATACAAAAAGCAGGGCAAGGGTGTTCTAGGCAGAGGGAATGGTAAGTGCAAAGGCCCTGAGGTAGGACTGAGTCAGCGTGTTTAGGGGAGATTAAGGCCAGCGTGTCTGGAGATCATGGTCAAGGAGGTGGGGTCAGGAAGGCCATCAGGGAGCAACCACAGTGGGGAATTTGGGTTTATTTGATTTCCAGCAAGTGCCGTGGGTGGTGGCCCCCGAATCGTTTGAAACTCTCATCTCAGGGACTCTCACCTTGGGAGAACCACCCGGTTTCTGGCAAACGCCTGGACAGGTGTTCGAACTTCGAGTTTCAGGACAGGGCCTGCACCGTCTGCCTCATGAGGAGGCCCTTGGCATCGGGTGTTCCCCGCAGACAGGAGGGTGGCCTCGAGGAATGGGAGCGGGGAGGGGGGCCCACAACCCCACACTGCCAGAGCTGCAGCCCTTCGGTCTGCCCCCCTCGCAGGCTCACCCACCCAGAGGTCAGCCGAGTGGTTAATGCGGAAGGTTAAGAAGGTGCGGCTGGACAACACAAACACAGGACGTTGGAGAAGGTAAGGGGCATGCCGTGGGAGCGTGGTCGGTGGAGACGC
The DNA here is from genome assembly GCF_039906515.1 of Pseudorca crassidens. Taxonomy (NCBI): domain Eukaryota; kingdom Metazoa; phylum Chordata; class Mammalia; order Artiodactyla; family Delphinidae; genus Pseudorca; species Pseudorca crassidens. Next base: position 168,946,271 of record NC_090298.1, read on the forward strand.
GGTAGAGGTTCCCGAGTTTCCAGCAGAGTCTTAGGTCTGGGAAGGCACCTTGGCCACCTCGACGTTTCGGCATTTCCCCAGGGTGCGCGTCTGGCGGTTCTGCGTGGGCGGCAGCGTGGGCTAGGGAGGGGTTGTTCAGCCTTGGCCTTTTTGACACTGGGGCTGGGTCATTCAGTGCCCGCACTGGCATTGTCGGGTGTGGAGCGTCACCCACCCGTCACGACAACCACAGATGTCCCCAGACATCACCCCGTGTCCCCTGGGAACGGGATCAGCTCCAGGTGAGAACCCCTGGCCAGATGGTCAGGATGTGGGTTTTGGGGTCCAACAAACTGGGGCTCCTGTCCTTCCTCGTGGGTGACTTTGGGCGAACCACATGACCTCTGAGCCTATTTTCCAGTCCAAATGAGGACGAACCCAGCACTCACTAACCAGGGTTGCAGTGAGGATTAAACGTAATCACCCACACAAGGCCCAGGCGCTTGTAAGTTCCACGTGTGGGGCCCGGCGCGGGCTGAAGGGACCGCAGGAAGTCCGCACCCTAGCCGACCTCTCTCACTATCAGTTTTCTGATCCTCAGGCTCATCTGCTTTTAGGGAGCGAAGGATCGGGGAGGCAGGAAGGGAACGGAAGATGGTTCTGGGAGACAGGGCTGACGTTAAGCACAGTCACTCGTTTCCCGGATGTGGGCTCTGAAAACGGGTGGTGTGCGTGCATTCGGGTATCGGGACCCCGAGTCTCGTCTCTCCTGTGCGCTAGGTACCACGTGGGCACGGGCTGGGCTGCACACTGACTTGAAGAAGCTGAAGGCCCAGGCAGTGCCAGGGCATATGGCCTTCATAGGGCAGAGGATGGCCTGCTGCTTCCAGGGAACCGCACCCGCAGGCATGCGCGAGTTCCCTGAGGGCCACTCTGAGGCATTTCCGGAGTGTGGCGGGCCCCGCCCCTCCCCTCCCCTTGTGCCTTATGAGAATCTGCTTCCCTCATCACTGGCCCCGCCTGGGTCTCCACCAGGTGCCCCTGTGGGCGGGTGGTCCCAGCCCGTGAAGCACTGGCTCAGACAGATCACAGAATGCCATCGGGCCTCGACTGTGACCGCACCAACGGGTCCCGAGCTGTGCACTGGCGGCATCGTGGGCTGTGAGGCGTCCTACCGATTGGCAGAAGGAGAGCGTGGGTGGACCTGGCCTAAGTGGCTTAGAATCCACTTTGATTTCCCCAGCTGTGTAAACTCTTGAGGCAAGAAGCCGAGCCCCAGCTGGCACTGAATGAGACGGGCCGGCACCCTACGGGCTGCATTGCATTCACCTGTTCCCCCTCCGAGGCTCCCTCTGCGTCTGGAGAGGAGAGGGGCGAGTGGAGGGCCGGGGTGTAGCAGCAAGCCTTAGCCTGGGAGCTCGGGCTGCCTGGCCACATCTAGAAGATTCCTAGGACTTTCTCCCGATGTTTCATCTCGTTTCTCATCTCCTGGATCGTGTTTTTGCTTCCTGGGCGCTCTGCGCGGATCGGAGGCAAGATCATTTTTATCGTTCTTTGCTGTGGAAAGAAGTCATGAGATTCCGGGAGTGCTTCCGCCAGCCTCTCCGCTTCTGGGGTTCCCCGTGGGAGCCCTGGAGGCCACGGTCTGTTCTTTTGCCGTGAGCAGGGCTTGAATTGTGGCAGCCGAGTCGGTGGGGGGCTCGGCGGGTTAGAGGACATCCCCTGCCTTGGTTTTCTGGGCTTGGTGCCAGCAGCGCTTGGGGCCGTGTGGGCTCTGCAGCGCTCAGCCGGTCCTGGCCCGGCCCCTGCCCAGCACCGCCCGTGGCCCCTGCCGCCCTCGAGGTGAACCGCAGCTCTGCGGCAGGCCGGGACGGGCCACGCGTGCCCCTCGGCAAGGCTTCCGTTCTTCCAGGGTTTGCTTTATTTGACCCGAGGGCCCCGCAGGCTCTGATGGCCTGTGGTCTGTGTCTTCAAAGCCGCCGTGGGAGGAGCTGAAGTGTCTGGGGGACAGGACACGCCAGCTTGTTGCCCCGCCACCGCTCTTCCCCAGCCCGGCTGGGTCAGGGAGGACTGAGCAGGGGGCGCGGTTGGAAAGGGCACTCTGATAATCAGCCCGCAGTGGGTGCTCAGGAACCATGGGAACCGCCTCGTGTCTCTTTCTCCCCTTGCCTCTCAGAGCGGGCAGGGGTCCTTTGTCCTGTGGTGGTCACTTCAGGGTCTCGTATTGGCAAGGGGCAAAGCCTTCTGGGAGTCTTAAGCCTCCCACTGGAAGGGGGGGCACCAGCTCTGTCCATGACTTCTCTAAAGCCGTCCCCTCCTGCAAGGGAACTCAGACTTGTGCCTGCAAAGCCGCTAATCCCAGAGGATGAGGAATCCCAGCGTCTGGCGAGGTCTCCAGCCATTCGGTGCCCTCGCAGGAACTCGAGCCCGGCCCACTCACATTGGCTGGCCTCGCTAGACGACCCTGGCTCTTCCAGAACCGGGTCACCGTGGCCATGTTTAGATTTCCCTAAAACAAATATTTGTCTGGCCAGCCCTGTTCAGTCAAGAAGTGTGCTGAGCAGCGGGGGTGAGGGTAGGGGGGAGCCGTTGCACAGCAGCCGCTGCCCCTGGAGGGGGAGGAGAGAGTGGGATGGCCTCTGGGGGAGGGTTGCACATCCATCCTCTCACGTGGAGCTCCCCCGATGTCCAGCGAATATCTGCCTGGGCCTCTGAGCACCTCTGGTGAGGCACGAGAGGTTCCCCCGCTGGCCAGCAAGCTGACAGCACCGGTGAGGAGGTTTGCAGACCCACTGCTTAACGCTCAGTTCTTGGTGCGGGAGTGACTGTGTCTCCCAGCGGGCTGTAGGGGAGACCATGATTGCTGTGGCTCTCCGAGGAATGCCTCCCGTGTGCCGGGGCCATGTGAGGTGCTGAGACGCTGCTGTGAACGGGACAGACGCGGGGGAGACAGAAAGGGGACCCGTGAACAGCCACTGTGACGAATGCTCGGAGGGCAGGGCAACCAGGTGGCAGGTGAAAGGTGAACGGAGAGACAGGTTTTGGTACAGATGTTCACCTGAGGACCCGACAGATACTTAAGCTGAGATCTGATTAGAAGTTAGTCCAGTAGAAAGAGGAAAAAAAGGGTTCCAGGCAGAAAGGATAGCACATGCAAAGGCCCTGGGGCAGGAAGCAGTCTGGCCTGTTTGGGCAGCTGAGAGAAGGCCAGTTTGCCCGAGGCCTAGTAATGAAGGTGGGTGAGATGTGAGGGCCTGGCAGAGGTCAGAGGGCAGAAACCATCGAAAGCCGTGGGGAGCGCTGGTTTTTAACCCTGGAGGGTGTGGAAAAACAAGGAACGGTTTTAGGTCAGGGGATCCGAGTTGCAGTGCATGTGCAGTCAAGCTGAGAGATGGTTGCGGTCATTCAGCTGAGAGGTGATGGTGGCCTGGATCTCAGGATTCGTGGATGGAGAGAAGAGGAACGATTTGAGAAATACTTAGGCGGGGCAGGGAAGGTTGCACGGGGCTGGGGCCCTGCCAAGGGAGTTGGAGAGTCTGATGGGAGGCAGCTTGTAAGTGGAACCTAGGTACCGCCCCCCCACCTTCTCATTGTCTTCCCACCCGTCCCTCCCTCCTCGTAGCTTCTCGTTGAATTCCGAGGGGGCGGAGAGGATGGCCACTGGGGCGCCGACATCCGACCGGGGCGACGCAGTCGAGATGGAGGACCCAGCCTCCCGCTTCCAGGTGCAGAAGCACTCGTGGGACGGGCTCCGGAGCATCATCCACGGCAGCCGCAAGAACTCGGGCCTCATCGTCAACAAAGCTCCACATGACTTCCAGTTTGTGCAGAAGACGGACGAGTCGGGCCCCCACTCCCACCGCCTCTACTACCTGGGTAAGCCCCCGGGCTCCCCTCGGACCCCCACGGCTGCCCTCGAGCCAGGCAGCATTTCTGGGACAGCTGTTACTAAGTCCTCTAGTCTCCAGATGTTGGCCAGTCCAATTAGTTAGAAGGTCCCAGTAGAGGGCCTGGCCCTGGGCAAACTGTCCCATGAATGACGTAGTGCTGCCCACGTTGTGATGCCACCCGTGGATGACATCTGTTTACAGTGAAAGTCTGGGGCAAGGGTCCCCCACGGGGCTCAGATGTGTATGTGACCAGAGCAGAGGGCAGTCCTACTCCATCTGTGTTACAGCAGCACCATGGTTCGGGCCTGGCCTGTGGGTCTGAGGCCCTGAGATTGTTTCCAGCCCTCGTCAGCGGGGCCCGCCCCCTGAGTCACTTCCCCGCCACCTGGGCTGGGCTGGGCCTGGCTAGTGAGCAACTTGACTTCCCCTCAGTGGGAGTTCAAAGTAACTCAAGTAGATGCTTGCCGGCTAGCAACGCGTTAAGAAGGAACCTGAGGCTCAAGGAAAGGTGCCACGGTGGCACCTTTGCCTTGTGGGCTGACAGTTGGGGTTTGCTCTCCCTGCCCGAGATCCCTGGCGGCTAAGCACGTGAATGGCTAATCACGTCTGCCTCCCGGTATGTGCCTTGAGAGCAGCACTTTCTACGTCATTGGCAATTATTTATGTGTTTGTGTTCCCTGCCGGCCTTTGGGGCACAGATGAGGCCTCGTGTACACCTGTGGCCTCAGCAGCTGGGCCAGGGCCTGGCTCCTGGTGGGGGGACAGCAAATACCTGTTGAGCAAATGAATTTCGCTTAAAGGTCTTCCAGGGCAGAAAGGAACAGTGCCAAGCATGTCCCTTTGTAAGTAGCCTGACACGTTATTGTTGGTCCAGAGCAGGTTTTTAACCTCAGCACTGGACATTGGAGGCCAGCGCTTTCTCTGTGTATCCTCAGCCTGCCCCCAGTCAGCCCGCCATCAGTATTGGAAGCGAGTGATGGAGTGAATGAATGAGTGAAGGTCATCCCCTGCCTGAGGCTGACCCCACGCCGAGGACCGTGAGAGTGACTGAGATGGACGCCAGATGGCTCTCCCTTTCCCACAGTCCATGAGTCCATGCCATCTCTCCTCCTAAAGGCCCATGTGGAAACCATATGGCAGTTTGGCAAGCAGAGGCAGACAGAAGAATGGTCTAGAAGGGTCGGCAAGCGACGGCTGTCTGTTTTTAGAAATCTAGTTTGGCCGGTGCACAGCCATGCCCACTGGTTTACAGACCGTCTATGGCTGCTTTTGAGCATAATTGCAGCAGAGGTCATATGGTCCACAAAGCCAAAAATACTTACTGTCTCTGGCCCCTTGCAGAAAAATGTTTGCCAACTCTAGCCTAGGAGAGATTAGGGCATGCTTCAAGTTTCATTTACCCAAGGGAGAGTTGGCTGTTAGGACCGAAAGTGGCCAAGGCTCTGGGACAGTGGTGAGCTGTTGCCTCTCTCTTTTTTTTTCCTGTGGTTCCGTGGCCCCCAATCCCTTTCTCCCAACGCAGTCTCTGTTGGACCTCTCACTCTCTCAAGTTCAAGGTGCCGTCCTGGTCACGGTACTTATATGAGCTTCCTGGGGCTGCTACTGAAACAAATGCCCACCGACTCAGTGGTTTAAAACAACAGAAACGTATTCTCTCTCAGTTCCGGAAGCCAGAAGTCTGAAATCAGTTTCTCTGGGCCAGTCAAGGTGTCCGCAGGGCCAGTCTTCTTCCGGAGGCTCTAGGGGAGAATCCGTTCTTTGCCTCTTGAGGCTTCTGGCGGCCACCGGCATTCCTTGGCTTGTGGCTGCGTCACTGCAGTCTTTGCGTCTGTGGTCTCATCGCCTCCTCCTCTCCTGTGTGTCTGTAATCTCTCTGTCTCCCTCTGATAAGGCAGGAGATTACATTTAGGGCCCACTGAGATAATCCAGACTAATCTTCCCAGCTAGAGGTCTTTAACGTTATCCCGTCTGCAAAGGCCCTTTTGCCAGGAAGGTAACGTACAGTTTCCAGGGATTAGGACATGAGTGCGTAGCCATTGCTAAGCCAACCACAGAGCTGCCGAAAGGGACAGAAATGCTCCGAGCTACTTTGAGCCACCAAGGGCCCCTCATAGTAAGGACACGGGTGTGTCAGGGAACCCCCCAGCCTCATGACCAGCACTGAGAAGCCCAACCATATGGAGTCCAGGCATCTGCCCTCGTATGTTTCTCTCCGTGGCTCCACCCTCACTGCCCACTTACCTTCCACTGCCACACTCCCGGGATTGCACGTCTGGTTCCAGCCACCAGCAGAAATGGACCAGCTTTTTCTGAATTTCTGGGACAGCGAGTATGATTGGCTTAGACATCCACTCATCCAGTCATCCTTGGCCTGGGGCGGGCGGTCCCTGCTGTCTATAGCAGGTGCTAAGGGCCCTCTCTTGTAGGGGGCAGCTCCAGACAAGGACTGTGGACCCACTGCGGCTCCAAAAAGTGCCTAGAACAGCCCAAAGCCATCCTACTTCTCTTGGGGTGACGTTGCTCACCCTTGAGCTGATCCAGTCTGCATCACTCAACACCCTCGGAGTACCCTTGACCTCACTCCATGTCCAAGTTCCTGGGGCAGGTCTCCCCAGAACCCCCATGTATTTATAACCTGTCTGCACTAGCCTGGTGCCAGGGGAATGCTGGCAGCCAGAAGCATTTATGGATTGAACAGAAAGGACCTCTAGGGGCGATGCCCAGCCCGCCCCCTGCTCCCCTGGGACCCCTGCCTCCTGGGCGGGCCCCAGGCTTGCCAGTCACCGTCCTCTGGGAAGGCTCATTGGGAGCCCAGTGCACGTGGGATGGAACAGAAAAGGGAACGTGCCTGCTGCTCGGGCACGTCCCCGGAAGATGATTCCAGGGCTCAACTGCTCCTAGTGGGTCGGCTCCTCCCCCCTGCAAACGGGTGTCCTGCATTCGGTGGAGGAGGGCACGGGGCCCCAGACAGCACTGGGGATCCCTTAGGGGGTCCCTCGTGTCCTGTGTCCAGGTCCAGGGTCACACGCCCCATGTGGCCCCTCATCCAGGCCACGCGGTGTTTGCCCAGGCCTGGGCCACCTGCCGTGCTGGTGGGCTTTGGGGTGGGGTGCTGTCCCCAGAGATGGAGTGGAGCTGGTAAGAGGAGGCGCAGGGGGGACCGTGACAGCAGAAGTCAGCGGCTGTGGTCAGCCGTCCCAGACCCTTGCCGTGCACACCGGCATAGGTGCCTGCCGAGGGCAGCTCCTCCAGGGAATGTGCCGGGATGGGCTGTTTCATGTCACTGCTTATGAATTGTTGGCGGGGGGAGGCAGCTCTGATGTCCTTGGCAAGGCTGCACCGTTGATTTCCTGTTTGGAAGGCTCTGGCTCCCAGAGAGCTTGCGGACAGGGGCTGTCCAGAGCCCACAGCGCTCGGCCGAGAGTGGCCACCTGCTCCCTCCCAGCTTTCCACGCTGGCCCTCCCAGCCACCACGCTGCGTGGTGTTTGCTTTTTTTTAAATTGAGATGTAATTCACATCCCATAAAATTCTCTCTTAAAGGTGGAGAGCTTGGTGGTTTTGGGTACAGTCACAGTATTGTGCAACCATCACCACAGTCAAATTCCAGAACATTCCATCACCCCAGAAAGCAACCCTGTGCCCATTAGCAGTCACTCCCTATCCCCCTCCCCCAGCCCGTAGCGACCCACTGACTTGCTTCCTGTCTCTGGATTTGCCTGTTCTGGACGTTTCACAGAAATGGAATCACAGGGACTTCCCCTGGCGGTCCAGTGGTTAAGACTCCGCGCTTCCACTGCAGGGGGCGCGGTTCCATCCCTGGTCTGGGAACTAAGATCCCACAAGCCGTGTGGCCAAAAAAAAAAAAAAAAGAAATGGAATCATGCACTGCACGATTCTCGTCCCAACTTGTCTTGTGAACTTCAGAAGATAGCCCCATCGGCAACTCAGACGGGCGGCGTCACATCCGTGCCTCTAGCTGGGAATGATTCCAGCTGTGGCAGCTTAGAGAGTCCTTAGAAGTCGAATTGTGAATGCTTCCCACTTGTAGCTTGCGTTTTCACTCTTTTTTTACTAACTATACTTCATGAGGAAACTGTCATGAGTGGAAGACGCGAGTCACTTGCCATATTGAGAAGCTACCCATAAGAGTTACTGTGGTGGAATAGGTATTATTTATGAAGCTCTATCTAGCTCTGGAGGTGCCAAGCTTGGGGGGCGGCCCGCCTGTTCTCCCACTCTTAGAAGTGAAGCGCTGGGGCTTCCCTGGTGGCGCAGTGGTTGAGAGTCTGCCTGCCGATGCAGGGGACATGGGTTCGTGCCCTGGTCCGGGAGGATCCCACATGCCGCAGAGCGGCTGGGCCCGTGAGCCATGGCTGCTGAGCCTGCGCGTCCAGAGCCTGTGCTCCGCAACGGGAGAGGCCACAACAGTGAAAGGCCCGTGTACCGCAAAAAAAAAAAAAAAGTGAGAGCGCTTACGAGGAAGAGAGGCCAGCACCAGACCGAGCCTTCCTCCTGGAGAAATTTGGGATTGAGAGGGGTCAAAGCGGGACGCCTGCTTTCTGTGACCCGCTGTTGGCCACAGCGCATTCCTGGGCCACCGCAGAGCATCCCGCCTGCTGCCTGGGGGCTCTGCCCCAGTCCCTCACCTTGTTGCCCAGAGAGTGGGGAACCCAAAGCTTCCCGAGAACCATTCTGCTCCCGCCATTAACTTTGTTAACAGCCATAGTATCGTCATCCATCGAGGCTGAGGCACTTCCAGTTGGGACTTCCCTGGCAGTCCAGTGGTTAGGACTTCGTGCTTCCACTGCAGGGGGCATGGGTTTGATCCCTGGTCGGGAAACTAGGATCCCACACAGGGTGTGGCGTGGCCGAAAGAAACCTGGTTAGAAGATACGTCCTTGTTTTGTTTTAGTTGCCGCTGTTTGTGCTGAGTGCTTGTATCTCTTACCTCACTTCATCCACACAGGGATCTCGCTAGGCAGCTTCTGTATTTTACAGATAAGGTCACGTTAGCTCAGCGGTTCTCAGTCGGGGTGCTCCTGCCCCAGGGGATGATGCTCAGCAGTGTCTGGGGACGTCTGTGGTTGTCACACTGGAGGTGCTCTTGGCATCCAGTGGATGGGGCCAGGGAGGCTGCTCCACACGCCCCAGTGCCTGGGATTGCCCCCCAGAGGATGACCGGCCCCGGTGTCCGCAGCACCGAATGGGAGAGGCTGGACTGGATACACATTTCCCAGTCCTTCTGGACCTTTGCCCGTTCTCTGATCCTCGATTAATTCCTGGACCAGAGCCCAACCTGTGGAGAGCTGGGAATCACTGACCAACCCCCCGTTTTTCATCCTCTTGTGTGCTGTTTCTTTTTATTTATTTATTTATTCATTTATTTATTTTGGCTGCGCCAGGTCTTAGTTGCGGCATGCGGACTTCTTAGTAGTGGCATGCATGTAGGATCTAGTTCCCCAAGCAGGGATCCAACCCGGGCCCCCTGCATTGGGAGCATGGAGTCTTACCCACTGGGCCACCAGGGAAGCCCCATTGTGCGCTATTTCTTCAGTAACTGAGGCTAAGATATTCAGCACTAACATCTCAGGTGGAATTGCCTGCTGCTCCTGCTGGCAGGTGTAACCCAGGGTCCGTGGCTTCTCTGGGGAGGGGTGTGCCGTCAGGGTGCTGGAGAAGCAGGAGGAACCAGCCGGGCCCAGCCATGGGGAGTCAGGGCCCGAGGCCGGTCCCGCCCGAGTCCCTCGCCCCAACCCTGGCGAGGGCGCCCATTCTGGTTTTCCTCTCTTCCTCCCAAGGGATGCCCTATGGCAGCCGAGAGAACTCCCTCCTCTACTCAGAGATCCCCAGGAAGGTCCGGAAGGAAGCACTGCTGCTCCTGTCCTGGAAGCAGATGCTGGATCACTTTCAGGTGAGCCGTGGGAGTCGGGCCCTCCCGGTGGGCAAGGCAGGTGGGCGCACGGCAGCCCCTTCTTCGGCCTCACTCAGCTTCCTTGGGCCCTGCACCCACCCCACCCCTCCTGAGGGGGTCCCAGCCCATCCCCCGCTTAACAGCAGCCCCTCAGAGAGGAGCGCCTGGCCCTGGACACCTGTGCCACACCCACCCCCTCCCTTTGGTGCACACCCGAGCCCCAGCGTGTAGCTTGCGGTGACACCTCCCGTCAGAAGCACGTCTTCCTCTTAAATGCCTCACCAACGGCGTGCAAGCAACTTGGGCCGAGACCCTTTTATAGAAATTTAGCTAATAATGGATGCCGCCCAAAGTCACCTCGCTTCCAGAGGGGCAGACGGCCGGTGAGCGGCGAGAGTGCTTTGTGCACTGGTGTATGTTGATTTATTTTTGATCAAAAATAAAATATGACAGTACGCAGGGAAGGGAACCCGTGCAGCCCCTCTCCTCTGCCTGTCCCCTGTCCCGGGCTGACCAACTCCTATTCACACGGCTTTCCTCGCAGCGTGGGGCTCATTGTGCTTTGGATTCTGCTCTTTAAAAATGCATTTCTGGGAATTCCCTGGCGGTCCAGTGGTTAGGACTCCGCGCTTCTGCTGCAGGGGGCGCAGGTTCGATCCCTGGTCGGAGGACTAAGACCATGCATGCCACGCAGCACAGCCAAAAAAAAAAAAAAAAAAAAAAATTAATAAATTAAGAAAATAAAAATGTATTTCTTCCCCTTAACGTTCCTCTGAATTTCCACATCATCTTCAGAATTCTTCTTGGGGCAGCTGCATGGTGTCCACCATAGTTTACCTGCCCGCCCTGCCCAAGGTCAGGCGTTAGGGTGGTCAGGCGTGGAATCTGCCCCACCCCTACCCATGCCAAGAGCATGAACGGCTGGTGGTGGGTGGCTTCAGCTCGAATGCTCTCGCAGGAAGAGGCTGTGACCAGGGAGGGAGGGCGGGGGTCTGTAGGGTGTAGGGTGGCCCTGGGGGTGGAGGAGGGCCTCATGTGTCCTAGAGCGATTTGGTGGGGGGTGAGGAGGTTGCAACTACAGGTGAGCCCCGCAGCCCTGCCCATCTGTGCCGCTCTGTGGCCAGGGTGCTGGAGCCTCCAGCTGCTGATGCCAGTGTTCCGCCCCGCCCCCCGGCCCCGCCCAATGTGTCCCCAGGCCACGCCGCACCACGGGGTCTACTCCCGGGAAGAGGAACTCCTGCGGGAGCGGAAGCGCCTGGGCGTCTTCGGCATCACCTCCTACGACTTCCACAGCGAGAGCGGCCTCTTCCTCTTCCAGGCCAGCAACAGTCTCTTTCACTGCCGGGACGGCGGCAAGAACGGCTTCATGGTGAGCCCCCGCTCTCTGGTGGGGGGAGGCGGGGCAGGTGGCGGCCTCCTGACCCCCTGAGCTGGGTCTCTGTGTGTCCCCAGGTGTCCCCCATGAAGCCCCTGGAAATCAAGACCCAGTGTTCCGGGCCCCGGATGGACCCCAAGATCTGCCCCGCCGACCCCGCCTTCTTCTCCTTCATCAACAACAGCGACCTGTGGGTGGCCAACATCGAGACGGGCGAGGAGCAGCGGCTGACCTTCTGCCACAAGGGTGAGGCCGGGTGGAGGGCGCCGGGAGGAGGGCGGGGCGGACGGGAACCAGCACCCCTGGTGTGGTCTGTCATCACAGCCACCAGTCCAGCTTCTAGAAAGACTCCCACCCCTGTCACTGTGCTCCCTGCCGGACCACCAGGCGCCTTCCCAGAACGTGATCCCACGGCCCCTCTCCCGTGGCTCCCCCTCTGGCCCCACAGAGAGTCCAGCTGCCTGGCTCAGGGTCTGCCTCTGCGTGAATCGCCCCGGCCACTGGGGCCTGGCCTCCACGCCGGACACTTGTGCGCCTCTGCTCCCCTCACCCCCTCCTGCCTCCGCTCTCCTGTCCCCATGCCATTCTTCCAGCCCAGAACTCACCAGACCCGGCCTTCCCCTCAGGCCCCTGCTTGCCGACAGTGACATCAATCCTGTGCAGATATATCTGCGGGACTGCATGGGTTGTGGCCTCTGACCCTGATCCCTGCCTCCTGTCCTGCCCAAGGCCCTGGTGCCCTCTCACTAAACCTGAGCTTCTCAGCCAGGGGCGACTGGGGTACTGGCCATGTGCTGAGACATTTTCAGCTGTCACAGCGAGGTGAGGATGCTCCTGGTATCGAGTGGGTGCGGCCAGGGAGACTGCTGCACACCCCACAGCGCCCAGGATGCCCCCACAGAGAACGGTCCGGCCCTGATGTCAGCCGTGCCAGGGGAGAAGCCCTGCTCTAAACCAGACTCCTCATCTCTCGCCCGGCCCCCTCCCCATCCAGGCTTGTCCAGTGTCCTTGACGACCCCAGATCCGCGGGTGTAGCCACCTTCGTCATCCAGGAAGAATTTGACCGCTTCACTGGCTACTGGTGGTGTCCCACAGCCTCCTGGGAGGGTAAGCGCCTTTCCATTTTTAGAAGCACTTCTGCAAACACTTCTGTTAGCAGAAGCACAGTGTACATGCTGGTCTGCTCTTTGCTCTTTTCATTTAAGATAAGCCTCAGCAACCTTCCCATCAGCATCTGTGTCTCAGTCCTTTGAGGCCGCTGTGACAATACCACAGCCAGGGCGGCTTGTAAACAGCTGGCATTTATTCCTCACTGTTGCAAGGGCTGGGAGTCCAAGTCCAAGGCAGATTCGGTGTCTGGTGAGGGCCTCTTCCTTGTTCACGGATGCTGTCATATCACCCTGTCCTCACATGGTGAAGGGTCAGGGAGCTCTCTGGGGTTCCTTTTTGTGTGTGTGTGTGGTATGCGGGCCTCTCACTGCTGTGGCCTCTCCCGTTGCGGAGCACAGGCTCCGGACGCGCAGGCTCAGCGGCCATGGCTCACGGGCCCAGCCGTTCCGCGGCATGCGGGATCTTCCCGGACCGGGGCACGAACCCGTGTCCCCTGCATCAGCAGGCAGACTCTCAACCACTGCGCCACCAGGGAAGCCCTGGGGTTCCTTTTTATAGGGGCACTGATCCCCTTCATGAGGGCTCCACCCTCGTGACCTAATCACCTCCCAATACATCACACTGGGGGGTAGGGTCTAACATTTGAATTCTGTGGGAACACAGACATTTAGTCCATTGCAGTCAGCACCCAGAGAATCCTTTAACTGTGGATGTCCTGGGGGCGTGGATGTACCACAGTTTAGTTAAGAAGTCCACACTGATGGGCACTTTGGCTGTTGCCAGTTTCCGGTTTGGGTTTTGTTTTGGTGTTGTAAACAATACTGCAGCAAAATCTTCCTACATTTATCCTCGTGACCTCCTGGGAGTATGTTAATGGTCCTCAGACAGGGGTGGTCTGCCCCGCCCCCCACGCCCAGGGGACACTGGGCCGTGTCTGGGGACATCTGTGGTTGTCACGACTGGGGGTGCTCCCAGTATCGAGGGGGTGGGGGCAGGGGTGCTTCTCCACACCCCACCCCAGGGTGGCCCCCCGCAGAGAATGGCCCGGCCCTAATGTCTGCAGCGCCAAGTATCGAAAATCCTGCCTTAGAGAAAATTCCCAGCTGTAAGAGAGATGAATTGAAGTTACATGCATCTTAAATCTTGACGGGTTTTGCCAACAAGTTAGAAAGAAGCCAGATCAGCAGGCCACTTTGTATCTGTTTTTCTGTGCTGTGCGTGAGGCGAGGGTGTCTTATCTCCCCTGTTCAGTGGACCAAAGTCTGTTTCCTGAGCACGGGGAGAGTCGTTTCTTGCGGTGCGTGAGTACCATCACACCCTCTGCTGCACGAGCAGGAGTGGGCCAGGCCTCCGCTGCACATAGAGTCCTCCCTGGCCTTAGCGCCTCTGTGTGCGTCCGTGGGCGAGCGGCCACGCAAGCCAGGATGCGGGGGCCCAGGCACTGGCCATCCGCCGCCTCAGCCGAGTGCCACCTCGTCTGCTAGTCACCCCTGCCTTGACTTCAGCGTGTCTTCTCCTTAAATCAATTTGAAAAGAAAACATCATGGTCCTACCATGAATAGAAGCTAGGCATGAAAACCGTGCAGCGGAGAGAAACCAGCGCCGAACATGCTAGCCAGCGCCCAGGTAAAGGACGACTTGCCAGCGTCAGGCGCCTAAGGGCTGCTGGTGCTGCCGAGACGGGGCCGGGATCGGCACGTTCCTGGGGAGGACGCCGCACGCGCTCCCCCTTCATCTGGGCCGGGATCTTTCACCACCGCAGTGCTGTGTGTGCCCCTGGTCCGTGTCTCTGGGGAAAAGGGCTCCAGGTCAGGAGTCAGGGTCCTGGGTCAGGTCACTCAGCTTGTGACTCTGCGTGCCTGAAGCAGGTGACCATCCACCCTTCGACTTCCGGCCTATAAAGTGAGGTCTCTCCCCCTCGGCCCTGTGGCCACAGAGGCTGGGTCATTCTCTGTGGGGGGCCTTGGTGACTCAGCGTGTCACCTGTCACCTGAGTTGTGACAGCCACAAATGTCCCCAGACATTGCCACATGGCCCCTGGGGACACAGAATGGCCCCTGGTTGCCATTCACTGGTCTCGATGACATCAAGATACTCACTCTACTATTCTTAACAGCTCAGAACCCCTCAGGGGCTCAGATAGAGCCCCTGAATGCTGAGGCCAAGGGACGTCTACCCCGTTTGCTGTAGCCCCACTCATGGCATGCACCCGTGGAGCTACATGACCACAGCAACCCAAGAGGGTCTTTCCTGGCCAGGAAACTCAGGGCCCCGGAACAACCCATGCCCAGTGGACAGACATAGGAGCCCTTATCACTGAGTCAGAGCTGCAGCACTTCCACTGCCTCAGCCCTGTGGCTGCCAGCGCCCCATAGAGCAGGTGTGGAGACCTGAAGGCAGGGTGGGCTTGGCCGAGGTCAGCGGATGTCATTGGTTCATCCTAGTGAGTCAGGCGAGGGTACAGGGAGCAGATGGGGACCCTTCTCGGCAGCCGAGAAAGGAACAGCCGTGGGGTCCGTCCCCTTGATGTTGGCATTGCCCGTGCTCACACCCCTTGCTAGGCTGTCAGCTCCCAGTGATTCGCTTACTTCTCATGACAACTTCCACTGTACCCCTTCTTGAGCCCTGCCCCAAGTGTTAGTCTGCTCGGGCGGCCGTGACCACGTCCCACAGATGGGGCAGCTCAGACGTCACAGCCTGGAGGCTGGACGTCTGAGATGGGGTGTCGGCAGGTTTGGCTTCTTCCGAGGCCTCTCTCCTCAGCTTACAGACGGCTGCCGTCTCCCCCTGTCCTCACGTGGTCTCCCCTCTGCGTGTCTGTGTCCTAACCTCTTTCTATAGCAACAGCAGTCATACCGTATCAGGGCCACCCTCAGGGCTGCATTTTAACCGAATCACCTCTTTAAAGACCCCGATCTCCAAATACAGTCCCGATCTGAGGTCCAGGGGTTGAGACTTGAATGTAGGAGTTGGGTGGGCGTGTGGTTCAGCCCGTAAGTCCCCACGTGGCCATCTCCCTTGCCTCCCCGTGCTGGGAAGAGCGCCGTTCTTGCTCTGGTTTTACAGGGAAGGAAATCGAGGCCCCAGGAGGATATGTGACTGGCTTCAGGCCTAGTACACGGCAGAGCTGGGTTTCCGGCCCCAGGGACCATTCTTGTCTGGGCCCTGCCATGGTAGAGCAGAGTCCCCGTGTGGGCAGGGGCGTGCAGGGCGGCAGAGGGGACACCCGGCACCCTCAGCAGCGGCCCTGCCCCCTCCCAGGTTCAGAAGGCTGCAAGACGCTGCGGATCCTGTACGAGGAAGTGGACGAGTCCGAGGTGGAGATCATTCACGTGCCCTCTCCTGCGCTAGAGGAGAGGAAGACGGACTCCTACCGGTACCCCAGGACAGGTGAGGGCCCAGGACACATGAGGGCGGCTCGGCTCTGAAGCCTCATAGAACACAGTGAGGCACCAGCCAGGATGGGCCCACAGGACCCAGACAGGGATGGACCCGGAGAAGCAGGCTGCACTTGGGAACAACAGCCAGGCCAGCGCCACCGTCAGTGGTGACTGGTGTCCTGCCTCGGGGCCCAGGAGACAGTAGGAGCCCTGGGGAGGCAGTGGGAGGTGTGGGCCCCCTCCGGGGGCGCATCAGACACTCACTGCCTTGTGAGAATACAGGGTTTGCCCAGAAATACATGGAAGTCCCAGAAATCTACCAATTCTTAAATGTGGCTCGAATCATTTAAAAATACTTAGCAGGACTTCCCTAGCGGTCCAGTGGTTAAGACTCCACTCTTCCACTGCAGGGGGCACGGGTTCGATCTCTGGTTGGGGAACTAAGATCCTGCATGCCGCACGTGGCACGGCCAATTTAAAAAAAAAAAAAAAGACTTAGCCACACAAAATACATGTGCAGGCCAGGTTCAGCATCTTTGGGACCTCCGTGGAAGCCTACGACAGACTCGTTCTTGCTAACTGTGGGCCGTGCTAGGCAGAGCCTTCCTACGGAAACTTCCAGTCCCTGGTGTGAATGGGGAAGTCGGTCCTTCCCTTCCCCTGTTGGAGAGACGAGGAAACAGAGGCACCGAGACATTACCTGCTGGGGTGCGAGAGCCACGGGGGCCAGAGTTGAGATCCGTCGTAGGAATAACAGGGGCCTGAACCAAATCCCACCCTGGAGGGCATGTCTCGGTCACCCCAGCCTATAGGCCACCTGCCTCCCGACAGCTGAAGACTGGCTGTGTCACTGGGACGTGGGCCACCTTTCTGCATCATTGGTGCTTTTGTTAACGGGCGTGTGCTGTCTTTGCAGCCAGCATTCAAGCTCTCCAGAGGCAGAGAGGCATCCTCCTCGTGTTTGTGTCCCCCTCACGGCCCTCCCACCAGCCCAGGCCTGACCTATGTTCTTAAACAGCAGAGATGTTGCCACGTCACTGTCGGGACTAAGGTCCAGGCCCAAAGTCAGACAGTCCTGCCTGGGGGACTTTGTGCCTGGGCCAGAGAGGGTGACGCACCTACAGAGAGACCTTTGGCCACCTGGCGCCTTCCTCCCCTCCCCCCACGCCGGCCATGTCCCTGCCTGTGAGGATCACCCCCCACCCCAGCCACCGCCCCCAACACCTGCTCTGAGCCCTCTTGGCAACACCTGCCAGATCCACCTCGCTTTCGTTTCTGCAGGCAGCAAGAATCCCAAGATCGCCTTGAAACTGGCTGAGTTTCAGACCGACAGTCAGGGCAAGGTAAGAGGGGTCTGGGCGCCCGGGAGAAGCTTCTGGATGAGGAGAGGAGGGCCGGGGTGTGCACTGGGAGACGGGTCCAGAGGCTGCTCGCCCCCATTGCATGGCAGGTGCTTCTCTTGGCCAACTGAACCTGAAGAGGTTCTGCCCGGAGCCCCGGCTTCCAGGCTGGGCCCTGCCGCCCGTCACTCTGAACCTGGACTCCGAGACGGGGAGTGGTGAGCCCAGCCCCACCTGCCTCCAGGTGGCCCCGAGGCGTGGGGAGGGGACGCCCGGGCATGCGAGGGCGGTGGCTCGCAGAGCTTCCAGAACAGGGAGCTCAGAGGGGTGGGGAGCAGTTGCCTGGAGCACCCCGACCTCAGGCCAGGGGTGCCCCACCCCAGCCTCTGAGCAGCTCCTCACATATCACTTCACCGGCCCCATCTGTTCTGCATCCTTCCCTCTGTCAGCTGGTCGTCGTCGCACACAAGGGTCCTCATCGCCCAGGGAGTCGTTCCTCAGGACCCCACAGCCAGGAGGGCAGAGGAGGCTAAGGGGAGAAGGGCTGTAGGGATGCCCAGCCCCACGTGGGAATGTCAGAGGGCGACGCCCCTCGCAGCAGAGGTTGGAGCAGGCGGAGGAGCCGGGAAGCCCCTGCATATTTTTGCCAAAATGGCTTCTCATGTAATGTTTCATAAAAGAGGCGTGAGATTAAATACACCTATTTTCATGATTGGGGGGGTGGTTTTGGGTTTGGGCATGATTAGGCCCTAACCAAACCCCTTCTGCACTCTTGACCGGAACATTACGGCAGGTTCTACAGGGATCTGTCCTAAGTGGCTTTGCTGAGCCCCCACCAGCTGTTGTAAATGGTTCCTGGCCGCGTCGGATGGGCAAGGTCCCGAGGCGGGCGTGGGTTTTGCCCACTGAACAGGCAGGTGGGGCAGGCAGGGGTTGGTGGCGAGCCTGGGTGTGGGCCGTGCTGAGGCCCTGCCCGCCTCTCCTGTCACCCCTCCCGGGGAGATGCCCTGCCAGCCCCGTGTCACCTCCAGGAAGCTGCAGCGGCCAGAGGCTGTGTCTTACCCAAGGCCACCCGGCTCTTCAGTGACAGCCCAGGCCAGAGCCCTTGGTTTCCAGGCAACAGGCTTTCATAGCAAAGTACCACTGGGAGGTTTAAGCCACTGAAGTTCATCATCTCCCGGTTCTGGAGGCTAAAGGTCCAAAATCAAGGTGTTGACAGGGCTGGCTCCTTCCGAGGCCTTGAGGGAAGATCTGTTCCAGGCAGCCCCCCTTGGCTTGGAGACAGCCGCCTGCTCCCTGTGTCTCGTCACAAGACGTTCTCTGCCTGAGTGGTGCCTCTGTCCCTTTTTATAAGGACACCCGTCCTGTTAGGTTGGGCCCCCCCACCCCAGTACGACCTCATCTGAACTAGTCACACCTGCGACCACCCCGTTTCCAAATAAGGCCCCCTTCTGAGGTACCAGGAGTTAGGGCTCCAACATGTGGAGCCGGGGGGGACACAGTGCCCCCCAACAGTGGCTGTCTCCTCCTGGGCAGCACATGGGCAGGCCAGACTGTGACCCGAGTCTGCTTTGCCTTTAGATTGTGTCGACGCAAGAGAAGGAGCTGGTACAACCCTTCAGCACGCTCTTCCCGAAGGTGGAGTACATCGCCAGGGCCGGCTGGACACGCGACGGCAAATAGTGAGTGTCTCCCTCACTAGGTAGAAGGTGTCCTTTTGCAGTCGTTTTCTACCTCTTCTGCCCAAGTTGGGGCAGACACCTCTAAACCAGGGCCCCAAACCACCACCCGGGGGCCAAATCCAGCCCGCTGCCTGTTACCATACAGCCCACAAGCCAAGAATGGCTTGTCCGTTTTTCAGTGATGCAGGGGGAGATCCAAAGAAGAGTATTTTGGGGGCTTCCCTGGTGGTGCAGTGGTGAGGTCTCTGTGCTTCCACTGCAGGGAGTGCGGGTTCGATCCCTGGTCAGGGAACTAAGGTCCCACAGGCCACGCAGCACGACTGGGGGGAAAAAAAAAGAAACTGTCCACTTAGAGTAGAATATGAAACAAAGGATAAATAAAGGCTGAGGATTTGGCAGAAGTCGGCCAAGTTTACAAATGATGTGAGGTGTTTTCAGAACAAACTGGATTGCACGGTTCTGTCAGCACCCCCGTCTCCCCTTGAGCGGGCGTGCCGGCTACGGACCCTTTGCGTGCTGCAGGGTCACCTACTCAGGTGTCAGTGAGGTCGGCAAAGGAGGCGCCGTTCTGATCAAACACAAGTGTGGAAGGGGGGCCATTGGGCCCTGGCTGGCCTCCGCTGGCCCCTGAGGTGCCGGTCCTCTCTTGCCTCACCCCCCAGTGCCTGGGCCATGTTCCTGGACCGGCCGCAGCAGCGGCTTCAGCTCGTCCTCCTGCCCCCGGCCCTGTTCATCCCCACCGCCGAGAACGAGGAGCAGCGGGCAGCCTTCGCCAGAGCCGTGCCCAGGAGCACCCAGCCGCACGTGGTGTACGAGGAGGTCACCGACGTGTGGATCAATGTAAGGGCAGGGGTGTGTGCCCCACCCGGGCCGGGGTCCCGCGTCCCCGCCCCCAGCTCCCCAGCTGGACGGGGGCTGGCGATGTGGAGAAGCCAGCTCCGGAGGGAGAGTCGGTGGGGTCTGACCTCTAGCCAGGCAGTCGGAGCCTCCCCTTTCTCAAAGGGATGTGTCCCCCCACCACCCCAGCCCCCGCCTCTGACACATCCTCTCTCTCTCTCTGCCCGGACAGGTTCACGACATCTTCTATCCCTTCCCCCAACCAGAGGGAGAGGACGAACTCTGCTTCATCCGCGCCAACGAGTGCAAGACCGGCTTCTGCCACTTGTACAAAGTCACCGCTGTTTTGAAGCCCCGTGGCTACGACTGGACCCAGCCCTTCAGCCCCGGGGAAGGTGAGCGACCCTGACTAACACCTTGCTCATCGCCTGTGGTTTGTTCCCTGGTCCCACCCCAGAGGGAGTGGGTGCCAGTGACTAAGAGGCCGGCCTTTCCCAGTGCCAGTCCTGGTCTGGCAGGGTTATCACAGCCGGCTCCCGGCTTATTCAGGCGGCAGTATTTATTGAGCGCCGACTACATGCTAGGCCCTTTGCACACCAAGTCTGTGCTGTCTGGCTCTTTATAGGAAAAGCTGCCCCGCCCTAGGTGCGGGGTGGGGGTGGTGGGGGGCGGGTATCACTGTAGGAAGAGAAAAGCGAAGACCTCTCCTCTGGTGGAGGAGGCAGGCATCATCCACATACAGTGAGAGGCCAGGAGGCCAGGGGCACAGCAGTGGATAACGTGCCACAGAGCAGAGACCGGGTGGAGGCAGAAGCAGCCACAACACGGCGCTCCAGGCCGAGGGTCAGCCCGTGCAAAGGCCCTGCGGCAGGGCGGGGCTGGGCCTGGCGTGTTGGAGGCACAGCCAGGAGGCCTGTGTGGCTGGAGCAGAGTGAGCGAGGGGGAGACAGGGAGGAGGGGAGGGCAGGGAGGGGACGGGGCAGGTGGCACAGGGCCTCGTGGGCCGCGGGGAGGACTAGGGCTTTTACCATTGACCTTCGGCCGGTTTAGAATGATTCTTGTGGCTGTTCATGGAGCAGAGCCTGAGGGAGGGGGGAGGTGACAAAGTTGGGGTCAGGCAATGGGGCTGAGCTGACTCTGCTCTAGATCCAGGTGGGCCCGATTCTGGATGTACTTGACTGCTGAGCTGACACGGTGGATTGCACTGGGGTCTGAGAGAGAGAGAGAGAGAGAGGGACGGCGTGGACGTCTGAAAGGGTTTTGGAGTTCCAGTCTGAGATGGAAAGACTCTGAGGGGACAGTTTAGGAGAGAACTGTTGAGTTGGGTTTTGGACATGTTCAAGTTGAAGCTCCGTGCAGGTTCTGGGACCAGGGTGGATCCACGGTGGGAATGTGGGTGTCCTCACACACGGATGGCATCTCAGCCTGGGCACAGGCTGGGGCACCAAGGGCGGAGCCTGGGTAGGTAGGGTGTGGTCTGAGTGCCAAGCAGGGCTCTCAGAGCTTGGAGCAGGGTCTCCCCGGCACTGCGGACATCAGGGCCGAGTCACTCTCTGGGGGGTGTCGGGGCCCTGTGGGGTGTGGAGCAGCATCCCTCCCGCCACCCACTCGATGCCAGGAGCACCCCTGTTGTGACAACCACCGATGAACCCAGACACCACCCAGTGTCCCCTGGGGGTGGGACTGTCCTGGATGAGCCACAGGGCTTCAAGGCCATGCCCGCTAAGGAGACTGAGGCCGCCACGGTGTGAAGACGGTCACCCAAGGGAGGGGGTATCCGGGGGGCTCGGGCGCCGCAGGAGCCCGAGGGTCAGGAACAGACTAAGCCACAAGCTGCCGGGGCGTCAGGTGAGATGGGGACCAAGGAGTGACCACCGTCTGGGCGTTGTTGTCCTTCAGGGTTGAGCGCGGCTGTCACAGGCCAGCTGAGCCGTCTCAGAGACACTCGTCAGCATTTGCTTTCCTGTTTGGAAACCCCCTCGCCTTGGAGATCTCACTGGAGAAACCCTCATCCTCCCTCTTGAAATGGGCAGCCAAGAGCTCTCATTCTGCCTGGTGGTTGTTGAGTGGGGCTCATGGCAGGTGCCCCCGGGGGACCCTTGCCTTTGAGGTGGGCCCTGCTGGTTTCTCCTCCGCCCTTTGGTGCCCCGACTGCATCCTCCCCACCGCCCTGCCTCAAGGCCTCCGCCTGCTGCAGGCAACTGAACGGTCCAGAAGGCGAGGCCAAAGGAGTGGGTTCCTTAAGGGCGTCCCGGCCAAGTGGGAGGGCAGTCAGGAGGCTGGGGGACCCGGTCAGGAGGAGTGTGTCCAGGTGACACAGGTGGCTCCCCAGCAAGGGGCCGGGAAGGGAGGAGGGAGGAGCCTGGCATGGTCTGCGGGACCCTCTGGGCCGTGAGCAGTGTGGGCTTGAGCCCAGAAGACGACTGAGGGCAGTCAGAGCGAGTGGGAGCAAGGCAGGGGGGCCAGCAGGTTGAACCATCGCCCAGGCCTCCTGGGGGCCTCCTGGGGGCAGCAGGAGAATTGAGGGCACAGCGACTGTGGACTGGGAGAGGTATGTCGGCAGGGCCGGCCCCAGAGGAGGCCTGTGCGACTGGGCTCCCTGCCTGGGCCCAGCAGAGTGGGTGTCCAGCAAAGGCGTGAGTGGGCAGGAAGTGGCGCATCCGGCCCCTGGTGAGTGAGGGGCGGAGGAACAGCCCTCCCTCCCGGGTCTTCTTGTGACAAGTCACCCGGCCCAGGTCTCTGCACTGGAAGTTCCTGACTGTGCAGCCCTGTGGATCTGTGCGGGGACATCTGTCCCTCCCTAGGTGACGTGGTCAGTAGTGTGCTTCAGATCCAAGAGGATAGAAAACAATTTTAGGGACTTCCCTGGTGGCACAGTGGTTAAGGATCTGTCTGCCAATGCAGGGGACATGGGTTCGAGCCCTGGTCCGGGAAGGTCCCACGTGCCACGGAGCAGCTAAGTCTGTGCGCCACAACTACTGAGCCCGCGCACCTACAGCGCGTGCTCCACAACAAAGAGAAGCCACCACAATGAGAAGCCTGCGCACCGCAACGAAGAGTAGCCCCTGCTTGCCGCAAGTAGAGAAAGCCCATGTGCAGCAACGAAGACCCAGTGTGGCCAATAAATAAATAAATATTTAAAAAAAAAAAGAAAAGGAAAGAAAACAATTTTAGCCAGTGCTCATAAACTGTCTTAATAATTTCTAACATGTGGCAAGACACATTCCGTATTGTTATGTACCTGGTAAAAATTCAAAAGCGAGGCCTACCCACCAAAAAACCTCCTGTAACTCCACTGAGCCTTTGCTCAGCCCCAGAGTTTAATCAAGATCTGGTTACGTGGCCTAAGCAGTCACAGGTCCAGGCATGGAAGGTGGCAGTTTGACCTGCAGGATTCTAAAATTGGGTGCTTTTTTTTTTTTTGGCCACATGGCCTATGAGATCTTAGTTCCCCAACCAGCCATTGAACCCGTGCCCCCTGCAGAGGAAGTGCAGAGTCTTTACCACTGGACCACCAGGGAAGTCCTGAAAATTGGGTGCTTTTGATAAAAATGCAGATCCTTGGTTTTTCTGGGGAAATGCTGGCGCCCCATCCACATGGTGGGAACCTCGCACCTCGCTCCCTGGGCTGTGGTGTGGCAGGTCCTTGTACCATCCCTGGGGCCCAGCCAGTGTACCTGCCCATCACCTGGCTGCCTGGGCTCCGTGGAGAATTCATTGTGTGCTTTGAGTCCCCATCATAGCTTCCCGGGCTCCCTTCACCTCTTTTCCTTTCTTCCAGATGAATTTAAATGCCCCATCAAGGAGGAGATCACACTGACCAGCGGCGAATGGGAGGTTTTGGCAAGGCACGGCTCCAAGGTACCCGAGTCTCCATGCATGCTTGTACACGCATATGTGCACAGACACAATGCACACGTGCTCCCGCCCCCTCCAGACCCCCGGGCCTGTGGCTTCTCTCTCCGCCCCCCCACCCGGCCACTCCCTCCTGCTCTGCACGCCGAGGGCCACGGGGGCTGTGCTTCCCACCAGCTGGAGACCCTGGGTCCAGGAAGCAGGCTGTCCTGAGCATCCTTTGTTGGATCCTAGTGGGTGAGGCCCAGCCCATTCTCAGTGCCATCTGGAGCATTCACTTAGCCTCCATCCACTCCCTGAAGCCACCTGTCCCCAGGACAGCAGTCTGTGAGTCTGTGGGACACTGGTGGTGCCCACCGTAGAACTGTCCTGCAGCTTCCAACGGGGGCCCACCCCCATGCCTGCCCGGGGAGGTTTGGGAACAAAAGATGCAGCTGCAGGGCTGAGAGGTGCACCTTCCACTCCCCGACCCAGATGCTCCATCATAAAGATGTGACCAGGGCTTCCCTGGTGGCGCAGTGGTTGAGAGTCCACCTGCCGATGCAGGGGACACGGGTTCGTGCCCCTGTCTGGGAAGATCCCACATGCCGCGGAGCGGCTAGCCTGTGAGCCATGGCCGCTGAGCCTGCGCGTCCGGAGTCTGTGCTCCGCAGCAGGAGAGGCCACAGCAGTGAGAGGCCCGCGTACCGCAAAAAAAAAAAAAAAAAAATGTGACCAGAGTATCTTCACCGGGGTCCGGGTCTACAGAATTCCAGATTTTCCAAAGAGACCCCTTAATCAGACCTCCTGGATCCCTGCCTCACACCAGCATAAAGGCCTCCTGGACCAAAGACTTAGATGGAAAAAACTAAACCATACAAATAACCAGGAGGAGAGGTGGCCAACCCTTTTAAAGTTGAGAGGTGGGCTGCCTGTGTGCTGCCCAGGGCTGCCAAGAGAAGGGGGCCAGGCACCCCTGGGCAGTGCAGCCAGGGGGCGTGGCTCGGCCTTTCTGGGGTGCAGAGGCGGCATCTATTACAGCGTCAACCTATGTCTCACCTGACCCGGCAGCCCCAGGTCTAGGCGTGGACCTTACGAGGCCACCCCAGGGCACCCTCGAGAGGTTAACGTGCAAGTGTGCATTGCTGTGCTCTTCATACAGTGGGAAATAGTGGTTAGAAAACACTCGAGCAAGAGAAAAGTTATTGCTGAGTTCCGGTTCTGTAGGTAACTGTGTCCGTTCCCATATGACCACACCTGGCCCTACTCAGTCGCCCTGCTGTGGTTGAAGCTCACTGGAGGCCCCTGTGCTCATAGCCTCGCTCGGCCCCTCGCTAGCTGGGTGCTAAGACTCAGTTTCCTCACCTGTGAGATGGGACCATCAGATAGCACTGGTCCTCTCCACAGCAGTTTCCCCCTTGGCGCCATGGACACTCGGGGCCAGAGATGGGCACTGTGGGTGTGGAACAGCCTCCCTGGCCCCACCCTGGGGGTGACAACCACAGATGTGTCCAGAGGCTGCCAAACGTCCCTGGGGGGGCAGAACAGCCCTGGGTGAGGACCCTGCTTTAAAATATTTGGACGCCCTCAGCGCAGCATCTGGCAGACACACAAGACAGTCCTTTCTCTAAGGACTTCTCTGGCGGTCAAGTAGTTAGGACTCGGCGCTTTCACTGCCGAGGGCCTGGGTTCAGTCCCTGCTCAGGAAACTAAGATCCCACAAGCCGTGTAGTGCAGCCAAAAAAAAAAAAAACCCAAAACCTTTCTTTAATGTGAAAGTTTTACCTTCTGCATGCCTTATCTTTTTACCCAGAAATTTTCTTTAAAAAAAAAGCATTTTAAGAATTAAAAAGGGAAAGAGAGCCCTCTGCCACCTCCACGGCCGCATGCTCCATGTGGCCTGTGCCATGGCCCCAGGCCTCGGTGGGTCCCCCGCCTGGAGATCCTTCCTGCCTGCATATCTTCTCACACGGTCCTTGTGACGACAGCAGCACACGACTTAACTACCTGCGGTGTGGGGTTTTCCCACGACATCCTCCATTTCTAGAAAACCAGCATTTATTTTTCAAGTACAGTGACAGCGAACACATCAGTGTTTGTTGTAAAAATTGAATCGTTCTAAATAATCCCCTTCCATCCTCACCCCAGACCCCTGTGACCTCCCCACTCCGCCTCAGAGGTGACCACGGGGGGAAATCACTGCAAATCTTTCCTATTTTCACACATCTCCACAGGAGCATCATAATTTTAGAGGATTTGTAGGGTTTTTTTAGACAGTATAGCTTTATGTGGCCACAGAGAACTGTGCCGTAATTACGGAGCCAGTCCGTCTTTTGGGCATTCGGGGTGTCACCTCTCTTTAGTCTGAAGAGCACTTGGAGCATCTTTGTGCCTTCGTTTTGAACTCACCTCTCTGGTGGAGTCCTCAGGAGCAGTTCCCAGGGGTGTAATTGCCGGTTCAGAGGATGTGCCTTTTTGAAGTGTCTCTTTAAGCGTCTGTGCTGCGTGGTCAGCCCCAGCAAGGCAGTGCTTGTTCCCGGCCCCAGAGCAAGGTTCCTTCCTGCACCTCCTGAGGACAGTGCCTAAGAACCATGCCAGGGGTCTGATGGGCGTTCCCCCAGGAAACCGGTGGGGCAGGGAATTACCACTTCTTAACCCTGAGCACCTGGGTCAGAGAGGTGGGCTGTCCCCACTGGGGACCAGGGCCGGGGACTGGCAGGCCCAGGACAGGCCCTCCCTCAGCCTCTGTCCCAGCACTGGGGCCTCAGCCCCCCTCAGCGGCTGATCTGGATCTGCCTGGAAGGAGCTGTCCGGACCCAGAGTTCTGACTGCAAGTCAGACCGGAGAACACGCAGTTAGCCCAGCCCT
This sequence comes from Pseudorca crassidens, assembly GCF_039906515.1. Taxonomy (NCBI): domain Eukaryota; kingdom Metazoa; phylum Chordata; class Mammalia; order Artiodactyla; family Delphinidae; genus Pseudorca; species Pseudorca crassidens. Next base: position 168,972,479 of record NC_090298.1, read on the forward strand.
AGTGGGGTCTGCTCCTGCCCCACGGGGTCTGTGAAGTCTCCCAGACAGCTGTCCAGCCTGTGGGCTCAAGCCAGCTCGGAGAGAACGGGTCCCCTGTCCACAGAACGCTGGGCCCTCCCTGGGGGTGGGGAGGGCGGCCCTGTCACCAAGAGCCCCCGTGCCCCCGCAGATCTGGGTCAACGAGGAGACGAAGCTGGTGTACTTCCAAGGCACGAAGGACACGCCCCTGGAGCATCACCTCTACGTGGTCAGCTACGAGTCAGCCGGCGAGATCGTGCGCCTCACCACGCCCGGCTTCTCCCACAGCTGCTCCATGAGCCAGGTGGGCACCTCCCTGATGCTCCCTTCCTTGGAACATTCTGGAAGATCAGGCAGCATTCTGGAACATGAGCACAGGGCTACCCCCATCCCGGGCAAGCAGCCAGTGGCTGTTTGCTGGCTGCAGAACCAGCAAGATAGGCACACTCTGGCATCGGGCAGGTCTGGCTCTGACCCCCACCCCCGCTGGGTCCAGCGGCCTCCGCCTGGGGTCCCCTGGCCAGGGGACAGGCTCCTCTCACCTCAGTCTGCTTATCTGCAAGGCAGGGCTGGTGGTAACAGCAGCAGAGTTAGGTAGGGGAACACACCACACGGGGTGAAGATGGCATGTGGTTGATGCAGGTGGCGGGCGAGCAGGGAGGGGGAGGGGGAGGCGCCCCGCGGTCTCAGCACCCCGTCCCGCCTGCAGAACTTCGACATGTTCATCAGCCACTACAGCAGCGTGGGCACGCCACCCTGCGTGCATGTCTACAAGCTGAGCGGCCCCGATGACGACCCCCTGCACAAGCAGCCCCGGTTCTGGGCCAGCATGATGGAGGCGGCCAGTGAGTAGCCCCAGGCCCCCGGGCTCCTGAGCGAGTCCTTCCCCTGGGGAGCCCCAGCTTGCTCGTCGCAGGCCTGGTAAATAAGGCCGGTGAGAGGGGGCCATCTGGGCGAGCACAAGGCATTGAGCGGCGCGGCCCCGAGAGCGGGTCGAGCATAACCACAGGCCCCGACCTGTCCTGTGGGCCCCCCGAGACAGTCTCTGGTTTCTGCGCTGCTGTTATGGATGGAGCACATACTCAGTGCAGGAGCCGACTCTGCCAGATGGATGGGGTCCCTACACGGGCCATCCTCGTCCTCAGGGGCGGCCGTCTCCCAGGGCGCCTGTGCAGAGCAGACGCTCCAAAGCCTTCATTTGTGGAAGGAGCCGGGAGTAGGTCGTGAGGGGCCTCGGGGAGCACGAGGCAGCTTGTCAGTTTGCCCAGGAGCCTCCAGGGTGCCAGGACTCTGCCCGGTTGACCCCATGTTCCAATTCTGGCTGCGGAAGCGAAGGCAAGTCAGCTCATCTCGCTGAAATGTTTGCTTATCTACAGAACGGTCCAGTGGCCCCCCATGGGATGTAAACCAAGCGCTCACGTAGCGCCCAGCTCATAGGAAGCGCTCACTAAAGAGGACGCCCTTTCCTGAGCCCAGCCCTGCCACTTGCAGATTTCTAGAACATTGTAGGAAATAGGAACCCCTGGAGTTTGGGGTGGGTTTTATGGGCTGGAAAACAGTTTGTCACATCACCGCCCCCGAAAGCTGAATAAGCAAGGAGCCCCCTCCATCTGACAGCTCAGGCCCTGACTCTCCCCATGTCGCCATGGACGTGACAGCGTGGGAACTCTGGCCCTGGTTCACAGAAGAGGAAACAGGGAAGGGAGGGGCCTGCCAAGGCACCCAGCACAGCCAGTGGGGCAGCACTGGGGGCGCGGGTGTCCCGATCCCCAGCCCCCGGCGTGCAGGCAGGCAGACGGGGGCACCGCTGCCCCAAAAGTCCAGTCTCGCCACATCTGTGAGAAGCTGGCAAGCTGGCCCGTGGGCCAACTCCGGCCACGTCCAGTCATTTTGGCATCACCCGTGGTGACTTTGGGGCTGCAGCAGCAGCAGAGTCAAGTATAGTCAGCCCCTCCCTAGCCACAGGTTCCGCATCCACGGACGCAGCCAGCCGCAGAGCATTCCAAAGAGAAAAGCTTGAGCTGTGTGTGGCAGCTGTTTACGTAGCGCTTGCATCGTATTTACTTAACGTTTGGTATCAGGTACTATAAGTAACCTAGAGGTGACTTAAAGCTAAAGCGCGGGGGAAGGTGTGCATAGGTTATATGCAGATACTGTGCTATTTCACATGAGGGGCTTGAGCATTGGCAGGTTTGGGTATCTGAGGAGCGCCCTAGAGCCAATCCCCTGAGGATACAGAGTGACGAGTGTGGTTACAACCCAGAGACACACGACGGCTCTTCTGCGTGTAAAGCCAAAAATACTTACTACTTAGCCTTTTACAGTAAATATTTGCAGACCCCTGACCCACATCACTATTTACTTATTTTCCTCTTAAATTGACACTCTGTTTAACCTAAATGAACTTAAAGGAAGAGTTGTCTTCACCACTGGATTGGAAAACCAGTGTTGCTTTGCAAAGATACAGGTAACCATGAAAATCAGAGAGAGCCCCCTCCCCGCCATAAAACTGTCCATTAATCAGATCCCAGCGTTGTCATCACCTCCGTACTAGGTGAGCCAGTGTCGGGGCTCTGGAGTTGGTCCCGGCCAGACTGTGGCCTGGCCCGAGCTGGCTCACAGGGTGCAGGGTCACTTCCGCCCTCAGCCTCTGATTTTAACTGTCGGGCAGCACAGGAGATGGGGTGCCTCCGGTCCACCCTCCGGGGCTGGGGGAGTGTGGGTGTCGGCCAGACATAGGCCCTGCTTCGAGGTGGGCTTCCCGGGCCCAGCCCGGCCCTCGGAGCCACAGCCACTCTGTCTCCGCAGGCTGTCCCCCGGATTACGTGCCCCCGGAAATCTTCCATTTCCACACGCGCTCGGATGTGCAGCTCTATGGCATGATCTACAAGCCGCATGCCGTGCAGCCAGGGAAGAAGCACCCCACTGTCCTCTTTGTGTACGGAGGCCCGCAGGTGGGCGCTGCCCTGCTCCCCCACACCCTCCCCCTCCCCCAGTGCCCCTCCCCATCCCCACTGACCACGCAGGGTCCTTGGGGGCCCCTGGCTCTCCGCACACCACACTTTCTAGCACAGCCACCCTTTCACCTGCTGATACTCCTGTGTCCCTCTGGGAAGCCCCCCTAAACCCGGCGTGTGTGTCTGGGCCACCTGCCCAGCAGTGACCCACTCTCACCCCTGGTCACCAGCTTGGGGACAGAGGTGGCCAAGGGCCCTGGGCCCAGCTCTCTGTGAAGGGGACAGGCCAGGCAGGCAGGTTGGCAAGCAGGTCCATCTAAGAGAGCGGTTCTCTGCTGGAGGTGATCTGTCCCCCAGGTGGTACTTGGCGATGTCTGGGGACATTTGTAGTTGTCGCAGCTGGGGTGGGGGATGCTCCTGGCATCTAGTGGGTAGAGGCCTCGGATGCTGTCAACACCCTACAGTCAGCGGGATGCCCCTACCCGCAGAGGACGATAAGGCCCCAAACATTCATCGTGCCAAATAAGGGACTAGCGTAAGTGACGTCACTTGGGGAACACAGCGCCCGCCACCCGCAGCAGTTTTTGTGTCTGTTTTTAGAGATAACTGAAGGGTAGAAAAGAAAGAGGCTGAAGAAATAAGGGAGTAATTCCATGGAGGGCCTGGGGCAGAGTCCCTGGCCGAGAAGGGAGCCTGGCCGGGACCTTCCTCTCTGTAGCACATCCCAAGCACAAGGCCTGGTGCACAGTGGGCCCCCGTCTGACCTTCTCCTCCCCACCACTTCCACAACCTGCCCAGGGCCATCCATAGCCTTCACGATAGAGCACAGGCCCTGTCTTCAGGCTGTAAGCCCCCGTCCCATCCCGCTGGCGTCTCGCCCGTCTAGCCCATCCTGCCGGTGTTTTACTTGTATTTCTCACACTCGCCTCATCTCGCCTTCCCCACAGGTGCAGCTGGTCAATAACTCCTTCAAAGGAATCAAGTATTTGCGGCTTAACACTCTGGCGTCTCTGGGCTACGCCGTGGTCGTGATTGACGGCAGGGGCTCCTGTCAGCGAGGGCTCCGATTTGAAGGGGCCCTGAAAAACCAAATGGTAACATCTCTTCTCAGTCCCTTCCTGTGTGGTGAAGGGGGACCTGGGGCTTGGGGGTGGCCCTGGGGCACCTTCATCAAAGATGGTCCTGGCCAGGATGTCAGTCATAAGTGGGGCGGCCTTTGGAACCAGAGGGAACATCCACTCTGTTGCTCAGCTCTGAGTTGAGCCTGTGGGGAGACAGGTAGACACACGCCCCACCTGGTGCCTAAAACCCAGATGCAGCCAGACACGTCAGTATAGGCCTGATCAGCAGGAAGTCCCAAGGGTTGGTCAAGACAGGCACTGGTGGCTGTGGAAGTGGTGCTGATGGTGGTGATGGTGGTGGTGTTGATAATAACGATGGTGATCGTGATGCGGATGGTGATGGTGATGGTGGTGGTGATGCTGAGGATAATGGTGATGAAGGTGGAGATGGTGATGAGGATGAGGACGGTGATGAGGATGATGATGATGGTGGTGGTGGTGATGAGGATGGTGCTGGCGGTGGTGAGGACGGTGATGACACCAGCTGTTCATCAAGCCTCAGCATACGCCAGGCCTCAGAGTACAGGACACTCGGCATCTCGTTTCATCCTCACACCCACTGTAGACTCGATCCTATTCATGTTGACGTCCTCGTTTTGGGGATGAGGAAACTGAGGCCCAGAGAAGGGACATGACTTTCTCAGAGTCAGCCAGGGGATGGTGGGGCAGGGTTGGTGCCAGGCCTGTCTGACCGCCACCCCAGACAGCAGATTTGCATGGGGCCTGGAGAGAGGGGTAGCTTCCAGAGAGCTGCTTTTGATCCAAGAGGAAGAGGGCTCCCTGCAAGGGAAGAGGTGGGACAGCAGGGCGCGTGCCTGGGAGGAGGCCACTGAGAGGTGCCTGGCCTCATCCCCCAGGGCCAGGTGGAGATCGAGGACCAGGTGGAGGGCTTGCACTTCGTGGCCGAGAAGTACGGCTTCATTGACCTGAGCCGGGTTGCCATCCACGGCTGGTCCTATGGAGGCTTCCTCTCGCTCATGGGGCTGATCCACAAGCCCCAGGTGTTCAAGGTGGGTCCTGTCCCCACCTCCTCCCTCCTGTCTGCCAGCGCCCACCCGTGCCCCTTGGAGCCCGCCCCCCCGGGGGAGGCATCTTGGCAGGGGCCTTGCCACGTGGCTGTTTCTCCCCGCAGCAGCCCCATGGGGCCGAGCCCCCCTCCTCATTGCCCGCCACTGCTGACCCCAGGATGGCGTCCGGCTGCACAAAACCCCGCCAGCAGCTCTCTGTGGGAGGCTGAGCCCGGGACCCCGGCCTCGGATGGGCAGAGGTGGGGCATGGTGTGAAGAGCGTCGGGGGAGGGGCCCCCAGGCCGGCGGCACTGTCAGGGCACCGCGGGGCGGCGATGAGGAGGCGGAGGCGGCAGGAAGGCAGTGGGCCCAGGGAGGGGCCGATCCCGGCCCCGGCGTGCTCATTCAGCTCACCCACCCTCCCGAGACAATGCACGGTCCACGGGGGAGACACGTCTGAGGGCCCCTCCCCTGCCAGCCCCCGTGTGCATGCCCGCTCCTCACGTCCTCCGGGGGAGGCCCCGGGACAGCCGGCCAAGCGCAGGCTCCCAGGACCTGACCTTTGTGTGTATGTGTCTCTCTCTTTCTTTCTCTCTCTCTCCCCCCGCTCCATCCACTGTGGCCCTCAGGTGGCCATCGCAGGTGCTCCAGTCACAGTCTGGATGGCCTACGACACAGGGTACACAGAACGCTACATGGATGTCCCAGAAAACAACCAGCTTGGCTATGAGGCGGGTTCCGTGGCCCTGCACGTGGAGAAGCTGCCCAATGAGTAAGACCCCCACCCGCCCTGACTTCAGGGTCGCCAGGGCTGGCCCGCCTGTGGCCGGCTGGGCGTGGCTTCCGCACCTCCCACTGTGCCTGCCCCTTGGTCCCCTCTGCTCCCGCAGCCCTCCCTCCTCACCGCTCCTCACTGAAAGCAGGTGCCTGGGTTCTCTTGGAGCGAGGAGGGAGGGAAGCCCCCCAGCCCTGCCCCCAGAAAGAAGGGAAGGTCTAGAGCACACCTTGCACGTGCTGGCTCCCCTCATCCCCCAAACACGCGGCCCACCATGGACCCCCTGAGTCAGTTTTGAACCTGAACGGCCTCTGTCTTGTGGGTTTTGACACCGTGGTTCAGAACACAGGTCCACAGTGTTTCTAACATGTAGGTGTGTTGGAACAGCTCTGATGTCCCACGTCAATGCTTTGGGCATTGGCTTCTGATTCGCCGATCGAAAAGAAACTGGCGTGGCCAGTTTCTGGTGTGGCTCTGTCTAGTGAACCTGGGCCCCACCTTTAGTGCCAGGGTTCTCGTCACAGGCTGACCCCGCCAGGGCCCCTCTCCCCACAAGGCTGCTCTCTAGTCTGGAGGGTGGCCTGGGCTCCACAGTGGCGTGCTATCATGCAGCCAAGCTCAGAACCCACTGCTCCATGGCCACTCCGATTTACGTTCACATTCATCCCCATTCACTAGAACAGTAAAACCGTGGAGACAGATGACCAGTCGTTGCCCAGGGTGGGGAGTGCCTGCTCATGGGCACAGGGGTTTGCTCCAGAGTGATGGAAGTGCTCTGGAACTCAGGATAGACGTGATGGTTGCACGACACTGTGAATGCACCGAATGCCCCAAAATCCCTTTAAAATTAGTAATTTTAGGTTGTGTGTCACTTCAATAAGTTATTTTTATTTATAAATCAAAATTTTAAAAAGTAAGGTTCCTCGACCACCCTTGCCACATGTCAGGCACTCAGTAGCCACCTGGCGGCGATGGGTGGCGCAGGTCTAGAACGTTCCATCGTCACAGAGTGCCCGTGGGCAGCACTGCTCCAGAAGCTTCCCCGAGCTCAGGGCATTCCAGGCACAGCCTCTGCGCCCACCCCTCCCCTCCTCGCCTGGAAGGAAGTGAGGGGTCTCCCAGACCCGCCAGTTGTGCACTGTGCACGGGATTTGAGTTCCGCCACGTTCTGCTGATGAGCTGCTGCTTCCGCCCTCGCTGTCCTGGGGCTGGGACGGGACCCTGGGCCCCCAGCCCTGGCTGAGCGTGGACTGTGGTGCGAGTGCCTATGGGCGGGAGAAGGGGGTCTCGCCCCAGACCCTCACGCCCACCTTGTCTTCCAGGCCCAACCGCCTGCTCATCCTGCACGGCTTCCTGGATGAGAATGTGCACTTTTTCCACACAAACTTCCTCGTCTCTCAGCTGATCCGAGCAGGAAAGCCTTACCAGCTCCAGGTGGGTGGCTCCTCCCAGGAGCCCGCTGCGTGGGCAGCAGTGGGTTGGGGCACCCGTGGCCGCGCCCCCATCCTCACACCTGACTGCCTGGCTCCACACTTAGCCGGCTCCCTGGGTCCAGACCACCATTCAGCAGTCGCGCGCTGATCTCTCCGGGTCCGCGCCACCTGCTGCTGGCGACACCTGGGAACTGGGCCCGGTGGAGGGAGGCTGATGTTACCGAAATGATTGCGCATGCGCGCCAGGAACCTTGCTCTGAAGGAACTGTACAGAATACTGACAGCATCTGGGGGCGGGGCGGGGGGGGTGTCCCTTGACGGGGGTCAGAAAATAATTCCCCGAAGAGGTGACATTTAAGGGTGCTAAAGAGTAAGTGGGAACTCATCTAGGCCTGGGGGGGCGGCTGTGGAAGACACCAGACAGGAAATTAGTAGGCGGGAGCAGCTCCAGGACGGGAGACCAGGGTAGGTGGAGCCAGCAGAACAGCTGGGGAGCAGGATGTGGTGACCAGCATGGCAAGCCGCCCTACGCCTCCGCTGATGGGCGGGACTTCAGCAGTAAGGGGCGGGACCTTGTGAGAGGGCGGGGCTTCAGCGGTAAGGGGTGGGCCTCAGGGGAGGGCTGTGTTTTGTTCCGAAGGGTGAGGCGAGGTGTCAGGCCTCCCTCTGGCAGCCCTGTAGACAGAGGCCCATGGGGGCCAGTGGGACATGAGCCACAGTCAGTTGTCCCGGCAGGAAAGGGGGCGGGAGTGGGGAGCGAGAGGCCTGGTGGATTCGGAGGAGTGGGGGGTGGGTGTGCTGGAGGCGAGAGGGACAGATTTTATTACCTGCTGCTGCCCTGCAGTCTTTCCGCTTCCTGGACGCCTCCATGCGTTCTGAGCTGTCAGGGGAAGACATGTTGCCATTCAACAAATGGGGAAACTGAGGGTCATCGGGCAGGAGGGACAGGCCGCAGGGACCTGTGGCTGGGCATGCGCTTGCCAGACAGGGCAGGAGGGAGGCGGGGCTCCCTGTGGGTGAAGAGCTGGGTTGGGCGTTGCTTGGCAGTCCCCCCCCCAGCTGCACATGCTCTCCAAACACAGGCCAGAGGCAGCTGCACATCAGAGCAAAGGAGTCAGGCGGGGCCAGGGTGGATCCTCACCTGTCCCTTCTGAGCCTGAAGCCCTGAGCCTCGCTGCTGGGATAGCCACTCCCTTCCCATGTGGCCATTGGCGGCAGGTCCTTTAACCTTGGGCCTTGTCTCCTCATCTGTGAAATGGGCGTGATAACCCCTGCCTCCCAGAGCTTGTGAGGGTCAAATGAGTTCTCTCAGGAGAAGCATTTGGCACACAAGGGGGTCCCAGAGGCTTGTGCCCCTGCCTGCCCAGGGGAAATTGAAGGTGAGACAAGACACTCCCTTGGGGGCTGCGAGTGGGGGAGATGGAGCACGCCCACCTTCCTCTTCAGACACCGGGCAGCAGTTGGCCTGGAGGCTGACAGCCCCAGCTTGTTGGTGCATCACGTTTGTTGTCAGATGTCAGGCCTGGGACTGGGGGCTGGGAGCACAGTGGGGAGCCAGATGGACCCCCTCCCTGCCCTCACAGCCCAGAAGGAGGAAGAAGTAACCAGACCCAGGGTGGCATGAAGGGGTGGGTGCAGCGGGGTCTGTCCCAGGCAGTGCCGCTGCCCCGGGCCCGGAAGGAGTGGGGCCCGTGAGGCTGTAGGGGCAGCGGGACCCAGGAGTCCAGGTCTTGATCTCAAGCTGGCAAGTCCTTGCGGACCTCTGAGCTGGGGACCATGTGATCAGACTTGTGATTCATCCAGGTTGGATTCATCAAGGCAAGGGTGGAGGAGGGGAGATCTCTGGGCAGTTCGGTGCATTCCTAGGGTCTGGAGCAGGTTTCACGCCTACCCCATGAGCCCTTAGGGCTCCTCTGAGAACTGCTGGGGTGCAGGAGCCCTCATTTCATAGCCAGAGGCAAGACCTGCGTCCCTGTCACCATCTACCCAAGAGCCTGGACATGCGCTCAGCCAGGCTTCAGGGACTGGGTGATTCCTTGGGCATGGCCCTTGGCACCAGCGTGCTGCCGTTTCTCTCTGGGGATGACCCCCCCTCAGGTGGTGAGCAGACCCAGGAAAACACCTGGCACAGCCTGGGGTGGGAGGCTGTCCTGGGGCCTTAGCATGTATAATCCCCAGTGGGGCCTGTTGGCGAAATGAACGTGGCTCAGTTGGAGGCACCAAACGTCTGTGAGACATGAAGCCCCAGCCACTCACGGAGCTGGGTTCCTTGCAGCTCTCTGGGTTTGGGGGATAGAGCAGCAGCACAGTTTCTTAAGGCTTTCATATGTGCAAGTCCTCTGTGTTTGAGACCTTAGCTTGCCCAGGCCACAAAGACCCTACAGGGTCTGAATTCTTCGCTCAGCTTTCATGGGGGGCTGCCGTCAGGCAGGCTGTCACTTGCCCAGAATTAACACAGCAAGCTGGCCGTGGAGGGGGGATTCGAACCTGGGTCCCTCAGTGCCGGAGCAAGACCTCTTCCCTTCCTGCACCCTCCCCAGGGGTTGGGGGGCGGGGGCGGGACCGAGGCCCTGAGGAGAGACACTCTGAGCCCGGGGGTGGGGGGGTTCGGGGGTAGCAGGGTGCAGGGGTGCCTCGGTGCCACCAGCCTTGCCTTCTCTGTCCACCCAGATATACCCCAACGAGAGACACAGCATCCGCTGCCCCGAGTCCGGCGAGCACTATGAAGTCACACTGCTGCACTTTCTACAGGAATACCTCTGAGCCCGCGGGCCGCCGCGTGCGGGCCTGCACAGTCAGAGCACAAGTGGCTTCGCCGCCGCCGTTGCCGGAGGGACCGAGAGGCCCCGCAGGCCCTGTGCAGCGCCTCCTCCCACCGGCCCCGCCAGACCGCCCGCCCCAGGAGCTGCCGCCTTCGCCCCAACGCCTTTTACTGTTTTCGTTAACGCTCCTGGGGTTTCAGCCTGCTGCTTCTTCGTGGCCAGGATGGAGAGATGAGACCAACATCCACGAGGCACTTCCTCAAGCCATCCCTCCTCTCCCTGTCATCCAGGAGCGGGAGCCTCAACTCCGCTGGGCACTGGAGGCCAGAAGAGACTCGGAGGAGCCAGCCTTTGCCCCGGGGACCCCCAGGCCCAGCCCGGCCACCGGCGCAGAAGCATGCGGTTGCCTTTCCTCCCCACCCGCCCACTTCATATTTGTGTTTCGTTTTGTTTTTCTTTTGGGGGTGGGCATTTTTATGAATTATTTAAAAGAAAGATAGCAAGGGGTGCCTAAATCTAGATTCAGGGTCTGCCGCTGGGCCACAGGGTTCACCCCAGCCAGCACCCGAAGCCCACAGCAGGAGTCGTGCCCGGCAGGCTGTGAGCGGTGCGCAGGGAAGCGGGGCAGCCTTCCGGCCCGGCTTTCAGGCAGGCTCTGAAGCGCACCCGGCCCCGTTCTCCCCAGCCCAGCCCTCCGCCACACGTTTCTGCCTGGCCCGCCGGCCCAGACCGGGGTTCCAGGGCTGGGAGTGGAACCCTCCCTGCCTCAGGGTTATCCTTACTCCTTCCTTTCCCTCCCGCCAAGAGTTCTGCCAGGGGCGGGTAGGAAAAAAACAAAAAAACAAAACAAAAAAAAACCCCACCAGAGACGAACCACCTCTACACATTATGAAAAGAAAATATTTTTGTCGATTCTTATTCTTTTATAATTATGCGTGTAAGAAGTAGACTCATTAAACGATTCCAGATGGAAGCGTCGCGGCCTGCCTGAGGTTCCTTCTGAACCCCTGGGGCTGGTGATGGGGGCTCCTCGAGTGGGCGGGGGTCCCGGGAGGAGGCTGAGCCAAGGGCACGGCAGTCCTTGCAGTCGAAGGATGGGGGCGCTGCTTGCTCAGCGGTGCTGCCCTGGCATGAAGTGGGGGGGTGGGGCGCCAACTGGCCCAGTAAGGACAGTCCCAGAGTCCTGAGGCAGCCCGTGGGTGCCTCTGACGTGCCTGGCCCTTACTTCCTTTTGCACCTCTCCTTGTCCAGAGACTTGACTCAGCGGTTGGGGGTCAGGACACACCGATAAGGGACGGCAGGCCGTGCCCCTCTTCATGTCCTAACAGCTGAGAGACTAGGAGACCAGAGACCATGCCTGCGCAGAGGGCACTCTTGGTACTTGAGTTTCTAACAGCACGGTGGCCTCTCCCTGTGCCATCAGCCACTCCATCCTTTCGGAAAGTCCAGTTTTTTTTTAATGGCTTAAAGAATAAAACAAACTAGTACAAAAGAATATAGAGGAAAAATACGCCCTCCCTCCCGAGAGGTAACCCCTCCCCAGTCTCTCTTTTTAATACCTGCCCTCTGTTCTGCCCTGTGAATGTGCCACAATTTATTTTGCCAGGCGCCTATCAAGGGGTAACATAGATTATTCTGGACTTTTCGTATAAATCAACACTTTGTCAAGGGCCAGATAGTAAATATTTCAGGCTTTGTAGGCCAGGCAGTCTCTGTTACAACTGCTCAACTCTAGCCCTTGCAGTTCAAAAGCAGCCACGGGTGATGTGTGAATGAGTGGGCGTGGCTGTGTGCCAATAAAACTTTATTTACAAAGCCACACAGCCGGCCAGATTTGGCCCACAGGCTGTAACTGACCAAACCCCTGGGTATAAAGGATCCTACAACAAACAGCCTTGTACATGGTTGGGGCATATGTCTGAGTGCATAGGGTAAATTCCTAGAATTATAAAAAGGCATATGCATTTTTAATTTTGAAGAATATTGCAAATTACCTTCTAAAGAATGCCTCAGTGTACACACTTCTTTTTTTTTTTTTTTTTTTTTTTGCGGTACGTGGGCCTTTCACTGTTGCGGCCTCTCCCGTTGCGGAGCACAGGCTCCGGACGCGCAGGTTCAGCAGCCATGGCTCACAGGCCCAGCCGCTCCGCGGCATGTGGGATCTTCCCGGACCGGGGCACGAACCCGTGTCCCCTGCATTGGCAGGCGGGCTCTCAACCACTGCGCCACGAGGGAAGCCCTGCCCACCTTTCTTTTGATCTATTGACCTCAGTGATTTGTAGACACTCTTTATATATGAAAGCAATCAGTCCATGGTCATACACGTTGCAAATTGAACTGTGTTGTTTTTCTCAACCAGTTTTATGGGTAGGAATCTCAGCCAGTGAATGTTTAAAATCATCTCAGGAACAAGAAGATGTCTTGCCCTTAATCCGCTGTGAAAGAAAGTGGAGAGGCAGCTAGTCACAAGTCACAGAATGACAGAAGCTGGTGAGAAAGGGGGCACTGGGGTTGCCCCCTGAGGCTTGGCAGCCCATGCCCTGCAGTTGTCTCAAGCAGGAACTTTTTGGGGGTGGGGGGGTGGGGGTGGGGCGGGGTGTGCCTCACAGCATTCGGGATTTTAGTTCCCCAACCAGGGATCGAACCCACACTCCCTGCACTGGAAGTGTGGAGTCTTAACCACTGGACCGCCAGGAAGCCCCTCAAGCAGGAGCTCTTCATCGGAACTTACTACCCCTACCTCCCTCGGTCAGTACTCAGCATCCATCAGTCAAACTTCAGTCAGTTGTATTCCTGCCCGGACAACAAGGCCTGGGGAGGGACATGGGAGGATGGGTGACGGGCAGCTACAAAAGGACAAGTGTCTGCTGGCAGAAGGTCTTGGTCTTGGAGGTGGCAGTTTAAGAGACCTTTGTTTTCTTCATGGTTGATACAGGGCCACTTGTTTTCTCCACCACTGGTGGGATTTCCATCTGAGGGAGGGTTCCCACTCTGTTTCAGGTCGCCCGTGTACGTGCTCGAGTCCTTTCTTGGTGCAAGTGCTCAGCTCTTCCCTAACTGGCAAGAACCCATAAGCGATGGACATAAAAACCCGTTTCATATCGTTTGCAGATACTTTCCCAGTTTGTCATTTGCTTTTCAAACATATTTATGGTATTTTTTAAATTCTCTATTTTTTTAAATTGAAGTATAGTTGATTTATAATGCTGTATAGTGTTTTGTTTTGTGTTTTTGGCCGCACCTCGAGGCATGCTGGATCCTAGGTCCCCAACCAGGGACCGAACCCATGCACCCCTCAGCGGAAGCGTGGAGTCCCAACCACTGGACCACCAGGGAAGCCTCTTTCTTTTTTTTTTTTTTGTTTTTTTAAAATCAACTATAGACACATGAGAAGTTGCAAAAACAGTGCAGAGTCCCGTGTACCCTTCATTCACGCAGCTTACATCTTACTTAACCCCAGCACACTGTCACACCAAGAAACTGATGTGAATACGACGCAATTAACTAGACTCTAGACCTTATTCAGATTTTATCAGCTTTCACATGCACTCATTTGTGTGTGTGTAGGTCTGTTCCACGCTGTCACCTGTACAGATTCCTAGAACCACCACCACAGTCAAAATACAGAGCTGTTGGGGACTTCCCCGGTGGGTCAGGTGGCTAAGACTCCGTGCTTCCACTTCAGGGGGCCCAGGTTTGATCCCTGGTCGTAGAACTAGGATCTCAAATGCCCTGCGGCCAAAAAAAAGAAAAAAAAAAAGCTGTTTATTCACCACAAAGGAGCTCCTTCATGCATCCTCTTCATTATGTCCTCACCCACCCTGTTTATGGCGTCCTGACCATGGAGAGAAAAGTCGTGATACCTGTGTTATCAAATCTTTTCTTCCTTTATGACTGCTAGATTTCATGTCATGATCAAAAAGCAGGATCTTGGGAATGATGGGTTTTTTTTCTTTTAATCCCTTCAGTTTTTTGTTTGTTTTTTGGAGGCAAAAAGGAAAACGGAGAAACAAGAGGCTTGGGGCTCAGTCTTTCTGAAAACACAGACACACACCTACCCCTCTTTGAGTAGGAAACTCAAGACCACTCACAACTGAAATACCTTGTTAGCAAAAGCGCTTGGCCACTAACTGGATCCTTCATAGTGACAGGCTGGTCAAACATAGCGCTGAGGATATGGAGATATAATGGAATCCTGCTGTGTTTAACACAGAATAGGTCTGCCGGCCTCCAATTTATGCAGCCAATTCCTAACGGGTCCACAGCAGCCAGCTGCAAAGAGGGAGCTATTTCTGCAGAAATAGTGGAGTTCCCTAATGCCCTTCACCCAGCTTCCCCTAATGTGAACATCTTACATCACTATGGTACAAGCCAGGTTATTCAAGCCAGGAAATTAACATCAGTACAATCCTTTTACCTAATATACAGAACTTATTTGGATTTCACCATTTCTCCCTCTAATGTCATTTTTCTGGTCCCGGATTGTTTGTGTCCTCTGCCCCCAAATTCATGTTGAACCCTAACACCCAGTGTGATGGTATGAGGAGGTGGGGGTCTTTGGGAAATGATTAAGTCATGAGGGTGGAGCCCTCATGAATGGGATTAGTGTCTTCATAAAGGGACCCTAGAGAGCTCCCTCTCTCCCTCCATAATGTAAGGACATAGCAAGATGGAGTGTGTGAACCAGGAAATGGGCTCTCACCAGACACCAATTCTGCCAGAGCCTTGATCTTGAATTTCTAGCCTCCAGATCTGTGAGAAATAAACGTGTGTTGTTTAAGCCAGCCAGTCTGTGGGACTTTGTTATAACATCCCAGACTAAGGCAAGGATCCAATCCAGGATCCCACATTTCCTTTCCATGTCTTGGTCTCCTCACTCTGTGATGGTTCCACAGTCTTTGTCTTTCCTGACACTTTTTTTTTTTTTTGCGGTACGCGGGCCTCTCACTGTCGTGGCCTCTCCCGTTGCAGAGCACAGGCTCCGGACGCACAGGCTCAGCGGCCATGGCTCACGGGCCCAGCCGCTCCGCGGCATGTGGGATCTTCCGGGACCGGGGCACGAACCCATGTCCCCTGCATCGGCAGGCGGACTCTCAACCACTGCGCCACCACGGAAGCCCTTTCCTGACACTTTTAAAGAGTACTGCCAGTTATCCTGGTAGAATGTCTCTCAACTTGGGTTCATTTGGTATTTGCTTTGATTAAACTGAGGTCGTCCATTTTGGACAGGAATTCCACAGAGGTGCCACTGAGAATGTCCTTCTCTGCATCCCGTTGGCGGCTCCATGGTGTCACTGTCTCATTTTTAGCGACGTTGATTTGATCACTAGGCTAAAGATGGTGTCACTACTGTAAAATTACTACTTTCCCTTTGTAACTAATATGTATCTTGGGGGGGAAATACTTTGTGACAACGCAAATATCCTGTTTCTCACAATACGTTTCCCCCACCAGTTTTCAGCAGCGATCCACGGATCTTGGCTGTAACAATCATGAGGTGTTTGCTCAACGGTGATCTGTCATTTCCCTCATTCTGCCTACATGTGTTAATCTGAATATTATTAGTGGTCTTTTATTTACTTCACTCCTTGTACATGTACGAACTGTTGGAACTGAAGGGTCAATCCCTTGCCTAGTGAGGGACGAACGGACCCTAAACCAAGGAACCTGTTCCAATTTCACACACCCCAGTACCCTCTCTGTACTTCCAAGCCCCGCCCCAAGATGGCGGCCCGGGCCGGAGGGGCGGGGCGCTCCGGATCACGTGGTCTTGTCGACGCTGACGGGGCCTCCGGCGGACGCCCCACTTGTCCCTCGCCGCGCTCCGTCCGTCGCCCCTGCCCAGCGAACCTGATCCCAAGATGGCGGCGCCCAGCAGTAGAAGGAATGGCGGCGGCGGCGCCGTGAGCTTGTGGGCCGCGCTGCTCCTGGTGGCCGTGGCGCTGAGGCCGGCACGGGCGGTGTCTGAGCCCACGACGGTGGCCTTTGACGTGCGGCCCGGCGGCGTGGTGCACTCCTTCTCCCAGAACGTGGGCCCTGGGGTATGTGCCTCAGCCACCCCGGGGGCTTGAGCAATGGTGCAGGCGTAGGCAGGGCCTGGGGAGGGGGCGCGGACCGGCGGGGCGGGGTCTGGGGGGATGGGGGGAAACGGACCGGAGGGGGCGGGGCCTGAGGGGTCGCGGACCGGCGGGGGTAGGGCCTGAGGATGGAGGGCGGGACTTGGTAGCGAGGCCTGACAGAACTAAGAAGGGAGGCGGGGCTCCTGGGGGCTGGCGGCTTTGGGAAGGCTGGGTCGCTAGCCTCGTCTCTAATTCCTGTCTCATGCCCAGCGTGCCCAAGCAGCCTTATCCCCCAGACCCAGGTAACTCCCTCGCTGTTGGAGGGCAGGACGGGCCCAGAGATGGGGAGAGGGGAGCTGGAGGCTGATGGGCATATGCCTCCAGGGCCTGCAGAAGGTCGTCCCGCTGTAGCTCTGACCAGGGAGGAAGTGGACAGGCGTTGCTCTTTCCTTCCATTGCACAAGGTCCCCCCGTCTTTTTCATTGAAATGTGGGGCCAGGCCCTCCTTACCTGGAGGTAACAGGCCTGGGTCTAGTCTAGCCCGTCCCTAGCTTATTGGAGAAGTCACGTCCTCTCCCAGTCTCCTTTTCCCTGCCTGTAACAACGATATCAATCATCACTATTTGTTGAGTACTTCCTTATAACCAAAGGATATTGTGCCAAATTCTTTTTTTTTTTTTTTTTTTGCGGTACGCGGGCCTCTCACTGTTGTGGCCTCTCGCGTTGCGGAGCACAGGCTCCAGATGCGCAGGCTCAGCGGCCATGGCTCACGGGCCCAGCCGCTCCGCGGCATGTGGGATCTTCCCAGGCCAGGGCACGAACCTGTGTCCCCTGCATCGGCAGGCGGACTCTCAACCACTGCGCCACCAGGGAAGCCCGCCAAATTCTTTATGTGAGGCCTATGTTACAGATGAAGAAACAGAGGCTCAGAAAGTTTTGCACTTGTCCAAGGTCCACAGCGGAGCAGAGATGGGCCCCTAGGTGCCCCTCCTTCCAAAGTTCGTGTTCCTAGATGGGTGGGTGCTGGAGGTGGGTGTGACCTCCCCCTTCCTGCTCTTCATCCCCCAGAAGCCATCTGGATTGTTTGTCCTTACCCAGGATCTCCCAAGTAGGGAGACAGGTGTGGGAATTCCAGATCTGCAGACACTGGAAGACCTTGCAGAGCTGGCCTCCAGGGACATCGGCCAGAGGGATCTGCCTCCACCTCCTTTCTCTGAGTGCAGATACTCAAAAGCAGGATCTTCTTGATTCTGGATCTCAGAAGGACATCCTGAGACCCTGTACTTCAAGCACTAACGATTATCTCCTACCAAGACTCTTTTTTCCTTTCATTCTCTAGGACAAATATACCTGTGTGTTCACCTACGCATCTCAAGGAGGGACCAATGAGGTGAGTTGTTCAAAATTCTACGTGGTTTAGTACGACAATATCCATTGTCATACAGAGATGCTCTCTAGGGGACACTGGACATCAGACTATTCTTACCTAACCAATAAAAGACAGTGCTTAAGTTACATAATGACGGCAGATTCCATTCATAATTCCACGGAGTGAACAAACGTCTGGACAGAAGGAGGGATGTGAGACGTGACTCTGCCATTCCCATGAGTCTCTATTAGGGTATTTTGTTCATTTTCTGTGCTGAGTAACAAATTATCACAGACTGAGCAGCTTAAAACAACACCCATTTATTATCCCACGGTTCTGGAGGTCAGAAGTCCCGGTCGGCTCAGCTGGATGCTTTACAAAGCGACAATCAAGGTGTCAGCTGGGCTGGGTGTTCACCAGCAGGCTCTGGGGAGAACCCTCGTCCAGACACATTCCAGTTGTTAGCAGAATTCGGTCCCTTTCGGTGTGAAACTGAGGTCCCTAGTTCCTTGCTGGCTGTTTTCTCCAGCTGGAGGCAGAAGAGGAGGTAAGAGAGATTCAAAGCACGAGAAGGATGTAGTGCACCACAGCTGGCTTTGAGGGACCACATGGGAGGGAGGACGTGGCCTCCAGGAGCTGACAGCGGCCCTCAGCTGGCAGCAAGGAAATGAGGGCTTCAGTCCTCCAACTGCAAGGAATGAATTCTGCTGCAACCACATGAGATGGAAGAGGACCCAGAGCTCCAGGTGGGAACACAATCTGGCTGACACTTTGATGTTAGCTTATGAGACTGAGCAAAGAACCCAGCCCCACCACGTCCGGACTTCTAACCTACAGAATTGTGAGCTAATGAATGGGTATTGCTTTTTATTTATTTATTTTTTTATTTATATTTATTTTTGGCCGCGTCAGGTCTTTGTTGCTGCGCGTGGGCTTTCTCTAGTTGCGGTGGGCGGGGGCTACTCTTCGTTGCGGTACATGGGTTTCTCATTGCGGTGGCTTCTCTTGTTGAGGAGCACGGGCTCTAGGCGCGCAGGCTTCAGTAGTTGTGGCACGTGGGCTCAGTAGTTGTGGCTCGCGGGCTCTAGAGCGCAGGCTCAGTAGTTGTGACGCACAGGCTGAGTTGCTCCGCGGCATGTTGGATCTTCCCAGACCAGGGCTCAAACCCTTGTCCCCTGCATTGGCAGGCGGGTTCTTAACCACTGTGCCACCAGGGAAGTCCGGCACAGCTTTTAATGCTACTGAATTTGTGGTAATTTGTCACACAGTATAGTGAGTTGAATGAGGCCCCCCCCCATAAAGATATGTCCACATCCTAATGCCTTGAACCTGTGACACTTAAGAAAAAGTCTTTGTAGATATAATTAAGTTAAAGATCTTGAGATGAACACATTATCCTGGATTACCCGGGTGAGCCCTAAATCCAGTGGCACACATCCTTATAAGAGACACACATGGGAGATTTGATAAAAAGAAGACACACAGAGGAAAAGGCCATGTGAAGATGGAGGCAGAGGTGGAGTGATGTGGCCACAAGCCAAAGGACACCTGGAGCTACCAGAAACTGGAAGATGTAGGAAGGATTCTCCCCTGGGGCCTCCAGAGGGAACACGGCCCTGCCCACACCTTTTTTTTGGACTGCTGGCCTCTAGACTGTGAGAGAACAGATTTCAGCTGTAAGCTACCAAATTTGTGGTGATTTGTTCCAGCAGCCCCAGGAAACGAATACACACAGCAATAGTTTACTGTTACAGCCAGTAATGCACCATTACAGATAAATACTCTGAGGATAAAATACTGTTGTTAAATTCTGGCTAGACACCGCCGCTTGGTTCTGTCTGAAGGGAAGGCAGCACACGTGTTTGAGAAGAGACACAAAACAGACTTTCTCCTCGTGATTGTTAGAAAGAATGAAAGATAATTGAAAAGGAAGAATTAATTGTCACTGCGAAAGTCAGTGTAAAGCATCTTTTGTACCCGTAAATTGTGCTTTCCTCCCCAACCCTCAGACTGTAGGGAACACTACTGTCCTTTCAGAATAGTCTATGGCACTGTGTCCCCTAATAATGGAGAGTCCCAGAGATGGAGGCTGCCTGGGGACTGCTCCATGTTTGCCTGCCACGTGCCTGCCCCTCCCAGCATCCTGGTTCTGAGTACATCTCTTCCCCCCAACTCCCGGACTTAGGGCAGCACATTAAAATGGGCAAGAGCGGGAATTCCCTGGGTCCAGTGGTTAGGACTCGGTGCTCTCACTGCCGTGGCCCCAGTTTCGATCCCTGGTCAGGGAACTAAGATCCTGCAAGCCGGGCAGTGCGGCCAAAACCAAAAAAAAAAAAGGGTGAGAGCGAGTCCGCCTGCTCCACCGGGCACTGCTGACTTTAGAGGCGGGGTCGCTCTCTGTGGGGGGCTGTCCTGGGCAGCCTCCCTGGCCCCCACCCACTCGATACCAGCAGCCGCCCCACCCAGTGTGCGCTGGGGGACAAAAGTGAAAACCACTGGGCAAGAGTGACATGAAATGCACTCCTTATTTTGCATATTTCCAGTTTGTAAGTAAAAGTAAATGATTCCGAGCAACAGTATTTTATGTCATTTATTTATTTTTTTGGCCACACCACGTAGCATGTGGGACCTTAGTTCCCCGACCAGGGATTGAACCGGCGCCCCCGGCATTGGAAGCGCCGAGTCCTAACCACTGGACCGCCAGGGAAGTCCCCCAGCAACAGTATTTTAACAAAATGTAGCAAACGCCTGGTGACACCCTTCCCAGCAGTGTCACCAGGGGGTGGCAGCTCTGCTGGGGAGCATCGCCGCCCTTCCGCCTGCCTCCAGGACAGCAGGCATCCTGCGATCATCCGCCCCTTCCTTGGCCACCTCCAGGCCTTGCTGCTTCTCCAGGTGGTCCACTCCATTATGGGATGGTGACAAGTGGTGGAACATTCTCCCTTGGTCCAGGCCCCTTGGTCCAGCCATGCCCTGCCACGAGCTCCAGATCCTTCCCAAAGCGCCTTCCTCCCCCAGTCAGCCCTTTCCATGCCTCCTTTGTTGTGTAGATGATCAATTTGTTATACAATAAAATTGTGATAGCACCATCGCCTTGGTGTTTGTCGGGCGGCCCGCAATGTGCTGAGACAGATACACGTCTCGTTTCCTCTTCAGAACCCCAGGAGGCTGTCCTTATCCCCGCCTCACACACGAGGACACGGTGGCTCAGAGACTGAAGACTGCCCTGGCTCCCCCAGCTGGGACGTGACCAAGGTCCCCAAGGCGCAGGCCCCTGACCGCCGCCCTGAGCCAGGACATGCCCCGCGTCACCAGCAGCTCGGAAAAGAACGCCCGCGCCTCCCTAACGGAACCCTTGGGATGGACAGTCCACTGCAGCGTAGGGGGAGAGAGCTAGGCTCACTCTTGGAAAGGTGGCTGGGTCACAAATTCTAAAACGAGCATCAGGCTTGATTCTGCCGTTTCGGGCATCCTCAAGGAAACACCTAAGAGCCCAGCAGACACGTCTAGCACCCACTTGTTCCAGCAGCACCAGCCTAGAACTGTGATCATCAGACACCACGGGCCGACTGCAGAGCTGCGTGCGTGCGGTGCGACCCACGGGCTCTCTGGCTGCTGGCCTGCCGCCCGCTTAGGAGCAAACAGCCGGCCGGATTCTCAGCAAACATTCAGGGGCCGTCCAAGATGTTCTCCGGGATCCGCTTGGCCACACTTGGGGGCCCTGCCAAGATGCCCCTCGGAGCAGCTGGAACGGAAGCCCCAGAGGCCCAAGTGGCACTTCTCTAGAGCCATCGTCAACAGGGGAAATGGGTCTGTGGTCTGGGCTCCCAGGGGGCCCGGGATGCAGGCTGGGCCTGGGGAGAGTGGGAGGCCAGGCTGCTTTGACAGTGGTTCGTTTCTCCAGAGGGTCACCTGAGAGGCCGGCTGGTGCCGGGTGACAGCAGGCACAGCGTTATTCATGATCTCAGTGCCGGCCAGCATCCTGAGCGGCCAGAGAGCTCGTCCAAGGTTGCCGGGAATGCGGCCACTTGGGAAGACTGGCCCTTTCTTATCAAGTTAAACATACGACCCCATGCTTCCACTCCTCGGTATCTCCCCGTTAGAAATGAAAACTTATGTCCACACAAAGCTTGTACGTGAATGTTCGTAGCAGCCTGATTCATAATAGCCAACAAGTGGAAACAACCCAAGTGTCCCCCAGCTGATGATGGATAAACACAGTGTGGTCCCTTCACACATGGGAACATCAGTCAGCCGTGAAAAGGGGTGAAGCACTGACACTCGCTACAACGTGGATGGACCCTGAGAACACGATGCTCAGTGAGAGAAGCCAGACACAGAAAGACCCAGAGTGTGTGATTCCATTGATGGGAAACGTCCAGAACAGGCAGATCCACAGACACAGAGGGTGGGTTCATGGTTGTTGGGCTGGGGGAGGAGATGGGGGTGTGCCTGCTCATGGGGATGGGACTTCTTTGGGGGGTGATGAGAATTAGATACAGGTGATGGTTGCACAGCTCTGAATATACTAGGTAGCATTGAAGCACGCACTTTAAAAGAGCATATCGTCTATACATGTTTTATTTTTTAATGTAAATTTATTTATGTATTTTTGGCTGCATTGGGTCTTCGTTGCTGCGTGCGGACTTTCTCGTTGCGGCAGGTGGGGCCTACTCTTCATTGCGGTGTGCAGGCTTCTCATTGTTGTGGAGCACAGGCTCTAGGCGCGCGGGCTCAGTAGTTGTGGCACGCGGGCTTAGTTGCTCCGCGGCACGTGGGATCTTCCCAGACCAGGGTTCGAACCCACGTCCCCTGCATTGGCAGGAGGATTCTCAAACACTGTGCCACCAGGGAAGCCCCATATTGTATGTTATGTAAACTGTTTCTCAATAAAGCTGTTAAAGGCAAGTGAATTATTGATATACGTGTAGCCACATGGGTGAATCTGATATGCGTTAGGCTGAGTGAGACTGACCGGCGCAGGAGACCATGTCCTGTGTGATTCCACTCAGGTGGCATTTTGCAAAGGCACAACTATGGGGACAGAGCAGATCAGTGGTTACCGGGAATTTGCAGGAAGGGGTTGACTCCAGAGGGATGGAGGAGAGATAACTGGGAAGATGGAACTGATCTGTATCTTGATTGGGCGGTGGATACACAGTGTGTGCATTTGTCAAAACTCATAGAACAGACACTGAAATGGGTCCATTTCACCATCTGTTACTTGTCTCCTAATAAAAAATAATAGCGGTTACCAATTACCTGTCCTCGATTACACCCAGCCACTTAGATCCTGAGCCCCCTAGCCTCCCAGAGAAGGTCACAGAGGCTCGGGCTGAACAGGCTGCCCCAAAACACACCGTCGTTTGAGTGTCTGATGCCAAAACCTGAGCCTTACCAAGGGCACCTACTGCCCACCCCGGCCTGCGGCCTCGAGACCAAGGTCAAGTTCATATAACAAGACCACTCAGAGGGATGTTGACCCTATTGCTAAGAAGCTCTTGGTTTAAATTTTGTTTGCTTTCATAATTTAAAAATAAAATGTTTAAATGTTTGCCTCGGGACTTCCCTGGTGGACCAGTGGTTAAGACTTCAAGCTCCTAATGCCGGGGGGCCCAGGTCCGATCCCTGGTTGGGGAACTAGATCCTGCATGCATGCCAACTAAGACCCGGCACAGCCATATAAATAAAGAAATAAATATTAAAAAAAAAAAAAAAAAGAAGCCTCATTTTCATGAATCTTTTAAGAGCTATGGAAAACCATCCCAGATATATTTCACAGCGTAAAACTGTTTCCGGGCGCTTAGAGGCCTGGAGCCGTGGGCAGGAGTTTTTAAATAGAAAATAAATGTGTTGGGCAGGTCCCCTTGCCCTGCCTGCCCTACCTGAGTAATTGGCTTCTACCTTCCTGCTGCAGGCAAAAGACTTCCAAGTCACCGTTTACTCCCATTGTAATTAACATACAAATGGCCTTGTTTCTATTAATGGAAAAGCTCTGGCGTTTAACCAGATGATCAGCAATTGGATTCCACCTTTACTCTCAGGAGAGGATGGGACACTCTCATTTTCCTAGCAAAATGCAAAAACGCTGCAGGTCACCAGACCTTGCGTTTGGCCGGATTTTCAGAGGCCCTGAAAATGAGAATAAACTGGTAGCGGTGTGTTTTGGAACCATTTAAAATTTTTTTTTAAATTTAATTTTTTTAAAAAGCTAACACAGGGACTTCCCTGGCGGTCCAGTGGTTAGGACTCCACGTTTCCACTGCAGGGGGCATGGGTTCGATCCCTGGTTGGGGAGCTAAGATCCCGCATGCCATGTGGCCAAAAAAATAAAAATAAAAAAGCTAACACACGTCATTCAAAAAGAAAAAAACATAAAAAGCTCTCCAGCGCCTTCTGTCGGCCCAGTTCCCACCCACGTCCTACATGTAACCGGGGTTATTAAAATCTTGCATCTTCTCTGAGGACTGCTCTGTGCTTATGCAAGCAAGCATGGGTGTATTGTCTTTCCTTCTTTTATTTTTGTTTTTATCTTTCCCAGTAGACTTTATTTTTTACAGCAAAATGGAGCGGAAGGCACAGAGATTTCCTGTATACCCCTGCCCCCCAACCATCGCCCACCAGAGTGGGACGTTTGTGACAGTCGTTGATGAACCTACACGGACACGTCATCACCCCAAGTCCAGAGTTGCCATCAGGGTTCACTCCTGGTGTGCTGTGTGCCGTGGGCTTGGACAGACATATAATGATGGCGAGGCTGTGTGTCCCGGACTGACCTGCCTGTCCTCTCTCCCCAGAAGTGGCAGATGAGTCTGGGGACCAGCGAAGACCAGCAGCACTTCACCTGCACCATCTGGAGGTGAGCGAGGGTCCGGTGTTGGGAGCTCCTCCCGGACGAGACACCTTCGTTCTGGGTGGTACCCATACTGACGGTGTCCTGCGCCCCTGGAGGGTCGCAGGCGGGAGAGGGGGTGCCGTCCAGTGTGGGACTTGAGGGCAAGGAGGGCCTCCCGGGGAAGCACGTTGACACTGAGGCCCAAGGGGGGCGGGGGGGACTGAGAGGTGGCGTCCAGGCAGCGGCTGCAGCCCCGGGAGCGGGGCCGGGCTCCCCAGATGCCACCCCCTTCATGGTCACCTCAGTTACATTCCTTGCTCAAGGGCTTCATCTCCCGCTGTGCCCACCCTTTTCATAATCCCACTTCCTGGAGCCCAGCTCCATGAGCCCGAGAATGGGGTGTTGGGTCCTCTGACGGGGCGGAGGGTGATGGAGCTTCACCAATTCCTGGCCCTTCTCCCCTGGGCCTCACGGCCTGGAATATGTCGCCCAAGCAGAACAGATTTCTCAAGCATTTGCCACGCGCCTGGCGTAGAAGTCCCAGCCGCGTTCTCACCCTCATGGGACCGGGGTCAACATAGGGGACGGATCAAGAAGTGGGGCACGGAGAGCAGCGACAGTGACATTTAGTTGAAGAAGGCGCTTGCAGGCGTTGGCGCAGAATCCCCGTCCCCTGCTCGACGCGTTGCAAGCCGCAGGCGTTTTAGTGCCAAGTATTGCTGGGGAGCTTCTCGTGGGGGCGGAGGCCCTGCGCCCTCAACACGCGACGGTCATCCCCGCTGAGAGGGGAGGCCCTGTCTGTGCCCCTTCCCAGCCTCAGAGGGAAGCATCCCAGAGGCAAGGAGCCGGGGGGGGGGACTCCCTAATTACAGGTTAGTAATCAGGGCTGCGTCCCCCCGCCAGTAGACCACCGTCTCACACAGGCTTGTGAGCACCAGCCCTCCACCTGGGCACAGGCCCAGGCCGCACTGGCCCAAAGCAGGGTCCTCAGCCTGCAGCCTCTTAGCTGACCACCCAGTGGCCCCCCAAGGACACGCTCAGCCCCAGACACCCTGCCGTTCCTAGTTAACCCCCATACTTCTCACCCCCGGGATGTGGCCCGGCCTCACCCCTAGTGCACACGTGGGATGTTGTCCACTGGATGGGAAGTGTTCTGTGAGTGGATGCGAGAGGCCCCGTTCTAGAACAGCTCCTACCCAGAAGGGGAAAGAGGCTTGTCCATCAGCGAGTCGGAAGAGCATCCTGGCAAAGAGGAAAGAGTGGATCACATTGAGGGCGCCCCATCCGTCCTTCCCAGAAACGCCTGGCAGCAGATCCCATCTTGGAGAGCAGGTGGGGGCACGCAGCCCTGGGCTGACGCTGTCGCCCGACCTTTCTTCGCAGGCCCCAGGGCAAGTCCTACCTGTACTTTACGCAGTTCAAGGTGGAGGTGCGGGGTGCTGAGATCGAGTACGGCATGGCCTACGTGAGTGTCACCTGCACACGGGGTGGCCGCCTGGCTGGGCCACCATGGACTGCAACTTGGAGACCCCGGGGGGTTGGGGGGGAATGAGGAGAGGGACACCAAGCCCTTAGAGGGAGGCCTGGTGGCGCGGGGGGCCGGGGTTACGGTGCCCAGAGGGGAACCTGGCTGACCCCCAGAGACACCTGGCCTCCCTCCTGTAAGGCCCGCCGGCCTCCCACCAGTGCCCCCTGCTGGCAAAGCCAACAGGAAGTCGGGGGCAAGGGGGCTCAGCCCTGGGACAGGGGCAGCGAGGGCGGAAGTTGGCCCAGGGGGCAGGTGGGCAGCTCATTGGTGTCGGGAGGGCCCCACGCCCCTTGGCTCCAGTGACCTGTGGTTCACAGGCCAGCCAGCACCTTCTGCTGCACTCCTGACCCCCATGGCCCCTCCAGAGCCCAGCCACTCTGCAGAGCCCACCCCTGCTTCTTCATCTGGGTCAGAAACAGTTTGAAAATCACCTTATCAGTCCCAGAAGCAGAACCAGTAGGAGACAGGCATTAAGAGATTCACTGCCAGGAATCGGCCTCCACTGTGGGAGCCTGGCTTTGGGGGTTTCCTCCAGGGAAGCCTCAGCTCTGCCCTGAAGGCCCTCCCCCGATTGAATCAGGCCCGCCCAGGCCCCCGAGGATAATCTCTTTTACTTAAAGTCAGCTCAGGATGAGCCTCTGTCACATCTACAAAATTCCCTCCCAGCAACCCCAGCAAAGGTCTGATTGTATAACGGGGACTGTGGCCGCTCCAATGACACATCAGACTGCCCATCACACCGTTAACTAATCGCTCTCTGGGGTCCCTTCTTACTTTGAAACTCTATTATTTTTACTGATTTGAAAAAGACACAATTCTGCTGTTTAAAAATTACATGCAAGAAGAGACTGCCATGCTAGTATCATTTCCATAAATTAACTAAAAAAAAAATTCCCTTCGATTTGCAGGGAAGGCATGAAGTTTTAAGCTAGTTGACAATCTCTTAAGTGGATTAACCCACTGCTTCTGCCGGATTCTCTTTTATGTGCTTAAAAAAGCATCTCGCGGCCCTTCAGCAGAAGCATGCAGCTTTAGTCTCTGCTGCTCTGCAAAGCAAAGCGAGCCGTGTTCCTTCCCCATTAGAAAAGTTTCCACTTGTTCCCTTTCAGTCGAAAGCTGCTTTTGAAAGAGAGAGCGATGTGCCCCTGAAAAACGAGGAATTTGAAGTGACCAAAACAGCAGGTACGTAGAGGGGTTTGTGGAGCTGGAATCTAGGTTCTCAAGCAGGGAGGGGGTGAGAGAGGGGACAAGACCCCCGCTAGAGGGCGATCCAGGGGCCCTGTGGTGAGAGGAGGCTGCCATCCCTAAACGGCTTCCGCAGAGGGCCACCTAGTAAATATTTTCGGCTTTGGGGCCCCCTTTGAAACAACTCGACCCAGACCCCGTAAGGCAAAGTCAGCCATAAGCCACTAGTCTGTGAATGGGGGTGGCTGCCTTCTAATAAAACTTTATTTCGTGAACACTGAACTGTGAATGTCATATCGCAGGACGCCATTTTTCCTGTGATTTTCCTTAAACTATTTGAAAGTGTAGAAACCACCCTTCGCCCACGGGCGGCAGGCACACTTGCCCAATCCCTAGCAGAGAACGGAGAGCATGAGAGTCTGTCCTCAGAGAGCTGCGTCCTGGGACACTCAGCGACACTCAGCTCCATAGGAGGCCAGGGAGCAGGGGGCCGCGGGGTCTGACGCCTACACAGCCTGGCCGTCCTGGGCTCCGTGACAGCTTCCAGCAGCGCAGTCGGGACCTTGTGCATGCATGACACGGGAGGCGGGGGTCACCTCCTGGGGCCCCGAGACCCCCGTGGCCTCTGACCCCATTCAGCTGTAGCCATGCAGGCCAGATGCCGAGCAGAAAGAGGGGCGGTAGGCGCCTGAGTTGGGGCTCAGGGTGCGAGAGCAAGGGGGGATGAGTGGGTGAGACAGTGAACACGGGGCTGAGCCGAGTCGGGGGGCCCCGAGGGTCCTGAAGGACGGGGGAGAGATGAGATGAGCAACCCATGTGGCCGTGGACGTCACCAGGCACCAGAGGGGAGGGGAGGGGAGTGGGCGGCACGAGCGGGGCTATTAGGAGGGCCTGGAAGGCGGCCCAACCTGCCCGCAGGTCCTCCGGGTGGGGGCAGGGGCCCGTTTAGAGTGGAGATCAAGGACAGAGGGGATTGGGTTGCTGCAGACCCTGAGCTCCAGGGAGCATAGATGGTGAGGATGGACAGGGAGTGGGGGGCAGGCTGGGTGTGCAGAGCAGGGGGCGGCCAGGTTCCCTGACCCTGCCCGAAGAGCATCAGACACGTTTGCCAGTGCAAACCTCCAAACCCCAGCCATTCTCAGTGTGGCAAAAATGACCACGGCTCTTCCCACGTCGACATCTCCCATGGCCTCCCACTGCCCTCAGGACAGGCCCACAGCCTCCCCGCCTTTCTCCTATCCCTCACCCGTAAGACATACAGGGCCAGGGGCCTTTCCCTGTGGAGTCCACTCGGAGACTGCTCCCATCGTTGCCCGCACCCGGCTCAGGACCCGGAGGATTTGCAGAGGCGAGGGCTGACCGAGGGTTTCTTCTTTTGCAGTGTCCCACAGGCCCGGGGCCTTCAAGGCTGAGCTGTCCAAGCTGGTGATCGTGGCCAAGGCGACACGCAGTGAGCTGTGACCAGGAGTCCCTTTGAGGGTGGCTTTTCCTCACCTCCGCTGCAGGAGCTGGGCCCCATGAGGGCCCAGTACTGGTTTTCTTGGGGGGTGGGGGCTGTTAATTTTCTGCCCAGGCTGATGTCGCCCCGTTCCGAGGGCTTTGCAGGGCAGCTGAGGCGCCAGGGCAGAGTCCGGAGGACCAGGACTCTCCTGGCTCCCACCTTCCCCTCCCCACGAGGAGTGTGGCTCTGAGACCCACTGCTCTTCTTATCAGAAGAGGCGTCAGGGCACAAGGTGGGGCTCACGGGGGTCACAGCTTTTCTGAAGCCAGCAACGTCTCCCCTGGATCAGGGCAGGCTCCAGGATGCTCCTGGGGGGGAGCCGTCCTGCTGCTCTCTGACCCTAAGCCAGCTGTTTGCTTGTCATCCCCCAGGGGACCAACTTTCAGACTAACTGGGCAGAAGTGAAATGTTCTTTCATATTTAAATAAAGACAATTAAAAAGCAACCACACAGTCTTGGCATCTGGCACTGGTGCCCACCTGGCTGGGCACGTGGGGCTGGGGGCCCCTACTTCCCTTCGCTGCCGGAGACGTAAAGCTGCATCACCCTGGGCACAGGGACTTTTCTGCAGGCGCAGACGTGCGGGTCCCGAGGCAGCTGGACCTTGCCGAGCCCACAGGGCCACGCCCAGCAGAGGGTGAGCGCTCCAGGGCAGACCTGCTCTTCTGCATCCTGTGGTTGGCTCTGCTTACTTTTTTTTGAGGTCGGATTGCAGCTCGGTGACTTTAAAAAAGAAACAAAAACCTGCAAGCAAACCAAAATAAATAAACGACATCCCCAAAGGCCTCAGCCACTCAGGGGAGCCTGGTCTCCCAGCAGCAGGGCCTGGGAGTCTGACCCCCACTGGACTGTCACCCTGACCTCTGACTGTGAGGAAAGAAACCATGTGGCCATGGAGCGGGTCCTTGATGATCAGAATCACCACGTTGGGGCGACTGAGGCCTCTCTGTTCCTGTCACTCACCTGGCCCTCCCTCATGCCACCCAGGAGCCCGGTGCTGCTGTGACCCCACCTGCCGGGGCCTCAGCGGTGCTGATGTAGGAATGGCTCCAGAGAGAGGCGCAAGCAAGATGAACAGCTGTTCCCAGAATCACTGAGGGGGACCTTGGGCCCACGGTACTCGGGGCAGGGGCGGGGCACCAGCAGCCTCAGTGGTCAAGCGCACACGATCTGCACCACACCTCGTGAGCAGCTCTGGAGGCACACACGTCCTCCGGGAGGCTCACTCCACCGAGCACGGCGACCTGCAGTTCTCAACAGGGCCCAGGAGATGATTGCCCAGGGCCTCCTGCCAAAACCAGGCAGCTGGACACAGGCGGAGACGATGGTGCACCCTGGGCCCCGAGGTGTGTGAGGGCCAGACCCTGGCTGAGAGGGATATTGATTCTTCTATGGTCAGCCTGGAGTCACTTGCCACTTCCAAGTACTGGGCGCCAGCAGGGATGCAGAGCGGTAGGTGCAATGTGCTGGGACGCAGCAGGGCGCCTCTGGACACAGAGAAGCTTCCCCTTTACTCCATGTGATGTGCGCGTGTGCCTTTACGGAGCTTTCTGGTGAGCGAAGCCACCCGGCCCCAGGACCTTTGGTCATTATGAGGAGCTGGACTGAGCCCTGTTTGGGCTGCAGAAGCCAAGCTCTGCCACCTCTGCTAGTCTGTCCTCCAACGCAGCGGGAATCAAACCTGCCAACAGGCTGCGGGTGTGTGACGTTTATGTGCAACCTTGATTCAAAACGCAAAAACCCTAGGTGGGTGAGAGCAAACTGTCAGATGCTTTTATTTACATAGTTTTGTAGCGCTCTTTGGTTTTTTAAAATTAAATCTCAAGTGTATAAAAAGAGTCCAGACAGGTACAAAGCCTTATCACATGGATATATGCCTGCAGAGCAGAGGGCAAAGGATTTCATGTGGGGCTTCTCAGCGTAATCAAAATGCACGACTGTTCATTTGAAGATGTCTTTTGACCCAAGATAAGAGGGAAAGTTTGCCTTGGAAGTGGAGGGCAGAGGTAGGAACAGCTGGCTCCTGAGTGAAAGCCTTTGACTTTTTCAGAGCAGCAGAAACCAAACAGAGAAACGCTGCCCTGAATCTGGGGTCCTAATCTATCAGCCAGCCCCTCATGCCGTGGAGAGGCAAAAGGGAGTGGTGGGGACTGTGGCAAAACAAAGACGGGCAACCTCTATGCAGCTTCACCATTGGGCAGTGCGGGCGCGTTTTCTAGAGAACCGCCAAGATCAAGATCGGGACGTGCTATTTCCTTGGTTTTAAGTGTTGGCAACTAATTCCAAATGTCTCAAACACTGGATGGGGCTAAGCAAACCCATCTTCTTGCCTAATAAGGCCTGCAGGCCTCCTGTTTGCAGTCTTTGCCCTAAACAGACCAGGTTCTGCAAAAATAGACATCGTTCCCCCGCTCCCCACTGAGTGCCCAAAATAACCTTCCCGGCCCCGACATGGCCAGACCTGCAGCCGGGTTTCGCATTTTTAAAACCCATGCCCACTTCTGACAAATCACAAATAATGCTCCCACACCCCAACGTGTCCATCCACGCCCCAAGTTAAGAGTCGCCACACCAGCGTTGCCAAAGCCAAGAGTTGTTGAGCTTTGTTTCTGAGGCCCGTCTTATAAAAACAATTGTTTGTTTGTTTTCCAAATATGAAATCATCATTTAAACACATGCACGCATCTCAGACAGCTTTCCCCTGACACCCTGCACGGGGGGCACGCTCCGTTCCTCTCCCATGTGGGAGTCTGGGCCACGCTGCCAACCAGAGGGAGGAGGCGTCCTCACTGACACACCTGCACCCACCGCGGCCCTCGCGTGGCTCCCAGGGCCCATTTCCTGGTCTGCGGAACAAAGTACCCCAGCCTGGGAGGCTGAAACAACAGAAGCTTGTTCGCTCTCACCTCTGGAGGCCTGAGATCAAGGGGTCAGCGGGGCTGGTTCCCTCCGAGGGCTGTTCCAGGCTCTCTCCCAGCTTCTGGGGGCGGCTGGCAGTCCTTGGTGTTCCTTGTCGTTCAGACACCGCCCCCCAGTCTCTACCACCACCGTCATATAGCATTGTCCTCTGAGTCTGTGTCCAAATGTCTCCTTCTCAAGCACGCCACTCAGAGTGGATTAGCCACCCTTGCTCCAGTATGAACTCAACTAATCACATCTGCAATCACCCTATTTCTAAATAAGGTCATATTCAGAGGCCCTGGGGCTTAGGACTTCGAGGAACTTGGGGCGGGCGAACAGCTCACTGTGTAACACTCCCTTTCTCCTGGTTCCCCATGATCCTCTCTGTGGGAATGCAAAAGCCCTGGCAACATTATGAAGTGGGAAGCCGCCAGCTGTCAGAGACACCAAGTGATCTGAGGGGTTCAGACCGGTGGCTCAAGGGTTACTGTGCAGACGGTGCGCCGGAGCAGGCAGTGGTCTCCAGGTTTCCCCGGGAGGCTGCTGGCGCAGGCAGGCCGTGCCAGGCTCCGCGCTGAGTTCCTCTCCCCACGGAGACTGGGCCGGAGGAGGAGAGGTGACCTGGGTCCTTAGAGCTGCAGAGGCGGGCGCGCGCGCGAGTGTGTGTGTGTGTGTGTGTGTGTGCGTGCGTGTGTGTGTGTGTGTGCGTGTGTGTGTGTGTGTTGGGCGGGGTGGTTTTGGCCAGAGTCAGACTGGGAGAAAAGAGGTTAAACCCCCCCCCCCGCAAGCCCCGCCCCCAGCGGGAAGCCGGAACGAGGAGGTCGGAGGTCAGGTCGGAGGTCATATGCTCTCCTCGTCCAGCAGCCGGGTGAGACCCTCGCAGATCCTGCGCAGGTGGGAGCGGTAGGGCTCAGCCGGGCCGTAGAGCGCGGCGAGGAAGTCGCAGTCAGCCAGGTGGCCGAACACGTGGTTGATGCGGCCGTGGGACTTGGCGGTCAGGTGCGCGCCCGCCGCCTGGTGCAGCAGGTCCCGGCACTCAAGCAGGGCGGCGGCCAGGACGCGCCGGTCGAAGGTGAAGTCCACCTGGTGGAAGCTGACGGCGGTCATGGCCAGGCGGCGGGCCTGCTGCCGGAAGCGCTGCAGCCGCGCCAGCTCCTCGCCGCCCAGCTGCCCGCTGCGCAGCAGGACACCCAGCTTCACGGCCACCTTGACCAGGTTCTTGACCACCTTCTGGGCCTCCTTGCGGCTGCGGGTGAACTCCTTGGTGGCGCGGTACAGCTCGTCCAGCACCTCGCTGCTGGTGTCGTCGATGAACGCGGCCGCTACCGCTCTGGATGCCATCTTGCTCAGGAGCTTCTTCTGGGCCTGGAGGGCCAGGCTCTTGGTGCTGAAGGTGTCCATCCGCCCTGCGCGGGGGTGGGAACACAGATCCGCCGTCAGCCCGCACAGCCCGGCTGCCAGGGGCTTGCCTGGGCGGACCGCTAACGTTGGCGACCACCGTCTTCCCAATCCGGGAAATGGGCACACGCCACCAGCCTATCTCCAGGGGAGCCTGCGTGCCCATTCCACAGACCTACTGTGTGTGCCAGGACTGGGTGTACAGAGCCGACCAGCGAGCCCCCGGGAACACAGCAAGTGCTACCATCCGGGAAGCTGCAAGAGCCCATATAGCACCAGAACCCCAGCAGATCAAGATGGCCGAGGCTGACCTCCTGGAGGAAGAGACAGGTGAGAAAATGGGGAGGGCATCCCAGGCGGGAAGATCCCCATGCTCCAAGGCCTAGAGGAGGGAAATTCCAAGTAGCAGGAGCACAGAACGGCAGAAACTTGTGGAAAAAAAATAGCAAAAGCTATTTTTAGGAAAAGCTCGTTTAAAAAATAGCATTCACACTGAAGAGATGATGACCCAAGGGACCCTAAGGGAATTTGTTTCTAAAAAAAGTCAAAGGAATTAATGTGTAATGTTGAAATCTGGGCAGGGCCTTCTGTTATGGTTTATTACAGGATACTGAATCTAGTTCCCTGTGCTATACCATAGGACCTCCTCGTTGTTTGTCCATTCTGTATATACTCATTTGCATCTGCTAATCCCAAACTCCCAATCCTTCCTTCCCCTACCCACCCTCCCCCTTGGCAAACACAAGTCTGTTCTCTATGTCTGTGAGTCTGTTTCTGTTTGGTAGATAACTTCATTTGTGTCCTATTTTAGATTCCACATATAGGTTTTATCATATGGTATTTGTCTTTCTTTTTGACTTACTCCCCTTAGTATGAGAATCTCTAGGTCCATCCATGTTGCTGCAAATGGCATTATTTCATTCTTTTTCATGGCTGAGTAATATTCCACTGTGTATGTGTACCACATCTTATTTATCCATTCATCTGTCGATGGACATTTAGGTTGTTTCTATATCTTGGCTATTGTGAATAGTGCTGCTGTGAACATTGGGGTGCATGTATCTTTTCGAATTAGAGTTTTGTCTGGATATATGCCCAGGAGTGGGATTGCTAGATCATATGGCAACACTATTTTTAGTTTTTGAGGAAGCTCTATACTGTTCTCCATAGTGGCTGCAACAATTTACATTCCCACTAATAGTGTAGGAGGGCTCTCTTTTCTCCACACCCTCTCCAGCATTTGTTACTTGTAGACTTTTTAATGATGGCCATTCTGACCAGTGTGAGGTGATACCTCATTGTAGTTTTGATTTGCGTTTCTCTAATAATTAGCAATGATGAGCATCTTTTCATGTTACCTGTTGGCCATCTCTGTGTTTTCTTTGGAGAAATGTCTATTTAGTCTTCTGCCCATTTTTTGATTGGATTGTTTTTTGGTTATTGAGTTGTATGAGCTGTTTGTATATTTTGGAAATTAATGGGCAGGGCCTTCTGAATCCCACTGCTTGTGGTCCCTGGTACCAGCCCTGCAAACCCACTGTATCCTTGCTCTGCGTTGAGAAGGGGCTCAAGGTGAGTTATCACAGGGGGGGTCCAGCTTATCATTCCCCTCATCCTGCAGCTCCATGAGACAGGGTCCCAGCCCAGCCCCTGGGCTGTTCAGGGTGGAGAAGCCTAGGTACCAATCCTCCTGGCCTCCTCACCCCCTTGAGTTTACAACGGACATCCTGAGACCTTAGTCAGGCCCTGAATGAGTCAGGGGGGCAGTGACCTGGGTGGGGGTTCCCCAGGACCATTTGTGGGGTTTCTGGAAACGCATCACTCTGCTGATTCCTCTGATACAGAAATATTGACTTGCATCAGCTTCCACCCAGGAAAGGGCCAGGGAGGTGGCCAAGGTGAATGGCAGGCTGGCTCTCTGGGAACAGCGACCAGGCCTCCAACCGCAGAAGCCTGGACCTCTGTCTGTCCCTTATGTCTGACTCCTTTTGTCCTTCCTGCATGGCAGTCTTCCAGATCCCCCAGGCTCTGGAGGCTCCCCTTCCAACCACCTCCTTCCTGCAGCGCCAGAATTCTTCCTACATTGCACATCTGGGCTTAGCCCTTTCCTTGTAAGAACCAGCTGGCAGCTTCTCATGGCTCTCAGGACCAAAGCCCACACCTCATTCCAGCCCCTGCATCTTCCCTGGTGAGCTCCTATACATCCCCCAACACCTTGGCCCCCAAACCCCTGCCTCTTCTCTGGTGGACACATATACATCCCCCAAAAGCCCTGGCCCCTAAGCCCCTGCCTCTCACCCTCGCAGGTTCATCCCTCAGCTCAGCCTGGACACCACCACTTCCTCTAGGAAGCCACCCCCGAACAGCCAAACTGACAGTGAAGCACCTTCTCTGAGCCACAGAGCACCCCAGGCATCCCTCATCACTGCTCTGCCCCGCTGGCTTTGCTTCTTCCGTGGTCTGCCTCACCGCAGGCCACGGGGGAGGTAATGGGCCTGATTCCTTAACCGCTGTGTTTTTGGAGGCTCCGGAAACATCTTCCAAATGAATGAGGGAGCCTGAGACCCACCCCCAGCCCTGACCCGCTGCTGCCCCAGGCTCTGGTGGGAATCCACCCCGACCCCAGCCTCAGGCCAGCCAGACCAGGAATGCCACATGGGTGCCCCCTCAGCCACAGGAACCCCGACAAAGCCCATCTGTGTGTGAGCTCAGACCCCGGGAGAAGTCCCAAGCCTCGGCCGCCCTCTCCCTGCCCACAGAGGTCAGGACGGGCCTGGAGATGAATGACCCAGTCTTCCCTGCTCCCACAGCAGCCCCAGACCCTGTACAAAGGCTGGGCCAGAGCAGGGGTGCGGGTGACTCAGCACCGCGTGGCAGGCCCTGAGCAGCGGCGTGTGCCTATTTCATCACTTCAGCGTGGTGTTGTATTCGGCTGGTTGCCGGGTTGCAGAAGAAATTACACAGGCTCAGAGAGGCTGAGCCATTTCCCCAAGGCCACACAGCAACACAGGGACTGCCTGCCCCCACCACCTCTGCACCCCTACACTCTCTGCTTTCCCCAGCTGACTCCTGCGAGTTGCCCTGAGTCTTGTGGGGCTGTCCCCCATGACAAAACCAGCCCCAAAATTTAGGGCCTGCTCCTGGCTCTAAACTCTTGGTCAAGCAACATAACTGCCCCGTGCCTCAGTTTCCCCATCAGTAAAATGGAGGATGGTGGCTGTAAGGAGGGAGAACTACCTCCATCCTAGGGCAGAAGCTTGTGACCAACCTGAGTGTCCCGCGGGTTGTGAGCTTTCCCTGGGCAAGAGGCTGGACGCCACTGCCTGGACTTCTGACCTTCAAGCTCTATGCCATTCAGCTCCCTGAATGTAGAGACCTATTTCTCTGTGATGTTCTCTGGGAAAAAAAAGAGCAGCAGCAAGGAATAACTATGCTTCCAGGATGCCCTCTCACCTCTGTTTCTCTAGAACGTTCTATTCCATTCCCTCTACCTAGACCCCTCTCTCACCCATCACTTATCCCGTAAACTCATTCAAGTCTCAGAGTTACTGTCACCTCCTCTTGGAAGACTTCTGGATGCCCCAGGCTGGGCCAGGTGCCCCCTTGGCTCCCATGGTGCCCGGGGCATCCTCCATCACGGCCCCGAGTACCTTGGTTTCGGTGTCCATCTCCCCGGCCTGACAGCTTGGGTAGGGGCTGCATCTTTTTTTTTTTGGCCGTGTCACAGGTCATGCAGGATCTTAGTTCCCCAACCAGGGATCAAACCTCTGGCCCCTGCAGTGGAAGCACAGAGTGCTGACCACTGGACTGCCAGGGAATTCCCCTGCATCTTTCTTGTTCACGCCATGTCTCCTAACCCTAACCCAGGGCCTGGTACCCAGCAGACACCCAGTAAGTGTTTGTTGAATGTATGAGGGAAAGGATGTCTGCAAACATTGGAACCCGGGGGTGGGGGGGAACTCCCAACTCCCTGGGTCCAGCTCCCCAGTTTACAGATGGACAAATTGAGACTCAGAGAGGAGAAGGCCTTTCCCTGGATCTCAAGGACTCTGGTGCCCAGGTCTTTCTGCCTATTTGGTTGCTGTGTGACCCCAGGCAGGGTTCTGTCTCTCTCTGGGCCTTGACCTTCCCCTCTGCAAGTCCTGAGGTTGGGCGTGTTGGTTCACAGGGGAAGCCTGTCCTGTTTACCAGCTTCAGGAAGAGCCTGGGCCCTCAGCAGCAGTCCTGCCCCACACCCACCCTGCCAAGCACAGAGGAAAAGGGGCGGAGGGCGGGGGCAGCTGGAGCCTTCCCTCTTGGCCTCCACACTCCTTGCCCCTACTCCCCTTGGGGCAGTCCCCAGACCTATGACACCTGGACCAGCCCAGCTGCAATGGGTCAGCGGTCCCCACTCCCACCCCCCCGCCGCTGACCCATTGTTCTACCAGAAACGCCTCCATCCAAGCAGCCAGACAGGGAGATGACTGCTCTCCCGGGGGAGCATGCTGGGGACCAAAATAAACCCCAGCCTTCCTTCCTGCCAGCTGCGCTCATCCAAGTCCAAGGGCAGACAAGCCAGGAGGGGCCTGGCTGCACCAGGGCAGGCTTTCTGGGGCAGGCCCTTCCCAGGGACAGCGGAGGGGCTCAGCGGCCAGACAGCCAGTGTCCCTGGC
Organism: Pseudorca crassidens; assembly: GCF_039906515.1. Classification (NCBI taxonomy): domain Eukaryota; kingdom Metazoa; phylum Chordata; class Mammalia; order Artiodactyla; family Delphinidae; genus Pseudorca; species Pseudorca crassidens. The sequence goes on from NC_090298.1 coordinate 169,009,980, forward strand.
CCCTGCCCACCAAATGCCAGATCACCCCACCATCGTCACAGCCAGGAAAGCCCAATAAAGCTTCAAGGGCTCGGCTGGAACACTCATTCAGTGGCTCAGTGAGCACTTAGGGAGCACCAGTTGTGTCCCAGGCACTGGGGACATAGCAGTGACCAAGAGAGATCCCGTCCCTGCCTTCCAAGAGACCCCAGCCTTCTAGACACCATGCCACCTCCTTATTACAAAAGAATTTGGGTGCCCCCATTTCCCTGAAATGGAATCCACAGGCAGTACCGTCTGTCTCCACCCGCTGGTATAAAAATAAAATTAGGGCTTCCCTGGTGGCGCAGTGGTTGAGAGTCCGCCTGCCGATGCAGGGGACACGGGTTCGTGCCCCAGTCTGGGAAGATCCCACATGCCACGGAGCGGCTGGGCCCGTGAGCCGTGGCCGCTGAGCCTGTGCGTCTGGAGCCTGTGCTCCGCGACGGGGGAGGCCACAGCAGTGAGAGGCCCGCGTACTGCAAAATAAATAAATAAATAAAATTAATATGTGGTGATAAAGGTGAGGGGGATTGTACAGGGAGGAGCTCTGGAATTTTTTTTTTTTTAATTTTTAAATTTTTTTTAAAGATTTTTTTTTTTGATGTGGACCATTTTTAAAGTCTTTATTAAATTTGTTACAGTATTGCTTCTGTTTTGGTTTTTTGGCCGCGAGGCATGTGGGATCTTAGCTCCCTGACCAGGGATCGGCACTGGACCACCGGGGAAGTCCCTAATTTTTTAATTAAAAAAAAAATTGTTTTTCAAACCCACGCCCCCTATCAGTGGAAGAGCAGATTCTTAACCACTGGACCACCAGGGAAGTCCCCGGAATGTTTCATGTTCTGTGTCTCCATCTGGGTCTACACAATGTAAAAAGTCATCGAGCTGGATGGTTACAAAGAAATGTGAATACACTAAAACCCAGAAAACTGTAAACTTTCAAAGGGTAACTTTTATGGTATGTGAGTTATATCTTGATTTTTTAAAAATCTAACATTTCTCCAAGGAAGATATATAAATGGCCAATAAGCAAGTGAAAAGATGCTCAACATCACTGGCTACTAGGAAAACAAGTCAAAATCATCATGATACATCACCTCACCCCCACTAGGATGGCCGTTTCAAAAAGACAGACAAAAGGGCTGGCAAGGATGGGAGAAACTGGAGCCCCTCATCCACGGCTGGTAGGAATAGAAAATGGTGCAGCCGCCGTGGAAAACAGTTTTTTGGCAGTTCCTCAAACACAGAGTTACCACATGACCCAGCAGTTATACTCCTAAGTACCTACCCCAAAGAGATGAAAACATACGTACACATAAAAACGTATACACACGTGGGCATAGCAGCATGATGCGTAATAACCAAAAAGTGGAAACAACCCAAATGCCCGCCAGCAGATAAATGGACAAACCAATTGTGGCCCATCCACACACTGGGATGTTATTCAATCATAAAAATGAGTGAAGCACCGACACTCACTATAACATGGATGGACCCTGAGAACACGATGCTCAGTGAGAGAAGCCAGACACAGAAGGACCCACTGTGTGTGATTCCATTGATGGGAACCGTCCAGAACAGGCAAATTCACACAGACAGAAAGTGAATTAGTGGTTTCCAGGGGCTGGGGAGCAGAGAATGGAGAGTGACTGCTAATGGGATGGGATTTCTTTTGGGGGTGGCAGAATGTTCTGGAATGTGAGCACTTTAAAATAGTGAATTTTACAATATGTGAATTCTATGTCATCAAGCTGAACACTTACTGTATACATATCAAGCGTATATAGTTTATACCTTTGTGCCCCTTACTCTATTTTATGCCTCTTTTTTTTTTTTTTTTTGCGGTACGCTGGCCCTCACTGTTGCGGCCTCTCCCGTTGCGGAGCACAGGCTCCAGATGCGCAGCCTCAGTGGCCATGGCTCATGGGCCCAGCTGCTCTTCGGCACGTGGGATATCCCCGGACCGGGGCACGAACCCGTGTCCCCTGCATCGGCAGGCGGACTGTCAACCACTGCGCCACCAGGGAAGCCCTATGCCTCATTTTAAAAACGTTAAATAAATTGGGACTTCCCTGACAGTCCACTGGTTAAGACTCCCCGCTTCCACTGCAGGGGGTGCGGGTTGGATCCCTGGTCGGGGAACTAAGATCCCACATGCTGCTCAGCACGGCCAAAAAAAAAAAAAAATTTAAAAATCACGATTTGGCCCAAGCAGTAATACAAACAGAAATAAAAGGATTACAGGGACTTCCCTGGTGGCGCAGCGGCTATGAATCTGCCTGCCGATGCAGGGGACACGGGTTCAGCCCTGGTCCGGGAAGATCCCACATGCTGCGGAGCAACTAAGCCCATGTGCCACAACTAGTGAGCCCGTGAGCCACTACTGAAGCCCATGGACCTAGAGCCCGTGCTCCGCAACAAGAGAAGCCCCCACTCGCCGAAACTAGAGAAAGCCCGCACGCAGCAACGAAGACACAATGCAGCCAAAAATAAATAAATTAATTAATTTAAAAAAAAAAAGAAAAGTATTACACAAGTGGAGATTTGCAAATCACTTCCACCTAGCCAGGCACATGGTACATGCTCAATACATGTTTGATTAAAAAAGAATTTTCCTGGGACTTCCCCAGTGGTCCAGTGGTTGGGACTCTGCACTCCCAATGCAGGGGGCCCAGGTTCGATCCCTGGCCAGGGAACTAGATCCCACATACTGCAACTAAAGATCCCACATGCAGCAATGAAGATCCCGTGGGCCTCAACTAAGACCTGGTACAGCCAAATAAATACACAAAGAAGTATTAAAAATTTTTTTTCCTCCTTAAAATCTCAGGCCCACTGCACTCAATGATGGAGTGCATCTGTCAGAGGTTTGCCCCATACAGGGCATCGCAGGGAACACATAGCTACAAATTTCTATCAAAAAAGAGCTCCATCTTCCCTTGATTTACCCAGGAGTTGCATTTCAGGAAAATTCACTGAATATTGAAACCCCTAGTCATCGGTTTCTGGCAGGACATTAGGACGTTGTGAGGGCCAGGGGCTGCCCTGAGCATGGCCAGACGCCTAGTGCCTTGGTCCCTGCCCCCCAAATGCTAGCATATCCTGTTGTTATCATAAGTGGGAGGGGAAAAAAAAGCCCTCTGAATTTCCAAAACGGCCCCCTAAGAGGTGTTGCCCCTGATGGAAGGGGGAGGCACCAGGAAGCAGTGAATGTGGAATGTGGAATGTGGAATGTGGATGTGGAATGTGGAAATAAACAGGATAATTTCAGGGGGATGGGGGGAGTGACATCCCCCCGGGGATGGGGGGCAGTGACAGCCAGGGACGGCAGGTGACCTAGGCTGGGTGGTCAGGAGGGCCCCTCCAAGGTGGAGCCCCTGGAGCTGGGACTGGAAGGACAGGGTCTGGGGGAGGGTGAGCCAGGCAGAGGGAATGGCTGGTGCAGAGGCCCTGGGGCAGGACAGTGCCAGGGAGGAGACCGGAGGCTGGTCCACAGCCCCCGAGGAGGCCACTGTCCAGGCCCTCCCACAGCTCTGAGGTCTCCCCTCCATGACCTCAGACAAGCCCCAGCCCCTGGAGGCACTTTCCCATCTGTGAAATGGGTGTCTAGTCACTGAGTCCCTGTCTCTGCTGATTGCTGCCCTGCACCCCACATTCTTTCTGGAACCTCAGCCCTCTGTCCACGCTCAGACTTTCACCCTCTGCCAACCCCACTTTGTCTTTTTGACTCTGACCTTTGTTCCTGTCCCCATTTTGGACACTCCAGCTCCCAAACTGGCCACAGACGGTGGAGCCTCGGGTTGCTCTAGACTTGACAGCATCCTTTCCCCACACAGGCAAAGGTGGGCTTGGAGGGAGGGTGGGGTGGAAGCAGGACTGAATGTGAGCCTCCCCCAAGGGGAAGGGCACACGGCAGTGGACGGCACTGGCCCCAGTGGACCTCGTTCCTCCCAATCCCTTCTGTCCCCAAACTCTGGAGCAGGGCCAACCTTCCCGCTCCCCACATCAATGACCTCCCCTCCTTCATCTCCCCTCTTGCTGTCCCTGCAACATGCTAGGCATGGTCCAGTCTCAGGGCCTCTGCCAGGCCCTGCCAGCTGGGAGGCCCAGGTGGGGAGACTCCTCCCATGGCCCCCCATCCAACCCAGGTCACAGGTGCGCCGGGGTGGCCCCTCAACCCACAGATTCCCAGTCCTGGATGCTAGGTGTGGGGGTGATGGGGATTCCACAGGGCAGAAGATCCTGCTTCCCAGGGTCCCCAGTGCCCCCCGGGTGCACCGTGAATGCTGCGTCCCACCCCATTCACTAAGCGCTGGAGAATTCTTAGCCACCAGCTTTCCAGGAAAAATAAATGTAGGCATGTAGGTACATACATATGTTTACCATAAATGTTCCTGACATAAAGGATGTGCCCCATGCAACTTACAGACGTAAGAAAGGATTTTGCACGGGTGAATTTCACACCCAACCGAGGCTCACTATGTGTTCTTGGTGAGTTTTGCCAAACTGGTACCAGTAGCCAATCTATACTTGCTACGGAGAAAGGAGAGCAGTCTGACACTGATGTCGCTGGATGGTCTCTTTCATACGAACAAGGAGAATTCAGATTTTACTCACTTATCAGCCAAGTGAGCGACTTCTTTGCCGAATCCGATGGCAGTTTTCGAATGGTGAGAGAATATTCCCTCAGTGCTTTTGTGCTGTTCGCAAGGAAGCAGCTAGAGACATGCCACCCTTTAAAATTTAATTTTCATTATTGATATTTCCTGTAGTTAGACCAAGGGCGGCAAATTCTGGCCTGCTGCCTGTTTTTGTAAATAAATAAAGTTTTATTGGCACATGCCACGCCCATTCATGTCCTATTGGAACGCAGCCTTGAAGAGAGGCAACAGAGGCAGAAAAGCTGGCAAAGCCAAAAATATTTACTATCTGACCCTTTATGGAAAAAGCTTGGGTACTTCCCTGGTGGCGCAGTGGTTAAGAATCCACCTGCCAATGCAGGGGACACAGGTTCGAGCCCTGGTCCGGGAAGAACCCACATGCCACGGAGCAACTAAGCCTGTGCGCCACAACTACAGAGCCTGTGCTCTAGAGCCCGCGAGCCACAACTACTGATGCCTGCGTGCCACAACTACTGAAGCCCGGGCGCCTAGAGCCCGTGCTCCACAACAAGAGAAGCCACTGCAATAAGAAGCCCACACACCGCAAGGAAGAGTAACCCCCACTCACCGCAAATAGAGAAAGCCCGCACACAGCAACGAAGACCCAACCCAGCCAAAAATAAATAAATAAATAAATTTTAAAAAAAGGTTGGCCAACCTCCGGGTTACATGATGACAGAACAATATATCAAACCCTGATTTGTAGCATTTGCCAATTTCCATGGTGTAAATTCTCTCACCACAGCCAATTTCAAGCTTCCAACTTGAACATGGAGTTGGGAAGAACTGCTCACTGTCTCCACCAAACAGATACACTAGACGAAAATAACCTCAAGAGCACAGATCCTTGCAAAGTGCAGTAAAATAATTAGAAATTAGGATTTTTGACCTTTGCTTTTTTATAAGTTGTGCTGAAGTATATGTCACATACCATAAAATTCACCCTTTAAAGTGTACAATTCAGTGTTTTTATATATTCACAGAGCTGGGTAACCATCACAACTATTTAATTCCGGAACATTCTCACCACTCCGAAAGAAACCCCCTCCCCAATAGCAGTCACTCCCCATCCCCCTCCCCCAGCCCTCTGGCAGCCGCTAATTTACTTTCTGCCTCTATGGATTTGCCTGTTTTTCTTATAAAAAGAATCACCCACTATGTGGTCTTATGAGTCTGGCTTCTCTCACTGAGTGTCATGTTTTCAAGGCTCAGGGCTCCTGTTTTTTTTTTAAAGGGTTTTTCTTTTTTTTTAATTAATTAATTTTATTTTTGGCTGCGTTGGGTCTTCGTTGCTGCGCGCAGGCTTTCTCTAGTTGCGGCAAGCGGGGGCTACTCTTCGTTGCGGTGCGCGGGCTTCTCGTTGCAGTGGCTTCTCTTTGTTGTGGAGCACGGGCTCTAGGCGCGCGGGCCTCAGTAGTTGTGGCTCATGGGGCTTGGTTGCCCCACGGCATGTGGGATATTCCCCGACCAGGGCTTGAAGCCGTGTCCCCTGGATTGGCAGGCGGATTCTTAACCACTGTACCACCAGGGGAGTCCCAGGGCTTCACTCCTTTTTATGGCTGAATAATATTCCATATCTTTGAGGTTTCTTTTTTTTTTTTTTTTTTTTGGCCCTGCCAAGTGGCTTGTGGGATCTTAGTTCCCAGACCAGGGATTGAACCTGCACCCTCGGCAGTGAAAGCGCCAAGTCCTAACCACTGGACCGCCAGGGAATCCCCATACATACTTTTGTTTTAAATATAATGTATTTGACTGTAAGTTCATAGTATGTCATTTTTTTAAATTTATTTTTCTTCCAGTTTTATTGATAGTCTGTCCTTTTTAATAATGGTGATGTTAACAACAGGGTTGCGAAATTCCTGGCAATACAGCAAGTGGCCCTCGTGAGCGGGGGTGGGGAGGGTGGATGCTGGCTTCAGCATGCCACTGGTCCACGGAGCAGCCTGCCCTCCACATGAATTCTTTATGTCACAACAAAGGGCGTCAATAATTGATGGGCCCCCTCAGCGGGGCCTCCTCCCTCAGCTCCTGCTGCAGCATCCCAGGGTGGCCTCAGGGGCTCCAGATCTCCGCCCACCGTGGCAAATGCCCCCACACTATTACCCTCTGCCAGCATGAGGGCACCCACTGCTTCCAGCCCTTTATCAACCATCACTCAGACCTCACAGTCGGTGCCCATTTTGATATGGCAAAAGGGGGGACCTGCTTTTCTCAGGTGGGGGGGCAGATACCAGTGGTTTTCAAACCGGGTTCCCCAGAGCCCTCGGGGGCCACCCCAAGGATGGGCAGGGTCTGGCTCCCTGCCAGGCTGCGGTGGGAGTTGGGACACTTTCAACTGTGGTCAGATCTCCACTGAAGAAAGAGCTGGGATGGGGTGGGGGTGGGGGACACCAGTGGGCAAAAGTGAATGTTGGGAGACCATATCCCACCCCTCTACAGAGAAAGACAGGACAGGCTGAGGCTCAAGCTGAGTAAAAGTTTTTTTTTTTTTTTGGCCGCGCTGCGCGCCTTGCAGGATCTTCCCCAACCAGGGATCAAACCCAGGCCCACAGCAGTGAAAGCATGGAATCCTAACCACTGGACCGCCAGGGAATTCCCAAGTAAAAGATTTTTAACAGCAAGTGGAGGAGGCTGGAGGGTCACCTGGCAGGAATGTGGATGCAGCCCCTACATGAGTCCGGGTTCCACCCACTTCGCACCGCCCACAGCCTCCATCTTGGTCCCCTGGCTCCTGCCCTCGCACCCTACAGTCTGTCCTCTCCGTAGCAGCCGCCAGAGGGCGCCAGTGAGCACCCGAGTCAGATCCTCCCCCTCTTCTGCCCACAGCCCTTCAGGGATCCCTCCTCCCTGGGGGTAAAAGCCCAAGTCTCCCCATGGCTCACAAGACCCTGCACGACCTGCCCCGTTCCTTCCCTGCCCTCCCCTCCTCCCTCTCTCCCCCTCGCTCACTCTGCTCCATCCACACGGGTCTCCTGGCTGTTCCTCCAACACACCAGGCATGGTGCTGCCCCAGGGCCTTTGCACGACCTGTGCCCTCTGCCTGGATTGCTCTTTCCCCCAGGTCTCCATGTGGCTATTTCTTTCTTGCCATTGAGCTTCAGCTCAAATGTCACCTCCTCAGGAGGCCCTCCCAGATTCCCCCATCTAAACTAATTTCCCCATCAATCTGTCTCTCCACTCCTTCATGCAATTACAGCTAACCCTAATGACTTTTCTGGATGAATGTCCATCTCTCCCAACCCCAGTCTGTGAACTGAGTGGGGGGTGGGGACACCAGACGGGCCTTGGTCATTGCCAGGTCCTTGGCGCCCTGCACCAGGCTTGGCTTAGAGTAGGGGCTCAGAACCAGTTGTTGAATGAATAGATGACCTCCCAGCACTAGAGGGGCACAGAGTCAGATATCTCGTCCAAGGGCCCCATTGTCCAGCCAGGGAAACTGAGGCCCCGAGAAAAACAGATAGCCCAAGGTCACACAGCAGCACAGCACGAACCCTTCTGGAAGGGGCTCCCCCACTGTGGACACTCCCCAACCTCCACTGCCCCATTGGACAGAAGGGAAAAGTGAGGCCTGGAAGACGGGGCCTTAGAAGATCCCAAGTACTCTTGGGCCAGAGGTGCCTCTGTGAATCCCTCAGGTGGTGGGATTCCAGGGGAAGTTGTCTCATGGAGGGGTGTATGTGGGGGATTCTGGGGTAAAAGCCCAAGTTCTCTGTAACTGGGCCAAGTCCTGCCTGTCTCTAGGTCCCCATCTCAGTCTGTAACACCTGGGGCTGAACCTGAACAAGCATGTGTCGTTTCTTCAGCATCTGCCTCTGGGGCTGTTTCCATGACAACAGATGGAGTTTTGTCCTAGGCACCCTCTGGTGGCCCCATTTGACAGACAGGGACACTGAGACCTCCTGAACCCATCACATCAGATCACCAAGCAACCAAAAGGCCCCTCCCCTCCCCAGGCCTCAGATGAGGAAACTGAGGCTCAGGGGGCACCTGACCTGCCCAAGGCCACACAGCAGAAGGGGATACGACAGAGCCTCCAATCTGCACCTGCCTGACTGGTTTCTTCACTTAGGGACCCCTGCCCCCCATCAGAGTGGGGTGTGAGCGCCTGACTCGCCCCCCTCCAAGAGGTCTGGGCACTCACCCACCACCTGCGTCCCAGGCCACCAAGCCTGCCAAGTGGGAGAAGCTCAGCCCAGGTGTTCGCGTGGCTGGGGCGACAGTTCTTTGTTCCGGTTTCCATAGGTACAGCGTCGCTGGGCCGCTCCTCCTCTGCCCCTCCCAGCCACCCAGCTGCCCAGCCCTGGCCTGGCAGTCCCTTGGCCCAGCCCATCTAGGCAACTTGTTATGTTTTAAAGTTGGCGCCTGTGCACCTGTCATGGAGGTACAGGGAATAGCCTGTGCAAAGGCCCTGAGGCAGGATGGTGCCTGGCGTGTTGGTGGAATGTGGAGGCTGTGTGGCTGGAGCAGAGTGTGTGAGGGGGAGAGAGGGAGGAGGTGGAGGCCAGGTAGAGACTTGCAGGGCCCACATTCCTGCATTTAATTCTGGAAGCTGCCCTCACCCCCAGGGAGTTATGACCCTCAGACAGGAAATTGAGGCTTGGAGAATTGAATCACTCCTTCAAGGTACCAGTGATGAGTGGCAGAGCGGGAACCCAGGTTTGTCTGATTCCAAGGTCTGAGCTTGGGCTGAACCAACCCAACCACTGGGCTGAACTGCCCTCACCCTGCTATGGCACCCCCCACCCAGGGCGTTCACCTCCCCCAGCTGGGCTCAGACCTGCTCAGGAAGTAACCTCAGAGGCCTGTTTACAGCTGGGGCTGCTCCTCCTCCAGGAGAGCCCCCCAGGAGAGAGGAGGTAGTGATGCATGCAGATCTGGGTCAGGTCAACTGCCAGTCACCTCAGCGACGAAGGTCCCAATTCACAGCTGGCAAAACTGAGGCCAAGGCTTCAGAACACTGGGGAGCTCCCAGGTGGCCAGTCTGGGTGGGCCTGGCTCTGACTGTCTCTGCTGCCTGGACCAGCCAGAAGTCTCACTCATTCCCACCTCCACGCCTTTGGCCTGGCTGCCCACCACCTAGAATGCCCTCCTAGCTCTGGAATCTGGCCCTGGCACCTGGTGCCCTGCACTGTGAAAGGGGGCAGAGTCCATCAGAGTTCTCTTGTTGGGGGGAGGGGGGTGCTGGTCCCAGAGCAGCACCCCAAGCCAGGGTGGGCAGTTCAGACCCAGGATGCCTCCCCGTAACCCACACATCAAGAGAGTGACAGGAAGACAGTGAAAGGGAGAAACGGAGAGGGAGAGGGAAACAGACATAAGGGGGGTCAGGGACATAGGGGGCGAGAGAAACAGAGAGGCCAGGTGGCCCCCGAGATTGGGGGGCGCCCCGGCACCGCTAGCTCACCTGCTCTCTGGGACTCCGTCGTCGGTCCGACGGTCAGGGCTCTGTCCGGCCGCCTCCGAGGGGGCTTTGCTGTGGCCGCGAGACTCGTGTCTGAGGACTGGGACCCAGCGGGGCGGGGCAGGAAGCTCGACCCCGCCCCCAACTGCCCCGCCCCTCTGAGCGGCCCCGCCTCCCGCCCCCGCCCGCGCGCAAAGGACCTTCAGGGACCGAGGGGGGGGTAGGGGCGGGCGAGGACGTAGGCTCAGCCAATGGCAGCGCGGGCGGTGTACGAAGAGTCCAATGGGAGCTGGTCTCCGCGGGGGGGGGGTGGGGGGGAACCTGGGGCGGGGCCAGGCAGCTCTGGGAGATTCCTCCGGAATCGCGAAAGGGGCCGGATGCTGGGGGAGAGCCCAACCCCGGGCCCCGTACAAGAAATGAGAGGAAGGAGAATTAGAGTCAAAAAACAGAGAGAGATGGGGGCCGGGGAGAGAAAGAGAGCCAAAAAGAAAAACAGAACAACCGCGTGGCTCTGGGAAGGCCCCTTTCTACCCCTGGGACTCCGTTTAAAGTACGGCCCCAGAGAACACTTTACAGCAGAAGGACCTGGGAGCCCCTTAAACATGTAGATTGCTATACCTCCCAGACGGGCTGAATCTGACCCAAGGTTGAAGATAAATCTTTCTGGGTTGCGGGTGAGGTTTGTGGCAGTTGCTACGTGGACGGACCCTGGAGACCCCACTAGGGGACTTCCCAGATCCAGCCTCGGTGTCCGTGGGAATAAGCCAGCGAGATACGCAAGAGCCTCCAGGCCGCTAGCGGGTGGGGCAGTGGGGACAGCTGGGGCTCCCGGAGGATGCAGCTGTGAGTCCTGGGAACCGGGCCCAGTAGCAGCTCCCAGCTCCCCTGCTGCTCCATTTCCTCCCTGCATCCCCAACCCTGGGTCCCAGTTGCGGCTGTAGGACCAGGGGGGCCAGAGCAGTCTGGACAACCAATGTATGTCGAGTCCTGCCCTGCATGTGGGGGATACAGAACCCTGGCACAGACCTCGTGAGGCAAAAATAAATGAAATGTCTCTTTATCTCATCCCCCCCTTTTTCTTTTTGGACAGGGTACTGAGGCCCAGAGAGTGGAAGTGACTTGCCTTGAGGACATGCAGGCACAAGTGGCAGGGCCAGGATTCAAACCCAGGAATGTTTGTCCCACCTCCTCCCATCCACAGCCAGGTACTACCCTCTCCTGAGTTCAGGGTTTCTCATCCGGGGCATTATGTATTGGCATTTGGGGTCTATAATTTCTATGCACTGTGACATGGGAATAATAAAACCTACAGGTCCACAAATAATAATGGATAAGGGGAGTTCCCTGGTGGTCCAGTGGTTAGAACTCTACACTTTCACTGCCGAGGGTGCAGGTTCAATCCCTGGTTGAGGAACTAAGATCCCACAAGCCAAAAAAAGTAAAAATAAAAATGAGAAAAATAAAAGAACTAATAAGAAGTGTCCAGGAGGATGTGAAGAAATTAGAACCTTCGTACTTTGTTGGTGGGAATGCAAAATGGTGCCGCTTCTGTGGAAAATAGCTTGGTTGTTCCTCAAAAAAACTAAACGTAGAATTACCATATGATCCAGCAATTCCACTCCTAGATGTATACCCAAAAGAGTTGAAAGCAGGGACTCAGAGAGGTATTTGTACAACAGTGTTGATAGCAGCCTGATTCACAATAGCCAAAAGATGGAAACAATCCAAATGTCCATCAACAGAGGAATGGGTAAACAAAATGTGATCCATCCATACAGTGGAATATAATTCAGCCATAAAAAGGAAGGAAGTGATTCATGCTATAACATGGATGAACCTTGAAAATATAGGTTTAAGATGCCAATCATAAGATGATAAATATTGTGTGATATACTTATATGAGGGACCTCGAATGCACGAATCCACAGACAGAAAGTACAATAGAGGTGACCAGAGGCTGGGGGAGGAGGCGACAGGAATGGAGAGTTAGTGTTTAATGGGGACAGAGTTTGTGTTGGGGTTGATGGAAAAGTTCTGGAGATGGATGGCGGTGATGGTTGTACAACATTGTGAATGCACTTAATGCCGCTGAACTGTACACTTAAAATGGTTACAATGATAAATTTTATTATATATTTACCATAATTTTAGAAAATGAATAATGTAGCATATCGAACCACTGAATTGTATGCTTTAAGTGGGTGAATTGTATGGTATATAAATTATGTCTTGATGAAGCTGTTTTTCTTTTATTTTCTTTTAGAACTTTTGTTTTTATAAATTTATTTTATTTATTTATTTTTGGCTGCGTTGGGTCTTCGTTGCTGCCCGCGGACATTCTCTACTTGCAGCGAACGGGGGCTACTCTTTGTTGCTGTGCGCGGGCTTCTCATTGCGGTGGCTTCTCTTGTTCCACAGGCTCTAGGCTGCAGGCTTCAGTAGTTGTGGCTCGCCGGCTCTAGAGCGCAGGCTCAGTAGTTGTGGCGCACAGGGTTAGTTGCTCCGCGGCATGTGGGATCTTCCCAGACCAGGGCTTAAACCCGTGTCCCCTGCACTGGCAGGCGGATTCTTAACCACTGCGCCACCAGGGAAGCCCTTCTTTTATTTTTTAACTAATATTTATTTGGCTGCGTCGGGTCTTAGTTGCGGCATGCAGGATCTTTTGCTGTGGCTTGCGGGCTTCTCTCTAGTTGTGGCGCGTGGGCTCTAGAGCGCACGGGCTCAGTAGTTGTGGCGAGTGGGCTTAGTTGCCCCGCGGCATGTGGGATCTTAGTTCCCCGATCAGGGATCAAGTCCGAGTCCCCTGCATTGGAAGGCGGATTCTTAACCACTGGACCACCAGGGAAGTTCCAAAGCTGTTTTTCTTTTAAAGTGCCTAGCAGCACATCTGGTAATAATAATAACAATACTGTAGTTAAGATTTACTGGTCGCCTACTACGTGCCAGTGACTGTTAGCACTTTACGTACATTAACTCACCAAATTCTCACAGCAACCCTGCGATGGGGTACAAGCGTCCCATTTCACAGATGACGAAAGTGAGGCTCAGAGGAAGCAACTGACTAGTCTGAGGCCACTCAGCCAGGTCGTGGAAGAGATGGGATTAGAACCTGTAACATTCTGAGTCGGGAGCAATGTGTACAGCTCCTCTAGGTGGTTGGACATCCTTGGGGGTCTCGCTAGGGTGCAGGGGTCTGAAAAACAGACCAGGGGCTCTATCCAGGGTCGGAGGCTCAACTTGGAATTGGGTGCTTAGCCTGAGACCAGGGGCTCGGGGTCTGAAGCTTAGCTCAGAGCTGGGGCTGAGCGCAGCGTCGGGAGCTCTGTCAGGGGTCAGTTTCGGCCGGGCAGCGGGGAGCTGGGTGGGTGCTCTATTCGGAGTGGGGGGCTCCATCGAAGGTCTTGGGGTTCGTAGCTGCGTCGATTCCTGACGTGGCCGGCAGGGAGCGTGCTCTGCCCACAGCCGGGGCCCGCGGCGCCCTAGCTTTCCCGGGAATGGGTCGCCCGGGTGGGCGGGAGATGCAGTGCGGGACAGGGCCCCCAAGTCCAAGTCACCCCAGGCCCTAGACCCATCCAGCGTCACCTGCACCTCGAGATCAGACTTTGCACCGGCGGGGCTGTGTGACTCGGAGCGATCGACCCCCTTCTCTGCGCGTCTTCCTCGCGCCTGCGCAATGGGACCACAGTGGTGGAGGCGGCGGGGGAGATGGTAGGAAAGCCTGTTCTCCAGGAACCTCCGGGAGCCCCTTCTCCCCCGCCTGGCGGCTTCCCCGCAGCCGGAGCTCTTTGCGGACCGATGGTGGCGGTGGCCAGAGCACCACCCTCCCACGCCCCAGGCCCAGGCGTAACTCCCACGTGCCGCGATCCGTCTGTCCCCAGCCCATCTGTCTATCCCCGCAAGACCCTTCCCAAGGCCACTTAAGAAAGGGAGTGGGTGTTCGGGCCCAGACGGGGGACGGGAGAAGGGGGCGAACCTTGTTTGAGCCTCTACCGCGGGCCAGGCCACGAGGTCCCGTGGAACTTTTCCAAAGGCACTGAGCGTGAGGGGCTGTCTTCATCCCGGGATCACGGGCTCAGCCTGGAGTGGGGACCCAGGGCCCGGGCGACCCCCCTCTCCCCCATCATCAGGGAGGCAGAAGGAAAGTGAGGCCGGAAGGTCCTAAGAACAATTTCAGTCCTGTGCCTCCGTCGCCCCCATCCCCACCGTCTCCCTCCTGGTGGCAGCGAAGGAGCGGAGAAGCAAGCCGGCCCCAGCGGGAGGATGTATTTACAAGCGCCAGCCGCGCAGACGCCAGCCGGCCGCCTGCGTGTGGGAGGCGGGAGTCTGCGGGGATAAACGGCCAGGTGTGGGCCTGTGTGCACACGGGTGTATGTGCGGGCGCGTGTGGCTGGGGAGGGGATGGCTGGATCTGCTGCTGCTTCTGAGGGTAGTGAGCACACACACACACACACACACACACACACACCCGCATTCCCAGCAGGAGGAAACTTCACTTCTTGGAGTCTCAGTTGCTTCATCTGGAAGATGGGTGCAGGCAGTTAGAGCACCAGATTCAGAAATTTGTTAAGACTTCAGGGGCACAGCTCTGATGCTCAGCAGAGGCCTGGCACATAAGTCATGTAGTAATCACCTCCAGCTGTGGGAGCCCAGACTAGGCACCTGACCCCACCTGGGAGCCCAGGGTGAGATGACAGCTGAGCTGAGACTTAAAGAAAGAGCAGGAGTCAGCCATGGGAAGAAGCAGGAAGGAGGGTCCCTTTTATTCTTGGCTTACTGACTGATCTTGGGCAGATCATAGGTCCACTCTGAGCCTCTGTTTCCTCATCTGTTAATCAGACTCATGACACCCGCCTTGCAGGGCAGTTGCGAAGACTGACTGAGAGGATACAGGAAGTGCTTAACCCAGTACGAGGATACATTATTATTATTTGTGGGGTTGTGTTCCCTGCCCCCCGGAGCTCCCAAGCTATGGAGAAATAAGGACATTAGAAAGGATTGACGTGCTGATGAAGGAAAGGCACCCCAGGTGTGAGCAAGGGTGCAGAGGTTGGGAAGTTCTGGGGGCTGACAGGGGACAGTGTGTGCCCCCCGATCAGACCACAGGGACCCTCAGGACATCAAACATTGTATATAAAAATCCAGAATTTATCCTGAGGGCAATGGGGAGTGTCAGAGGGTGTTAGAGCCTGGACGAGATTAGAGTATGTACTGGAATATCTCTCTAGTGGCCAGTGTGGGGTGGACAGCAGTGGGCAAGGCTGGAGGTGGGAGGCCAGGGAGGAGGAGGCTGTGGGGAAGGAGAGGAGGTGCCCTGCCATGCCCTGCCCCAGTTGCACCCCCAAGGGGCAGAGGAGAAGCTGTTGGAGATCTTGAGGAGGGTAGACGGTCAGGCAGAGCCAGACTGCAGAGGACCTGGCTGAGCTGTCTTTCCTGGGGGAGATAGTGGGGGTGAGGGCAGTTGGGGGGGTCATTGGCAAGATTCGGAATCCAGATGCTTGCGGACGTGGCTGGAGTTGAGGACAAGGTAAAGGCAAAGGGAGAGTCAAGGGCAGAGTTTCGTGCTGAGCCTGTTTCCTCTGTGACATCCCCACCCCCTCCTGGCCCCAGGCTCCAGGGATCCCAGATCCCACAGCCTCCAGTCTCTCCTGGGGGATGCATCTCCTCTGGATCCCCGCGGGCCACCTGCTTCCCTCTGGGGCTGTGTCAACCCCACATCCAAACAAGCCACCTTCTGGGACTTCCCTGGTTGGGACTCTGTGCTTCCAGTGCAGGGATGCAATGGACGCAGGTTCCATCCCTGGTCAGGGAACTAAGATCCTGCATGCCTGCGGCGGGGCCAAAAAAAAAAAAGAAGCTGCCTTCCTTTACCCAGGGCCCAGAGAGACTGGCTCTGCTCAGTGAGAGGCTAAGAAACTCCCAAGGTCCCCCGCGCTTGCTCAGATCATCACCTGCTCCAAAACCTTTAGCGGCTCTAACAGGCTCTGCCAGACCTTATCCTGGAGCTCCCCGCGCATCACCTCCCCCTCCCCCCACCTGCCACCACCATCACCCTCCCTCCTGACAGTGTTCACCTAGTTTCTCGAGGACGCACTGCCACACCAGTGCTCATGCCATCCCTCCACCCTCAGAACCCTCCTAGCACCCCTCTACGCAGTCGGTGAGACAGCTCTACAAGGGAGTAGGTCTAGCTCCTTTATCACACAGACCCGGCTGTTTCCGGCTCAGGCCCAGGTAATTTCCTATCGGTGGATCAGCCTCAGTTTCCTTTTTTTTTTTTTTTTTTTTGACTGCAGCACATGGCATGTGGGATCTTAGTTCCCCCACCAGGGATCGAACCCGTGCTCCCTGCAGTGGAAGTGCGGAGTCTTAACCACTGGACCTCCAGGGAAGTCCCCAGCCTCAGTTTCTTTTATCTGCTGCCTTCACGGAGCTAACTTCCAGAAAGGCGTGAAACAGGAATGATGCAAATAATTTTAAAATTGCAATCATGCAATTCTAAAAGGCAGTGGACACTCAGTGCAATGTGGGATCCTAGATTGGACCGTGGAACAGAAAAAAGGTGCATTCGTGGAAAAACGGGAGACATCCAAAGGAAGTCTGGAGTGTCCCATCATCTTTTTTTTTTAATAAATTAATTTATTTTATTTATTTATTTTTGGCTGCGTTGGGTCCAGTTGCGGCCAGCGAGGGCTACTCTTCCTTGCGGTGCACAGGTTTCTCATTGCGGTGACTTCTCTTGTTGCGGAGCCCGGGCTCTAGGCGCAGGGGCTTCAGTAGTTGTGGCATTCGGGCTCACTAGTTATGGGATCTTCCGGGACCAGGGCTCGAACCCGTGTTCCCTACATTGGCAGGCAGATTCTTAACCACTGCGCCACCAGGGAAGCCCTGCGTCTGATCATCTTAACGTGCCCACGCTGTTTGTTCATTTGGACGGATGTGCTGAGGTTATGTAAGTTTTTTTGTTTGTTTGTTTTTGCGGTACGCGGGCCTCTCACTGCTGTGGCCCCTCCTGCCGCGGAGCACAGGCTCCGGACGCGCAGGCCCAGTGACCATGGCTCACGGGCCCAGCCGCTCTGCGGCACGTGGGATCCTCCCAGACCGGGGCCCGAACCCGTGTCCCCTGCATCGGCAGGCGGACCCCCAACCACTGCGCCACCAGGGAAGCCCTATTTTTTTTTTTAATAGATCTTTATCGGAGTATAATTGCTTCACAGTGCTGTGCTAGTTTCTGTTGTACAACAAAGTGAATCAGCTATACATATACATATATCCCCATATCTCTTCCCTCTTGCGTCTCCCTCCCTCCCACCCTCTAGGTGGTCACAAAGCACAGAGCTGATCTCCCTGTGCTATGCAGCTGCTTCCCACTAGCTAACTATATACATTCAGTAGTGTATATATGTCGATGCTACTCTCACTTCGCCCCAGCTTCCCCCTCCCACCCTGTGTCCTCAAGTCCACTCTCTATGTCTATGTCTTTATTCCTGCCCTGCAGCTAGGTTCATCAGTACCTTTTTTTTTTTTTTTTTTAGATTCCATATATATGTGTTAGCATACGGTATTTGTTTTTCTCTTTCTGACTTACTTCACTCTGTATGACAGACTCTAGGTCCATCCACCTCACTACAAATAACTCAATTTCATTTCTTTTTATGGCTGAGTAATATTCCTTTGTATATATGTGCCACACCTTCTTTATCCATTCATCTGTCGATTGACATTTAGGTTGCTTCCATGTCCTGGCTATTGTAAATAGTACTACAATGAACATTGTGGTACATGTCTCTTTTTGTATTATGGTTTTCTCAGGATATATGCCCAGTAGTGGGATTGCTGGGTCATGTGGTAGTTCTATTTTTTAACATGAAGGGAAGCTGGGTGAAGAGTAGAAACTCTCTGTACTCTCTTTGCAACTTTTCAGTAAATCTAAACTTATGGGGACTTCCCTGGTGGTCCAGCAGTTAAGATTCCGAGCTCCCAGTGCAGGGGGCCTGGGTTCGATCCCTGGTCAGGGAACTAAGATCCCACATACCGCAACTACTGAGCCCGCGTTCCCCAACGAAGACCCAGAGTAGCCACAATAAATACATAAATAATAAATATTTTAAAATAAATAAATTAAATAAAATACCGCCAAAAGAGAAAAAGAAAGGCAAAGAGCAGGGGATTGTGAGTGTCCAGTGGAAGGAGGGAGGAAGTGGCAGGAGCCCGTGGCATGGCAGGTGGGGGCCTGCAGAGGGACAGTGGCCTGTGTGAGGAAGGCCAGAGAAGTGGTACCAGAGTGAGATAGAAAACTCTCTCTTGAAGCTCAGGGAGAGGATACTATGCTGTCCCCACTCCTGTCCCTGGCACACCTTCAGTTTCAATGCCAGCTGCTCCCCTGGGACCTCCAGACCTTCCCATACCCTCTGATCTGAGTAGTCAATGCCGGGGCCCCTTTGGTGGTTAAGTATCTGACACATGTCCGGCGTGGGGTGTATGTGAGGCAGCAAGTGGCCTGTGTGCACACACGAGGGCCCATGTCTGTGCTGTGCTTCCAAGCTGGCTCCAGCACATGGCTGTTGGCGGTAGGCCTCAGTTCTTTGCCACTTCGGCATCACCAGGGACTGCTTGAGTGTCCTCTCAACATGGCAGCTGGCTTTCCCCAGAATGGATGATCAGAGAGAGAGACAGAGAGAGACAGAGGGAGACAGAGACAGAGAGAGAATGAGCAAAGAGAAAGCCACATGCCTCGTATGTATGACTTCATTTCAGAAGTCACACTGTCACTTCTGCCGTATTCTATTTTTTAGAAGTGAGTCACTCAATACAGCCTACACTCAAGGGGAGGGGAATTAGGCTTCACTTTTTGAAGGTAAGCATGTCAAAGAATGTATGGGCATATTTAAAAATCACCACAACCTCCCAGAGAAACTATCTGCAGCCAGAATCTTGTCTTGGGGTCTGCTTAGCACCCGTGAGAGAACAGAAGATTAGATAAGTAAGGGAAGGCAGCCGATATAGGGTGTGTCACGAGCCAGCTGAGGTTCAGTCATGCTGAGGACTTCTGGGAGACAACAGTGTAGACTATACCACACAGTTGTTCCTCCCCAAGAGTGAGGGAGCTGGGGTATCCATCCTCCAACTTTCAACCTGCATTGCCTGAGGGCTGCTCCCAGGAATATTGGCTCTGGACAGAGAGAAAGCCCCAGGGCAGAGCGTTTTAAGTGTTTGTGAGTGCTGCAGGGATACAGGGCTCTGAGAGCATCTGCTACAGCACACAACTCAGTGAGCCAAGGGGAACCAGCCCTGGGAAATGATTGATAACTATAGGAAAGACATCTCTAAACTGGGGAGACATCAGCTGGGCTCTGCCAAGGGTCAGTCTGCGAGGTCTGTCTGCTTGACACAGAAGTCAATGGAGGACAGTAGAGCCAAGTCAGAGAAGGAGGCTGAGTTCTTGATCAGGGAAGCCCTTGATCAAACTGTGCCTGAAGCCCCTGGACTTTCTAGCTTCTAAAACCTGTGGATCCAGGGCTTCCCTGATGGTGCAGGGATTAAGAATCCGCCTGCCAATGCAGGGGACATGGGTTCGAGCCCTGGTCCGGGAAGATCCCACATGCCACGGAGCAACTAAGCCCATGTGCCACAACTACTGAGCCTGTGCTCTAGAGCCCACGAGCCACAACTACTGAGCCCATGCACCGCATCTAGTGAAGCCCACGCACTCCAGAGCCCGTGCTCTGCAACTAGAGAAGCCACTGCAATGGGAAGCCCCCGCACTGCAACGAAGAGTAGCCCCTGCTCGCTGCAACTAGAGAAAGCCTGCGTGCAGCGACAAAGACCCAACACAGTCAAAAATGATAAACAAATAAATATAAAATAAATTTATAGAACCTGTGGATCCAGCAAAGGACATCTCCTTTCTAGCACTTCATAGGATGTATGCAGGGGTTGTATATGTGGAGGGCAGGAGCTGTGAGTCAGGAAGAAAGTTTCATAGTGCCATAGACCTCTAGAATAAAAAACCTTAAAATTGTATTTATTCATTTCATGTTCACACGATAAACCCCCCATCCCTTTGTGTGTCCAGCCTTGTGCTGGGAGATCAGAGATCCAGAGTGACCTCATTCACCAGACCTGGGCCTCAAAGAGCTCCCAGTCCTGGGGAAAACAGAGCTCTACCTAGACCCTCCTAGCAAAGGGAGGTCTCAGAGCTCAGGCAGCAGAAGGGAGAAGGAGTTTGCCTGTGAAGGTCCTAGTGGGCTGCATGGAATATGGGGCATTGGCACTGGGGTTTTGATGGCTGAATAGGGGTTTTCCAGGAGAAAATAGAAGCAGAGGAGAGTGTTTCAGGAAGAGGGAACATCCCAGGCAAAGGCTTAGAGGTATGAAACCAGCAGTTAACTCACAATGATTGAGTCAGTTGGAGCTGGGTAGGCAGGGGAGGATGGGATTTGAGTTGAAGGATCCACAGGGACCATGAAAATCAGGACCTGAGACTTAATCCCAACACAAAAGGGAGCCACACAGGAGTTCCAGTGGAAGTAGAGCCCTACTGTGAACCCATGATCATTTATTCATTGAACAAACCTTCACCAGATGGGTTCAAATCCCTGCTCTGCCAGCTACCTGCTGTGTGACTCCAGACAAATGATTTGCACTCTCTGAGCCTCAACTGTGTCATCTGTACAGTGAGCAACTATTGTGTGTTAGGCCGGGTATTGGCTGGAGGTACAGTCTCTGGGGACAGAGCTGGGGACAGTCTCTGCCCTTGACAAGGTCACAGCCTAGAAACTGGGGCTGCTGCTGTGAGCCAGGCATTTTATGATGATTTTCTTGTTTCATCTGCCCCATGACCGGGCACAATCACATCCAACGTTCTCCTCCAGGCAGGCCCTGCATTCACATCACCACATCACCCAGAACTTCTCTCATCTCCAGACCTTTGCCCATACTGAGCCTGCTGCCAGGCACCCTTCTTCCTCACCCCTTTACCTGGAGAACTATTCACTCCCCAGGGGTCATCTCAGAAGGAGCTTTCCCTGACCCCCCTCCCCAGGCTGAATCTGGTCCCCCTCTGGGGTTCACAAAGCCCTAGGTGCCCCCCACCACACCTATGGTCCCCCTGTATTTTAGCAGCCCAGCTAAACATCTGCCTTCCCCACAGGACTGAGAGCCCTGGGAGGGCAGAGCTGGGTCTTCCTTGTTCACTGCTGTGTCCCTGGTGCCCAAAACAGGGCTTGGCACACAGTAGGTGCTTACTAAATATTTGCTAAGCAACTTAAGGAGATCTTTCTTGGGACTTCCCTGGCGGTCCAGTGGTTAGGACTCCACACTTCCACTGCAGGGGCCACGGCTTGCATCCCTGGTAAAAAAAAAAAAAAAAGTAGACTTTTCTCTCCACTTGGTGGCTGAGAAAGCAGAAAGGAGTCATCTAGAGAGAGTCAGAGAGAAAGTGAGTTTGAGACAGGATTCTAACCCACACCTGCCTGACTTCCCAGCCTGCTCAGCACTTTCCCACACGTTTTGGGCACTTCCGCGGTCCTCTCTGACTATCCTTCCCTCCATCTGACCAGCCTCTCTGGGGTCCCTTCTGTTTCCCTGAGATCTTCCCCCTCCCCCCCCACAGCTTCCTGCAGAACCCCAGAGAGTCAAGGCAATCTGGGAGGGCTTCCTGCAGGAGGGAGCTCCCAGGCAGTGAGGTGTGTTGCGTCTTACAGCCTGTGAAGTGTGATGTTCCCGGTGGTTTGCTCATCCTCACCTCTCCCAGAGGCACAAAGCGCAGGTGGGAAATCTATTTCCATGGCTGTCCTCACACTCACCCGTCTGTCTTGCTGATTTCATCGGGGCCTGAGCATGGGGTGCTGCTGACCTCATCCTCCCACCTTAGGGAGAGTGTGTCAGCAGAACCCTGACACCCTAAAATAATAACTCAGTAGCAGCACACCCAGTCAGAATCTGGGGCAAAGGCACCATCTGTGTGTTATCGCAGAGTCCCTGCTGCAGCCCCAGGAAGAAGGAGTTGTTAAGGTCCATCTTTAGCAGGTAAGGAAACTGATCTCAGAGAGGGAATTCACTTGCCCAGGGACATACAGCGAGTGAGAGACAAGAGCTGGGACTGGTCTCCCCTCGGCCATTGCACTCCCTATTCAGTGCATTCTCCCTGTGGCAGCTAGAGGGCGTCAGTGAGCACCTGAGTCAGGTCTGGCCTCTCCCCAGCCCACAGCCCTCCAGGGTTCCCACCTCCCTGGGGATAAAAGCCCATGTCTTCTCCCTGCCCTCCCCTCCTCCCTCTCTCCCCCTCGCTCACTCTGCTTCAGACACAGGGGCCTCCTCGCTGTTCCTCCAACATGCTAGGCACAGTCCTGTGCCCCAGGGTCTTTGCACAGGCCTTTCCCTCTGCCTGGGATGCTGTTTCCTGAATATCTTCGTAGGGCTTCTTCTCATCAGCTGCCGGCAAGGAGGGTCGGGGAGGCTCCTGCTCACAAATGGGTGAAGGTATGGAAATGATGAAACACCTTCTGCTGCCTTCACCCCTCCCCTCCTGGGGAAAGACCTTCAGCCCACCAGTGGGTTGTGGTCATGGGAAGTCCTTCCTTTTTCCCGGGCCTCTGTTTCTCAGTCTGTAAAGTTAACAGGTGACATTTCACAAACTTGTGCCAATGATTTTTTACATGTTCCGTTTTCCCCACACCTGTAATTAATTAATATTTTCCTTTAAACCTGCTCACATCTGGAACATCAATGCCCATAGGGGTTTTTGAAAGTCCTTTTCTCTTGGTTTTTGTTTTTTTTTTAAATAAATTTATTTATTTTATTTTTGGCTGCATTGGGTCTTTGTTGCTGTGCATGGGATTTTCTCTAATTGCGGTGAGCGGGGGCTACTCTTCGTTGCGGTGCACGGGCTTCTTGTTGCGGTGGCTTCTCTTGTTGCGGAGCACGGGCTCTAGGCATGTGGGCTCAGTAGTTGTGTCTCGCGGGCTCTAGAGTGCAGGCTCAGGAGTTGTGGCGCACGGGCTTAGTTGCTCCGCGACATGTGGGATCTTCCCGGACCAGGGCTCGAACCCGTGTCCTCTGCACTGGCAGGCGGATTCTTAACCACTGCGCCACCAGGGAAGTCCTTTTCTCGTAATCACAAACGTGAAAGAAAAATCAGCATTTCTCATCGTAGATAGAAGGTAACTGAAAAAACAATTTGATCTGAATCTCACTGGTTACTGCCGCCTGCAGAGGCACTGATCCTGTGATGGGATTCACGGGTAGAAAAGGCATTACAGACACCCTGTCCCCCAGGACCCAGCTGAGACTTGGGGAAGATGGAAATGACATTTAAGAAGAGTCTCTTTGCAACTGGAGTTCAAGGTTATTTCACACCCTGCCGAGCACCCTCCGAAGTCATGTTATTTGTGAACAAGGGGCATGCACCTTTTGGCAACACTGGCCACAAGATTCTAGGGCCAGGTGTCGAGATGTCACCCCCTCAGGCAGACCCTCCCCGGTAGCCAACACCAGGTATTCTGTCTGCTTCACTGAATGTGTTTCCTCTCTGTCTCTCTCACTAGAACTTATGTTTCATGAAGGCCAGAATGATTGTCTGCCTGCCACACCTAGGACAGCTTG
The DNA here is from genome assembly GCF_039906515.1 of Pseudorca crassidens. Taxonomy (NCBI): domain Eukaryota; kingdom Metazoa; phylum Chordata; class Mammalia; order Artiodactyla; family Delphinidae; genus Pseudorca; species Pseudorca crassidens. The sequence continues at coordinate 169,033,662 of NC_090298.1, forward strand.
GCATACAGTAGGCACTCAATAAGTGTTTGTGGAATGAACGAATTTATCCATGTCGGCATCTCTTTGTGGTTGGCAGAATTATAATTCCCCCTCAAAAAAGATATCCATGTCCTAATCCCCAGAACTTCTGCGTATGTCACCTTACGTGACAAAAGCGACTTTGCAGGTGCAATTAAGTTAAGAACCTTGAGATGGCGAGGTGATCCAGGATTAACCGGGTGGGCTCAATGTCATCCCAAGGGTAATTATAAGAGGGAGGCAGAAACGCCAGAGTCTGAGAACGAGATGTGACAACAGAAGCAAAAAGACGAAGTGAGAAAGATAATAACAGCTTGAGAAGGACTTGACCAGCCTTGGCTGGCTTTGAAGTTGGAGAAAGAGGCCGTGGACCAAGGAATGCAGGCAGCCTCTAGAAGCTGGAAAAGGCAGGAAATGGGTTCTTCCCTAGAGCCTCCAGAAGGAGTGAAATCCTCAACTTCAGCTCAGGAGCGTTCAGGATGGAACCCAAGGGGGAGAGAGGCTAAGTCAGGACCCCTAAGAGCTCCACCCAGATGGGATCAGCACTCAGCTGGTATCTGCTGGGTGCCTACTGTGTGCCAGGCACCGTTCTGGATGCTGGGGATGCAGCAGTGGAAGAAACACATAAATCCCTGCCCTCATGGAGCTGACATTCCAGTGGGGAAGACGTACAATAAACAATCCAATAAAATGCATAGTATGATGGCAAGTGGTAAGTTCTCTCACCAAACATGAAGCAGGTTGCTAGAGGGACAGGGTGTCCATGGAAGGATTCTCTGAGGAGGTGACATTTGAGCAGAGACCTAAAGGAAGTGAGGAGGGAGCTGTGTGGATATCTGCGGAAAGAGTGGTACAGGCAGAGGCAACAGCATGTGCAAAGGCCCTGAGGCATTAACTCTGGTGAGCTGTTGTTTTGGGGACAGATGGGAGACGATGGGAGAAGAATTGATTCATCCATCCAGTGACCCAGCGATTCCATTTTTTTTTTTTTTTTTTTTTTTTTTGCGGTACGCGGGCCTCTCACTGTTGTGGCCTCTCCCGTTGCGGAGCACAGGCTCCGGACGCGCAGGCTCAGCGGCCATGGCTCACGGGCCCAGCCGCTCCACGGCATGTGGGATCCTCCCGGACCGGGGCACGAACCCGTGTCCCCTGCATCGGCAGGCGGACACTCAACCACTGCGCCACCAGGGAAGCCCCAGCGATTCCATTTTTAATCATAGTCCTTAGAGAAATACTTTGCCTAGTGCATAAAGAGTTATGTAAAGACTGCTCACAGCAGCAGTGTTTGTAAAATTAAAAACCAGGAATTGACCTAAAAATCCCTTGAGAGAACAGGCGAGTAAATTAAGGCATATTCAAACAATGGAACAGTGTAGAACAGTCAAAAAGGACGTAGTTAGATCTATACAGTAATAATTTCTAACATTTATTGAGCACCTACAATGACCAGGTACTGTGCTAAGCACTCTGTGTGTGATAACAAATAGCATCCCTTAGAAAACGACCCTAAAACAACTACTGAAAAGTACCTGCTAGGGACTTCCCTGTTGGTGCAGTGGTTAAGAATCTGCCTGCCAATGCTGGGGACATGGGTTCAAGTCCTGGTCTGGGAAGATTCCACATGCAGCAGAGCAACTAAGCCTGTGCGCCATAATTACTGAGCCTGCGCTCTAGAGCCCTTGAGCCACAACTACTGAAGCCCGCGTGCCTGTGCTCCGCAACAAGAGAAGCCACCGTGATGAGAAGCCAGCGCACCGCAACGAAGAGCTCGCAGCAACTAGAGAAAGGCCGTGCGCAGCAACAAAAGACCCAACACAACCAAAAATAAATAAGTTTTAAAAAAATAAGTAAAATTTTTAAAAAAATGTATCTGCTAAAAAGAGAGTATTAGTACCTGTATTTTCCAAATGTGGGAGTTTTAAAATATGTCCATGAATTCTTTGACAATTTCTTCAAGGAGATGGAGACTAATTCTCCTTTTCTGGAGGGTGGGCTGGACTTAGTGACTGGCTTTATTTTTTTTTTAATTATTTACTTTTTGGTGCTGCGTTGGATCTTTTCTGCGTGAGGGCTTTCTCTAGTTGTGGCGAGCGGGGGCGATTCTTCGTTGCAGAGCGCAGGCTTCTCATTGCGGTGGCTTCTCTTGTTGTGGACCACAGGCGTGTGGGCTGCAGTAGTTGTGGCATGCGGGCTCAGTAGTTGTGGCTCACGGGCTCTAGAGCGCAGGCTCAGTAGTTGTGGCGCACGGGCTTGGTTGCTCCGTGGCATGTGGGATCTTCCCAGACCAGGGCTCGAACCCGTGTCCCCTGCATTGGCAGGCAGATTCTTAACCACTGCGCCACAAGGGAAATCCCCCAACCAATGTCTTGACTGCAACTTCATGAGAGACCCCAAGCCAGAACCATCCGGCTAAACCACTCTCAGATTTCTGACCCTTAGAAATGAGATGATAACTGTTTTTGTTGCTGTTGTTGAATTTATTTATTTATTTATTTGGCTGTGCTGGGTCTTAGTTGTGGCATGCGGGATCTTTGTTGCTGCCTGCGAGATCTTCCTCATGGCATGTGAGATCTTTTTAGTTGCAGTATGCAGGATATTTAGTTGCGGCATGTGGGATCTAGTTCCTTGACCAGGGATCGAATCCGGGCCCCTTGCATTGGGAGCATGGAGTCTTAACCAGTGGACCACCAGAGAAGTCCCGATAATAAGTGTTTGCTTTTTCAAACTGTTAAGTTTTAGAGTATTTTGTTATTCTGAAATAGGGAGGAAACTGAGGCACAGAGAATCTAAGTAACTTTCTCAAAGTCACAGAGCCTTCACATGGCAGAGCTTGAATTCGAACCCAGGCAGTCAAAAATACAACATTGGGTGAAAAAAATAAGTTGCAGAATTATATACACCATGAGTACATTAATGTCTTTTTTTTTTTTCCGCACCACGAGACTTGTGGGATCTTAGTTCCCTGACCAGGGATTGAACCCCGGCCACGAAAGCAGTGAAAGTGCGGAGTCCTAACCACTGGACCTCCAGGGAATTCCCTGTATTTTTTTTTTTTAATGCACAAAATAATCCTGTTCACTGTTCATGGATATATGTGCTTGAGAGAATGTACATATATAAACTTTCTAACATATTGTTTGTTTCTTAAAAAGATGAAAAAGACCTGAAGTAAATATGACAGGTGTTAACCATTTGTTGTCAGCCCTGGGTGGAAGATACACAGGTGTTTGCTATATTCGTCTTTGCACTTTTCTCTCTTTTTCACTTTTTAAAATAAATTTATTTGTTTATTTATTTATCTGTTTATTTTTGGCTGCTTTGGGTCTTCGTTGCTGCGTGCGGGCTTTCTCTAGTTGCAGTGAGCGGGGGCTACTCTTCGTTGCGGTGCGCGGGCTTCTCATTGCGGTGGCTTCTCTTGTTGCGGAGCATGGGCTCTAGGCGCACGGGCTTCAGTAGTTGTGGCTCGTGGGCTCTAGAAGCGCAGGCTCAGTAGTTGTGACGCACGGGCTTAGTTGCTGCGCGGCATGTGGGATCTTCCCAGACCAGGGCTCGAACCTGTGTCCCCTGCATTGGCAGGCGGATTCTTTTTTTTTTTTTTTAATTAATTAATTTAATTTTGGCTGTGTTGGGTCTTCATTTCTGTGAGAGGGCTTTCTCTAGTTGCGGCAAGCAGGGACCACTCTTCATCGCGGTGCGCAGGCCTCTCACTATCACGGCCTCTCTTGTTGCGGAGCACAGGCTCCGGACGCTCAGGCTCAGTAGTTGTGGCTCACGGGCCTAGTTGCTCCGCGGCATGTGGGATCCTCCCAGACCAGGGCTCGAACCCGTGTCCCCTGCACTGGCAGGCAGATTCTCAACCACTGCGTCACCAGGGGAGCCCTGGCAGGCAGATTCTTAACCACCGCGCCACTAGGGAAGCCCTCTCTCTTCTTCACTTTTCTCAAAATTAAAAATAAATGATTATAAGGACGAGAGAAAGTCAGTCGTGGAGGACTTAAATAGGTGCAGAGGAAGTGGGAGGGCGTTCCAGCAGAGGCACCAGCTTCACAAAGACCTGGAAACATGGGTGAGCTTGGTCTTTTCAGGAAATGAGGAAACCTAGAACGACCATACTACACCCTGGTGGCACATTTGAATTATGTACCCAGCCCCCACTTCAGACCAATGAACTCAGAATCTCAGGGCAGGCAGGGACAGGGTGGAAAGGTGGTGGCAGGATTTAATAGCTCCCCAGGTGATTCAAATAGGCACACAGTGTCAGGAACCATTCGATACATGGTCCAGTGCAGTAGCCACTCAATACATGTTTGCTGAGTGGTAAATGAATTATTTGGGGAGAGTCGTAGAGAAGGTGAGGGGGATGGGCGGGCCTTGGCCAGACTGTCGTTTGGACTTGGGAGTGGTTGGGCACCCAAGATCCAGTTCCCTTAATTGTACCTAAAGAATTGCCATCGTTAGCCTCAGAAAATTCCATGTGATGATAAGTGCTATCAAGAAAATGCAAGAAGATGATGGGACAGGAAGCAGTTGAGCAGCTTTTGGAGCCAGCTGGTCAGGGAGAGCTTCTTGGAGGAGGTGACATTTAAGTTGACACCTGAAGGGTGAGCTGACCCTAGAGATGTGTGGGAAAGGTGTGCCAGGCAACAGGAAACAGCAAGGGTGGAGGCCCTGAGGAGGTGACAAACATATAAACGGGTGGTTGCAGGACAGGGTGACCAGGACTGTGATGGGGGACTCCAGAGGTGGCAATTCAGCCCTGTCACTCCTCAGCAAAAATGCCCCTCTCCCTCCGCTCCCCTTCCCCTCCCCCCCCATCCCTGAGAGAAACAGCACCTGAATAGACGCATTTATTTTATTTTTTTTCCAAGGGGAGAGAGAGTGAACACGATCACCCTACATCCATCTGATTTTAAATTTAGCCCAGTGCACATGGAACTCAGTTCGGGAAAAACAAGAAGTTATAAAAATATAATTCCATTTTTCATCACGGGCAGCGGCAGAGGGAGTGGGGCAGGGAGAGATGGAGAGGTGGGATTTGGAGGGTGAGGAAGATGTAAAACTCCCAGGGCAGCTACAGAGCCTGAGCTGCTGTGATAGGAGACTTCTGGGGGTCCCATCCTGGGCCCCCCACCTCCTCCAGTCCTGCCCCCTGACAGCGCTGTCCCCGCACAGCCATAACCAGAACGACCAAGCTAAAACCCAGATTCATCCCATCCCACGCTGCCCCCAAACGCCCATGGCTCCCCACCGCCCTGTCAGCGAAACGCAAACTCCTCTCTCCCCGCCCCACACTGTGCTCCCGCCCAGAAAAACCGCCTTCCAGCCCGAAGAAGTCACGTGTGCTGGCTTAGTCATCTCTGGCGGCACAAGAAATGACCCCAAACGTAAAAACTGCAAGCAGCACACGTCACTACCCATAGATCCTGTGGGTCAGGAACCCAGCGCTGCTTAGCTGGGTGCCTTGCTTCGGAATCTCATGAGACCACGTTCAGGGAGACATCTGGGGTCGCGGTCTCATCTGCAGGTGCAACTAGGGCAGGCTGGGCTGTCCAGTCTGCTCAGGTGCTGTTGGTGGTGTTCAGTGTCTTGACAGATGGCCTTCTCCATCAGGGTGAGCTTGTGGAGAGAGAGAGAGAGAGAGAGAGAGAGAGAGAGAGAGAGAGGGAGGGAGGAACAGCAAAAAGGAATTTACAATCTCATGTAAATTAATTAACCTCAGAAGTAACATCCCATTACTTTTGCTATATTCTATTGTTTAGAAGTGAGTCAGACGCCCCATCACACCCAGTTGGAGGGGATTACACAGGGTGTGATAGAGCAAGAGGTGGGGATGCTTGGAGGGCCATCCTAGAGCTGGGGCTTCATTAAGGATATCACTTTAGGCTCACACTGTGGAATACTACACAGCTGTTAAAAGTGTTATGGAGTTTTAATTTAGACCATTATCCTGTTACTGTTGAAAAATGTCTATATATACGTTGAAAAAATGTCAGCACCCTGCTGAAACTCCTGAATATCAACTATTTTTTCTTAAATGCCACCCCCATCCCCCACCCCAGACCCTGAGACATCAGTGGTCTTGACCTTGTCTCTCAACTTCATCTTTTTTTTTTTTAATATTTAATTAATTTATTTATTTTGGCTGCTCTGGGTCTTAGTTGTGGCACACGGGCTCTTTAGTTGCAGCATTCAGACTCCTTAGTTGCAGCATGCGGACTCAGTTGTGGCATGCATGCAGGATCTAGTTCCCTGATCAGGGATCGAACCCAGGCCCCCTGCATTGGGAGCACAGAGTCTTACTCACTGGACCACCAGGGAAGTCCCTCTCAGCTTCATCTTTATTGCTAGGCAACCCAATGCTCTTCACTGTCTCCTCCAGCCCCCCAATCCACACTCGTTTCTTGGGGTAGAATAGACTAGCTTGTCCCACCAGCCCGCCTCCTCCCCACACCCAGCCCCTGAACCCCCGGCCACATTTTCTGAACCAAATTGGCCTCTGGACGAGGGTCCCAAAGCAAGCCGGCCCCCTCCCTCATCCCCCTCCACCTCTTGGTATCATCCAAGTCCACAGCAGTCCCCCGGTCCCCCGACTCCATCTTTCACATGTTCTAAGCACTTTCTCTGTGCCAGTTTGCTTAATTATCACCCAGCGAGGTGCCACTGGGTCCCCCTACAGATGAGGAAGCTGAACTGTCAAGGGGGGCACAGCAAGTGAGGACTGCTGGGACTCACACCTGAAGCCACAGGGGGTCCCAGGCCAGGCGCTGTGTGACCTTGGGGAGGCCCCTTTCCCTCTCTGGTCCCCCCACCCCCACTCCCAGCCAGGCAGGGAGAAGGTGAGGCCACAGGATACATTTCAATTTTGCCTCCCAGCTCTCAGTTGAGTACCTGGGGAGGTGGGGAGCAGATGGAGGGACCCAGAAATAGAGGGGGGTGCCCAGCCTGGTAGAGAAGGGGAATGTGGAGCTCAGAGACACGCAGCACTGGGGGAGGGTGCCCAGCACATCTGAGATCCCTGCTAACAAAAACTGAAGTAGAATGTCAGAGGAGGGACTTCCCTGGTGGCACAGCGGTTAAGAATCCACCTGTCAATGCAAAGGACACGGGTTCATGCCCTGGTCTGGGAAGATCCCACATGCCACGGAGCAACTAAGCCCGTGCGCCACAACTACTGAGCCTGTGTTCTAGAGCCTGCGAGCCACAACTAGTGAGCCTGAGTGCCGCAACTACTGAAGCCCACGCGCCTGGAGCCTGTGCTCAGCAACAAGAGAAGACACCACGATGAGAAGCCCGCGCACCGCAACAAAGAGTAGCCCCCGCTCGCTGCAACTAGAGAAAGCCTGCATGCAGCAATGAAGACCCAACGCTGCCAAAAATAAATAGTTAAAAAAACAGTTAACAATTTCTTTAAAAAAAAGTCAGAGGAGAGGCAAAGAGATGGGGGAGAACAGACCATCTCCCCACCTGTGACCAGTGACAGAGGGGTGTGGGTCCCCAGTGGCGTGGGGAGGGGAGAAAAGAGAAGAGGAGAGTGAAGGAGGTGCAGTGGGGAGGGAAACTGGAAAGGCGGACCAGAGTAGGGGATGAAGGAGGGAGTGAGAGGGCAGGGAGGGGGCTGAGAAGGAGGGAAGTTGTGGGAGGGAGGGAGAGAGGCAGTGAATGCAGCGGGTGCCTCATGGGACGGACAGAGACAAAAGGAGACCCACACAGATAGAGGGAGAGAGACACAGACACACAGAGACACACTAGGGATCAGAGATAGACACGGATAAGGAGAGATGGAGAGAGATCAGGGAGAGAGACCTGGCCAGCCTCAGACTCAGAGGGATATTCAGATCATAAATGTTTCAACAGCTGTTTTGTCTTTTTTACCAGCTATCTTTGGGTACCTGCGCAGGTACTGGAGCCCAGGTGGTCTCCCACAGACCAACCCCCAGGCCTCATGGTCAGGCTGGGGTGGAGGGGAGCTGAAGCTGGGGGTGGATGTTGGCCAGAGGGGAACAGGGAGAGGAGGCTCTGGTTTGTGTGGGAGAATTAAGGCTGCACTGAAAGGGGCTTGGAGCAGGGGCATTAAAGGGTGAATAAGTGACCAATCACTAAGAAGAAAATACTTTGGGGAAAGGTATTTCTGGCAGAACAGCATGTGCAAAGGCCCTGAGGCAGCACCGTGCCTGGTGTGTTGGAGGAACAGTGAGGAGGCCTGTGTTTGGAGCAGAGTGAGCAAAGGGGAGAGAGGGAGGAGGGGAGGGCAGGGAGGGGATGGGGCAGGTCATGCAGGACCCTGTAGGCCACAGGGAAGACTTGAGCTTTTTATCTCAAAGGAGGTGGGAGCTCTGGAGGGCTGTGGGTAGAAGTAGGATGGATCTGGCTCAGATTTTAAATCGATCATTCTGAATTCTTCCACAGAAGAAAAACAAAAATCTCAGGCCAAAGTGACAAAACATTAACTGTGTTCATTAACTGAGGTTGGTTCTTATGTGATGGTATTCTCCGGACTTTATGTTTAAAAATAGAAAAAGGGCTTCCCTGGTGGCGCAGTGGTTGAGAGTCCGCCTGCCGATGCAGGGGACACGGGTTCGTGCCCCGGTCCGGGAAGATCCCACATGCCGCAGAGCGGCTGGGCCCGTGAGCCATGGCCGCTGAGCCTGCACGTCCGGAGCCTGTGCTCCGCAACCGGAGAGGCCACAACAGTGAGAGGCCCACGTACTGCAAAAAATAATAATAATAAAAGAAAAATAATAAAATAAAATAAAAAGAGAAAAAAAGTTTCCAAATATAAATAAATTAATAAATGAACAAGGACAAGTTGAATTTGATTGGTGGTCTTCAACTCCAGCCCCAGCTGGACCCATTGACTGGACATCCAGGCCTCCCTCTGACCTGCACATTTGGCCCTTTCCTGGGGCTGGGCACCCACATTGCTGCTCCCTCACCTTGAGCCTTTCTGGCAGGGAGCCTAGCTTCTTCCCTGAACTCAACGACGGAATTCCTCGGCTCTGAAAGCCTAATTGTGCGTGAAATCCAATCGAATTATCAGGCCCTGATGAGCAATTCCCAAGATTATTTAGCTCAGTGAAGTAAATAATGACATTAGCATCTCCTGTGAGCTCCTGGAGCCCCCACTGCCCCCCTTCAGTCCCGCATTCTAGTTCCCAGCATGGTCTTTTGCCTGAATGGTGGGAACAAAGATGTGGGGTGGGGCTCAAAATCCTTAGATGTTAGTGCAGGAGGGACTCAACACTTTCCTACAGATGGGGAAACTGAGGCCCAAAGCAGGACCTGTCACACAGAGAGTTAGGGCCTCTGGAATCCATCCCCACCTCTTTGGCCATTCCTGCAAGCATTGATGACCCACATGGGCAAACCTCCCTCACTTCTTTCCTTGGGTGTGCCAAGGCAGGACTCAAATACCAGCAAGAGTGACATGCTGTGTGTGTGTGTGTGTGTGTGTGTGTGTGTGTGTGTGTGTGTGTGTGTGTGTTGGGGAGAGGGTGGGGAAGGCTATGGTGTGCCTGACCCTAAGATTTGTCTTGTTGAGAGAGGTAAAGAGACACGGATTAACTTTCTGCTATGATAAGCTAAGTATGCATGTTTTTTTAAAAGAAGTATTATATGAATGACTACTGAGAGGATAGAAATAGAATGAATAATTTCCAAATCACTAGAGGGAATAAAAAGGAAATAAAGGAAATCCACAAATTCAGCAGAACGTTGAAGAGAAGGTAAAAAGGAAGCAACGGAAAAAAATCACGTTGAACAGAAAACACAGTAAAAGAAGGTGATGGGAATATATCGAAATACGTCTGTAAATGCAATAAATATAAATGGATTAAACCCACTACTTGAAAGACATAGACTCTCAAGTTAGATGCATACAAACAGAAACAAAGAAACAAAATCCATCTCTAGGGCTTCCCTGGTGGCGCAGTGGTTGAGAGTCCGCCTGCCGATGCAGGGGACACGGGTTCCTGCCCCGGTCCGGGAAGATCCCACATGCTGTGGAGCGGCTGGGCCCGTGAGCCATGGCCGCTGAGCCTGCGCGTCCGGAGCCTGTACTCCACAACGGGAGAGGCCACAGCAGCGAGAGGCCCGCGTACCGCAAAAAAAAAAAAAAATCCATCTCTGTTCTTTGGAGGACACACCTAAAACAGAATGCTATATCATTGACAAATAACTTGCAAGGAAAAAAGAAAAAGACGTAAAGAGAAATCAACCAATTATGTGTGTAGATCTTATTTGGATCCTGCTTCAAACTGTAGGGAAAGAATTATGACACTTTTTATATAATTGGAAATTTAAAGACCTGTGGAATATTTGATGATATTATGGAAGTATTAATTTTTTAACTAAGATAATTAAATTATCTTTAATTAAGATAATGAGTCCTTATCTTTTAGAGACACAAACTGATCTATGTCTGTATACATTATATGATTCTGGAATTTTCTTCAAAATAATACCAAGAGAGATGAAACAAGATCAATAATTAATTGATAAATTTTTGACATTGATGATGGGTACATGGGGTTTCATTGTATTATTTTCTCCACTTTTATACACGTTTGAAATGTCCCATAATAAAGTGTTAAAAGAAAAAAAAAGGATGATGCAGATAAGGTTAAATGTCAAAGAATAGAAAAAGACTTACCAGGAAAATATGAACGCCCCTCAAAAGAGCACTCAGAATAATAAACCAGTTCCACCTCTGCATGGGTGGACCCTTACTAACATCATATTCCCTTCATCAGTTCTTTTTTTTTTTAATTTATTTAATTATTTATTTACGGCTGCGTTGGATCTTTGTTGCTGTGCGCAGGCTTTCTCTAGTTGCGGCAAGCCGGGCTACTCTTCGTTGCAGTGCGCGGGCTTCTCATTGCGGTGGCTTCTCTTGTTGCAGAGCACAGGCCCTAGGCATGCAGGCTAAAGTAGTTGTGGCTTGCGGGCTCTAGAGCTCAGGCTCAGTAGTTGTGGCACACATGGGCTTAGTTGTTCCACAGCATGTGGGATCTTCCCGGACCAGGGCTTGAACCCATGTCCCCTGCATTGGCAGGCGGATTCTTAACCACTGCGCCACCAGGGAAGCTCCTCCTTCATCAGTTCTTAAAAAGAATCCCTTCTCTTGTTCTGACCCCAGGCCCTTTGCATATGCTATACCCCCTGCCTAGACCACGTTCTCTCCTCTTCCCACTCTTACTCAGCCTTCAGGTCTCAACTTCAATAGCCCCTGCTCTAAGAAGCCTTCCTTGATCCCCTGACTGTGCCAGGTGCCTCATCTGCACCCCCCCAAATGCCTGGATGTCCTGCATCAGGACCTTCGCCACCCTAAGTTGTAATTGCTTGGTTTCGAGTCTGTCCCTCCCATGGGACTGTGAGCCCCATGAAGACAGGGCCCCAATCAGTCTTAGCCACCACAGTGAACCCAGGACCCCCAGCATGGGGCCTGGCACACAGTAGGTGTTTGGTACATATTTTCTAGGTGAATGAACCTGTACCCCTCAACAACCCCTCCCCATCTTTAGGCCTGAGTTTCCTCTCCTGTAAAATGGAGGGAAACCCTCCCAAGCAGGCTTAGGGTGGGGTGTGCCAGAGAAGGGAAGGAAAGCACCCAGGGGGTCACACCCGGGGGAAGCATCATGAGTGTGGCGTCCCCAGCTCAGTTCGGGCCTGGGTGGTGGAGACCGCCCCCATTTTAGGAGCACATGTGTCCCTGTCTCTGGGACCCAGCTCTGGCTGAGTGGGGATCAGGGTCCTGGTTCTGATCAGGAGGGTCTCACAGCTGAGCCCACGGCCTCTGCAGTGGGGAGACCTGATGTTAGGGACTGTGGCCCCTCAAGGAGGGGTCTCGAGTAGCAGCTAGGGGAGTGGGGGGCAGGTAAGCCGGGCAGGACCAGAGCCCTTGGCCCAGAGGGGACAAGTGAGAGGATGGGCTGGGAGCCTCTAACACACTTCTCTCTGTCCCTCTGTCTCCTTCTATCTCTGTCTCTGTCCCTCTCTGTCTCTCTCAGTCTCTCTCTGAGTCCCTCTCTCTGCGCCTCTCTCTCTCTGGGGCTCAATCCCAGTCTCTCTGTCTCTCTGTGCCTCCTTTATCTCTGACTATCTTTGTGTCTCTGTCTCTGTCACTATCTGTGTGTCTCTCAATGTTCTTTCCCTCTGTCTCTCCTCACCTCCTCCATCACTCCTACCCCTGGTTCTGCTTCTCTCTACCCACCCCCATTTTGGTTCACACAGAGACCCCTCCCCGCCTTGGCCCTGCCTTCACTCCAGAGAGGGGCGGGTGAGCACGCTGCCCTCTGGTCCAGTGTCCTGCTGGCCCGACCAGCTCTCTGACCAACCCCTTCTCTCCCTCACTGCTTCCCCATCTTGATTCCCAGGGGGGTTCCCTCCTGCAGAAGCACCATCTCCACCAGCACTTTCCCTCCCGCTGCTCCCACACCTCTAATTGTTGCTGCTGCTGCTGCCCAAGGCTGCACAGTGAAGAACCACAGTCTGGTCCCCTGGTCTCTCCCATCCCTCACTTTGCCCCAGGCCCTTGGAACAATGGAGAATCAAATGTTTTCTCTCTTTTCCAGACAAGGCATGAAAAACTCCCTCTCCATGTGGAGAGACCAAGGCCCTGTAACCTGGCCCTCGAGGGCAGGCCTGGTACACAGCGGCTGCTTCATAATCATTCGCTGGTTAGATACTTATTGAGCACCTACTGTGTGCCAGGCCGTATTCTAGGCATAGGGAATGCTGTGGGGGTCCAAGATGGACAGAATTCCTGCCCTCCAAGAGGTGAACTTCAAGAGCAGGAGACACACCAAAGTCAAACAGTCCCCCGCACCCCACCCCCGCTGCCCCCAAACAAATTCATGCCCACCTGGAACCTTGGAATGGGACCTTACCAGCAACTGGGGTCTTTGCAGATGTAATTAAGGATCTTGAGATGAAATCATCCTGGATTTAGGGTGGGCCCTAAATCCAGTGACCAGTGTGTTTATGAGAAAGGACAGGCTGATTAGGACACACAGGGAAGACAGCCATGTGATCATGGACGCAGAGGTTGGGGTGACGCGGCTACCAGTCAAGGAACACCAAGGTTGCCTCAAACTTACTGGCTTGAAACAACACACATTTATTATTTGAAAGTTCTGTAGCTAAAATCCTGGTGTGGGCAGGGCTGATCCTTCTGGAGGCTCCAGGGGAGAATTGTTTCCTTGTCTTTTCCAGCTTCTCAAGGCCTCCCACATTCCTCAACTGAAGGAACAGGGGCATCGGGGGTGGGGGGGAACCCTTCCTCCACCTTCACAGCCGGCAATGGCTGGTGGAGTCTTTCTGCCTTTACATCACTCTCATTCTTTGGCTTCCCTTTTATAAGGTTCCCTGTGATTACACTGAGCTCACTCGGATAATCTAAAATAATCTCTTTAACTCAGCTGCCCACTGATTAGCAACCTTAATTCCATCTGCAGCCTTAGTTCCGCTTTGCCCTGTCAGGTTAAGTATTCACAGATTCTAGGAATTTAGACGGGGACACCTTTGGAGAGCACTATTTTGCCTACCACAGTTGGTTACACAGCTTTAGACACCCAGAACATGTGGAATCATTCCTAACCATGCCACGATATTCCTCCTCCCTGCCCTCCTTTGGGACTTGCTTCTATTCACCCTTCAGAGCTCAGCTTATGGATCACCTCCTCCAGGAAGCCCTCCCTGATGCCTCCTTTGGTCCCCACTGCCACCTGTGTGTCATCATCACAGCCCTTACCACACTATGTGGGTTACCTGGTGATGTCTGTCACTCCCACTAGATCCACTAGGAGGTGTGTCTTGCCCCTTCTGGGTCCTCGCACCTAGCACAGAGCCTAACACACAGTCGGCGCCCAATAAATGTTAGCAGCTTGCATGAGTTGGATGCTGCTCCACTCAGGTCTATAAATAGCTCCGGCCTGGTGATGATAAACATAATAAGAGCATACACAGGGACTCACAGACTTGGCAGGCAGGTGGGCGCTGGTGGCCACGGGACCCCGTAGCCCTGGCTAGGCCTGGCCCAGCCCAGTGCCTGCTGCTCCAAGCAGCCCTTCTGGCCTCCTCATTAAAGCAGGCCTTTTACTTAGGCCGACGCTGCCAGTTCTAATTGATTGCCTACCTCCCCGGGGAAACTCGAGTTCCTGAGGTCGGCAGCTGGGCCAGGGCCAGGCCACGGCAGGTGGGAGGGAGCCCCGCTCCAGGATTGGGAACAAGGCCTGAAGGCTGGACCTTCTGCCTCACCAGAGAGGGCCTGCCCTCCCTCCAGGACTAGGGCACCCACTGACCTGCAGGCTCAGAGTCCCTTCCCAGGCTCATGCAAGCCTCTGGTATGTTTGATCTTCATATACTTGGTGACACCAAGAACAAAGAACACACCAAGAAGATGCACACAGACACTCAAACACACACAAGCCCACAACCCACAGATCCAGACAGAGGCGGTGCAGCATGGTGGTGAGAAACGTGGGCCCATAACCCCTCTGTGCCTCAATCTTCCCATCTGCAAATGGGATTATAATAGTCTCTTCCCCACACACATCCATGGGGCCTCCAGGAGAATTAAATAAATTAATAGTTAGAAAATACTTAACACAGGGCCTGGTGCATACTCAGTGTTCTATAATGCTTATTATGTATGCATTTGACAGGTATTCATTGAGTACTTAAGGCATGGCAGGCCTAGCAGTTATGGCAGTGGGCAAGATATGCACAAATTCCTGTTCTGGGGACCTGACATCTGAAAGGGGAGGGGGAGAGTAAGCCTAGTACAAGAGTAAATGTTGGGGTGAGCTGGGAGGACACAGGTGGACACACACACTCAAGACACCCCTGGAGAGGTATATTCTCTGAGTTTCTGTGATTATTCCCATTTCACAAATGGAGTAAATGAGGCTCTGAAACGAAAGGAAAATGGGTTTGTTTGGGGCCGCCCAGTTTCTGAAATAGTCAATGCTTCATGTGGCCCCAGGGCCTTTGTCCCTGCTGTTCCATTGCCAGGCACCCCCCTCCCCCCATCCTTCTGTTCTCAGCTCAAGTGTCACTTCCTCAGGCTAGCCCTTCCATCCCCTCACTCCCCTGCAATTCCCTGCCTCCTTCAAACTCTCTTGGCTATAGCTGCATCTGTACTGGGGAACTTCTTTCATTAATATCTGTCACAGATGCCTCTGAGTTCCCAGAGCCTGGCACACAGTGGGTGCTCAATAAATGCACACTGGCCCTGGGACACAGCCCCTCCCAGACAGAACTTGCAAACTGGCAGCTGGGGTAGGCCAGGTTGGGGGCCTCCCACCTCCCAGCCTTGATCCCGGCTGTCCCTGCCTCGGCCACCACCAGCTTCTAGAACCTGTTTCTAGCTTTTCATCCTCCCTAGAGAGGCCTCATTACAGCTCCCAGCCCGAGAGACAGGAACCTGCAGCCTCCTGGGCTTTGAAAACAACATAGTAAAATAGAAATTGATGCCGCCACTTGGGCACCCTGGGGCCTAGACTTTGGGCTGTGAGCCCCTGGCCGCGTGCTGTCTCTTTTAGCCCTTCCTTTGTGAGCTGAAGGAGATGACAGACTTTGGAGCCCAGAGCATCGGGAACTGGTAATAACAGTCATTAGGATAATGATTTTAATTATTATCTAATAAAAGTATATTTAGCAGGGCTTCCCCGGTGGCGCAGTGGTTGAGAATCTGCCTGCTGATGCAGGGGACGCGGGTTCGTGCCCCGGTCCGGGAAGATCTCACATGCCGCGGAGCGGCTGGGCCCGTGAGCCATGGCCGCTGAGCCTGCGCGTCCGGAGCCTGTGCTCCGCAACGGGAGAGGCCACGACAGTGAGAGGCCCGCGTACCGCAAAGAAAAAACAACAACAACAAAAAGTATATTTAGCAGCATCCATTTTGTGAGCCTTTACACTGTTCAAGGCACTTTTCTTTCGACCACGCTCGCGGGATCTTAGTTCCCCCACCAGGGATTGAACCTGCACCCTGGGCAGTGAAAGCGTGGAGTCCTAACCACTGGGCCACTAGGGAATCCCCTCCAGGCACGTTTTAAAACCCTTTTCTTGATCCCACATTCCTCTCTGTTGACCACCCGGTTTCCCGAGAGTTGGCTGTTTACACTCACCCTTTCTCCTGTTGCCTCCAGAATCTGCTCCAGTGGGTCTCTCACGATCCCCACACCAGGAAATTGTACTCTGGGCAAGTTGCCCCTGGCAGGGGCGCCCACCTTGGTGACTGCCAGGCAGGTGGAGGGGGAAGCTGCCACCTCTACTGCTTGGAAGGAGAGGGCTGGGGGCTGCTGGCCTGGAGGGACTCTGGGATGGGGAAATCACTCACCAGGCAGGGGGACCAGTCCCAGACACACCCACCTCAATCCCTGACTCTAAGCCTGGGGTCCTGAGAGGCCCTGGGAATACCACCCCTTCACAGTCACACACCCAGCCTCTCTCATGAAGAATACAGACTCAGAGGGAAAACAGGAGAGAAAGCTAACGTTTATGAAGGGTGTGTTCCATGCTAGGGGGTATGTGTAGTAACTCCTTTAATTGTAAGAGCAACCTTATGAATTAGATACTATTATAGTGCCCCCCACCACGTTTTTTTTTTTTTTTTTTTTTTGCCGCACCTCACGGCATGCAGGATCTTAGTTACCAGACCAGGGATGGAACCCGTGCCCGCTGCCGGAGTCTTAACCACTGGACCACCAGGGAAGTCCCTATAGTACCCATTTTATTGTTGGGGAAACTGAGGTACAGAGAGGTGCTGTGGCCTGGCCAGTCACACAGCCAGTAAGTGGCACCCCGAGTCTGAACCCTTGTCTCTCTGAGTTGAGAGGCGCAGCCTGTGCTAAGTATCATTTCCCACCCAGGAGCAGTGGCATCCACAGAGCCATGCGCCAGGTGGGTTCTGTTATCTGCCCATTGTACAGATGAGGAAACTGAGGCTCAGAGGAGCTGCTGGGCTCTGCTGGGAGGACATAGCAGAGCTGGGGCTCCAGCCTGAGGCCATGCGCCCAGAACCGGGTCTCTTAACCACTCCAGTCACCAAAGGCTCTCCCGGCCTCTGTTTCAGCATCCATAAGGTGGGTTTAATTGCAGAATCCAGGTTTTGAGGACCACGTGCAAGCAGGCTTATAAAGCACCTCTTGTGGGGTCTGGCCAAACAGTAGGGTCTGATTTGCATGAGTTGGGGACACAATGAGGACGGCGCAAGGAAAAGTTTTCCCATGGCCCCCGTCCATCAACCTCTCTGCAACCTGGGGCAGTTAGATCTGCCACACACACACACACACACACACACACACACACACACACACACACACACGGCCTGGGGCAGTTAGATCTGACACACACACACACACACGCACGCACACGCGCGCGCGCACACACACACACACACACACACACCGCCTGAGATCCCCTTCCCTGGCGGTCACCTAAGTGCCCTCCGGCCCCTAGCAGGGAACAGCGCCGCCTCGGTGTCAGGCGCGGGGCCAGCATCCCTCCAGGTTTGTCAGCGTTGCCCAGAGACGGGAAGGGAGTCGGCGGGCCCCCGCCCCCTGCACGCAGACCCCTGCCCGCCCAGCCCCCAGGACCCCGGATCCAGAACAATGGGCAGGCCGGAGGAGGAGGCGGGCAGGCGGGGCTGGGGCCTCGGGGAGCCTGGGAACAGAGCGGCTCGGGGTTGGTGTGCAGGGAGGGGGGTCCTGAGATCAGACAGAGCCTCCAAGAGGGGCGGGGGCTCCGAGAGGGGCGGGAGGCGCACCCAGCCAGGAGGGATCTCGCGGAGGCGAGGGAGCTTAGCCCCCTCTCCCACGGCGGCTCCAGAAGGAGAGGCCGCCCCCTCCCCCCGGCCCCGGGGCTCGTGCCGGGAACAGGTGTGGGGGGCTCTGAAGGCAAGACTAAGGGACACAATCCCTTTCGGAAGTGAAGTGACATCGGGGCCCCGCACTGCTATAAATACGGACACAGCTGACTTGGGGGAGGGGGGATCGGAGGGAACCTGAAGGACCCGAGAAGAGGGCGGGTAGGGTAGCGGGATGGGAGGCGACCCTGAGCCCTTGGGACGCGGCCAATTTCTGGGTGGATGCGAAACCCGGTGACGTGATACACTCCGGACCCTGGCGTCCCGGGGCCGCAGCGGAGGACAGAACCGGGCGGGTCCACAACCTTTCTGAGTCCCGCCCCTCGCCGAGCCCCACCCCTCCCTGAAGCCCCTCCCGGTTCTGAGCCGGCTCCGCTCTCTCGGCTCCTCCCCTTTCAGCGCCCTCTCCTCTCCCTTAACCCTCTCCCCTGGCTGAGCCTCCTCTTCTATCTCAGCCCCCTCCTCTCAGCCCCCCTCTTTCTAAGCACCACCTCCCATCTTTCAGCTCTTCGGGGTGGGGAGTGTCCTGGGACAGCCCCTTCTGGCTGTCCAGATCGAAACTTGACTCCTTGGCTGGTGGGGGCTTCCCTGGCTCTTCCTCAACTGCAGCATCACCCTCATATTCTGTGACTGGAACAACCAGAGCTTTTGAGGTTCCGCCCTCCCCGGGCGCCCCGCGGGCCCGGTTATACAGCAAATACCTGCAGAGATCCGCTACCTCCAACACCCAGTCCCGGGCTAGGTTCCTCATCAGAAACTGCGAGAAAGACCTACAGGCATGCATACCCCCTTCAAATTCCCGTTTAGATCTCTCATTCTTCCCAGATCTAGGAGCCAATTTTGAAATGGGGGATGGGTAGAAATTCTGACTTCATTCATTCATCTTTTCACTCATATTCTTCAACAAACATTTAATGAGCACCTACCGTCTGCAAGCCTGTGCCGGAGGCTGCGGATACAGCTCACGGTCCAGTGGGGGAGATAGTCCGTGGAGTGATGTGGGTCAGAGGGCTGTGATGGGGGCACACAGGCAGCTATAGGGGTCAGGGAGCTGGTGGGTCAGGGAAGGAAGGCTTCCCACAGGAGGTGTCATCTAAACTGAAGGCTAAAGATATTAGGGGCCAAGAGAGGGTGTTCCTGGCAGAAAGAACAGCAAGTACAAAGGTCCTGAGGCAGGAGCCCCTAGCTTGCAGTCCCAGCTTTGCTGTTTATTTGCTGTGTGACCCAGACAAGTGACTGTTTCTTTCTGAACCTTAGTTACCAATGCTCGACGGAACGGCTTAGCAGGGCACCTGGTATACAAGAGGTACTCCATAAATATTTGCCAAATGTTGATGAGGGAATTGAGGTTTCGAGGGTTGTCATGAAAGAGAAAGCTTTGTGGCCACTGCCTGGGGATGAGTGGGTTGGGGCAGCTCGTGACCTCTTTTTCTGGCCAAGGTGCCCCTGTCCCCTGGGCCCCTCCCCCCGGGCCCACCCGTCCTCCACCAGCTGTCCCTCCATGTGTGCGGCCGCCTGTCAAGAGCAGGCGCCTGTTCCGGGACACCTGATGCCTTGCTTCCCAGGGATTTCAGAGGGGTAGATGCACGGAAGTTCAGCTGCCACGGGGGCTTAACCCTGGAGCCTGGGCGCCGGGTCTTCAGAGGCCCAACAGTATCCCTCTTGACCCTGTGAAGAGCCCTGGCACCGCTACCAACCTTAGCTGGAAAGACCCCACTTCAACTCCTAGCCCTGGCATTGCTTGGCTGTGTGGCCTTGGGAAAGTTAGTCAACCTCTCTGGTCACCGCCACCACCAATAATGATAACAGCTGACACATCCTCAGTGCATATTATGTGCCCGGGGCCATGTTTAGAGCCTTTCTATGAATGAACTCTATCTTCTAGCAGGATTCTGAGTTCCCAAGTATTGTTGACCCCATTTTATAGATGTGAAAACTGAGGCACAGAGCAAGGTTATATGACTCAGGTTGAAATAACCCAATCAGTAATAACTACAGTAACACCTATTGCGTGCTCACTGGGTGCCCACTTTACGTGGATTAGCTCATTTAATTCTCCCCCAAACCAAATGAGGTGGTGGAGACTGCTAATAGAAGTCCCTTTTTACAGATGTGGAAACGAGGCCCAGAGAGAATAAGCAATTTGCTCAAACCTACAAAGCTGTATAACTTTGAAAACACATCATCATAGAAAGTTCTACTGATGAACATTGCTCTATGAGAAAGTGCTTGCTGTCATCTGGTAGGAGCCCAGGCCCTGGTAAGTTACAGTTAACTTGTAGGTTTCTGTCTGGTAGAAAAAAAACTCCAATTATGGTTTTGCTGCATGTAGGACATTCACTAGTTTGTACCCAGCCTAATCTTATTCTAACATTCTTAAGAAAAAAAATCCTGATAAATACCCAGTCCCTTAAATGCTCTCAGAATCAGCTTGGGGACTTCCCCGGTGGCGCAGTGGTTAAGAATCCACCTGCCAATCCAGGGGACACAGCTTCAATCCCTGGTCCTGGAAGATCCCACATGCCACGGAGCAACTAAGCCCGTGAGCCACAACTACTGAAGCCCGCGCTCCTAGAGCCTGTGCTCCGCAACAAGAGAAACCGCCGCAATAAGAAGCCCATGCACCGCAATGAAGAGTAGCCCCCGCTCACGGAGAATGACCATTTAACTGGTTCCCTGAATAATGAGTTAATTAATCACTGACCAGAGTTTATGTTTTCAACTTTCTGAGAACTGTACCTTGACAGCCCCATTTTGCAAATGGGGAAACTGAGGCAAGTTCCCTGCCTCCCCCACCCCAAGCCTGGGGGCCCAGTCATTGCACACCTGGCTCTCCACATCCAGGCATCCCCCGCCCAGCTCCCAGAAGCAGCACCGAAAACCTGTCTTCCCTAAGCAGCAGAGAACCAGGTCACCAACCGCTGGGACATCAAAGGGAATCTATAAATACAGCTGCAGGAGGAAAAATAGACACTTTTCTAGCCTCTCCCAGCCTTGCCTCTCTCCCTCTCCAGATCTTTCCTGGCTAGGCTCCCACTGTGGTAGCTGGGCCGAAGCCCCCAACCCCAAGGACCCCTGCTGGAAGACAGTGGGGAAAGCTGCTGGCAGTTCCTCGGTTTCCCCCAATGAGCTCAACATCTTCTGCCCTCCCCTTCCCCTGCCAGGGGACTGAGAAAAGAGGGGAATCACTGGGCCTGTCCCTGGGAGGTGCAGATGACGTTCTAAGCCCAAAGGTGAGGGTTACTGATTTGTAGAAATCTTCGAATTCCAGAACCCTGGAATCTTCCTTCTTTCTCATGGGACACATAGGGCTTCTGCACTGTGTTGGGTGCTGGGAAGCTGGCAGGACCAAGGCAGACAGTTTAGACTTGGCCAGGGCAGTCAGGAAGGCTTCCTGGAGGAAGTGACATGAGCTGAACCCAATGTAAGATGGGACAGATGGGGAGGGAAGAGCAAAACAGGGGAGGAGGTTGCAGGGGAAGGAATTCAGAGTCCTCCTGGATGATCCCATTTCCTCGCTCCCCAAGTCTTTGCATCCAAAATGACTCTCAAGGGACTTCCCTGGCAGCCCAGTGGTTCCAATTCAGGGGGCGTGGGTTCAGTCCCTGGTCAGGGAACTGAGATCCCACATGCCACCCAGGGAAGCCAAAAAAGAAGGCCTCTCAAATCTGCCTATTTCTCTCCACCTCCTCAGCCCCTGCCCCTGTCTAGGCCCCCATGTTGCTCCCCCAGACTAGTCCCTCCTCCCCTGGGGCCTATTCCTGCCCTGGGTGTATCAGTCTCTGCAAGGCAGCCAGAGGGACCTTTTTAAACCTTAAATCAGATCATGCCACTTGCTCACTATAAACTCTCCCATGGCTCCCTAGTGCCCTTGAAATAAAATCCAAACTTTTCCCCATGTCCCCAACACTTCTCTGCCCTCCCCTCCTTCCTCTCTCCCCCTCATTCTTTCTGCTTCAGCCACACGGGCCTCCTGGCTGTTTCTCCAACATGGTCCTTCCCCAGGGCCTTTGCACATGTTGTTCCTTCTGCCCTTCCCCTATTTCTTCTTCCCCAGACTGGTTCCTACTTCTCCTTTAGGTCTCAGCTCAAAAGTCACCTCATCTGAGAAACCCTCCCTGATGCCTCCAGACCACTGCTGCTCTTCATCGTCTTTTCTCCCTGGACTTTATGATGATCTGAAATTATTTTAGTCATTCACACGGTTCTTCATTGTTTGTCCATGAATGCCCCGAGAGGGCAGAGACCATGCCAGAGACCTCACCCGCCATGGGCTTCAGTTTCCTTGTCTATAAAATAGGCAGGCTTGTGACAAGCTGCTCCCTTGGGGAGGCTGCCTACCTCATTTGTTGTTCAAGTTACTATTGATATTTCCCTTACAAACTGTTTGTAATCGATATGCTAATTGATGCATATTTTATGTAAATGACACAAGTATTTATTTATCCTCCCCCTTCCCCCCAACAAATTCCCCAATGGCCTAAGGGACCCTGGAAGCTGGAGGGTGGGTGGGTAGCTTTCTCAGCCCACATCTCTTAGGGATCTTTGGGGGTAGAGGGACAGTCTTGGGGGCAAGCAGGGAAAGGGGCAGGAGGTGGGTGTGGGGGATAGAAATCTGGAGACCTGGGAGAAGATTGAGTCCAAGACAGTAAACGAGCAAGATGGAGAGATGAAGAAGAGGGTGGGGAGATGGAGAAACACAGAGAGGATAGGAGAGAAGGAGAGAGGGAGACTGGAAGGAATGAGGGAGGAGGGCCAGGCAGGGGTCCCTTGCCCACCTCAGGGCGTGCTGGGGGCAGACCTGCTCCCCACCACACACTTGGATCAGTGGAGTGACCTTCCCACCTTCACTCTGATCCTAACCTATTGGAATCTTCTTGCAGGGGAAACTGAGGCAGGACAAGAGGAACCGCTGGCCTCACTGGCCATTCCAGGACAGGTCTGGGATGAGAACTGGCCCACCGCTCCACGGGATCCTGGAGGTAAGAAGGCTTCCTTGACACTTGCCTGGACCTTAGCCAGTACTCCATTGTCTTTACTGAGTGCCTACTGTGTGCCAGGTCTGTGTTGGGCAGTGCTGGGATCAAGACCAAGTGCCTTGACCAAGACAACTTGCGGTCTTTGAGGAACCAAGTGAATTCCGAAGTGGTCCCCACGGCCCACGAGGCCCTGCATGACCTGTCCCCCACACACACACCCTATCACCTCTTCCATCTCTCCCCCTGAATCAGGCTGCCCCTGTTCCTTCTCTAGCAGGTCAGGAATGGTCCTTTCCCAGGGCCTTGGCACTGGCCGTTCCCGCCATCTGGAGCTCCCTTCCCCCACATACCTGCATGCTTTTCTCCCTTACCTCCTTCAGGTCTCTGCTCAGATGTCACCTCCTCCATGAGGCCTCCCCTGACTACCTGCCTAATATCTCCCCCAACTAGGGCACTTCCCATTTTCTTTCCTTGCTTAATTTTTCTCCTTAGCACCATGTTGCTTCTTGTCTGTCAACCCCATTGGGACGTCAGCTCCAGGAGGCCAGGACTTCTATCTATTCTGTTTGCTGCTGTGTCCCCAGTGACTAAAATAAGCGGGGCATCTGGTAGGTACTCAATCCATACTCGTTAAATAAGTTCATCTTCTCCTGACCTGAGCTGTGAGCATTGCCAGGACAGAACCTGGCTCTGTCTTGGTCACCACTGTGTCACCAGCACTACCCAGCAGAGCCTGGTACACAGTAGGTGCTCAGTAAAGTTAGCTGAATAAATAGGCCAATGAGGGTCAAGACCTACGGACTCGGCTCTGCTTCCTGAACGCATCAGAGGGTTTGTAGCCAGAGCTGAGTTTGTCCCAGGCAGGTCCCGAAGGGCACAAGGAGCCTGGGCGTGGAGGGTGAGCTCAGGGCCTGCCAACTGCACCTCCACACACTGACGTCAGCGTCACTTGAGTCGAGAGCCTTGGTGGCAATGATGGAATCGCCACCACATGAGGTCATTCACACACACCCTCTACTGTCACTGGCTGTTTTTTTTTTTTTTTTCCCCGTAACAGTTTTGATTTGATTTGATTTTTTTTGTGGGAAAATATACCTAATGTAATATTATTTTAACCATTTGGAAATGTTCAATTCAGTGGCACGAAAGACATTCCCATTGTTGTTCAGCCATCACCACTACCTAGACCCAAACTTTTCCACCTTCCCAAACTGAAACTCTGTCCCCATGAAACACTGACCCCCCATCCCCTCCTCCAGCCCCTGGCCCCCACCATCTACTTCCTGTCTCTATGGATATGACGCCTCTAGGGACCTCCTATGAGTGGAATCAGACAGTATTTATCCTTTCGTGTCTGGCTTCTTTCACTGAGCCGCACGTCCTCAAGGTTCGTCCATGTGGTAGCAGGTGTCAAATTAACTGCAGTGGCCACACCCATTCTACCACTCCATCACTGATTAAAAAATGAATTAACAAAAGGTCTCTTGGAGAAAAGGATATTGGCCAAACACATGAGGATCTTCCCAAGGAGAGGGAACAGCAAGTGCAAAGGTCCTGGGGTGGGGCTGAGCTCCATATGTTTGCTAGGCTGGAACAGGAAGCTCAGGGGAGGGTGGATTTTGAATAGGGAGAATGTGACACTTTTTCACCTCCCTCCAAGTGATGCTGGCTTCCTGCCCTTTCTGTGCCTCAGTTTCCTATCCACACCCAGGACAGACCCCAGGGAGCTCAAAGGTCCCTGGGTCCCTCACCACTTCTCCCTTCTGAGTACCAGGGTGCCCCTTGCCTCATTTGCATATTCAGATGAGGCCTTGGGACTGGGGGTTCTGGGAGGACCCTGGCCACACCCATGCCTTTCTGGGGATGTCACTGGTTCTGACCGGGAGGAAGCACTGTAATTGCTCTAATTTCCACTCACAAATCAGGCAGGGAATGCTACTGCTTCTCTCTCTACTGTTTCCCAGGGGTATGTCTGGCGCTTGGAGCTCCAGCCAGACACACAGTCAGCTCAAGCCACAGCCCTGGGTCCAAGGGGCTGCAGAGAGGGTCTCAGGCTGGACAGCCCCCAGCCACCCCCGCTGGCTGCCTGGCTGAATGCCTACTGTGTGCCAGGCCTGGCACTCACCCTCTCCACTGCAGTGGAGGGGGACTCGGGCAAACTCCAGGGCCAAGCATCCTGGGTTTAAATCCTTGCTCTGGCTCAAAATGTGTACAGTACCTGGAGCTATGCAGTGCACACAACAGGCACTTAATAAGTGCTCCTGAAGTTATTACTTCACTGGATACCTCTCCCCCAGCCTGAAGAGGTGGCCTCATGTTGCCCCATTTTGCTGCTGAGGGGACTGAGCGACCCTGGGCTCCTGCCCAGCTGGGCCTCAGTTTCCCCATCTGTACAATGAAGGCAGAGCTCTCAGGCCCCCACTCATTCATTCATTTGTTCAACACATTTGTTGAATGCTTACTGTGTGCCAGGCCCTGTTCTAATCGCTGGGGACACAGCCATGACCAAGGCAGACTCTGGCCCTGCCCTGGCAGAGCTGATTGCAGGAGTGGGGCAGAAGAGAACCAAATGGATAAAAGAAATACTGTTGGTGGGTTTCCCTGGTGATGCAGTGGTTAAGAATCCGCCTGCCAATGCAGGCGACACAGGTTCGAGCCCTGGTCTGGGAAGATCCCACATGCCATGGAGCAACTAAGCCCATGCACCATAACCACTGAGCCCGTGCTACACAACTACTGAAGCCTGCGCGCCTAGAGCCTGAGCTCCGCAACAAGAGAAAGGCCAGGGGCAGCAAGGAAGACCCAATGCAGCTAAAAATAAACAAATAATAAGAATACATTACTTATAAAAATTTAAAAAAGAACCTTCCAAGCTAGGAGGTCCCTTGGAAACAATTAAAAGCATGGGGTTCAAATTCCAGTTTTATCTCCTGGCTATGTGAGTGGCCAAGCCATTTCTCTCTGGGCCTCAGTTACCACACCTGAAAAATGGGACAATAACAGTAGTCATGCTCTAGAATCATGGGGCTACATACAGTAGGTGCTCCATAAATGTTAGCTCATCGTTATCATTATTCCTATATGCACAGAATGGGTCATTCTCCCAGCCCAGGGGTGCTGTGTCGTCTCTGGAAAGGGCTACACCCTCTCTGGGCACCAGGTCCCCCACATGCTCCAAAGGCCCCAGGACTATTTTTGAATCTGGAGAAGAGTCCCAGAGAGGAGCCCCTCAGCCTGCCCTGCGAGCAGGCAGGGGTCAAAGGGCAAGAGGCAGGGATGGGTCAAGGCCATGCCCCCCCCCCCCACGCACATGCACACACACCGCACCATGGGCTCTAGGCGGTTAGCTCTGCGGAGGGACCAGCTGGGCGGATTTAGCCAGCGCATCTGCCGCCGGAACAGCTGCCGTTGGGGGGGGGCGGGACTGGAGGGGGATATGGGACGAGGGAAAAATCTGTCCGAGGAGAATCGCGTCTGCGCTAACCAGCTGCAGGCTCAGACTGGGGGGACACCCCAAATCCGCCCGGACCCCGGGCCCCTCCCCTGCTGCGGTCGCCCCCACGTGCCTCTGGGGGGAGGGGGCTCGGGGAGGCCCTGACGTCACAGGCGGCTTCAGCCAATCGGAGCTGCCCTTTCCGAGACCCCCCGGAGATTCCCAGGCCGGAGCCGGGACCAGGGGCGCAACCGAGCAGCTAAGACCCCCAGCCTGGGCTTAAAAGAGGCCCCGGACCTGACTGGGGAAACCAAGGCTGGTACCCTCCAGGAAGGGGGCGCGGGACCCAGCTGACCCCTCCAAGCCTCTGCCCATCCGCCTGGCTCCAGCGCAACCCAGAGAGGGGCATTGGCCGGCGGGAGTCACACAGCAGGGCGGCGAGGCGGGGAGCCC
This sequence comes from Pseudorca crassidens, assembly GCF_039906515.1. Lineage (NCBI taxonomy): Eukaryota > Metazoa > Chordata > Mammalia > Artiodactyla > Delphinidae > Pseudorca > Pseudorca crassidens. Next base: position 169,060,405 of record NC_090298.1, read on the forward strand.
TGATGGGGGGCGCGCAGGCAGCGGGGCGGGGTTTTCCTTCCCCGCAGGCGCCAGACACCAAGGCCGGGCTTAGCCTCAGCCCATCCCGGGGGACACAAAGGCCGCTTGACCCACTCCAGGTCTCCCCGGGACCCCTCGGACCCGGGGCCGCGGCCTGGACACGCAGGGAGGAAGGTGTTGGTGGCCGCGGGCACCCTCAAAACCCGCCCTGGATTCCTGCGGGTCGGAGCTGGACGGGAGCGCAGAGCTGCCCAACCTGAGCTGAGAAACTGAGGCCCAGAGGGGCGGGGCTTTGCTCAGAGTCACACAGCTTGGAGGGCTCTGCTGGCGCTGGTGACCTCGGGCAAGGCCCTGCCCCTCCCGGGGCCTCCTTGACTCACCCGGCGGGCAAGCTGTGAACTTCCTGCCACCCTCTTCCAGGTCAAGGCTCAGACAGTCAGGAGCCCAGGGCGGGGGAGGGAGCAGCCCGGTCTGACCTTGCCCTGGTCCGGGGCATGAAAGACCCATTCATGACTGCCGAAGCCTGGACGGCAGCTGAGCCGGCCCGCGGGGGTGGAGCCTCCCTCAGGGCCTTTGTCCCGGCGGGTCCCTCTGCTTAGTATACCCTTCCCACCACCCCCTGCACCCCATGTACTCCGCCAGATCTGTCTGTCGTCCTTCTATGGCCCCCACATCACCTCGTGGATCTCCTGGGCCGCACAATGTCCCCCATCTATCTCAGCAGGTATCTGTACCTTTGAGTTCGGCAGCCACTGATGCTTCTGTCTCCCCTGCTAGACTGTAGGCAGGAAGCCAGTTTGCCTTGCTGACTGCTCAGTCCAGGACCTGGCACACAGTAGGTGCTCAATAAATGTTTGTTGATGGAATAGGTGGCTGAGGAGCCCAGTCGGGCCAAGGCTGCAAGTGGGAGGGCACAGCACGTGGAAAGGTATAGAGGTGGGAGGGGAATGCAGAGCCTGGACACCAAGCTGAAGTGCTGGGACTTAACAAGCCCCCCATTGCCGGGCTGGCCTCAGTCTCCCCAGGGGGCAGGAGGCAAGGGGGTAGAGTCCAGACAGACACAGGCAGGTGCTTGGCTGATTTGCCTGGGACTCTGGCTCAGCCGGAAAGCTTGTCAGAGCAAAACCACGGGCAGGAAGGCCTGGCTGCTGGCGGAGGTTTGCGGTCGCCAGGACGGCCCCTGGGCAGCTGCCGGGGGCCTGGAAGAACCGGGTTGTCTCCACGGATGCCAGGGAGGCTGCAGGTGGCCCAGGATCCAATGTCCCACTGCGTGTGTGAGCCACTGGGAAGCCACACAGCCTGCCTGAGCACCCAGACTGCTGGGAGCCCTGGGTGGGACTCAGCGGGCAAGGCACGCCCCAAAGGTGCTTAATAACCAAAGGCAAGAGGATTTATGCAAGCTGGTGGACCTCTCTGTGCCTCGGTTTCCCATCTGTGGGAGCCTTGTGCGGCTGCCCTGAGGACTGAACAATGCGATTTATGCATCAAACATAAGCACACAGCAGGTGTGCAAGAATTGTCACTTAGATAAATACACAATAGTAAAACTTTTATGGAGCACCTCCTGTATACTGGAGATGCCAGAGGGACCGGGACAGCGTGCAGCGCAGTGGGGGAGACATACACAGTCACACCCATATGGAGAGGTGCTTTGGACAGAGAGGGACATTGAGGTCCTGAGAGGAGCTCTCTTTCTAAGGTCACAAAGGGGCAGGGAGGTTACAGGGAGGTCTCGGAAACAGGAAGACCAGTTTGTCTTGGAGTCCCAAAGGCAGGGGGCCAGAGTGCTCCCCACCGGCTGAGGGTATGCTGCAGCCCCCTGGGAACCTCTTTTCCCGTCAGGCCCCATGGGCGCTGGGACAGAAAATAGCCATGGTCTCTGCAGCCAGCTTGCTCTGTTCAAATCCCAGTTCTGCCACTTTCCAACTGGGTGACCTTGGACAAGACGCCCCCCATGCCTCAGTTTCCTTACATGTCTACTGAGTCTTGTTTAATATAATGCTTGTGGTTTGAATAAATGTCCTCATATATGAAGAGGGCCATGTAGACCCCCGGAGTTCCTGACGCCGCAGCATCCCCACGATCCCCGCGGATCCGATAGAGGATGGATTCTGGGTATGCGGGACTGGCCAGAATGGACCGGGGCAGTAATTTGGGGAGGGGAGCGGCGATCAGGCCCTCCACCGGGACAAAAGCAGGGTACCTTCTCTTAGGTCACTCCTCCACCCTCCACCCCCGCCCCCGCCCCCAGTGCCGCCGGCCGCCCACCTGGCTCCGCCCTCCGTTCCGCGCCGCCTTTGCTCCGGGCCGGGTTTTGCGCGGCTCCGGCCCGGCTTGGTAAGGGGGGGTTGCCGGGTGAGGGGGGGGGCGGAGGTGGCAGAGTCGCGAGTCGCAGCGGCGGCCGCGGCGGGCAGAGGAGATGCGGCCGCGGCGCGCCCCCGGTCCGGCCGCCGCGCAGCGCCCCCCCCGGAGCCGACGCCAGCGCGCCGGGGGCCGGGGCTGAGCCCCCTCCCCCAGCGCAGCGCAGCGGGCCCGGGGGCGGGGAGAGCGCGCGCCCCCAGCCCCCCTCCCCACCCCGGGATGCCTGGCTGAGCCGGCCGGGCCGGGACAGGTGCGCGCACGAACCGCCCCCCCCCCACCCGCGCCCTCCCGCCCTCGAGCTCCCTCCCGCGCACTCGCGGCGGCCGCGGCTCCGAGGTAAGCGCCCCGGGGCGTCTGCAAGAGGGGGGGCTGGGGAGGCGCTATCCCGGGGGTGTCTGTCGGCACGCAGCTGGGGGCTGAATCGTTGGCTGGGGTGGCCGGGTCAGGCGCTATAATGGGGGGCCTGGGGGCCCCGCCACTGCGAGGGGAATGGATTAGGGCCGGAGAGGGGGTTTGTGGAGCTCTGTAACGGGAGGATCTGCCGGCAACGCAACTGGGGAGGGGGCTGGATTTTAGGGGGGTCGCAGTATGGAGCGATATAATGAGGGTCCAGTAACAACGCTTTCAAGGGTCTGGATTTGGGCCTGGGGCGCTGAATGAGACTCCATAATGGGGGTGTTTAATGGCACTGCAGCTGGGGGGGCCTGGATTGTTGACTGGGGGCCTGTATGTGGAGCTATAATGGGGGTTCTGTCGGCACCGCAACGGGTGGAGGTTTTGTCCGGGGGGCCGTAAGAGGCATAATAATGGGGGCTCGCGGCTGCGCCGCTGGGGAGCTGGATTTGGGCCCAGGTGGGGGTTTCAGGGCAGGCAGGGGGCCTGCTGGCCGAGGGTGGGAGGTGGTGCTGGGGGGCGGGGCCCTGGGCGCTAAGTCGAGGGCCCCCCGGGGCTGGTGCGGTGGTCCCGGCGAGGTGAGGCCCCTCCGCCCCACTCCTTGGTCCAGCCGCCGCACCTTGGGCGCCCCTGAACGAGTCCAGGGCCCGGGCCGCGGGGTAGGGGCCGCGGTGGGGGGGGAGAGTCAGCCGGTCCTGTTCCCCCCGCATGCAGTGGGAGCCCAAGGGTTCGGGGCCCCCCAAGAGCTGACAAAGGGACAAAGAAAGCGTCTCTCTCCGAGAGCGCTGGGAGGGGTGGGGGGCGCCGAGTGTGGCCCCCTCCCGTGGGCGCTGATTGGTCTCCAGGGTGGGGGTCACGTGCCCCCTGTCCCGCTCTCCCCCTCGGGGTGCCCTCCGAGTTTGGGGCACCTCCGCCCTGCTCTGCCCCTGCCCAGACGTGTAGACGCTGAAGCTGGGAGTTTTTGCAAGCGTCCTGGGGCTGGGGGCGATTCCCAGACCCTCAACCCCTGTTTGACCCTGTCTGGCTGAGGTCTTTGGCATCCTCCCCCTTGAGGCTGTCATCTTTGACTCCCAGACTGGAGGGGAACTGGGGCTTGGGGTTAGGGGATTGGGCCCTTAAGTTTTGGGGGTCTCTTTTGGGTTTAAGGAGGAAGGGGGGGACTAATGGCTGGAGCTTCAGAAAAGCCCCCCCCCCAGTTTGCAAAATTGCATTGCTTCATATTTTTCTGGGTTCCCTCAGCTTCTCAAGGGTACAGCGCACTCTCCAAAATCAAAGTTCAGTACCCCCGGGGCATCCCTCCCCTACAGACGCTGGCCAGTCCCTTTCCCATATCCTAGTAGATATGTTTTCTCTCAAGGATGAAATTTTGAAATTTTTGAATGTATCTGAGCAATTGCTGAAACTCTATTTAGACAGAGTACAGAGTGTGGGGAGAGGCTGGGAGTCATAGGTGGGGTCAGTATTCTCCTGGGAGGGGGTCCTGAGCTCTTTGGGAAGGTAGCTGTCCCTGTGGCACAGAGGACCTTGGATATTGGGTAGGTGGCAGACTGGCAGGAGACTCGTTAAACTGTAGCGTGTCCACCCTGAACTGGCCCATTCCCAAGAACAAACAGGGAGACTGAGGCCCAGAATGGGTGGAGAGGGAAGCCAGGCCTCTCCACTGCTGGGGCTGTTAGACGGGGTCAAGGGGGAAAGGAGCCTCCACACCTGCTGAAACCCAAAATGCCAGCCCAAAGGTTTCCTTGGAAACCCTGGCTCCCCACCCAGCCAACCTGGGCAGGGCAGAAATTAGACCTGGAGCTTCCAACGCCCCACCCCTCTCTAAAAAAAAAAAAAGCATCATAGAGAAGGCTGGGGCCTGAGAGGAGGGGTGCTGCTGTGTGGCCTCAGACAGGTCTCTAGCCCTCTCTGGGCTGCGATCTCCCCAGAAGGTTTTAGGACCTGAGTGGAGGGAGACAAGGCAGAGAGAGGTCCCAAGGAATACCCTGGATTTGTAACCTCTCCCTCCAGTCCCCACCTGCCTTCTGCCAGGGCTGAGCACCCATGGGGCCTAAGGGTCCTGTCGCCTCCTCTGCTTTGAGGTGAGAGCACGACTCCCAGCGGAGGTATTGAGTCACCAGGGAGGGGCCATTCACTTCTGTCCTCTGGTCAAAGAAGGTGCTGGAGATGTGAGCTGCAGGAGGGTTTGTCATCTGCAGTGGCTGCCCAGGGCTTGAGCCGAGAGTTGCTGGGGTTACCGGGGGCTGGACCAGGAAGATAGAAATCAAACTGTCCTTGCAAAGGTGACCCTGACGTCAGCTGGCGGGACAGGTAAGCTGGGTCCCCCGGGGCTGAAGGATGTGCCAGTTGCTGCCCATCTCCCGGGAAGGAGGGTGTCCCTAACTGACCCTGTGGTGTGGCCCTGTCCTGTGTGCACAGCCCTTTGCCAGGTGATGATGGGGAACCCAGAGAGGACTCAGCCAGGGTCAGGACAGGTGGAAGCAGGGATGCCAGTGCCAGCATCCCCTGCCTGGAGGAGGAGATGCTGGCACTGGCCTTGAGGGGTGAGAAGGCGGTTTTGCCAGGAGGCGGGGGGGACAGGGATCCCAGGTGGAGGGAGCAGTGGGGAAAACCACGGAGGGGTGTGTTGGGGGACTCCTGAGTGACTGGGCTATTTTAAGGGTGGGAGACAATAAGCAATGAGGCCTGAGAGGTGACAGGGGCCGCGGATGTCAAGCTGGGGAGCAGGCTTTATCCCGAGGGCAATAGGGAGCCATCGAAGATCTTAGAGCAGGGGAGGGAATGGGCCACGTTTCGGACCTTGAGCAGCCATGGGGAAGGATAGCTACCAGGAGACAGGTTTTCCAGAATGCTGGAAAAATGTTTAGGATACAGTGATTCCAAAATTCTAAGCCATTTAAGGGGCTGCAGATTCTCAGACTGATTCATCCAAGACCCAGTGGTGATTGGGGTTGACCGTGGGTGGGGCCTCATTTAGCAGAAACAGGGACACTGAGGCTCATGGCAGCCTGGGAGGGGGCCCCGGCCGCCTGCCCCACATCCCGTGGTCCAATTATCTAGGAGGCGGCTTCAGGGGACAGACCCACACGCCAGATACCCCCACCATTGTGATCGGTGTAGGTTTGGCTTGCCAGAGCCAGGGTTTGATGTGTGGCCTGAGAGGTCTGGGCCTGAGCCACATAATTCTCTCTTATTATCACAGTCGTTCATCACCTGCCCTTGAGGGATGTCCAGATGAAGTGGCAGGCATTAGAATGTGCTAAGGAGGTGACTTGGGAGGCCAAGGACCCCCTCTTCCATCTCTTTGGGCAGGGATACAGGGGTGGCCCCCTACCAGCCACCCTTGAAGCTCCTTCGCTGGCCCCAGGGTCCAAAGGTGGTAGCCCCAGGGCCTGCTGGGAGGGAAGCCCAGTCTAGTGAGGACTACATTTCCCAGGGTGCATTTTGTCCCAGGCTGAGCCTGCCTTCCAAGGGCTGACCTAGGAGAGAACTTCCCAACTGCAGGATCCCAGAGAGGATTGTGGGTACATGGGTTTTCAGGAGGGCCCGGGGGAGACCTGGTCCAGAGTGGTAGGGAAGGTCAGTCACTAAACAGATGCTCCCAGTGGCCTCTGTGTGCCTGGCCCTGGGCTGGGTGATGCTGGGATCGCAGAGAGGGAGATTTAGCTCTAGTGCCTGGTTGGCCCTCAAGGGTCTTCCAGGCTCAGGGAGGGGAAACAGGCAGACCCTGGCCCTCTTGGCTACATGGGATCAGAGTTGGGGCAAAATGGGGCTGAGGAAATCTGGCTCTTCCCAGTGGATCAGAGAAGATGCATCGAGGATGGGCATTGCCTCTAGGACCATGATGGATGTGTAGGAGTTCACCAGGGGGAAGCGACATGTTTTCTGATAGTTTCAGAACCTTCTCCCTTTCCTGAAGGCCCAGTAAGAATCCCCTGGGGCAGTTGAGACAGCCCCTCTGAATTTTTGCCTTTAGAGATTGCCACAACAGTTGGGTCAGACTTACCTGGGTTGGAATTCATCTCTTCATTCACTCATTCCCTCATGCCGCCTCTCTAAGCCTCAGTTTCCCCATCTGTGAAACATGGATGCTATTCTCTCTCCTTTAGGGTTGAACATTTAAACAAGAGGATGCAGGGAAAGTGCCAGGTCTGGACTTGTTCTTTTCTTACTCCGGAAAAAGGAATAATTTTGAAAAGCAGAAGCTTGTGGCCTCTGGTCCTGATCTCATTGAGAGCTGTGGGGTCTTTGCTCTCATTTCATGAGTTGACAGATATTTAATGACTGCCTACTATGTGCCAGGTGCTGGGAACCCAGCAATGACCAAGGCAGAACAGGCCCTGTCCTTGCGAAGCTCACATTAGATGGGAACATGGACACTAACTCAGGAAAGAAAGTGAATCGAGTATAACAAGTGCCCCAAGGAATGACACTGAGAAGGGCGGGGCTGTTTTAGCTGATGATGTCAGGGAGGGTGTCTCTGAGGAGGTGGTGTTTGAGCTGAGACCTGGAAAATGAAAAGAAGCCAGTCATGCAGAGAACTGGAAGAGCCTTCCGGGCAGAGGGCACAGCCCATGCAAAGGCCCTGGGGCAGGACCATGCACGGTGTGTTGGAGGAACAGTGAGGAGGCCCCTGTGTCTGGAGCAGAGGGAGTGAGGGGGAGAGAGGGAGGAGGGGAGGGCAGGGAGTGGACGGCGCAGGTCATGCAGGTCCCTGTGGGCCACAGGGAGGACTTGGACTTTTATCCCAGTGAGGTGGGAGCCCTGGAGGACTCTGGGCAGAGGAGAGGCGGGGCCTGACTTAAGTGCTCACAGGCGCCTTTTGGCTGCTGCAGGGAGCAGACTGTGGGCAGCAAGGGCCAGAGCTGGGGGACCAGGGTGGAGGCGTCTGCGCTGGTCCAGATGAACCATGATGGGGGCCAGCCAGGGTGAGGCAGTAGAGAAGAAAAGAAGTGGGTGGATCAGGATAGATTTTGGACTTACTAGATGTGGGGGACTGACAGCCCCTTTCTCTGGGGGCACATAGTGCTAAGGTTAAGAGTGTGGTGTCTGGACCATATGGCCTGGGTTCAAAAACCAGTCTGGCCTTTTCCTAGCTGTGCAACCTTGGGCATATTACTTGCCTACTCTGGGCTGCCTGCAATTCCTCACCTTTAAAATGGGGAGGAAACCCCTCCTACCTACCCCACCAGTACTTTCTGCAAAGCCCTTTGCACAGGGCTTGGAACACAATAGGAGCTCTATAAATGTTTGCTGTTATTTCCCTTTGAATGCCTAAGTCCCAGGGTCTGGGAAGAAATGAGGCACAGATTGGGGTTGCAAATTCCCCGAGGTCACCCAGCAGAACGGGGGCCCCTGTCCCCTCGCCGTTTTGCTCCATTGATGCACAGTTCTCACGCCCCGGCCCCCAGAACCCACGTCACTCTGCCAGCATCTCCACCATTCCTGAGCCCTGACTCACCAGGACTTGTGGTCCTCTAGGACCCCAGGACCCATTTCCCGCCTTTGTCTTCTTCAAGTTCATCGCCAGGTCTTCCGTTCCCAGCAGCACTTGGCAGGGCCCCGCCTGCCTCCCGCCCAGCATCGCTCAGCGGTGTCCCCCTCCAGACCTGCCTTTCTGGTCTCATCCCACTTGGGGATCCCTGTGGCCTCCCAGACAGGGCCTCTAGAGAGGGACAGTGACTGGGGGACTTCTGGTTGGGAGGATCAGCCTCGGGGAGAGGAGGGCTCCCAGAATCCCAAGTGAGAGGGGCCGGGCTCACCATCTTCTGCTTCCTCCAGATTGAGGACCCCAAGGGCAGGGACCAGATCTGTTTGCCCTCCCTACAGTGGAGCCCCCTAGAGCCGAGCCTTACTCCCCTCTGTCTCCCAAAGCTGGGTCCCAAGAGCAGCACCCTGCTCTTCTGTGTTTCCTCCAAATTGTGGTTGAGACCAGGGTACGTTTGCCCCCAGGCCGGCTCAGGGCCCCCCACTTGGGAATCTGTGGGCTCCTGACCCCCAACTCCCAGCACCATCCCAGATTCCCTAGGAGCCCCCAGCCCCCTCGAGTGGCTCCCTCCCAGGCCCCCTAATTACCCGCTGGGTATAAATGACACTTCAATTTCCTCGGAATGGTCGCCGCATCACCAAGAAAGAAGCGCCCCCCTTCCCCATTCCTAATTACAAGTTGCTGCTTCCGATTTGCCTCCTGGCAGCCCAATTTCCAAACAGTGATTAAAATTAATTACCCAGGAGTGCCCCCTGTCTGTCTGGCTGGGAGCCCCGGGGACCTGTCCATGTCCCCCACTCAAGGTCCTGCTTCTGACACCTGGTCTCCCCACTGGCTCTCTGAGTGGCCTGGCACTGGGGCAGCCTCTCTCTGGGTCTCTGCTTGCGTATCTGCAAGATGTGCAATTAGGCTGTGCAGCCTCGTTGACAGATGGCACATTGTGGGCACTCGGTAAATGACAGTAAGAGGCAGTTTAGCCACGTGGCCTGGGTTCGAATCCCAACTACACCCTTCTGTGCTGTGAGACCTTGGCCAAGTGTCTTAACCTCTCTGAGCCTGAGTTTTTCCCTCTGTGAAATGGGGATAATGGTGCTGGTCACTGCCTCATAGGGTTGGCGTGGGCAGGAAACCAGTTCAAACATGTGAAAGTCTTGGTCGAGCAGCTGGCACACAGTAGGGGCTTCATCAAATTTTAGCTTAAATCCCTGCCCTGCTGGGCTGCTGTGGGGTGCACCGGGGAGTCGACTCGGGTACTCTGAGCACCATCCTCTTTAAACGAGATGCTCAGCATTAATTGGGTGCTTACTGCATGCCCGGCTCTGTGCATGGTCCCAGTCAGGGCTGAATCCCCGGCCATGTTGGCACACGGTAGGTGCTCAGGAAGTCTGGAATAAACAGATCTTTGTAGCTCTTTCATAAATTGGATCTTTTTGTGGGACATTCATTCAGCCGGTATTTGTTGAGTGCCTACTGTGCACCAGACCCCTTGCCCCCGTGGAGCCAATGTTCTCATCCCTGATTTACAGAGGCAGAAGCAAACCCAGAGAGGGGAAGGACGTAACCCTGGGCCGCACAGCAGTCAATAGTTTATTAAGCACCTACTATCTGGAGCTTATTTACCCATCATGATAACCCGTTGGGGATGGTTATCGTGCTCAAGTCACTGATGGGGAAGCTGAGGTTCCGGGAACCGAGAACACAGGGAGGAAGGCTGAGGACCAGGAGGATGTGCTGGCCGCCTCCCAGGCTGGGGAGGGATGAGTTAACCAGCGTGGTGCGAACGTTGCGGAGCGAGGGAGCCCCTCTCCTCAGCGCCCCCGTGGCCTGGGCCCCAAGGGACTCCCTCTGGCTACTCTGCCAAGTTCCTAGACAGCCCCAGAGCCCGGCTGGGCTGCGCTGGGGGCAACTGAGGCAGGTGGAGGAGGCAGCTGTAAGCAGAGCTGGTAACTAGACCTGGACGACGCAGGGGCCCGGCTGCCTCGCCAGGTTACTCGATCCCCTTGGGGACGCCGGGCCCCGGAGCTGGAATCCTGGGGCGGCTGGGCTGACAGGAGCTCCTTCCATGGAACTGGAGACGGGCATCCCGCCCCCATCCTTACCATGGCAGATGGAGAAACAGGGGCTCCGAGCCTGGCCTCGGGTCACTGAGTCACCTGCTGTGGTATGGAGAGGCCCAGAGAGGGCAAGCTGCTGGCCCAAGGTCACCCAGCAAGGTCATTTCACAGAGAGTAAACACGTGTGCCAGGCCCTGTTCTAGCGCCTTATTTTACAGATGAGAAAATTGAGGCTCTATGTCTTGTCTGGAAAAGGGGGAAAGTCCCAGGGCTCCTCTCTTATGATATGGCAGCCTCCCCGCCCATCGGCATCTTCTTGCTGTTCCTCTGATGGTTCCAGCCTCCAGGGCTTTGCCTTTTCAGTTCCCTCTCCAGGAGCTCCCCTGACCACCAGCCAAAGCAGCCCCTTTGCCATCACTCTCCATCATTCTCTGCATTTTCATCTTCAGGCTTCGATATTATTGTCAGAAGCTGAGTTCTGTTTTCTGGTAATGCGTGTACCCCTCTCTCCCCACTGGACTGGGAACCCCCCAAAGGCAGGGCTTTGCAACTGTCTTGGCCATCACTGCGGCCCCATGCTGGGAACAGTGTCTGGCACACAACTGGTGCTCAGTAATTGCTCATCCAATGAGTGAATGAATAGCTTCCAATTTGGGGTACAAAGAGCCAGAGTTGGTCACAGATGCTCCCAAGTTGGTGAGGTTGGGTGGAGCTGAGGGCGGGGTCATGGCTGGGGGAGCCCGGGGAAACGGAGCTCCCCAGGGAAGGCAGTTAGAGAAGGCTTCCTGGAGGAGGGGGCATCCCCTGTGTAGACTTTTTTTGGGGGGGAGGGGGCTGCACCTCACGGCATGCGGAACTGCCCCGATCAGGGATCTAACCTATGCCCCTGCCATGGAAGCATGGAGTCTTAAACACTGGACTACCAGGGAAGTCCCGGGACTCAGCATTTATAACCGCTCCCAAGTGAGGCTGCTGCTGCTGGTGGTCCGAGGACCATATTTGAAGTAACAGAGGGTCTAAGAGGACCCTTTGAGAGTGTGACATTGGACCCCAGGTGGGAGGTGGGTGGGAGGGAAGGGGTTGCTAGAGTCCAGGGAGTGGGGGTGGAGACCTGAAATAAGGAGGGAGCCATGTGGGTATCTGAGAGAAAAGGCTTTCAGGAGTGAGGAACAGCCCGTGCAAAGGCCCTGGGGCAGGACCGGGCCTGGTGTGCTGGAGGAACAGTGAGGAGGCTCACGTGTCTGGAGCAGAGTGAACGAGGGGGAGAGAGGAAGGAGAGGACGGCAGGGAGGGGACAGGGCAGGTCGCGCAGGGTCTTGTTGGCCCCAGGAGGACTTGGATTTTTACTGGGAGGGAGGTGGGAGCCTTGGAGGGCTGTGGGCAGAGGAGGGGCGGGGCCTGACTCGGGTGCTCACGCGCGCCCTCTGGTGGCGGCTGCGGGGAGGACAGACTTCGGGGATGAAGGGTGGGAGCTGTGGACCGGGTGGAGGGGACCGTGGGGTCCGGGCAGGAGATGCTGGGGGCCGACCAGGGAACAGACTAGAGAGGGGTGAGAATTCTGGATGAATTTGGAAGACCCCACAGGACTTGCTGGCATTGGATGTGAGGGTGAGAAAAGAAGGGGCCGGTGCTGAAGGGAGCTGGTGGGGGTGTGACTCCCAGGTGGGGCCTGAACCATTAGCGGAGACAGGGAGCCTGTCCGTCAATAGATCAATTTGGTCTATGCGTTCAGCACCATTCCGGTGAAAATCCCAACATGTTTTATGTTTTATGTTATTTGTTTTGGAACTTACCAGCTGATCCTAAAATGTATGCTGAAGCCCTGGGGTAGCCCAGGTAGCCCTGGCCAGGTGGGAAAAAATGTTCCAGAAGGAAATTTGAACTTTTGACGAAGTTAGAGTAGCTAAGGCCATATGGTACCTGGGAAGGTCGATGGGAGGGCGAAGCCAGGTGGCCTGGGGGGAGTTTCCATCCCTGCCTCAGTTTCCTCATCTGTATAGTGGGACTGTACCAAGGCTTGGAGTGATGGTTGGGAGGTCAGGCAGAGAGGCCGTGCCACAGCGCGAGCTCTCCCGGCTGGGGGTGGACCTCTGTCTCTTTATGACCGTCCCTCCCACCCCCATGTTCATGGATGCACGTCTCCAGGGCTGCAGGCAGGCAGACACATGGGTGCCCTGCACGCCAAGGGGTGCACACGCTGGCCACGCAGCCCCGGGGTTGGGAGGTAGTGCGGCTCCCAGTGACCAGGTGCCAGGGCCGGCGGTGGGGCCACTTCCAGGCAGGTGGGCGCCGGACAGCTGCTGGCAGAGACGCCTCGAGTTTCATGGAGAGAAGCAGATGGTCTTGGAGGGGTGGGAGAGGTGCCACCTCTCCGATAACCCCAGGTCAGGGGGTAAACTGAGGCCAGGGGCAGTGGGTTGGCCCCGACGTGACCCAGACTCCCCCAAAGAGCATGTGGGGTTCAGCTCTGCATGATTGTCAAACTAACAAATGTCGATTGAGCGGGTTTCAGTCTTGGCTCCACTGTTTCCATTTGGGCAAGTGACTTCGCCTCTCTATGCCTCAGTTTCCTCATCTGTGTAAGGGGCACAGCACCCACCTCTCCGATGTGTTGTGCGGATCAAATGAGTTCATTTAAGTCCTTAGGACGGTGCCTGGCACATCCCAAGTGCTTGGTGTTTGCTACTTTTATTCTTTATTGAGCTTCTACTGAATGCCAGGCCTTATGCTGGGCAGTGGGGACACAGTGGTGGCCAAGACAGACTCAGTCCCGCCCTCTCGGGGAGCTCAGAGTCCAGTGGGGAAGATGAACGGTTAACCAGGCATTTGGAAGATAGGGTGAGCAGGGCCCTCCGGCACAGGCAGGCAGGAGCCCAGAGGAAGTCAATCCGGGCTGATCTGGGGAGTCTTCCTGGAGGAGATGTCTGAGACCTGACGAGCGAGCGTGTTCACCAGGTTACTGGGAGCAGGAGGAAGGTGTTCCAAGCAGAGGGAACAGCATGTGCAGATCCTCAGAGGTGGAGATGGAAGGGAGGGGACTTCATTTCAAGGGCACTGGGGAGCCATAGAAGGGTTTAGAGCAGACGTTCTCAGCTGGGGGTGGTTTTGCCTCCCAAGGGATACTGGGCGGTGTTTGGGGACATTTTTGGTTGTCGCAATTGAGGGATGCTCCTGGCATCGAGTGGGTGGGGGCCAGGAATACTGCTCCACACCTGGCAGCGCCCAGAACCTCCCCACCCCAAAGAATGACCTGGCCCTGAATGTCAGCAGTGCCGAAGGGGAGAGACCCTGGTTTAGATCAGGGAAGAAACAAGTGAGATTTGGGTTCTGGAAAGATTCCTTTGCTACCTTGAGGAGGATACTGAAGGGGCGGGACTGGAAGCCAGGGGACCAGGTAGGGGGTGGGAGCTGGGCTCTGGGGCCCTCAGGGCAGGGGAGGGACTGGGAGGCCGACACTCTTGTCTTTGGCTCAGGAACAATGGGGCTGGTAAGAAAAGCCCAGTTTGGGTTTCAGGGTTCCCAGGGTGGTTCTGAGGGGCTGGGGGCAGCTGTGGACAGAGGGAGGACAAGAACAGCTTTCTAGCCCCGAGTTGCTGCATCACAAAGTTATGAAAACCAGGAGAAAAAATGAGCCGTGAGGTCCCATCCCGAACTGGGGCCTCAGTCTTCCCATCCGTGAACTGGGTGTTAAATAACTGCTGGCCTCACTGGGTTGAGGGATGGCGGAACGGGTGATTATCAATCTTGCCGTGACCATTCGTACGCTCAACCCCCAGGAGCAAAATCCTGGTAGCAGAGAGCCCTGGGTTCAGTCCAGCTGCTACATCCTCTCTGGTGGGTCATGGCCCCTCAATCAGTCCCTCAGTTTCCCCATCTGCCAAATGGACTGAATGTTATACCAACCGTACTAGAGCCATCAGGGGTCTCCGTGAAGCAATTCCTGGAAACCACCCAGCCCGGCCTCTGGTACTCAATATACCAACAGCAACAACAATAATAATTAGCATTTACTGAGCACCTGCAGCATGCCAGGCACTTTGCTAACACCAACCACAGGCCTGTGAGGTCAATACTGTTACTATGCCCATTTCACAGATGAGTAAACTGAGGCCCAGAGGGGTGGAGTGACCTGTTCAGGGTCACACAGCATGTACATAGCAGAGCTGGGATTTGAACACTTATGGCCTTGGAGCCCCTCCGCTCACCACAATGCTGCATGGCCCACGAGTGGAAGCTGTTGTCCTGAAGTTTCTGAAGTTAAAAATTATTCTGGGGGGCTTCCCTGGTGGCGCAGTGGTTGAGAGTCCTTCTGCCGATGCGGGGGACGCGGGTTCGTGCCCCGGTCCAGGAGGATCCCACGTGTCGCGGAGCGGCTGGGCCCGTGGGCCGTGGCCGCTGAGCCTGCGCGTCCGGGGCCTGTGCTCCGCAGCGGGAGGGGCCCTGGCAGTGAGAGGCCCGCGTACCAAAGGAAGGGGAAAAAAAAAATTATTCTGATAAGACATGGGGTAAAAGGCACAGAGCACCACCTCACACCCATTAGGATGGCTGCTATCAAAAAACAGAAAATAGTGTTGGCAGGAGAAATTGGAACGCATGCGCAATGCCAGTGGGGATGTAAAACGGTGCAGCCGCTTTGGAAAAGAGCGTGGCAGTTCCTCCAAAAGTTAAGCGTAGAATCACCATACGATCCAGCAATTCCACGCCTGCACATACACCCAAAAGAATTGAGCGCAGGGTCTCAAAGACCCGTTCACAACATAGCCAAAAGGTGGAAGCAGCCCCAGTGTCCATCAGCCGGCGAATGGATAAATAAAATGTGGTCTATCCACACAGTGGAATATTACTGAGCCTTAAAAAGTCAAGGTATTCTGACACTCATTACAACATGGATGAACCTTGAGGACATGATGCTCAGTGACATAAGCCAGACACAAAAGGACAAATACTGTCTGATTCTACTTGTGTGAGGTCCCTGGAGGAGTCACAGCCATAGAGACAGAAAGTAGATGGTGGGGGCCAGGGGCTGGGGGAGGGGTGGGGAGTCAGTGTTTCATGGGAACAGAGTTTCAGTTTGGGAAGATGAGAAAGTTCTGGAGGTGGATGGTGGGGATGGTTGCACAAGAATGTGAATATACTTAGTGCCACTTAAAAATGTTTAAGATGGGGCTTCCCTGGTGGCGCAGTGATTGAGAGTCCGCCTGCCGAAGCAGGGGACACGGGTTCGTGCCCCGGTCCGGGAAGATCCCACATGCCGCAGAGCGGCTGGGCCCATGAGCCATGGCCGCTGAGCCTGCGCGTCCGGAGCCTGTGCTCTGCAACAGGAGAGGCCACAACAGTGAGAGGCCCACATACCAAAAAAAAAAAAAAAAAATGGTTAAGATGGCAAACTTTGTTAAACATTTTACCACAATGTTAAAAAAAATGTTTAGGGACTTCCCTGGTGGTGCAGTGGTTAGGAATCCACCTGCCAATGCAGGGGACACAGGTTCAAGCCCTGGTCCAGGAAGATCTCACATGCCGCGGAACACCTAAGCCTGTGCACCACAACTACTGAGCCTGTGCTCTAGAGCCCACGAGCCATAACTACTGAGCCCACGCACCGCAACTACTGAAGCCCACGCAGCTAGAGCCCGTGCTCTGCAACAAGAGAAGCCACCGCAATTAGTAGCCTGCGCACCGCAAGGAAGAAACCCCCGCTCGCCGCAACTAGAGAAAGCCCAGCACCCAGCAACGAAGACCCAACGCAGCCAAAAATAAATAAGTAAATAAATAAATCTTAAAAAAAAAAAAGAAGGCACAGAGCAGACAGAACACCAGAGGCGGGGTGCCCCGGCAGGTGTTGTAAGGAGGAAGCTTGTAGGCTGGGGTAGGCAGCAGCGGGGCTGGTGATCCCGTTGTGGGTCTTGAATGCAGTGTCTGGGGCCTGGCTCGGGGGTCGCTGGGAGCCACGGGACGTTGCTAAGCAGGGGAGGAGCCGGGGAAGGAAACTCTTAAGGAAGTAGAGCCAGATCCGCGCACACGTGAGATCCTGGCGTCCGCTGAGTCACAAATCCTGGAAGTTCAGGGTCACAGAGAGGAAACTTCGCTGTTCCACGCAAGGCCTTCCTGTTTTTTGGCCCTGAATCCTCAGAGGCAGGCGTTCCAGGGCCAAAGTTCCCGCCTCGCGTCCACCTCCACGGGTTCGGGATCCCCGCACCCCAAGGCTGGGGCAGGGCTCGGAGATGTACCTGCTGCTCAGACGGGGAAACTGAGGCACGGGGCTTGCCCAGAGGCTGCGAGTGTCTTCTTGGGGCCTCCGGACTGCACTCCTTCTGGGAGGGGCGTGGAGGGCTGGGTTCCAGAGGGTGAGTTCTGTTCACACCGCCCACCAGATCATCACTTGGGACGGGTGGGGGATGGTCTCCACTCTACACACCTGGAAGTTTCTCCAAATTCCCTTGAGCGGGAGCGGGAAACAGGCCCCCTGAAGAGGTCGTGAGGCTCCTGTCACAGAGGTATTCCAGGAAAGGACAGAAAGGCTGTTATCGGGAAGGAAGTCAGACTTACCGGGGCCTCTGAGGTCCCTGGCCAGCTAGCATATTCTGCTATTCTAAAGTACTGCAGTTCCCAGATTGTGTTTTATAAAATTCCAAGAGCCTTCGAATTTTTGGTTTTTGAGACTTTCATTTTAAGGTTTTTGTGTTTTAACTCTAAGAATTCTTTTTTTTAAAATTAATTTATTTATTCATTTATTTAATTTTTGGCTGCATTGGGTCTTCGCTGCTGCACGTGGGCTTTCTCTAGTTGCGGCAAGCGGGGGCTACTCTTCGTTGCGGTGCGTGGGCTTCTCATTGCAGTGGCTTCTCTTGTTGCGGAGCACGGGCTCTAGGCGGACGGGCTTCAGTAGTTGTGGCACACGGGCTCTAGAACGCAGGCTCAGTAGTCGTGGCGCACGGGCTTAGTTGCTCCGCGGCATGTGGGATCTTCCCATACCAGGGTTCGAACCCTTGTCCCCTGCATTGGCAGGCAGATTCTTAACCACTGCGCCACCAGGGAAGCCCCAGTTCTAAGAATTCTTAAAACATATGTTTTGAGGTTGAAGTTTTTATAAATACATGTTTTGAAATGTTTATCTATTTTTTAAAAATAAATTTATTTATTTATTTATTTTTGGCTGTGTTGGGTCTTCGTTGCTGCACACGGGCTTTCTCTAATTGCAGTGAGCAGGGGCTACTCTTCGTTGCGGTGCACAGGCTTCTCATTGCGGTGGCTTCTCTTGTTGCGGAGCACGGGCTCTAAGCACGCGGGCTTCAGTAGTTGCAGCACGTGGGCTCAGTAGTTATGGTTCGTGGGCTCTAGAGCCCAGGCTCAGGAGTTGTGGCGCTCGGGCTTAGTTGCTCCGCGGCATGTGGGATCTTCCCGGACCAGGGCTCGAACCCGTGTCCCCTGCATTGGGAGGCGGATTTTTTTTTTTTTAACATCTTTATTAGAGTATAATTGCTTTACAATGGTGGTGTTAGTTTCTGCTTTATAATAAAGTGAATCAGTTATACATATACATATGTCCCCATATCTCTTCCCTCTTGGGGAGGCGGATTCTTAACCACTGCGCCACAAGGGAAGTCCCTGTTTATCTATTATTATTATTAATTTTTAATTTAAAATCATTTAATTTTTTAAATATTCTCGTGATTATCCTTTTGTTGTTAGAAACTGTTTCCTGAGCTTTCACTAAAATGTGGTCAGAAAGTTGTTCTGGTAATTAATAAGTGCTGGTGTTATTGTTGTTGCCATGATTGTTGTTATTTTTAAATGATTACCCCCCAATGGGGAATTTTTCTGGAAATCGAAGGTCCCCGCCGCCGCGGCTCTCGAGCCCCCTCTGCTGGCAGCAATGGGGACTGCAAGCCACACGGCTCACCGCATGGCCCCTCGCTCGCAGGTGTCACCTCCTGTCGCCCTGACCTCGCCATGCGGACCCCGCGAGCGCCCCCTCCCCGCCCGGCCCTACTGCTCCTGCTGCTGCTACTGGGAGGCTCCCACGGCCTCTTCCCCGAGGAGCCGCCGCCACTCAGCGTGGCCCCCAGGGACTGTGAGTGGGGGGCCTGGAGAGGGGGAGTCCCGAGGGAGGGTCTTGCTCCCCAGCTGGATCTGCTGCCCCCTCCCCCGGGGGCTCACCAGGCCAGGCTCACCCTGGCCCTGAATCACACCCCTCCTCGTCCTCTCCCCAGACCTGAACCACTATCCCGTGTTCGTGGGCAGCGGGCCAGGACACCTGACCCCCGCAGAGGGCACCGACGATCTCAACATCCAGCGGGTTCTGCGGGTCAACAGGACGCTCTTCATCGGGGACAGGTACGAGGGACTGTCGGGCAGAGCGTGCAGGGTGAGGTGTGGGGGAGTAGGTGGTAGCATTTTAGGGAGGTTTGCATGCTGGGGCCTGTTGTTTGGCTGGAGTGTGAATGTGTGTCCCTGGGGTGGGATTTTTAAGGGTGCTGAACTCTGGGTGTGGTTGGAGCCCAGAGCTTGCTATGATGTGTTACCAGGTAGGGACAGCTGTTTGGTCAAAATTCACTGGGTGCTAGAGGGGGTGCTGAAGTGGCCCCAAAGGCTTTTCTGAGAAGGTGATATTTGAGTTGAGAACTGCTGAGGAGCCAGCTATAAGGAAATCTGAGGGAGAGGGAGAAGTCAGGGCATAGGACACAGCCCGTGCAAAAGTCCTGGGGCCGGACTCTGCCTGGCATGGTGGAGGGATAGCAAGGAGGCCCGTGTGGCTGGAGCAGAGTGAGTGAGGGGGAGAGAGGGAGGAGGGGAGGGCAGGGAGGGGACGGGGCAGGGAGAGCAGGGCCTTGTGGGCTGTAGGGGAGGACCTGGGCTTTTACCCCCAAGGGAGGTGGGACCCTGGAGGGCTGTGGGCAGAGGAGGGGCAGGACCTGACTCAGGTGCTCACAGGTGCCCTCTGGTGGCGGCTGGGGGAGGACAGACTGTACTGGTGAGGGCAGGAGCCACTAGACTAGGGCAGAGGGGACAATGCTGGTCCAGGTGGGCAGTAATGAGGGCTGAACTAGGGTGGTGGTCATAGAGGATGTGAGAAGTGGGTGAACCCTCGCTAGATACTGAAGGCAGAGGTGACATACTGGCAGGGAAGGAGAAGGGAGTTGAAGGTGACTCCCACGTCGTGGGGATAGAGTTGCCTCAGCCGAGATGGTGGACAGGGCGGGAGCAGATTTGGGGGATGGTCGGGTGCCGTGTGGCCAAGCTGAGTGTGAGACAGAGTATGAGACACCTTTGAGCCCCCTCGTGGAGACCTTGAGGGTTAGCTGGACCCCAAATCTGGAGCTCAGGGGAGGCCCTGGCTGGAGACAGGACTGTGGGTGTCATCCAGGCAGAGACGTGGTTCCAGCCCTGAGAGTGGACAAGGCGGCCCAGGAGGGGTATGGATGGGGGAGGGAAGAGGCCAGAGGACCCAGGTGTGGGCCCACCAGGGAGAGAGGAAGGGCCCGGAGAGGTGGGAGGGAAGCCAGGAGAGTGCAGGGTCCAAGAACCCAGTGAGGATGGAGTTCCCAGGACGAGGGTGGACTGGCCGGGGGAGACGCTGTGGAGAGGGGGAGGAGGACAGAGAAGTGACCGCTGGACTTAACAGGGGCCAGTGACCTTGATTAGGGCAGTTTCTGTGGCATGGGGGGAGCGCTGAGAGCCTGGGAGAGACTGAGGGGTGCTGAGACGGGGACAGCGAATGTAAAGGCATCAGACAGTGCGTTGTGTTGGGTGTAGGCCATGGGGTGTGTGAGCGTGAGGTGGCGTGGTAAGGCATGTGGGGTGTGCCAGAACCCGTGGCTCACTTTAGGGCACGAGGAGGCGTGTCAGGGCATGCACATGCGGAGCTGCACGTGGCAGAGGCGCTGGCACGCCCCTGTTTGGCACGTGTTGGCCTCACGTCTGCTGTCAGAATAGTGGGCGGGGAGGGGAGGCTCTCCGATCTCATTAACTACACCCCTCCTCTAGGGACAACCTGTACCGGGTGGAGCTGGAGCCCCCCACGTCCATGGAGCTGCGGTACCAGCGGGTGAGGAGGGGGTGCAGGAGGGAGGGGAGGGGGCAATTCTTGGGGCTCCCGCCAGGGGGCCCGGACACTGAGCTGGGGAGCAAGGTGGATTCGGGCCTCCCTAGCAGGGTTCCTAGGGCTGTCAAGGACCCCGCTCACCTCACCAGCTCTCTGTGTCCCAGAAGCTGACCTGGCGCTCCAACCCCAGCGACATCAACGTGTGTCGGATGAAGGGCAAGCAGGAGGTAAGTGGGCCCTGGCCACGCCTCCAACCACGCCCCAATCCGTCCTGGCCACCCCCCCCAGGGCAAATCTTCTGCTTTCATTCTATGCCAGGGCCCTGGTGTTGCCATGGCTAATCCCAGAGCCTGGCCACAACCCCAAGGTGGTCCTCTGTCGTGGCCGTGCCCTTAGCCCTCGTCTTGCCATAGCTCCACCCCTTCAAGTGCCCTATTTCCCTGTCTGGGCCCCTGCCTTAGTCATGGCCTCGCCCCCAGCCGAGTCCTAGTTTAGCCCCCTGATTTTGCCATGCCCACATCCCTGGCCCCTCCTTGCAGGCCCCGCCTCTTTCCTGACCCCGCCCACACCCGTGACCACACCCACCCTGGCTTCTCTCTTCCCGCCGCCCCAATCCAGGGCGAGTGTCGAAATTTTGTAAAGGTGCTTCTACTTCGGGACGAATCCACCCTCTTCGTGTGTGGTTCCAATGCCTTCAACCCCGTGTGTGCCAACTACAGCGTGAGTCACCGCTCTTCGAAGCCCTGACTGCCCCAGGTTCAACCTCCACGCCTTTGCTCACTGGCCCTCCACTGGTCATGCCCTATCCCCAGGCCACATCATCTCCTACAGGAAGCCTTACTGGATATGCCCTCCCAGACCCCTCACCCGGAGCTCCAGAGGAGTCTTCCAAAGGAGGCCTGTACAGGCTGCAGCAACTTAAACTACAAACCAGTTATAGGATGAATTAGGATCGATTCAGACCCATTTATTACAGATCAGTAAATTGAGTCCCAGAGAGGTTAAATGACTGACCAAGTCACACAACATCCAAGGTGGCGCCAGGAGTCCCCTTGGAGGGGGTGGCTGGGGGAGCCAGGGGCTGCTAGGTATAGACAGGAGCTCTGTCACTCAGTCCCTGTCCCCCCGCAGATGGACACACTGCAGCCCCTCGGGGACAACATCAGTGGCATGGCCCGCTGCCCATACGACCCCAAACACGCCA
Source organism: Pseudorca crassidens (assembly GCF_039906515.1). Classification (NCBI taxonomy): domain Eukaryota; kingdom Metazoa; phylum Chordata; class Mammalia; order Artiodactyla; family Delphinidae; genus Pseudorca; species Pseudorca crassidens. Next base: position 169,081,947 of record NC_090298.1, read on the forward strand.
ATGTTGCCCTCTTCTCTGGTGAGTGCCCCCAACTCTGACCATCTGATGGGGCCCCAGTCCACAGCAAGACATGGCATTTTCCACTCGTGGAGTCAGGTCATTTAGAAGATGGCTGGGAGACCATCTCTCCAGCTATGAAACAGGCAGAATCTCAAGGGCAGGGCTCAGCCGAGGTTGGGGATGAGCTGAGGAGTTGGGGCTCAGCCCGGGGCTTAGGGCTCACTTAGGCTCAGGGCTCAGTCTTGAAGTCAAGTTTTGACCCACCCAGCCTCCGGCCTCTATGATCTAATCTCTCACCTGCCTCCCCGACTCACCCCCATCCAGAAGGGATGCTCTTCACAGCCACCGTTACCGACTTCCTAGCCATCGACGCTGTCATCTACCGCAGCCTCGGGGACCGGCCCACTCTGCGCACCGTGAAACACGACTCCAAGTGGTTCAAAGGTGGGGCGATAGGGGCAGACCTGGTAGGGCTGACATTCATCAAATTCCCCCACCAGAATAACAGTCCCAGAGGAGACAGGCAGGGAGCTCCCATCTCATCTTTGGAACCTACTAGCCTCTTTGAAGATAAAGTTAGAAGAAAGATTTAAGTTGGATCTAAAGTAGAGCCTGCTGGAAATGGGTGGCTTAGCAACCTGAAGTGGGACAGCGTGAGCGGTATGGTAGGAGCTCAGCTCAACACGTGAAGGAGGAAGGTGACAAAACAGTAGACGTTGTCTGTGGAAAGAAGACACGGTGATTTCTGACACCTACTCCCTCCAAAAAACCCCCAAAACTTTGGTCTCTTTTATTTTGCCCGGGTAATCAGCTTATATTCCCCCCTTCACTGTAAAAGGAGCCACCCAGGCTACTGTGTTCCCAGCCCCAGAAACTCCCTTTCTCCTGTCACGGGCTGAGTTCTGACCCCTCGTCTCCTACAGAGCCCTACTTTGTCCACGTGTTGGAGTGGGGCAGCCACATCTACTTTTTCTTCCGGGAGATCGCAATGGAGTTTAACTACCTGGAAAAGGTAGGGCCCTATTTCCCCTCCCGAAGAGGCCCAGGCAGTGGGGCACGCAGCTGAGAGGCTCTGATCTCGGGAAGTGGGGAGCAGAGGTGGTTCCGTGAAACTCCGCCTGGGGCGAGAGAGTCCCTCTGGTCCTCAGGGCCCTCCACTCTAGCCGGGTCCAGGCCCCTGGGGCTTGAAGACATTTCTGGAGCAGCCCTGGGTGAGGGTCCCGGGTCTGAAGTCAGATACACCCCTGATTCCAGTCCCAGTGCCATTGCTGTTCACCTGTCCACCCACCCATCTACCATCATTTATCCATCCTTCCTCGACGGCCCATCTGTCTGCCCACTCACTCTCCCACTCAGCCGCCCTCTCACCTACCCACCTATCTGTCCTTCAGCCCACCCACACTTCCAATCAAACCACTTATCTATCCATCCGCCCACCCCCTGACTCAGCCATCCTCCATCCATCCGTCCACTCATCTACCCTTCCATGCACCTATATATCCATCCACCCACCTCCCACTCATTGACTTCTTTATCCATTCATACACCTACCTGTCCATTCATTCATACACCTAACCATCCATTGAGCTATCCTCCTACTGATCAGCTCATCCATCTACCATCCATCTCTCCACCTACCTGCCCACCCCTCTATAATCCAATTATCTATCCCATCTCCTCCTCATCACCTGTTCATCCACTCCATTCAACCTTCTATCCACCCATCCACTGATCTGTCATTACCTCCTTCATCTGCCTTTCCATCCAGCCATTCATCCATTCCCCTACCCATCTCTCCACTCATCCACACTCACATCCATCTGTCCACCCATCCATCCTTTCATCCATCCATCCACCCACCCATTCATCTACCCATCTATCCATTCATGCAGACTCACACCCATTTACTCATCCAACCATCCAGCCAGCCACCCATCCATCCACACACCCATTCATCCATCAGTTGATTATCTCCTTCTTCCTTATCTTCACTGTCCATCACTGTGTCCTTCAAATTCATCCATCCATCCACTGATCCATCCATACATCCATCCCATCCCTCAATCCACGGAGACATTTAAGTGCACAGACTGCCACTTACTACTAGTGTGACCTTGGGCCTCGGTCACTTTCCTTTCGCTGTGCCTCAGTTTCCCCTCTGTACCCCGGGGATATCAGTAGGCCCTCCTCTGTAGAGCTTTGGGAGGAACATGAGAGATGAGGAGGATAAAGTGCCTGGCACTTAATGAGTGATCTGTAAGTGGAAGCGATGATGATTATGCTTGTCCATTTCGCTGGGGAATCTGGTGCTCAGGGGGCTAAGGTGACTGGCTGGGGCACCCACAGTGACCCACGGCCAGGCTCCTGCATCCCATCCTGGGTAGCGGGCAGTGCGACCTGCGGGCAGGCCTTGTGGAACACAGGGCTCAGCCCCCGCCCGCCCCCCCCCCCCGCCTGCTGATGTGCCAGGTGGTGGTGTCCCGTGTGGCCCGGGTGTGCAAGAATGACGTGGGCGGCTCCCCTCGCGTGCTGGAGAAGCAGTGGACGTCGTTCCTGAAGGCACGGCTCAACTGCTCGGTGCCAGGGGACTCCCACTTCTACTTCAACGTGCTGCGGGCCGTCACGGGCGTGGTCAGCCTGGGGGGCCGGCCCGTGGTCCTTGCTGTTTTCTCCACGCCCAGCAACAGGTCAGCGGGCACCGTCGGGAGCAGACTGGGACCACCGGGTGGGCACGGGCGGAGAGTTCCCATGTTACCTCACCACATATCCCCTGGGTCCTGCACTGGGTAAGATTTGACTCCCAGGAGGCCTCGGCCCCAGGCCAGGGGGCACCAAGCCAGACACTGACCCTCCGAGGCCCTTTGGCCAGAACTTGGCAGATGGGGGTAGGGGGGCGTCCCCATCCTCTGCCTTTGGAGGAGGGGTCGGGGAGGGCTTTCTGGAGGAGGCATCAATGGTTGTGAGATGGAAGAAGCGGGAAGAGCATTCCAAGTTGGAAGAACAGCCTGTGCAAAAGCCCTGAGGCTGCAATGAGCTTGCTATGTTTAAACCATAGGGAGGAGGCCCGTGTGGCTGGCTTGGAGGGAAGTAAGGGGGAGAGCGGAGGATATGAGGGCAGGGAGGTGATGGGCTGTGGGGAGGAGCCTGGATTTTATCCTGAGAGCACTAGGGAGCCATGGGAGAGTAAGGAGCAGAAGAGGGACCAGGTCAGGTTTGCATTTTTGGAAAACTACCTGGGGAATGGGTTGAAAGGGAGCAAGGGTGGCACCTGGGAGACTGGATATGCAGGCAAGTGACAAGGCGGGGCCTGGACACGGGTAGCTGTGGAGGGGCTGAACTACGATCCAGTCTGAGAACTGTTCAGCAGGTGAAGTGACTGGACTGGATGGGGGGTGGGGGGGCAGCAACCTCTGGCCCAGGGAACTGAACATGTGACAGCTCCGGAGGACAAACACTCCTCCACCTGCTTGCCCAGGGCAGTCCCCCACCCCCACCCCACCCCTGGCCAGGCTCACTGCTCCCTTTCATCTGCCCCCACCCACAGCATCCCCGGCTCGGCCGTCTGCGCCTTTGACATGACACAGGTGGCTGCCGTATTTGAGGGCCGCTTCCGTGAGCAGAAGTCCCCTGAGTCCATCTGGACACCCGTGCCGGAGGACCAGGTGCCACGGCCCCGGTGAGAGCCCCCTCGACCCTGAGACAGGTGCCTGGGTAGGATCCTGACCCTGGACCAAGGGCTTGGACTTCCAGGCAGTTAGTTATTTTAATAGCTGTTGCCGAGTTCAGCTGTACCCATTATGCAGGTGGGGAAAACCGAGGCCCTTTGGGCAGGGCAGCAGGTCCCCTGGTGAATCAGAGCCCCTATGTGGGGGCCTCCATGTCCACCCTGACCACCCCCTCGTCCCCACCCAGGCCCGGGTGCTGTGCAGCTCCCGGCATGCAGTACAACGCCTCCAGCGCCTTCCCGGACGAAATCCTCAACTTCGTCAAGACACACCCCCTGATGGACGAGGCAGTGCCCTCACTGGGCCACGCACCATGGATTGTTCGGACTCTGATGCGGTCAGTCCCTACACGGGGCCGGGGTCCTGGTGGCCGGGCTGGGTGGGAAGGAGAGCCCTGGCCAGGGTGGTGGGCAAGGAGGGAGGCACAGGGCCAACTTCGGACATGAGGGAGAAGCCAGACACTCAAGACAGCTGGGCATGAGGCTCCGGGGATGCCCAGAAAGAGGGAGAAACAGAGAGAGGGAGAGAGAGACCATCTGACACAAAGAGATGTTGGGAGACAGGGAGAGAGACAGGCAGGCCCAGGTAGGAGTCGGGTTTGGGGGGGTGTTTCTCTCCATGATGTGCCCCCTTGGAGCCACGCCCATGTCCACCTTGCCGGGCGTGGGTGGTGTCTCTGAGTGCGCCCAGGACCCCAGGGGGCTGGGAGGCAGCCTGACCTCTGCCCAATCCTGGCCCCAGGTACCAGCTGACGCGAGTGGCCGTGGACGTGGGCGCCGGCCCCTGGGGCAACCAGACTGTCGTCTTCCTGGGTTCTGAGGCGGGCACTGTCCTCAAGTTCCTTGTCTGGCCCAACGCCAGTGCCTCGGGCACCACCGGGCCCAGTGTCTTCCTGGAGGAGTTTGAGACTTACCGGCCGGACAGGTGAGGCCGGGCAGAGGTCAAGGGACAGGGCCAGTGGGCAGGGAGATAGGGCGTGCCCCTTGAGTCTTACCAATCTGCTCACCCCCAGGTGTGGACGCTCTGGGGGTGGCGAGACAGGGCAGCGGCTGCTGAGCCTGGAGCTGGATGCGGCCTCGGGTGGCCTGCTGGCGGCCTTCCCCCGCTGTGTGGTCCGAGTGCCCGTGGCGCGCTGCCAGCAATACTCAGGATGCATGAAGTGAGTACTCCTGGGCCAACTGTGGGCAGGGGAAGTGAGGGGAGGTGAGCATGGGAAGAGGGAGAGAGTCAAGTTCAAGTCCAGGCCCCAACAGCATCCTGACTCACTGAACGATGAGCAGGGCAGAGGGCAGAACATGTGCAAAGGCCCTGGGGCAGGACTGGGCCTGGTGTGTTGGCGGAACAGAGAGGGGGCCTGTATAGCTGGAACAAAATGAGCGAGGGGGAGAGAGGGAGGAGGGGAGGTCAGGGAGGGGACGGGGCCGGGGGTGGGTCGTGCAGGGTCTGTGGGCTGTGGGGAGGACTTGGGCTCCTTCCCCCACCCCTGGAGTGAGGTGGGAGCCCTGGAGGTCTATGGGCAGAGCAGGATGGGATGTGAGTGACATTTCTAAGAGCATCAGGAGCAGAAGCTGGGGACCAGGGAGACAGCTGTTTGTCTGCCTCTAAAATGGGTGGGAGGGACGTCCCTGGGGGTCCAGTGGTTAAGAATCCGCCTTCCAATGCAGGGGACATGCGTTCAGGCCCTGATCGGGGAACTAAGATCCCACATGCCGCGTGGCACAGCCAGAAAAGAAAATTAAATAAATAAAATGGGTGGGAAGATCACATGCAGATAAAACACTGGCACATCTCTGGACTCACAGCGTGCCCTCCACACACTGGAGAGCACCTGACCCTGTGCCCGCCGACTTGGCAATAATGATGCCATAGCACACACCCAAAGCACAGACTCAGGGGCAAGCCTGCCTGGGCTCCAACCCTGGCTCTGTCCCCTGGGCAAAAGTAAACTTTCCTGAGCCTCAGTTTTCTCATCTGTAAAATGGGGAAGAAATAGCCCCCACCGCTAAGACATACCTTGAGAACTCCCAGAGTTGACAGTAAGAGGTGCCTCAGAAGGGGCTGTGGTTGATCTGCTCTCCGGGTCCCTTGTCTGCTCCAGGAACTGTATTGGCAGTCAGGACCCCTACTGCGGCTGGGCCCCGGATGGCTCCTGCATCTTCCTCAGCCCCGGCACCAGGTACTGGGGACAAGGGAGGTGGGGGGCGGGTATGTGACCCACGTGATGATCGGGAGTTCCCCCCGCCCCCAACCACAGCTCTGTGCGAGAGGTTTCTGCTGACTGCGCCTCTCTGCTCCCCTGCCCTCATCAGAGCCAACTTTGAGCAAGACGTGTCCGGGGCCAGCACCTCAGGCTTAGGGGACTGCACAGGTAAGCGAGGGAGAGGGGAGGAGGCCTGGGGACTCGGAGTCCTGGTCCTCCAGGGTTCTCACATCCTCTGCCGCCCATGCCCAACGCGAGGGCGGGGGGGCGGTACTGGCTACCGTCAGGGCTTGGGAAGGGCAGGGGGCCCCACTTCCAGGTAGGGAGGTGGGAAAAGGACCGACAGATGGCGAGGGGGCGCTGGGGACCGCAGAGAGAGAGGCCAGGAGACAGATGGGCAGACAAACTTTAAGACAGATGCCAGGGGACAAAGAGATGGGCAGACGGGCGTTGAAAGGGTCAGAGAGGCGCCACGAAGCAGAGAAGCAGACAGACGTTGAGTGCGTAGGCCAGCCGGAGGCCGCGAGAGGTGCGCAGGGGACCGTCCCCGGCCGGGCCCCTCACACGCCGCCCTCCCGGCCAGGACTCCTGGGGGCCAGCCTCTCGGAGGAGCGCGCCGGGTTGGTGTCGGTGAACCTGCTGGTGACGTCGTCGGTGGCGGCCTTCGTGGTGGGCGCCGTGGTGTCCGGCTTCAGCGTGGGCTGGTACGTGGGGCTCCGCGAGCGGCGCGAGCTGGCCCGCCGCAAGGACAAGGAGGCCATCCTGGCGCACGGGGGCGGCGAGGCCGTGCTGAGCGTGAGCCGCCTGGGCGAGCGCCGGGCGGGCGGCGCCGGGGGCCGGGCCGGGGGCGGCGGCGGGCCCGGGGTTCCCCCCGAGGCTCTGCTGGCGCCCCTGATGCAGAACGGGTGGGCCAAGGCCACGCTGCTGCAGGGCGGCTCCCACGACCTGGACTCGGGGCTGCTGCCCACGCCCGAGCAGACGCCGCTGCCCCAGAAGCGCCTGCCCACCCCGCACCCGCACGCCCTGGGCCCCCGCGCCTGGGAGCACGGCCATACGCTGCTCACGGCCTCCCTCTCATCCTCCCTCCTGCTGCTGGCCCCTGCCCGCGCCCCCGAGCCGCCCCCCGCGCCCGGCGAGCCGGCCCCCGACGCCCGCCTCTTCGTCGCGCGGCCCGGCCGCGCCTCCCACGGCGACTTCCCGCTCACCCCCCACGCCAGCCCGGACCGCCGGCGGGTGGTGTCGGCGCCCACGGGCCCCTCGGACCCGAGCTCCGCCGCCGACGGCCTCCCTCGGCCCTGGAGCCCACCGCCCACCGGCAGCCTCCGGAGGCCGGGCGCGCACGCCCCGCCCGCCGCCGCGCTGCGCCGCACGCACACGATCAACAGCGGCGAGGCCCGGCCCCGCGGCCGCCACGCCCGGCCCGGCACGGACTTGGCCCACCTCCTCTCGTACGGGGGCCCGGACAGGACTGCGCCCCCCGTGCCCTAGGCCGGGGCCGCGCGCCTCGGCGGTGCCAGCCACGGGAACCAGGAGCGAGAGACCGGGCCAGCTCCGAGTGGGTGCTCAGACCCCCGGCCCAGCCGCGCGGGGTGGGGGGCGCCCTCCGCCGCCCGGAAGCACAAGGGGCTCGACTCCCCGCCCCGCCGCTCCCCGGGGCCGCAGGACCCTGAGGCGGTCTGGGGCAGGCGGGCGGGCGGGCGGAATGTGCTGTGGATTTGAGGTTGACCTTCTGCGCGTGGATTTTTGGTTTGTTTTCCAATTTGCGTTTCTTTTGCAGTTTTCTAACCAATTGCACAACTCCGTTCTCGGGGTGGCGGCCGGGGGCTTGGCGGTGGGAAGGGGAGGGGGCACATCTGCAGACCCCAGCTCCCCCCCCCCGCCCCACCCAGAGGTCCCTCCTCGACCCGGCCCCCGGCATGTATGTATGTATGTGTGTGTGTGTGTGTGTGTGTGTGCGCGCGTGCATGCCGTGTCCGTGTGCAAGGGGCCGGGAAGGGGAGGGAGGCGTGCGCGTGTGCCCGCGGGCTGCTGCGGCGTGTGCGTGGGGGCGGCCACGTGCGGTGTGTGTGTCTGTGTGCGAGCGTGGAGGCCCCAGCGGCCTGGGCGTTGGCTGAGCCGATGCCGGGGCTTCCAGAAAGCCGGGGGCCTCCAAGGTGCCGGTTAGGAGTTTGAGGGGTGATGAGGAAGGGGTTTCAGGCAGGGGGTCAGGACGGCCTGCCCAGAAGTCGTATTGGCGGCTGTCTAAGGGCTCGGGCGGTCTGGGAGATGGCGAAGGCGGGCGGGCCCCCCTGTAAATATGGCCCCAGGGTGGTCAGAGGGTCCCATGCCACCCATCCTCTGTGACCTCCCCCTTGACCTCCAGCTGACCATGCATGCCAGCTGAGTGGCCAGCTGAGAGTCCTGGACCCTCTCTGGAGTTTGCCTCCCCCAACCCCCTGTCAATAAAACTGTTTACAACCACCGGCCCCCAAGGCTCTGGGTCTGCTCTGTCTCCTGGGGGTGGGACTTGGACAGTGGCCTGGCCTGGCCTGGGGCAGTTGGGAGCACCTGGGAGAGTCCTGGCTGGGTCACTGTAGCAAACAGAATGATGGGGAGCTGGGTATGGAAATGTGGAGAGTCGCGGGGGTCCCAGTCTTCATCTGGCTGGGGGCCAGTCTCTGGTCCTTCAGCAAAAATTTATTATGCACCTACTGTGTGGAGACAAAGACCCCTGTCCTCATGGAGTTCGCAGCCTAATGGGAAAGACCAACCACATAAAAGCAAATTAGGACTTGATTTGAATTAGCGATATGTGTAATAAAGAAAAAGCCAGATAATGTGTTAGGTAGGGGGTGATTGTGTATGGTGGCGGGGAGTTGAGGAGAGCCTGCCAGAGGAGGTGACATGTAAGCTGAAATAAGATGGGCTAGAAGGAGCAGCTGTGGGGAGATGTGCAGAGTGTTCTAGGCAGAGGGAACAGCCAGTGCAAAGGCCCTGTGGTAGGTAGGAAGCTTGGCGGAGGGCCCAGGCCATTAGTATGCCTGGAGCAGCCACACTAGGTGAATGAAAGGCGAGCAGCTGGAGATAAGGAGGGAGAGGAGCACAGGGCCCCAGGCAGGCAGGGCCTCACCAGTGAGGAGTACAATTTTTTTTTTTAATTGTGGTAAATAACATATACGATCAGATTTACCACTTGAACCATTTTTAAGTGCACAGCTCAGTGGCATTAAGCACATTCACACTGTCGTACAGCCATCCCCACCATCCATCTCCAGAACTTTCTGGTTTTCCCAAACTGAAACTCTGTCCCCATGAAACACTAACTCCCCACTCCCTGCTCCCTCCAGCCTTATGAATTTTAAGTGGGACAGGAAGCCATCATAGAGTTTTAAGCAGGGGACATGATCTGATTTCACTTTAAGAGATCACTTTAGCATTATGTCACTACAATTCACAACTCTTCCGGCCCATGTCGATTAAGCACCTACTGTGTGCTGGGCTCTGGGGATAGAACAATGAGCAGGACAGAACCCCTGTCCACCGCTTACCGTGGGGAGACTGATTGAAACAAAGAAACACAAAACACCATGATGGCATCTAGCAGCTCCTCCTGTACCTGTGTGTCTGTTTTCAGCTTGATTGAAATATATTTGACATATAAGATTGTGTAGGTTTCTGGTGCATATCTCGATGATTTGATACGTTTGATATATATGGTAAGATAATTATCACAATAAGCTTGACACATCCATTACTTCACATAGTTACTTTGTGTGTGTGTGGTAAGAACATTTAAGATCTACTCTCTTAGCATCTTTCAAGTATACTGTACAGTCTTGTTAACTAATCACCACGCTGTACATTACATCCTCAGGACTTAGGCATCTTAGAGCTGGGAGTCTATATCCTTTGACCAACATCTCTCCCTTTCCCTCACCCCCCCAGTCCCTGACAACCACCATTCTACTCTTGGTTTCTATGAATTTGGTTATTTTACATAACTGAGATCACTCAGTATTTGTCTTTCTCTGCCTGACTTACTTCACTTGCATAATGCCCTCAAGTTTCATCCATGTTGTCCCAAATGGGCAGGATTTGCTTCCTGGTTATGGCTGAATTATATTCCATTATGCATATATACACCACATCCTTATCCATGCATCTGTGAATGGATACTTAGGTTGTTTCCATGTCTTGGCTATTGTGAATAGTGCTGTAATGAACACGGGAGGGCAGATGTCTCTTCAAGTTACTGGTTTCTTTTCCTCTGGATACATACCCAGAAGTGAGATTGCCAGATCATATGGTAGTTCTATTTTTAATTTTTTTTTGAGGAAACTCCCTACTGCACCAATTTACATTCCCACCAGTGGTGCACAAGGGTTCCCCTTTCTTTTTTCTTTTTTTTTTTTAAGGGTTCCCCTTTCTCCACACCCTCACAACACTTCTTATCTCTTGTCTTTTTGATGAAGCCATCCTAACAGGTGTGGGTGACATCTCGTTGTGGTTTTGATTTGCATTCTCCTGATGATTAGTGATGTCAAGCACTTTTTCATGTACCTGTTGGCCATTTGTATGTCTTCTTTGGAAAAACGTCTACTCAGGTCCTTTTCCTGTTTGTGTGTGTGTCTGTTTTTGTGTGTCCATCTCTGCAGATACGTTGTTCTCTCCTGTGTGTCCTGCCCTGTCTGTGTCTCTGGGTCTATGTGTTTTTCCCTGTCTCTCGGTCACTATGTATGTCCGTGTATTTCACGCAGGTGGTTATCTGTCTTTCTTTATCTGTGCCAGTCTATGCCAGCCTGTGTGTTTCCCTCTCAGCCCGTATGTCCACTAAGACAGAATGCTTAGTCATCCTCACAGCTGAATAGGGACAAAACCCTTCAGAGATTGGGCTGGGAAAAAGAGGCCATAGCCAGGTATGCGGATAAGGATAATATGTCACACCTGAATGTTTAGAACTCAACAAGAATTTAAGCACTGAATAGCCAAACCTGTGAGCTGCAGTCAAACAGTTCTCAAAGGGAAGTGTGAGCCTTCAGATGCACTTATTAGGAGATGAGAAAAGTCCAAAACAAATAGCACATCAGCTTCAGCTGAAGAAAGAAAGAATGGAAGGGGCTCTCGGAGACTGAGTTCAGCTTCACAGATAGGGGAACTGCGGCCAAGAAAAGTTACGCCACTTGCCCAAGTTCACAGAACAGAGCAGTCACAGAAGAGCTGGGATTCAGAACCAGGTTTAGTCCCTCCCAGACCATTGTTCAAAGACTGTGGAGACTTTTAGCATCACTTGCTTTTGAATTCTTTTTTTAAAAATTATTTTACTAAAAAAAAATAAGAATATGTCATGAATATAAGACAAGTGTGTTTTTGTTCTCTTCACTGAGCTTCCTGGTTGCTCAAATTTATTATAAATAGTACCTCTTGCTCAAAGAGTTGTCCCCATCCCCCAGGACAGACTGGCGCCTTACAAACTCGACCCTTGATTCCTAAATTGGGGGAAGTGGGGACTCAGCCTCAGAGACTCTTGGGTACCCACTCCCCAAAAGCAGGACTCAGGGGAAAGAAAAACTAGGTAGAAACAGGGTCGAGAAGGCGGTGGGCAGCCCACCTTCTGTCCTCACTCTGTCAGGAAGCAATTTTGCAATCCTGACCCTTCCCTTTCCCCTGCCTGGCTCAGGTCCAGCCCCTAACGGGAACAGGATGTGGGTGGAGACTTCCCAATGGCTGGTGCCCCTGTCCCCAGCCCAGGCAGGTATAAGGCCACCTTACCAGACCAAGGGAACCTGGATGGAAAAGAGAGAGGCCGCCATGTCCTCTTGGAGCCTAGAGCGAAAACAGAGGTATGTCCCCACCCCGCCCACCCTGGGCAGGCCTGGACACCAGGCAGTGCAGAGATCCATGGACATTCCGTCTGACCCACTGAAGTCACAGGGCCAGACGTAGGCCTGCAGGCTGGAACAGACTGACACTCAGGCTCCGTCTATGGACAGACTCATTCCCATACACACACTCCCTGCAGAAGGCCCAGGTAGTCCACGGGCTGTAGTAACCAAGGATGTTCAGGTGGTCTCTAGGGCTGCTGGTCTAGGGCATTACTGCTGGAGGGACCGGGAGGAACAGAAGCCCCAGCTCTCGAAGGGTTCCAGTACCAACTGTAAATCTCGCCATCCCAAAACCAAATGCCTCCCTCCAGACCTGTACAAGGCAGGATGCACTTTTCATGCTCAGAGTCCTGTCTGTATCTGGAGTCCAGAACTTTGGAGCAAGATGGGGCTGGGCACAGATAACCTAGACAGGGCTAGACAGAAAGAGGAGCAGCCCAGATGGGGAAACTGAGAATTCTGCTTGGGTGGGTCAGAGAAAGCTTTGTGGAAAGGGGGGCCATTGGAGTTGGGGTTTTGCAGGACGAGTAAGAGTTCATAGGCTCTGCCTTCAAAACATGGAGCCAGGGAGACAAGAAATGACCCAGAAAACAAGTGAGAGCAGAAGAAATTAGCAAGTTGGACTGCAAATAATTAATAGTCCATTGGGGCTGGGCTGACAATGGGGAAGGGTAGTATGTAGGGGTCAGACTAAGAAACTCAGGTTTCATAGAATTCTTCCTGGAACAGGAGCTACTTCTGGCAGCTGTGGCGGGGGGGTGGGTGTTGAGGGTGGAAGCCAGGAGAGGAGGAGGAGGGGACTACTACACTAGTCCAGGCCAGCAATGAGGCCGGGTGAAAGTAGAGGTGGGAAGAAGCAGGCAGATTCTGGGTATATTTTCACTTTGCTGGGTGTATAATATCATTATTTTAACTTATTAAGCACTTTCTGTCATTGCCTGCAGCCCAGTAGGCTGGGACTCCCATCTTTCTAGAATCCTCTTCCTGCTGCTGTTATCTGTGGTCTCAGCCCAGGGGGTCACCCCAAATCCAGACGCCTGCCTGGTGTCCCACTCGGGTAACGGCAGCTCCATCTCCTGCCAACCACCTGCCAGACTCCCCCACTACTTCCCAGCTGACACCGTCTACCTGGCCGTGGAGTTCTTCAACCTGACTCAGCTGCCTACCAACACCCTCCAGGGCATCCCTAACCTCCAGGAACTGCACCTTTCCAGCAACCAGCTGGAGGACCTCTCCGCCAAGTTCCTGCTGCCTGTGCCTCAGCTAAAGGTGCTTGATCTGACCCGCAACGCCCTGACCCGGCTGCCTCCTGGCCTCTTCCAGGTCTCAGCTGCCCTCCACACCCTGGTGCTGAAGGAAAACCAGCTGAAAGTTCTGGAGGCCTCGTGGCTGCACAGCCTGAAAGCCCTGCGGCATCTGGACCTATCCGGGAACCAGCTCCAGACGCTGCCCCCTGGGCTGCTGGCCAATTTCACCGACCTGCTCATCCTTGATCTTGGCAATAACCAGCTGCAGACTTTGCCCCCTGACCTTCTGAGCGGCCCCTTGAGGTTGGAACGGCTGCACCTCGAGGGCAATAGGTTGCAGGAGCTCGGAAAGGGCCTTCTGGTGCACCAGCCAAAACTGCGCTACCTCTTCCTGAACAACAACAGGCTGGCCACGGTGGCAGCCGGCGCCTTCCGAGGTCTGCAGAAGCTGGACATGCTGGACCTCTCCAACAACTTGCTGACCACCGTGCCCAAGGGGCTCTGGATGTCCTTGGGGAAGGCTGCCGGAAACATGAAGGATGGCTTTGACCTCTCAGGTAATCCCTGGATCTGCGACCGGAAACTGGATGACCTCTTTGAGTGGCTGGTGGCCAACGAAGGCAAGATGTTCTTCCGCAATGACACACGCTGTGCTGGCCCTAAAGCCTTGAAGGGCCAAATGCTCCTAGTGGTGGCCAGGTCCCCTTGAAGCCTGGGGCTGGGGGCGGGGTGGGGAGGCAAGGCTTGGCAGGACGCCGCACCCCACTTAGCAAATAATCCCACCTTCTAAGGGTGAGGCTGGGCTTCCCATAGTTGCCGGGACCTGTTTCGCCCATGTTGCCACAAACACACCTCGGGCTCTTCCTGCTTTCTTGCCTCTGCTCAAGCTGTATCCTCTTCCAGAAATCTCTTTCCCCTATTTCCCAGGTCTCTTGGTCTCTGGCTCCTCCAACCTGTCCTGGCCACACTGAGGTTGGCTCATTCTGGCTCTGTCTCCCCCAGTTTCAGGGGTTCTCTGAGTGCAGGGCCTGGGGCTGGGTTCCCTCTTACTCGGCATCACTCGGTTTGAGGTCAGACTGGAAGGGGTTAATAAATAACTGTTGAACAGAATTGGATGTATTTGCTGTGTTCCTTGCATTCTCCCAAGGCGAATTCCTAGGTCTCCAGCATGAAGCAGAAGGAGAGGCATGCCATGAAATCCCAAATCGATAGCAGTTGGGATCTGATGGCTGTGTCTGCTCCTCCCCCTTTCCCCATCCTTGGATTTAACTGGTAATAAAACCCTGACCATTGCCCAAGGTGTCGTTTTACCAGTGGATTCCTTCCAGAGCTTGTGTCCTGGGGAAGGTTTAAATTAAACCAGATTGCTTCAGGGCTCCAAACAATTTTTCATGCTGGCCTGTGATAACCAGGGGAGCAGCTGCCCAGGACGAGCATGGGCAGGCTGGATGGGGCTGAACAGCTGGGCAGAGGCCCTGGGGGCTGTGTTTTCACAGCTCCAGAACCTCGGGGCCACCTTCCAACACAATGTTGGGCATGGTGGGGGTCGAGGTCGGACTGGGGGGACCCTGGGATGTTTGGGGCATGCTCGGTTTTTGCAGCTCCCTGGAAGGAGGGTCATGCCCACGTTGGTGGTCATTCCAGGTGTGGTGATGAAAGCCGGGGTTCTGCAGTCTGGCAGAGCTGTGTTTGAATCAGATTCCTCAATAGCTAGGCGACCCAGGGCAAGTGGTTTAAGCATTCTGATCCTCACTTTGCTCATCTGTAAAATGGGGATCCAAGTGAATGGGCCGGCCTGTCTTCCGGCTTAGTTAAGCGGCAGGTTTTAAAAAGTAAAAAGAAAGACCGTGAGGACTTGCCCAAGGTCACTGGGCGAAGCGGTGGGGGCCTGTGATCGCTCTCCACCGTCTCTGCGGCAACAGCAGTGAGAGTGACAGGTGGTCAAACTTAGCCAAGGAAAGTAACTCAATCCTTAGCATAGAGCGTCCCCAAGTTGCTATGGCAACCGCGGGGCGCTCTGGGAGCCCCTGGGTAGAGCGAGGGGCCCCGGAGCCCCGCCCAGGGCACGCCCCCCTCAGGCCTCTCCCTATTGGTCGGTCCCCGAAGGTCCCGCCCCCAAGTCACTATAAGGGGGGGCGGGGAAGGCTGGGGTCGGAGATCGGAGCCTGAGGCTGGGGTCTGCCGCAGCACTGTGGGGCTGAAGCTGAACGCGCCCGGGTGAGTGCCTCGCGGGCGGCGTTCGGGAGTGCCCAGCAGGCCCGGGGTCGCGGTGGGTGGGTGGGAGGGCGAGAGCTCAGCGGCTCGGGGAGAGGAGTGGTGTGACAGGCCGGAGCAGGTGGCTGAGACCCTTGGCCCAGTTGGCAAAAGCTCAGGACCCAGTTGGGAGAGGACTGGGGTTCTGAGGGCGCTGGGTGCGGACGGGGGAAGAACTGTAGGCGGGGAGTCTGAGGTCGAAGTCCCGCTCTGAGTCTACTTAGCTGAGTGACCTTGGGCCCATCATGGACCTGCTGTGTGCCTCAGTTTCCCTGTGTATCAAACTGGACTGTGGGTTTACTGGGATTCTGCGGCAACCACCTGCACCCCCGCAGGGGGCTGCTTGCACGGTTCCATCCCGGGCCAGGGCAACAGGGATCTTCCCTAACTGCAGCGGAGGCAACAGCCTACACAGATGAAGGCATTTGCCCAAAGTCACACAGCAGGTAATGGTCAGACTCGAACTCAGGTGTCTCTCTGCCCAGAGCCAATGCTTTGAATCACTGCAGGGCCTCCACTTTGTCAGAGGTTCTCTACTACGCACCTGCTGTGTGCAGAGCCCTGTGCATGCATCGTCCCTGCTCAGGGCGCTCCGAGGTAGGCATTATCATTACCTCATTTTGCAGGTGACCCTTGCCCGGGTCACCAAGCCCAGCCAGACAGAACCCAGGGCCTGGGTGGGAGCCGGGAGGGCTGGCGTGCAAGGGCCCATCACTCTGTCCTGCCCCCAGGGTGACCCTGTTTGCAGTCGGCATGTCAGAAGACGAGGCGGCTCAGGCCCCCAGACCCAGCTTGTGGGAGCAGGACCAGCAGGTAAGGGGCTGCACCTCCCACGGA
The DNA here is from genome assembly GCF_039906515.1 of Pseudorca crassidens. NCBI lineage: Eukaryota > Metazoa > Chordata > Mammalia > Artiodactyla > Delphinidae > Pseudorca > Pseudorca crassidens. Next base: position 169,098,070 of record NC_090298.1, read on the forward strand.
GCTCGGCACGGGAGGAGGTGGGGGGGCAGTCCCTCCTGGGACAGTTTCAGACTGGGCCCCTGCCCTTGCTTCGAGCACCTTACTCTGAGGGCGTTTTGGAGCGTGGTTGGGGGAGGCACATTCTACCCATTTCCTAGAGGGGCAAAGTGAGGCCCAGGGAAGGGTGTGTCTCTGGGGTGTGTCTCTCCAGACACTCTCAGCCAGCTTACCTGGCCTCTGCCCAACTCTCTCCCACTCCCATCTCTGGGTCTCTACCTGTATCTCTCTGTTTCTGTGTCCACCACCATGGCACTCTTAACAACAATGATAATAGCAATCACGGCGTATACTCTGCATCATTCACTGTTCCGAGCGCTTCACGTGTTGTACTCCTTGAATCCCCATCACAGCCCTAGAAACCCAGTTTACAGATAGGGAGACTGAGGCACAGAGCAGTTCACGCACTTGCCCAAGCTCACACAGCTTGGAAGTGGAGAACCAGAACTGAACGCAGGTGGTCTTGCTCCGGAGGCTGTGCCCTTAATAACCAGACACTAATGGCTCTTCCCTCAAGGAGACTGAGTCTTTCAGAACCGGTCCCGCTCTGTGTATGCTGTTGAGAATAGGAGCTCTAGGCACACCTCGGTGTGGGTGTCCATTGCCTGCGCGCAGCTGCGCTCAATATACTTACCCCCCACCCCTCTCACCTGCCCCTCGTCCCCGCCCAGAGAGGGTGAGTGGGCTCTCTAGCATGTGGCTGAGCCCCCCCCCGCTCCACCTGGGACCCCTCTGACACCACCCCTTCCTGCAGAACGTGGTGCAGCGTGTGGCGGCCCTGCCCCTGGTCAGGGCCACGTGCACCGCAGTCTCCGATGCTTACAGCGCCGCCAAGGACAGGCACCCGCTGCTGGGCTCCGCCTGCCGTCTGGCTGAGCACTGCATGTGTGGCCTGACCATGCGTGCCCTGGACCACGCCCAGCCGCTGCTCAGCCACCTGCAGCCCCAGCGTGAGTCCCCCTGGCCAGAGTCCTGGGTCCTGTGGTTTGTCCCACTGCCCCACCCTCTCATGCTCCATCTGCATGACTGCTGCAGTGGACCCCCTGAGACGGGTGTCCCTCTGCAGTCTCATCTATGCTGTGTGCCTTTACTCTGTCCACCTGCCTGTCCCCCATCCACCTGTGTCATCCCCTCTCTTGGTCCTCCTGCCTGTGCCATCTCACCCTCCATTCTCTGCCTGTCCCGTCCCCCATTCTACCTGCATCCCTCGTGCCCTCTGCCTCTGCTTATTTGTTCCTCTGTAGTTTGATCACCTGCCCATCTGCCCTTAGCTGTTTCCTTGGGGCCCCCTTCCTTTTGTCCCCATCTTGTCTATCTCACTGTTCTCCTCCCTTTGGCTAGCCTGATGTGCCTTGGGTCCCTTTGCCTGTCCAATCTCCCTCCCCTGTCTGCCCCTTCCTCCACCCGTCCTGAGCCTGTGACCAGCTCAGGGGGTCCAACCTGGCAGTGGGGTTGGGGGACAGAGAGACCCTCGGCCTCGCATCTGACCGAGGAAGGGGATCACCTGAGGGTCCCAGCCCAGGGCCTCGCCTGCCTCCTTCTCAGCCGGCTTGTGTGACCTTGAGCCTGCTCGCTGGGGCGTCTGAGCTGGACATGGGTGAGGAGTCACCTTGGTGCTGGCAGCAGCGGTGGCAGGGCGGAGGCGGGAAGGGCAGAGAGGCAGGGTCCAGCCTGGTGGCTCACCCACACACTCAGGGTCCCGGCCGCTCGCAGGGGGCCAGCCAGGTGCCCCCTCTGTCTTTCCCTCTGTGTGTGTGTGTGTGTGTGTGTGTATGTATGTGTGTCTCCTTTTTTCTCTGCCTCTCCCTCCAGCATCCCCTCCCTCTATGTCCCTGTGTCCCTCTCTCCCTTGACATCTCCCCAATTCTCGCTCGCTGCCTCTCTGTCTCCAGTGGCCACAGTGAACGATCTCGCCTGCAGGGGCCTGGACAAGCTGGGGGAGAAGCTGCCCTTTCTCCAGCAACCTTCAGAGACGGTACCCAGCACCACCAGATAGATGGTGGGGAAGCTGTAGGGGGTGGAGGTGGCAGCGAGAAACGCAGCCTGAACACCTGGGCCAGCCGGACTCCAGGACCCAGTCAGGCTTTGGTTAACTGGAACAAAACAGCTGCCAGATGAAAATAATTGACACCTGTGTTTACTGAGCACATAATATGTGCCAGCTGGTGCTGGGGATCCCTTCAGCAATGCCGTGAGGAAGATTTGATTTTCCTCCATTTTATAAGAGGGGAGATTGTGGCCCAGAGCCAAACAGGGGCCAGGAGTCCTTGCCTCGCAGCCTCAGGGAGCTGGGGGCAGGGGAAGGGAGCCGGAGACCTACAGCAACTGGAGCTGGGCCCCTTCCGCCAGGTGGTGACCTCGGCCAAGGACGTGGTGGCCAGCGGCGTGACAGGCGTGGTAGGCCTGGCTCGGCAAGGCCGCCGCTGGAGTGTGGAGCTGAAACGATCCATGAGCCACGCCGTGGACGTAGTGCTGGGCAAGTCAGAGGAGCTGGTGGACCACTTTCTGCCCATGACTGAGGAGGAGCTTGGTAAGGCCAGAGCCCTCCCCGCTCGCCCCTGAATCCTCCTACCCATCCCTGGAGGTTACGGATCAGAGAGGGCCCGGCCTCACCCAAGGCCACATAGCAGATCAGTAGGGGAACATGGAGCTCCAGCCCAGGCCTGACCTCCCCCAACCCGCATCCTACTAGAAATCTGAGTGCCCAGAGCCCCGAGAGTATATGGGGCTTATAGACTTGAGGGCCACGGCCTCCAGCTGGTGGCCCTCCTTACTGTAGTATTTGGCCTGTGCAATGCCTTTAAAATGATTTAATTCATCACATGCATTTAAAAATCAGGTTTTGCCCTACAAATCCTGATTTCTAACTTGCCTTGGAAAATCAGATATTTGGGTTGAATGGCGTCCTCCCCTTTACGTGGTTCCCTTGAACCCCACCATTCTCCAGTGTTCTGCATCTAGTCCGTTGACCCTGGAGACCATCTGACTTCCAAACCCTGCTTTATGGCACTGGAGGAACATGGGGCGTGCCCCCTCCTTCACAGAAAGGCTGTGAGCCATTTTTGAAGCACCTTCTGTGGGCCAAACACTTGTAAGCGACTCTTTCATTATTATAAGCTCCATTCACAGGTGAGGAAAATCGAGGTAAAGAGACCCGGGATTTGCACCGAGGCAATCAGTAAAGTGGTTACGAGTGCCTGGGTTTGAATCCTGGGTCGGCCTCTTGCACCCCGTGGGACTTCACCTCTCTTTACCTTGGGTTTCCTCATCTGTAAATAGAGCTAATAATAGTGCCTACATCGTAGGACTTGGGGACGGTCGTATGAATTGATATTGTAGAGGGGAAATATACAAGCTGTAGGAGTCCATGGGCGTGTCCACCCAGAAGCAGAGGGCGTGGCCACGCTGACTCCCCTCCCCATCCCGTCCTCCAGCGGCTCTGGCAGCAGAGGTTGAGGGCCCGGAAGTGGGCTCCGTGGAAGAGCAGCGGAGACATCAGGGCTACTTTGTACGCCTGGGTTCCCTGTCGGCGCGGCTCCGCCACCTGGCATACGAGCACTTTCTGGGGAAACTGAGGCGGAGGAAACACCACGCCCAGGACACGCTGGCCCAGTTGCAGGAGACTCTGGAGCTGGTGAGAGCCCTCTGCCTGCCCCCCTTTCCCACCCCGTGATGCCGGCCAGCATGCGTGGATTGAGTGCCCGCGGACTACCTGGTCCCCTGCTAGTCTGAAAGGGGGAGGTGGAACCGTGTATGTGCAGGGCTGGGGCAGAGGAGGGACCCGGGGCTGGAGGCATTCAGTGGGGGTCAAGGCTCAGCCTGGGGAGGCAGAAAGAGGTTTTGTGGAGGAGGGGAAGTTATAGGCGGTTAAGATGGATGGGAAGAGAGTGAAGGTACCTCTTCCCGGGCTCTCCCATCACCAATCACAATCTTCCCAGCCTTTAGGTTCTAGCTGATAACCCAGCTTCTTTCCCCGTTGTGCATCGCTCCCTGCTCCAGAGGAACATAACAGCTCCTGTTTTCTATGTTTGATGAGTTCAGATGCCCCTAACCTGCTCCTGCTGCATCCCGCTCCCCATCTCAACTGATGACAGCCCTGTCCTTCCAGGGCCTCAGGCCAAAACCTGGGAGTCACCCTCAACTTCCCTCTTCTCCTCCTCTCCCACATCCGACATATCAGCCAGTACTGTTGGCTCTGCCTTCAAAGTCTACCCAGAACCCGCCCACATCTCCTCCTTCCTCTAGCTCCACCTGGGTCCAGCCATGATTACTCAACCATGGTCCTGGTTTCTCATCCTGGACCCCACAGTCTGTCCTTCCTGAAGCAGCCACCAGAGGGCACCTGTGAGCACCGGAGTGGGCTACTTTCACTGAGCAGCGTGTCCTCAAGGTTCATCCATGTTGTAGCGTGTTTCAGAATTTCCTTCCTTTTTAAGGCTGAATAACAGTCATCCCTCAGTATCTGCGAGGGATTGGTTCCAGAATCCCCCATGGAAACCAAAATCCGAGGATGCTCAAGTCACTTCTGTAAAATGGCACAGTTCTGCATCCACCGATTCAACCAACTGCGAATCTTGGTTGAATCCTCAGATGCAGAGCCCGTGGATACGGAGGTCAGACTGTGTTCTACTGTGTGGATCACAGTTTATTTCTACTAATCTTCTAATACCTGCCCTGTCCTGGGCACTGAAGACCCAGTGACCCCCTCAGGACACTCACAGTCCAGTAGGGGGACTAGGGTCATGATGGGAGAGCATGCTGGGTTCTGTGGGACCCGGAGGAGGGATCCACCCAGCCAGGAGCCGGGGAAGGGAGGCTTCTTGGAGTGGGTGACGTCTACAGTGAGACTTGAACTGAAGTGAACCAGGCAGCGGGATGGGATGGAGAGGAGAGTGTTCCTAGCAGAGGCACAAGCATGGGCAAAACCTGGCAGTGAGTCTGAGTTTCAGGGGAACCACAGGTCTCAGGTCTGGCCATGGGCAGGGGAGAAAATGAGCAGATCGGCCAGGCTGGATCAGTAGGCGCGGAAGGTTTGCATACAGTGGATGTTCCGTAAGTGCCTATTGAGGCCAGATCCACGCTAGGGTCCTGGTTCCCCCAACACTGCAAATCCTCCAGTTCTGACTACTATGGTCCCCGTCCCCACAGATTGACCACATGCAGTGCGGAGTGACGCCCATGACCCCAGCCCACCCTGGGAAGGTGCATGAGCTGTGGGAGGGCTGGAGCCAGCACTCCCCAGAGAACGGCCGCCGCAGTCAGGTAAGATGGCATGGAGGAGGGGGGTTGGGGGGGCGTGGGAGGGGTTCTGGATCTGCCAGGGGTTGCCAGGGGTGGGGCTCCAGCCAGCTCCAACCAAGTACTGAGGTCAGCTGGTTGGAGAGTCTGTGGGGAAACTGAGGCAGGGCGGGGGTCCTGTTGGGGGTCCATCCGGGACACCCAGGCCCCTCCCCTCCCTTCTCTCCCTTCTCTCCCTTCTCTCCCTTCTCTCCCTACTCTCCCTACTCTCCCTACTCTCCCTTCTCTCCCTTCTCTCCCTACTCTCCCTACTCTCCCTACTCTCCCTTCTCCCCCTTCTCCCCCTTCTCCCCCTTCTCCCCCCGCCACCCGCAGGCAGAGCTGGAGACCCTGGTGCTGTCCCGCAGCCTGATGCGGGAGCTGCAGAGCACCGTGGACGCGCTGGAGACTAGCGTGCGGGGCCTGCCTACCAGCGCCCAGGAGAAGGTGGCCGAGGTGCGGCGCAGCGTGGACGCCCTGCAGGCCGCCTTCGCCGACGCCAGCTGCTTCGAGGACGTGCCGGCGGCCGTGCTGGCCGAGGGCCGGGGCAGCGTGGCCCGGGCCTACACGTGCGTGGAGGAGCTGCTGGAGCTGGTGGTGCAGGCCGTGCCCCTGCCCTGGCTGGTCGGGCCCTTCGCGCCCATCCTCGTGGAGCGGCCCGGGCCTCCGCCCGACCTGGAGGCCCTGGTGGATGAGGTCGTGGGGGGGCCCGACCCCCGCTGGGCACACCTGAACTGGCCGGCCCAGCAGAGAGCCTGGCAAGCCCAGTACGGGGATGGGATGGGCCTCTCCGGGGACATTCCCGAGGAGGAGCCTGAGCCCCCCAGTCGCCGCAAGCACACCATGATGCCAGAACTGGACTTCTGACCCGATGGGGCCGTGGGGCAGCGAAGGCAGCTGGAGGCCGTCCTGCACCCCGAGATCCCTGCTGCCCCCTAGCGGCCATGCATCAGCATTACTAGCCGATGCCTTGGCCTTGGCCCAGGCAGAGTTGGGGGCTGGGGCCCTAACTCTGAATCCTAGATCAGCTTCACTGATATTAGACCCTCCCCAGTCTTTCCCTTGGACATATGAGGACTTGAACCTAACTCAGGTCTGACTAGCCCCAAGCTGCATTCACTGGCTGTGGTCCTGCATTGCCCCACCCCAAGAAGCTGATCGAAACTCCCCAGAGAGTTGCATGTTTTGCCCAGATAGAAGCACACGCTTCTGTTTGGGGTTTTGAAAAGTGAGTGTCCCCTTCCTCCCCCAGCTTGTCTATCCCGGACTGAGGGGTCCCCAAAGATGCTTCAACAGCTGGACCTGCCACACCCACTTGCTTTGCTGTTTGGGGTTTTGCTCTCCAGAATAAAGGTGCTTCGTGTTGTCCAAAGGCCAGTGGCCTCTGTTCCAGCCGAGGTGGGTCTCAGTGGCGGGGTGCTGGGGGCCTCAGAGGTGTGCGACCGTATGGCACAAGCCAGGGTTCGAAATTTGAAAGGAGTGATGCGTCGCTGACCAACTGGACATCTTGTCTGGAGTTCCACGGTTAGTGCCCCACCCACCCGGGTTAAGCATTCAGATGGAGGTTCCTGGAATGGAAGCTGTTCTCACTTTAATGAATTTCTTGGAAACTGCAAAGGATCAAGAGGAGGGGGCTGAGGGGGAGCAGCCCCTCCTATGCCCTCCTCACTGGACCTGTAGGAGCTGAGCTTGCTGTGGCTTCTCTGGCTGCACTGGTCAGGATGGGGGACACAAACACAGGCTAAGGGGCACAGGCCAGTCTCGTGGGGGCCCCTGTCCTCTGACCGTGTTCTTCGCTGTCCCTTAAACTCCCCTGTGGCCACGCAGGGTGTTAGGAAAGCACAGTCTGATGTGGTGAGGTCAGGGTGTTCCCTGGCTTCCTTGGGACCTGGTCCAGGGGTGGCTCTGGGAGTCCCAACCACTTCCCACCAGTTAGATTCACTTCCCTGCCCCTCCTCGGGAATATCTGTGGCTCCCTTTGTCCTCAGACCAAACGTCCACGCTCCTCACCTTGGCATTTGAGGACTTCTGGTTTCATCCTCGGGCTGACAGAGACACTGCTGCGGTCCCGCTGAATTGTGCACATTCCCCCACCTCAGGGCCTTTGTTCAGGCTGTGCCTGGAATGCCTCCCCCCCATCTCTCAGCTACATCTCATCCATCCTTAAGTCCAGCCCCAATGACACCTCCTCCAGGAAGCCTTCCCTGACTCTCCCCTGGTGGGATAGCTCCAACCCTCTGCAGCCCACCTTCTTGGGGCTCCAAGTTGCTTTCTACCTGGACATAAACCACAGGCAGCTTTGCCTTCTCTTCCCTCACAAGGCTGGGGGCTCCTGGAGGGCCAGGCTTGGTGAGGATGAGCCGAATGATACACAGAAGGGGCAGGTGACAGAGGGATCGGCTCAGGCAAAGGCATGGCAGTGGAGAATCAGTTTGACCAGCCCTGAGGGGAGGGAAAGAGCATGAGGTAAGTCCTGGAATTTGGGGGGAGGGAGCAGTAGTTAAGGCCCTGAGGTTGAGTCCCTGCCTTGCCTACAAACGGATGGGTAAGCAACTGCTCCTCTCCAGACCTCAGTTTTCTCCTCTGTGAAACAGGTATGAAAGTAGGAGTAAGGTAGCAGCCCTCAATCCTAGTAGGTCGTTCACCGGTGGAAGCTATCGATCATTCACTCATTCGTTGGTTCATTTAACAAATAGTTATTAAATAGCGCCTGCTGTGTGCCAGACAGTCTTGCACCCTGCGGGCACGGCAGTGAGGAAAATGCAGAAAAATTCTGCCCTCTAGGAGGGACAGACCATAAACAAGAAAAATACGTAAATTAGTTGTCTTAGTAGGTGATGAGAAAAGCTGGAGGATGGGGAGTGTGCAGGGGTACAAGGAGGGCGATATTTTTTAAAATAGGAGAGGAGGGGTCCAGGAAGACCTTTCTGAAAAGGTGACATATGTGCAAAGATGGACGAGCATTCCTCACAAAGGGCAGCTGGTGCAAAGGTCCTGGGACAGGACCGGGCCTGGTGAGCTGGAGGAACAGCCAGGAGGCCCGTGTGTCTGGAGCAGAGTGAGCGAGGGGGAGAGAGGGAGGGGGAGGGCAGGGAGGGGACAGGGTGGGTCTTGTGGGCCACAGGAAGGACTTGGGCTTTTACCCCGAGGGAGGTGGGAGCCCTGGAGGGCTGTGGGCAGAGGAAGGAAGGGACCTGACTCGGTGTTTATGATCATTTTTGTTATTTTTGCTGGGTTTCTCCCCCTTCGCTATGCTGTGGCAGCCCTGCGGGGAGGGGAGGGGAGGGGAGAGGCACACCCTGTGTTTCCCACCCGCCTTTGCCACCACCTTTGGGAAGCATTGGCTGAGGAGTTTGGGAGACACCCCTGTTTTGTTCCCCAACTGTTTGGCAAACACAGTGATGGCTCCAAGGAAATGACCTGGGGGTCATCAGGCCCAGTGGCTGGACCTTCCCTCCTCCCAGCTTAGCACCCAGAGCCATCAACTGGACACAGCTGGGATCCCTGTCCCAGGGGCGGGCAGGGGGCATTCAAGGAGGGCGTAGCAGTCATTTCTCTGCCTGCACACCCACCCACAGACAGCCTACTGGCATATAGGCTCTGGATCTGGGTTCAAATCCTGTCTCTGCCACTTCCCAGCTCTGTGGCCTCAGGTACAGGATGCCTCTTCCAGGAATCCACCCTCGGCTGGCCCAAGCCCACCAGACTGGATCTCACTTCTAGGGCACCTCCAGTTCTGTTGGTGTCCTCTCTTGGTCTGTATTTAGGCCCTTTCTCAAGGGAAATCCCTTCTGGAGAGTGACACGTCCCCTCACTGCTCAGGACAGACCCTTGCTCCTGTCTTTCTGCCTGGACAATGCTAAGCTGATGTTTGTTGAGCACCTGCTAGGTACCAGGCACTGGGGTTAACAGGTTACATGCGTGACCTCATTTCACGCTCACAACTACCCTATGAGTTGGTCCGTTTAGCTGAACATTTATTAAGTTGCCAACTGTGTGCCAAGTATTGTTCTATTGCAGGGGACACAGCAGTGAACAAAAGACAGGCCTGGTGGAGGTGAGGGAAGAAGCTGTGTGGGTGTCTGGGGAAGATGCTCCAGGCAGAGGGAATAACAGGTGCAAAGGTCCTGGGGCAGGGCCATGCCTGGAGATTTGGAGGAACCAGAGAGGAGGCCTGTGTGGCTGAAGCATGGTGAGTGAGGGGGGCAGAGAGGGAGGGAGATGAGGGCAGGGAGGAAGGTAAGACCTTGTGGGCCACGGTGAGAGGAGTCTGGAGGGAGCAACTGAAGCATAAGGATGGTAACTGGCTAAGGTGGCCCAACAGAGCGACTTGAACCACGCCCATCACACAGATGGAAATCAGAGGCCGAGAGTGTGCAGGCTGTGCCTTGAGGGTACAGGACAGCCCGTGAATCACTCAGCCTGGTGGGGGTGGGGGCCACGGGCAGAGGCTGCCCAGTGCTGAGAGCAGGGGAAAGGTGCTGGGCCCGGGGCCCACGCTGGAGCGGGCAGGCACGTGACTATCCAGGGCCCTCCCTTGGCCCACTGGCTGCCTGCCTCTGCCGGCCAGGCCTGCACCACCCCAGACCCTATAAGGCCTGGGAGCTGAGAGCAGGGCTGTGCTGCCTGTCACTCCACGGGACCCTCACACGGTCCAGGTGAGCAATGCCAGGGTGAGGCTGGCCTCCAGGCGGGTATCGGGGGATTGCTCAGGGTTATGGGTGTGGGGCAGGAGGCCCGGGACCCGCCATTCATGCCCCCTCTCTGCCCTTCCAGCTGCTTAGAGGATTACCATGTCTGCTCAAGATGAAGGAGGCCGGGATCCCCCCAAACCCAAGGGCAAGGTGAGGGCAGGCGTGGGAGGGAAAGATCACAACTGGGGCCTGGAGAGACCCCAGAACCTTGGGAAGGTGACCTCCACAGTCCTGGGGTGTGGAGGGGCTTCCTGGGGGTGTGTGTGGGGGGTTCCCGGGGGTGTGTGGGGGAGGGAGGGCTCTGAAGGCCACAGTGCCAATCTTCCCTCCGGTCCCAAGCTGGAGGGTGGGGGGTGGGAGGATGCACTCAAGCCTCAGTTCTTTCCTTGCTGTGTTACCCTGTGCCAGCCTCGGCCCCTCTCTGAGCCTCAGTTTCCTCAGCTGAGAAATGTGGGCCACGGAAGGAAAAGGAGAGAGACCCAGAGGATGAACTTTCTCTCTGTCCATGGGAGGCAGGCTGAACCTGCCCATTACTCAGGCGAGGAGACTGAGGCTCAGAGTGGCTGAGGTCATCCAGGAGCAAGGCCTGAGGCGGTTTGGGAACCCAGGGCTCTCTGATGCTCCCCTCACCCCACCGCCACCACGGCCTGGCTCTGCTCATGCTGCCCCCCACCCCATGTAGACCCTGGGCAGCTTCTTTGGGTCCCTGCCTGGCTTCAGTTCTGCCCAGAACCCGGTGGCCCACGCCCACAGCTCAGCGAGAGAGGCCCGGCCAGTCGCCCATCCCACAGGTGCTCCAGCCGCCGAGACTGCCCAGCCCCAGGCTGAGGGTGAGTGGACAGCTCCATGGAGGCGGGAGCTCTGGAGATGGACCCCTGCAGGGACTTCTGCCCATCTTGGGGGTGCTTCATAGGTGCCTGCGTCACCTCAACAGACCCCACGCAGCTGGCGTGCTCATTTAGCGCCAGATGGGGACCTGAGGCATAAATATAAGTGGCCCAAGGGGGCACAGCCAGCAATGCCCCCCACATTCTCAACCCCCCCCGTCCACCTTCCATCACCCCGTTTCTGACGCCCTGTGGACCAGGGGCTGGGCATTCTGCATGTCTAAGCTCATCAAAGATTTTGATCCTGGTTCCAGAGAGGGGCAGCAGCTTCCCTGGCGTCACACAGCCTGCTCAGCTGGGGTGCTCGGGGCAGCCCTAGCCCCAAGTCCTGAAGGGGGGCTGGTGCAGGGGAGCTCAGGCTAGGGCGGCCACTCTGGGCCCGGAGCCAGAGGCAGCTGACTTCTGCTCCACATACCCAGGCCCGGCAGGCGGCTGCCAGCTGTGGTGGAGTGGGGCAGGGCGGGGCCCCGAGTCCTCTCCCTGCATCACCCTGGGTGGGCGTCCAGCACCCAGGACCCAGGCAGAGAAAACTCTAGAGAACCCCTGCTCCAGGAGACCGCTCCTGGGGGTTGAGGGAGCCAGACCCATGGCCGTGGATGTCACCTTCTGCCGTCCCTGGCAGGGCAGCTGGGACATTCCTGACCTTTTGGGCTGTGCCCACTGATTGTGCAATGGGCTTCAGGGTGGCTGATGCCAGTGCGTGTCACTCCCTGGGTTGCCTGATTGGCTCTTGTCCCCACAGTGGCCACCGACCCGGAGCAGACGACCAGGGACGTTGAGAAGACGCTGCCGCTTTCAGACAGGGTGAGAGGGGCTGGCAGAGCCTGGTCTGGTCTGACGGCCTCCGCCTCCCCTTGGGTACCTCCTCCTGGGATGTTTCAGTTCCTGCCGTCTGGGGGTTGTCATAGGCCAAGGAGCAGGCAGACACCCCAGTGGGATTCCAGGCCAGTCTTCCCCCTCTGAGCCTCTGTTTCCACATCTGTGAAATGGGTGCAGTACTGCCTTACTGCCTGGCACCATGAGGCTCCATCCGGTCTACAGACACCCCCCACCCCCACTCCAGTTCTGTGCCTAGCACATTACGACCCAAACAGTGGTAACTCACTCACCCTGTGTCAGGCTCTGGGCTCAGTGTTTACATGTGCTGCTTAATAGTTAAGCCTCCCAACCGTCCTGCGAGGAAGGGAGCAGTAGAACCCCACACAAAAGCTGAAGCACAGAGAAGCCAAGCCACCTACTGAAGGTCACACAGCAAGACATTGTAGCATGGGATTTGAACCTTGGGCAGTCAGAGGCTGAACAGTGGCCAACGATGCATCCACCTTCGGTCCTGGATGACCGGGGACCGCCCATATAACCACGTCCCCAGGGCCAGGGCAAGCGGAGTGGCTGATGTAAGACTGCTGAGGGCCATAGCAGGGTGACAGAGCCCTGATACAACCCTTCCGCCCAGCACACACCCCACACTGGAGTCTTCCTCGACTCCGCTCTGCCCTCAGCTCAGCCAGATCTGAGCATCTCGGAGGGCAAAGAACCACCAGGCTCACCCTGTGGCCCAAATTAAAATGGACCCCAGCAGCTGAGGGCCCCCCTCCCCACTTTTTCACTCCTCCCCCTCCACCCTTCTTCAATTGCATTAATGGAGCACCTGTTCCCTGCAAAGTGCTTCAGGCACCTTGACTCAGTTTTCCCTACCGATCTTTGAAGGAGGTGCTGTTTTTATTGTTTTTGTTTGTTTGTTTAAATGGCTGGGAGGGGATTCTTTATTTATTTATTTATTTTTGGCTGCGTTGGGTCTTCGTTGCTGTGCATGGGCTTTCTCTAGTTGTGGAGAGCGGGAGCTACCCTTCATGGCGGTGCGTGGGCTTCTCATTTTGGTGGCTTCTCTTGTGGAGCACGGGCTCTAGGCACGCGGGCTTCAGTAGGTGTGGCTCGCAGGCGCTAGAGTGTAGGCTCAGTAGTTGTGGCGCATGGGCTTAGTTGCTCCGTGGCATGTGGGATCTTCCCGCACCAGGGCTCGAACCCATGTTCCCTGCGTTGGCAGGCGGATTCTTAACCACTGCACCACCAGGGAAGTCCAGGAGGTGCTGTTTTAATTGCCACTCTTCAAATGAGGCTCAGAGAGGGGATGTGGCTTGCCTGAGGTAACACAGCAAGTGTGGGGAAGAGCTGAACCCAAGTCTCTGTGGGCAAGATGCCCACTTGAGACGATGCTGGGCAGGAGGCAGGTGGTGAGAATAACATTTCAGGGCTGCTCAACTTCAGTCGTCTTGCCCACTCAGGGCCGGGTCATCCTGTGTGGGGCCGTCCTGGGCACTGGGGGTTGTTGAGCAGCATCCCTGACCCCACCCACTCACTCAATGCCAGGAGCACCCTCTTCCCTGAAGTTGTGATTGTCACAGATGTCCCCAGACATCGCCCAGTGTCCCCTGGAGGGGGGGCAGGATCACCCTGGGTCACCCCTAACCCTGGGTTAAGAACCCCTGAATTGGAAATAGGAAACTGCTGGTTGAACCTGGGTGGTGGCAACCCTGAGGCCATCACAGCCCTTCAGCAGTCTGGATGAACGAGAGGAAACTGCCCTGATTTTTGACCTACCAAGTTATCGACAGTTTCCTATGGCTCAAACCCAATACTTGGCCCTGTACTTTTCCAGTTATTACTTTTCTAAACATAGATACCCAGATCCCCTTCTCTGACTTGAATACATGCATGCTAACAAGCATTTGGCCTCCTCAGATTTCTCCCCATGATGGGGAGACCTGTCTCAAAACTGCCATAGAGATTAGGCAAGATGAAGAAAACATGGAATCCAATGGCTTACTGAGCACAAGGCTAAGGGATATTGAGCAAGGAGGGTCCCAGAGGTGCTAGGGGAGAGCTGTCAGCAGTGGGGGATCTATTGTGTCAGGGGAACCACGTGGCGCTGTGACAGAGCTCAGCAGGCTGTATCCTGGAAGCCAGGGAGGGAGGTATGTCGGGGTGGGAGGTGAGCAGGCTGGGCTTCTGGGAGGAAGGTCCCACTCCCCGGGGCATGTTAGGGATGAGGTGGAGATCTGGGGAAGGGTGGGGAGTGAGGTGTCTAGCACTCTCTGCTTGATCACGAATGTCCTTCCTCATCAGGTCATCTCCAGGACAAACGACCTAGTGTGGTCCAAGATGACCAGGACCAAGGATGCGTTCTCGTGTGGGATGGCCAACATCGTGGACACAGCTAAAGGCGTGGTCCAAGGAGGCCTGGGCATGACCCAGTCCACACTCACAGGCACCAAGGATGCAGTGTCCACTGGACTCACTGGGGCAGTGAACATGGCCAAGGGCACCGTCCAGATGGGCATGGACACCACCAAGACTGTCCTGACAAGCACCAAAGATGCAGTGTCCAGTGGGCTCACTGGAGCAATGGGTGTGGCCAAAGGAACCGTCCAGATGGGTGTGGACACCACCAGGACCGTCCTCACAGGCACGAAAGATGCAGTGTCCAGTGGGCTCACTGGGTCAGTGAACATGGCCAAGGGCACCGTCCAAACTGGCATGGACACCACCAAGACCGTCCTGACAGGCACCAAAGATGCAGTGTCCACTGGGCTCACTGGAGCAATGGGCGTGGCCAAAGGAACCGTCCAGATGGGCGTGGACACCACCAAGACCGTCCTGACAGGCACCAAAGATGCAGTGTCCACTGGGCTCACTGGGGCAGTGAACATGGCCAAGGGCACCGTCCAAACTGGCATGGACACCACCAAGACCGTCCTGACAGGCACCAAAGATGCAATGTCCACTGGGCTCACTGGGGCAATGGGCGTGGCCAAAGGAACCGTCCAGATGGGCGTGGACAACACCAAGACCGTCCTGACAGGCACCAAAGATGCAGTGTCTACTGGGCTCACTGGGGCAGTGAACATGGCCAAGGGCACTGTCCAGACCGGCATGGACACCACCAAGACCGTCCTAACAGGCACCAAAGATGCAGTGTCCACTGGGCTCACTGGGGCAGTGAACATGGCCAAGGGCACCGTCCAAACTGGCATGGACACCACCAAGACTGTCCTGATAGGCTCCAAAGATGCAATGTCCGCTGGCCTCACTGGAGCAATGGGCGTGGCCAAGGGGGCCGTCCAGACGGGCATGGACACCACCAAGACCGTCCTGACAGGCACCAAAGATGCAGTGTCCACTGGGCTCACTGGGGCAGTGAACATGGCCAAGGGCACCGTCCAGACGGGTGTGGACACCACCAAGACTGTCCTCACAGGCACCAAAGATGCAATGTCCGCTGGACTCCATGGGGCAATGGGTGTGGCCAAAGGAACCGTCCAGATGAGCGTGGACACCACCAAGACCGTCCTGACAGGCACCAAAGATGCAGTGTCCACTGGGCTCACTGGGGCAATGAACATGGCCAAGGGCACCGTCCAAACTGGCATGGACACCACCAAGACCGTCCTGACAGGGACCAAAGATGCAATGTCCACTGGACTCACTGGAGCAATGGGTGTGGCCAAAGGAACCGTCCAGATAGGCGTGGACACCACCAAGACCGTCCTGACAGGCACCAAAGATGCAGTGTCCACTGGGCTCACTGGGGCAGTGAACATGGCCAAGGGCACCGTCCAGACGGGCGTGGACACCACCAAGACCGTCCTCACAGGCACCAAAGATGCAATGTCCGCTGGACTCACTGGGGCAATGGGCGTGGCCAAAGGAACCGTCCAGATGGGCGTGGACACCACCAAGACCGTCCTGACAGCCACCAAAGATGCAGTGTCCAGTGGGCTCACTGGGGCAGTGAACATGGCCAAGGGCACCGTCCAAACTGGCATGGACACCACCAAGACCGTCCTCACAGGGACCAAAGATGCAATGTCCGCTGGCCTCACTGGAGCAATGGGTGTGGCCAAAGGATCTGTCCAGATGGGCGTGGACACCACCAAGACCGTCCTCACAGGCACCAAAGATGCAATGTCCGCTGGACTCACTGGGGCAATGGGCGTGGCCAAAGGAACCGTCCAGATGGGCGTGGACACCACCAAGACTGTCCTGACAGGCACCAAAGATGCAATGTCCGCTGGACTCCATGGGGCAATGGGTGTGGCCAAAGGAACTGTCCAAACTAGCATGGACACCACCAAGACCGTCCTGACAGGCACCAAAGATGCAATGTCCGCTGGACTCCATGGGGCAATGGGTGTGGCCAAAGGAACTGTCCAAACTAGCATGGACACCACCAAGACCGTCCTCACAGGGACCAAAGATGCAATGTCCGCTGGCCTCACTGGAGCAATGGGTGTGGCCAAAGGAACCGTCCAGATGGGCGTGGACACCACCAAGACTGTCCTGACAGGCACCAAAGATGCAATGTCCACTGGCCTCACTGGCGCAATGGGCGTGGTCAAAGGAACCGTCCAGACCGGCGTCGACACCACCAAGACTGTCCTGACAGGCACCAAAGATGCAGTGTCCACTGGGCTCACTGGGGCAGTGAACATGGCCAAGGGCACCGTCCAGACGGGCGTGGACACCACCAAGACCGTCCTCACAGGCACCAAAAATGCAATGTCCACTGGCCTCACTGGCGCAATGGGCGTGGCCAAAGGAACCGTCCAGACCGGCGTCGACACCACCAAGACTGTCCTGACAGGCACCAAAGATGCAATGTCCGCTGGCCTCACTGGCGCAATGGGCATGGCCAAGGGGGCCGTCCAGACGGGCATGGACACCACCAAGACTGTCCTCACAGGCACCAAAGATGCAGTGTCCACTGGGCTCACTGGGGCAGTGAACATGGCCAAGGGCACCGTCCAAACTGGCATGGACACCACCAAGACCGTCCTGACAGGCACCAAAGATGCAGTGTCCACTGGCCTCACTGGAGCAATGGGTGTGGCCAAGGGGGCCGTCCAGACGGGCATGGACACCACCAAGACTGTCCTCACAGGCACCAAAGATGCAGTGTCCGCTGGCCTCACTGGGGCAGTGAATGTGGCTACAGGGGCTTTGCAAACTGGGCTGAATACAACCACAAATGTTTCAGCTGGCACAAGGAACACCATCTCCAGTGGCATGGCTGGTGCCGTGAACGTGGCCAATGCTGCTGCCCAGTGGGGTCTGGACACCTCGAAGGCTGTCCTCACCGGCACCAAAGACGCCGTGTCCACTGGGCTCACCAGGGTAGGGAACGTGGCCCGAGGAGGTGTGCAGACTGGTCTCGGAACCATCCAGAACTGGTTACCTGTTTCCCAGGATGCTGCCTCTGGTGGACTCGCCACTTCCGGAGCCCCAGATGAAGGAGAACAAACCATCCTGAACCCTCATGAGGCTCAGTCCTGTGGGGTCTCCAGGCCCCCGGACACTCTGTGTGCACGCCTGGACCTTGCTGGGAAAGCCACCACTAATACCAAGGGCCTCGTGTCAGCTGAGGTGACTTTCACCCCAGAGGCCGCCCTGGGCAAGAAGGATGATGTAGGGCCTGGGGCCACCACTTGCAGCCAGGAAGGAGCCCGGGGCTTTGCAACACTCCGGCACACACTGGAGGAGCTGGGGGAGATCTTCCAGCCCATGAGCGCCGAGGAGCAAGGTGAGAACAAGACAGGCTGGTCCCAGCTCCCAGGGGCCCGGTCGTCTGTACAACGCATGCCCCTGACGCCCGAGGGGCCTCTCGGGTTGAGCGACCCTGTCTTCCCTTTCAGCTCAGCTGGCTGCCTCCCAGCCCCGGCTGAGGGAGGCCATGGCCGACCAAAGCAGCTACTTCGTGCGTCTGGGCGACTTGGACCCCAGCTTCCGCCAGCGGGCTTTCGAGCACGCCTTGAGCCACCTGCAGCAAGGCCAGTTCCAGGCCCTGGACGTGCTGGCCCAGCTCGAGGACGCCTTCTGGCTGGTAAGAGCCCTCCCTTCCACCAGTGCCTTCCTCAGCCACACGTGGGGGACTCGACAGACACACACTGAGCACCTAGTAGACAATGGCCGTCGGCCACTCAGTCACGGGTCTGCTCTCAAGGAGCTTGTATTCCAGGGAGGAAGATGGACACAAGACCCAATACTTGCCACCAACGGGGTTGCAGAGAGGGAAACAAGACAGTCGTGCAGAGAGGGGCAGGGCAGGAGCGTGTCTGTTTGAGCCAAGTCGTGTGGAAAGTGGGGACCGCAAGGACAGACAGTGGCCTGAGAACAAGCTAGGTGTGTTCCAAGGAGCAGAAGGGCGGCCGGCGGCAGGGGAGGGTAAAGTGAAGGCGCTGACACGGTAGGGGGAACCGATGCGATCTGGGTGGGGTTCAGTGATGCAAGGAAGGGCCCAGCGGAAGGTGACTTGAACACCACCGTGGGGACAGGCACGGAGCCAGCGGGGTCATGCCCTCTCGCCAGCCCCACTCACCCCTCCGCCCCAGGCTTTCTCCCCCTGCAGCACCACTGACACCCACGCTGGCTCCTTGCGGGTGCTGGGGCTGACCTGCCTGCGGTAGGAAGTTTAGTGGCCTCCCGTCTGTGGCTGATGCAGACGGTGATGGACCCCCAGGTCTGAGCACCTCTAGGTTCTCAAGGTCACGGGTCGTCAGTGTCGAACAGCCCCATCTACACAGGTGGCGAGGAACCCAGACATGCTGCCTGAGTGGGGATCCCTGGGATGCGCGCAGGCATCTGTTTTCCGTCAGTGCCCCAGGGGTCTGTGGTGAGCCGCGATTTGAGGACCACTGCTCCAACCCAGAGGGTCTCAACGGAGCAGTCGTGCCCCCAGGGGACACTGGGCCATGCCTGGGGATGTCTGTGGTGGTCCCCCAGCGGGGGGGGGGGCCTCCTGGCATTGAGTGGGTGGGAGCAGGGAGGCTGCTCCACACCCCGCAGCGCCCAGGACTGGGGGCTGAGGGTTGGCCTGATGCAACAGAGGTTTTATTTAAGGGGATTCCTCTGGCTACTGTGGGGAGGACAGGCCACCAGGGTCAAGGGCCAGAGCCACGAAATGAGTGAGGTTTCTGCAAAAATCCTGGCAAATGCTGAGGGGGGCCTTGGGAGTAGCATCGGCGGTGGCAAGAGGCAGTTGGGTTCTGGATGTGTTTCCAAAGCAGACCTACCAGCTTAGGTGTGAGACGTGAGAGAGAGAAAAGACCCTATGAGGCCTCGGGGACTTTTAGCAGGGGACACCTAGAAACGCCCTGGGTGGGTGGGTGGTGAACATTAAGGCTTGGTCTTGGACAGGGTAACCTGGAGATGACTAGTAGGCCCCCCGATGGAGTCGCCGGGGTTAAGAGCTGGGAGGGTGATGGAAAGTTGGAGTCAACATTTGGTCCACTTGCTGAGCTCTCAGGAGGATAAAGGAAGATTAGTCAATGTGGGTGGGGGGCTCCTATGTGCTAGGGACCCAAAAAGCAAGGAGAAAAAGGTCCTGACAGAGCTCCCACCCAAGGCTGGGAGATAAACAACAAAGAAACTCACGGTAACTCGACAGTGATAGGCCTCTGAGGAGAGACAGAGATCTGGCAGGGAGGGCCTGGGGGGGCCACCGTACTGGGCCAGAGGAAGCATGTTTCAGGCTGAGTGGGCAGCACGTGCAAAGGCCCTGAGGCAACAACATGCTTGACGTGCTCGAGGGACAAAAGGAAGCCAGCGTGGCCTGAGCAGGGAGCACAGCGGGATGTCAGCAGGAGGTGAGGTTGCAGGTGTCCTGAGCAGGCCACACAGGCCATGGTGAGGAACTGGATTCGGTCCAAAGGCCACTCACTGGGAGATGTGGGAGGATTTTGAGCTGGGGTGCGACATGGTGCCCCTGCTGTTCTGCTGAGCTCCCTGACAACCTGATGAGGAATTTGGATTACTGCCTCTTTACGTGAACCATCCTGGTGCAGCTGGCCCTAAACCTTTCCACCACGCCACAGGAAAGGTAGACACGAAGCTCCAGGCCAGGCCTGGGAATGCCGCCCCCGGGGGAGTATTGGGGAGGTCCCTGCCAAGAAGGCCTCATGTCTCTGCTGGGCTCTTTCCAGATTGAGAAGGCCCAGCAGGCTCCAGACCGGCAGCCGTGGCCGGACCAGGACCTGAGCAGCCAAGCCGGCGCCCAAGAGGTGCGTACCAGGGGGCCGGCGCTCCTGCCCCTCCCCTCCAGCCCCGCTCACCTCCCTCCTTCCGCCCACAGGTGCCAGCCGCCGGGGCTCTGTCCAGGGTCTGCAGCCTTGTCCAGCAGCTCCATGTGGCCTACAGCAGCCTGGCCTCCGGCCTCCAGGGCCTCCCCGCCGAGCTCCGGTGGCAGCTCAGGCAGGCGCGGCACAGCCTCTGCGAGCTCCACAGCGTTGTCTCCTCTGCCGCCTCCGTGGCGGAGCTGCCAGCCGAGCGCCTGGCCCAGAGCCGCCAGGGCGTACGCCAGGCGTGGCAGGGGCTGGAGCAGCTGCTGGAGACCGTGCAGCACAGCCCTCCACTCAGCTGGCTGGTGGGGCCCTTCACCCTGCACCCCAATGGGCAGCAGCTGTAGGCGCCCCTCCCCCACCCGAAACCAGCCCCAACCCCCGGAAGCTCCGGGCCCTGCCGGCTGGCACCCCACCTTTCTCCCTGAGCACGGCTGGCCCTTCTGGCCGAGGAGCCCAGGGCGGCTAAGACCCTCGATGCCGGCGGGGGGGCCCAGGCTTCACCTGAAGATCTCAAGCAAGCGCTTCATTTAGGAACAAGACGGGAGTTGTGCCTGTCATGAAGGTTCTCCACTCAGCACCCCCAGTAGGGCCCTTTCATCTTTTATCTCTCTCTGGGGGGGGCGGTCTTCCACCCCAGCCTGGGCCCTCTAGCTATACCAGCTTGGCAGGCGGCCCTGCTCCTCCATCCTGGGCTCCAGGCAGCTCCGTCCTCGCTCTGAAAGCCCACGCCCCTCAGCAAACAGCGCATGCCCGAAGGTACCAGACCGCCACCATCATCCTGAGGCAGGTAGGCCCCCACCGCCTCTGCCGACCCCCGGCCTGGCCCAGGGGCTTCATGAAGGCAAAGCTGCAGCAGCCACTGACAGCTGAGGACCGGACTGTCCGGGCGGGGTGGGGTGAGTACACGTCCCTTCCTGCTGCAGCCCCCTCACCCGGCAGCGCCCCCTGGTCCTGGGTGATCACAAGGACCCCACAGATGATGTTCTCAGGTCCCTGGGCCCAGAGGCTGCCGATGAAGGAATAAAGGGGCTCCCTCACACGGGATGGGGCCCTAGGGAGCACGTGACAAAATGTGCTCGAGGGACTCCAGGTGGTCCAGTGGTAAGGACCCTGTGCTTTCACTGCCGAGGGTGCGGGTTGGATCCCTGGTTGGAGAACTAAGATCCCACAAACCACAAGGCGCAGCCAAAAAAACCAAACAGAAAAACGTGCTCGACACACGTTCAGGTCTCAGTCACGTGCTCCAGGCCAGAGACCAGCAGCCCCTGGACAAGGGCCCCTTCCTTCCCGCCGTGCTCTCCCTGGATCCTTGGGGCGCCCTGCGAGGTGGGCTGCACATGGGAATGTGGGACAACAGAGGGCCAGTCCCCCTGCTCCCCGGGAGATGCTGAGGGAGCTGCTGCATCAGAAGTCCAGCGGCCCGAGGCTTGTCAAGCGCCCCCTTTCCACGCCTGCAGCCCCCCTATCTGGCCGCCTCCTTGACGGAGGAAGCGAAGCGGCCCTGCTTCTCAGAAATCACCAGGTGCTCCAAGCCCCGGGACGGATGGGCCAGCTCTCCCCAGAGGGTCACCACGGCTGCCAGGGGCCACAAGGGGCCCTGCGCCACAGGAGCTGGCCGAGGCAAGACACGGGGACCAGTCCGGGAACTTCCCCGAGCCTTTCCTTCCTCACTCCCCATCACGGACAGCCATCGGAGGGGGTGACACTGGAAACAGTCGTTCATGGAAACCGAGCTCAGCGACAACCTCAAATCCAACCAAACCAGACCAAACCAAACGGGGCAGGGGGCGGGGGCAGTACGCCAGGCCCAGGGAGCAAAACCACACCACGCCTCTCTCTCAGCCGGGACAGAGGGGCTCAGCCACCGGCAGGACAGGGGATACACGGTCGAGGCCACCGTTTAACCAGCAACCGCCACGTGCAGGTGCCTGGCTGGGCGCCGCACACACATCCCCCATCTGAATCCAAGCGACAGGTGAGCACAGAGAAGCCCAGAGTGTGGGGCGTCACTCGGCCCACGTCACACAGCGAGGCCTGCCCCCAACACCCACGCCCTGTGCACATCGACGACAACAGACAGCCCTCAGCATCCCTCCTGGTACTTTTGGAAAGGCCTTGCTCACTGCCCCCGTCAGCCCTGCAGGGCCTGGAGCACCGTCAGAACCAAATTCATATTCGCTGCTCACGGTGACCCTATGGCTTAAAACCCTCTGTCCCTGGACGGCCCCTTGACAACTGCAAACCAGTCATGCTAGAAAACCAAGCCAATAAAAGCAACTTTTTTTTTTCATTAAAAAAACCCTTTATAGTCATTTCATGTCCGTTGGAAATCACAGAAATTAGGCAGAAAAAAAACCCAGGGGGACAAATACGAACAACACAGCGTCTCCCCAACAGTTCTCTGTTCCCTGGGTGCCGGGAAGGAGCCAGGCAGGCCTCGGGGCAGCTGCGAGTGGCGGCGGGGCCCGGCCACGGGCCACCCGGCTCAGCTGTCCTCGTCGTCCAGGGACTCCGAGTCCACCCGCAGCCTCTCTCGCTCCTGCCGCTCCTTCCCGGTCCCGTCCAGGTCGGGGCCCTCCCGCACGCTGCTGGTGGAGGACAGCACGGGCGGGCAGGGGTGAGCAGGCCCCTCGCCGTCTGTCTCCTTCCTTCCACCTACAGAGACCAACAGCCCTCGCCCCCAACCTCCCCCTGCCTGCCTGCAGCCCCGGCTCCCGTGGCGGGTGTCAGGAGGGAGCCACCCTCCGAGAGCTCAGGCCCAGGCCAGCCGGCCCCGAGCCCCGAGCTCCCTCCGAGGGGCCTGGGGGTCAGTCAGCGTGCGGGAGACTGATGTCCCTCGGGCCTTACCCAACTGGGAGCAGCTCAGACACCGGGCTGCCTTCTCCGGAAGTCGCCCCTGCGGCCCCAGCGACACTTACTCGTTGTGTGATGGCTCTTCAGAGGAGCCGCCCCCTGGCCCCTCCTCTGAGTTCTGTCCTTCCTCCGGCTCCTTGTCCTCCATGCTCTCCCCCTTCTGGGACGTCGCCTCGCCGTTCACAGGGGCCGAGAGATCTGTGGGGAGAGAAGCTCGTGGGACGCTGTGGGGCAACCTGCCTGCAGAGAGCGAGCAGCGTGCGAGCACTCGCCTGTGCACCTGAATTCACCCGCACCCCCGAGCCACCGGACACGCGGGGTCCGCGGCTGCGTGGGGCTCTTCCTCCAGCCGGCCCCTGGCCCGTCCACACGGCCTGGAGATGGGAGGGGCTGGTAAACGAATGGCCGTGGGCAACACCGGGAAAAAGCCTGCCACGGCTGTGTCCAAACAGACGTAAGGAGAGACGCCCCCTCTGTGCTCTCCCCCGGGCAGCCTCGGCTTCGGCTAAGCCCTCTCGGTGCTGGTCTTAAGGGCTGCTCCAAACATCTCTCACCAGGACCGCATGACCCCAGCAGGAAGGAACGCTCTCCTGTCCCCGCAGCCACTGTCCCCACCACAGATGCCCTTGCTCCTCTCAGCCCACCTGTGGCCCTCCCCTCCCAGACCTCTGCGACCGCCCGTCCCAGAAACGCTCGCGCACCTGGCCACACACACACAGCCTCCCCTGCTACCTGGATCTGAGGGTCTGGATGGAGCCTATGAGCAGCACAGGGGCGTGTGGCCCAGACACCAGCTGCCTTGGGGACACAGCCAGCCTGCGCAGCGAGTGCCAACAGATGGCGCCACCTGGGCAGTCTGCTCGGCGCCCCTCCCGCCAGCTCCTCACCAGTGCTCGCCTCGTCCTCCGCCCTCTCCGCAGGGGCCTCCTCTCCGGCCAGTATCTCCTCGGCCTTCTCCGGCCCAGTTCTGGTCGCCTTCTGGATGGCCTCGATCTTTGGTCCCAGGACCCGAGACTTGAGCCGGGCGTAGACCTCCGCAGCTTTCTCCATCACCTCCTTGTTGGCCTTGTAGCGGCGGATCTGGCCCACCAAGAGGCCTGGCTCAGGGGGCGCAGCCTCCTCACCCCCCGCCCGAGACCTTCCCCCATCACCGCACCCCGCAGCGCCTCCCGTGCGCACGGCTTCCTCCTCGCTGACCACAGGCAGCCGTGGCCGGAAGCCCAGCGCCCCAAGCAGACCCGTAGCCCCACCACCAGCCCCTTCAACCCCTGGGCTCCCGCCGCACCTTCTTCAACGTGGCCACCACGTCCGTGTTCTTCTGGAGGATCTGTGAGGTCACCTGCAGGGTCCCTAGTTCCTCTAACGCGTTCAGACACCTCTTCACATCCTGCAGGGCAGCGAGGGCAGCGAGGAGGGTCAGCGCCTAGCTGCGGGGGTTCTAGGGGGCCCAAGAGGGCAGAGAAGGACACCCTGGGCTGAGCAACAGGGAGCCCCGGGGACAGTGGTGAAGCACCCAGAACTCGAGGGGTCTTGGGGCCTCGTGTGGCACCACCTGGTGGGAACGCAGAGCACTGCACCCAGGAGGCCAAGCTGGGCCCTTATCTGGTGGGCGCCCACGTGAACAAGGACCCTGCCCTGGCGTGCGGCCTGGCTTTGCCTCAGCGTCCCCAGACGTCTAAGGGAGCTCGAGCGATGAGGGGGCGGGGGAACTGAGACATGAGCTCTGCACCCCGAGGAAGGTCTCACCGGATTGTCAACCTTCAGGGCGAACTTGATCTCGCTGTGCAGCTTCTGAAGCTTCTCCTCCACGGAAGGTTCTGTGGCCAAGAGAGAACGCAGCGCCCAGGCCTGAGCGGGGTCCCTGGTGATGGGAGCCGGCTCCTCCAGGGCCGTCCCTCCTCCCATTCGGCAACCTCAGGCTGCAACCAGGGCTGGGCAGCTGGCCCCTCACCTTTCTTCTTCTCAACCTTCCGGTCTGGTGGGAACCCTTCCGACCGCTTCCGGGTCCGTTCCATCTTCGCGGGCCTGTGGAGAGTCGCACCCTTAGAAGGCCCCTGACCAATGTCCCCACTGAGGGCCGGGGGCCTGTGGGGGGACCCATGGCCGCTGCAGAAGGAAACCATCAGGAGGCCCGGGAGGCTGGGAGGAGGAGGCTCAAGGCCCGCCTGACCTGGTCTAGGGCAGCACCCGAGGGGACCCAAGACATAACCCTTCCTCTAGGAAGTAAATAATGTGAAAACCCAGAATTTTTTTTTTTTTTTTTTAAACAGGCGGTTAAGGGTGAGTGGCTAGTTACGCAGACCCCAGCACATGAGTTACTCTGATATGACGCCGGGAAACGGCAGCTGGCGTGTCACCGAGCCTTCGATTCTACATCCTGCTCGGCAGCCTGGCTGCCGTATTCCCACGGGGCAGGTTCGTTCACTGATGGCTGGGATTCCACATAGAAAGTGGGCAGGGAGATGGGCTCTGTGCTCCCACCTCAGTGGGCCTTGGACTTTAAAAAGCCTGAGAACCACTGGTCTGGGGACAGTCTCGCCCCCTGAGCACTGGCGACACGGGGGCCGGGTCATCCTCTGTGGGGCTCCATCCTGGGCACTGTGGGAGAGGGGCAGCCTCCCTGGCTCCACCCACTGGATCCCAGGAACCGCCCCCACGTGACCACCACAGATGTCCCAGGACACTGCCCGGGGTCCCCTGGGAGCAGGGTCACCCTGGGGGGAGAGGCCTGCTCTGGGGAAGGACCACAGACCTTGGCAGTGACTCCTGCATAACCTGATGGGGCCCCAAGAACCAGACACTTCAACTGGATTCAGTCTCGAAGACTGAATTTAGAAGCTGGGGCCCTCCCTTGAGATGTGGGGACCCCCAGGGGGCTATGGGAGGAGTGGCAGTGCGGGAACGGACCTGGCCCGGGGCTTCTCCTCGGGGCGCCCTCTCTTCTCCTTCTGGCTGGGTCTCCGCGCGGGCTCTGTGCTTTGCAGGTGCAACTTCTTCGCTGATTTCTTCACCTGTAGCAACCAGAGAAAGGGAGGGGCTGGAGCGGCAGGCGGCGTGGGGCTGCCCCAGCCAGACCCCTGAGCTGTTCCCTTAGAGACACAGTGTGACATTCCCTGCTATCACCTTCGCCTGATGGGAGCTGATAGACTGGGCAGGATGGATCCCGTGTCCAGTCCATCCCCGGGCAGCAGCTTCTCAGGGTCTGAAAGGATCACCCAACAGTGGGGCAGCCCCACTGCATTCCTCTTGCCGAGCAACACACCTCCTGTGCCAGGGAACTTGGTCCCCCTTTTGTGACAAAATGGAGAGCAGTGGAGAGAGAACAGGGCATTGTTCGGCTCCCCCACCCCTATCGAGTGGGATCCTGGGCTCGGACCAGAAGGCGATGGGCCCGGGGAGCTCGGATTCCTGGACTCAGGCTGGCCTGTGAGAGCCAGGAGGACAGGGAGCTGACGCCCTGTGGTCACGCACGGTGCCAAGGGTCACCACCAACATGCACCAGAGGCCGAACTGCTCCCATGCTTACCCCACAAGCCGTTCCCCGGCAGCAGCCAGAGGGCACCTGTGAGCACCCACCCCTCCTCTGCCCACAGTCCTCCAGGGTCCCACCTACCTCCCTTGGGGTAACAGCCCAAGTCCTCCACAAGGCCCTGTACGACCTCCCCCTTCCCCTCCCTGCCCTCCCCTCCTCCCTCTCGCTCACTCTGCTCCAGACACACGGGCCTCCTAGCTGTTCCTCCAACACACCAGGCACGGTCCTGCCCCAGGGCCGTGCGCTCGGCCAGGAATGCCTCTCCCCAAGATACCTTTTCACTTCATTCAGATCCTTACTTAAGGTCGGCTGCCCGCCTGATCTCGCCCCCGCAGCTCACACCCCGCCCTGGCTTCCATCTCCTTGGCACCACACACCATCCTCAGGTGGTCCGCTGCCTGTCCCCCTCCCTCAAGTGTCAGCTCCTTAACAGCGGGCTGTGTCTCCCTGACCGCTTGGCGCCCCGCACACAACGGCTGCTGCACGGACACCGCCGGACGCACCTCTCTGTCCAGCTCGGCCTCGGGCTCCGAGTCGGAGGAGGACTGGGGGCCCCGGCTCCGGCCCTTCCGGCCGCGCTTCTTGACGGGCTCGTCATCGTCCTTGAGCTCGTCGCCGCTGCTGCCGGCGCTGCCCGCCCGCGCCGCCTCCCCGCGCTCCCGCCCGCGCCGCCGCTCCTTCTCCTCCTTCTCGCGCTCACGCAGCCGCCGCAGCTCCTCCTCCTGCTCCCTGCGCCGCCGCGCCTCCAGCTCGCGCCGCCGCTCCTCGTCCCGGCGCTTCCACTCGCTGATGCGGTCCACCTCGTCGCTGTCGCTGAGGGTGCGGGCCGGTTAGGGCTCCCGTCCCGGCCTGCCCGCGCCCCCGCCCCGAGGGCCCCGCACCCACCTGTCGCTGCTCGAGGTGGTCGGTGGCCGCTCAGCCTTCGGTTTCCGCCCACGGGGCTTGGGGGGAGGCTTCTCGGCTATGGAAGAGCGGGGGCGGGGTGGCCTCTCCCGCGTCTCTCGGTGGGCGTTCCCCCCCCCACCGCCAGGCCAGGCGCAGGCCCAGGGCAGCACCCCCCAGCCGGCCTACCTGGCTTCCTGCCCCGAGGAGGCTTCTTTACGGACGCGTCCGAGTCGGAGGAGGACGAGCAGGAGGAGGAGGACGCCGACCTCGCCACGGCCGCAGGCTCAGCCTTGGCCCCGTCCGATTCTGCTTTGGAGTCCGAGTCGGAGGCTGACGGCGCCTTCTGGGGGAGGCCCGGGGAGGTGAGAGCAGCCAGGGCGAGGGCAGCCCCAGGCGTGCCTGCAGCGCCCCACCCCGCCCAAACCCACAGCCCTTCGTCTGGCCCAGAACCCTGGACACACACACCCCACACTCACACGCTCATGCACACATACTTGTGTACACACAATACACACAACACACTTGTACACGCTCATACATGCCTGCCTGCGCACAACACACACACACACACGCACATACATCACACTTGCACACGGGTGCGCGCACACGTGCATTCTCTCTCTCATGGGGCCCCTCAGAGTGCTTTGCCCCCCTCCGATGCCAGCATCCCGTTTTCCAAACCGGCCTCTAAGGCCCTCTCGGGGGCAGCAGCGGCCTCCTGCTCCGGGGAGGTGCTCCGTGCACACGGCGCTTGGAAACCATGGGCCAAAGCCATGAGTGAAGGTGGAGGCAGATGTCAGCGGGCCCCGGGGTCTCCCTGGGGCCTACAGCCTCCCCTCCTCCAAAACGGACTGACCCCCGACCTCAGACGGTGGCTGGTGACCGTGGGGAGATGCTTGAGGAGCTTCCACCGGCCGGTGTGTGGGAACAAAATAAAACACCCGTACCTTTTTCTTCCGTCCTGGAAGGGGACCCCGCCGTGGGGCCCGGACCACGGCTTTCTTCTCGGGGGTGAAGTCCTGGGCAGAGAGAAGGGAGCTGGACGTGCTGCCCACCGGCCGGCCACCCCTCGCCCCCCCCTGCCCCTCCACCCCGTGCATCCCTCCCCCTGGGTGCCTGCCCAGGGTCCGGCCAGCTGCTCACCTGGTCACTGGTCTTCTCTGACTCGGAGGAGCTTTCCGAGTTCTCCTCCTCGGATGGAGACATGCTGGCTTGATCCAGGTCACTGGAGGCCTTTCGAGCTCGTTTTGAGACCGACATCTGGAAGGGGAGCAGCCCGGACACATCAGCAACTGAGAAAGCCCATGTGCTCAGGAAACTTTGGGGGGAGGAGGGCAGGGACCCTTTTGAGAATCTGATAAAAACCAGGAATACTGATCCTAGAAGACATGATGCTCAGTGAAAGAAGCCAGACACAGAAGGACAAATACTTTGTGATCTCACTCACTCACAGGAGATCCCTAGAGAGTCAGATCCACAGAGACAGGAAGTAGATGGTGGGGGCCGGGGGGAGGGGGAGGGGGAGTCAGGGTTTCCTGGGGACAGAGTTTCAGTTTGGGAAGATGAGAAAGTTCTGGAGGTGGATGGTAGGGATGGTTGCCCAACGGTGTGAATGTAAAATGCTACTGAACTGTGCGCTTAAAAATGGTTAAGATGATGAATTTCATGTTGTGTGTATTTTACTACAATTAAAAAAAATAAAGAATACAAACCAGGGATCCTTTCCCCAGAAAAACACATACACATATGTTTTGTAACTGGATAGAGGTGGTGGTTGCACCACTTCTATTAAATGCCACTGAGTTGTACGTTTCAGAACGGTTAATTTTTTTATGTGAATTTCACCTCAATAAGAAAGATTTTTTAAACACACACACACATACAATTCCGAATTAGGTTTCAGGGGTTCACAGACTCCCAGATGCTCACTCAAAGAAGCCAATTTAAGAAACTGTATAAAGGAAGGACTGAGGAGGCAAAGAGGACTGAGCTTTGGACACAGATCTCGGCCCACTGACGCCTGGTCCTCCCTGTCAGGGTGTGGGTTTAGGTACGATGCACCTCTGCCTCTGTCCCGTTACAGCCCAGACTCGCTGGTTCTCGTCACAAGCACTTACTGAGAGCATCTCACCTCCTCCGGGGCCTGACCAAGGCCAGGGTACGATGGGCTGCACTGTGTTCCCCCAAAACGCATACAATGAAGACCTGACCCCCAGGACCCCAGAATGTGACTATTTGGAGATGGGTCTTTGAAGAGATAATTAAAGTAAAATGAGGTATTAGGGTGGCCCTGACCCAATATGACTGGGGTCCTTATAAGAAGAGGAGATTAGGACACAGAAATGCACAGAGGGAGACCACGTGAAGAGATGGTGGACACACAGAAAAACAGCGACAAAAGAACGTTAACTAGAGAGAGCACAAAGCTGACCCGGCAGAAAGCCATAGCCACACCCCCCAAAATGGGGAAAGGAACACCAGTAGGTGTGTTCCCAGCTAGGGTGCTGGGTTACGAGGGAAGAGGTCGTCTAAATGCCTCCCTAGTGTGGGGGAAAGGTGTTGTAATAATGACAGATTCATTTAATGCAAAGTTGGCCAAAAACTCCCAAAAAACAAAACCTGAATACATACTAACCTACAAGTAGCGGTTAATACCTAAGGGGTGGGATGCGGGGGGCATTTATTTTCAACATATTTCTAACTCCTTCAGTAACTGTAAACAGAAACAACAGGGACTTTTAAACGATGCCAGGGACTTCCCTCGTGGTCCAGTGGCTAAGAAGCTGCCTTCTAGCAACCTAAGTGTCCATTGACAGTTGAATGGATAAAGAAGATGTGGCATATATATACAATGGAATAAGCCATGAAAAGAAACAAAACTGAGTTATTTGTAGTGAGGTGCATGGCCCTAGAATCGGTCATACAGAGTGAAGTAAGTCAGAAAGAGAAAAACAAATACCGTACGCTAACATATATATGGAATCTAAAAAAAAAAAAAAAAAAGGTTCTGAAGAACCTAGGGGCAGGACAGGAATAAAGACACAGACGTAGAGAATGGACTTGAGAACACGGGGAGTGGGAAGGGTAAGCTGGGACGAAGTGAGGGAGTAGCATGGACTTATATACACTACCAAATGTAAAACAGCTAGTGGGAAGCAGCCGCATAGCACAGGGAGATCAGCTCGGTGCTTTGTGACCACCTAGAGGGGTGGGATAAGGAGAGTGGGAGGGAGACGCAAGAGGGAGGGGATATGGGGATATACGTGTGCATATAGCTGATTCACTTTGCTATACAGCAGAAACTAACAACATTGTAAAGCAATTATACTCCAATAAAGATGTTAAAGGAAAAAAGAAGAAGAAAAAAAAAAGAATCCTCCTTCCAATGCAGGGGACAGGGGTGCAACCCCTGGTCGGGGAAGTAAGATGCCACACGCTGCGGGGCAACTAAGCCTGCATGCTCTAGAGCCGGCACACGCCACAACTAGAGAGCCCACGTGCTGCAACTACTGAACCCACGTGCCACAACTACAGAGAAGTCTGCACGCCACAACGAAGAGCCCGCGTGCCACAACTAAGACCCGACACAGCCAAATAAATAAATAAATAAAATATTAAAAAATAATCATAACGTTTAAGGACAAGGAAATGCTCATCTATTAGGTGGAAAAACAGCAAGACACATTACGTGCGTGATTGCCAATTCCATACTTTACATACCCACCCCGCCCGTGAGGCACACACAAGATCACAGAGAAACACATCAGGATGTTTCTAGTCCTTGGCGCAGAAACCCCCTCAGATAGTTCAGGCATTTTTCACCGGCTTCTTTATGCTTTTCACATCTTCTAACTTATCTACGATGAGCATGGCTTATTGTTATAAATGGAACCAAAAGCAAATGTTATTTTTAAAAATCATAAAAACAATGCCTTACTCTATCAAAAGAATTTGCTGCTAGGTCCCGGTCCTTTCATTCTGCACCCAAATATTCGGAAGCAGTCAAAAGGCAGAGGAGAGGGGAAAAAAGGCAGGAAAGAGAATCTCTCCAAGAGAACTTAAAACTCACATCCACACAAAGACTTGTACACGAATGTTCACAGCAGCGTTATCTGTGATGGCCCCAAAGTGGAAACAACCTGAACGTCCATAAACAGATGACAGATAAACAAAGTGTGGTCGGGCCATACCCGGGAATATCGCTCAGCCATGAAAAGGAGAGAAGCCCTGACACTCGCTACCACGTGGATGGACCCTGAGGACACGATGCTCAGTGACAGAAGCCAGCACAGAAGGACACACAGTGTGTGATTCCACTGATGGGAAACGTCCAGAACAGACAAGTTCCACAGAGGCGGATTCCTGGGTACTAGGGAATGAGGGTGGGGATGTGGGGGGACTGCCAGCGAGGACGGGGTTTCTTTTTGGGGTGATGGAAAGTTCTAGAACTGACAGAGGGGATGCTGGCACAACTTTGTGAATGTACTAAAAACCGAAAGAAGGAAAGGCCGGAGAAGGAGAAGAGCAGACGGCCAGACGGAACCTGTGGAGGGAGCAGGGAGGGCCACAGCCCCCCACAGGCCGGCTGTGCCCGCCCCACCCCCGCGCCCCTACCTTCAAGGCCACCGCCTTCCGCTTGAGGCCGCTGTTGTCACTGCTCTTGTCCGAGTCCGAGTCACTCTCCATCCTGTCGCTGGCGGCTGCAGCGGTCACGGCTGTGACCGCCATGACCCCCCGGTCCTCGTCATCCTCACTGCCAACTGCTGGATCAGCTTCAGGGGCCTCGCTGTCGGAGGAGCTCACCGGCTGGGGGTGGGGACAGAGACAGCAGGTCACCACCAGGCGTGGCCCACAGGGCAGCAGCCACTGGCCGGGTCTCAAGTGTCAGGGTCTGGCCTGCTCGCTCTCCAAATGCGGGAACTGAGGCTCAGAGAGCTCCAAGGGGGACTTCCCTGGCGGTCCAGTGGTTAAGACACTGTGTTCCCAATGCAGGGGGCGTGGGTTCAATCCCTGGTGGGGGAACTAAGATCCCATGCGCCGTGCGGCACGGCCAAACGATATTAAAAAACAAAACAAAACAGAAAGCTCTGAGGACTGATGCGGCAGGGCGAGATGGGCACGTGTGGGCTAGCCACTAGGATTCAAGCACTGCAGGATCTGAGGGCAGACCCTGGGCCAGTGACTTAAGCCCCTGTGCGCCTCATCTCCCATCTGAGCAATGGGGCCGACACCACTTTGGCCTCACAGGGCTGTGGCGAGGGTGAGACAGAAGTGGCATGTACTGAGGACAGTGCCCAGACTGGCAGGAGGTCCATCGAGGTTTGCTTTTTGTAAACATGATTATTATTGCAATTACTAATGAGGAGGAAAATGACCTAGGACAGGACCTCTGGGCGCGAACTTCCAGGCACTTGTTTCTGTTTTAGCCACAGTGCCTGCTCAGGCGCTAACAGCCACAAACATAGCAGACGCGTAGATCGCACTTCTGTGCTAGCCGCGTGCCGGGCTCGTCTGCACACTGAGTTGCCATCTGTGAGCAGCAGCCAGGTGCCAGGCACTGTGCTAGGGAGGTGGGAGCGCCCAGACGTGGCCCTGCCCCTGGGGAGCTTACAATCTAGTGGGAGACCGACCACGGCCACGTGAGCAGACCAGAGTGAGGGGGTGTGGAGGAAAAGGAACCCTCCTACACTGTGGTGGGGGTGGGAATGTAAAGTGGTTGCAGCCACCATGGAAAACAATATGGCGGTTCCTCAAAAAACTAAGAATAGAGCTACCACATGATCCAGCAATCCCACTCCTGGGCATATGTCCAGAGAAAACTATAATTCGAAAAGATCCACACACCTCTATGTTCACAGCAGCACTAGTTACCATAACCAAGACACGGAAACAACCTAAATGTCCATCAACAAATGAATGGATAAAGAAGATGTGGTACGTATACACATTGGACTATTACTCAGCCGTAAAACAGAATGAAATAATGCCATCTGCAGCAACATGGATGGACCTAGAGATTATCATACTAAGCAAAGTAAGTCAGAAAAAGAAAGGCAAATACCATACAATATCACTTATATGTGGGATCTAAAATATGACACAGGGACTTCCCTGGTGGTCCAGTGGTTAAGACTCCATGCTTCCACTGCAGGGGGCATGGGTTCAATCCCTGGTTAGGGAACTAAGATCCCACATGCCGTGTGGCACAGCCAAAAATTAAAAAAAAAAAAAGGGTAAAAAGTGCCACACGAAGTAGGTGAAGCCCCAAACCTGAAACACTGAGAGAGAACCATCAGACTTTCAGGTGGATTTCCCTCACGCCTCTCCTCCGGGGCGTCACTTTTCTCTGGGGCACCCCTGGTGAGTGGAGAAGGGAAAGGACGTCCCCTGTTCTTCACGGGGGAAACAGCAGCTTGGAGTGTGAATGACTAAATGGAGGGTCCAGGACCCTGCTGATCGTCTGCGGGAGGAACGGAGTCAGCCTCGTGGCAGTGAGAGCTAGCAGACACGAGGGATCATCTCTCTCCGTGTAACATGTGGGGAGCTGTCATTCTCACTCTGCAGACGAGGCCAAAGGCGGCGTGATGGAGCCAGATCACACGGCGACTAAGCGACAGAGCTGGGGTGCAAGCCAGCTCTGCTGGGCCCTGAAGCCTGGCCCACTGGACAAGCTACTTCTTGTTACAAACCCCAGCTTGCTTCTGCTAAGCGCTCAACCAACTGTGGCCGGATGTGCGCCTCGACAGCCGGGGAGGCGACTGGGACGAGTGGGCATGTTCCATAAGTGGGGAAACAAGGTCTCCGGGAAGGTAAGTGACTTGCCCCGCACTGTGCTTTGGGGATAAAGCCAGGAACTCTGCATCTCCTGGGCTCGGCCCATGAGACCTAACTACCTGCCAGCAAAAGTTTTGGGAAATCCGATCCCCATGGAGACGTCTGGAGGACGGGAACACTGGTGGCTCGGAGAGGAACCAGGAAATAAAGGCCAAGAGCCAGCTGACCTGCAACCATCCCGAGACCCACTGGTTGAGTGAGATGAGTGATGAGTGTTGGTCTCTTTCACTGTCTCTCTCTCTTTTTTTTTTTTGGCCTCACGGTGCAGCATGCGGGATCTTAGTTCCCCGACCAGGGATTGAACCCGTGTCCCCTGCATTGGGAGTGCAGAGTCTTAACCCCTGGAGCCCCAGGGAAGCCCCCTCTCACTGTCTTAATGGGTCGGGAGGGTGACAGAGGTGGAAAGGGAAGGTCAGGCCCAGTCTGGCCCCCTCGGTCCCCAACACCTTGCACCCCTGTGCCGGGTGCCTGATGTGCACTGGCTCACCGTGTTCCCCCAACAGCCCCGTGAGAGCTTGTCGTACCCTGAGCCTCTGTTTTAGATGAGGAAACTGAGGCTCCGAGAGGTGACGTCAATCAAACCCCAAAGAACACGGTGAACAGGAGGAAGAGCCAGGCCTCGAATCCAGGTCCACGCATCCACACAGCAGGGCTCTTACCCCAGGATCCATGTGTAGAGGTCCTTCTCCGTGCCCACCTGCCCCTCCAGGACCCCACCTGGCTTGTACCGACCAGAAAAGAACTTCAGCCTGGGAGACGGGAGGCCTGGATTTTAGTTCCAGCTCAGCTCGAACCAGCTACTGGGACAGGTCCCTTTACCTCCTCTATCAGGTCATGAGAATGTATCAACTGGGATCCTTCTAGGTCAATCCTTCTCAACAAGGGATGATTCTCTCCCCGAGGGGGCATTTAGCAATGTCTAGAGACATTCAAATTTTCAAGATGCGGGGGGGGGTCTTGGCATCGAGTGGGTGGGGCCAGGGATGGTGCTCAACAGCCCACAGGGCCTAGGACGCCCCACGGAGAGGGAGAGAAGTTGAAAAACCCTGGTCCAGGTCTCTGAGGCCTCACGTTCTAGCTGGGTCCTTCCCGGCAATCAAGCGAACACTCCGGGCCTCAGCGTGCTCAGCTGTAAGACGGAAAAGATTCCACCTACCCAGCCCATCTTGGGATTACTGGATATAGCTGGAACCGCACTGAGATACCGTTTTTCCACCTCCTGGCTTGGCAGGCCCTGCCGTACGCTCCTGGTGGGAGCACAGTGAGCTAAGGCTGTCAAAAAGAATGAAGCTGTTCTCTGCACAGACGAGGGAGACCAACTAGGGGAATAAAGCCAAGTGGAGCATTACACGCTTCAAAAAAGCAAGCTATGTAGGGTTTTACGTGAACAAAGAATCTTGGAAGGACACACAAGGAACTGGTAGCTAGGGCTACCTTGAGAGGAAACTTAAACAGAACAGCCGCGAGGCAGGGCTGATCCCTCACCGTACGCCCTTTTGTACTTTTCAGTCTTGTACCAGGAGTCTGTACTCCCACTCGAAACGTAAAACTAAAGTAAAACCTTGTAGGATGAAAAGACAGACTGCCTGGGCACCCTCCAAGCGGTGCTTCCAAAAGCCTGCTGTGGACTGGCTCCATCAGAAGCATCTAGATAACTCGGGGGATGAACCACCTCAAGGTGCCCAGGCCTCAGCCCTAAACTACCACACCTAAACCTCTCGGGGTGGGGCCCAGGGATCTGCATTTTTAAGCCAGTGTTCTTTTGGAGGCACAGATGGGTCAGAGAACCAAACAGCAGTAATATGCTCTCACACCTATACCTACTTCTCAACCTGGGGAGTCTGTATGGGGCGGGTTTAATGTCAAGGTTACACCATTTTTTTTTTTTTTTTTTTTTTGCAGTACGCGGGCCTCTCCCGTTGCGGAGCACAGGCTCGTGACACGCAGGCTCAGCAGCCATGGCTCACGGGCCCAGCCGCTCCGCGGCATGTGGGATCTTCCCGGACCGGGGCACGAACCCGTGTCCCCTGCATCGGCAGGCGGACTCTCAACCACTGCGCCACCAGGGAAGCCCCAAGGTTACACCATTTTTGAGTTTCATTTCCTTGAGGGCAGGCATCTACGTGGTACTTCACAGGCTGAGAGTGAGTAATAAACATTAAATGGTGTGATGATTCACCTGGAGGCAATAAGCTTAGGACGAGACTAACCAGCACTTGAGCTGGGGCCAGAATACGGTCTCATGAAACTCAGCTACCTTCAGCAACTTCCGATCCGTTTACCCAAGTGGGGAATGTGCAAAGCCTGGAGAGACGGTGGGGACCAAAGCAGGGGGAACGTCCATCTCCCAGACCCACCACGGGAGGTAAAAGACACGGGAGGTAAAAGACCACACACATGAAACGTGGGCCTGGACCCCTGAGAAGAGGCTGCCAAACCCTCAGCACTGGAGAGAGCTCTCGAACGGACCCCAGGTTCTAGATCGTGAGCTCCCAGAAGGCAAGAGGCGTGTCTGCATCACCTAGGATTCCTGGTCCCTAGTGCAGCACATGGCATCCGTGCGGCCGGGGTCTACACAGGAGTGTTTGCCTGGTCGATGGGTAGATGGAAGGCACAGGAGAGGCACACCCAGACCATCTTGAGACCCCGAGTTCTCAAGCAGAACCAGATGCTACAAAACTACTCGGTCCTTCTCTCACACAAACCAGACCCTCTCCGACTCCCGCTTCCCTGCCCACAGACCACATGGCAAGTCCGTTTCTTCCCTAACAGCAGAGCTCCGAGCCCTGCAGTCAAATCGCCAGGTCTCCCGGCCCACCTGGAGCCCACCCCTGCTGAGGCCAGGCTACTCCACCTCCCCGCGACTCCCCTTGTCTGCACCTCGCCCCAAAACACCCAGAGCAAGGCACCCCTCTGCCAACCTTCCTCAGCTTTCCACGGCTTTTTTACGAATTTAACTTCAACTTCTCTAAATTCCCTCTTTTCCCTGATTGTTTCCAGACACTGATTTGCCACTGAGAATGTCATCTCTGTGACTCTTAGCACTCTTTCCCACCTGAGCAAGAGCTCTCACGTTCTACTACCTACAGCCTTTTTCTGAGTTTGAAATCTGGCAGTAATGGGGGAAGGAAAGGGTGTTACTGAAAGGAAAAAAATTTTTCTCCTTAGAAAACAAAAGGTTTCTTAGGAGCTCTAACGATGCCGTTTCACATTCAGGCTAATCCTAGAGCAGTGGGTCTCACCAGGGGGGATCCTGCACCCCTCCACCCGACACTCGGCAATGTCTGCAGACGTGTTTGGTTGTCACAACTGGGTAAAGAAGGAGCTCCTGGCATCGAGTGGGTGGGACCAGGGATGCTGCTCTAACCCCGACAGTGCCCAGGACTGCCCTCACGGAGAATGATGAGGCCCCAAACAACAGCGGCGCCCAGCGGGAGGAGCCCTGTCCCAGAGGCCTCTCCTTTCTCTGTGGGACAAGCTAAGACCACCTCTGGTCCCCAGCATGCTCGAGTGCCTGCTTGACCTGGGCTCCGCAGACCCCCGCCAGCCTCCCACCCCCGGCACCGACTCACCAGAGGAGCACTGTAGCTGGCATGGGGGTTGTTCTGGATCTCCCACAGGCCCTCATTGAAGCCTTTCCTCTTGTTGGGTTTCCCGTACTTATCTTTACATTTGTCGTAGGGAAACAGGTCCTTGGGTCCCAGGAAGGCTCTGGAGAAAAGAACCACGGGCCGAGCCCAGGTGAGCCAGGCCACCCAGAGAGGCAACAGCTGGGAAAAATCCACCCCCAGCGGGGGACACTTACGTTTCGTGGGTACCAAAGAAGAAGATGGGGTACTTGTTGGGCGGGGGCTTCACAGCACCGTCGGCGATGTCATCGATCTGCAGTGAGAGGCCAGTCAGGGGGTGGCTGGGGGGTGGGGGACAGC
The DNA here is from genome assembly GCF_039906515.1 of Pseudorca crassidens. Taxonomy (NCBI): domain Eukaryota; kingdom Metazoa; phylum Chordata; class Mammalia; order Artiodactyla; family Delphinidae; genus Pseudorca; species Pseudorca crassidens. Next base: position 169,136,110 of record NC_090298.1, read on the forward strand.
TTCACCCACTGACCCAGGAAGTGACCAGGAAAACAGCCAAGTTATTTGGGGGAAAGCACGCTGGGAGGAGGGGAGCCTTCAACAGAGGAAGACGCATCACCTTCCAATTAGGCATCTGCCTTCTTCTGTGCAACGTGCCCCCCCCCCAATTGCATACCTGTCCGCTCCCCCCAGGGTGCTCTCTCTCCCCCCAAGGTAGTTATTTCACCTGGGCAAAGCCAAATACGGTCCTCTGAGCAGCCAGGGGCTGGGGCCAAGCCCAGCTTCCGTGAACTCCCAGGACCCTCCCACGGGACCCCCTCCCGCAAAGAGGCAATCGGTGATCAGTCTACCAGAGGCTGCAGCTGGCAGCTCCAAGGATGCAGAGAGTGGGGGGTGGGCTGCAGGAGACAGGCCCCGAGCATCCAGGAAGTCCCACCCTCTCCCTATAGGCCCATGGGCTCCAGCAGCTGTCAGTCATCTCCCCACAGGAGGCTAGCAGCCCCTTCCCTTCCAATCAGGTGCTTGGAAGCATTCTGGGCTTAAGAGAGCCAGCTGGAGGGGGGCGCGGAGGAGAGGGAGAAACTGGTACTCTGGGAGGAAGGGAAGTGCCCGTAAAGTTTTATCACTCTGGTGCTTCCAAGAAAGTAAGCCCGAGCAAATCAGGTTAGGGTGGGTTCTCTGGTCCCCATTAATTCCTTCCCGTCCTCTTCAAAGCCTGGGAGCTGCTGGAACCTTCCCTGCCCCCCTCACCCAGCTTCCTTCCTCAGTTCTCTGGGCTACTTTTCAAAGTCCTTGGGCCCTGGGCCCCAAACACCCATCCCAAGCATCCCGCTCCTGCACAGACGCATCCCCAAACTCCATCACCCTGAGGACCAGCCTGCCATGCCTTCCAGGCCCGCTTCTGCTCTGACCTCACCCAGGCCCCGCCTCTGAGCCTGAGGCACAGACATCTCAGCGGCAGCACCTGTTAAGGACCACGCTCAGGGCTGCCTAGTTAGCAGTCCCTGAGCCCACTCCTGGCATCCTGTGGCGGCCTCTCTGCAACCAAACGCCCAGCTCTGTGTGATGCCCTCCTGCTTACTTCCACCCAGAGGGAGGGAGGGTCTGGCAGGGAACGAGGATGAAATCTCCAGGCACCCCACAATACTGCCCAGGCAACTCCTGAGCTCCTTGTGTTCCAGCCGAGCCTTCAGCTTCATACTTCTACTGCCTCCCCCTCCAAATTCCTTCAGTCCTAACATGCATATTCCACCAACCTCAGTCCTGGGGCGACTTAGACCTGGGGATGGCAACAACCTCCTGGTCCCTCCTCCACACTGGCCTGCCCCACAGACAGTGCCTGAAACTCCACTCTGCAGTTCTGAGACTCACGCTCAAGACTCCCTTCAGAACTGGACCCCTCGAATCATCTGGGTCCTCTGGATCCCAGCTTCCTCCAGAGGGGATCCCTAAAGTCCCCTGGGCCCAGCCCCCTCCCTCAGGGGCTCTCTCTTTCCAGCTTGAGTCCCCGTGGCTGGCCTCTGATTCAAGCATGCCTCCACCCACCCCAAGACCTCCCTCCACCCTGTGCCCCCACCAGCTTCCTCCACCAGAGTCTGGCGGGGGAGTCCTGGGGGACGGGCGGCACCAGTCCCCAGGGTCCCCCCAAACAAGTCTTATTCCAATCTCCGGTCTCTGATGCCCCATATTTTCAGATCCAGTCCCCTCAGCTCCAGCGACCTTGTGAACACAGCACCCAGCCCTATTTCCAGCCCTGGTCCTGCTGAGCACCTCTCAACCTTGACCCTCAACCATTCTCCCTTACTGGAGCCCTTATCCCTAGGCCCCCTTCATACGTGGCTGAGGACCCCCAGCCCCTCAGAACTTGGCTTCTTGTTGCCCCCCATAAAGAGGTCCTTCAGCCTGGAGAACCTCCTTCCCATTCGTTTGAACCCTCTTCTCAAATACCAGATTCCTCAGCTCCCCTCACACCCACCAAACTCCTTCCGATTTGAACCCTGGCTCCTCAGGCCCCAGGTCCCTCAACTCCATACCTCTCGGCTCTGGGACCCCCAGAGCGGATCCCCCAGGCTCGGGGCCCCCCGCATCTCCAGCGCGCAGGTTGCTCAGGCCCGGGACCTCTCCTGGCCCAGGTTCCCGCACAATCCCCGCGCGAGGGTTCCTCAGGCCGGGGACCGCCAGACCCCCAGGCACGCGAGTCCCCCAGGCCCGGGTCCCCCCAGACCCCCGGCGCGCGGGTTCCTCGGGCCCGGAGTCCCCCAGACCCCGGGAGCGCGGGTCCCTCAGGCCCGGGGCCCCTACTGCCCCACCCCACCCCCAACCCCCCGTCGCCTGGCCCATCTCCCTCGCGGCCTCACCCGGGCCGGCCAGTGCGGGTAGCCCTTCATCTTGGCGAACACCAAGTCCCCGGGCTTGAAGGCGTGCGGCATGCTGGCGGCGGGAGACCCAGGCCGCGGGAAGCGGCAGCGGCACGGGCAGCAGCGGCGGCGGCAGCAGCGGCGGCAAGGGGAGGCGAAGCCGGGGGCGGGAACAGGGCGCCGAGGGGGCGGGGGCGACGGCCTAGGTAGCGGGTCGGAGCGTGTTTATTGGCCTGCCCCTCGCAGGAAGTCCCGCCTTCAGGCCGTCACGGGAGGGCGACGCCGTCGCTCAAGACCACGTGCGGGGATAGAGGAGCAGGGGGACCAATGAGAAGAGGGGTTGGAGCAGAGCAAGTTAACGGGATTGGATAACGGGTAGAGCCAAGGGGGCGTGACCCAGAAGCCTAATGGGAGGGGACGGAGGTTAAGGGAGGTGAAAGAGGAAAGGTAGGAGGAGAGAAACAGGCGCTCTGGGAGAGAAGAGGCAGGCAGCCAGGCTCCTTCGGGGCCGGGCTTAGGGTAGAGGGGCGGGCCATAGAACGCCACAGGAGGAGGGGCCTTAAGTAGGAAACATGCTATTGGATTACCACAGGAAAGAAGGCCCAATCACTGTAGGGGGCGCGTCATTGATAGCCTCCCGCTCCTGTGAGGAGGGGCATAATATAGAGCTGAAGGGCATTGGGTACCACGAGAGGAGCGGCTCAAGGTAGAGAACCGGCATTAGCTACCACAGGAGGAAAGGCTTAAGCGGCTGTCCGCCATTGGATATCGCAAGAGACAAGGTTCAACTCAAAATAGGGACGCGCCGTTGCCTGCTCGAGGGGGCGGGGCTTAGGGGTAGGGACTGGTCATGTGGGGGTCTGAGGATAAACAGCCAAAAAATTCACAAAACACTTATTTCTTCACTCACGACAAGTTTATTGAGCACCATATGCCAGAGCCACAAAATACCCAATATACATACTAATTCAGTCGAGAAAAATGTATTGAGCACTGCCTGGCCAAGTTATGTAACCTCTGCCTCAGTCTGCCAACCTGTAAAACGGGACTTATAATGGTACAGATCTTATAGGGGAGTAAGGATTAAATGACATCACCGCTCCTAAGGCGCTGGAAACTGTGCCTGGCAGCAGGAAATACTGGAAGTACTTAGGTGCTGTTACTCCGGCTCCTGAAGTATCCAACGTCTAGCAGGGCAAAGAAATGTTAATTTCTTTGTAATTAAGACCCAGGGAAGGAACTCTGAGTAAAATAGGATGCTTAAGAAAGAGCTGAATTGGGCTTCCCTGGTGGCGCAGTGGTTAAGAATCCACCTGCCAATACAGGGGGCACGGGTTCGAGCCGTGGTCCGCGAAGATTCCACATGCAGCGGAGCAAATAAGCCTGGGCTCCACAACTACTGAGCCAGCATGCCACAACTACTGAAGCCCGTGTGCCTAGAGCCAATGCTCCGCAACAAGAGAAGGCACTGCAGTGAGAAGCCCATGCAGCGCAACGTAGAGTAGCAACAAAGACCCAACGCAGCCAGAAATAATAAATAAATAAAATAAATAAATTTATTTAAAAAAGAAGAAGAAAGAGCTGAATAAAACAACAAGGTCCTACTTTATAGCACGGGGAAGTATATTCAACATCCTGTGATGAACCATAACGGAAAAGAACATAAAAAATAACGTATGTATATGTATAACTGAATCACTTTGTTGTACAGCAGAAATTAACACAACATTGTCAATCAACTATACTTCAATTTTTTAAAAAAAGGAAAAAGAAAAAAAAAAAGCTGAGTAATGCCAGAGACTTCGTCTATCTTGGGGGAACAGAAGTATTTTCTGGAGGAGATAGTAGTTTAACCAGAGAGTTCAAAGATGACTAGAAATAGGTCCAGGTAGGGAGGTGGGCCCTGGGAGGGCATTTAGGGCAGAGCGGATAGCAAAAGGGTCCGTTAAGGACCTATCATATGCCTTGTGAATATCAGTAACACGCTTGGGTTTTATTTTAACTTCTTGGGGAAAAAAACCCTGGAGGGATTGGATCACAGGGTACAGCGATAATACTTTAATCTCAAGAAACATCCTTATGCATGTGAAATACATCTCAAAAAGGCAGGGGTTTTTTTACAAAGTTAAACAAAGACTTACCATATGAACCAGTAATTCCAACTCTATGTATCTACCCAAGAGAAATGAAAACAAACATCCACACCAAAACTTATACAACTAATAGTCATAACAGCATTATTCACAAAAACCAAAAAGGGGAAATAACCCAAATGGCCATCTATGGATAAATGGATAAACCAAATGTGGTATATCCTGATGATGAATTTTACTGCTGACTCTTCAGCAAGTGAAAGAAACGAAGGATCGATACACACTACAACAGGGATTAACTTCCAAAACATTATACTCGGTGAAAAAAGCCAGACATAAGATCACATACTCTATGATTCCAACATCATATGACATTTGATAGAATGTCCCAAAAAGGTAAAATTTTCAAGACAGAAAGTAGATCAGTATTTGCTTTGAGCTGAAGGTAGGAATCTAGAGTGACTTCAAAGGAGTATGAGGTTTCTTTAGGTGATGGAAAATCACCCTATGTTCTAAAACTAGATTGTGGTGATGGTCCTAGAGCTCTGTAAATATATAGTAAAATTCATTGAATTGTACACTTAAAAAAGGTGAATTTTAGGGTATGTAAATGATATATCTATAAAGCTGTTTTTAAAAAGATTCCTGGGGCTTCCCTGATGGCTCAGTGGTTAAGAATCCGCCTGCCAATGAAGGGGACATGGGTTCGAGCCCTAGTCCGGGAAGATCGCACATGCCGCGGAGCAACTAAGCCCGTGCGCCACAATTACTGAGCCTGTGCTCTAGAGCCCGCGTGCCACAACTACTGAAGCCTGCGCGCCTAGAGCCTGTTCTCCGCAACAAGAGAAGCCATCACAATGAGAAGCCCGCGCACCGCAACGACGAGTATCCCTCACTTGCGGCAACTAGAGGAAGCCCGCACGCAGAAACAAAGACCCAATGCATCCAAAAATAAAATAAATACAATAAATAAATTTATTTTAAAAAATAAATAAAATAAAAATAAAAAAGATTCCTTAGGCTGCTGTGTGAAGAAAGGCTGTAGGTAACATTGCCAGATAAAATTCAGGATTACCAGTTAAATCTGAATTGTAGATATGTAACAAATACTTTTTTAGGGTAAGTATGTTCCATGCAATATTTGTGACATACCTATACTAAAAAAGTATTTATTACACATTCTACAACATGGATGAACCCTGAGGCCATTATGCTCAGTGAAATAGACTAGTCACAAAAGGACAAATACTGTATGAGTCCACTTGTAGGAGGTCCCCAGAGGAGTTAAATTCATAGAGACAGGAAGTAGAATGGTGGGACCAGGGGCTGGGGGAGGGGATGGAGAGTCAGTGTTTCATGGGGACAGAGTTTCAGTTTGGGAAGATGAGAAAGTTCTGGAGACGGATGGTGGGGATGGTTGCACAACAGTGTGAATGTACTTAATGCTACTGAGCTGTGCACTTAAAAATAGTTTAAATGGTTAATGTGTTATATATGTTTTATCACAATAAAAATAAATAATAATGCATATATCATGAAATAACAATATCTGATACATAGTTTTTTTCCAAATGGTTAAGTTTGTAATTTTTTTTTTTTTTTTTTTTTTTTGGCTGAGCCACTGAGCATGCGGGATCTTAGTTTCCTGACCAGGGATTGAACCCGGGCCCCAGCAGTGAAAGCACCAAGTCCTAGCCACTGGACTACCATGGAATTCCCTGTAAATTTAAATTATATATATAAAACAATAAAGTATTTGTATCTGAAATACAGATCTAACTGGGCATTCCGTATTTTTATTTGCTAAATCTGGCACCCTCACATGAGGTAGAAGTTGCACAATAAATGAGGAACTTGGTGCAGAGGGGTCTGGCCTAGGCCAGGGTACAGATGGGGATACTGAGGCCCAGAGAGGGGCATGCCTTGCCTGAGGTCATACATCCAGTCCTTCCGAGGGCAAGAATGCCACTTCTCTGGGTTCCCACCTGCAGGGCCCTCCTGATTCAGTGCAAACTTCTCCCCCAGACCTTGAGCCAGTGCAGAAAACCAGAGACTGAGCTATGTCGAGCAGCTGAAAAAAGATCAGACTCTGATGGAAGCCAGAGGGCAGAGTTCCCCAAGAGGGTTAAGAGGGCTCCCCCAAAGTGGCAGCCTGAGCTGGGAGAGGAGCCATGCCTTCCCGCCAAATCAGAGGCCACTGAAGCCAACGGCTGGGCCATTAGTCATCACCTGGGGAGGTGACTTTGCTTCCTGTTCCCTGAGAGATGGTGCCTGGCACCTGGCTGGAGGAGACAAGGTGGGGAAGGTGCTGCCCTGCTCCAAGAACTGCATGGAACGTCTCCTTCTAATCAGCACGTGACCTGAGCACCTACTGTGTGCTGCAGGCTCGATCTCCAGTTTACAGCCTGGGCCATCAGCTTTCAATCCTATCATTTTTTTAAAAAATATTTACTTATTTATTTAGGCTGTGCTGCGTCTTAGTTGTGGCATGCGGGATCTACTTCCCCGACCAGGGATCGAACCTGGGCCCCCTGCATTGGGAGTGCAGAGTCTTAACCACTGGACCACCAGGGAAGTCCCTCAATCCTCTGATTAACAAATATTTACTGCCCACTTACCCAAGTAGAATAATAACTAAGATTTATTGAGCAGCTACTATGTTCCAAGTCACATATAGTAAACATTTAACATGGTTAATTTCATTCCCACGTCAGTTGTTATTTTTCACCCCTGCTTTCCAGATAAGGAAACTGAGGCAGAGGGATAGAACCAGGGGATTGGAATCTGGGAGTGTTGGACATTTGACCCAGAGCTTCTCCTTACCTGAGCTGTGAGGGTAACATTTATTCATTCATTCCTGCCTCATTCATTCTCCCCAGGAGGGTATTGTCAGAAATTCAGAATCGCAGCCCCTCTCAAGACCAGAGGCAACAAAATCTGCCTTTAAATAACCTCCCAGGACTTGCCTGGTGGTCCACTGGGTAAGACTCGGCGCTCCCATGGCAGGGGGCCTGGGTTCGATCCTGCAACTAAGAAGTCCGCATGCTCCGACTAAAGATCCTGCATGCTGCAACAAAGATCCCACGTGCTGCAACTAAGACCCAGCGCAGCCAAAATAAGTTAATAAAATAAATAAATATTTTTTAAAATACATAAACAAGCTCCCCATGGGATTTGAGTTTGCATTATGGTTCAAGAAGCACCCACTGAAGTGTGATTGGGGTCTGATGGTCTTGGGTTTGAATCATCCCTCTGCAAGCTGCGGGGATATGAACAAGTCCATCCAGAACTTTGCAACCTCCCCTATAAATTGGTGAGAAATATCAGTACTTGTTTCCTAGGGTTATTTAGTCTAGGGGTTGTATTCATTTCCTATTGCTTTTGTAACAGATTACTACAAACTTAGTGGCTTAAAACAATGCAAATCTATTTTGACCATTCTGGAGGTCAGAAGACCCAAATAGGTCTCACTGGGCTAAAATCCAAATATAGGCAGAATTGCACTCCTTCTGGAGGCTTGAGGGGAGAATCAGTTTCCTTGCCTTTTCCAGTTCCTAGAAGCCGCCTGCGTTCCTTGGCTTGTGGCTTCTTCCTCCATCTTCAAAGCTGCAATAGCAAATCACGTCCCTCTCATACTGTTGTGGTCATTGCATCTTCTCTGACCCTCCTGCCTCCTTCTTATAAGGACCCTGTGACTTCGTGGGGCCCATCCAAAGAATCCAGGATGATGTCCGCATCTCAAGGTCCTTGATTTAGTGACATCTGCAGCATCTCTTTTGCCACAAATGTCACCATATTCACAGGTTCTCAGGATTAAGGCATGGTCATTTTTAGGGAGCACTATTCCGCTGACCACAGGGATTAAAAGTATGGACCCTATAGGGACTTCCCTGGTGGTCCAGATGTTGAGACTTCTCCTTCCAATGCAAGGGGTGCAGGTTCGATCCCTGGTCAGGGAGCTAAGATCCCACATGCCTCAGGGCCAAAAAACCAAAACATAAAACAGAAGCAATATTGTAACAAATTCAATACAGACTTTAAGAATGGTCCACATCAAAAAAAAAAAATCTTAAAAAAAAAAATAAAGGGGCTTCCCTGGTGGAGCAGTGGTTGAGAGTCCGCCTGCCGATGCAGGGGACACGGGATCGTGCCCCGGTCCGGGAAGATCCCACATGCCGCAGAGCGGCTGGGCCCATGAGCCATGGCCGCTGAGCCTGAGCGTCCGGAGCCTGTGCTTTGCAACGGGAGAGGCCACAACAGTGAGAGGCCCGCGTACCGCAAAAAAAAAAAAAAAAAAAAGGACCCTATAGAGTTGAAGTCCTATTTCTCTAGGAAAACTAAACAGCCACATGAATACATAAAAAAAACCTTGACCCCTACCTTATATCATACACACGCACAGAAAGAAATCTTAAAGTTAATCACATACCTAAATGTAAAAATTAAACTGCAAAGCTTTTTTTAAATTATTATTTAAAAAAAATTTTTGGCTGAGCCACACGGCTACTGGAATTTTAGTTCCCTGACCAGGGATCAAACCCGGGCCCTTGGCAGTGAGAGTGCAGAGTCCTAACCACTGGACCGCCAGGGAATTCCACTACAAAGCTTTTTGAAGAAAATATAGGAGAAGTTTTTTCTGCAACTGCGGGATATCTTGGAACACAAAAATCAAAAGCCATGTAAAAGCTGGGTGACCTTGAGCAAGCAATTTGATTTCTCCAGAACTTAGTTTACTCATCTGTAAAATGGGAGTCCTAACACTGTTTGATTTATAAACAGAGATGCTGTGAAGATTGTGAAGATGACATACAGAATATGGGCACGTAAAGAGCACTCAGCAAATATTACCAATGATTGCTATAAGAGGGAGGTGCTTTGGGAGCTCAGAGTAGACTACATCCAGCATGAGGAAGGTAGTCAGGGAGGCCTACCTGGAGGAAGAGGACTACTTTAGACAGATTGGGGACAGGTCTCTTCCAGCAGAGGTGACTGCCTGGACAAAGGTCTGGAGGTAATAAGCGATGAATAGTGCCAGGTAGCTAAGGCAGAGAGGGCAAAGTGGGTGGTGACAAGAGATGAGGCTTCTTAGAGCCTCAGGAGCCTCCTGACGTTGAGTGCCAGACAGAGTAGTCTGACAGCACTTTACTCTCAGGGAAAGGGGTGGCTTTCTGCCATTGTCTGGTTGTGTGATTTTGGGTTAGTCTGTTATCTTCATTTGAGAATATAAGGGATATGAGCCTTTATTTCACAGTACTAAACTTTAATTTTCAATATTTCAAACATTTAGAATAGATGAAAAGGGTAGCACAATGAACACAGTACATTCTTCTATTAGTTAGCTACTGCTGCCTAACAAATTACCTCAAAATTTAGTTGCTTGAATCAACAAACCTTTGGGACTTCCCTGGCAGTCCAGTGGTTAAGACTCTGCGCTTCCAACACAGGGGGCGTGGGTTCGATCCCTGGTTGGGGAACTAAGATCCCACATGCCATGCTGTGCAGCCAAAACAAAAAAACAAACAAACAAACATTTATTATGTCATGCAGATTCAGAGGGTCAGGGATCTGGGGGGTTCTGGCTCAGGGTCTTTTATGAGACTGCAGTCAAGATATCAGCCAAGGCTACATCATCTGAAAGCTCAACGGGGGCTGGAGGAGCCACTTCCGTGTCAGCTCCCCCCCATGGCTATGGGCTGCAGGCCTCAGATCCTCATAGCATGGACCTCCTCACATCACTGCTTGGGCATCATCACCACATGGCAGCTGGCTTCCCCCAGACTGAGTCATTCAAATGCAAGAGCAAGGAGGAAGACGCAGTGTCTTTTATGATCTAGTCTAGAAGCTGCACGCTATCACTTCCGCCCAATTCCATTTGTTAAAAGTGAGTCACCTGGGGACGCACGACCTTTGCCCCGACGGCGGCGCCCCGGGCCCCCGCGGTTGCCTCGACTGAGGCCGGCGCGGTGGAGTCGCAGAAGCTGCGGGTGCGCAGGAGCTGTGGAGCCAACCCCGCGAGCCGGGAGCATGAGGACCTGGTGTCTGTGTCAGATTTGTACCTGCGGCTGAATATTTGGAAACATATCCTATGTATGGCAATGTTCTTCCACCTCAGAGTCTGAAGCCCAGGCAAGAATTTCGAGCATATCGTCGTAAAATGGAAGGAATAACAACATTTAAGTCGGATTATCGTCCTTATGAAATAGTCAAACAGCCTCGCCATGCACCAGAAGAATATAAACCAAAGCAGGGGGAGATTGATCTTGGTATTACCTACAAACGGGATCTTAATTCTTATAAAGTGCAGCGTGTGGCAATAGCTCGGCCTTCGGAGAGACAAGTTAAAAAAGGGAAGCTGGATACTGTCCCAACCTATAAAGGTAACTTGCCATTTCAAAAATTAAAGAGCTAAAAAACAAAAACTTACTTCCAGCTTTGAGATCTAACATCGGATCATGATTTTGACACATTGCCAAACTTAAGTCTCCGTGGCTTAGGAAAAAACTTTTTTCTCTGTTGTCCAAATAGTATTGTATAGTGAGGAAAAAAAAGACTATTTTCTTGATGGAGAGTTAAGAGACCTGGATTCCTGTCCAAATTCAGCCACTTAATTAGTTTTCTCTATCTCAAACCATGAAAACAAAGGATACCACTGAACAAGCATTATGTCATATTTGTCACATTATGCTACATTTAGTCCGCACTGTTCCTTTCCTTCCATCCCAGAATGAGCTGAAACTTTACTGAGCATACTGGAGCCTTTGAGAAAGTCAAATAAAGAGCAACCCTCTTTGCCATTCACAAAAAAAAAAAAAAAAAAAAAAACAGTGAGTCACCAAGTCCAGCCCACATTCAAGGGGAGGGGAATTAGGCTCCACCTTTGGAAAGTAGGAGCATCAAAGATTTTATGGACATATTTTAAAAGCACCACAACCTTACACCTATATTCAACAATTGTTAACATTTTTCCATATGTGCTTTATATATGTGTGTGAATATATTTGTTTTTAAACATTTGAAAGTTTCATACATCCATCATGACCCTTCACCCCTAAATACTTCAGCATTTCCTAATAGGGACGTTTTATTTCATAAGTGCGATACTTTTATCACAGCAAAGAAAATTCATACTTATGCCAAGATATTATTTAATATTCAGTCCATTTCTAATTTTCTTCATTGTTCTAAGAAGTTTTTGCAGCTTTTTTTCTTAACAGGGATCAAATCAAGGTTCTTGCACTACAAGTAAAGATTATATTCTTCTAATCCCTTTTAATTAGAATTTTGTTTATTTTTCACAACGTTGATGTTCTAGAGCAAACAGGTCAGTCGGCTTGGAGGATGTCTCACAGTCTGGATTTGCCTATCTCCTCATGAGGCTGGTTTTTTTTTCTTTTCTTTTTTTTTGGCGGGGGACGGGGCATGCCACTCGGCTTGTGGGATCTTATTTTCCCAACCAGGGATTGAACCCGGGCCCTCAGCAGTGAAAGTGCCAAGTCCTAACCACTGGACGGCCAGGGAATTCCCTTGTGAGGCTGTTTTATTCTTTGTCTATCCCTTGTAATTCCCATAAATTAGACCTAGAGGCTTAATTCAATTGTCTTTTTTTTTTGCTGTGTTGGGTCTTTGTTGCTGCGCGTGGGCTTTCTCTAGTTGCGGCGAGCAGGGGCTACTTATCCTTGTGGTGGTGCCGGCTTCTCATGGCGATGGTTTCTCTTGTTGCAGAGCATGGGCTCTAGGTGCACGGGCTTCAGTAGTTGTGGTGCATGGGCTTAGTTGCTCTGCGGCATGTGGGATCTTCCCAGACCAGGGATCGAACCTGTGTCTCTGCATTGGCAGGCGGATTCTTTTTTTTCTTTTCTTTCTTTATTGGCTGCATTGGGTCTTTGTTGCTGTGCGCGGGCTTTCTCTAGTTGCGGCAAGCGAGGGCTACTCTTTGTTGCGGTGTGCGGCCTTCTCACTGCGGTGGCTTCTCTTTGTTGCGGAGCACAGGCTCTAGGCATGCAGGCTGCAGTAGTTGTGGCACGCGGGCTCAGCAGCTGTGGCTCACGGGCTCTAGAGCACAGGCTCAGTAGTTGTGGCACACGGGCTTAGTTGCTCCACGGCATGTGGGATCTTCCCAGACCAGGGCTGGAACCCGTGTCCCCTGCATTGGCAGGCGGATTCTTAACCACTGCGCCGCCAGGGCAGTCCAGCAGGTGCTATTCTTATCCCCATTTCATAGATAGGAAACTGAAATTCAGGAAGGTTAAAGTTTGGGCGGCACCAGGTTCTTCCATTCTTCCTTAAACTTCGTCAATCCTCTGAGGATAATCTCCCGATCTGCTTAATTTAAACCCCTTGGGGTCCGCCATCGTGGGTCCCCAAGCCCCAGCTCTGTGCATTCTCTTCATTCTCTCCCACACTGTGTGCGTGGGGGACTACTAGGGCGGACCACCGGGTTGGCTTGTGGGGACCTTGAATGCCCCCACATTGAGTTGGAACCTTATCACGTAACCGCCGGGGAGCCAGGGATGGTTCTTGAGGAGGGAAACGGACAAGGCCAGCGCTTTCTCCGTGGGGTCGTAGGTCTGTCCCTCCCTCTCCTATCACTCCTTCGGGAACGCGGTGGAAGGCGCCCAAGCACAGCCTCCCGCAGGAAGCGCCCTCGTTGCCCCTGGCAACAGAGTCCAGGGGAACCACCGAGACGCGGCCCGACAGTACAGAGCGCTCACTCCGGGCCAGCAAGGCTCGGAGATCTAGAAAGCGGAGCCTGACTGATTGTCACGTGGGCTGCCCACGGGAAGGCGGAACTTCCGGCGGCCCAGTATTTTCTTTCCGGTTGTTGCCTCCTACCGGCCCCTCCCTTACTGGCCCCTGCGCCCCCCTCCCCCCGCGGCCCCCGCCGCCGGGCCCGCCGCTACCATGAAGAAATTCTTCCAAGAGATCAAGGCCGACGTCAAGTTCAAGAGTGCGGGGCCCGGGCAGAAGCTCACGGAGTCGGTGGGGTGCGTGACAGGCGCTGAGGCTTGAGGCCCGGGGGCGGAGATCAGCGGAGGGGGAGGGGCGGGGAGGCCAGTGAAGACGAGAGGCGGGGAGGGGCTGCAGAGAGTCAGAGCGTGGGGAGAAACCTGGGGGGCGGGGCAAGAGGGAGGGAGTGGGAGTAGGGGAGAGGGGAGGCCTCCGGGGGCGGGGCAGGAGGGGGCGGGGCTGCAGGAAGTGAGGGGGTCCCTGGAGAGACCCTAGGGGGTTAGAGCGGGCGGTAAGGAAGAGGCCGGGGATGCGGAGAAGGGGCCCAGAAGAGGCATCGCATAGGGTTTGGGGGAATCTAGGTGACCAGAGATTGGGGACTGAGCCTGGAGAAACAGGTAGAGCTGGGGTCGCAAAAAGTCGTGAGGCTTAGATTCTGTGGCGATAGGGGTCTGGGCCTTGGTTCTGGAGCAGGAGGGAGGATGGGTTGAGGATCTGGAAGGCCAGGGAGCCTGAGGTGTTGTTGGAAGTGTGGTCAGGGACTTGGGAGGTGCGGGTGAACTGGGTGGGTGGTGGGTGCTGTGAGGGGCTGAGGAAGGTCTGGGAGGAGAAGGGAGGCAGGTGGGTGGAGATGGGGAGCTGGGGGAGTCTGCTACCGGAAAGAGGTGGGGGGCCTCGTGGGTGATGGCTGAGTGGTCTGGAGGTTCCGAGGGTGACCTGGGAGGGGAGGGGAGGTGGCCTGCATTTCCAGGCCTCTGTGACTTATCTGGGGAGGACTTGGAGAAGAGAAGGGCCTGGGGCCACACTGGAGACTCCATGGGCAGGTGTGAGGGGCCAGTGCTGTGCAGAGGGTAGTGAAGAGCTGGAGCAGGTGAGGATGCCAGACTGAGGGCCGGTGGGCTGAGAAGGAGGCTCCACTGGGGGGGACGGGATGAGAAGAGGGAGTTCAGGAGGGGCTGGGGCTGCTACCAGGAGCTACAGAGGGGGCTGGGGGACCCGAGGGGGTTTAGGATGGGGAGTGACTGAAGAAAGAGGTCAGCCTGGGGAGGGGTCTGTGAGGCATAATGGAAGGGATTGTGAAGAGGTCGGGGCTGGGAGGGGGTCAGAGGAGAGGCAGGGAGGCAGGAAGGGGTGGTGAGGGCATCATGAGGTAGTGGGGGTGGGTGAGGGAGAGTGGGTGCGTGGCAAGGACATGAGGGCATCTGTCACGAGGATTGGGGGCCCCTGGGGTTCTTGGGAGGGGACAAAGGAGTAGTGGGACAAACGAGGCCCATGAGGGTCAGATCCATGAGTACGGGAGGGAAGTGCAGGTCCTGGGAGCCTGGGGCGGTGACAGGGATAGGAGGCCACCTTAAGAGGGGCCCAGGGAGAGCCGTGGGCCAGACAAGGGGGTCCATTCATTTGTTCATCAAGTAGTGGGTGGAGGTGGGGGGCTGGTGCAGCTGGACTGTGTGTGACAGGAAGGAGGTGGGGGCTGATGGCTGTGTCAGACTGGAGGCCTGGGAGGACAGGAGAGGGGAGTCACATGGAGATCCAAGCTTCTGTGATGTGCCTGGAGCCGGACTGGAGACTCAGGGTGCGTGCGAGGGTGTGTGTCCAGCACTGTTACGGCATGAAAATCCCTGCCCTCTCAGGGCTCACGTTGTAGTGGGGAGAGGTGGACAAGTAGAACAATACATAAACGATGAAAGATCAGCCCTGAAGAAAAATAAACAGGGTCCAGAGAGTGAGCCATGTGGGTGACTGTTAGGTGGTCTGGGAATGCCTCTCTGAGAGGGCGACTTTTGAGCGAGAGCTGGATGAGGTGAGACTTAGCCGTGTGGAAATCAACCCGTCTCTCTGTCTCTGACTGACACACACACACACACACACACACACACACACACACACACACACACACACACACACACACACACACACACACACACACACACACACACGAAGCGGTGCCTGTCCCTCCCAGGCAGAACACTCCAGGCAGAAGGCACAGAATGTGCAAAGGTCCTGTCGTAGGAGGTTGGGTCTGTGTGAAGAACAGGAGGGAGTTTAGATAGGAGTGAACAAGGGAAAGGGGCAGGTTGTGAAGGGCCTGGCCTGTAGCGTGCGGAGGCTGCAGGATTCTGTCCTGCATGGGATGAGAGGGCTTTGTGCAGAGGAGTGACTGAGTTTTAGAGGGATCCCTCTGGCTGCGCAGAGGAGCCATGAAGCGGGTGAGTGAGGGGTCTTGGAAAAATGGCGTTTTTATGGAAAGATGGGGGCTAGGGTGGCACTACGTGACTTGTCTTTTCTTCGACCTGAAACTCTCAGCTGTTGGGAGGGCTGGAGAGAGGGGCCGGGATGGGCAGGAAGCTCCCAGAGGCCTGGGGACAAGAAAAGAGGGCTGCCCGGGTGTCTGAGCAGAGCGGGAAGCATGAGGGCCATGAACTCAGAGCCTTGGCTCCTGAGAAGGTTCTAGAGATATAGCACAGGTGATTCCAACTACTGGCATCGGGAGAGGGTCCTGAGGAAAGGAGGAGGGTGAGGCAGGTGAGTCAGACCCTGGTGGGAAGAAGGCCATCTCTGCTGGAACGTCAAGGCCAGGTCGTTCTCGAGCTAGGTTGGGTTAGGAAGCTGCCCATCCCATGGGTTGATCACCCTGCCTACTTCCCAGGGTGGACGGGAGATTAAACCAGATCTTTGTTTGTTTGGGGTTTTTTTTGGCCTTGCTGCGCAGCGTGCCGGATCTTAGTTCCCTGACCAGGGATCAAACCCGAGCCCACAGCAGTGACAGCACCAAGTCCTAACCACGGGACCACCAGGGAAGTCCCTAAACCAGACCCTTGTAACACACTCCACGCAGGGCCTGCGTGCGGCCTGGCCCGCTGCCCGAGCTTCCGTGACCCTCTGGGGCTTGTGAAAAGGCGTCTGGAGCGCTCGCTGGGAGGGACGTTGCCATGCGTAATAGACGCGCTGAGCGACAGCTAGCTCCTGGTGCGCTGTCTGGCACACAGTAGGTGAGGTGCTCAGTAGATGAAGCCTCCATGTCTCACCCTCGTAGACAGTACGGGTGGAGCCTCTCGCTCAGGGAAGGGGGCGAAGAGCATCAGCCCCTGCGGACGGTAGGTGTGCTCTTACCTCGCCTGACAGATGATGACTCCGAGGCCCAGGCCAGTGCAGGATTTGTCCAAAGTGGCAGGCAGGGCGGGGAGCAGAGTCACCAAATGCCTCCCGAGGCTCCTCCGTCTGCGTTAGACCCGTCTGGTGGCCGTGGTGACCCCTGGGGCAGAGGCCCATGTCTGTCTGCTGGGGCAGGAGCAGAAGTGGGAGAGGGACAAAAGCTCTTCTGTCTGCCCCCACGTCACCTCACGGTCCCTCCGCATCTCCTTAGGGAGAAGGCCCCCAGAGAAAAGCCCAGCAAGCCGGCGCTCCGGCAGCCCCGCCAGGGACCTACCGATGAGGCGCAGATGGCGGCCGCGGCGGCCCTGGCCCGGCTCGAGCAGAAGCAGCCCAGGGCGCGGGGCCCCACGTCACAGGAGTCCATCCGGAGCCAGGGTGAGCCTCGGCCGTCCTTGGGCCACAGGGGTGGGGACGGGGGGCGGTGGAGCGGGCCTCTGCCCCTCTGTCCTTGAGGCTGATCCTTGACTTTTCATGCGTTCCAGGTCCTGTGCTTGGCTCTGGCTGAAAATAATTTCATAGCCAGCGACTCGGGGTGGGAGGAGGGTTTAAATCACAGCTGTGAGCCAGTCCACAAAGGGGCCATTCAGGTGGAAAGGCCAAGGGGGGCTGCTGTGGTCTGGGTGGCATGGATGTCAGGGAGGTTGCGGGGGGGGGGAGGGTTGGGACTCAGAGGAGGGGGGGGAGCACGGTGGCCTGGCGCAGCCTGGGGGCATGGAGAGGTTGGCGGGCTGGGAGGACCTTGAGCTGGAAGGACTCGAATTTGACCCACACGAGGGTCCATGCCGGCGAATGGTGTGCCTGGCTCACACACTGACCCGTCCCTGCCTCTCCCTCCAGTGAGAAAGGAACTTCAAGCTGAAGCGACTGTCAGTGGGAGCCCGGAGGCCCCAGGGACCAACCTGGTAAAAGCATCACGATGGCAGCATGACACCCAAGGGGTGGCCTGGGGCGGGCGGGGGGGCTGGGAGCCCTTAGAGTGCCCGCTTGGGCTCTCTTCTGTGTTTGGTCTGATTGGTGCCCAGCCCTGGGCGGTAAGCATCTGGTGCTGGAGAGATGCAGAAAGGACATCGGGGTGGATCGAGGTCATCTCTGGCCTCAGGACGCTGGGGATCCCCGTGGTTTAGGGCGGTGTCATCTGGGACCTGTGTGCTTGGCATCTAATGACACCAGGCCCAGGCCCTGGGGGAGGGACTGCACTTCCGTTAAGTCCCCTCCCTCCCCTGTAACCCCATGAGGGTAGGTGCTGTTACAGTTCCCACTTTTCAGAAGAGAAAACTGAGGTTCAGAGAGGTGAGGCCTGGTGCCCTTGGTCATGCACTTCGAAACCAGCAAGGGCAGGACTGGAACCCAGTCTGTCTGAGTCCAAAGCCCTTAGCCTTAGCACTGCCCTCTGCTGCCTTCCTCAGATACAGGAGGGCACCATGGAGACTGATGTAGTCAGGGAGGCCTTCCTGGAGGAGGCAGGCCTCAAAGGAGAACTTGGCAGAAAGGGTGTTCTGAGCAGCACCACCTGTGAGGCCTCACTGAATTTCAGAATGGAACGGACCCTGGATATTACCTAGGAATTGAAGCCCAGAGCAAGGCTGGGACTCGTCCAGGGCACCGTGACTCCTCACTCTCCCACCAAAGCCCCTCCCTCACCAGGTAGGGGGGCGGGAAGAGCAGGAACGATCAATTCAGCACTTACACCGTGTCCGGAGCTGCTCCACACTTTCCGTTCCTTACCTTGTTGAATTCTGAGGTGGTCCCTCAAGGACATCTTACAGACCAGAAGACAGGCTCAGAGGGGCTTGGCCACTGGGCCACGGTGTCCCATGGCTAATAGGCAGAGGGGACAGCATTGGGACCAGGATGTCTGGCTCCCAGGGTCATGCTCTCAGGACTGTGGCACTCGGGCGGCTCGGGGTGGCCTCTGTCCACAGTCTAGGCTCAGACACGCTCACCCATCCTCCCAGGCGCCCAAGCCCAAAGAGGAGGGCTCGACCCACCTGGCAGTGCCCGGAGTGTACTTCACCTGCCCGCTCACAGGGGCCATCCTGAGGAAGGACCAGCGGGACGCCTGCATCAGAGAGGCCATTCTGTCGGTGAGTGCCGGCCCCGGTGCAAGAGCCGCCCCCCGGGAGCCCGGGTGGCACAGAGCATATGCTGTGGTTCTGTTCTAACCTCTCTAAAGAGGGAATGCTTACCTGAGGGACAGAATTCAAGATACAGAAGGGTAGGCGGGGAAAAGCCGCCTCCCACTCACCTCGCGGCCATTCTCCCTGAGGCAGCAGCTGTAAGTAGTCTAGGCCCCTTTTCAGAGATGCTCCAAATATGTACAAACCACCGATACGTCTATATCTGCCACACGTGCTGTGTGTTTGTTTTACGTAAAAGGTAATGTACGGTTCACGCCTGACGTGGAAACTGCTAGGTATTATATCAGTGCAGAAAGAACTTCCACATTTTTTTTCCCCTTGAAACTCTGTATTTGGAAATAATTTCAAACCTAAAGAAAAATCGCAAGGAGAACAAAAAGAACACGTGAACATCCTTTAATCAGGGTGGGAGTGTCCTATTACTGTTCTGACAGATTACTACGAACTTGGTGCCTCCAGACAGCATGCCTCTTATAATTCGGGAAATCAGAAGTGGGCCTTGGGTCTCACGGGGCCACACTCAAGTTGGCCGCAGGGCAGTGTGCCTTCTGGGAGCCCTAGAGGGAGTCAGGCTGTCTGTACTCCATGGCTCCTTCTCTGTCTTCACAGCCAGCGGTGCCAGGCCAGGTCTTTCCCAGCTGCCATCTCTCTGCTTCTCTGTCTCTCTCTTCCTCCTTTTAAGGGCCCTTGTGATTCCATTGGGCTCACCTGGCTAATCCAAGCTAATCTCTAATCCCCCTATTTTAAGGTCCACTGAGCAGCAGCCTTAACTCCATCTGTCACCTCCACACCCCCGACCCATAACATACTCCCAGGTTCCAGGGATCAGGTCACAAATATATATGTCATTCTGCCCACCTTACTCACATTTGCCAGTTGCTAACATTTTTACCCCATTGGCTCTCTCACGCCTCTCTGTTTTTTTCTGAGCGGTTAGAAAGCCTGCATTCTCCACAGTGACTGCGTGATGACTCACGGCAAATTGTTCCCTGACTCTTTAACCAACCCCGTGTTGGTGTTGATAAGCGCGTAGGAAGTTTCCAGTCTTTTGCTAGTGAGGACAATATTTATGATGAAAACCTTGTCTGTACACCACTTTGAGCTGTAGGCTCCATTCCAGAAGCAGAGTTGCTGGGACAGAGGACAGCGTGTAGGGCTTTGGAGAGTTGTCACCAGATGAACCTCCATGTGGGTTGTCCTGATTCACACTCACCCAGCAGTGTGTGAGAAAATACCCATTTCCCTGTCCCCTGTTGTCACTGTGGGTTACCAGACATTTTTTGTCTTTACCCAAACTGATTGGTAAAAATAATATCTCAGCATAGTTTTAGTTTGCGTTTCCTTTTTTAGGCTTAGGTTGGCTGTGTTTTCATATGAGAATGCATCCTTTGCCCATTTTTGTGTTGGGTGGTGTTTTTTTTTCTTATTGATTTGTAGGCACTCTTTACATATTAGGAAAAACTAGCCTTTTGCCTATGATCTGAGTTGTGAATATTTTTCTCCAGTTGTTTACTTTTTAGAGTTGGCTTATGGTCATATGGCCATGTAGAAATTTTTAATCTCTATGTAATTCAATGTGTCAGTCTTATTTTATGGCTTCTGGGTTTTGTGACCTACTTAGGAAGGCTTCCCCACTTCAGGATTAAAACAACTCTTCCATGGTTTTTCTAGTACTTTTCTGTTTTGCCTTTTGTTGTTTGCTGTGTTTAATGTTTAAAGCTTTGATCCCACTAGAATTATACCTGTGTAGAACAGGACTCATGGAACTAGTGTTATTCCTTTTTTTTTTTCCGGATAGTTATCCAGTTTTCCCCAATCCTCATTTATTGAAACACCTGTCTTTTGGCCACCATGAAATCTTCCATTATCACAAAGTAAATCCCTACATGGATTCGGTTCCTTTCGGGATGTGTCTGTTCTTTTGTCCCCTTGTCCGTTCGTGCGCCCTGGTCCTAATTTAAACGAGGCTGCAGGCTGCCTGGGAACATCTGAGAACAGCATTTGGAGCTGCAACTCTTCCCTGGGTGGGTGGGTGTGCTTGTCCTGAGGAGGCTGGAGTAGGGGGCGGTCAGCCTGGCTCAGCCTTGTCCTGAGAATGCCCCCCATCTTACTGCTGCTTCTTTGCAGACCCGATTTCTCTGCCCTTCCACGTATTTTTGTCCTACCCTGGCAACTTACTGGCAGACTGGGCTGGGTCCCAATTTGAAGTTCCCAGGAGAGCTGGCCCAGTTCAGATCAGACAACTAAGTGACACAGTGTGGCTGCTGAAGGCTCACCCCAGTGTAGCTGAGGGAAGGTAGCTGGGGCAGGGTGGAAGCCCCACAGCTGCCTTCCAGGAGCTGTGGCTGGGCTTCTGCAGGGCTGCCCAGGGGTAGATCTGAGGGGGCCAGGTCTTCTGTGCTCTTGATTCATCACCTCTGGTGACCCAGCTGTTCACCCCCACCATTTTTTTTTTCTTTTTGGCCACACCTTGCGGCATGTGGAACTTCCCCGACCAGGGATCAAACCCGTGGCCCCTGCAGTGGAAGCACGGAGTCTTAACCACTGGACCACCAGGGAGGCCCCACCCCCACCATTATCCAGGCAGAGCAAATGACTTTGGGGCTGATGCGGGTGCCAGCCCCACTCGCCATGTAACTAGTGACTTTCTGGGGCTGCAGAGAAACACCACCATACGGTGTGGCCGTGTGCAGTGGCTGTCCAGAGCGTGAGCAGATCTGCTGCCCAGTCTTGCCCCTCGCCTTAGTTTTCCATTCTCAGCCTCTCCTCGCTGGGGTGCTGTTCGCAGGGTCCCATGGGGACCGGTCAGTGATGTCTCCACTATCTTGCCTCCCCCAGGAGTGATCAGGCAGCCACAGGTCACAGACCTCTTTTGCGTCCTGTCTCTGCCACCTCCGTCTGTTTCTAGAACGTCCCTCGTAGGGATGGGGGATGAGGAGGGACGGCAGGTCCGCGGTGGCTGGCGGGTCCCAGGCACTCAGCTGCTGCGCCCTTGGTGGCACTCAGTGCTGGCGTTGGGCGCCAAAGCCAGAGCGGTAGGCAAAGGTCTGTGTCACGCCGACCCGAGGGGTGGCGTAACCTGGGCTGCCATCGCCCCCTTTTCCCTAGACGTGAGGACAGGGCTGAGGCCCCAGGCTGGAGTCATCAAAAGGGTTTTCCTCCTCCTTTTTCTGCTGTTGAATTTGCTTCCGTCCCACGCTAGGGCCTGCTGTGAGACAGTTCTTACTTTTGTCACCGGTGTCACTGCTGCCACCTGAGTGCTGAGACCTGGCTGCTTGGCTGGCATGGCCTCCAGGCCCTGAGGTGGACGCTTTCTGACTCAGCTTTCCTCCCTCCTCCCAGCACTTTTCCACCGACCCAGTGGCCGCCTCCATCATGAAGATCCACACGTTCAACAAGGACCGGGACCGGGTGAAGCTGGGCGTGGACACCATCGCCAGGTGAGTGGGTGGCCCCCTCCCACTGGGGTGCCAGCTCCTGGGCCTCCATCGCGATCGGCTGAGGGGCCCCAGAGGGAGCACGGCCCTGGGAGTGAGGCCAGGCCCCACCCTTCACTCCCCCTCGCCCTTGGGGAAGGGCCTTGGCCTCTCTGGGCCTCAGTTTACCAGTGTTTAGAATGAAGAGGTTTACTGAATCGGGGGTTCCCAACCCTGGCTTCCCTTTGGGATCATCAGAAGAATGTGAAGCAGGCAGGGTCTCGCCGGCCGCCAACTCCTCTGATGGGAGCAGGTCAGGGGCGGGGCCAGAAGTCTGTTGCTCAGCAACCCCCAAGCCGGCTCTGGGGACCCATCAGCTCTGGCTCTGCCTGCTCCACCCCCACCACGGTGGCTCCTTGGTGCCCTCAGGGGGAGGCAGGACCGAGGAGGAGGCCCAGTGTCTGGGGCACCAGGGGTTGGGCTCTATGGGGTGTACAGGGTGTGACGGCAGCCTTCCCAGGGGTCACTCTTAGCACGAGCCGGTGTGGCTCTGAGCTGCTCTCCCCTGTCTGCCCAGGTACCTGGACAACATCCACCTGCATCCTGAGGAGGAGAAGTACCGGAAGATCAAGCTTCAGAACAAGGTGTTCCAGGTGAGGGCTGCCACCAGAGTGACTTAGCCTGGGGTGGCCGGCGTGGCCGGGCCTGTGAGGCCACCCAGGACCCAGGCTGGCGGTGGGAGCAGCTGGGCTGCAGCCAGCCAGTGGCGGCCAGAGCCGGCTGCAGAAGGGCCCCTGCAGGGCTTGGGAGTTGAGGTGGGCAGAAGGTGCCAGGCGGGGAGGGAGGGCTTCGTGAGCGCAGGACGAGCACAGTACGCATACGCTGTCTGCTCTCGCCACCAACCCACGGCGTGACTCGACTTTTCTTTGAATTAGCTGGGAACACATCGGCACTGGGGAGATTTTTCACGCAAACGCAGACTTTTGGTTTCTGTGGAGAAATCGCAGGGTCCTAGCACTCTGGCCCGTGGTACCCGTGCAGCTGGCGGGGCCCCGCTCTCTCCTGGGGGTCCCCACCCACATCCAGCATCCCAGGGCCTGCCTCCCCCGCTTCTGGGGACTCCCAGCCTCCACTGTCCTTTGGCTCTTCAGCCTCCTTCACCCTGGTGTTGACCTTTTGGGATCCCAGGCCCTCTGTGAGCTCACCCCTGCAGACAGCTTTGGGGGTTCATCCTGTCCAGGGGCAGCGGCCGCTCTGAGACTGGGGACTCTGGGCCAGAAGGGCGGGGTGGGCAGTGAGGCCGGTGGGGCACGAGGAGGCCTCAAGGGTCCCGCATGACCTCTGGCTCCGCTCTCAGGAGCGCATTAACTGCCTGGAAGGGACCCACGAGTTTTTTGAGGCCATCGGCTTCCAGAAGGTGCTGCTTCCGATCCCCGACCAGGGTAAGAGAAAAAGAGAAGGGCCGTGGCTGAGCCCAGGGGCAGGGGTGGGAGGGGCCCGGCTCGGGGGTCTCCCTGCCACGGCAGAGTGACATGCCCACGTGTCCCAGAGGGCCCCGAGGAGTTCTACGTGCTGAGCGAGGCCGCCCTGGCCCAGCCCCAGAGCCTGGAGCAGCACAAGGAGCAGCTGCTGTGCGCCGAGCCCGTGAGGGCCACACTGGCCCGCCAGCGCCTGGTCTTCCGGCCCTCGCCCCTGGCCTCCCATTTCGACCTGCCTGCGGACTTCTTCAGCCTCACGGCGGAGGAGCTCAAGCGAGAGCAGCGGCTGCGGTCAGAGGCCGTGGAGCGGATGAGCGTGCTGCGGACCAAGGCAATGCGCGAGCGGGAGGAGCAGAGGGAGATGCGCAAGTACACATACACGCTGCTGCGCGTGCGCTTCCCCGACGGCTGCCTCCTCCAGGGTGCGTGCTGGGTGCTGGCGATGCCGCCTGGGGTCCACTGTGCGCCGGCAGGAGCAGGCTGCTCTGGTCTGAGCTCGTCCCGGGGGAGGAGGCCGAGGGCTCAGGGGTGCTCCCACGAGCTCCAGCGCCACACTTGTCCCCCCGCCAGGGACCTTCTACGCCCGGGAGCGGGTGGCAGCACTGTACGCATTTGTCCGGGAGGCCTTGCTGATCGACTGGCTGCCTTTTGAGCTGCTGGCCTTGGGAGGGCAGAAGTTGTTGGAGGATGAGAACCTGGCCTTCAATGAGTGCGGGCTGGTGAGTGACGGGCTCCCCGCACAGCGGAACTGGGTTTTCTGGGTTCTTGTTGAATCAGCACAAACCCCCGAGGAGGGGGATGCTCTTCAGTTGGAGGTGGCATTAGGGGAAGGGGTCCTGGGGCCAGGCTCCCTGGGTGTGAGTCCCACCATTCCACTTCCTTGCCATCTGATCTTGAGTAACTTCTCTGTGTCTACAAAATGGGAATGTGCCCAGTGTGTTAGAGTCCTCTGTGGCGCAGAGCCAAGGTGGCATTCAAAATGCAAGGAATTACTGGGGAGGGTGTAGGAGGGGGCTGGAGGGTGGTCAGACCCTGATTCAGGGAGGCCTGGACAGGAAGTCCTGACTGCTGCCCAATGTTGGGCTGGCTTCAGCCAGGCCAGGGGGTGTCCCTGAGCCCGGGTCATCATCAGAGAAGTCCCTGTTATATGAGAATGGACTGAGTGCATGGGTGTGCCGTCAGCGGCGGGGAGCAGTCCCGGCTCCAGCAGGAAGATCTGAACGTGAAGCGAGAGCTCTGTCACATAAAGGCCAGAGCGAGGCTGAGGCTTCTTACCCCACTGCAGGTGCCCTCGGCCCTCCTGACCTTCTCGTGGGATGCAGCCGTGCTAGCAGACATCAGGGCTGCGGGGGTCCAGCCAGACTCATCTGTCCTGAAACCCGAGCTCCTGTCGGCCATCAAGAAGCTCTAATGAAATAAAAGCAAGGTTGGCTTCAGCCCCTGTGGGTCTGTCTCATGCTCTCTCCCTGCTTCCTCCACATTCCCCTCGTCCCCGGTCCCCCCACCACTCCGGGGCCTCCCAGCTTCCTCCGGAACCTCCTCCTGCCCACGGGTACCACAGGCATGGAGAGGGGTGCTGGTTGGCCTGTGGACGCGTGCCGAGACTGCCACCTGGATGGGGCAGCCTCTAGTAGCCTGCTTAGAGAAGCCCGGGCCCCGTCCCCGTGTGCTGTGGCCTCGGTGGCTGTGGCTAGCCCTGAAGTGACTGGCACAAGAATGAGACACTGGGCCTGTCAGGACACGGTGTGTAAAATTCTAAACCTGAATAAAGTTTCCCGGTGGTGAGTTGAGGCCGTGGGAGGCGGTGTAGGGTGGCAGCTCTGCAGAGCCACCAGCAGGTGAGGCCCGGCCGTGGCTCCCGGTGAAGTGGAGCCAGGCGGACACCTTGTGGCCACCTGGGCACCCAGGAGCCCCTCATGTCCGAGGCGAGCTCTTCACTTCCTGCACCTTCCTAATTGTTGTCCCCACCGGCCTGATGAGCCAGCCCTGCTGAGCGCTTCCCAGGGCCCCGGAGCCTTGCAGGCCCCACAGGGCAAGCTCCCCCAGATGTCCACATCCTCCTCCCTGGACCTGTGAATGCGTTACTTTATGTGACACAGGGACTTGGCCTGTGATTGAGGATGAGATGGGAGGTGGCCATGGGTTAACCTGGTGAGTTCTAATGCGTGGAGGAAAACACAAGGGATGGGGAGATGTGGAGGAAGGGGCCACGTGCCAAGGATTCGGGTTGGCCTCCAACAGCTGGAAGAGGGACAGAAACAGATTCCCTCTAGAGCTTCCAGCGGGAACCAGCCCTGCTGACACCTGATTCTGAGCCAGTGAGGCCCTTGTCGGACTTCCGCCCCCCAGAACTGCCGGTAGAACAAGTCTGGCGGTTTGTTGCAGCAGCCGTGGGGAGCCAACACAGACAGGGGGACCAAGGCCTGGAGGGTGTGGGCACTCGCCCCCGGTCACACCTCTGCCGGGAGACACCTGAGCCCCTGCTCCTGACTGCTCATCTGGATCGTCCCCTCCCTCTCACCCACAGCCTGGCCCCGGGCTGTGGCCCCTAGCCTTCACGGAGGCCAGTGGTGGCTGGTTCTCTGGCCACTGTGAGATTAAAGCATCTAGGCCCCAGATGTGATTAAAACAAAATTCCCTGGTAATGCCGTCAGCCACACATGCTTTGCCTCCCACCTGGGCCGCCGGCAGCTCTGTTCCCACGTGCGGGCAGGACCTAGGCCCATCCTCCTTTGCCGCCTCATCTCCGGAACCCAGCACTGCCTCGGCTTGATACCCTGCTCTCGACTCCCACTAGGAGTCGACTGCAGATTGTCAGGTGGCAACTAAAACGGTTTAAGGCGACGTGACCGCTGCAGGTAGTCACATCACAGGTGGAGTCACACCTGCGTCCTCTCCCTGTGCCGGCACTCAGCTGCACCCCACATGCAGCATCTCGTCCTGGATGGGGCCAGGGTCCTCACCCCACAACTGGGGTGCTTGTCAGCCCCACCCGTGCAGAGCTGGAGAGGAATGGGACCCCTCCGGGAGGATTGGGGTGCTGCCAGGAGAGGCAGGCCCGGCAGGGACCTGGCCACCACACGGCGAGCTCCCCATGGCTGGGGTCGTGTCGCCCTGTCTCGGGTGCATCCACAGTCAACACTGAACCATTCTTCACAATGAGATGCCAGCCGACTCTTCTCTCTCGGGAACAGCGGCAACAAAGACAGCATGATGTTAAGGGCCGGCAGACAGGAGCCCGGTTCCGATGGAATCTGTGAATTCTGCCAAAATCTCAGCTGCCCCAGGCCCTCAGAGCATGCTCGAACGCCTCTGCAGGGCCTATCACAGCCCCGTCCGAGGGCTGCTCCAGGGCCTCGGAGGCCAGGGCTCAGCAGGCGCCGTGGCTGGCTCCACGCTGCTCAGCTTCAACACTCCTGAGGGGTGGCCTGACCCAGAGGTCGGTTCTGGAAGCCAGGATTCAGCTCCTGGAGGTTGGGAATACCTCTGCTCGCCTACCCGAGGGGCAGGAGGGATTAACCGGCGTAAACCACCTGCCTAGAAGCCCTCACCTTGAACTAGGTCAGTGGGGAGGTTGAGGATTTCACAACAAACAGGTGGGACAGCGCTTTTGCAAAGCGTAAAGCTTTATAGACATGCCACATGTCTACGTGTGGCAGGGACGGGGCAGTGGGGTGGGGAGTGGACACCCGACGGCACAGAGCGCCGGGCTCGGGCCCAGGGCAATGGACGCACCACTCACAGAAGTGACGTGTTTGAAAAGACGACAGACATGCTAGGTCAGTCTAGACGATAGTTTATACACATCCATGTCAGGTCCGGATGCCACGCCGCACCCAAGGGGCTTCAATTCATTTACAAGCATCTCATCACAGTGCCTGCCAGGGGTCTGGAGAGCACAACCAGGCTTTCCCCGTGCAGGTCATCACATCACAATAATGCTTTATTAAAGGACAGAATAATATGCAGCTTTGGGGGGGAAATTTTTACAAATATCAAAAAGATCTAATCAAGCATCCTATATAAAACTTTCCAAACTTCCAGGGAGGTCTGCAAAGCAGGACAAAGTGCTCTTTACACAGGAATCGGGACTTTCAAGTATCTGAGTGGCATTGAAAATACCCTAACCATTCTACGTACATACACGGGCCAGTCGGGGCGCTCAGGAGGGGCCGAGTGAGCTGGAGGCCACGAGGCTCTCACTGGTGTTCATTCCCACAGACCCCCCAGCTCCAGGAGTTGTTCCACACGGGGCCTGGATGTCTGCAAAGCAAGAGAGGGAGGAGCTTCAGCCGCCGTGTCCGCTGTGGGGCCGGGCAGGCTGCCCGCTCCTCACTAGAGCTTCGGCCGCGTCCACCTCGAGCCCGTGTGCTTCCGTGGCACTTTCCAGCGGCTTTACCCTTGACCCTCCTGAGCAGGGGAAGCCCGTGGCAAAGATGAGGAAAGTGGGCAGCAAGGCCCAGTGGCTTGCTGGAGCTCATGCTGCCGAGGATGGCCGGCCTGGGGCTCACTGCCCCTGGGAAGCTTGGTTCAGAGGCTGCCCCTCACCAGTGCCGGCGCCCTACCCCGGACCCTCCCTCCCTGACACGGCTCATCACCACCAACCTTCAGGTCTCTGGTTTCCTAATTGCAGCTTTCAGACCAGGGCAGGCGGCCCAGGGCCTGGGCTGGAGCCTACTGCCTGCACCACCATCAGACCAGCCCACCCAGCACCTTCCAGGGCCTCCTCACTCAGTCCCCGTTAGTCACAAGAGGCAAGCGGGAGAGTGACCGTAACCATTCTTCCCTTTCCTGCCAGCCTGAAGGAAAAGAGGATTTGGGACCCTTCTCACCCCCAACATCCGAGATGTCCATGATCACACAGTCGCCTTCCTCCTCCTCCTCCTCCTCTGTGTCCGCCTGGAAGCCGTCCAGGTCCCCAGCTCCAACCTGAACAGACAAGGTGCATGGCCGTCAGCAGCGGCAGCAGCAGCAGACAGGGACGGTGTGAGCCCTCCCGCCACCCACTTCCCTACTCTTGACCTCCTCTGCCCATCTTGGCAACAAAGTTTGAGGAGTCTGTTTGATGGGTTATGATCCAAGGAAACTTTGGGGGAGTTCTCTCAAATGAACTAATTATGTTCAGATTTCTGAAAACTACCCCCATCGTTATTTACCTGATTACAAAAATAATTTGTTTATTGTTTTTGAATTAGAACTCTGGCTTTCCGGTTTGGTTTGAAAGAGAGATGGATAAAGCACACACTTTCTCTGAATTATGATTTGGACTAAGTGGCTGAGAAATTAGTTGGTCAGTGTTTCTTCTCTGCCCAACAGCTTCATCCCCTCTGCCTGATGCTTGGTAACTCTCCCTCTGATTGAGGCTCCGACCAGTTCTGCCCGTGAGGACACCATCTGCACCCTGTGGACAGGGGTTGGGAGGGGTGGGAAGGCTCTACGGAGGGTGGGATTTACAGTGAGATTCCCAGGCTGTTTTCATTGGCTTCCACCAGAGGGAACAGAGAGACAGACTGTGGAAAGTAACAGGACCGACTTTATACATCACCCATCCACACACGGCTCACACTCTGTACATGAACAAAGAGCCAGCAGAGGCGGTGGAGTTGGGGCTACTTCCGCGGGGAGGCTATTTCTCAAAACACTCCTGGAGTTCCTCTGCTACAGAAGTCTCCGTTTGCCTGGAAAAGGGACGACAGCACACCGGGGCTGTCCGCCTTGCCCACGGTCCCCCAGCCTGGCCAGCAGACGGGGTGCAAGCTCGCAGCCCCCTCAATGCTAGTGTAGAAGCTCCACGCTGGGCTCCTCGGGCTGGGAGCCACCGAGGCAGGAAAGGCCCCAGGCAGGCAGGGGCACCACTGGGGATGCTGTGGGCAGTTTCCAGCTACCTGTTTCAAGAGAGCTGACTGGCCAAGACGAACAGACAGCGCAGCTCTCCCCCGCGCTGCCCTGGAGGCACTGGTTTGGGTCGGGTGAGCGACGGGACAGATGTGTCTCTTGGAGCTCTCCCCAGCCCCTGGGCCCTCCAGACAGGAAGCCAAGGGCAGACAAATGAGGACTTCTCGGAGGAACCACCGCCCACTGCCCTGCAGGCACGCGACAGGTTTCAAGCCTCTGAAGTGAGGGTTCAGGACGGCGCCCCAAGTCCTGCTGCGCTGAGGGCCATGGGACAGCTCGCCACGCTGCTGTCACTACTGCAGGGGAGGGTGGAGCGCCGGAAAGTGAGCCTCCAGAGTAGGAAGACACTGAACCACAAAGCATGGAGACTGGAAAGGGCAAATGCAGCCCCTGCCCATGTAAAAATAAGACCAAGGCCGAAGGGTTGAGCTGCCGTGGGGCCACACACACACTTGGTGGCAGAACTGGCACCTGACCTCAGCCTGCTCGATTCACTAGATCATGGTACCTTGTAAACCCATAAGGTAGCATGGCTACTTTGAACTCTAAATGAAAAGAGTTTAGAATTCCCACAAATTGAAAAAGCCCAACCCAAGCTAAACTATTCATATGCATTTACAGTTTAGCAACAATTACCCTCAAGCGTGTGGAAGGATCAGTTAGTGGCTTTACCAAAACGCAAGGGGAAGCATTCCGCATGCTCCCAGGCCTCCTCCAAGCCCGACCTCAGAAACTTCCACCCGTGGCTCCCACTTTATGCTGGCGCCGTGCAGCACAGGCCCTGCTCAACGCACACCCAGAGCTATCCTCCCACCCGCCCTTCCAAATCAACCAGCATTTTGTCGGTCAAGGTCTCATTGAACCAGCCTCTCTTGCAGCTGGCGTGGCTATGCCAGAGCATTCCAGCCAGAAAGATAAGGTGGAAGTCTGCCTCCCCTCCAGCCAAACGGGAATCCTCCCCAGGGTGGGCTTGGCCATCCTCGTCTTGCTGGCTAGAGGTGCAGCAGCCGTTCTGCCACCATGAAGACAAGGCCACAAACTAAAGCAGGAGGGAGTGCGACAGGAGGTGCTTGGCCCTGGATGACAATGTTCACAAGCTCCGGACTTCTTGTTGCTGGAGACAAACTCCCATGAGTTTAAGGTGACGCAGGGGGCTTTATACCTAAGGCCTGCACAGTCCCAGGGGACCAAGTGCTGTCACAAGCAGGGTGTCCCACCTTGAGCACTCAGAGGAGCAGCTGGGATGACTCCCCACCACCCTGAAGAGCTGGTGCTCTGAGCTTCCCTTCCTGAGATGCACCCATTGTGCTGGCCCACGCTGTGGTCCTGGGGCCTTCCCACGGGATTCCCTGAGAAGGGGCTTTTAAACTGCAGACTTTAGCACCTACCCCACACCCACTGAATCAGAACCGCTGGGGCCAGCACACCCAGAACCACCGGCTGTGTA
This sequence comes from Pseudorca crassidens, assembly GCF_039906515.1. Classification (NCBI taxonomy): domain Eukaryota; kingdom Metazoa; phylum Chordata; class Mammalia; order Artiodactyla; family Delphinidae; genus Pseudorca; species Pseudorca crassidens. Next base: position 169,167,018 of record NC_090298.1, read on the forward strand.
GCCATCCGTGTGTCCCCGCCACACCGCAGAGCCTCTTCAAGGCCTGTGAACGGGGAGAAGCCGCACTGACTGCTGTTCACATGTGTCTCGTGATGAAAGGCGTCACTGACTCTCATGAATCAACCCCTCTCACCTGAGGAGGGGCACCCAGTTTATGTGGGAGCATCTTCTCGTTCCTGGTAGCTCAGTAAACAAGGAAGCACCAATGAAACGTAAGAATCCACGTCAAGTGCCTGGCGTGAGGAGTAATAAGGGCTAAACAGTCGTTTTCCACGTAGAGAAACACAGGCAATGAACACGTGTGGGGACGGCCACACCAGGAGAGGAAGAGCAGAGAGGGGCTCAGGAAGACAGCTGTGTCTCTTGCGAGAATCTAAGGGAGGGCTGATGGGGGCAGGAGCCCACGAACACTGCTTGGATAAGGACACTAAGGAGGTCTTCCAGACCCAGCCCCTTTCAAACGGGCTCTCTGGCCAGTTTCAGCCAGAGCAGCCACACTCGCGGTCCTGCCAAGATTGTCTGGCTAACGACATCGACCGTGAAAAGGCTCTGCGGCTTGAACACAGCTTGAACACATAACGGATTGTTTTGGGTCAAGGCCCAGAGAGGGAAGTGTTTGTGGGGCTGGGGCCCCCAACTCCTCACCAGGTGGGCTCCCCCAGTACCAAGCCGTGTCCACAGGCCTCACAGGGACAGGGGCTGGGGAGTGGCAGGAACAGCCGGCATGACCACACCGGACGGTTCTGACGGTCCCTCTTGCTGTGACAGTTTAGGAAGCAGGTTTACGTCGCACCCGAGACCTCATTGGTCTGTGGGCTGCAGGGAGAAGGCTAAACATTACTCCAGGAGCCGTTGCCCCCCGGCCCTGCCCCGGGCCTCCTCACCCCGCTGGCCACACACTAACAGCAGAGGAGCAGGGGGCGGGGGGGGGGGGCAGGGGTGGGGCGCACACCGGCTCCCCTCTGTCTCCGTCACCACCCAGCCTTCAGCAGCAGCTCCTGCAGTGGCAGCGCCCCCGAGGAGAGCCCGGGATGTGAGTGGAAGACCCAGCTCCTCCTCGTAAAATCAAGTCTCCCCACATCTCTAGGTCTGTGAGACGCCTGCTTCAAGTGAGGACCCGGTGGGCTTCCCTGGTGGTGCAGTGCTTAAGAATCTGCCTGCCAATGCAGGGGACACGGGTTCGAGCCCTGGTCCGGGAAGATCCCACATGCTGCGGAGCAACTAAGCCCGTGAGCCACAACTACTAAGCCTGCACTCTAGAGCCCGCGAACCACAACTACTGAGCCTGCGCACCACAACTACTGCAGCGTGCATGCCTGTGCTCCGTAACAAGAGAAGCCACCGCAATGAGAAGCCCTCGTGCCGCAACAAAGAGCAGCCCCCGCAATGGGAAGCCCTCATGCCGCAACAAAGAGCAGCCCCCGCTCACCACGACTAGAGAAAGCCCTTGTGCAGCAAGAAAGACCCAAAACACAGCCAAAAATAAATAAGATTTTTTAAAAATTAGAGGCTTCCCTGATGGCGCAGTGGTTAGGAATCCACCTGCCAATGCAGGGGACACAGGTTTGAGTCCTGGTCCGGGAAGATCCCACATGCTGCGGAGCAACTAAGCCCGTGAGCCACAACTACTGAGCTTATGCTCTAGAGCCCGTGTGCCACAACTACTGAGGCCGCGTGCCACAACTACTGAAGCCCGCGTGCCTAGAGCCTGTGCTCCGCAACAAGAGGAGTCACCACACTAAGAAGCCTGCGCACGGCAACAAAGAATAGCCCCCGCTCGCCGCAACTAGAGAAAGCCCGCGTGCAGCAACGAAGACCCAACGCAGCCAAAAGTAAATAAAATATAAGGAATAAAATCTATCTTTAGAAAAGAAAAAAGTGAGGACCCAGTGCTCACACCACAAGGTTTCCAGTAAGAGTAGCTACAAGATGAGACTCATTCACGCCCACATTCCAGTAAGAGAAAGAACAATCAAACGTGGACCCAGGTCGAGGCTCGGGACCCAGCCTCTGGGTGTCCAGGCAGCACTGGAGACTTCACTCTGGGGACCAGCATCTCTCAGGAAGCCCGCCCACCACCAGGCGAGGGCAGGCCTCTCGCAACACGTGTCCCCACGGGGCCACGCGCTTCCTCCGCCACACGCTGTCAGGCTGCAATCACGTGGCTGGCTGTCCGCTCCACCGACGCCCATCTCTGTCTCCCATTAGATGGTGTTTTGCTCACCACTGTCTACAAGGCCTAGCAGGGTACCTAGTGCAGAGCAAGTGCTTAATAACTGTGTTAAATGAGTGCAAAAACTAAATAAAAGCCACGACGTGGAACGTTATTCAGCACTAAAAAGAAATGAGTTCTCAAGCCATGACAACACAGGGAAGAAGTTTAAAGGCACACGACTAAGTGAAAGAAGCCCATGGAAACACTAAACGGATGAGTGGCTGCCAGGGGTTGGAGGGAGGGAGGGATGAATAGGCGGATCATGGGGGTTTTTAGGGCAGTGACGCTCTTCTGCATGACACTGTAATGCTGGATACAAGTCCTCATACATCTGTCCAAACCCACAGGATGCACAGCACCAAGAGTGAACGCTAGTAAACCACAAAGTCTGGGTGACAGTGACGTGTCCACGTAGGTTCATCAGTTGCAACTGCTACACAGCTCTGGCTGGGGACACTGATACTGGGGGAGGCTGTGCGTGGCGGGGGCAGGGGGCGCACGGGAAATCTCTGTGCCTTCCCCTCAATTTTGGTCAGTTTTGTCACCTCAATTTTGCTATAAATCGAAAACTGCTCTAAAAAGAAAGATTGTTAAAGGTAACAAAGCCGCTGCGGGGTCTCACCTGCCCATCATGCCGGCGCTTCTTCATGAACTGCGTGATGCACATGCTGCCCACCGACTTCCTCTTGAGTGAGACAGGCGTCCCCTGGCTGGGCCCTGCGGCGGGGACGCTGCCACTGTCCTCCCTGGTGGCCGAGGGCACTGTGGTGACGTAACTCCACTGGCAGGGCACGGGCAGGTGCTCCTGGGCAAAGTTCTTTAGCACCTGTGGGTGGACGTACCAGCACATCCTGTAGTCGGGTCTCTTCTCATACACTGAGTTCTCAGAAATAATCCGCTTGAGCCTGGCCTTGGAGGGGACGGCAGTGTCCTCGCCGGCGGTGGGGGTCTGTGGACGGGAATGGCCAGGGCTTGGGGGGCTCGCGGCGCTGAGCTCAGGGCTGCCGGCGTCCTTGCTGAGCAGTCCTTGGCGGCAGCACTCCTGGAACTCCCGGATGATCACTTTGCTGCCATTCACGTTCCCGTGCAGCAGCGGGAGCAGCTGGGCCAAGACTGGCAGGGAGAGGGGGACATGTGGATGAGACTTGGGGCGGGATGGGATAAACGTGGCACCCGGGTTCCCCAACCTGTCACCGAGGCCGAGAAACACGGTCAGCTTCGGGTGGCCTTTTTTTCCCTTCTGGTTTTATTGAGATATAATCAACACACAGCACCGTGTAAGTTTAAGGTGAGCAGCAAAATGCTTACTGACATCACGAAATGACCAACCACGATTGGTTTAGTGCGGGTGGCTTTTTATGGGTGGACTTAAGACACGTGAACTTGCTCCAGAAGAGATTCTGAGAGGCCCAAGCCCCAGGAGGCAGGACTCGTTGCGATAAACTGTCATGTTTCACTTCATGAGCCTGTTTCCTTAGTTAACAGTCCTCACGTTCTGCTTCTGAGTGGCGGGCCCTCCCTGGCTTTGAAGAGCTAGGGATGTGTGTGCTGGTTGGGCAAACGGGCCGACTGAAGTGGCTGCCCTGTGCTGCTCCCGTGAGTGTCACAGAAAGGACACACGTGCTCAACAAGCGCTGGCTTTGGCTATTTTTTTGAAGAACTTCTGAATTACCACGCCACGTGCCTAGGAAGTCTCCTGCCTGCCCCGGGCCTGGAACTCCCTGGGCCTGGAGGAGGTGGGAGCCCGAACCCTCCGTCCCCACCCGTCCCCGGCACTCACTCTGCTGGTCCTTCTTCTCTTTCTTGGAGGCCTTGGGCGTCTGCTCCTCCTCGGGGGGCGCGGTCTCCAGCAGGCAGGCCGTGAACTGCTGCAGCACCTTCAGGTCAGCTCCACTATCCCTGTCGGCCGCCCAGACACAGCCGATCTTCACGGGCTGGAGGATGCGGAACCTCTTCCCCTTGGCCAGAAACTCGTCCCACTCCTTGGCCTTCAGTTTCTGGCGAACCTTGTGGTTCTCCGGGTCGGCACACTCCTTGCAGGTTAGAGAGGAGCAGACGCTTGCTCAGGGTCCCCCTCCCCGGCACCCGTGGTCCCAGCCTCTGGGGCAGTGAGGGCACGTGCAGGGGCGGGCCGGTGAGGAACGGCGCCCACCCAGCTTCCAACCCCCGATGGGTGATGAAACGGGCAGAGTATTTTCGGATTGAATGATAACTGGCACTTTCCCCCATTTGGTACCTTAGGTGCATCTGCCCCCTCTGGCCATCCCTGGGTAGTCACAGGTATTTTTTATTACCTCGCCAGTAAGCCTCTTAACGCCACTGTGGGTTTTCTGATTAACATGTGATCCTGAAGCTGAAATCACCATGCCCGGCCCTCTCCCACCCCAGACTGGTGCCACCGTCTAAGGCAGATACACTGCAGGCCCAACGAGACCTGTCTGCCTCGTTGGCTGGGAACGTACGAAGAACACAGGCCCTGCAAGTCTGGCTCTGAGACAAGTCACTCCCACAGTGGCATCAGCCCTGTCAGCTTCCCCACTACCCAAACACCACGACCTGGTAGGCCTTCGTGAGTCCTAGAAACGGCTCCCTCAACAGTCCCACCATCTGGCAGAACTGAGAAAGCTGGGGGGGGGCGGCAGTGCTGAGCCTCTGAGGCTGTGGGGAGCGAGGTCTACGTGGAATCGGCCGTGGGGGTGGGCTGAGACCTATGTCACCACCCCCAGGTCGGCGGCCACCAAGCTCCGGACCCATCCCCTCCCCGTTCACCCCTCACCTCGGTTACTCCTTCATCCTCAGACAGGTACCCATGGGGCACGAAGAAACCATCGTCCTCATCCTCATCCTCTCCCACCTCATCGTCGTCATCCTCAAGAAGAGAAAAAAGTACGTTCATGTGTGGAAACAACACATGCTTCACGTAAAATTTTAACCTGTGAACATCTAAGAAAGAAAGAGCCTCCTACTGCTTCCAGTCTCATTGCTGTGCACACCCTGAGGATCAGCCAAAATCCCATTACCCAGCCCCCACATCGTGCTCCAGCGGGGGTGGGGGTCAGGCAGGACACAGATAAGCACGGCCCAGACGTAAAGCAGCGGGAATGGTGGGCCCCTCGGTGAGGCAGCGAGCAGGCGGGCCCGTCCACCACTAGGCAGGTTACTGCCATCCAGTAAGGTTTTCCCAGAACAGCCGTAAACCCGGATGCTGTGTGTGAGGGAGCCCGGCCCAGAAGCCGTAAGCAGCCCGGCCGTGCTCACCCCTTCGCTGTGGGAGAGGGACTCCCCCGGCTCGTCCTCCTCCCACTCCTCGTCGCTGTCCACCTCGTAGTCAAGGAGGCTCTGAGGGGGCAAACACGCGGTGGTCACTGTCGTCCTCAGGATGGAAGGGGAAGGCAGAGCACGAAGGCTAGAACACTCAGGGAGTTCCCGGAGCCCAGTGACAAGGGCACACTGGGAAGGAAGCGCAGAGGGTCGGGAGCAGCTGCCCGCACGCTCACCCGGTCCTGGGCCCAGGGGTCCCTCGGGTGGATGACCGTCGTCTTCCTGTTCCACGTCCCCCAGTAGGCCGGCCGGTGGTTCTCGGAAAACTGCAGCAGCTTCATCCTGCCAAACCTCCTCCTTTCGGGGACGCCGTCCACTTTGCTGCTCTCCAAGATCACCACGCCGCTGAGGGGAGAGACCCCCGCTCAGAGGCCCTTCTGTGGCTCGCGCACCCACCACCAGCGGCCTTCCCCCCAGGGCAGCAGGCGGTGACGGGCAGCCCCAAAGCGGAGGCACCACCTGCCCCGAGACAGGCTAGCATTTATTCCAGGGGCGTGGCGCGAGGAGAGGGAGGAGCCTGACTGTCCAGCAGCTGCCCCACAGCGCGCACCAAGGCAGCGTGTGACGGGTAAGCTGGCATGAGCGGGGAATGTCCCTGCCCTGCCGGGAGGCCGGCACACACAGCTCGCCCTCCAAAGCAGGGCTTTCTGCGAAGCCACCACACCCGGGAGACTCTGGAGGCTCAGGGGAAGCCGGAACAGAGAGGTCTGGGGAAGCAGCCGAGTCTGGGGCCTGAGGCCCGGGTGGGAGAGGACCGGCCAAGGCCACGGGACGCAGGAGCGACCAGAACACAGGGGTCTGCCCGGGCCGCCCAGGGCTCTCTGACATCACCAACGGGCAAACGGCAGTCTCCGCCGGCACTAACCTGTTAAAAAGCTCTGTGTTCTGGTTACAAACCACGGTGGGCCCGGACCTGAGGGGCCGCCGGCTTTTCAGATCTTTCAGGAAGGAGAATTCGCCGCTCTGCTGCCGGAGGAGCTGGTCTAACTGGTCACAGAGGTCTTGGTCGAAGGCGGTCCGACAGCGAGGGGCGAGGACCATGTGCTCTTTGATTTCAAAAGGGGCAAACTTCCCACAGGAACCGGCCAGGGTCTGAAATGGAGAAGGGGCATGATGGCACCTCTACTGCGACACACCCGCACACAGCAGCGGTGAGGAGGAGCCGCCGGAAGTGAGGCCCGGTGCTTTCGAGTCGTCCAGGTTGGGAGGTCAGAGGAGACGCGTACACAGGCCACACGCTGCTTGATGGCATTTACGTGGGTTTCTGGAAAAGGCGAAACTACAGGGCCAGAGACTGTCGGCAGCCGCCAGGGCTGAGGTGGAAGGAGGGAGCTGTCTCGGGGGACGGAAATCCTCTACATCTTGATGACGGAGGTGGCTGCAGGGCCCTGTACATCGTCAGAACTTGCTGATCAGTACTCCTGAAAAGGACGGATCTCACTGGATTTTTTTTTTTAAGGATAATTAGACCTGGATGAGCAAACAGAGACCTAGGAGAGTGACCCGCCACACTGTTACAAGATGACTCGAAACAGAGCTGAAGCCTGATGTGAACCTGAAACATGGGTGTCTGTATCCTAAGAATCCTCCTCAGTAAACCCTGGTAGGTTTTTTTTTTTTTTTTGGCTGTGCCGGGCAGTATGTGGGATCTTAGTTCCCTGACCAGGGATGGAACCTGTGTCCCCTGCATTGGAAGTACAGAGTGTTAACTACTGGACATCCAGAAATTCCCAACCCTGGTAGGTTTGAGTTCCCTTCTTAGAGCTCCTTCAGCATCGTGAATGTCTGTGTCAGCGGATCCTGAGGGTGGCAGCAAGTGAGGACAACATGGGGGGTCAGGAGGAGCGTGTACGTCTCTGAGGTTGGGTATAAGAAGGCCAGCCTTTCACCCCAGCAAGAAAACAACAGCTGAGGCCAGCACCCTCACTGTGGGTCGCATGGCAGGGTCACCCAGGAACTGTTTAAAATCCTGATGCCCAAGCCAGGCCCATCAGGTTCTCTGGGATGGGATCCAGGCTCCAGTGATTTTTTTTTTTTTTTTTTGCGGTACGCGGGCCTCTCACCGTCGCGGAGCTCAGGCTCCCGACACGCAGGCTCAGTGGCCATGGCTCACGGGCCTAGCCGCTCCGCGGCACGCGGGATCTTCCCGGACCGAGGCACGAACCCGTGTCCCCCGCATCGGCAGGTGGACTCTCAACCACTGCGCCACCAGGGAAGCCCCAGGCTCCAGTGATTTTTAAAGCTCCCTGCTGAGTCCAACACACAGCCGAGGCCAAGAACCAGCAGACTGTTCTCCTCACTAACAGCTGCTGGGAACATCGGGTATCCGTATGGGGAAACATTAGGGCCACGCCCCAATCCACGAGCACAAAGAATTCCAGCTAAGCTAAGGAACTAAATAAACATAAAAAAACAAAACTTAAGCTAAAAAAAAAAAACAAAACTGGAAAAAATTAAAATGTGTCTATAACCACAGGATACATAAGGCTTTCGAAGCAAAACCCAATTACGATAAAAGAATAAAAATGTTCACATTAAAACGAAAAATTTCTGTACGAGACACCATCAACAAGTCAAGGGGGAAGGAATGGACTGAAGGAAGTATGTGTAGTGTACCCCACCAAGAATGAAAACCCAGACTATATAAAGAGCCAGAGATAGGGGAAAAAGCCTATCCTATAGAAACATGGGCAAGAAACAGGAACTGGCAAGTCACAGAAAAAGAAATAAAATGGCAAGCAAACATAAAAAGATGTTCAACTGCACTGAGAATCAAGGAAAAACGAAGTGAAACAAAGATACGTATTTTTCACCCATCAGGTCGGCAGTTATAAGAAAATTCGTCACACCCAGTGCTGGCAGTAAGTAGGCGGAGAGGACATATTTTGACGCACTGTGGGGACGGGAGACTGTCCATCAGCATTTCCTGCTGGGAGGGCACTTGGACAATAACAAATACAACTCTGTCAACGTTGTGTCCCCCGGACATAGTGGCAAGTCCGCATCCTGAGAGGTGTGCTGGTGACATCCATGCACCGCTTGGGGGGGATCAACAGGGGAGGGGGATATCAACGATGATGCCACTCACACCACGACACTTTACGCAGCAACGAAAAAGAATGAAGAGAGGCCAACATGGCAAGAATCCAAGATAGGGCTAAGCGAACAAAGCGGTAACATAATAAATTCATGATTTGTTACCTACATAAATACACATATATACGAAGGGATGCACGCGCCCAGAGAAAGATCTGGAAGGACACCCTTGTATCAGAGGGGGTGGGTCACACCTCTGGAGCATGGAGGGATGCGGGGGACGGAGGTCTGGGGTCTCCACAGGCAGAGGATGGTCTAGAAGGTGACCGGATGGCAGATGGGGAAGCAGAATCCTGTGCTGAATCCCACATGTTTTATGCTCAACCTTGTCTCCTATGTTGAGCAGAAAATCTCCGAGGGTGAGGACCGGGTCTTTCTCCCTTACACCTTCCCACACGGCTCCCACCACAAAACTGTTGACGAGGCAACCTCTAAACGCTTGGCAGTTTTAGTAAACGTGCCACTTTTTGCCTTTTTGAGCACACAGTGAATGACAAGATATTGAACCTCCAGATCCTACCAGCGATCAAAGCTCCCTGGGCAAGCAGAGGCTCCTCTTGATGAAAGCAGAGCCAGTGGGTCAGAAGACGTCTTTTTATTTTTCAAAAGGAACAGCCTGACAAAGGCCAAAAGTAAAGCCAAAGGAAGCCAGTTGCTCACCTTGGGGGCCTGTGGAGTCTTTGGTTTCTGAAAGAACCTCGTGATTTCCGCCTTCTCGGCTTTAATGCGCTGCAATGTAAGAGAAGAGGAGGATGAGGAAGAAATGAAGAGAAACTGTTTTAAAACATGCAAAAGCCCCTAGAACTGAACCCCAAGCATTTTTAGGTTGAAAGCATTATTTTGATGTTAGCTCTCAAAACCCACAAGTGGGTACCAGGCAGTCTCAAAAGGTCAGAGCTGCAGAAGGACCGGGATGTCAAGCCAGCAGGCACGTGTCAGTCCCTGGGCCCCCCACCCCGCTTCCCACTACCTCCAGGATGATATCCGATATCCAGCAGTAGTCAGGCAAAAGACCCCGCTTCTCAAACACAAAGGAAGATGCAAGTTCTGGGAGAACATGCTACCTTTTCTTCTTCTCTCAACCGTTTCTCCTCTTCCTTTTTCCGCTTCTCCTCCAGCTTAGCCCTAAGAGACATCAAACTCAGTTTCACCAACCAGCACAGGCCCAGCCCACGCCCGGCAATCGTCCCCCGAGGCCAGGCATGGGGAGGGGGAGGGGGAGGGGGAGGGGGAGGGGGAGGGGGAGGGGGAGGGGGAGGGGGACGCACTCCAGGGCCTCCTGGCGCTCCTTGCGCCGCTCCTCCTTGCGCCGCTGCTTCTCTGCCTTCTCCTTTTCATCCTTCTCCCGCTTCTCGCGCCGCTCCTTCTCCTTCAGCTCCTTCTCCTCCTCCCTCTTCTTTCTGGCCTCCTCCTTGGCCCGCCTGGCCTCCTCCCTCAGCTTCTCCTTCTCCTCCTTCTCGGCCCGGAGCTTCAGCTGCTTGCCCAGGCGCTCCTTATCCTGCACGGGAGACGGTCCACAGCTCAGCCCCACGGATGCCACAAAGGGCCATGCCAGCGTCCGGGGGCGGCCGTGCGCAAGCGGAGGGGAGGCACAAAGGAACCAGCCCCGGGAGCAGCCTGCTGGTCAGCGTCCTTACAAAGAGGGGGCTTTTCAGTCCACTACATTTCCTTCTGTCATGAGAAAGGCGATGAGGGTTAGCCGACTGCCACAGGACCTTCTGGGCAATTCAAAGTAAGATGCGTTTAAGACACCGTCTTCAAACGTGGGATGAGGGTCAATTTTTACTTAATTAAAAAAGACTAAGTAAGCACCTCTAGGCTGCCTACGCCGGGTACCTGCTGTTGGATCTGAACTGCATTTCTGCTCAGAAAGCTGTGGTGAAATAAAGACACAAAAACACCCACAGGTTTTGCCTCCCTACCTTCAACACAAAAACATTTTCCTTCCCATCCCCCCAAAACTATTCCAGACAATAGGGTTTCTTTTCTTTCTCTTGAAATGAGAGAGTGGGATGAGACAAGGAGGGGGAACCTGACGAGCAAGTCTTAAAAACAGGGGGGTAACTGAGACTTCCCTGGTGGCGCAGTGTATAAGACTCCACGCTCCCGATGCAGGGGACCCGGATTCAATCCCTGGTCAGGGAATTAGATCCCACATGCATGCCGCAACTAAGAGTTCACATGCCACAGCTAAGGAGCCCGCCTGCTGCAACTAAGACCTGGCACAACCAAATAAATTAATTAATTAAATACTAAAAAAACAAAAAAAACAGTGGGGAACAGATGAGAACACATTAAAAAATAAAAGAAAAAAAAAGTTTTTTAATCTTTACAGCCATTTCTCAAAAGAAAAAATTCTTTTTATCTTTAAAACCATTTCTCAAAAAACCAAACGAACAAACATTTCTTGGGATCTGAAAAGGTCAGATGTTAATAAAGGACCCAGAGTGATCTCTATGACTATGGCAGTGCCGTTTCATCACCAGCAGGAGGAAACAGCTAGTTTCTTGGATATTCTTTAAAGCGGGAACATTTTTAATCACATCAGTTCCTCATTCCAAAGAATTCGTATGTGGCCTGGGGCGCTGGGCTATTATATAATTTTGATTTTGTATTAAACAAGTTTCACCTCCCAGACTGAAGGGCATTACCTTCTAACATAGCGCAGGGTAATTCTCAAGGACAGGAACCACCAAAGATGGGCTTCTCACCTTTGGCAGAAGCCCGACAACTCAGCTTTTTGTATGGGCCTATGATCATGCCCTTGTGCCTAGAGAATATCCTACCCTCTGCCCTGATCAACCTTTGCTCGCTTCACAAGAGCCATAGAGGCATGTTGGTAGAGATCTGAGAAAGTCCTTGCCAGGTACCCTCCGCACGGGACTCGTGGGATACCTGAAGAAGGGGCTGGTCTGGATCGAGTAACGAGACCAGCCACGAGTGCCGGGTGGTGAGGAGGAGTCTCCCCCTGCTAACTACGAGGACAGGAGGCTTCTGGAATCAGGCCCTCCCCACTCGCGCCCCACAGGTGCCCATCTCTGAAACTACAATGAAGAATGAGATAAACTCTAAAATCAAACACAGCCATGAGGCAGACGGCACAGGAAGTGCCTGGTGAGCGCACAGCCAACTGTCATCAGCGCCCCTTCCGTGAGCTGGTCGGGGAAGAAGGCCATGGCCTTCTCTGCAATTCATCCAGTAAGGAAGAAGGCCCCTGCACTGCTGGGTGTGAAACATGGTGACCTCCAGATAACAGAATGGAAGACTCAGCAGGTAACCACTAAACAGTAATCACCCATCTGATGTAGGGGCCACCATGGTACAGCGCCTGGGAAGGGATGGAACTTCAATCTACGCGCGTAGGAGGCTGGGGTGCAGGGAGAGCCACTGGGTTCTTTTTAAGACAATTTTAAACTACAGTGGGGCTGCCCAACTATTACGACACTCAGAACTAATTATAATAAGAGCTTAGAAAAGCCTACGTGCAAAACCTTAGGATTCAACAAACCTAAAAATGATGCAACCCATAAGCACAAGGCCCAGTTATGCAAAATGAAGCAAGAATCAAAATAATGCTCAGAACAAGCAGGGGAGAGTGAAAACGGGGCCAGAGAAGGGCAAAGGGCTTTGTTTCCTATTTACTGCAAAAAGCACACCCGGGGAACTTTCTATTTCAGGGGACATATCTTACTCTTTGCGGTCTCATCTTGTTCTTCTCTGCAGAGCCTCTGACCAATTTCTTACTTATCTGAAAGGAAAGACATTGATCTATAAACATGGGTTTTCAATCACTTTCACACGTTTAACATACCGCACAGTCCTTGGGGAGGGCAAGGAGAAAACAATGTAAAACAACAACAGTGAAAACCTTTCCGGGTACCAGTTCCAGCAAACAGAACCAAAACTTCTTAGCTGGGTCACAAACTCCAACGCATGTGGGGACAAAAGGGGAGACTGGGAGGCAGATAACCAAAAAACGTAGGAGGTCAAGCTGGAAATAAGAAGCCACAGCCAGAGGCCTTGGTGTCAGGGAGACACAGAGTGGTAGGTCTGTAGGCACCTGGAGAGGAGGCACCCTGGCCACAGAGGACGGAGTCTTACAGGCACGCAGCCCAGCACTGCTGCTGCCCCTTCTGCTTCTCCCCGGAGAGGCTGACAGTGGAAATTTCCTGTGTGAGTACAGGCACACCAACACAACGCCATTTTCCCAACAGCATCTGCTCCCTTTGTGGCTCTGTGTCACATATAGGTAATTCTCACATTTCAAACTTTTTCATCATTATTATACTTGTTATGGTGATCTGTGGTCAGTGATCTTTGATGTTACTATTGCAAAAATAACGACTTGCTGAAGGCTCAGACAACAGCGTTATTTGCAGTGAAGTATTTTTTAATTATGGTATGTTCTTTTTTCAGACATAATGCTACTGCACACTAAATAGACTACAGTACAGCGTAAACATAACTTTTATATGCACCGGGCAACCAACAGATCCACGTGACTCACTTTATTGTGATACTCGCTTTACTGTGGGGGTCTGGAACCAAATCTGCATTATCTCCAAGGTCTGCTGTAATGTCTACAAATCAACACCCCGTGAGTCAAGTAAGACACGTTTACAGGCTGGATTCCCATGTTTGTACCCCCTGCCCAGCTCAGCCCTGCTTCTTAGAACACAGAGTAAACGCCCAGGAAGAGAAGTCAGCTGGCCAGAGGTGGCAATCTCATCTAGAACCCCTGTGTTCTAGAGCACAGCATTCTCTATCGTCCTGCTTCAAATTGATCATGGGCTACAAGGACTGACCAAGACGCACGGCTGGACTCCCTCACCATGCTGGCTAAATGGTCCCAGGTAGGAATACGCACAAGGAGTCCAGGCTACTGGCCTAAGCTACCTCCAGAGCAGGGAATCCTGGCGAACAGACCATTCATTGCATGGAAGACCAATGGGGAGAATTCAGGCTGGAAAGAAATACCCACCCGGGCTCATTTTAGACTTGAGGAGGCAGCCAGAAAATGAGACGAGGTGAAAAACCGAAAGCCCACTTCTCTTGAAATTGTCTGACATGCCAACAAAACTATGTAAAAACAGTGCTTCCTCTATCTGGGAAAGCCTCGCCCTAAGACCTCCTACCGAAGAAAACTACAGATTAAGACATCCTTCTTACTCAGGACGCACCGAGTCCTTTCTGGACTAAGCCTTCCCTCAGGAGGGGGCCGCGCACCGTCATGTGAAAGCCATGTGATTGGGAGAGCGCGCAATCCCACCTCACTGCGCAGGCGCCCACAGAAACGCCAAAGCCGTCTTACCAAGGGCTTAAGAAAAAGTATCTGCCTCTCCAGCATCCACTTGGCCTGCCAAGCCTGCGGGACTTGAGCCCCACAAGAAAGGATTTAACAGCAGGACTTGTAAGGTGCTGTGTCTATATCGTTGTCCTTTGTGTTCAAAGATGGTAGCACCAAACGTGACTGCCAGACCGCTATATGAGGGTGTTTGGGGAGCAAGACGCATCTCTTCGGTCTTGCCCATACTTGTTGAATTTCAGCTGCGGAATCAGTGCCTTTCACAATCGTCCCCTTTGCTGTGAGTCCAGGAATGAGAGAGTTGACGTGACTACCAAGAGCTGGCTTAACGATATCCAACAACCAGAGCAGTTACGATTTTATTTAAAACTAGTATCTCTATTGCTGTACCAGGCACTCGGATAGACCTTACTGAACAGATATAATTTTAATCTTGACCTTTGACCCAAGTATTTATAAAACTCTCTCAAAATATAGGCCACACATTTTACTGACCTGGAACTCAGCTACCAAAAAACAAGATCCAGGATTCCACAATGAGGCTGAAACACACACATCAACTACCCCAAAGAGTCAAGGCAGATATAACCACGTCTGTGAGGCAAAATTCCTGCACTTTATTCGGGAGAATCCTAGGGCCCACTCACTCTGATGTGATACATAAGGAGGTCTAATTTCTAGGCCCAGAGCAAGTAAGCAGCAGTAAGTGAGGGGAGGAGAGGTGGCTGTGGACAGGCCCCGCAGCAGCTAGAAACCTGACAGCAGAGGAGGGACAGCAGGCGGAGGGGAGACACGACCCTAACTGGTCCAGGCATGTGGGGACTGAGAGCAGGCAAAAACTGACACGCCCGTTCCTGTGAGCCTGCAGTTCCACTTAACAACTCAAGGAAGCTCATGACAATTATTGTTTGTCAAGGCCAAGCATTAGAGACAACAGAAATATCCATCAAGGAGAATGACTATGCAAACTGCAGTTTATCCACACCATCACGGGACCATCAGCGTATGATAGAGCAATTAAAAAGAGATCTTCCCATCCCAGTGTAAAAAAATTGCTAAGACACCCTGGAATGAAAAAGAAACATATTTACACTATACGGCCCATGTAAAGAAACAAAAATGATACTGTTTATTCCTAGGGATCTCTCACATACACACCACACAGAGAAATATAAGATGAAGATAGTGGCAACCTGGGGGACAGAAAAAAGCCAAAGGGGGCTGCAATGTTTCAGTGATCTTTTTTAAACATGGAGAATTTAATACTTGTATAATTTAAATTACCTGGGAAACAGTCCCAGCGTCTGTACAGAGGCAAGCCAAGATTCCAATAACACCACCATATCCACACAATCCTTTATGGAACAATAATCTTGAGTCATCGATAATGTAGGCTGAATTACACATCTAACTGCAAACAAACTGGAGAAATGGTTCTATCCTAGGTGGTAAAAAGCTCTGATGACAAATAGCCACGTTCTGGCTAATCAAGAGACCCTAGATTATCTCAAAAAGGTGTTCCTAAATTGTTTTTCAAAGTCGGACTCTAGATACCTGGGAGTACTTTAAAAAACAAAACAGGGACTTCCCTGGTGGCACAATGGCTAAGAATCCGCCTGTCAATACAGAGGACACAGGTTTGATCCCTGGTCTGGGAAGATTCCACATGCCACGGAGCAACTAAGCCCGTGTGCCACAACTACTGAGCCTGCACTCCAGAGCCCACGAGCCATAACTACTGAGCCCGCATGCTGCAACTACTGAAGCCCGCGCACCTAGAGCCTGTGCTCCCCAACAAGAGAAGCCACCGCGATGAGAAGCCCGCTCGCCACAACGAGAGAAAGCCCGCGCGCAGCAACGAAAACCCAACGCAGCCAAAAATAAATAAATATATTAAAAAACAAAAACGAAACAAAGCTCTCTCAGGACACACACACACACACACACACACACACACACACACACACAAAATAGAGGACCAGCAAATGCTTAGGGGTTCCAAATGCAGAGATTTTACGATTCCAAGTCCAGAACTAACGGAGCCCAATAAAAACCACACACGTGACATGGTAATAGGAAACAACCTGTAAGCCTTCAACAAGTGTCTGCCTACAGTCTGGAGAGGAGGAGGAGGAGACAGAGAGGGAAAACGGAAGAATAATAGTATTCCCCACAGTCCCAGGGGTCAGGAAAAACTTGGGCCCACAGCAGGCAAAGGTGTGAAAGTCAGGTACCAACCATGAAACCAACCAACCAACCAGGAAATCCAGCACTCGCGAAAGGTGAGGAGCTAAACTGGAAAGCTGAGTGTGTGAGGCTCGGGGTGGGCTGTCTCCGCCAGGCCCTCAGGCACCTCCTGGTGATCATTCCATTTTGCTCTCATACCTGTGTTGTCACCCAAAGTCACGGGGCTCTACTCCCATCCTATGGGTGACTGGGGCGATTTCCTGCCACAGGCTGGGTGGCGGGGGTGGGGTGGGGGCCTGAAGGCTTCGCCACCTGCAGTATGAATTATCTGCAAAGCTGTGCGGTAACACTGTCTTCTAGAACATCTCAAAACTCCAAGCCTGTGTTCAGACCCAGATTGAGTGTCTCAGAGGCAGGATTTCCTACACGCAGCCCACTTGGTTTCATGTGCTCAGATGTTGCATGGCCACTCAAGCCAGCGGACAAGAAGTAACACTCTTCTGTGACAAGGTCTAATTGCATGGCTCCCCAGTCCTCAGGCTTGGCTATGGGCATAAAAACAAACTTAAAAAAAAATGAAGCTA
Source organism: Pseudorca crassidens (assembly GCF_039906515.1). Classification (NCBI taxonomy): domain Eukaryota; kingdom Metazoa; phylum Chordata; class Mammalia; order Artiodactyla; family Delphinidae; genus Pseudorca; species Pseudorca crassidens. The sequence continues at coordinate 169,183,726 of NC_090298.1, forward strand.
TTAAGAAGAATGGAAACATGTGTACATGTCCTGCTCTCCAGGTTCACTGGCTGTCATGAGTCATGTGACAAAGTAGCTCTGCAAAGCAGAAGCAGCCGTCTGGAAGGATTCTGAGCAACTGGGTGGACAGAACAGAACAAGATGGCTGACGGCAAGGGACTCAAACTCGGATTTTGAGAGTCTGGGTAAAAGCTCAGATGGGAGTTTAAAAAATGAGTATGTCAGTCTGCCACATTTAGAAACTTAGAAGGAAAAAAGACGACCCCGCTCTTGATTGATATTTTGTGTACCTAAAGAGGAAGGCATTTTTCCCATTCTCCAATCTCCTCAAGGAGGTAAAAGACAAGAAATGAAACCATCTAGAAACATAACTAGTCCCTTAGAGATCAAATTTTAGAAAGCAATCAAGGTTGGTGGTTTATGGTCAGATTAAGCAGGTACAGTTAGCAAATGAATAACCCACCCCAGGATCCAATCTTATGTGAAAGCCTGATGTGAACAAACACAAGTGCTACAAAACCAAAAAAACCCAAAGAACACTGTTCAACATGCTTTGGTATTCTTGACTGATTCTATCAGTTTTACCCACAGGACCTCAAGGACAGGTGAGAAGAGAGACATCGGCCACTGTGCCACTCAGACGGCAGTAACAGAAACAGGCATTTCCAAAGTCACCCATCCAGGTCCTTAAACATGGTGCTAGGACTCTCCTGTTCTCGCCATTCTGGGTGAGGTTTTTAAGATGGGCAGGCCGTGCTGACAAGAGCTGACCCTAAAGAATGCCCCTGTTTTGTTCTCCTGCCATCTTGGGGTCTCTCCACCAATGCTTACTGACTGCTTACTGACAGCAACGGCCCTACGAGTCTTGTGTTGGAACAGCAGGCACGCAGGGAGCTGAAGCTAAAGGCTGAGTCAAGGGTCACAGCCGCCCGCTTACACCCGTTAGTCACTAAAGTGGCTGAGATGACCAGCACCGTTAATTAGGTGTGAACAGCGCTACCAGGATGGCACCGACACACCGGCGACTCACGGAACCATCAGCACATCGCAACGTACACACAACCAAACACCCCAATGGCTTTTGATGCCGGAAAGTCACAGGACTTGCTCTCTGGCGCCACTTGCTCGGCCACGAGCCATCTGGGGGACACAGCGTCCCTGGGTGAAGAGGGAGGGGCCGTACCCAGAAGCCTCTGGATTCCGACGGCACTGATTCGGGGGAGATACTCACTCTGCGGACGGGTGTGGAGGCGGGGAGGGGGCTAGGGCTGCTGTGCTGCTTGGCGGGTGCAGACTGCCCCTCGGGTGAGCTGGTGGGAGAGGAGGAGCTCAGGGACGAATGGCTCAGGACAGAGTCCTCTTCGGGGCTGGACTCCAGCGCCTCGCTCTCGGAGGGCACAGCCTGGCCCGGAGGTGTGGCAGGAGGAGACTTGGCTCGGGTTCTGGCAGCCAGGATATCCTGTAGGACAACCACGGGCACCTTCCCTTTGAATAGGATGCCCCTGGCCCCGCTCCAGCCGTCCTGGTCCTTCTCTGAGCACGTTCTCAGGCCACCGGTCAGCTCAGGAAGGCTTTGGGGCGAGCCCTTCTGTGAAAGTCCCCTCCTCTCCACGCCCCCCGAGTCAGCACCCCCCGCCTCCGTTTTGCACGGGAGGTCTGAAAGGGCCTCTTCGGGAAACGCCAGCTCGTCCTTCTGACTGACCATTGGCAGCCCCCTGTCATCTCCAGCTTCGTCTGTGACCCCGTTTACATTCTCTTGGGAGGGAGAGGCTGCAGAATTTAGCTTATCGTGGCCCATGGTGCCGTCCGGCGGGTCACTCGAGTCCTCCGTCAAATCGATTATGACCACAGTCTGGCCAATACTGGTTTCGACTTGACTTCTTAAAAAGTTATCTAAGGGGCCCTTCCCGTTGACAAGTTTCGGCCTAAAATCTATGTCGGAGCCCATGTGACAGCTGTCCTCCAAGTGGTCCAAAGAGGTCTCTAAACCAGGGACATGACCCTGCACAGGAGCACCCTGAGCGCCCCCCATGTCGTCCAACCCGTCGTCGGTCTTCTCCTTTGAGACAAGATTCAGGCGCTTGAACGGCAGACGAGCTGAAACCAAAAGAGAAGGAGGCCGTCTGTTGAGTGAGAGTGTGAAGAGTGACAATCAATGCTTTAATATTCCACATGCTCAATGAGTAATCGACCTTGCTGTGCTTGGGGGTGGGGGGAATTTCTAAAGTTTAAAAAGGGGTTATCTTCTCATTATGTACTTTTCCAACATCCTAATTAAAAGCAAAAGCAACAAACAAACAAACAAAAAACTGACAAGCTTTCATAGCGGGGACACTGCAAGAATTTCAAAGAAGACACTTTCTGATCTGTTTGAGATTCAGCTCAAATTCCAAAGTTATTTATTATGGGTGGAAATCTCGTTTGAAGATAAGTGCATCTGGCTCTGAAAAGCGAAAGAGATAGATCCATTTGAGGAAAGACTTCGTTCTGCTCCCAGCATCCCAAGCTGTTAGCTCTTCTTGCCAATGAAACAAGTACCCTCCCACTGCATGCCAGCCTTCTGGCTGGTCCCAAGAGATACACAGCAATACCTCAAGAGAGTGAGGAAGTTACACCTCAAGAGAGTGAGGAAGTTCAGGTGAGTGACTTCCCAAGAAGTCCACATGTACTCAAATGCCCAAACATCTTATTAACTATTTTCTAATATAATAGACTCAACAAACAAGCCTGGTTTTGGTCAGTTTATAAAATTATCATGCCCTTGGATTCTACAGTTTGCCCCTAATTCTTTAACCTCAGAAGACGGTTGCCCTTCTTTTGATTCCCACCAACACCAAACCTGCTATCAATTGACACAGGAGAAGGCAAACTGCTACAGGGGAACCAGATAACCAAGCTTTGAAAACCAGAAACCATCCTTTTTTATACAGTCCAGCCACTAACCTGGCCTAAGGGTAAATCCACCCCCCTTTTTACGCGAAAAGATTTGAGGACACTTCCTGTAAAACGCTGTTCAACCAGGGGCAGCTGTGCCTGCCATGTCTGGAGACATTAAACATCACGACTTGGGAGATGAGGCTAGGAATGCTGCTAAACTCTCCACAGTATACAGGACAGCCCCCCATGACAAAAACATTACAAAATGTCAATAGTGCTGGAGTAGAGAAATCCAACTGTAAGGGCGGCAACCTCTGGATATGCTCCTGGCCAACAGCAGTGTAATGAAACGGGTTTCCCAGCTTCCAGTTGTAAGATGCAACTGTTTTCTCCCCTTTAGCCCCTTGGAGGCTTCTGCTGGGGGCCCCAAGAGATGGCCTCTGCTCAAGGGGAATTGAAAATATAATTGAGAGGATAATTAAGGATATAAACCAGGAACAAATATTTAACCCATTCCCAGAAAGTTACCTTGTATTAACTTCTTGACTGGAAAAGCTGGTCTGTCTTTGCAATCCATGGCTGTGAATAAGTGTCAGAGGATAAGTTATTAAGTGCTGGAAATAATGAAGTAGCAAACACACATGTAGTACCTACTGTGTACAAAGTGGTTGTCCAGTGTGGCTGATTTCGCCCCTAATCCCACCTCCCCAGGAACATTTGGTGACGTCTAAGGACATTTCTGGCTGTCATGACTGGAGAGAGGGCACAAACAGCATCTAGTGGGTAGGGGACAGGGATACTGCTAAATATCCTGCAACACACAGGACTGAGCCCCACGACAGAGGATTATCTGGCCCCAAAATGTTAATGAGTTGAGAAATTCTGCCCTGGACACCGTCACAGCTCGTTTTATTTTCCTTGAGCACTTATCACTCTGAGACTTCTGTGTTTATGTCTCCCCCCACCATCAGAACACCAGCTTTATGACAGCAGGGAAACGTGTTCCACACTGTACCTGAGGCACGGGCTCAGGGCCTGGCACATAGTGGGAAACCAATGAACACAGTAACAGGGACAATGAAAAGAAGACTGAGTAAAAGTAGAGATGAGAGAAAACATTGTATCACTGATTTCACCATTCACATGAGCCCAAATCATCCTCCTCCAAACCAACCCCTCCCCACCAACATACCTGTAAAATTAGAATAAGGCTTATTTTCTTTAAAAACAGAGTTTATAAAAGGTAATACATCTTAAAGCATTTCAAGCTTGCCAAGCTGGAGCTCAAGTGCTGTCAAGAAGTGATAAGGGAGAATGTTTTCCTGCACGCACACAAAAAATCTCAAAAAAAGCATAACGATATCAAAGCTGATGCAGAAATGACTATAAATAGAACCAAATCTTTGGATAAATATCTTCAAATGGCTAGAATAAGTTTAGAAGCTGACACCCGCTAGATCTGGCTTGGAAAAGTCTAGTTCAGTTATTTTGGCCAATCTACATTTTTTTTTAAAAAAATACATACAAGTGAGTTTTTTTTTTTTTTTTTTTTCGGTACGCAGGCCTCTCACTGTTGTGGCCTCTCCCGTTGTGGAGCACAGGCTCCGGACGCGCAGGCTCAGCGGCCATGGCTCACGGGCCCAGCCGCTCCGCGGCACGTGGGATCTTCCCAGACCGGGGCACGAACGCGTGTCCCCTGCATCGGCAGGCGGACTCTCAACCACTGCGCCACCAGGGAAGCCCCAACTGAGCATTTTTTAAAAGCAGATCAGGGCCTTTTAAAAAACTCAGCTGTCCTTAGATGAAGCTGCTCTCCCCACTTCCAAGCTTAGAATATAAGAAAAGTACTCAGAGACTCACATTTCCTTTCTACCCATTTAAAGATATCATTCTCAAGTTTTCAGTTACCAAAAACATGGATTTCCCCCCATCAGCTGAAGGACACATAATCTTTAGCCACTTAAATTTATTTTTAGGACAACCACAAGGACTTATTGGCATGGCCCTGAGTCACCAGCTTTGACGCAAGTGGAACAGAGGTGACCTGGGGCCCAGAAACAACCTCAGGTCGACATAAAAAGGGATCCCATCCAGGGATTCAGATTGTTCAAAGGTACACATACAAATTAACAAATACTTCTGAATAAACTTACCACTGCTCTTTATCCTGAGATTATATCCCTCCTAATTTTAGTTGGCATTAAAACATCCTTCCCTTTTATGGTGCATAGTCAAAACAGATGGTGCTTTTAAGACTTTTAAATTAAACATGCTTAATGGGTCAAATGACAATCAGTCCCAACTTTATTTATATGAATTCTATGTCTCTTTGAGATCCCGAAGTCTGGAAACAATTAGCACAGTGGTTCTCAGCTAGGGGGCCCCTCGACAATGCTTCGGATACACTTTTGGTTGTCGCAGCTGGGAAGAAGAGGTTGCTACTGAGATGTAATGGGTGGAGGTCAGGGATGCTGCTCGACCCCCCACAGCGTACAGGATGGCCCCAAATGTCAGTAATGCTGATGTTGAAAAACCCTGAACTAGACTAGTTGATGTCCCTACCAACCCTTAATTCATTCAACCAACCCATCTTTATTGGGCACCTACTATGTACCAGGCATTGTGCCAAGTGCTGGTGGTAAAATGGGAGTCAAGCAGGGGAGACAAGCCGTTTGGTCTTCCTTGGTTCACCACCCCACGTTTTGGGGGCCTGCCAGGCGCCAGAAAGCCCCCTCCCAAGACACAGGAAGCAGAAAGACAGGTCTTCACCATGCATATCCGGCAGCATCAAGAACCCGAGACCCCTACCATCCGGGCCGCTTACCTGGGCTGGCCCTGACCCGCAGACGCAGCTGTTCTGGTCCCCGAGCCCGTGTGACCCCGGACCTCAGTTTCCCCACCCGGCCACAGGGCCGCTGCAGGGTTCAACTTGTCCAGGGGACACAAACGCACTCGGTAACCTGCAAACCCGTCCCTTTCGCCTCCCTGGGCCTCAGCTTCCCCTCCTGGCTACACACACACCCGTCACCGCAAAGCGCTCTGGAAGGACAAACTGACGCAAAAGTGCCGGAAAAAAAAATGGTTGCGGCTGCAACAATAACGTCAAGGAGGGTGCCCTTCGAACTGCAAGGCCCTTCCTCGGGATTGTTAACGGCTCCACGGACCGAACGCCAGGCGGGGAGGAGCGGGCCCAGGGCCGGCAGGCCCGTCCGCCCCCAAACCGCCGCCTCAGTCCGCACAGGCCGCGCGCCGCGACCCCCCTTCCCCTCGGCGTGGGCCGGAACCGACCTGCGGCCGCTCCGCGGGCGCCCGGCGCCCCGCACTCCGGCTCCTCCAGCATTGCTCCGGCGGCGTCTCGAGCTCCCCTCAGGCGGCGGAGGCGCGGTCTCCGCTCAGGCGGCCGCTGCTGCTCGCCCTCCCGCCCGCGCCGCTACTGCCGCGGCCGCAGCGCTCGTATTTGGCGGGAACCGCGGCGACCCCCGCGGCCCACGCGCGGATTGGGTGAGGCCGAGTCACGTGACGGTCCTCCTCGGGAAGAGAGGAGCTCCGGGAGCATCCTCGCGAGAGCCGAGGCTTCCATTGCTCCCATGGCTCCCCTATTGATATTCCCGCGGTGGGCGGGGCTTCTTCTCGGCCGCCTGTCGTTGGCAGGGAGCAGGCGCCCTGCGATTGGTGGTGGGTGGTGTCAAGTTGAGGGCCAGACACTGTGATTGGCTGAGCTCGTGGGATACGTCTCTGGGAGGAGGGAGGGTCAGGCTCTACGTCATGACGAAACGCTTTACGTAGGACGCCGGTGACAACCTGAAGCTGCAATTGAGCTGAAGACTAAAATTTTTTTTATCCTAATGGGACGTAGGCCGAATACAGCCACAGCAATTTAAAATTATAAATTATTTTTATATTAACAATAAAAATAAAATTAATTAAATAAACTCTGGGCATCGCTTCAGAAGCATTTGAGAGGCAGTAAATATATTCAGAGGGAATGAATGAAATGGATATTTCTGGTTTAATCCTCAGGGTTTTGCACATGCTGTTTCCTCGCCTGGAACACTCTTTCCGCAGCTCTTTTCCTGGTTGATTTCTACCTAACTTTCAGATCTTAGATTGAAACCCCAGAGGAGCCTTTCCTCCCCATCCCCCAACAAGATGAAGTTCCTACAACAACACTGTTCTTTTTCTTGGAGCAATTACAGCTTGTGTTTATTTATTAGCGTGTTATTGGTTAATGAATTCATTTCTGTTTTTGTCATTAGCTCCATGAGGGCAGGAATCGTTTATCACAGTATCCCCAGGACCTACCCATGACAACCATTAGTAGGTACCCAATAAATATTTGAGTGAATACATAAATATCATTTAATTGAACTGTGTGATCATGTAAGTTAAAAGCCTCACACGGAACAGAAACCTTCAGAGTCAGCCTGCAAGCCTTAGGACAAGTTTTCTTCAGCACCAATTGAACCTCTCAAGCAGAGCAGAAGTGAGGAGAGAAGAGTGAAATTTAGCCCAATTTTGGAATTCTATTTATCCTGTAGATTGGATAATTAAATCAGTAGAATTGGTTGGAAATAATGTGGAAAATAGGAAATTTGAGGACATCGCTTTGGGCAAGTCATGTCTTACTCAAGGCCTCAGTTTCCTCATCTGAACCATTAGGATGTTTTCCCTTCCTTCTCTGACATTCTGGCATCTGAAATGATTTAGACCAGTGGATTACCATTCAGGGTGCCCATCAGAATCACACAGGAGATTTTTCAAACTATTCATAATAGCCCCATCAGGATCTTGGGGAAAGACGTTGGGGCATGCGTATTCTAAAGCAATCCTCTGATCTAGTCCTTCTGTTGAGGCACCTGTAAACTTCCAGCAATCCTCTGCTTTACAAAATCACTCAACTCTGTCAGATATTTCAGCACTGAAGTTGCAAGCACTTTAGCTCTAGTCACGTTATTGTTCTTTTTCTGATCGGTAGTCAGACACGTTATCCATTGTGCAACTGGCCCCCACCCTGTTTTTTTGGACTCATTTACTCATTTCGATTCATTATTAATTTCCAATTCATTCAATAAAAATAACAATTGATGAAAAAATCAATATCGGTAAACATGTATCAATCTGGGAAGGCTTCCTGGAGGAGGTGACATTCCAAATAGAGTTATTTTTTATGCACAAGGGACAGGGGAAAGATTGGGGAAGAATGTGCATGAGAGGAATAATGTTAGCAAAATCCATAGGCAACAGGGACCATGGGTTATAGAAGACGAAGAGAGCCGAAGTTAGACAAGGTGATGGGGCCAAATTATACAAGCTTTGTAGTCCATGTTAAGAAATTGGGAGAGTATGCTAAGGCCAGTAGATGGACTTTAAACAGGGGACTGATGTGATCTGAATTGTGTTATAGAAGCATCATTCTGGCTGTCTTGTAGAAGATGAATTGGAGGGGAGAACCTGAAGGTGGGCACACCAGAGAGGAGGGTGGTGGAATGGTCTGATCAGGGCAGAAGACAGTTGGGGCAGTGGAAAGGAGTTATAAGTGATAGCCTGATGTCTGACTTGGGCAACTGAATGGACGAACACGGGGCCGAACGAGATGGTGGTGGAAGACCACAGAAGAATTGGGTATAGCTGAGATTACCGAACAGGTATCCGAAGATTTGTAAACCCAGCCTCTGGAGTTCTACCTGCCCCTTCGCCTCCCCAATCTCTGCAAAAAGGTGTTAAGCGCCTTTCCTAAGACGTCAGGCCCACCTCCGGGACTCGAGGGGTCGCTGCAGCCGCCACAGCCCCACTAGGTTCTCCCCGGTCCACTCACTGGGCTAGGCGGCCGCTCCATCCGCAGGCGGAGTGCGCGTGCGCTCCCTGGCCGGCAGGGGGCGCGCGTGCGCAGACGGGGCCGTGGAGGGGGGGGGGCGCGCGTGCGCGCGGCGGAGGCCGGCACCGGAAGTGTGTGGTTGCCGTGTAATATCCTGGCCGCGCGGGCGCGCGAGGAGCTGAGGCGGCGCCGGGGCGGGCGCGGAGCTGGCTGGAGGGCGGCGGAGGCGGTGCCGTAGGGGCCCGCTGAGGCGCGCGGGGTTTGGCGGCGCCCGGAAGCCTGTCGCTTGCGCGGTCCCTCCGGTTCGCTGAGTCCGCGCGGGAGGCCCGACGGCGGGAGGCAGCATGTCGGTAGCGGGGCTGAAGAAGCAGTTCTACAAGGCGAGCCAGGTGAGCGGAGGCCGAGGCGGGGGGCGAGCTCCGGGCCCCAGGATGCTTGGAGGGGGTCCCGGCCAGGCCCTGACTCGGGAGGGAGCCGTGGGTACTGAGGGGGCGGCGTTGGCACTCGTCCCCTGCCGGGTGGGGACAACCTAGGAGGGGCGGGGGTCTGCGTGCGAGGTGGCCCAGACCCTCCCCGCCATGTGGGCTCCAGTCTCTTCGAGACGGGTGGGCAGACGCTTTAGAGGCGCGTAGGTGCACCCAGAGGTTGGCCCCGGACGTGGACCCCTCTCCTCCCGTCCTTCCCTCTGAAAGGGCGGGCGGGCGGGGGGGGCTGTGGGGGGGCAGGGAGAGAAGGGGAAGAAGCAGTCCCGAGCTTGTCGACACAGGACTCTTGCTAGAGAACCCAGGGTCAGGGAAATTTTGTGTCTAGAACAATTCTTTTTTTTCTTTTTTTTTTTTTTTAAAGATAACAAACGAAAAAACCTTTTCAGTGGGCCCGGTACAAAGTTGAACGGGTAGAGTGAAAAGTCAGTTTCCCACTTCAGTCCCTCAGGCATCCAGTCCCTCTCTCCAGAGACAGGGACTGTCACCAATTACCAAAGAGAAGGGTATGCCTCTCCTTTAAAAACACACACGTAGCGGTAACATCGTCTACACAGAACCGTGTAATTGATGTTTTTCATTAAATGTGTCTCGGAGATCGCACTAGAGCCAGAATTATCACCTTGGGTCATTCTCTGTTGTGGCCCTCCTGGGCACTGTGGGGCGTTGAGCAGCATCCCTGGCCCCTACCCAGTCGATACCAGGAGCTCCCCCCACCGACCACGGATGTCTCCGGATGCTGCTAAATGTCCTTAGGGGAAAACCCCTCTCCCTTCCCCCTCCCCCAGAGCTACTCCTAGAGCCTCTTGTATCTTTTTAATGGGTATGTGGCATTCCATTCCATGAAGTCTGTCATAATTTATTTAATTAGTTGTCCATCGATGGACGTTTAGGTTGTTTCCAGTAGTTTTCTGCTGCAAACGATACTATCGTGAATAGCCAGTGAATATCTCTGCTCACAGGTGGGATTGGATTTAAAGGATAAATTCCCAGAAGTGGAATGCAGAATCCAAGAATATAAGTGTTCTACTTTGACAGATAGAATAGGTGTTTTGGAAAGTCACCTTTCCAAAACATCCAGACATGTCCAAGCATCCAGACATCAAGTCTCCCCCTCCCAACGGTGCTGTGTCAGGCCCCATTGCTCACGAGTCTGGTGAAAGCTGAGTGGATCCACTCTTTAGAAAACTGGGCGAATGCAAAATTCAGTTTATAATTTCAGATCCAAGAAGTCCCAGATCCCTTGATCCTATGAGAACCTTAGATCTGGAGTTTGTGTGGATAGACTCCAGGAAGGAGCGAGCAACAGTAGTAGGAGTTGTTTGGCCCGCGCTGGCAAACCAGACTCTGCCCACAATTTGGAGAGGTCCAGTGGGAGGGAAGAGAGATGAGTCCCCAGTAATACACAGCTGGGACCTTTTGCCCTTTGAGGGGGAGAACTAATGACCCTAGTAGTTGTCTAGGGCTAAAGATATTTGGGGTCTATCTCTAGACTCCAGGCCAAACCCTGGAGGAAGAGAGGTTTAATCCAGAGGGATTCTAGGATTGTTGCTGAGAGTACAGCCCTTTGCCCCAGCAGGATGGAATTAAGTGAGCTGGCCCTGGGTTAGACCTTGCCCAGCAGGCCTCAGACCCCACCCCCGCACACTTGACCAGAGCACCTTGGAGGGCTGCTCACTATCTTGGGCCCTGATGTAGCCCCTCTCGCAGGAACTGTGGGTCTCGGAAGAATTCCTGGGCCACTTTGTTCCTTCATATAGACAGGTCTCTGGAAGCCCTCCACGCCCCGCCCCCAGCCATGAGGGCCCGTGCTGGTGGCCCATGCTGTCCCCAGCAGATACGCTGTGCCGGAGGAACTAGCTGGGCCTCAGGCCATCCACCGGAGCCTTTCCTCTCAGGGAAAGAAGGTTGGCCTGCATTCAGACCTGCGGGGAGTGCTTGGAAATCTGGAAAGCTCAGAGCAGTGCAAGCTGGTGGTGCGGATCAATTTATTATCTCGATATTCTGAGGCCCAGTCCCAAAGAATTGCTGCGACACGTCCTCCTCTGAGAGCTGTCGTCTTGGCCTCCTGACCGATTCCATGTTGAGTTGTCCTCTCAAGAATCACCCTGGCTGTGTTCCATTCCCTTCTGCAATAGTTTCCATAGACCTCTGCTGTTTATCTGGATGTGTCCACTTCTTTGTGTATTACTTTACTTTTTTTTTTTATATGTAAATTTATTTATTTATTTATGTGGCTGCGTTGGGTCTTCGTTGCTGTGCGTGGGCTCTCTAGTTGCGGCGAGCGGGGGCTACTCTTAGTTTGCAGTGCACAGGCTTCTCATTGCGGTGGCTTTTCTTGTTGCGGAGCACGGGCTCTAGGCATGCGGGCCTCAGTAGTTGAGGCTCACGGGCTCTAGAGTGCAGGATCAGTAGTTGTGGCACAGGGCTTAGTTGCTCTGTGGTATGTGGAATCTTCCCGGACCAGGGCTCGAACCCGTGTTCCCTGCATTGGCAGGCGGATTCTTAACTGCTCTGCCATCAGGGAAGCCCTGTGTTTCTTTTCTTGATCTTATGAACACCTCTTTCAAGTAGGGTCATCTGTGTCAGGTTAACATTCTTGTTAAGTCATAATAATATATATTGAGTTTTCACTGCGTGAACAGGTGATATTCTTTAAACCAGTCGGTCTCAATTGGTCTCACTTATCTGGCCTAAGGGTAAACACTGTCCCCTTTTTACACAAAAGGATTTGGGGGCATTTGTCTTCCTGTAGGACAGTAGTTCTCAACCAGGGCCAGTTCTACCCTCCAGAGGACATTGGCAATGTCTGGAGGCATCTTGGGTTGTCACAACACGGTGGTAATTAATTATATTACAGCGCACTGGGCGGCCCTGCACAACCAAGAGTCACCTGGCTCTGACGTCAACTGTGCTGAGGTTGAGAAACACTGTTTTATGGTTTGAAAAAAGTGAGGATAATTTTACCCAAACAGAAGAACAACAAAAAATCCTTCCTGGGCATTCTTCTGGCAGCTGCCTGCTTTTTCTAATTCTCGAAATGCAGATAACCACATATACGCAGATGGACACGTGCGTAAAATTCAGCATCCAGACACCAAGTCTTCCCCTCCCAAGTCCTCAGGAAAACCCCAGAGTGTTTTTTGGCATCTGGCATTTTTAAGAAGGTACAAGCTTGCATTGGTGCCTCTCAATTAGGGGCAACCAACCCTCCCCTCTCCCACCCTGTGCACCACCCAAGGGACATTTGGCAACGTCCGAGACAGTGGCACGCCTTGGGGAGAGGGTGCTACTGGCACCGAGTAGGTAATGGCTGGGGATGGTTGTTAAGCATCCTACAACATACAGGACAGTCTTCTACACGACAGAGAATTATCTGGTCCTGCATAAGAGAAGCGCCAACGTTTCTGTAGCAAGAAACCCTACTTTGAAACTGGTTCTTGATTTCCAAGGCTTGTAAGAGCATCATTTCTAAATTGAGAAATAGAAGCCAGGTGGATGTGTGAGAGAGAGCTGGGAATAGAGAAGCTGGATTTCTCGAAGGTGAGGCTGTGATGTTAATGAAAAGTTTCTACCTCCTTGGTGACACTGGTAACAAACCAGGTCCCAGTGTCTGGCAGTATACTGGCAAATTCCACACCAGTTCATCCCTGGTGAAAACTTTCAGGTCTCAAATAAAATCGGTTTGAGCTTGAGCGGGAAGTTTGTGGGTTTTTACTTCTTAATAGGAACTGGCCACCTGAGCTGAGGAAAGTTGAATGTATGGAGTGAAGCAGCCAAAGAAATGGGCGTCTGTCTCAGGCCCATGGTTTTGGTCCTGTCTGGCCTCGCTGTGTAATGCCACTCAATAGCCCTCTGGTACTCATGCACACCTAGAATCTGGGGAGATGCTTTTATGAGCCTTTCTGAGGAACTGAGGTGGGTAGAGGAACCCAGTAGTGAGATCTAGGCTCAGAAGTTCACTTGTCATTGTGGTGTGTTTGGGTGACATTAATTTCCAGGCCTAACCTTCTAACTGGTTTCCTGATAATTCTTGTGGCTGGGCTATGTGGAGATTTGAGAGTGTAACTAGGGGTAGATCTGGCAGTTGCCTGGAATGCTGGCCTGATTTTTTTTTTTTTTTTTTGCCTGAAAGAAGGGAGAGAGTTTAAACTGAAAGATTGGTTCCGTCCGAGCTAGGAGGGAAATTCATGACCGTCATATCCCGTAGCTTTGACGTTTGTTGGATACTCGCTAGGCTCCGGGTTTGTGTCTAGGAGGAAAGATCGAGCTTCCTGGGAAAGGCATGGGGTGGGGGTATGACGGGGGGCCCAGGACCCCAACGTGTTGGAGTAAGCAGTAGCCGGGGGAGTGTCCGATGTCCCCAGATACTGCCTGCTCTGACCTTTTTTTTTTTTTTGGCTGCATCAGGTCTTAGTTGTGGCACACGGGGTCTTCGTTGAGGCGTGCAGGATCTTCCACTGCGGCGCGGGCTCCTCTCTAGTTGTGGCATGTGGGCTTTCTCCCTCTAGTTGTGGCACGAGGGCTCCAGAGCCCGTGGGCTCTGTAGTTGCGGCACGCCGGCTCTCTCACTGAAGCACGTGAGCTCAGTAGTTCTGGTGCACGGGCTTGGTTGTCCCGTGGCACGTCTTAGTTCCCCGACCAGGGATCGAACCTGTGTCCCCTGCATTGGAAGGAGAATTCTTTACCACTGGGCCACCAGGGAAGTCCCTCTGACCTATTTTTTAAACTTCATTTTATGGGATCATGCTTTTGATTTCCCAGTAAAGTTCTTGGCCTGCTAAGTAGTGGACATGGAGTGATCTTAGGATACAAAAATCTGGAATTTGTAACCCCTTAGTCTCAGCACGAATCAAAGTGTGGAACCTGTGAGCCGGGAGCGACAGGTGTCAGGCGAGATCTGGTGGTGGGGGTGGTCCCTGGCCCAGACCCTTGAGCTGAGCAGCTGCAGGCTAACCTCCGGAAGACCTTCTGCCTCGGGACAGCAGACCTGGGAAGGGCCTTTGGCCATTGCCATGTCCACGTGCGATGGGAACTGGGTTAAGTCCACTCTTACAGGAAGCCACTCTGCTGACTCATTTTGTAGGAAGACCCTTGACCTAGCGGTGTCCCTGTGGGACCTTGGACAGAGATGATCCTGTCCTGCTCCATCAGTATTCCGTCCCCAGCTTGCTGGGTGGAGTAACCAGCCCTGTGTTTTAGGCTGCACTGTGGAGCTACATAAGAGATTTGAGACTGCCCTTCCCGAAGGGAGCCAAGGGGCCTCTTTAAACTCCACCACTTCCCAGGCCTGTCTGTAAAACCAGGTTAACCCGACCTCCTGGGCAGGACCCGCTGTTTGCAATCAGGGAGGCGCCCTGTAACCAAGCAGCATCCTGCATACTCTTGTTATTAACATACCAGGACTAAGGGGTCATCATATTCTGTTTCTGCTGCCCGTGACTGCGGTACATCAGACCTGAAGTTCACCTCTGACTCAGAATCCTGTGTGTAGTAAAGAGCAGTTTATCAAAGAGGGCCCGTGGGAGCTACTCGCCCTGCTTATCTGGGTATGTTTTGAGGCAAAGCTGTAGGATACTTAATTATATTCCGTGTGCCACTTAATAACAGCCTCTGTTTGGTTTCAGAAATTGAAGGCTGTCACAGTTTTGCGACCCCAGAACTGTCACTGACTTAGCAAGTGAAGTAAGGAAATGGTGCTATTTACCCACCCACCACCCATCCACCCAGCCTCCCTCCAGAGCCAACATCCAAGCAAGCGCTTAGTGCCTTTGGGGGCCTGAGCTCTCCGCCCGCCCGTCAAGTGTCCATCTGGGCATCTCTTTGCTTCTTTCCTCAGAAGACAAACTGACAGGCTTTGACCGGGCCCCTCAGGCCTGCCATTTGCCTCTGGTGTGCGTGTCCCATGGCCTTTGACCCTGGGATGTGGGCCACAGTTAGTTCTGCCCTGGCCTCTGTCTCAGCCCTCTCCACTTTGTTGCCAGTATTTTGAAACGGATCCAATCTGGGGAAAGTTAGTTTTTAATTTGGGGCGTGCAGCCAACTTCTTCCGTAGGATTTCAGAGGCATCTGCACATTTTGACACTGCAGGGCTGCCGTGGGCCGCGGAGTGGCAGAGGAAAGTCAGATTGTCTTCTATTTCTGGTTTTCGAGGTCACGGCGGGGGGTGGGGTGACGTTTCTGAGGTTTAAGGAGGGTTTGATGCTGGAGCCTTCCAGCCACTGGAGGGGTGAGCAGGCCTATTGAGGCATCTTTACCCCCTGTGCTCAAACCGTCCTGGCTTTTAAGTGCCTGGGGAAGTGTCAGGGGCGATTTTTTCTGGTTCTTTTTAAAAGCTGTCCCTGGAAAGCTGAGGAAGGGTGTATCAGACTGTGGAGCAGCCGGTTCCTCTCTTCTCCCCTCCTCTCTGCACCCCCCTCCTTCCTCCTCCTCTTCTCCTTCTTTCTCTTCCCCACCCCCCCACCCAAACTTTTTCTCTCCCCGCCCCTCTCCCCAGGGCTGGATTTGCAGCCACTTCTCTCGAGCACTGCAGTTCGGGTCCAATTCTGCTCATTTCCTGTTAAGCAGTAACCAGGGCTCCACAAACTCAGGCTCTCAGAGGATGGCCTCGTCTTCCTTTTCCACTCAGCTCCTAGAAAAACCTGCTGACTGGGCCCGAGAGGGGGGTCACGCGGAGACTCCCAACCACAGCAGGAAAATAGATGTGCGATTTCCTCTGAAGGACCTGACTCAGCATCAGCCGTGGCCGCCCTGGGAAGAGCCGCTGCCTGGATGCTCAGATTTCCGCACCTGGGCATTAAACCCCTCCAGCGGTACCACGCCCGCCCGGGCTGTCACGGCCCAGTGACGTGAGCTGCCCCCCGGGAGGGGGTGGGCGGTGAGGAGGACAGTGGGTCGCTGTCCCAGGAACTCAGTAAAGGTTAGCTGGACGGAGTTTGCCCCACATCGTAGGTCATGAGAGCGCAAAAGCGGGGTGGCCGTGTGGGCGCACCTAGAGAAGACAGGGCTGGGGTCTGCTGAGGGGAGCGTCCCCCGCCGACCTGGGGTGCGGTTCCAGCTCCAACCTGGCATTCAGAACCTTCTGGAGCCCCCGCCCTGGTCGCGGCTTTCAATCCCACCCTCCCCCTCGCAGCCAGCACGCCCCAGTCCAACAGGTCTGCTCAGGCTCATACCTTCCCTCCTCCTTCCCCACCCCAGCCCAGGTCTCCCTGTCCACTTCCTGTTTGCCCTCAGAGCCCTGCGTGTATCTTCCTGTATCCTTGCCATCTCCTGGGTCCCCCTCCCAAAAATATTTCTCCACCCTCCCTGGTGGTCTCCTGCCCACGTGCCACACACCCAGCACATCCTCACACCCAGTGTGCTTTTCTTCTCATTGGGTGTGAGCTCCTGAGGGAGCAGGCTTGCCTGGCGGCTGGTGACAGGCCCGGGTCCCCACGGGTCGTGGCTTGCTGGCCAAGTAGTCAGAAATGGTGGACTCCTTCTCAGAGCGGGAATGGGGCTGTCTGGTGCCAGTGGCGGTGCCCATGCGAAGCCAGGTGGCTGGCAAGGCCGTGGAGGCCTCGGTCAGGAACAGGTCCGACTGGTTTAAAGAATAAGAAATCAAAGCTTAGAGGTTGTTCCCTTTGGCTTAGGATCTGTCTTGAGGGCTCCAGGCCGAGGGACCGGCGCTTGACAGGGCCAGAGCGGCCCAACCTGTGTCACGGGCAGTCTCTGTCATTTCAACCCCGCAGCCAGGCCTGAACTTAACTGGAGGTGCCCAGCCTGCTGGGAAAAGGAGTTCCCTGGCTCCACTTTCCCCAGGCCCCACCACTCTGGCCTCAGAAGCCTGCTCTCTGCCCCTGGACTTCTGACCTCTTAGACTTGACCGGCGTTAGCCCGGGTCCTGTGTGCAGCCCCTCCCTGGCTTCCACACCTGGCCGCCCTTCTGCCTCTTCTCCTGTGTCCTGAGTCAGCTGGCCAGCTCTCTCACCCCCTCCTCCGCTTTGCCCCGTTGGTTCCCCCTGTGGGCTTGCCACCCTGCCTCTGGGCCTTCTCCCTCCAGGACCTGAGGGACCTCCCTGGCACCTGCCACTGCTCGTGCACCTGTCCTCCAGATCTTTGTCCCCAGTCATGGCACTCCCAGCCACCCTCTAGATGGTGGTCCCTGCCCGTCTGGCTGGTACTGGAAATGCAACAAGCTCGTAGGCCCAGTGCACCTGAGGCCAGCCTCCTCACCTGCGGGCCCTAACTTTCCCTGTCCACACCCTGGGGCCCAGGGAGCCCCGCCACCTTCCCCGAGGTGCTGTGTCCATCACACCAGCTCCTGGGCCTGCAGTAAATACCTGGAACCAACCACCTAGCCTGTGACTAGAATCAGTTAGTTAACTTGACTTTCAAATAGACTCACTTTTTAAATTTATTTTAAAAGGGATCTTGATGTTATTTCTTACTCTAAGTCATAGTAACTGGATCACAAGATACAACAGAAACAAAGCAGTGTAGTTGATTCCTCCTGGATTCCTTACCTCAGAGGCTGGGGTCTGGTCCCTCTTTTTTTTTTTTTTTTTGCGGTACACAGGTCTCTCACTGCTGTGGCCCCTCCCGTTGAGGAGCACAGGCTCTGGACACGCAGGCCCAGTGGCCATGGCTCACGGGCCCAGCTGCTCCGTGGCATGTGGGATCTTCCCGGACTGGGGCACGAACCCGTGTCCCCTGCATCGGCAGGCGGACTCTCAACCACTGCGCCACCAGAGAAGCCCTGGTCCCTCTTATTAAAGAGTCGCTGAAACAATAAGTGCCCACAAGGGACTTCTTGGCCATCCAGTGGTTATGACTCTGCACTTTCACTGAAGGGGGGCATGGGTTCGATCCCTGCTCAGGGAACTAAGATTCCACATGCCACGTGGCATGGCCAAAAAATAAAAAGCCAAAAAAAAAAATTAAAAAAAAAAAATGCCCACTGGAAAGTTTTTCCTTGCCAGAACGAGGGGTACTGAAAGAGCGTCGCGGTGGGAATAACTTTCTCACTTGTCCCTGGGTTACCTCTTCTCTTGTCACCCCCTCCCCTGCCCCTCATCGTCTTCCCGTGGAGCCAGGAAATCCTGCAGACTTGAATTAAGGCTCAGAAGAGAGAGCTTTGGGGTGAGGGTGCATTTCCCAAGTGCCTGGGGAGAGGCCCGACAGTAAGTGGCACCGTTCAGTCTGTGTGTTTAGTCCCCCGACACCACCTTGGCCGATAATTCAGATGTCTTTGGCCAGCACACCTCAATCCAGTCCCACTTTCTCTAAAGTGGAGCAGCTGACTGATGGTTTTTCCTCTGTCATTTTGGGTCTCGGCCCCAGGAGTGAGAGGAGACTTAGGACGCCCCCGGGGAAGGAAACTGGGAACTTTATCACTCCCGAGGTCCCCTCCTCATCTTCTGCCAGCTGCCTCCCCAGGATGAGGCCCCTCGGCTGCCTCTGGGCAGGCACGCAGGCAGGCAGGCAGGTGTCCATCAGCTTGATGGCCTCAGGTCATCAGAGCCGTGATTGTCTGAAGTCGGGCGGGCAGCCCTGGCCCTTCAGGGTCAGCCTTTGTCCAGAAGAGGGCGGCGAGCGCACGGGGACAAGGGCGGGATTTCTCCGTCCCCTAACCCTAACCTCCTGGCCTAGGGTTGTCCTTTATCTCCTCTCCCTGGGGTGTTTCCTCCAAGGTTGAGAATCCTTGCTGTCCCGCCAAGTCAGCACTTCACCCTTGAGGAGTCTTGGAGCTGCTGCAGCTCCCCACTGATTGCCCCAATACAGTTGTGTGTGCTGCCCTCAGAGGTTGGCTCTGAGGTTTGTCTTTTGCCCCCAGGCTTGATGCGTTTACTTCACGGCTGAGAAGCCTTAGGTGTTTCTCCTGGGCTCTCTTGGAAGTTCCACATCACCATTCCTTTCCCGCCAGTGGACTCAAGGGTAGCTGAGCACTCTCTCCGCTTTGCTTCAGAGTATCCCATGCCCTTGGCCTCGGCCCAGGGTGGGCAGGAGGCACCAGTCGGCCAAGTCCCTCTGCCGCCTCCAGACTGTCAGGATTGGGAGGCTTCTGTGGGAAGTTGTGCAGATGGGGGCGCATTGGGGACCCGGGAGTCCAGGTGTGCTGGTTCCGGGGAGTGGGGAGGAGGACCTTTTGCCCGGTCTCAGTCCAGGCGTCCTCTCAGCTCTCAGCAGAGCCTGGAGGAGAGTCCACCGCCGTCTAGGGGAGTTTGCACTCAGCTAGTTCCCCACACCAGGCAGTGCCAGTGTGTCGTAAAGGGCACGTCCCTTTTCAGGCACTTGAGTTTGTGTTAAAATGTCTCATCTGTAGAGAGGTGAAGAATGGCCAGCCGTTAGCCAAGCGCCCACAAGAGCTTGAGTAAACACGAGCAGCACAGTTAGAGTCGAGGGCCCCTCCCCGATACATCACTGCACATGAATCTACCGCTAAAAAGTCTGCAGCTTTGTTTTGCAAGTTTACACCTCTTAAAAATGGTGTCACATGGCAGCTTTTTTGGCCTGCTCTTTTCGCTCAGCACCGCTGGGGCGCTTCGTCCACACTGAGCGTGTGGCTCGAGTTTTTTGCTTCCACAGCTCCCTGCTGTCCTTTGTGTGCGGACAGCGACTTGTCCTCCCTCCGCTGGCAGTGGGCATTTAGGACGTTGCCGCGTTTTTGCTCTTGGCGTCACAGTGAGCGGTCACATGGATGTCCCCGCAGGCAAGGTCCAAGTGTTTCTCTAAACTCCTGCCCATTTAATGTGACCGTGTAGGTTTTTGAGCAGGACCAGCCTGGAGAACATCACCACCTCTTCTGTTCGCATGACCCCGGAGTCTTGATCAAAGCTGCTGGGGGTCCTGCGTCGGGGCCCTTGTCAGGGGTGATCTTTCTGCTAGGCTCCATGGTACCGCCTGAGCCAGGAAGCTGGGTGCGTGGGGCGGGGGCTCCTCAGGCACAGGGTCCGCTTGGTGGGGGCACAAGCCAGGGGGAGGACCCAGGGAGACCCACCTGATGAAATTGGGCCCACCTGGTCATCCAGGGCGATCGCTTCCACCTCCCGGTCCGTGCCTCTGTTTAAAGAAACCTTATTTAATATACATTACTGATTCATTAGCATTGGATGCACAGCCAGCAGCACCTGAACTCACCATCGGTCCGTCATTGTTGGCGGGCTTGTGTTTGCGGTTTCACCTTACTTGCCGAAATGTGTTTGTAACCCTCCCCATCAGGACTTGGGGCACCTTCGCAGGTATTCGTGAACATGCCCAGAGTGACAGAAATTTTTGAGTCTCTCAACACGTTCATTCCCACTGAGGCAGAACAAGACTGTAAACCAGCATCCTTTCCACGGCTTGTTTAGTGATGCGTGTTTGTACCTTTGTGCTTCTTGCGGGTGTTTTCGCTCTTGGTCCCAAGCATGGAGCTGAAGTGCTGGCTAGTGTCCCAGGCACAGGAAGGCTGTGACGTGCTCACAGAGCACGTGTGAGATGAGCTCCGCTCAGGCGAGATCAGGTACTGCTGGCCGTGCGTCCAGTGCTAATGAATCAGCAGTGTATATTAAATCATTTTTCTTTCTTCTTTTTTTTTAAATATTTATTTATTTATTTATTTGGCTGTACCGGGTCTTAGTTGCGGCATGTGGTATCTTTAGTTGCGGCATGTGGGCTCTTAGTTGCGGCATGCATGTGGGATCTAGTTCCCTGACCAGAGATCAAACCCAGGCCCCCTGCATTGGGAGCTCGGAGTCTTAACCACTGTGCCACCAGGGAAGTCCCTAAATAAGGTTTCTTTAAACAGAAACACACATAACATGAAGTTACAGGTGATGAGTTGTGACCAGAGGCTCACAGGAGCCTAACCCCTGCGTGTCCCCAGAGCAGTGGCTCAGTATTTACTAGTGCGGCGTCTGGGCGACTTTATAGCACAGAACCACTGTGAGTAACGAGAGCTGACTATTCCCGTGGCAGGCAGAACACCACCCCGCTACCCTCCACCAAGGTGTCCCTGCCATTATCTGGAACCTGTGAATGTGTGACCTTGGCAGAAGGGACTTTGCTGGTGAGATTAAGGGCATGGACCCGGAGGTGGAACCGATGACCAGGTGGGCCCAATTTCATCATAATGGCCCTTAAAAGTGGAACCTCTCCCTGCCTAGTCAGAGGGAGACAGGACCATGGAGGAGAGAACCAGAGGGCAGGGGGCACAATAGGCCCACCTCGCTGGCTGTGAAGACGGAGGACGAGGCCACAAGCCAAGGAGTGCGGCCGCCTCTAGGAGCGGAAAAGGCGGGAAAGCTCTAGAGCTCCCAGAAAGGGACATAGCCCTGCCAACACGTTGGTCTTCGCTGGGGAGAGCCATGTTGGACTTATGACCTCCTTCAGATTTTTGTGCGGCTTAGGAAACGTGTTTTGAGTCACTGAGTTTGTGGTAATTCGTTACAGCAGCTGTAGGAAACTCTTACAGGTCCCTGCTGGCTTAAAGCTTTGTCTGGATAAAGGTTTTCAGCTCAGCATTGAAGAGTGTGTGTGTGCGCGTGCACGCATGCATGCGCATGTACACACGAGCACGTGTGTTTCATCCTCCCTTAGCTCTCACCTCCAACTTAACGGCTGGGGTCAAAGAGGAAATAGGAGCGATTTGCTTTGCCAAGCTGATGGATGGGTGCTGTGGGAAGAGCGGGCCTCCCACCGAGCCATCTTCGTTTTAGTGCTCCATGGAAGTCATCCCCTGGTTCTTGGAATCCCACCTTGGTGACTTACGAGCTAGTGGACTGATAGGGAATCCTCCATCGTCAACTTGAAAACCGGCTCTGTGTTCAGGTTTTACGCAAAGAGCGCTGTGGCCCGTCTAAACCTCTGGGAAATGCCACAGTGGGATTTCGACCAGCATCACTTCCCATCCACTGTAGAAAGAGGTCGGCAGTTCTCGAGCCTGATAGCGTGCCTTTCTTCCCGTCACGGACACTAGAGGCTCGTGCCAGGCAGCCTTCACTAATCACTCCCACACCTGCAAAGGGGACGCTTCAGAATCACATTCTGGGAGTTGGTTTCCAAGCCGGCCCTTAGCGCCTCTGTCCTCTGCATTGGTGCAGACCCCGCGTCCTCCGTCTCTGCCTTTCCTCATGTCATGTCCTTTTCTCCCATCCTTCAAAGCCAAGTCCAGGGACATCTTGTAACTCCTACCTGGTTCCCTCCCCACAAGGAGGAAGGGGCTCCTTATCTTAGGTCCTTAAGGTAGTGCCGTTTTTGTGTGAGCTTGTAGTATCTATTTCTTTTTCCCTCTACTATACCTGGCACATATAAATATCTGTTGAATGAATAAGGGCAACCTTCTCAAGTGGGGAGCTGGCCTGCTGACTTTGACCCCAGACATTCAGCCCCATCCTGCTCTGATGGAGCAGGTAAGCTCAGGGCAGGAGAGTGTCCCAGACACGCACAGTGGCTGAGCGATTGAAATAGGGCAGATACGGTGACACAGGGTCCTATGACACGCGCCCTGTACGGAGAAACCAGGGATGACTCACGAGGAGGTGACCTGGACCCTGGCTTTGAATGTGGACACGGGAGGGAGAAGGGAGAGGAGGATGCAGATTGTCCCCAGCAGGCAGCAGAGCGAAGCCCCCAGTGCTGGGGCTTCCGGGTCACTGGCCTGCCCTACTGTGTTCTTGTTCCTCATCCGGGAGTCCGGACACCGCCTGTCTGTGGGCTCAGTCCTTCTAGGGGAGCAGAGGTTGGCCTGGGTGCGGGGGGAGGCCCTGGCTACTAGACCATCATCATCAGATGGAGAGAGATTGAATATGCTTACGGCTCCTAGCTCAGCAAGTGGCAGCACCAGACACGTCACACGGTGACAGCGGAGAAGCAAGGACGAGGGCAGGGCTGCTTTACTCCTGGAAAAATCAACATAAAAAGGCATTGCTGAGGGAATTCCCTGGCGGTCCAGTGGTTGAGAATCTGCCTTCCACTGCAGGGGACGCGGGTTCCATCCCTGGCCGGGGAACTAAGATCCCACAGGCTGCAGGGCAACTAAACCTGCATGCCACAACTAGAGAAGCCCGTGCGCCACAACTAGAGAAAAGCCCCGCAGTGAAGAGCCTGTGCACACAATGGAGACCCAGCGACCTGTGTCATCACGGGTCGTCATCAGCACCCAGTTTTACAGTTGAGGAAACAGAGGCTCAGAGAGGTCCACATTCTTGTTAAGTGACAGTGCGGTGACAGAGCCGGATCCAGTCCCCATGCTGTGGTCCACACCCCCACTGCTCCCCTGCGACCCCAGCCCTGCCTCAGGACCTCTTGGGCAAACCCTTGTTTTGGCCTGTTACTGACACACCTGACTGGCAGTGTTCTCCCCTGGGCTCCTAAGGGCGAGGTCTGCGTTATCTCAGCAAATACTGATTGCCCATCACCTATTGGGCGTCAGGCCCCCTGCTGCTCTACTAGCCCCATCACAGCAGCTGGCAGCCAACGGGAAGTCAGTGTTTGGGGACAGGGTGCGTTTGGGTGGGGAGGCAAGGCTCTCCCAGGAGCTGTTGCTGGAATGAAGGTGAGCTGTGGCGGAGGAGACGGCCCCTGAGAACTGCTCTTCTCTGTCTGTGATCTAGGGCGGGGTCCCTGGGAACCCCTCAGTCGGGTGCTCACCCACCACTGGGGCAGTTACAGGCAGTAACATCAGGGAACGTGTGCGCCAGGCCTGATGTGCGTCCTGAGAAGGAGAAGGCCCACCCCCTCTGCCACTGCAGGATGGATGGCAGCCGGGGACAGGAGCGGCGGCTCTGGTGCCCACCTGGCCCCAGCAGGCCCCTGTTGATCTCCTCATCTGTGTGCTGAGATTCCTTCCAGTTCAGGGTTTCCAGGACTGACTCTGCAGGTTAGAAGGGCAGGTGCCCCTGGACAAATAGGGTGGGGGTCAGGAAGAGGAGCGGCCGTGCAGGGTGACAGGGTGCCGGCATCTAACACGTGGCCTAGTGTCGCAGTGCCCGTCACTAAACTTCAGAGGGGCTGGTCCGCTGTGCCGAGAGGGGCTGATGGCGTCACCTCCTCTGGCTTGCCGTGTGCTGTCCTGGGATCATGACCCACCCGGGTGCTTCTGGTAGCCACGCCTGAAGAAACTGGTCTCAGTGGCCCTGAGTCACCTGGTGTCGCCGCCCTGGAGTGACAGGCGAGCCGTGGAGCCAGGTGAGGGTATGTTCCTCAGCGCCCACTCAGAGCTTCTTCCTGGAGCTCTCTCGGAGGAGCGCCCAGGCCGAGCTCTGCCCTCCCCGAGAGGTCGCCCCCGATGATCCTTGGAGAACCTAGATGTGCGGCCCCTACGGCTCCAGCCCGGCCCATTTGGGGGCCATTTCCCTCTGGCCTTCAGAGCCTGCTTGCTTGTCAGCCTTCCTTTCCCGTGTCCTGTCCTCCCAAACTGCAGGCACGTGCCTTTCACAGGGAGCGCGGTCCTCTGGATGCAAGCCAGCCTGGGCCCAGCTTGCTCAGATTTTGTTCCTTTGCAAACTTTCCCTTCACCTTCTGGTGAGGGGGCCAGCTGTGGGCAGACCCTGGGTGGAGAGTGGGGAATTAGACTGGCAGCCCCCAGGCAGAGTGCCGCCTAACTTGAACTTCCCATAAGCGACGCAAAGGAAAGTTGGGGATTCAGGGGTAGGGGGTGCTGTCATCCGGCCGGCTCCTGGGTCCGCAGCCCTCCCAGTGCTTAGCCACTATGGAATGGCGCCATGAGGTCAGACCCCTGTGAGGTCGTTCCTTCCTCCCATGGGGCGCTAAGTATCGACCAAGCACTTCCTAGTCTCAGACACCGTTCCGAGTGCAGGTACAGCAGTGCTGGGGTCACTCACTTGGAGTTCACAGTCCAGTGGGAGGAGGGCTGTAAACAAAAAAGAGGGGCTTGAGAGAAGGATGAGTGACGGGTGGGTCAGGGGGAGGGGGGAACCAGATGGACAGGACCCAACCACGGGAAAGTCTGGGGCAGAAGGGACAGCAGGGCAGAGGCTCTGACGTGGGGTGAGGTGGGTGCCTTTGTGGAGCCTGGTCCAAGGTGAGGTCCAGAGGGGGCGGGGGTTCTGGCCTCAATGGAGGAGGTGCCATTAGTGTGCTGGGAGAGGTGGCCAGTGGCCAGGTCACTCCCACCTGGGTAAGGAGGCGGGTGATGGAGAATCAGGAGGGCTTCCTCGAAGAGGTGGCTTCACATTAGTTAAGTGTCTCAGAATGGAAGTGGTCGTAGAGATGGGGGGGATAGCATCTGTGTTCTAAGGAGGTCGGGGCCCTGGGCTTTTAGATCGTTCTGTCACCTTAGCTTGGTGCTGTTGGGGTACACGTGGCCCTCCGTGAGACTCGTGACCTGGTGCCTACAGCCTCTTATGTAGTAGGCTGTGGTGATGGTGTTGGATACAGGGTCTGTTCCGGTGCTTTCTGGAGGCCGCACAGCTGTGCGCCTCGCAGGGTTTCCAAGTCCCGTTTCCTGTCTCTTCCTGAAGGGCTGCTCTTGCGTCAGCTCTGCCATTGACAAAAGGTGAGTTTGCAGGACACCTCATTTACTCTGCTGTGGGGACAGAAGTTTGCTGTGCTGCCCTGAGAGGGGATTTGCGGGCGGTAGCTCCCCAACCGCACAGCCTGCCACAGCACGCGGTCAGTGGTGCGGAGCCGGCGCGGCAGGACTCGGGAATTTATTACCTCATTTGTTTGTGGATTGGGTGTTTCTTTTTATGAGTTTTCATCTGAAATTGATTTTCCTGGTTGTGTGACATGCAGCCTTCCTGCCTTGTCCCCGAGATGAGAAATTAAAATGCATGAGGCCGGTTTATACCCAGGCTTCTCAGCTCTGGCAAGAGTTCCAGATGAGATTTGTTCCTAAGAGATGAGCCTCAAGCAATTGCTGGCCTCTCGGTCGTTGGGTAAAAACCCTCGGCACAGCCTGGGGTGCCGGCTGGGATCAGGCCCCCCTGAGAGCCCCTGTTCAGCGGGCTTGTTCCCTCCCTGTGTCCTGGAGGAGGCAAAGTCCTGAGCCCACACCCCAGTCTGCCGCCCAGATTCCTCAGCCAGGCCCTGAGGCTTTGGCCCTCACCTCCCCCGATAACATTTGGGGCAGGGCCCGTCTGCTTCTCCCCCACATGAGCTGCATCATGTCCTGCGCAGGGGTCTGTGTGTGACTGGTGTCCTCCTCCCTGAGCAGCTCCCGGTCCGGGGTGCCACTGGTATTCATAGAAAGCTCTGTGCTATTCCAGGGGCTGTGGCCTCATGCCACCCTGGAGTGGTGGGTATCGTGTGAGAGACTGGAGTTCCAGAAGGCTCAGGGCAGAGTCGGCCCTCCAACGCACGCCTTCCGCCTCCAGGCTCGTGCACTTGGTGTGGTGTAGGGTGTCATCCTGGGTGGTTGTCCCCCACTGTCACTGTCCAGGAACAGCTGTGGTCCTCTTGACCGCCTGCTCCCAGGGGCTGCGATGTGGCCTCACACTTGCTGGGACGCTTCCCCAGCCAAGCGGGAGGGGCGGGATTTGCGGCCGGATCCTGAGGGCTGGGCCTTGTATCCACAGCACCCTGACTGCCCTGGCCAGTCTTTGAAAATGAGGAAGCAATGCAGGGAGATGCAGGGCAGCCTCCAGAGCAAGGTGGTTTAAGACTTTGGGCACCCAGTTACCCCTCCTGTATGGCTTGGTCTCACACACACACTACACTACACTACACTGCCTGGCCCTGGGAAAGGCGGGTCGCCTCCTGGGGTGTTAGTTGCTCCATTTATAAGGTGGAGATAACTGCCCAGAGGCTGCAGCTGGGCCAGATGGGTGCTGGAGGTCCCCAATGGCTCTATCTCTTCCTTTTGGGGCTCCATCCCTTCCTCAAGGTTGACAGAAGGGCTGGCAAGGCCGCGGGTCCAAGGAACAATGCAGTCTCTGCTGCGTTTCATAGAAACATTAAAAGATGCACATTCTGCGGTCCCTTCTCCCCTCCAGCAGTCCTACCTCCTCCCACAAGCCAGAAGTGCTTCAATTTGAAGCCTGCTTTCCACACCTGTCCCAGCACCCAGCAGGGCTCACTTCCTCCCCCAGACTCTGCCAGATGACCTGGGGAACTGGTTAACCATGAATGGAAGCAGGGAACACTTCTTGTTAAGTGCTTCTGCTTTCTTGTGGAGGAACTCGGCATTTTAATGGGAATCCCAGGACCAACCATCATTAGAGTCGAGCCCGGGCTAACGCTCTGGGCCGGGGGGTTGGTCCCCAGAGGAAGTGCCCACCCCTCCACAGCGCACCGGGAGGGCACTCAGGCCTGTGGCTTCTGGCCAGACAGGCTGCGAGGGGAAACACTGGCCAGCCTGGGCCCTTGTGGCCGACACTCAGCTGAGCTCCACATGGAGGTCGGGCCAGGCAGAGAGTAAGTTCTTTGTCACCCCATCTCCAAGGACTGCTGGGTCACCTCGGGGTGAGGGAGGCATTTTCCTCAAACAGGGCTGAGGCAACAGGAAAGGCACCGCACAGCCACCCGTGTCTGCCCAGCCCCTCACTCCTCCTCCAACTTTGGGTCCTTCTGAGCTGCCACTCCTCTGCGAGGCCAGGAGAGGACCCCCCAAAAGTAAGGGGCCTGGGTGCTTGGTCAGATGCACTGGGCTGGGTGATGGCGGAAAGCAAGACACACGGGGTCCCTGCGCTCGGAGATGAGCACGGGCGCGTGGGAAGCTAACGGGGGGTCAGGCCAGGCCTCAGCCTCCAGCCCCTGCAGGAGGAGGGGAGCAGTCCCAGGATTGCAGGAGCTGGAGAGGGCACAGACCCTGACACACAGAGGGTTCTGGACCCAGCTCTCGGGGGCTGCCGTGGGCAGGAGGCCCAGCAAGGCCGAGGGGAGAGCAGCCAGGAGGGGTCCTGGGGAAAAGTGAGGAGAGTCTGAGCCAGGGCAGGGCAGGCCTGGTTTACACACAGGGGCCCTGGTGACGGATCCGGGGTGCTTAAAGCCAGTTTGAGGCCCCATCGGGAAAGCAGTGTCACAGCAGTGGGAGGTCTGGCAACTTGGTCATCAGCCTGGGGCTGAAGGGGCAGCTCTCTGGGTGTCTGCCCTGGGTGAACCTCTGGCTGCTGGTACCAGGACCCACAAAGCCTGCAGATGCAGAGGTCGGGGCTTTGAGACGATGCTGAGGCTACACCTCAATCCATCTCGGGACCGCCGTCCCCCAGCTCGTCACTGCCTTGACAGTCACTGAGCGACTGTCCCCACGTGCCATTGCTGCCTTCCCTAGTCCATTCTTTCCGACGACGGGTTCCTGCTTTGCTCCCACTGCCCGTGCCGTGTCCAGACCAGACTCTCAGATTAAGCCGGACGTGACTTTGAGGGGATTTTTCTCATGTAACAGTTTCCCCCCCTCATCTTAGCAGCATGTGGCACGCAGGGGAGCAGCCACTGGGAC
Organism: Pseudorca crassidens; assembly: GCF_039906515.1. Classification (NCBI taxonomy): domain Eukaryota; kingdom Metazoa; phylum Chordata; class Mammalia; order Artiodactyla; family Delphinidae; genus Pseudorca; species Pseudorca crassidens. The sequence continues at coordinate 169,212,260 of NC_090298.1, forward strand.
TCACATGGCGTTCAGCTTGCTGCCCACCAAGCCAGCCCTGGGAAGGTTTGGGCAGGGAGGCGGGAGGGGCACCACGGGGCGGGGGCAGAGAACCAGGGGGGTTCAGACTGCAAGAGGCTAGCTCAGACCAGGCCCCCTGGCCAGTCTCCTCTCCACAGAGACAGCCAAACGCTTCCCCCGCCACCACCTGGGGGACCCTGCAGCTGGCTTGTGCCTGCAGCCTCGGGGACCTGAGGGGTTCTGCTTCTGAGCCAGTATCTCAGCTGCTGGCCTCAGGCCAGAGGTGCCATCCCTCCTGCTGAGAGAACACCTTGGGCTTCAAAGCCGCTGTTTTTGTGCTGCCAGAACTGGGTTCCAGATACACCCCGACACACTGCTGTGTGGAGGGGCGTCTGTGGGTCTGTGTCTGCCCCTTGGGGCCAGACCTGGTGGTCGTGGTGCCCAACTGGGGGTTTTCACGGGAGAAGTAACTTCAGAAGCCTTTTCCTGCTTGATTATTTCCACTGCTCCCGTTCACAGAGCTGCTTTTTAAAACCACGTAGCTTTGATCCCTAGGAGGAGAGGAAGTGTGTGCCCGGAGGCATGAAGGGTACCAGCAAACCGGGAACATTCCAGAATTCCGGGTATACTGAAGGAAGTTCTGACTTGTCAGGACACTTCCCTCTGCGGAGCTTGACAAAGCGGGTGGTGACTTATTCTCCATCAGCTCACAGATATTTACTAAAGACCCGCCACAGATGAAAGCTCTCCTGCTGCCAGAGCCCTCAGGCTTCCTGCTGGCCCGCCTCCTTGGGCTGAGGAGTTGGGTATGAATAGTGTTTCTGTGGCCTCTGCTTCAGTGGCACCTCTCCCTCATCCCTTAGGGCGGTGGCCCGGCCCCACACCTCGTGGCCTTTACTCTCAGAGCCACGTGGGATCCAAGCTGCCTGGAGTCCAAGTGCCGCCCCCGTCGGCAAGCATTTCGTACTCACAAGGGCCCAGGCTCTGGAAATCATCCCGACACGGGGGCCACTGGAGGTTTCTGGGCAGGGACGGACAGGAGGCTTCAGCGTGGCAGTGCACCGTGCACGTTACCTCCCCAGAAGCACCCTTGGCTCGCCTTTCCAGAAAGGGCGTCAGTTAGCCAAAGAGTGCACCCTCTGGTGTGTCTGCCAGCAGCTCTGAGTCAGGGGCCCAGGGCCCAAGCAGAGAAAGGAGACTCGAGAAAGCCAGCGGCTTCGTGTGTCGGCCGGGTAGCAGGCCATCCTGGGCTCTGCCCGTGTCGTGGGCTCTCCGAGTCATGAGACAGAAGACCATAAAGGAAACTAGAAGGGGCTGCTCTGAGGTGTTTGGCAAGCGGCTCCCAAGTGTTGGGAGGCCAGCAGGAAGGGGAGTAGCAATTGGAAGGGATGTAGAGGCGAATGAGTCCATCCCTGTGTCGCTCCCTCCCGTCCCTGTGCCGTCCTCCCCGTTCAGGAATTTCTTAGCCCTGCCCAGGAGTCATTGCAGTTGCCTCCCGGGACCTCCCACGTTTGGGCATTCTGCACACAGGCAGTCTGCCTCCTCCCCACAGCCTCGGAGGCCCCGTGCCCTTCTGGCAGATCCTGCATTGCAGGGAGCAGTGAGGGACGGACCGACCAGTCCAACAGCTCTGGGCGCAGCTCCCAGCTTCTCCACTTTCAGCTCGCAGCCTTGCTGTTCCACCTCTTACCCCGGGGGTTTCCTCATCTGTAGAATGGGTGTGCAGGTCCCTGCATTGTCATTGCAGAGGGGTGACAATCAATGGCAGGATGTATGCAAAGCGCCCGCACAGTGCCTGGCACGTGGAGGATCAGGAATGGCAGCCCCTGTGCCCCTGAGCCTGGGTCTCACCCAGAACACCATGTGCCTGCCTGGCCAGGCTCTGCCTGCTGGAACCCTGCCCTTTGAGGTCCAGCTTGGACAGCACTGGCCCCCGCAGCTCACCCAGCCAGGAGCATGTTTGGCGTGTTTAAACCTCCCTTGCAGCTCTTATCACTGTGTCTCTGTTGTTCTTACCTCCCTCGCCAGAGGGGCACTCCTCAAAGCCAGCACAGCCTCTGCCCTGGCAGCGGGTAGCGGGCCTGCCCACCCCCTCCCGACGGTGGTCGCTAACTGGAGCCGGAAGTGCTCACACCTGACAGCCTTGGGTCACAGCGCCTCAGCCACAGGGCATTCACTGGCCCAGACCCGAGGATGGCCGGAACGGGACCGCATAGCAGGGCGGCTGGGCCTGGACCCCAAGGCTCTTTCACCCGCATCGCTTTTTCTTTTCTTTTTTAAATTTTATTTATTTTTATAAATTTATTTATTTATTTTTGGCTGCGTTGGGTCTTCATTGCTGCGTGCAGGCTTTCTCTAGTTGCGGCGAGCGGGGGCTACCCTTCGTTGTGGTGCACGGGCTTCTCATTGTGGTGGCTTCTCTTGTTGCAGAGCGTGGGCTCTAGGCACGTGGCCTCAGTAGTTGTGGCACGTGGGCTCTAGGCACGTGGCCTCAGTAGTTGTGGCACGTGGGCTCAGTAGTTGTGGCTCGCGGGCTCTAGAGCGCAGGCTCAGTAGTTGTGGTGCACGGGCTTAGTTGCTCCGTGGCATGTGAGATCTTCCCAGACCAGGGCTCGAACCTGTGTCCCCTGCGTTGGCAGGCGGGTTCTTAACTCCTGTGCACCACCAGGGAAGTCCTTCCATGCCTTTTAGTCCAACTCTCCAGCCAGTGCCCGAGAGCAGCTGCCCCCAACGCGTGCCCCCTCCGCCTGGCGCTGGGCTCCTCACTGATGAGGAGGGAGGGAGAGGCGGGGGCTGCTCTGTTGTAGCACGGGGTGGGGGCAGGGAGAAGTTAGCCAGGCGGAGGGCAGGAGGGGAGTTGGGGGAGTTGGGAGAGGATGGGGACCTCCGCTGTTAACCTGGAGCGTGGCAAGCGGCCCCACAGAGCATATCGGCTGGACGAGGCGCGAGGGTGCTGAACAGGACGTGCAGAGCATCCATCCTGCGTTGCGAGGCCCTGAGCAGCCCTGCTCTTCTCTCTCCCGGCTCCTCTGTGCCAGCCTCCTCCTGCTGCTCTTTTTACTTAAGCTCTTAATTCGTCAAAGTGGATCGTCTGCCCCGGTCACCGAGCCTGCAGATCGGCTGTTTATTTTCCATATCATATTGATCAGGTTTCCCCGCTGAGATGACTCAATTACAAGGCCTCCCGTTGGTGCAGGATTCGAGCTTCCGCTGCCCCTGAGGGGCCACTGCAGCGTGCCTGCCTGGTCTGGGGCAGCCGTTCGTCCCCACGTCCCTCCCTGGGGGAAAGAAGGTTCTCCTGCCTTCCTGTTCTCTGCTCGACTCCTGGAGCGGCTGTCCTGCCGGCTCTTGGCATACAATGTCTTGTGTTTTCAGATTGTTCCACTGCGCGTTCTTTGTTTCTCTCCCGCGTGTCAGATTCCTCGCTCCTCTCCAAACATGGCCAAGGCTAGAAGGCTGAAGAACGCCAGTCCTTGAGAGAACAGCCCCTTCTCCGAGTGGTCTTTATTATGAGTGCCCACGGGTGCCTTGCATGGGTGGAGGTCGTGTAGGTGCTCAGGGATGAAGCCCCATCTCCGTTCCAAGTTCGCTCACTTTCCAGGTGCCTGGGGCAGGTGTCCTCAGACCACACGGCTCCACTGCTTCTCTGTGTGAGAGCCTGAAGTGGGTGCCCTCTGCCTGTCGCAGTCACTTGGGGGTCGTGTCGTCGTAAATCTGACCATTCAGAGTCCAGGTGGGAGCTGGGCTGGGGCCGTCGCTGGCGGAGCAGTCCGAATGGGTCAGCACACGGGGAAGCGAACAGGTTGGGGTCCTTCCACTTTCTGGCTGGTAGTAACCACCTCTGCAGTCTAAGCTGCAGTTTGAACTGAGGGGGACCTGGAGCTGGAGCCCTGGAGGCGCCTGCAGGCTGAATTGCAAGCAGGGCACGCTCCTCTCAGAGGTTAGAAATAATATAAGGGCAGTAACATAGGTCAGACCAAACATACGGTGGGGGGTTGGCTCATGCAGTTTCCCGGAGAGGTACTGCCAGAGGGACAGGCTGCAGAGGGAGCCTCCTGCGGGGCAGAGGTGTGCACTCCCTGGTGGGTCGTGCGCAGGCCAGCAATACCTCGATAGAGCCGCCATCACAGGGTACGGACAGACACAGGAAGGCCCGCGCTCAGAGGGTCACAGAGCAGCAGTCACTCAGCAGTCCCACCTGGTGGCTGGTCTCAGAACCACTCGTGGACCTTTTTTCCAGACAGCTGCCCGGCCTCCTCAGAAAGGACCCTGTTCTGGGCCTTCATGGGACTCACGGTCCCTGAGCGCCCTGCCAGGGCGGAAGTGAAGCCAGGCGTGCAGGTGGGGAGCCAGGCTGAGATCTGAGAGGCCCGTGTGACGGGCAACAGCGAGTTCATCTCCGAAGGCCGCTGCCAGCTTTGGCCGAGCGCAGCCTCTCCACAGCGACCCCTCAGCCCTGGCTGTCACCTGGCGGGGGTGGCTGGGGCCGTGGCTTGGCCTGGGCCCCACGTTCCCCCAGGGAGGCACCCATATGGGTTTCACAGTGGCAGCCAGTGTGGGCCCACTGCTGGTGACTCAGGCTCCCACCCAGCTGGGCAGGCCCAGGAGGCCATGATTTCCACACCGCCGTGGTCACGGCCCTGCCGGAGAGTGGGCAGCGCTCACCCACCCCCTCTGCTGCCTCCCCCACCCCGGGGGGGGTGCCTTGGCTGACGGGGCCAGCCCCTCTGCACTGCGGGCCGGAGTGGGGGGTGGGGGGGGCGGCAGCTGCAGAGAGAAGAGTGGGCTTCAGCCCGCGGGGCCCCTGCCAGGGCTGCGCCTCAGTTTCCTCTCCCGCAGCCGGGGAACACCGTCAGTTGTGGGGAGTGCTGGATGCAGACGCTACACGTGAAGGTGTTACTTCCATGGCGGTGCTGCTGCTCTTGCCGGCCCCGAAAAGGTGTGTGCGGGGTCCCCGAGCAGGACCGAGCGGCAGAGTCCTGGCCTCCCACACAGATGGGGCACTCCCCGCCCTCCGGCCTCCTCCTGGGGGCTCCCCAGGCCCCTCCTCTGGAGCACAGCCCAGCACTCAGCACAGCCTCCCTTTGCTGATGCTCTTGCTGTGGTTGGCATGTGGCTTGCTTTTTCCCACTTTTCCCTTTTGGCCTTTTGTCATCCTTTCATCCACTTGTGCCAGTTCCGGACTGTGGGCCTTGGAGAGAAGGGACCTGGGGCAAATCAGCCTGAGGGACTGGAGCTTGGAGCTCCCAGGTGGGGGTAGGGCGAGGAGACTGGTAGGGACCCAGATGTTCCCAGCACAGCCCCCCAGGTGCCAGAGCAAGGAGGCCCCACATGGGAGCTGTCAGAGGGCTCCCAGGGAAGATGGGGAGGTGACACTCCTGGAGGGCCTGGAAGAGGCTGTGGGGTCTGCCTGTGCCCTCTCCCCTCAGAGAAAGGATGTAGTCCCCGCCAGCAGGGGCTGCTCCCTGGGGGCGCCCATGTCCCCTGTACTGAGCAGGCCCTCGGCCCGGAAAGTGTGGTTTTTGAGCCCCAGCACTTCAGCTACCCTTTCAGTTCACCAGAAGTGTCTTGTCTCACATCAGACACCTAACTCATTTCCCTCTGGCAACCACTGAATTTGAGAACGTCCTGTTTTACCATAATCAAAAGAAGTGAAACTGCCCCATGAAATAAAGTATAACACCCCAGAAACACCTAGGAGAGACCAGGGTCTTTCCTTATAAAGTCAAAAATGGGAGGGCAGCCCCTGCCTGCCCTTGGAGGTCCCCCAGATACTGGTGCATGGTGGAGGGGCCCTGAGCCAGCCCTGCTTCCTTTCTGTGCCCCATCCCCTCCTGGGCTCCTGGGGTGCAGCTGCCATGAGAACACTGACTTGCAGGGGCATGCAGCTCCCCCCAGACTCCCCTTGACCCCCGGGGGGAGAGGCAGGGATAAAGGCCTATAGGCTAGGTCTGCCCTACAGTTCTGTGGTTCCCCTGGAGAACCAAGATGCGTGGGGAAAGTAACAGCAGTCATCGGTGTGGGCAGCATGGGTGTCGCAGGAGTACCCCAGAGCACACACTTGCACACAGCAGCCTACGGCAGCCTGGCCACAGCTTGGTGAGTGCACACCTGTCACCCCATTTTACAGAGGTGAAAACTGAAGCCCAGTGAAGCTGATGGCCCAAGACCACACAGGTTAGGGTTAGGGTTAGGGTGCCTTCAGGAGCCCCGGGAGCGGTCCTGACAAGTGGGCAAAGACTGCTGCTGGCCACCAGGAAATTGTGTGTGTGTTTGTGTGTGTTCACACCCGTGCACGCAAGAAGTGACTTCTGGGCACCACAGTTGGTCCGTGTGGGGCAGGTCTTCCCTCCCACTCGGCGCTTGTCCCATGGCAGTCCTCATGTTCATTTGGCCTCAGGACCTGTTCGCCTCTCAGAGGTGCCCCTGGCGCGTGCAGACCCTTGGTCCCCGAGAGTCCTTCGCAGAGAGGCAGGAGTTCAGTGGGAAAGGGAGGCCACAGTTCCCTGAGCAAAGGGGCTTCCGTGAGCCTCGGCGTCTCGCTGAACCACAGCAGCCCCGTCCGGGTGTGGGCCCCGCGGCCCTGTGAGGGGGGCCTGGACAGTCTGCACAACTCCGCAGGGGTGGGGGACCCTCTTGGGGGCTGCGGAGCTGCCAGCGCAGCCTGACCGGGTGGGCGCAGCCAGGGTAGGCTTCCAGCCGGAGGAGCCCCCGGCCCTGGGTTTGCAGGAGTATGTGGGTTTGGAGCAGGAGCTCGTTTGGCTCCCCGTTTTGCCATTGGCTGCCACGTTCAGCATCCCTGGGAAGCCATCGTGGATGCCTGAGCCCTCGCCCTCCTCCCCTGAGGCTCACACTCTCTTCCCTCCTTTCGTTCCCCAGCTGGTCAGTGAGAAGGTCGGAGGGGCTGAAGGGACCAAGCTGGACGATGACTTCAAAGAGATGGAGAAGGTAACAGGAGAGGGATGCCTGTCTAATGCTGGCAGTGTTACCAGCCCCCATAGGCCCCGGCCCTGGCACCTGGGGGGAGGCGAGGCCTACCGGAAGGGTCTAGGCGGGTCGCAGGCCTCCCCCCAGCCCAGAGCAGGCAGTGGCGGAGGCACAGCACAGCCAACAGCAAGGAGGCAGGGAGGCGAGGCGGCCCCCAGAAGCAGCGGGCAGTTCTTGCGTGGGCTCTGAGGCGGTTGGGGAACTGGGACCAGGGCAACGGCTGTCCAGGTGCTCCTGGTTTGGCCTCAGACGCCCTGATGGTTTCAAAACCCTACACGTGGACTCCCTTTACAGAAGGTGGATGTTACCAGCAAGGCCGTGACAGAAGTGTTGGCCAGAACCATCGAGTATCTGCAGCCCAACCCAGGTAGGGCACCAGCCAGCTGCAAGGGGTCTGCCCCCAGCTCCTCGGGTCTCTTGTCAGTCCAGAATCTTCTGGTTACCGGAGCATGAAGAAGCAGTGCGTGGGCCCACAGAACTGAAATGCCCAGGGCTAGGCAGGTTCAGGCATGGCTGGATCCAGGCATCCAAAGGATGTCTTCAGGGTCATGCGTTTCCTTTCTGCTTTATCTGTCAGCTCTCGCTTTTCACGGCAACCCTAGCCTTAAATTATCCTTAGAGCTAATGGTCCCAGCAGAAAAGGGCATCTTTTCCCCCCAGTCAACTCTTTGGACCAATTTGAATCAGGTGCCAGGCCCCAGCCACAAGCCTGTCTTTGGAGCATGAGGTGGGGTCTCCGAGGCTGAGAGGGAGGCAGGGACTTTTCCTGGAGAAAAATCCAAATGTTGGTTCCTGTAGTGAAAGGCAGAGGATGCAGGACAGGCAGCAAAAGCAGCTGTGTCCACCTGAGGCCTTCGCTGAGGACAGACTGGAGCTGGCAGAGGTGCAGGCACGCCCCTCACCTCCCGCCCCCGGTAGAGGTCTGCACTGGGGCACCTGTGCCTGTCCACACCTCTACCTGCCTACCCCGCTTCTCTGGGGGTCTCGAGGAGCTGGCCCCCTCTCCTGCCCACTGCCAGTACTCCTGCACGAGGACCAGAGCAGCGGGGGGACGTCTCTTCAGGAGGTTCTTCTCACGCTCTGGTTCCTCAGGCCGAGGGAGCACTTCAGAAATAAACAAGCACCCGGGCAGAGGGGGGCAGCTGGCAGTCTGGTGGCTCCTTGAGAGACCACACCCACCCGGCCCCGCCCTCTTCTAGCCTCGCGGGCCAAGCTGACGATGCTCAACACGGTGTCCAAGATCCGAGGGCAGGTGAAGAACCCTGGCTACCCGCAGTCGGAGGGCCTGCTGGGCGAGTGCATGATCCGCCATGGGAAGGAGCTGGGCGGCGAGTCCAACTTCGGTGAGGCCCTGGGGAGGCTGGAGGCGGGGGCGGGCCTGAGAGCTTGGGGCCAGAGTCTCTGCTGCCAGCAGGCTGGCACTTCCCCGTAGCTTGAGGATCTTCTCCAGGGTGGCTGGTCCCCTGGACGAGGGCTGCCTACAGCATCACGGCCATGCAAAAGCCACCCTCCCGGCCCACGGTGGACCTGGGTGCCTTCCAAGAGGTGGGAGGGCGGCTCGTGAACACCTGTCACCACCGGCCCCCGTGGCTCCTGGTCAGACTTAAGGGTCCCTTGTTTCGTTCTCTGTTCTGGTGTCCAGGTCCTTGGCCGTGGGGTGTGCCTCGGCCGCGCAGGCCAAGGCCTCCTGTGACGGCTTCCTTCGCCACCCCATCCTCTCCCCAGGCGACGCCCTGCTGGATGCCGGGGAGTCCATGAAGCGCCTGGCTGAGGTGAAGGACTCCCTGGACATAGAGGTGAAGCAGAACTTCATCGATCCCCTCCAGAACCTGTGCGACAAGGACCTGAAGGAGATCCAGGTATGTGGGGCCGCTCCAGGCCCACCCTCGCTCCTACCCCCTCCCCCCACACATACAGCCCAGGCCAGGTTTCCCAGCGGGAAGGGCTGCAGGGCATCAGGTGGCCCTCCCCGAGGTCCCAGGCACGCGGTGTGACCCTCGTCCCGGCCCCCAGCACCACCTGAAGAAGCTGGAGGGCCGCCGCCTGGACTTTGACTACAAGAAGAAGCGGCAGGGCAAGATCCCCGATGAGGAGCTGCGCCAGGCCATGGAGAAGTTTGAGGAGTCCAAGGAGGTGGCCGAGACCAGCATGCACAACCTCCTGGAGACTGACGTACGTGTGTAGGCCCTGAGCCCCTCCCCGCGTGCACCCACCACACCGGTCTGCCGGGGACCACTCTGGGGGAGCCCCTGAGACACGAGCCCAGCGGCGGTGCCCACTTCCCAGTGCCAGTGGGCAGCCTGTTCAGGGTGTGAAGGGAAGGAAGGGGGAACAGGAGGCCCACAGGAAGCCACTGGCCCACTGAGGCTTTGGGGTCTCCTCAGGCCCTTCACCCTCCTCCGGCTGCAGCTCAAGGGTCAGGCGGGGGCTGGGCCCATGTCTGGAACAATCTGGGAAGGCTTCCTGCAGGAGGCAGCCAGAGATGGGGGCCAGAAGGAGGGCAGCTCTTCAGCCCTGGCTGGTCCCTTGCAGATCGAGCAGGTGAGCCAGCTCTCCGCCCTGGTGGATGCCCAACTGGACTACCACCGGCAGGCCGTGCAGATCCTGGATGAGCTGGCTGACAAGCTCAAGCGAAGGTGGGCCTGGCCCCCTGGCCTTCCCCGCGGGAGCCCCGGCCCACCCTGCTGGCTGGGAGGCCCGGTGGCTGGGTGCTGCGGCTGCCAGGGCAGCCCTGGGGGACCCGTGGGACGCCCCCGCCCCTGGACAACCCAGCCCCACTGTGACACGTTCCTTCCAGAGCAGCGGGGTTACTTCCTTTTCAGAAAGAATCCCAGGCTGCATGAGTCGGGGCGGGGGTCCCAGGAGGGAGCAGGACCTCATCATGCTCATCCTGGTCCCCAGAGGAGAGGCTTGGGATGTCCTGTGGGGAGAGGGTTTGGCCAGCCCTGCCCCTGGGGAGCCCCTTCCTCTCTTTCCCTGTCTCCAAGGGCCATCTTGCAGTCAGCAGCGTCCAGGGCCTAAGAAGGGAAGCCCCGGTGGGCGGTGGTTCCCTGGTGAGGGGTGGGTATCTGTTGGGCACCAGCTCCCCAGCCGCCACTGCCGAGGAGGCTTCTGGGTGCAGTAGGATCAGGCCTGTAGGCAGCCTTGGAGATATGCCTGGGGGCCCCCCTCTCGCCACCTCCCACGTGCATCCCGAGTCCCGAGGCAGCAGCATAAATAGCTGGGGTTGGAGGCGTTGTTCCCTGACCTCGACACGTGAGGGCTCAACAGGTGCCCTGCAGTCGCTCACAGGCGTCCTTCCACATGCAGGATGCGCGAAGCCTCTTCGCGCCCCAAGCGGGAGTATAAGCCCAAGCCCCGGGAGCCCTTGGACCTCGGAGAGCCTGAGCAGTCCAACGGGGGCTTCCCCTGTGCCACGGCCCCCAAGATCACAGGTAATGGAGGAGAGGGCACCACTCTGCCCCAGGCCCCTTTGGGGGAGCCCCTAGCCCGCCACCCATCCAACCGCAGGGCCAGTTCTCTGCACAAGGAGCCCCAAGGATGGGCACCAGGCCCCACGCCAGCATTCTCAGCCCACCTGTTCTTTGTCTGCAAGCAGCTTCATCATCTTTCCGATCTTCTGACAAGCCCACCCGGACCCCCAGCAGCAGGAGCATGCGTGAGTGTCCCCAAGGGGCCCAGGCCCTGCCCCGTGCCCCTGCCTCGGTTTATGATGCCGCCTGCTAATCTGTGCCCCAAGGGTCCTTCTCCACCCCTTCTCTGGTAGAAGTGGAGCTGGGCTTCCCTCTGTTCCAAGTGGTACCCTGAGAGCTGTGTGCTTCTGGTCACTATCACCCTGATGCCACTGGGTGTCCCCAGCTCCTCCCAGGAGCGTTTTGGTGACGACTCACAGAGCCCTTTTCCCTCCCCTTGTCACTTGGCTCCTCCTGATAGCAGTGGGGGCCACAGGGGAGAGAGCGGCTCTCCTTGGGGGAAAGCAAGGAGCAGTGAGTAGGCAGGACAAAGGGGTGGGGGGGAGGGGAGAGGAGGCGACATCCCCCTGCGCCCCCACAGGGGCAGGTGACAGCCTGGACCTCCCCCCGCCCCCAGCGCCCCTGGACCAGCCGAGCTGCAAGGCCCTGTACGACTTTGAGCCTGAGAACGACGGGGAGCTGGGCTTCCATGAGGGCGACATCATCACGCTGACCAATCAGATCGACGAGAACTGGTATGAGGGCATGCTCCACGGCCAGTCTGGCTTCTTCCCCCTCAGCTACGTGGAGGTGCTGGTGCCGCTGCCCCAGTGACCGCGTCTCCATGGTGTGTCGGCCCGCCGCTCCTCCATCCAGATCTCTGCATTCCACGGGCCCCCGCAGCTGGGCAGTGCTCACAGCCTGTGGGGCGGCCCACTCTGGGCCTGATCCAGCCCCAGGGCAGCGGGGCCCCTGTTTACACTAGTACTCACCCCCGGTGGTGGGGGCTCCCTTCCCCACTCCACGTGGCCGTCTTGGGGGCTGGGCAGTGTTCCTCCTTCCTGCTGCTCACAACTCTGCCCCCCCAGCTCCGCCCGCCCCGCCCCAGGAGGCTCACACTAAGGTGCTCTTAGAAACACTAACTGCTCCCACCCCTCCAGGGACTGGTAACTCAAGGTGGGCCCCCCTTCTCTCTCTCCTCTCTTCTCTCTCTCACTCACACACACACACGCACACGCACACGCACACGCATCCTCTCCCACCTCCATCCAGCCCTGCCCGGAGACCTGCCCTTAACGGGATAGGACTGAACATTGGTGTGATGGGGTGGTCTGGGCGAGACCCCTGTTTGAGACTCGCCATCCTGCTTTTAAATTCCCCCCGGACACTACCAGCCCCCTCCAGAGCTCCCTAGGCCCCTGAGTGCCTACAGATGCCACCTTCCATTCTTCTGGCTGGGGACTTGGGGAAAGACGAGCCTGGGCTTCTCAGGAGCCAGGGCCCCTAAAGACAGGCCATCTCCCCCCTGCAGGGCACTAAGCCCCAAACACCCGTGCCCACCACCGCATCCCAAGCCAAGCACATGGAGCATCTCTGGCACAAGCTGCCAGCGTGCACGTGCGTGTACACACACACACGCACACACACACACACGACCACGGGAGCCCAGCCTACACACATACATGCGACCACGGGAGCCCAGCCTCCACTATGTGGAAGGTCAAGCACAAAGGCTTTGTTAAGTGAATGTTCCCAGACCCCTGGCTGCTGGGACCCTTGGGGGAGTCACGGGCACCACCCTGGTGAGCCAGCCACCATACCCTCTTTGGACAGTGGCCCAGGCCGTCTCCTCCAGACCAAGGTAGGCAGCTGCCCAGACCAGCAGGGCCCCAGCCCTGCACCCACTTCCCCTCTTGCCTAATCCAAAACTTGGCTAAACAGGGGACCCCGGGCCTGGTTCACATTCCCCTCCTCTGGTGACCCGGTAAAGCCCCCAAGGACACCAGGCCCTCCCTGCTCCTCCAAGAGGCCCCTGGTCACCAGTACCTGGAGGAGAGACAGCCATCCCAGCCTAGGGCAGATCAAAATGTAATCCTGATTTTTTTAAAAAAAGTATTAAATGTCTCTTTCTACAGTCTCTTGCCTGGTTGTGGTGCAGGGTGGGCCCTCTCGAAGGGGTCTCCAGCCAGGGTGGGGCCCACATGAGCACCAGCCCACAGAGAGCCTGGGAGGGACGGCTGTCATCCGCCCAGTCGCCAGCACGGCCCCTCCCCATAGCCACGGCTGCATGGACAGCAACCCCTCCTGAATCCGTGAGACACATGCCTAGGCTGTTTCTCCTTTATTATCTGAGCCCCTGCCGTCACACACCTCAGTCACACAGGAACGAAGCAGCACAAAGGCCCTGGGCCCACTCCCCTCACGCAGAGCCTCGGGGAGCCGCATCTGACCAAAGGCTTCCCTGGTCCTTGGAGGCTGGTGCTCTCAGCTCCCCTGCCTGAGGACGCTGTAAACCTGCTCCAGCACGTGGCACAGGCCCTGGTCCTTGGGCGTCCTGCTGGCCAGGGAGATCTGAAATAAGGAGGCCTGATGCCTCAGGGCTGCAGCCTGCCAGGGGGCTCTCCTAACCCAAGCACGCAGCCGTGTCCCTGAAGCCACACCTTGAGGCCTGGGGACGTCGTCCTTTGGGGGTGAGGTTCTTCCACACTTCCCAAATCCTGCTCTTACACGCAGCCCCCTCGTGTGCCGAGGCCACCCCACCCACCTAGCACCAGTCTGGGAGGTAACCGGTGGCAGCTTTAAGCCCTGGTCACTGTTAAGTGTGAACAAAACAAGCAAACGTGTGAAGCTATTTCTCTGCAAAGCGGAGTGGGTAGTGTCTTCTGAGAACGACTCTAAGGCAGGAAATATGCGGAGCCCCTGCCGACACGTCCCGTTTACCAGCGGTAGGACCAGCGGGCTAGACAAACCCACTCCCAGCACCAGCCGCTCTGCTCGGTTCAGCTCTGCTGCTGCTTAAGATTCAGAACCCCTCCTGCACCTCCATGGGCGCCCCGGGAGAAGCAGGGCCCAGAGCAGCGTCTCCAGCTGGGACGTCCCAGGGGTGATGAGGTCTACGGGGCTTTTGCATTTTCATCTGCATGTCGATGGTGATGTCCACCAGCGTCACCACCTCCATGTGATAAAACACGACTTTTCTTTGGTAGCATTCATTTCTGACTGAAGTATTTTTGTATAGGCCCAGGTAAGAACTCACTTCTCTTCAAGCTGCCCACGAATATATTCAGTGGGGGGGGGGGGGTCCCCGGGGCTCCCAGAGATCTTTATAAAAGGAGGGGTTTGCACAGGACTCAGCATGAGTCTTACCTTGAGCTTGTCGAGGTAGGTGTGCTCCTGGTTCCAAGGCTCCTGGAACCTGACGAGGTCAGGGGCGCCCTTGTAGAACTCTACCAGCAGCATCTAAGGAACGGTGGGGCAGGTGAGCCCCTGTGACCGCACTTCCCGGGCCAGGCACTCAGGATACATTAGCGAGTGGGACAGACACTGCTGCCACCCCTCAGGGGGCCTCTAGTCTAATGCAGTGTGGCATGTAGACGTTACCCAGGTCCTGAAGAAATTAGGGGCTTGGCAGGAGGGCCCCCTGGAGGGGGAGACAACTTCTGCAGAAGCAGCAGGCACACTGAATGTGATTCTTTATACCTGCCCCGGTCCTGACATGGCTCCACGGTTTAGCCTTAGCCAGAGCAGTAACATCAGTGAAGTCACAGGTGTGACGAACTAGCTCCGTTTGTTTACGTGCCTGCTCGCTATTCGTCCGAGTAACACCTGAGGTTCTCACGTGTCCCCACTTGGAGAATCCCTGGCAGCTGCGGAGGCCCAAGGTGGGAGCGTCCCTAGCATGTTCCAGAACAGCCAGGAGGGCGAGGGGGGAGAGGTAGGAGGGGCTGAGGCAAGGATCTGGGACTTGATCCTAAGAGCCCGTGATTTTCAGGAGCGGAAGAGGAGCCTGACTGGGCCCTGATGTGGCCCGTTCAGCCAGCGCTTCCCAAGTCCTACAGTGTCATGTCCATCCAGCTGGGCGCCCTCATCTCCCACCTGCTCCTCCCAGGGCACCCACCCCACCCCCACCCACCTCACGCGGCAGTGAACTCACCATCTCATGAAGGACGTCATTAGTCAGGAAGCCATCCTGGACGTAGGCCATTTCCACGTCCATGGGGATGCCATAGTCACTGGGCCTTTGCTGGCAGAGACACATGGCAGTCACCACTAGCTACCCCCAACCCGGCCCCCCTCCAAGATGGCAGAGCACAGCAGGAAGTGCCCAGGGCTGGGAGTCAGAGAATTGATACTGCAGGCCTGGCTCCGCACTCAGATCAGATCCAGAGCCGCGCGAGACCTTAAAGGAACCCAGCAATGCGACCAGGGAGGCAGGGTGGCACCCACCCCACCACACACACAGGAGTGGCCATGGCTCCGGAATTCCTTTCTAAAGCTGATTTCTGACCCCGAGATGGACTTGGGGAATGAAACCAGACAGGGCTCAGGAAGGAGGCTACCTTGGTGCAAAAGCAGCATGCTACAGGTAGAGCACCCACCTTTTCAACAATCCTCACACCCACAGCCTCAGAGCAATGATTTTGTTCCCATTTCACAGATGAGAGCAGACCCCAGCTCCCCAGATGAGCCCGGAACCAGAGTACTGGCTTCCTGCGGCTAACAAGGCCTCCTGACCCCTCCCACACCCACACAGGGCCCCGCCCACGCCTCCCAGCCCTAGGCCTCCCCCCAGCAGCCCCGCCTACCTCAGGGGGCGGCATCACCCAGAAGGGCGAGATCTTGGACTCTGGGCCCGGGTTACCAGAGTAGTAAGGGGCTGGGGGAGGAGAGAGAGAGAAGGGGCTGGGCATGGAGGCGCGGTGGCCCTCTGGGGCCCCACGCCCGCCCCTTCCCGGGACTCACAGCAGAGCAGGGCGAGGCAGGGCTGGAAGCCATTGCTGGAGCCCTGCAGCCGCAGCTGGTAGTCCATCTGTGCGTCGATGTCCTGCAGCGACGGCAGGGCCGGGCTGTACGGGTGGCTATGGTACCAGCCTACCAGGGACAGGCCCCGCAGGAGCAGGCTCTGGTAAATCTGGGGGCAGAGACGCACGGGGCCGGGGGCTGTAGCAGCCCTAGTGCGCTCACGTGCCTGGCACCCATCCAGCCCCACGCGGCCAGCATTTAATGAGCGCCTGCTGTGTACCAGGCCTGAGGGCACAGCAGTGACGCAGACACACCCTGCTCCACCCTCAGCGAGTCCAGTGGCGGGGTGGGGGACAGTCAACAAATAACGTTAAAAAGTTGCTGCTACATTCCCTGGCGGTCCAGTGGTTAGGACTCCACGCTTTCACTGCCCGGGGCCTGGTGTTCAATCCCTGGTCGGGGAACTAAGATCCCGCAAGCCAAGTGGTGCGACCTCCCCCCAAAAAACAAAGATGCTCCTCACATAAATCTAAGATAAAAGGTTATTTTGCTCACTGCTGTATCCTTAGCTCAAGGAACAATTCCCGGCACATAGTAGGCGCTCAATCAATAGTTAAATCAAGAGATAGGGTAAAGAGAAAGGAAGAAGTGGGCGGAGAAACATGTGCGCGCCCAATCCACACGCATTCTGTGCCCTGTGACAAGGTGAGTGTGGAGCGCAGGCGCGTACTAAGCACCCTATGAAAACATTAAGGACGGCAGCTAATACTTATCGGGCCTTTACCAGGTGCCAGACAGGCTCAGAGGGGAAGGGGCCGGCGGCGGCGTCTGTACAGAAGGAAGTATGAGGGTGGGGGGTCACAGGTGAGGGGACCGGAGGTCACACACACCCATTTGCACCCTTGCTGAGTGGCGACACGGTGCTAGGCGCCAAGACGCGGTAGCCAGGACAGCTGTGTCCACGCCAGCCCTCCCCAGAACGCCGAGTCACCGTGCGCCCCCTCACCTCCTCTTCCATGGCGGCCGCGGTATCCGCGTCCCCCAGCCGGCTCCGACAGGGGAAGGCTCTCAGCACCGTGAGCACTGCACGGAGGTGGGAGAAGGCGTGGACATCGACCCCAGCCCCAAACACCCCCCTGCCCACAGGCCCCAAATACCCACTCTGACTGTTGATGTCCCAGCGGCCGCCCAGGTACCCCACGACCTGGCTGCGGGTCAGGTGGCTGTGGAAGTCCTGGGGAGGGGAGGGACAATGGAAGACCCGCTCAGACTGCGCACCGCCGCCCCAAGGCCGTCCTGAGGGCCAGGGCCCTTGCGTTGTGACGGGGTCAGCCCACCCACCTCCTTCTTCATTCAGACATTGATTGAGTGCCTACTGTTCACCGGTAGTGAACAGAGCAGACAAGGTCTCTGCTCTCATGGAGCCAACCTTCCAGGGATCCTCTGGTGGGGGGTGGGGTGGGGGGACACCCCCTGCCCAGGCCTGAGAGCCCCTGACCCCTAAGGGGCAAAGTAGGAGCTGGGCACACACCAGCAGGAACAGCACGTTGCTAGAGATGGCCACGTTGAACGGCTGGAACTTGTTGATAGCTGCGAAGGATGTTACTTCCACCAGGGTGTGCGGGTTCCTGAAGGAGCCAGGAGGGTTCCACAGCCTCAGGAACCCCCAGGCCCTTTCCTCACCCCCACGCTGGCTCCCCAGCTAACCACATCCAGCTCGGACCTGAGGCCTTGTCTCCACCCTACCCCTGCCTTTGTTCCCCATACACCGGCAAGAGCTCACACCGATGGGGGTGAGGGTCCCGGCAGGCATGGGGTATATCTGACCTGGCAGAGTCTCGACTACCCAGCATGCAGTAGCGCACAGGCACCCGGATCTTGTTTTCCACCCTTTTCCCTGGGGGCGTGGCCTCTGCGGGGTTGGGGGGTAAGAGAAAAAAAAAAAGGCAGCGTCAGTTCCTTCCCCAGCCAGAAACTGGAAAATGAAGACCAGGCAGCCGGAGAAAGAAAAAAACAAAAAACAAAAAAAACCACTCCAGGGGCAGCCTTAAAAATCAGGCAGGTGGACTGGGAAATCAGGCGGCAGGTTAACAAATCAGGCAGAAGAGATTTAAAAACTCAGATGAAGGGCTCAGGAAGTCAGGTGAGGACCAGGCAACGGGTCAAAGAAATCAGGCGGCAGGGCTAGAAATCAGGCAACAGGGCAAAGAAATCCTACGGGGGAGCAAGGAAATCAGGCGGCATGGTGAAGAAATCCGGCAGCAGATAAAGAAACTGGGCAGTGGGACCAAGAAATGTAGTATTAGAGCTTAAAGAAGTCAGGCAGTGAGAGTGAAATTAGGCAACGGGGGCTGGGAAGTCAGCCAGGCATCTTGGGGGCTCTAAGGAAAAGAAAGGCCAGACTTGCCCCCAGCCTCCTCCCCCACCTGAGTTCCGTCGGCCTCCTGCCCTTCCTCCCTCCCTCCTCCCCCCACCTCTCACCAGGGTGGACAGGCTCCGAGGGGCCCTTCACCGGTGGTCTCCGACTCTTGTCCTCCGCTGAGGCTCCTGTCAGAACCTCCTCCTCCTCTTCCTCCATCATTAGCTCCTCCTCCTCTCCTTCGCTGGCCGGGCTCTGGCGGGGTCGGGGTTGGGGGGACAGCGACGGGACTTTCAGCTGGCTGCTCCCTACCCTCCCGGCAAGTTCCACAGAGACCTCTGGCTGGCCTGAGCCTTCGGTTCCTGTCGTTGCCCCAGGTGCCCACTAGAGGGAGGGAGTGAGCAGAAACAATCTAGGCTGTGGACTAGCCTCGCAAGTTCGAATCCCACCTCTGCCTATTACAAACAGACTTCGGGCTCTAGTCTCCTCATCTGTTAAACGGCACAATGACCTCCAGCCCCACAGGCGTGGCGTAAGGGTGAAATGAGAATGCGTGCAAAGCATTTAGCATATGCCCTGTTGCTCCATTCATCCAGCAAGCAAGCCAGCACTTTGCATGGATTATTTTACCAGATTCTCTCAATAACCTCTCCCCCTGCTCTCTCAAGAAACCTTGCCGAGGTGACCTCTCTGTGTCCAAACACAATGGTCACATCTCAGTCTCTGTCCCCCTGCCCCCCTCTTGGCAGCGTCTGCCCGGGTCTGTTCCTCTCCTCCCAGAAACTCCTCAGGGAGCCCCCCACTCACCTGGCTTCCCTCCCACCTCTCCTGGACCCCATTATTCTCCCCCATCTCACTCGCTGGCCCAGGGCTGGGTCCTCGGGCCTCTTTCCTTCCCCACCCACATCCCTCCTGGGTGGCCTCCAACCCCATCTACCCCCTGAACAACTGCCCACAGTCCTGACTCCAGCCTGGGGCTCTCCTGAGCTCCTGACTTGGGGTCCAGCTGCTCCTTGACATCTCCTCGTGGGGGGTTCACATTCAACATGGCCACCCTGCCCCAACCATCCCCCCAAACCTGCTCCTCCCCACATCTCTGATGAGGGCAATCCTGTCTACCCACTTGCTCAGAACAAAACATCTCCTAACACCAACATCAGATCCATCAGCACATCCCATCAGATCCACTTGCAGAATTAACCAGAACTTGCCCACTTCCTCCCCCTTCAATGGCTGTCCTGGTCCACCCCATCATCAGCCACCTGGATCTGTACAATCACCTGCACCCCGATTCCCCGGCTCCTACTCTCACGCCCTGGCCCCAGTCTGTCCTCCCTACACCCTACAGCAGCCAGCAGAGGGCGGCCGTGAGCACCTGAGTCAGGTCCCGCCCCCTCCTCTGCCCACAGCCCTCCAGGGCTCCCACCTCCCTCAGGGTAAAAGCCCAAGTCCACCCCGCAGCCCATGATGTCCTGCACGACTTGCCCCTGTCCTCCCCCCGCCGGCCCTGGTCCTCACCTCCTCCCTCTCTGCCCCTTGCTCACTCTGCTCCAGACACACTGGAGCCTCACTGTTCCTCAAAAACACCAGCCACAGTCTAGCCTCAAGGCCTTTGCATGTGCTGTTTTCCAGAAAGCCTTATGGCTCCCTCCCTCCCCTCCTTCAGTTCACTGATCAAATGTCACCTTCTCAGTGAGGCCTTCCCTGACCACCCTAACCCTCCCACCATTCCCATCCCCTGTCCCTGCTTACTTCTGCCAACGTACAGTAAGGTGGACTTATTTGTTTCTCTCTCCATGAAGGCAGAGATTTTTTCTCATTTTGATCTGTTTTATCTCCAGCACCTAGAAGAGGGCCTGGCACACAGGTGGCATTTACTAAATACTTGCTGAATGAATAGCCCTATGGCATGCTGTGAAAGTTAGTTTTAAAAGTCAACTTGGCTAGGATATAGTACCCAGTTATTTAATCAAACACTAGTCGAGGTGTTGCTTTGAAGGCATTGGGTAGATGTGGTTCACATCTACAATAAGGTGACTTTCAATAAAGAAGATTACCCTTGATAATGTCAGTAGGCCTCATCCAATCAGTTTAAAGGCCTTAAGAGCAAAAACTAAGGTTTCCTGGAAAACAAGGAATTCTACCTCAAGACTGCAGCATCAACTCTTGCCTGAGTTTCCAGCCTGCCAGTGGCCCTAAAGATTTGCCAACCAGGTGTGTGTGTGTAATACACCTGGGTACCGTTATCATCTCTATTTTACATATGAAAAAGACTAGGAACCCAGAGAGGGTCCTTGGCCAAGTTCAACCCAGCTGGTGAACATTCAAAGAATATCTATTACTATCATGGCATTCAAGACCCTCCCAGATCTGGTCCCTGCTGATGTCTCCAGCCCCTTCAGCTACCAAGGCATCTGAATGTCCAGCTGCATCAGCTAATAATGGTTCCCTAAGCAGCATGTGTTGCTTCATGCCTACAAGGCTTTGCATATGCTATCCCTTCCTCTGGAAAACTCTTCCATTCACCTTTCTCTGACCAACTCCTGTTCATCCTTCAAGGCCCCAGCTCCAACATCCTCTCTCTGGGTACTCCTTATCCAACAGTGAGTCAGGGAGGCTGAAGGACGCACCTCATCGGCGGCAGCTGCAGGTATATGGAGCTGGTTTCGCCGGAGCCAGGCAGCCTTGTACTTGTCCAGTTTCTGGCCCTTGTACTTGACAGAGGCCCAGCCACAGCCAGACTTCTTGGCTGGGTTCACCAGCTTCTTGCAATGGGTGGCCCAGGCGCTGGGTGAGTTGAACACCTGGCCCGTTTCCTGCCACACAATCCTCCCATCGGGCTGCAGGTCTCCCACGAACTTCTTCCCCTGCAGTGACAGTGGGCTGGCTGGGCCGAAGAGCTGGTACCCATCAAGACCCCTGCTCTGGGAAGTCCTCCCTGACCCCATGCCGCTTCCCAGGGTTTGGTAACCACTTCCTGCTTCCTTCCAGGAAGGCTTCCAGCTTAGGTACCATCCCGATCAGCCTGGATTGGAACTGTCCAGTTATATGACTGTACCCCCTCCCTTCACTGGACTGTGAGCCCCAAAGGGCAGGAACAGGGTCTGTCTTGATCTCTGCTGTGTCCCTAACACCCAACACAGCCTGGCACACAGCAGGTGTTCAATTCACAAATTGCTCCCACTCACAAAGAGCACAACAACAGTAACAATAATAGTAATAATAGCAAACACTTATAAAAAGCACTTACTGTGTAGCAGGCATACTGCTGAGCACTGTATTCACTGAATCCTCACGCAACCCCATGGGAGGAAAGAAAATCCCATTCTACAGATGGGAAAACTGGTATACGGAGAGGTTGAATGAGGTCACACAGTCAGGAAGGCACTAGTGTCCTCTCTGAGTGGAGTATTTGGTAAACAATGTTCTCCCGCCCAGAAGGGCTCGTGCTGGGTCAGGATGCTCCGTACCTCAGTTTCCCCTCCCCACACCGGGGCTCGGCCTGCGGCAAGAAAGCACACTGGACTCCGGTTTCCCCTTTTGCACCAGCTAGGATGGGATGCGGCTAGGGGGTGCTCACCAGATAGTAGATGGACAACACCCCGGCGCCGGGCTCCAGCAGCGCGTCTTTGAGGAGCACCCGCAGCGTGACCGCGCGCCTGGTGAGCGCGCCCCCCGGGCCACCGCAGCTCCCTGGCCCGGCCCCGCCGCCACCGCCGCCGCCTCCGCCGCCGCTGCGCGCGCCACCCGATGCCCCCGGCCGCTCAGAGTCCTCGGCCTCCGCCTCGTCCTCGTCCGGCGCCTCCTCGCCCGCGCCGCCCGCGGGGGACAGCGGCTCTGGAGCTGCGGGCAGCAACAGGCTGCAGCGGGGCCTCGCACCCCGAGCTGGTCCAGCCACCCCACCCAGCGCCTTGCCGGCCCCCCGCCAGGCCCGCCGTACCTGCCATGGCCGCTCAGCCACACGCCCAGCGCGCCTCTGGTGCTTTCTTCCCGGCACGTGACGCGGCTCTGCCCCGAGCGGGAAGCGCCCCAGCCATTGGCCGCCGCCGGTGGGCGGGTCAGCAGGAGCGAGCGGGGAAAGTCAGGCCTCCGGCTTGCACACGCTGGAGAAAGAGGCGGCGGCTCAATCCTCCGGGACCATTCGGAAAACTGAGGCCTGAGGCCACCTTCCATGGGAGGGGGCTGGTAGCCGAGAGTTCAGGGTACCATTGGGGAAACTAAGGCCGGGGACTTACGGTTTCGGAGAACCAATGACTCCACCCGAGGCCATAGCCTACAGGATTGAGGCCTGGGGCTGGGGGACAAGGGTGGCTCAGCCCACTACGTCGACCGAGGAAATTGAGGTCCGCGGCCACTCCTATTGAGGGACACACAGGCCTCGGCTGTTGGGACCGAGGAGACACTGAGGTCCGGGAGAATGAGCCACACTGCCCTGGGGCTACGGGATAGAATGGGGAAGCAGCCCCGCGCCGCGACTGTAGATCGCCCAAGCCGGGCGGCAGTCTCTAAAGGGTTAACTTCCACCCTTCCCGGCGGCCCTCGACTGATTCCATGATTGGATCACAGCAGAGCCAGCCAACCAATTAAAACTGGGTCATTTCATCTTCAGCCAATAGACGGTAGAGGCTGGATTCCTTCCAGCCAATCAGTGTTAAACTGCTCCTCCTCTAGCAGTCAGCAGGAGACTCCGGCCTCACGCATCCAATCAGTTGTAGGGTCTTGTCCTCAGCTAGCCAATCAGCTCGCGGGTCAAAGCTGGCTCGTGGCCTCCACCCCCCACCCAACGCTAGCGCTTCGTGCATGTGGGCTGAGCCCAGCTAGTGCGCCGCACAGCTGCAGCCCTTTCTTTTCTCGGTGGCCGCCGTCCCGGGACCTCCGCTCCGAGGCGCAGGGCCACCTCCCAGCGCTGGGACTCACCAGCCCCTCGCAGGGCTTAAAGCCTGGGGTGGGGGCTCCGTTAAGCTGCAGGGCACCTTTGGCTGGGCTCAGCCGCATATGGGTGTACCCGACCCGGGTTTGGAAGAGGGGACAGGCTGTTAGGGGCGGGGGTGTCCAGCCAGGATGATCTGGAATCAGACTGGACCTGGCTCCAAATCCTGCGGCACCACTTCCCAGCTCTGTGACTTTGGCCAAGTGTCTCCACCTCCCTGTTGCCTCCTGGGGATAATAATTCCTACTTCAGAGTTGTTAAAGACCAGGGCTTGACAAAGAGTAAGAGCTAGGCAATGTGAATGATTATTATTACTCATGATGAAATAAAAGTTGTATTTTAAGGCAGGACAAGAAAAAGTAAACAAAATTCTCTGTTTGGACCTCCTTCCTCCCTCTCTCCCCAATCTGCATTACACATTAACCAGTGATCCTCAAACATGGGAACATGGGAAGATGGGAATGCCTACTCAACAGTAAATGTAACTTCTTAAAAGAATAGTGTTCTTTCCCAGCTCTGTAGGGGATCAGGATGATTTGCTCCTCCTTTTTTTTTTTTTTTTTTTTTTGCGGTACGCGGGCCTCTCACTGTTGTGGTCTTTCCCGTTGCGGAGGACAGGCTGCGGACGCGCAGGCTCAGCGGCCATGGCCCACGGGCCCAGCCGCTCCGCGGCATGTGGGATCTTCCCGGACCGGGGCACGAACCCGTGTCCCCTGCATCGGCAGGCGGACTCTCAACCACTGCGCCACCAGAGAAGCCCACTCCTCCCTTTTTACGGGCTTACCTGGACTATCTATCCTTGGTGAACTTTATGTAGAATATCAGTATCATTTCGATGTATGATCCTTTGTCTCAAGGCGGTCCAGTGGTTAAGACTCCATGCTTCCACCGCAGAGAGGGCGCGTTCGCACCCTGGTTGGGGAACTAAAGATCCCGCATGCCCCGTGGTGCAGCGTAAATAAACAAACAAACAAATAAATAAATAAAATGTATATGTGCCTTCAGCTTCTAACAGGCAGAACAGCTCTCAGCACTTTCTGAGAATCTGCTTCCTCTGTTATAATCCTCAGTTTGGCTCAAATAAAATTCCCTTTTTTCTTCTTCTTAACTTGATAGTTAAATTTCATTGACACTCACTTTGTGTCCAGTCCAAACCTCCTTTTGGAGTCATCTCACCACCCACCCAGGAGCTAGCCATCAACTATGCATCCCCCAGCCCCTTAGACTCAGCAGAGCTCAAACTGGCCCGTTTATTCCCACATAACCTTGCCTACTTTCTCTTTGGCTCTCTTATAAAACCCAGGGCTGGATCTCGAGCCTCTCCCATCTGGATCATTTCCTAGGGACTCAGGCCTCCACACTCACCCACACCCTGTCCATCTCTCACCCTGGCTGGCCCCAGAGAGATCTTTATAAAATACAACTATGACCACCTCCCTCCCCATTGCCTTTGATAAATAAAATTAAAACTAACTGCTGTGTGGACTTCCCTGGTGGTGCAGCGGTTAAGAATCCGCCGGCCAGTGCAGGGGGCATAGGTCCGAGCCCTGAGCCTAGAAGATCCCACATGCCGCAGAGCAACTAGGTCCGTGTGCCACGACTACTGAGTCTGCGCTCTGGAGCCCACAAGGCATAACTACTGAGCCTGTGCTCCTAGAGCCCGTGCTCTGAAACAAGAGAAGCCACCTCAATGAGAAGCCCGGGCACAGAAAGGAAGAGTAGCCCCTGCTCGCCGCAAGTAGAGAAAGCCCGTGCGCAGCAACAAAGACCCAACGCAGCCAAAAATAAATAAATAAATATATTTTTTTAAAAAAAACAAAAAAAACCTAACTGCTGTGACCTTATTAACCATTTACAGCACCCCTATATGGCAGATAGTATAATCAACATTACCAGACAGTTCAGCAGATGAAGAGGTTGCCCAGACTACACAGTTCTTGAGCAGATTCCAAAGGCTATTCTTTGCTATGCGTATAAAGTCCAGGCAGCCTTATAACTACGAAAGAAATTGAATTTGTAATTTTAAAAGTCCCCAGAAAGGAACTAGGTACCTTCAAGATGCATAAATTCTTTAGCTACACGTTAATTTCTGTAGCAGGCCTGGCAAGTATTTGAAGTCAAAACCCTATGTGTTTTAAAAAAATGTTTTTTACCCTATGTGTTTAAAAAAATATTTTTTACCATGCTAATAAAAGTATTCATTTGCTTGGGAGAAAAAAAAAAATTCCCAAAAAAGAAATCTCCAGGCCCAGATGGAGAATTCTATGAAGGTTCAAAGACAAATTAATACCATTTTACATATTCTCTTCCAGAAAATTGAAGAGGGAATATTTCCCAATTCATTTTTTTTAAAGATCTTTTTGATGTGGACTATTTTTAAAGTCTTTATTGAATTTGTTACAATATTGCTTCAGTTTTATGTTTTATTTTTTTGGCCGCGAGGCATATGGGATCTTAGCTCCCTGACCAAGGATCGAACCTGCATCCCCTGCATTAGAAGGCAAAGTCTTAACCACTGGACCACCGGGGAAGTCTCCCCAAGTCATTTTATGAAGCTAGCATCTCCCTGACACCAAAACCAGATAAGAAGAGTACAAAGAAAACTACAGGATATACCTCATGAATCCAAACACAAAAATCCTTACCAAAATATTAATAAATAGAATTCAGCGATACATAAAAAGAATTATATACATCATGACCAAGTGAAGTTTATTCCAGGGGTGCAAGGCTGGTTCAGTACGCCAAATTCAGTCAGTGTTTTCCACCATATTTAAGAGACTGTGGTGGGTGGAATAATGGTTCCCTGAAGGTGTCCATGTCTGAATCCCCAGAGCCTGTGAATATTTAGGTTACATGGCAAAGGGGATTTAAGGTTGCAGATGGAAGTACAGTTGCTAATCAGCTGACTTTAAAATAAAGAGATGATCCTGGGACTTCCCTGGTGGTCCAGTGGGTAGGGCTCCACACTCCCAATGCAGGGGGCCCGGGGTTCAATCCCTGGTCAGGGAACTGTATCCCGCATGCATGCCGCAACTAAGAAGCCCGCCCGCCACAACAAAAGATCCCACGTGCCGCAACTGAGACCTGGCGCAGCCTAAATTAATTAATTTTTTAAAATAAAAATAAAATAAAGAGATGATCCTGGACTATCTGCTGAGCCCAGTGTAATAACAGGGGTCCTTAAAAATGGAAGAGAGTCAGGAAGAGATAACTATGGAAGAAATTCAGAGTGATATGATGTGAGGTTCCTACCCACAGTTGCTGGCTTTGTGGATGGAGGAAGGAATGAGGAAAGCTTCTAGAAGCTGGAAGAGGCAAGGAAATAGATTCATTCTTTGAGCCTTCAGAAAGGAAAACAGCCCTGCCAACACCCTGATTTTAGCTTTGTGAGATCCACGTAGGACTCCTAACCTACAGAGCTGTAAGATAATACATTTGTGTTGTTTTAAGCCTTTAAATTTGTGATAATTTATTATATCGACCACAGAAAACTAACACACAAGCTAAAGAAGAAACATCATAAGAACGTATCCATTCATGCAGAAAAAGCATTTGACAGAATTCAACACCCACTCATAATAAAAACTCTCAGCAAACTAGGAACAGAGGGGAAACTACCTCAACTTGGAGAAGCACGTCTACAAAACTTAACATTGTGCTTAATGGTGAAAGACGGAACACTTTTTTTTTCTTTTGCCACGCCACGTGGCATGTGGGATCTTAGTTCCCCGACCAGGGACTGAACCCGTGCCCTCTGCAGTGGAAGCATGGAGTCTGAACCACTGGACTGCCAGGGAAATCCCACTTTTCCCCTTAAGACTGGGAACAAGGCAAAGATGTCCACCCTCACCACTCTTATTCAACAGAGTCCTGGAAATGCTAGCCAGCACAATAAGACAAGAAAAGGAAATAAAAGGCATACAGATTGGAAAGGTGGAAGAAATGAAACTAACCCTATTTGCAGATGACATGATGGCCTGTGTACAAAATCACAAGAAATCTACCAAAAATGCCCCTTGAACTAAGAAGTGGGTTAGTTCAGCAAGGTTATAGGATAAGAGATCAGCACACAAAAATCAATGGCATGTCTGTATGCTAGCAATGAACAATGAAAACTGGAACTAAAAGTACAATGGTGTTTACAATTACTAAGGAAGGAAGGAAGGAAGGAAGGAAGGAAGGAAGAAAGAAAGAAAGAAAGAAAGAAAGAAAGAAAGAAAGAAAGAAAGAAAGAAAGAAAGAAAGAAAGAAAGAAAGAAAGAAAGAAAGAAAGAAAGAAAGAAAGAAAGGAAGGGAGAAAAAGAAAGAAAGAAAGAAAGAAAGAAAGAAAGAAAAGAAAGAAAGAAAGAAAGAAAGAAAGAAAAGAAAGAAAGAAAGAAAGAAAGAAAGAAAGAAAGAAAGAAAGAAAGAAAGAAAGAAAAAGAGAGAGAAGGAGGGAGGGAGGAAGGAAGGAAGGAAGAGAAAGACCATGTCTGTGGGTTGGAAGACTCAACACAGGACATAAAAGATGTCAAGTCTCCCTCAACTGATATACAGGTTTAGTGCTATTCCTGTCAAAATCCCTGCAAGATTTTTGGTAGATACAAACAAGATTGTTCTAATGTCCAGGCGGCCTAATGGGCTTCCTGGACATCGTACCACTCTCTGGTCTCATCCCCTCACCACTCTGGCACCAGACTCCGTTCTCTCCCTTCCAGGCCTTTGCTTAGGCAGGTCCCCCTCCTGATGCCCTGGCACTGACAGCTCCCAGCAGCTCTCTCCTCTGTTCCCTTACTCCAGCCAGGCCTCCCTGACCTCTTTTGGGCACCAGAGAGGAGGGGATTTCCCTAAGATCTCGGGACCTGCCCAGGCCCAGCCCCCATCCAGCCCTGGCAGGGGAGGGAGCTCGGGAGCTGACAGAAGAGAGGAAATTCCCCTGGAACCTGTTTCTCTGCTTCCTGGCTCAGCTGGGGCACCCACTGGAGGGAGAGGCCAGGCCAAAGACCCGGCCCGCCATGGCCTTGGCCCTGAGGCCACCCCGGGTTCCCAAGCCCAAGAGGAGCCTGCCCTCACACTACCACGAAAGCTTCCTGGAGAAGAAGGGACCCCGAGACCGGGTAAGACGGGCCAGGGAGCTGGCACTGCTGGGCGGCCGAGGCAGGTGCAGCACCTCTCTGAGCCTAGACCTCCGCAACCGGCCCAGGATAATGCGGTGGGTGCTGGGTGGGGCAGGGCATGGACTGGGGGCTGGGAAAGGTTACGTCCCTCTGTCTGTCTCTGTCTCTCTCTGTGTCTCTGATTCTGACCTGAGCTCTTTCTCTTTCTCTGTATTTCTCCCTGCCTGGCTCCATCTCTCTCTGTCTTGGTCTCTTTATGTCTCTCTCGGATACAAACAGGATCAACGACTTTACTCCAGGAAATGGGGAGTCTTCTGATTCCCACACCTCCCCTCCCCCCCCCACCCCCGGCCCTGAGCTAACTCTGTGAACTTCAGATCCAGGGGTCAAAGTCAGTACAGATTGTGAGGAGGGACAGTGAGAATTAATGGAGGCTACGTCCCACAGAACCAGATACTGGCCAGGGGCTGTGTGTGTGTGTGTGTGTGTGTGTGTGTGTGTGTGTGTGTGTGTCCTCCTCAGAATAAAGCCCAGCCTGGTTCCCACTAAGGCCCATCCCCCTCCTCATCTGCATACTCACCTACCAGGACGCAAACCAACCAGGCTTTTCTCTGCCTTTGCCCTGGCAGTTTCCTCCTCCCGTTTCCTCCTCCCGTCCTTCGGCCTCCACACATCCAAATCCTCCCCAGCCTAGAAAGCATCCAGAGGCAGGAGATCTCAGGGGTTAAGAAAGAGCACGAGGGCCCCAGAGGATGAGACCCAAGTTCACATCCCTGCTCCGCGCGGTCCTGACTCCCACGCCGTGTACAAGTGACTCTGCATCTTTGTGCCTCGGTTTTCTCTATTATAAAATGGAGAGAAAAAAAAAAAAAGGACTCCCTTGGTCGTTCAATGGTCAAGATCCCACACTTCCGCTGTAGGGGGCGCAGGTTCTATCCCTGGCTGGGGAAATAAGATCCCACAGGCCACACCGTGAGGCCAAAAACATAAAATTAAAATTAAAACGAAAAAAATAAAATGGGTTGACAAGGCCATAGGCATGGTTACAGAAGAGAGATATCTCTTTTTTTTTTTTTTAATTTATTTTTGGCTGCGTTGGGTCTTCGTTGCTGCGCGCGGGCTTTCTCTAGTTGCGGGAAGTGGGGGCTACTCTTTGTTGCGGTGCGTGGGCTTCTCATTGCAGTGGCTTCTCTTGTTGTGGAGCACGGGCTCTATGCGCAGCGGGCTTCAGTAGTTGTGGCACACGGGCTCAGTAGTTGTGGCTTGTGGGCTAAGAGCGCAGGCTCAGTAGTTGTGGCACACGTGCTTAGTTGCTCCATGGCATGTGGGATCTTCCCGGACCAGGGCTCGAACCCGTGTCCCCTGCATTGGCAGGCAGATTCTT
Source organism: Pseudorca crassidens (assembly GCF_039906515.1). NCBI lineage: Eukaryota > Metazoa > Chordata > Mammalia > Artiodactyla > Delphinidae > Pseudorca > Pseudorca crassidens. The sequence goes on from NC_090298.1 coordinate 169,241,433, forward strand.
AACCACTGCACCACCAAGGAAGTCCCAAGGGATAACTCTTTTTTTTTTTTTTTTTTTTTTTGCGGTACGCGGGCCTCTCACTGTTGTGGCCTTTCCCGTTGCAGAGCACAGGCTCCGGACGCGCAGGCTCAGCGGCCATGGCTCACGGGCCCAGCCGCTCCGTGGCATGTGGGATCTTCCCGGACCAGGGCACGAACCCGCCTCCCCTGCATCGGCAGGCGGACTCTCAACCACTGCACCACCAGGGAAGCCCCAAGGGATAACTTTTAACATGCCAAGGATCTGACTCAGCGCTTTGCATGTATTAATTCACCCAATTCTCATAGCAGTCTCTGAGGCAGTTACCTTTTTTTTTTTTTTTTTGGCCATGCCAAGAGGCATGTGGGATCTTAGTTCCTGGACCAGGGATCGAATCTGTGCCCGCTGCAGTGGAAGCCCGGAGTCTTAACCACTAGACTGCCAGGGAAGTCCCAGGCAGGCACCATTATTATTGCCATTTTATAGGTGGGGAAACTGAGGCAGAGATAGCTTGAACAATGTGCAATGGATGGCACATAGCTGGTGCATGACAAAGTAGGTCTGACCATGTGAGTTTAATCACTTACTGCTGTATTCCCAGTGCCTGGCACACAGTAGGTCTTCAATAAATGTAAAATGTATATATGTAGTATGTACCTATGGATGGACAGATGGGTGACTGGGTGGAGGGACAGATAGGTGAATGGATGGATACATAGAGCTATACTTCGGAGACACTGCAGGTTTGGTTCCAGACCACCACAATAAAGCAAATATATATTATTTATTTATGTATGTATTTACGTACTTATGTATGTATGTATGTATTTATTTTGGCTGCTGCCAGGTCTTAGTTGCAGCATGTGGGATCCTCAGCTGCGGCAGGCGGGCTTCTCAGGTGCAGCATGCAAACTCTTAGTTGTGGCATGCAGGACCTAGTTCCCCATCCAAGGATTGAACCCAGGCCCCCTGCAATGGGAGCACCCAGTCCCACCACTAGACCACCAGGGAAGTCCCACAATAAAGCAAATATTGCAATCAAGTGAGTCATATGAATTTTTTGGCTTCCCAGTGCCTATAAAATTTATGTTTACACTAGACTATACTCTATTAAGTGTGAAATAGCATTCTATCTTAAAAAAACAATGTACGTACCTTAATTTTAAAATAACGCTGTTGGGGGGCTTCCCTGGTGGCGCAGTGGTTGAGAATCTGCCTGCCGATGCAGGGGACACGGGTTCGTGCCCTGGACCAGGAAGATCCCACGTGCTGCGGAGCAGCTGGGCCCGTGAGCCATGCCCGCTGGGCCTGAGCGTCCGGAGCCTGTGCTCCTTAACGGAAGAGGCCACAGCAGTGAGAGGCCCGTGTACCACAAAAAATAAAAAAATAAAAAAAAATAACGCTGTTGGAAAAATGGCGCCGAAAGACTTCTTCAAAGCAGGGTAGCCAGAAATCTTCAATTTGTAAAAAAGAAAAAAACAGAATATCTGTGAAGTGCAATAAAATGAGGTATGCTTGTAGACAGGTGGATGGATGTGTGGGTGAGTACATAAGTTGATAAAAAGAATGAATGGATGGATGTGCGGCTGGATGAACGGATGGATAGGCAGATGGATGAATTGATAGGTGGATTGATGGATGCTTGATCGCTGTCAATATAAGAGCTACCCTCATTATCATTATGCACTAATTAAAGTACCTCCTGTTTCAGGAAGTCTTCCCAGATTTCCCAGTTGGAGGGCTTCTCTCCTCCTCTGTGATCTCTTGGTCCAGGATCTATCCCTCCCTGAGGGTGCTAATTTCTCTTCTTTGGAGGATTTAAGTATCTATGCTTTCTCTACCTTTCTAAAACATCATTATTTTATTTTATTTGGCCGCACCATGCAGCTTGCGGGATCTTAGTCCCCACCCCCACCCCTCACCCCCAAGGATGGAACCTGTGCCCCCTGCAGTGAAAGCACGGAGTCCTAACCACTGGACCGCCAGGGAATTCCCGAAACATCATCTATTTAGAAAAAGAAGCCATGCCCCATTTATTATTTTGCCTGCAACAGAGCTGAGCGCAGAGTAGGTGCTCAGGGAATATTTGGTGAAAAACAAATTCTACAATCTTATAATCTGATTTGTATCAGCCCCTTCGGCCTCCAGAGAGCTAGGACATTTGGAATTCAGAATCCTGAGGGGGAAATCCTGAATCTGCAGACCTTCTAGTGTCCAGAGCCTTGTGAAATTCTGACTGTAGACTGAGCACCTAGCCCAGTGCCTGGCACCTAGGAGATGTTAATATTTACAGGGTGGATAAGGGGACAGGGGGTTATATGTATGTATGGGTGAATGGGAGGGTGGAAGGATGGGAGGGCGGAACAGATGGATGAGTGGTGGATGCATGGAAAACCATAAAGTGAGTTAGCACAAATTACTCCTAAAGCTCCCACCCCTGTAGGTTCCCTTTGGTCCTTTCTGAGAGTAACAGATCCCCAGAAGCCGGGCCATGGATGAGGAGGGCCTCCCCTAGAAGGCAACACTTGTTCACAGACCCAAAGCAGGTGATGAATGAAACTACCTAAAGATCTGGGAGAAGAGTGTTCAGGCAGAGAGAACAGCCAGTGCAAACGTCCTGAGGTAGACTATGATGGAGGTACCCAGCCTCGCCACCTCACCTCCTTCTCTTTCTCCAACTCTGGTCCACAGGATTACAAGAAGTTCTGGGCAGGCCTCCAGGGCCTGACTCTCTATTTCTACAATAGCAATCGGGACTCCCAGGTAAGGATGGAAATGAAGGCTCAAGAATTGGCCCACCTTGACCCCAGGGACCAAGCAGAGGACGTGGATGGTATGTCTAAGACAGGGGGCCTGAGGGGCCACAGGCCTCGTGCTCAGACCCTGTCTACTGTGCCCCCAGCATATGGAGAAGCTAGACCTAGGAATGTTTGTGAAGCTCACAGATGAAGCTCCCTGGGGGAGCTCCCATGACCGTGGCACCCACTTCTGCTTGGTCCTGCGGAACCAGGAGATCAAGTTCAAGGTAGGTGTCTTAAGGTGGGGCTGGTAGGAGACCCTTCCTTCTTGTCACACCCACCATTAACACATAGTAGCATGGAGTCACAAAAAGTTTACCACTGGGTTGGTGACACTGGGCAAGTCACTTAACCTCTCTGGGCCTCAGTTTCCTCAACTGAAAAGTGGGATAATATATGTAAAGTGCCCAGAACAAGATCTGATCCACAAAGACCATCACTGCCATCATCCAATCTTTCAGCTAACATTACTGAGCACCTACTGTGTACCAGACACTCTTCTAGTGTCAAGGCAGTGACTAAGACAATTAAAAATCCCTGCGCTTAGAACATTCGCTAACACCATACCCAAAAATAAACTCAAAATAGATTAAAGACCTAAATTTAAGACTGGATACTGTAAAACTCCTAGAGGAAAACATACGCAGAACACTCTTTGACATAAATTGCAGCAATATCTTTTTGGATCCACCTCCTAGAGTAATGGAAACAAAAATAAACAATGGGACCTAATTAAACTTAAAAGATTTTGCACAGCAAAGGAAACCATAAACAAAATGAAAAGACAACCTACAGAATAAGAGAAAATATTTGCAAACGATGTGGCTGACAAGGGATTAATCTCCAAAATATACAAACAGCTCATACAGCTCAATATCAAAAAAAAAAAAAAAATACAACCGAATCAAAAAGTGGCAGAAGATCTAAACAGACCTTCCTCCAAATAAGACATACAGATGGCCAAGAGGCACATGATAAGATGCTCAACATCGCTAATTATTAGAGAAAAGGAAATCAAAACTACAGTGAGGCACCACCTCACACCAGAAAGAACGGCCATCATCAAAAAGTCTACAAATAATAAATGCTGGAGAGGGTGTGGAGAAAAGGGAACCCTCCTAACACTGTTGGTGGGAATGTAAATTGGTGCAGTCACTATGGAGAACAGTATGGAGGTTCCTTAAACAACTAAAAATAGAGCTACCATATGATCCTGCAATCCCACTCCTGGGCATATATCGGGAGAAGACAATAATTTGAAAAGATATATGCACCCCAATGTTCACTGCAGCACTATCTACAATAGCCAAGACATGGAAGCAACATAAATGTCCACTGACAATGTCCACTGAATGGATAAAGAAGATGTGAGATATATATATATATATATATATATATATATATATATATATATATATATATATATAAAGCCCCTGTGGCTGGAGCAGAGTGAAAGAGGGGGAGAGAGGGAGGGAATGAGGGTTGCGGGGGTGGGGGGAAGGGGCATGTTGTACAGGGCCTGTGGGTGACCAGGAGGACCTGGGCTTCTACCCTGAGGGAGGTAGGAGTCAAGGGAGGGTTTCAAGCATAGGAGATACATGATCTGACTTATGTTTTTTTTAAATGTTGATGTAATAACATTAAAGAATAACAGTACCCCACATTACTAAGAACTTATATTCAGACATCATTCTAAATTAACCTGTTCAAGCTCATTTAATCTTCAAAACAGCCCTTGGACACAGGGACTCTTATTCCTCACTCCCATTTCACAGATGACTAGACCGAGGCTCATCGACACAAAATCTTTTTCTTTCCCTCCCTAGGTAGAGAGTCTGGAGTCTCGGGAGATGTGGAAAGGCTTCATCCTGATGGTGGTGGAGGTAAGAGTGGTCGTCCTCGGCCCCTCTCTCCCCCATTCCCCACTAGGCCTGCTCGGAAATCCTCTTTTTAATTTCCAACCTTCATTCCCCAAACAAACCTCTCCAGTAGAGCAAACTGGTCACAAACTGGCGGCCTATGAGCCAGATGTAGCCCATAAACGTCTTTTGTTTTGCCAGCAAAGTGCTATAAATTTAAGTCAGCTGCTAACACTTAAAAACCAGGAGTGTTAGTAAACATTCCTGATTTCTAGGTTACTCATTTGTTCCCAGTCTGCCTCCTGCAGGCCGTTGAGTTTGTTTGAGACCCTACATGCTAGCATTTGCTCTGTCCTCCTCATCACCGAAGTCCTCTCTATGCCCTCTTTGCCCCTGAGGTGTCAGGTGGCTCTGGAGCCCCCAGACCTGGGTTCCCATCCTGGCTGTATCCGCACTCTGGCCTCAGTTTGCCCCTCCGTGACATAGTCACAGCCTCCCATTCCCAGACGCCCCAATGCCCCCCTCAGCTCCGTGTCCCGTCTAACCTGAACCTGCTGCCCGGACACCTGTACATGATGGCCGAGGTCCTGGCCAAAGAAGAGGCACGACGTGCGCTCGAGATGCCCTCGTAAGTGCCGAGGGTCTCCAGGATGGTGGCGGGCTGGACAGCATGGAGCCGGAGAGGGCAGTGAGCGGGGTCTCCAGGCGTTGGGTCTTGAGCGTAAGACTGCATCCGGGCAGGGGCGGGGATTAGGTCTCACAGCTGGGAGCCCTACTGGGTGTTTGGGGCGGGTCTAGCTGCCTGGGGGCGGGCGTGGATCTCCATGGGCGAGCCTAGGTGCCTGTGGGCGGGACAAGTTTTACAGGAGAGGGTATAGGTACCTGGGAGGCGGGTATGGGTCTCTGAGTGTTGGCCTGTGTGCCCGCAGGATAGCCTGAGCCTCCGGAGGCAGAGCCTGGGCCTGGGGTCGGGCAAGGCAGGGTCTCCAGAAACCAGGTCGCGGACGGGAGGGCAAGGCTGGGTGCCCAGGGGCGGGGTTACGTGGGGAGGGCGTGGCTGTGTCTCTGGGGGCGGGGCCTGTCCTGGTGAGTGACGCGACCCGCCCTAGGTGCTTCCTGAAAGTGAGCCGGCTGGAGGCTCAGCTGCTCCTGGAGCGCCACCCCGAGTGCGGGAACCTGCTGCTCCGGCCCAGCGGGGACGGCGCGGGCGGAGTGTCGGTCAGCACGCTCCAGACGCTCAACGGGTGCGCATGCGTGGCCCCGGCGCCGGGGTGGGAGGGGCGTCGGGTGCGGGGGTGTGGTCATATATAGGGGCGGGGGCCAGGCAGAATGTGGAGCCGGGGGCGGGGGCTCCCGGGATGGAATCCGTACAGGAGGGTCCTCCTGGGGGGCTATGCCAGGACCAGGCGCAGGGTTTTTCTAGGAGGTGGAGTCTTTCGAGGGCCTGGTTCCCTGCAGAGACCCACGCCAGGATGTGGCGTGGTCAGTGTGCAGGGGAGCAAGTCGGGGTTGGGCCCTCCATGGTGGCGGGGCCCGGACGAGGGGCAGGCCATTTTTTGTCCTCACCCAGGCCACTCACTCGCCCCTGCCCTTGCAGGACGCCGGTGGTCCGGCACTACAGAGTGAAGCGCGAGGGCCCCAAGTACGTGATCGACGTGGAGGAGCCGGTGAGCGCTGGGCCCCGGTCCCGGGAATTGCAAAGGTCTGCTCCCCTTCCCCGCCAGCCCTGATAACATCCCCTATCTGACCCCAGTTCTCCTGCACCTCGCTCGACGCAGTGGTCAACTATTTCGTGTCGCACTCCAATAAGCAGCTGATGCCCTTCCTGCTGGACGATGACTACGAGAAAGTGATTGGTTGGTGCAGCCTCAGGGAACTCTGGGGGCCCAGTCCACGCCTCTCCCGCCCCCTCCCCGACCCGGACACCCTTGGGTCAGCCCCCAGCCGCCGTGCCTCCTCCAGGCCGCCCTCTCTGTTCCAGGCTACGTGGAGGCGGATAAAGAGAATGGCGAGAGTGTGTGGGTGGCGCCCTCGGCCCCCGGCCCAGGTGATGCCCTGTCCCCGCGGTCGCCACTGGGGCAGAGTGGGGAAAGACCTAGGAACCTCATGGCGCCACCTGTGCCCAATCTTCTACCCAGAGTTGCAGGGACCGAGAAATTACCCAGACCTTGCTCTCTGGGGGCTTCCAGGTTATGGAGGGGGCGGGCATGGCTGGGCACAGACAGTCCCAGCCCTGAGGAGTCGAACCTGGGGCTGGAGGGTGGGAGGGGAAGGCGCGGCACCTAGAGCTGGGAGAAGAGGAGGCAGGGCAGAGTAGAGGGGAGTCTTCCTGGAGGAGGGGCTGTTTGCTGAAGGTCCCCAAGGATTTCAGTAGGTAGAGATGGGAAATCAGGGTGGGAGGTAGTCCCGATTACTAAGCAAGAAGAGACTGGAAAGGTCTGTGGAGTGAGCAGTATAGTTCTCCCTGGGCTGGTCAGTTGCTTCGGACCCCACGTGCATGATGGGCCCAAGTATACATACATACATACATGCCACACTCATGAACACAGACCTGTATGTGTTCACCTGCATCATCAGAAGCTCCTATGTAGATAGTGGCTCCACACATGCATGAATACAGGTGTCACACAGTTCCAGTCCCAAGTAGCACACATATACATACCTCACGTCACAATCACGTACGTACACACAAATGCAGACATACCCACTCAAGAGCACAAATTCAGACTTTTACACATACACTAAATTAGTGTACACACTAATATAGACAAGCGACCCAGCACATACCTTAGCATCCATGCGATGTCATGCACACACGTGTGTATAAACCCTTTGCATATATTCAACTTCCGCAAATTCACCCAGTGTCCATGTATATGCTACACAGGGGGACACACACAGACTCATAAACGGGCACGTGCACAGACACACATGCATGCAACGAGGTGTGCACATACATCCTCATCCTGAGGTGTCTCTGCACCACGTGGGCCCTGACAGTGACCACAGTTTCCCACCAGGTCCCGCAGCCCCTAGGGGTGGCCCTAAGCAGCTGCCTCCCTCGTCCATCACGCCTGTGTCCAGCCAGGACAAGCTGCCCCCACTACTGAACCAGGATGAGAACTATGTGATCCCCATTGAAGATGACCCAGCTGCCAACTACGTGAACGGGGACGGTGGGTGGCGGCCGGGGTGGATGAGAGTTGGAAATGAGGAGCGGGCTGACGACTGGATGTGATATGCCACATCTCTGTCCATGCAGTGCCTTCCCCTAGTCGACCAGTTGTCCCGAAGCCCAGGAAGTTGGCCATGTTTCAGGCAAAGCCTCCAAAGCCACCCATCGTGCCCAAGTCAGGTAGGGGTCCCTCTTCCCAGCCCCTTTCCCATCCAGCCAAGAGCCAGCCTCAGCCTTCATCTACCTTGTCCACCAGAGCCCAAAAAAGGCCTCAACAGTGGCCTGGCCAGGAAGCTGGCAGTCAGCTCAGCGCAGGCTTCCTCCTCCCCGACCACAGGTAAGGGGTCAATGCAGGGTGGGCTTCACAAGCGGGGGACCCGTGTAGTCACACATGGGTGACCTCCACGCTTGGTTTAATGCTCTGCTGGGTCCATCTTGAAATTCCTCATGTCCACTGAACACATGTTTCATTTTATGCTGGGCCCCGAAAATTCTGCAGCAGTCCTGGGTGGATATAAGAGAGAACAGCCTGGACTGGGGAATCCCTGGTGCCGCTGGAGCCTCAGGGACCACCCCCCTCCCCACTCCCAGGGCTGGCAGATGTGACAGCAGAGCTGAAAGGGAAACTGCAGAGGAGACTGGCGCTGCAGCAGGCAGCCGAGTGCACAGGGGACCAGCGGGCCCATCTCCAAGTGTGGCGCATCAGTCAGGCAGATCCCTCCTCCCAGAATTAAAGCTCAAATGACCCCAGGACCTGCGTGTTTGGCTTGGCTGGGTGGGGCAGTGCGGGCTCCCTCAGACGACTGCCCACGGTGGTCCTCAGCTCAGCAAAACCTGCCTCCTGACCCTCAAGGAAAGCCTTTTGTGGGGGGCTGTGCCTCACAGCTCATGGGATCTGAGTTCCCCGACCAGGGATCGAACCTGGGCCTCAGCAGTGACGGCTCTGAGTCCTGACCACTGGACCGCCAGGCAATTCCCAAGAAAAGCCCACTTTACAGCCAAGAAAGCTGAGGTCCAGAGAGGGCCAGGCACACCCAGTGCCACCCAGCCCCGAAAATAAGACCAGCAGCACCGCCCGGCCAGTGTTTGACCTTTATTAGGAGGTGAGGTGGGGAGGAGGGCCCGCCCCCGTGCCCGCTCCCCACTGGTGACCCCATCAGGGGTTAAGGCTCCAAGCAGCAAGTGAGAGGAGGGTGCCCAGCTGAAACAGCCAAGGCCTGGAGGCGCCCCCCCCGCCCCGAAATCAGCCCGGCTGAGGGGCCGTCCCGAGGCCTAGGTGAGGCTGGTGTTGGAGCTGCTGGTAGCACTGCCCCGCTTCTGCAGGCAGCGCACAGAGCTGGGGACCTGTAGGCCTGCCGTCACGTGGAAGCTGCCACACCACACCTGGGGGACGGCGTCGGGGTGGGGGGACACAGAGAGGCTCAGTAGTGAAGCCAGCCCTCACGCCACGCCCGCTCTTACCCCTGGGCCGCAGAGGAGGCCTCACCGTGAAAGCCGGCAGCAGTGGCTGTGTGAACTTGGCCTTGAAGGTGTGCAGCAGCTGTTTGGTGCGGGCGTTGTAGAAGGACAGGAGGCCTGGGGTGGAGGGCAAGAGGAACAGGGGGACCGGTAAGAGGGGTTTGGGCAGAGAGACGGCGGACAGGGGTGGCCGGAGAGGTCAGCGGGGGCCCAGGGTCACCTTGATGGAAGTCGCAGTGCACGCCCAGGCAGTCGGGCACGGGGGTGTCCAGCACCTTGGCCTTGTTGGCGTGCTTGGCAGTGAAGCTGACCTGCAGCCAGTTGTTGACGTACACGCACCAGGACGCGGCTGTCTTGCCCAGCTGCTCGAAGCGGCCCAGGCTGCGGTAGGCCACCCCCAAGCCAAAAGCCTTGCTGTCCGGCTCGTAGCGCACCTCCCAGTAATGCTCCCCGCCATCAATCAGCGTGTCCCCTGTGGGGCGGAGCGGGCAGGGGGGACTGGGTAGAATCGGGTCCCAGGTGCCCTTTCACAAAGGGGCAGCCAGAGCCCAACTATTCCCTCCAGATACTGCTTGGTCCTCAGCTGTTCCTTCCAGATACTCCAGGCGTCCCTAGATATTCGTTAAGTCCGGATCTTCCAAGCTTCAACTAGATCTCAGCTACTCCCTGAGTCCACATCCTCCCCGGACCCCGGATCCAGATTCTTGCCGCCTCAGCTACTCCCCGATCCAGCTACTCCTGAGCTGCAGCTTCTCTGCACGCTCTTGCCCCACCAGATGGTAGCTTTTCTCCTCACTCATTCCCAGAAACCAGCTACTCCCTAAATTTGTGCCCTCCCCGCCGCCACCTGCCACAAAGTACAAACCACACTGGCTTCCTCATTTACCCTGGCTTCTTTTTCAAGCTTTTCTTCTGGACAGTGGTGATTCCCCTGAACTCCAGGTCGTCCTCGGACTCCAGCTTCTCCTTCACAGGATCCAATCAGTCCTGTGGTGCTAACCGCTCCTCTCATCCTAGCCATTCTCTCCACTTCTCAGACTCAGCGACTCTCTCTGCCTCCTCCACTCACCCTAAGCCACTTCCCCGAGCCCCTGTCTTGCTTCAGCTCCTCCACAAACCTGGCTGCTCCACAGGCAACTGTTCTTTCCAGCTACTCCCCGAGGCTCAGCTACTCCCTGAGTCTCAGCTACTCCACAGACCCCAGGAAATCCCCCCTCAAGCTCCTGCCCAGCCACTCCCCAGTCCAGAACACCCATAAGCTCTGATTCCCCCCATTAATCCCTCAGCCCCAAATCTTCCCATTCCTCCAGTGTCACAATAACACCTTATTGGGACCATTCCCACAGAAGCTTTGTTGATAGCTGCCTCAGTTTCCCCAGCCAAAGGAATTCTCTCCCACCACCCCCCATCAGGGCCCTGCCCAGAGTACTCCTCTCTCCTCCCATCTACCCTCCTCCTTACCCAGCACTGTGTAGGACTCAGCTGTGAAGCGATCCCGTCCCCCACGACCCGAGGGCATCCTCTTGGGAGATGGAGTACCTCTGTGGGCGACAGGGAAGGGGAAGTCTCAATTCAGAACTCACCTCTCCCATCGGAGGGCTTCCCTGGTCCACCCCAGCCACGAGGAACTTTTCATCATTCCCTGACTGTCTGTTGTTCTTTTCATACACAGGGCCTCTCATGTCAGAACACACCAGTGCCCTTCCCCATCTGGAAAACTATTCAACCGTCAAAACCCATTTCAAAATCTCCTCTCCATTCACTCTTTGGGTCCCCCCAGCTCCACATCCCTCCCTCCACCCCAGCCTTGAGCACACTGGGCTTTGTGTGTCCATGTCCAGCTTGATCTCCTCCACCAGAGACTCAGGGAGGGGAGAGGGCAGGCTACCTGGCTGGGGAGTTGACGGGAGACGCCGTCCGCCCCTTGCCATCTTTCTCGCGAGCTTTGATATCCTGCACCTTCCCGCCCATGGCGTCCCACTCCACGGAGAGATCATCCACCCGCAGGTTCTGGTGGGATGTGGACGCATCCAGGCGGAACATGAACGCTGGGGCCAGGCAGATGTGGGAGTCACAGAGATGGGGAAACCCGGAGGCACAGAGAGAGACAGACAGTGACCAAGACAGACCATGACAGGGACAGAGAACAGAAAAACACAAAGAAACAGACTAAGACAGAGAGAGAGCAAAAGAGACCAATGGACAAAGATTCAGAGACAGAGAGATACAGAGACAACAGGCAGAAAGACACCAATAGACAAGATGGGGAAGAGTGGAGAGGGCAGAACATGTAGCCAGAGGAGTGAAGACCAAGGGCTTGTTGCCTAAAGGTATCCCAGGTCTGAAGCCATTTTCAAACCACTGTGCTGCCCTGTGCTTCCACTGGGGATTAATCCCAGGAAAGGGGCTGGGCTATAGCATGACAGAGTTAAGCAAGATTGCAGAAGGACTTCCTATCAGGACATTCAAAGGTGTCACTGTGGGAGGCTAACAAATCTGTCTTCAGTACTGATATCCCATTCCCAATTCTATAGCGCGCTTAGCCATTTTTTGGAAAAGAGAGAGAAAGAGAGAGAGAGAGAGAGAGAGAGAGAGAGAGAGAGTGTGTGTGTGTGTGTGTGTGTGTGTGTGTGTGTGTGTCTAAAAACCATCCAGGTATAATGGGATCAACTGCAAATGCAAAGAACAACACCAGGTTTATACCAGACACTCAGGCTAAGGAAGCTACTGTGGACCGAGCACTGAGCTTCCTGGCAACCATGGCAAAAAGGGTCACAGAATCCCGCTTAGAAGATTCTCCTCAGACACCAGTCCCTGGGGCCCTGGGAGTAAGGGGTTATGGTGTCTCAGCCAGGGCAGGGGTGGGAGCCAGTCACCTGGTGTCTCCAGGGTCACTGGCTCAGAGAACTCGCCTGAAACTGCCTTATTACAGGCCTTCACACGGAAATTCATGTATTTCATGTCAAACTTGAGACCTACGAGACAACAGAGGAATCGACATTGTGTACGCTTTGAGCAATAGATTAGAGGCCCCTGTGTCCCACAGTAATCCCACCACCCTTCATTCTAAGGAGTATCTTATAAATGACATCCCTGAGAAACCATCCTTGCCCTCATTCACCTGTGGGGTATCACTTGGCTCTGCCCACAACCCAGACTGGCCAGTCAGGATGCTTTATGGCTCAGTCACACCAATTGGTCCAGGGATAGGCACATGACCCAAACTAGCCAATCAGAATCTGCCCTGGGACTCTAGTATTATAACGAGCAGATTCTGTCTTTCCTCTGGGCTCGCCAGCTAGGAGGAAGCTCCTTTTGAGAAAATTTTCCAGCACGTCGGCAAGCCTCCTTGAGAATGCAGCCCTAGAGCCAATGAGTGTCAGGAACAGAGCTGAGCGAGTCATTTGCTGGAACCCCTGGATCTAGCCATGCCTGGTTCCTTAAAGACTTTCCATACTACTAGGTTATATCCTACCCTCCATTTCTATACTTTAAAAAATATATTATTAATTTCTTCTAATCTTACAAAATAAAAGCAACCATCAAGCTGTCTTCTCCCTCAAGCAAAACCTCTTTGGAGAGCTGTCCACACCCCCCTCTCAGCTGCCTCACTCCCTCTCCTTCCTTTGGCCTTGTTAATCCTCATCTTTCAGGATCTCCTGGCTGACCACTCCTTCCTTCATGGAACATTCTCTTTCCTTGGCAGCCATGGCAGCGTGCCCCCTCTGATTGCTCCCCCTTGGTCTTCTTTGCAGGCTCCTCCATACCCTCAAATGTATGGGTGCCTCAGTCTGGAACCCCTGCTCACGTCACTCTGCTGACTGTCCCCTTCTCACCCTTCAGACACCACCTCTCCACCCACAGCACTCACAGCCCAACCTTTAGCTCAGACCACATGTCCAGCTGCCTCCTGGGCATTCCTCACAGGGTGCCCATTCTCTGGGCATCCCAAACAACACTTAGTACCCCCTGCTCTGAAATCTCCCATAGATCCCCTTGCCCTCAGGGTAAAGTCCCCGTTCCTCCTCTCCCCTCTCCCTACAGTTGTGGTTCCCTCTGCAGACTTAACTAGTTCCAGGCACAAAGGCTCAGTGTTCTGGCCTCTGAGCCCTTATCAGGCTGTTCTTCTGCCTGGAAGTCTGTTCTCCCCCTCTTCTCTTTTGGGCCTCAGCCTGGCTGTTAACCTCCTCCAGGTGCCCACACAGACTGCCTCCCCCTCCCTTGGAGCCCCTTTTCTGAGAGTAAGGTGGTTTGCTCAGCAGCGCCATCTACTGCCCCAGAGCTAAGACTACCTACCACCCAGGAGGCTTGGTTTCAGAATCACAAACCCATCTGACTTTTGACAGTGCGTGCCTCAGTTTCCTACTCTGCAACCCAACAATCATATCCCCGACACTGAGCAGGGTTCACATGAGGATGAGATGCGTCAAGGAATATAAGTTATAAACTCAACCCAAACCTTCCTGTCTTCCAAACAATCAACGAGAGAGTAGGCGGACTGCAAATAACCACATAGGTTCTTTACAGAGGTGAGCGAATTCATCATTATCCTGAATATCGCAGGTCTTTTGAGGGATTCAAGTTCCTGCCCTATGGATTTTGGAAAAGGCCAGAGAGGCAAAGGGGATGCATCCAGAAGCCTGTGATGGAGAAGATCTACACCGTGATGACGGTGGTGATGACACAGATTTACACATGGGATAAAATGGCACATGGGATTACACAGGCACACACGAATGAGTGCGTGTAAAACTGGGGAAAAGCGAGTCAACACTGCAGAAGGTACCCGTATCAGCGTTCTGGTTCTGGTATTGAGTTCTAGTTATGTAAGCTGCCACTACTAGAGAAAGCTGGGTATAGCCACACAAGGGACTATCATTCAGCTTTAAAAAAGGAAGGACATTCTGACACAGGGTACCACGTGGATGAACCTTGAGGACATGATGCTCAGTGACATAAGCCAGACATACTGTGTGATTCCACCTATATTAGGCACTTAGAGTAGTAACAATCGTAAGGACTGGAAGTAGAATGGTGGGTGCCAGGGGCCGCGGGGAGGGGAATGGGAGTTAGCATCTAATGGGGACAGGGGGACTTCCCTGGTGGTCCAGCGGTTAGGACTCAGCTTTCATTGCCGAGGGTGTGGGTTCGATCCCTGCTCGGGGAACTAGGATCCTGCAAGCCGTGTGGTGTGGCCAAAAAGTTAAAACAAACAAAGCTAGTGGGGACAGAGTTTCAGTTTTGCAAGATGAAAAGTTCTGGAGATGGATGGTGGGGAGGATGTTAGCACAACATCATGAACGCAGTGAATAGCTGATCTGTGCGCTTAAGAATGGTTGAGATGGTGAATTTTATGTTATGTGTGTTTTACCACAATAAAAAAAGATTGGGGGAAAAAATGGGATGTGTTTATTTTGATTCCCATGCAAAGGATAAGCCAAGAGTTTCTCAGGCCCTCTCGCAGGTTGCTGGCTTTTCTTTCCTGCAATTAGCATGCTCATTAGTAACCATGCAGGCTAATTACAGCCCAAGAGCGGTGGTGATAGTTATCTTGTCAGCAAGACTCTCCCCGCCCCTGAGGATTTCCCTTGGCTCAGGATGGCTTCTTAACTCATTAGGGACCCCTAATTTTATCTTCCATCAGACCCTCCCCTACCAGCTGGACGGATTCCCCCAGGCTTTCTGCTCTCTTATAACTGCCAAGGAAATCCCCAAATCCTGGGAGGGTAGCCCCCCAAACACCAGTGCACCAGAGGAGGGATTTTCACCCACTTTGCTCCCCCACTACTCCAAGGATGGTGCTTGGTACCCTGCAGACATCAAGTCAAAATGAATGAATGAATGAATGAATGAATGAACGAATGCTGGATCATAGAGATAAGACAGGGATGGAGGAGGCCCTCTCGGCCCGTACCTCACTCAGTTCCTTCATCTGTAAAATGGTGATAAGAAGCACGTCCATTACATGTGGGTAAAATGCTTAGCGCGTAGTAAGCCCTCAACACGTGGTACAGTGGCTGTCACCAGTATCGTTTTCATCATTGTTATTTCTGCTACGCCCCACTGGTCCAGCCCGGCTGCTCTCACACCCCACGTGCCTTGAGGATCGTCCATGAGCCCCAGGTTGACTGATGGGGAAGGGTGAGCTGCCCTTACCGGTCAGGGTATATTCTGTCTGTTGGATGCCCTCGATGACCATCCAGGGCTGGTCCTCCTTGAGGCGGGGCGGGCCCTCAAAGTTGGTCCGCCGATACTCCAGCACATAGTGGTCAATCTTGTTGTCCTCGTCCGGCATGCGCCACACCAAGGTTACACAGTTGTCGGCCACCAGGGACTCGGCCAGGTCGATCACAGGGGCACTAGGCACTGCCCAGGACAGAGCAGAGAGGGGTGTCAGGGCGCTGTGCCTGCAGGGGCGGGCCTTGCTGTAACCCCACCCACATAATAGACCTTCTTGGGGGCGGGGCGTCCTCTGGATCCCAGGATTAGGGGCGGGGCCCCTCTGGGTTGTGGGGCCTGGGGGTGGAACCTCCTCAAAGGGTGGAGGGTAGGGAAGAGATTTCTCAGGGTTTAACCAACAAATGGCTGGGCCTTCTCTGGATTCCACCATTCAGATGAAGAACATTTCCAGAACGCGACCAATTGGGGGTGTGGCCTCCATGGGACTCCACCCCTGGTGGGTGGGGCTTCTTCAGGGCTCTGTCACAGGGTGGGGCTTACTCATGGCTCCATCCACCGTGGGGTGGGAACTCTCAGGGCTCCTCCCCAGGGCGGGGCCTTCTGGGGTTTCCACAAATGGCTGTCAGCCCTACTCTAGGCCTTGTCTCAGGGCCCCCCAGACTCCCGGGCCATTTCCCTGCAATCTCGGCCCTCCAGCAAGTTCCCCTCTCACCAGGCAGGAACGTGAGTGCCTGTAGCATCCTCCGCTCCTGTGCAAAGTCCACCATGAGGTGACTCATGTTGTCGCTGACCTTGGCTTTCAATGACAGCCGGAAGGCGGGGGCCATCGTCACACTGCAGGGAAGGAGGTGGACGCCCAGGCCTAGTCCTCCGAGGTGTGTGTAGGGGACCCCCTCCCCCTTCTTCCTGTCCAGTGCTCTGGGCCAAGGGACCCTCACCTGGGCATTCCCACCTTCACAACAGGGGTGGGGCAATGGGGTGGGAGCCAGGTCCCAGCATCTTACCCATCTTTGATTTGCTTGGCAGCCTAGAAAGAGGGACAGAATAAAATCCAAAGAATTGTGTTGACTGAGTCTGAAAGCCAGTATACAGACAGGAAGACTGAGGCCCAGCCAGGCATCTATGTGGCAAAGTGCCCCAACACTGGGGCAGAAAACCTTGGCTGTGCCCCGAAGGGATAGGGGGCAAAGACAGGCTCCCACCCCCACCTCCCACCCAGTACCCAGTACATACAGTTGGCTGATTTAGCAAATAAAAATTTTATAGGATGCCCAGTTAAGTTTGCATTTCAGATAAACAGGAAATGATTTTCTAGTATAAGTAGGTCCCATCCAATATTTCAGACACACTTATACTAAATATCGCACGTGACATATGACTAAAAAATTATTCGTTGTTAAATCTGAATTTCAGATAAAGAATGAATATGTATTTCTGTGTAAATATGTCCCATGCAACACTTGGGAAATATTTATACTAAACATTTGCATGAGATATACTAAAAAATTTATTTGTTCTTAAATTTGAATTTCAGATCAACCACGATGAATTGTTCTTTTTAGCGTATGTCCCATGTGATCTTTGGGATGTACTTAGACTAAATATTGCATGGGCCATACTTATACTAAAAAATTACTCGTAGTTGATCTGAAATGCAAATGTATCTGGGGGTCCTGTATTTTATCTGGCAGCCCTACCAGTCTGGCTCCCGAGGCACCTACCTGAGGAAAGTCCCCACGGTCCGTGGCCTGCAGGGTCTGGTTGGCCGTCTCCAGAAGCTCCTCAGAGCTCTCCAGAGCTCGCGTGCAGGCAGCCAGCTGGTTCTGCAGGCGCCATGGCACCGAGAGAAGAGACACCTTACTCCACTGCCTCAAGCCCTCCCAGGGCTCCCCACCGCCTTCGGGATGCAGGGTACCATGCCCTTCTCCAACTGCAGGTGGGAGAGGGAGGCTGGCCCTCTGCAGGCAGGGCATCAGAACCACCTGGGGATCCCTTCCTTAGAAATGCACATGCCCAGGCCACATCTAAGCCCAGGGCTCCACATCCCCCAGGGATGGGAATCTGGGGTGTTAGGAGGTTGCCCAGGAGGTTCTGGTGCAACCTCCAGCGACCCCAGCTTGGAATCTGAGACCCCAGGAGACTCACAGGCGGGTATTTGGCAAGGGGTGATGCCCTCAGATCTGGGGCACCAGTGGGAAGGGCTGAGAAATTGGAAGCGCTGGGTGAGGACAGGTGGGGAGGAAAAGCCAGATGTACGGGTGGGGCTGCAGCCGTGGAGAGGAGGGGTGGATGGGAGAGGGGATTAAGAAGGAGAGCAGGTGGGTGGGACATTAATAGGTCATGGCCAGGGAGGAGGCTGGGAAGACCCCAGGAAAAAAGAGGAGGTGTGGCCGACACCGCTAGAGGGTCTGGCTCTGGACACCGGGGACACTTGGGGACATCTCTGGGAAGGGGCACGGGAGGAGGGGCAGGTTTGGAGGAAGATGCTTAGGCCAGCTGGGCTCTGCTGAGTGCGAGGGGTGGGATGGAGGATGGCGTCTGGGCGGGGTTCCAGGAGAGCACCGCCCCCCCATCTCCCCCCCCCCCCCCCCCCCCCCCGCACACACACCTGCAGCTCGTAGGCGCGGCTGGCACGGTCTTGCTTTATTTTCATGAGCATGCCCTCCTTCAGCTCCTCCAGGAGGGAGAAGAGGGACTGGAACTCGGCTTCCAGGTCTTCCTGCACCGTGGCCGAGTTCGCCTTTGGAGAGACATTGTGGGGTCAGAAGGGCTAGGATTGTCAAAGCCGGTGCTCAGATGGGGAAACAGGCCTGGCCGTGGCAGCCAGGCCCGCGAGTCCCATGGACATCAGCAGATTAGCTCGTATGGCTGCCCCTCCCTCCCTCCTGGGGGGGGTGACTTCCTTACCTCCACGTTCAACAGCATCTGCTTGAGGGAGTAGATGAAACTCTGAATCTCCTCGTTTTTCACAGCCAGTGTCGTGATGATCTTCCGCAGAGCCTCCTGCCCCCAGGGAAGCGCGCACACAGGTAAGCCCCTCAGCCTGGCCGGGCTCCCCGACTTGAGGCTCCCCATTCTGTCCTCCAGGCATCCAGGGAGGGGAGGCGGGGGCCACGGTGCCAATGAGCTTGGGCATCCACCAAGAGCAGGCCCTGGGCGGAGCTCTGGCCCTACATCCCTCAGGAAGCGGGCAGGCATTAGGCACCCTATGCGTGCCCATTTCACAGGGGAGGAAACTGAGGCTCTGAGAGAGCTTCTCAGGAAGGGACAGACCCTGGGCCCCAGTTAGGTCTGCCTGAGCACAAAGCCTTCAACCAGGTACCTATATCCTGAGGGCAGGGCATGATCCAGGGCGAGGGACTAGCTTCGGGAAAGAAACCCCAGAGGAAAAGGAGGCCTGCAGAACATGGGCTCATCTGGGGAAGGGGATACGCTGGGAAAAGGGATTAGCAAGGAGAAAGACGGTACCTGAGGGAGGGTTAGAGAGGCCAGGTAAGTGGAGAAAGGCAAGGAGGCCTGGAAGAGGGGATGCGGGAGGGAAGGAGGCCGCGTGGGGGGATGCTGCTGGGGCCTGTATCCCTAACCCAGGCCTCCGACGGGTGCTTTTCCTGGGGGCGCGGGATTGATGCGGTCACCAGTGCTGAGCTGGCGGGGCGTCCTCCGAGGCGGGGCGGGGCGGGGGCCGGGACACCTGGTCCGCAATCCGGGTGGAAGGCGTGGGAGATGGAGTCAAGGCTGGGTCCGGGGTACTGGGAGGGCGAGGGGGACATGGAGGGGATGTGCCTGAACCCAGGCCAAGATGATGTGGGGTCGTGGCGAGAGTGGGGGGGGGCCGAGTCTAGAATCGGGGCTAGATCCGGGCGCGGTTGCGGTGGGGGTGGGGCTTCCTCCGCAGAGCAGCTGGGGCGGGGGGGCGGGGAGGTAGCTGCGGCATCACCTGGTCCCCTCCTCTTGTCTAACCCCGCCGCGGGCCCCGCCCCGCCCCGCCCCGCCCCGCCCCGGTCTTACCCTCTGGTCCTCCATGGCTGCAGCCCAGGTCGTCCCCGGCCAGGGCCGCGGGTCTCACTCGCTCTTCAAGTCCCCAAGCTGCCTTTGCCGCTGCCGGTAGCCAATGGCCCGCCGAGCCCTCGCCGCCGCCGCCGCGCCCCCAGTCAGCGCTCCATCACTGGCCGCAGGGCGCAGGCGCGCCCCTCGCGGCAGACTGGGAAATGTAGTCCTTCTTGCGCTAGGGTCGCCGAGAGCCGAGACCCAGAGCCTGGGTCGTACCAGGCGACATTGCTAATGATGTCTGAGCTGGAGAGAGCCCGGAACTGGGAGGCAGGATGCCTGGGTTCGACTGCCGTGTGGCCTTGAGCCTACCCCTAGTCTTCCTAGTGCCTCAGTCTCCCCACTCTCTCACCCACACAACTTCTCAGCTGCCACTCAAACTGGAATTCCACTGCAACCCACCTCCACCTGGCCCAGAGATCTGCCCCCCGCAACTACTCACGCCTTACATTTACTGAAAAGCCAAAGTCTTTTGCACAAGCGGATGTTCAGCTTCCAAAGCCGCCTTTCCCTCCCTAAATCACAACTGAACTCCTATGCATCCCACAAAGCCCCAGGCTCTCACATCTCCTCCAGAAGCCTCTCTGCCTGCCCAGAATCCATAGGGCTAGGAGGAGGCTGGGAGGCACTTCCTGGGGAAGTGTGGGCAGAGCGCCACCGCAGGGGCCTCCCTGTGGTTGACAGGAACAATTCTGCCAAGAACGCTGACCCTCTTCTTTCTGGTTGAAAAAAAGGAGGTCACACTGTGGTTGGGGGTGAGACATTGAGGCCTAGGAGTCTGCCTCCTCCTCCGGGGTGGGTACTGCCGGCTGTGGGGTGATGGGTGCAGGGCTGGGAGAAAGTCCAGAGCTTGTGAACCCCCTCGACTGGGCCCCCAATCTTCTCCCCAGGCTGTGGGGACAGGGGAGCCACCCTATCTGCCGTGGGACTCAAAGCCATTAGCAGAAATCCCTTCCTCTGAACCCCAAAGGAAGACACCTTGGGGGCAAAATAACTGAGCCTGGGATTCTGCCATTCTGTCCCCTGCTCAGGCCTCTGCCACCTGCTCCCCTCCCCTCCCCTTGCCTCACCTGCCCTTCAATGTGTCCCCCCCAGCCTAGGTGTGTTTGTATAGTCTTTTAGAAGGATTTTCGCTCACATGATCTCCACCACATACGCATACTGCTTTTCAGATTAAAAAAAAAAAACTTCTGGGAAACTGAGGCAAGAGGTGACAGGAAATGGAATCCCAAGCAGCAGTGGCCACCAGACGTCTGCTGGCTGCCCGGGTGTCACCTATACCTCTGTGGTGGGGGTGGAGTGTCACATATGTCTCTGTGGCAGGAAGTCTGTCATGTAGGAGGGGGAGGGGGTTGGCAGGATGCTGGGAGAGGGGAGCCTGATGGGCCAGGAATGGGTTCCCTGGGCAAGGTGCTGGTCCTCCTGGCACAGTTTTGGGGTGAGTACTTGGGCCTCCCTCCTCTCTACCCCCACCCTGTTGCAACCCATCACCCAGCTTCCTGCCCCTCCTATAGAGGGCCCCTCGAAACCTTAGTTTCTCTGCTCTGCCAAATAGGCCCCGTCTCTCTCCCTGATACTCAGAACTTTACAAGGGTTGGAGGGTTCTAGCAAGGATCCTCAGAGGGGCCTGCAGGATAAAATTCACACCATGACCTGCGTATGAGTCTTGCGTGACCTGGCTCTGCTGGCCTCTCATCTCCTCTCTCCTCTGCATTCCCTCTCTCCCCCGTGGCCAGCCTGCTGACTCTTCTCTCCTTTTTTCTTTTTTTTTTTTCTTTTTTTTTTTTTTGCGGTACGCGGGCCTCTCACTGTTGTGGCCTCTCCCGTTGCGGAGCACAGGCTCCGGACGCACAGGCTCAGCGGCCATGGCTCACAGGCCCAGCCGCTCCGCGGCATGTGGGATCTTCCTGGACTGGGGCACGAACCCGTGTCCCCCGCATCGGCAGGCGGACTCTCAACCACTGCGCCACCAGGGAAGCCCCCTTTTTTCTTTTTTTTATCCCAACACATCAAGCTTGATCCCACCTCCGGGCCTTTGCACCTGCTGTTCCCTCTGCCTGGAATACTCTTCCCTGGATCTCCTCTCTCTAGCGTCAGCTACAACTGCACCCCAAAGACCGGGAACTTGAAGGGGTGTCTAACAGACACCCTGACTTCTCATGGCCCAAAGCAAACTCTTTCCCCTCCAGCCCTGCTTCTCCCTCGGTGTCCCCCATCTTGGCCCAAAGCCTCCACCATTCACAAAGTCCCTCAGGTTAAACCTTGGAAATCTGCCACTGTCCCTCTTTCCCTCTCTCTCAATTCAGTTCCTCTTGTAGTCCTTCTGGGGACAACTTTCAAAATCTATTCAGACTCTGACCACTTCTTTCCAGGGTCCGGCCCACATCACTGGTCTCCTGGACCCTCATTTCCTGGCCTCACCTGATCTCCCTGTGTCATAGTCTGTTCTCACCATGGCAGTCACGGTGATCTTTTTAAAACTTAAATTGGACCACATTTCCTCCCTGCTCCCCTGGTTTCCCATCACACTTAGGTTAAAAACTAAGCTGCTCCTCTTTCCCCACCCCCACCTCTGTACCTCCACCACACCCCACCCCAATGGCCTGCAGGCCTCGAAAAAGCCATCCCTGCTGACTTCTTGGATCCCACTTCCTCTCGCCGGCTAGCTCTTCTCCAGCCACAGGGTCTCCTCACTGTTGCTGCAACTTACCAGGCACGGTCCAGCCTCAGGACCTTTGCACGGCCCATTCCCTCTGTCTGGAGTGCTCTTCCTGCATATCTTCCTTCCCACGACTGACTACGTCTTACCATTCAGATCCCTGTTCAAATGTCGCCTCCTCTGAGAGGCCTTCCCTGACCATCCTCTATAAGTAGATCCTCTCACTTCATCCTTATCCCCTATTGCCACTCCCCATTCCTTTCCTCCGTCAGGATTCTCATTTCACGACTTCCAGTGTCTCTCTCCCCACAGACCCTCAGCTCCACAAGGGTAGGGATTTTTGTCTTAGTCACCTCTGTGTCTGTGTCCACAGTGGCCAGGACAGGGTCTGGCTCACGCGAGGCAATATGTGTGTGGCTGAGAGCCAGACACGTCATACAGTCCACCTTGAAATCTCGCAAGTGCCAAGAGACTTATCCCCATTTCACAGATGAGGCCATTGACCCTCAGCAAGAACCTTGCAAAGATCACACAGACAGCAAGCTTTCAGACTCTTACTGCCTCATCCCTGTGGGCTGGCTAATGCGGTAAGTCACACACACTCACACACACTGAGAAAGGCCTCAATCACCTCTTCTGTCCCCCAGGCCTGCAAGGAGCCACAGGCCTGAGTGTGCAGCAGGCACCCAAGTTGCTGCAGGTGAGGCAGGACAGCCAGGTGACCTTGGCCTGCCAGGTGGTGCAGGCCCAGGCCTGGGAGCAGCTACACATCGAATGGACAAAGGATGGTGACATCTTGTGCCAGACACGCATCATCAATGGCAGTCTCACCGTGGGTGTCTGCGGGCCTTGGGGACGGCTCTCCTGGCAGCCGCCTGGCAATCTCACCCTGCAGCTGGACCACGTGAGCCTCAATGACAATGGGCTCTACGTGTGCTGTGCGACCGTGGAGATCCCTGATTTGGAGGAGGCCCAGGGCAGTGGGACACAGCTCCTGCTGGAGACAGGTATGAGAGCATGTGCGGGCAAGCTGGGGACTTGGAACTTCCAGAAATCTTAAAACTGTAGAATCTCAAACTCCTAGAAACATAAATTCTCCAAATCAGATTCCTAGGAACAGAAAGTCTGCAGATGCAAGAAGTTTGTAAACTAGACAGCCTCTGTTGCAACAACTCCACTCTGCCGTTGCAGCATGAAAGTCACCAGAGGCATACCTACAGGAATGGGCAGGCCTGGATGCCAATAAAACTTTATTGAAAAAAACAGGCACTGGGCCATATTTGCTGAGCCCTGTTCCAAGATATCACAATTATAATAACCCTTGAATATATATAATTCTGGATTCTGGTTCAAAACATCCCATAAAACACGCTATTCAAGTACATCCTACAAACAGAGAAATGCACACACTGTAAGTGGCCAGCTCAATGGATGTCTTAGTCTGTTTGGCCACTGCTATAACAAAACACTACAGACTGGGTAGTGTTTTTAAATAAACCACAGATTTATTTCTCAGAATTCTGGAGGCTGGAAATCCAAGATCAAAGCACCAGCAAGGTTTTGTTCTGGTGAGAACCCTCTTCATGTTTCATAGCTTGCACCTTCTAGTTATGTCCTCACGTGGAAGAAGAAGCCGGGGGGCTCTCTGGGGTCTTTATTTTGGGCGTGCCGCACGGCATGTGGGATTTTAGTTCCCCAACCAGGGATCGAACTTGCGCCCCCTGCACTGGAAGCGTGGAGTCTTAACCACTGGACCATCACGGAAGTCCCCTGGGGTCCCTTTTATAAGAGCACTGATCCCATTCATGAAGGCTCTACCCTCATGATCTAATCACCTCCCAAAGGCTCCGACCTCCAGTTACCATCATATTGGGGGTTAGGATTCAACATATGAATTTTAGAGGGATGTGTACAAACCACAGCAATGGATTCTCACAACCTGAACACACTTGGGTACCCAGCACCATGACAACACACATATCTGCTTCCTCACAGATGCCGTCCTCATGCCCACCCCACCATCCTGACCTCTAACAGCATAAATCTATTTTAACTGGTTTCACATTTTACTTAAATGGACTCACAGAGTATATTCTGTCTCCGACATCTTTCACTCAACCTGATGTCTGGAAGATTCCTCCATGTTGGTGTGTGGAGCAGTGGCTCATCCTTGCTGCAGAGCGGCCTCCATCACCACCAATCATTCCAATTTCCTACTGATGACCATTTGGGCAGCTTCTGGGTTCTGGCTATTATGAATAAGGCTGCTGTGAACAATCTAGAACTTGTCTTTTGGTCAACATATGGCCACATTTCTATTGTACCGAGGACAATTCCAGAATCTCAAACCACAAGATAGAATCTTGCAGTTCTAGGGCTTCCCTGGTGGCGCAGTGGTTGAGAGTCCGCCTGCCGATGCAGGGGACACGGGTTCGTGCCCCGGTCCAGCAAGATCCCACATGCCGCGGAGTGACTGGGCCTGTGAGCCATGGCCGCTGAACCTGTGCGTCCGGAGCCTGTGCTCCGCAATGGGAGAGGCCACAACAGTGAGAGGCCCGCGTACCGGAAAAAAAAAAAAAAAAGAATCTTGCAGTTCTAGAATCCTAGGGACATAAATTCCAAGCTCTGAGAATTACAGCATATGTTCTGCATGGGACTGTCACTCCTAAGCAGGCAAAAATTTGTTCTTGGGAGCAAAGAAAATCTTACTCTTTTTATGTACAAAGCATCGATACGCAGACAGCCCATAAACAGAGTTACAGAATGTCTGTGGTATTAACATTTCATCAGGGAACAAATTAAGCTTCTTAGAACGTCTACTTAGGGGAGTGATAATGAAAAAAGTTGAGAAACACTGAAATAAAGGAATGGAAGATTCTAGAATCTTAGAGTTGTAGTCTTAAATACTTTATTTATTTACTTATTTTTAATATTAATTAATTAATTAATCTATTTGTTTATTTATTTATGGCTGTGTTGGGTCTTTGTTGCTTGCACAGGCTTTCTCTAGTTGCCCCGAGCAGGGGCTACTCTTCGTTGCGTTGCGTGGGCTTCTCATTGTGGTGGCTTCTCTTGTTGCGGAGCAGGGGCTCTAGGCATGCGGGCTTCAGTAGTTGTGGCTCGAGGGCTCACTAGTTGTGGCTTGCAGGCTCTAGAGTGCAGGCTCAGTAGTTGTGGCACACGGGCTTAGTTGCTCTGCAGCATGTGGGATCTTCCCAGACCAGGTTCGAACCTGTGTCCCCTGCACTGGCAGGTGAATTCTTAACCACTGCACCACCAGGAAAACCGGTCTGACTTTAAAAAGAGACTCTTAGAACTTTTTTCCTAAATATTTATTTATTTATATTTTGGCCGTGTTAAGTCCCAGTTGCAGCACTCAGGCTCTCTAGTTGTGGCACATGGGCTTAGTTGCCCTGCGACCCGTGGGATCCTAGCTCCCTGAACAGGGATCGAACTGGTGTCTCCTGCATTGCAGGATGGATTCTTAACCACTGGGCCACCAGGGGAGTCCCAGAGAGACTCTTAGAATTTTGCAATCACAAAGTGTATAGGAGCAGAAAATTCTAGAATTCCAGAATCCAGAATTGATAACCATTGACTCTCGGGAATTCCCTGGGGGTCCAGGGGTTAGGATTCCATGCTTCCACTGCAGGGGGCACGGGTTCGATCCCTGGTGAGTCGGGGAACTAAGATCCCGCAAACCGTGTGGCGCGGCCAAACAAATAAACGAAAAAGAAAGGCATGGACTCTCAAGGCTGGAAGCCACTTTCCCGATCAGCTAAGCCACCTGTCTCACTTTACAGAGGATGAAGCTGAGGCTCAGCAAGGGCCAAGACACATCCAACCACACACACAAGCCGGGGATGCAGCCAGCTTTCTCCAGAGCCCACCTCATGCGTTTCCCCCACTCTGCATGACACCCCATTATAGGCCAAACCATAGGGGCCGGAGACTCAGGTTGACCCGATGGGGTCCTGCTCTCTCTCGGCGGTTCCCGAGGGCCTTGGGCACATGCCTGGCCCGTATCAGGCAGAATGAAGCACCACCCGGGCTCCCAGGCCCAAGAGACGCCCATTTGTCTCCAGCTGGCAGGACCCACCCGCTGCCTGCCTCTAGGGCGGTGTGTTATGGCTGTCCTGCCTGCCCCCCACCCCTCCAGTGATGAGGGGGCCAATTACCAATTAGCAGAGGCAGGGTAGCAGAGGCACCAGGCTGTGAGTTGTTGGCAGCTGTGAGGGAGCGAGAGTGAGCGGGCACAGGTCCAGCTCCCCACAGCTGGCTTTCCTATCCCTGAACAGCTGCTTGGAACCCTGGGACCACTGCCAACTTTAGAACCTCCAAGATGAAGGGGTTGGGGGCTCTGGGTCTCGTCTTAATCACAGGAGAAGGCGCCTTTGGCTGGGGTTCATGTCAGTTATACAGACCTGAAAGCACATCCCCATTCTGCCATTCACTTGCTGTGTGACCTTGGGCAAGTGACTTGACCCTTCTGTGCCTGTTTCCTTAGTCATCAAAATTCAGCTAATAGTGCTTTCCTCATCAGATTAGGTGAATTTAAAGTGATTATATCTAAAGAGTTTATTGCAGGGTCTGGAACATAGTAAGTCCTCAGTAAACATAAGTGGTTATTATTGTGTCTATGATACTGATTATTCAGCAAGACTCAAAAATTCAGGCCCGTGTAAGTTTTTGTTTGTTTTGGTTTGGTTTTTTTCCTTTCCTTTCTTTCTGAAACAGGGAAGGGAGAGGGAAGCTGAGGGGAGAAACACCTTTGTTCAAAGCATGGCCCAGCTGTTGCCTGGATGTGTGACTCCAGGCAAGTGACTCAGCCTCTCTGAGGCTCAGTTATCTTGGGATTGACACAGTGTAGACGCTTAAAAAACAGGAGCCATGAGGACGATAGATCCCATGATCAGGATGATGGAGCTCATGGTAGTGTTGGCAAAGTTCCTGGTGAAGATGGTGGAGCTCAAAATGAGGATGATGGAGCTCATGTTCAGGGTGATGGGACTAAGGGTGGGGATGATAAGGCTTGTGATGGGAACGGTGGAGTCTATTATGGCAGCAATGGGGCTCATGACAAGGGTGGTGCAGCTCATGGTGGGGATGATGGAGCTCATGATGAGAAAATCCCGTTGGCAGTTACTTCACAATAACCCAGCAAGATAGGAATGATTAGTATCCTTTTTTCAAAAGAGGAAACAGGTTCAGAGCAAATCCCTGCCTGAACTCACACAGCATGGCAGGGGCAAGAACCCTGAGGTCCCACACGGGGTAGAGGGGCTCTTACCCTGAAGAGGTGCAGGAAGCTGGACTCGAAGGTGAGCTCCCCTGAGACGTAGGTTTCTTCTCGGCAGATGGCTGGCTACTGAACCGGAGCTTCTCAGGTGAGTTCCGCCCACGTGTCCCTCCTCCAGCCCCGCCCCACCCCGCCCCCGTGCCCCGCCCCCAGTGAGACCGCCCACAAACCCCCACCGCCTTCCCAGGGCTCTCCTTCGCACTGCTGGTGACTGGAGCGGTGGCCGTGGCCGCTTTCGCTCTGGGAGCCTGGATCTGGGGCCGCCGCCGCTGCCGGAACAGAGACGCAGGTAAGGAACCGCGCAGGTAGCCGCTCGGAGGGTGGACGGTTCCCACGAGCACCGCCATCCACTGGCGACCCCGCCCCCGCGTGGCGGAGGCGGGAACTGCAGCTTCTTGACAAGGATGGAACGCAGACCCTTCTGACTTTGATACCTGCCCCTTTTGGAAGGAGCGAGGGTGAGGCTGGGAGGCAGAGAAGGGGAATAGATGGGGAAGGCTGGCCCCTACACCCATGTTTTTCAGAGGCATAGACAAAGCCTCCAGAAAGTGGGCTGGAAAGGGCCAGGCTCTCTTAAGTGATTCTGCCCTCTTGGTGTCATACCCCCCTCCTTCCAATGCAGGGAATCCACTCTACATCAATGCCTTATATCAGCCCCGGAGGGCCCCAAGGAAGAGTGAAGCATGGCCTGTGTAGGGGAAGATGCTGGACATCTCCAGCAAGAATCAGAAGGGCCAAAGCTTCTATTCGATCTCTTTCCCCTGGCCCCCCACCCCCAAGCGGCCTCTGGCTCCCAAATCTTCCTCCAGCCCCAGGCCCAGTCACCCCATCTCTGCAGTTGAAGTCCCTCCTGGCCCAGGCCAAGAGGATTCTTTGAAGTGGGAAGACGAATCAGAACCCCCAGAAACCAACAGAGGACACCCCCCCAGCAGCTATGTAAAGATGTGACTTATTCCAAGAGGATCACGAAGTTCAGCAGTTCATCCTGAGACATGCCCCCTCCTCATTTCTATGAGGCTGGATTTCTCCCTTGCCCAAAGAACACCCAATAAAGGCTCATGAAGAAACCAAAGCCAGAATGTGTGGCAATTTGGGAGTGCTAAAGAGATCTGAGGAGTCATCAGGGGGGTCTCAGAGGACCACTGTGGTGAGGGGGCTCTTTGACGACTCGCAAGCCTTCCACCTCTTATCCTTGGAGAGACATGTCCAATTAGCAGAGAGGAGTGATGCCCCCGGCTTCAAAACAGTGCCCGGAGCTGGACGCACCCCCTCCCCAGCTGGTATCTCTCCCCCAGGCAGGCTTGGAGTTGGGTGCGGGGGGGGGGGGATCGGGGCTTCCTGGCATTTATCAGCCCCCGGGGTCTCCTGCCCGACTGTCACCTTGAAGTGACACCAGCTGGGCCTGGCTCCCCTCCCCCACTTCTGCTGTTTCCATGGGGACAGATGTCCTTTCTGCAGCATCAGCCCTTGCCCGCCCGCCCGCCCCGGATAAGGAGGAGGGGCAGGGTGGGGGCAGGGCTGGCCTGAGAGCCTCGCCCCCTCCGTTTCTCCATCTTTTTAATCTGCTGGTCTCCATCCACTGTCTCCGGAGTTTTATCTGCCTCCATGCCTCTCTCTCCCTGCCTGTCTCCAGCTCTCTGAATTCTGGTCCCTCCCTGTGAGCCATTCAGGCTCCAACCCCAGCTCCATCCCCAAAACAAGGAGCTGGGGATGCTCTTCCCCCTCCAAGGGTCTGCCTCCCCTTTTCCTTCTGAGGGGCTGAGATCCCCACCTCCCAGAAAGGACACTTGAAACACACAATAACTTATTTATTTTCCAGGCCAGAGGAGGGCTTCGAGACACAATTCTAATCCCTAGAACCTAGAAGGAGGCTGAGCAGGGCGGCTCTGATGAAGACCCAGAGCCTGGAGGGGCAGGGGCGGGGTTCTCTCCATCCAGCCTTCTCCAGGACTGGGAAGACCTCCACTGTTTGCAGCCACTGATCTGGGTCCTCACAGCCCAGGGCGGGGGGCTGAGGCTCAGTCAGGGGGTCTGTGAGACCACGGGGTACAGCAGGGCCAGATGCTCAGCGCCCTGCACAGGCAGTGGGCGGGAGCTATAATGGAGCACCAGCTCCGGCACGCTGGGGAAGGGGCCGCTGTGCTGACCCAGCACGAACTGGTTCTCTCGGATCCGAGCAAACTTCAGATGCAGGAAGCCCTGGCTGCTCCTGGAGACAGGAGTCAGAGGGGGTACCCAGCACTCCAGACCCGCCCACACTCTCCAACCCTAAAGCCACCCCCTCATGGCCCCCAGGAGCCCGACGCTGGCATCCCCTAATATTTCTGATTAACAGCCACTTGGCGTCAAGCTCTTGGCTAGTTCCACACTGCGGGGATGCCTTCCGAGCTTGTCCCCTATCAAGACAGGCTGGAGCTCCTACCAGGTGGAGGTCCCTCCCCAGGAACACAGAAGGCACTTTCTCTCCAAATCTCTTGACACCTTGTGCTACCTGTCCTGGGCTCCTCACTAGGGTTACCCTCAGTCTAGGGTCCCTGGTTCCCCATCTCACTCAAGCCCTACATCTACGGTATGGCTTCCTCTCCATCTTCTTGCGTACCTCCAGTGACAGGGTGTTCATTCTCAGTCGGAACCAAGCCAGTGGCCCCTCTGGAAGCCCCACCCCCTGGCCTAGAAGCCCCGCCCACGGGTCCCATAAGCCCCACCCCCTGGCCTGAAAGCTCTGTCCATCAGCCCTGGAAGTCCCGCCCACTGGCTGCTGGAGACACACCCCTCTGCTCCGGAAAGCACGCAGTCCTGAGACCCTCTGTCCCTCCAGGGGGCTGCGGTCTCACCTGAGGGATAGGGAGCAGTCTTGGGGGCTGGTCTCGCTGAGCCGCACGAGGTAGCTGCCTTCCTTGCAGAGCGACAGGAGGTTCTCGGCATCTGCCCGGCTCAGCGGGCCGTGAAACCACCTAGGGGGTGGGGACAGGTCTCCTGAAGGGCAATCCCCCTTTCCAACACGTCCTGGGGCTGGATGCAGGCACAGCTCTTTCAAGGACTTGTGACGTCCAGGCAAACAAGTGAGACAAATTCCCTTGGATTTCTCAAGAGGAGCCTGGTTTTCAGGCAGACAAGGTTCTCCCTGGGAGGGAGCTGAACCCAGGTCAACCTGGAGCTGCTCCTTCCAATTCAGCACATACCCCGACCTTGATTTTTACAGCCTCCCTCAGCTGGGTCTCCAAGTGTCCTCAACCCCTCCCTAATCCCCCAACTCGAATCACTTGCATATCACTTTCATGAGATTCACCACATCCTGTATCCCCAACCCACCTGTACCATTTGTTACATAATATTTTTCTTTAATGTGCTCAAAGAGAAGCTAGCAGTGGGAGCAAAGTGCCAAAGACAGATGAGCACCAAACAGTTGTTTGTATTGAAAGAAAATACCCTGTGCTTGTGTTAATTAGGCAGTTCTGTGCGGCCCACCTAAGAGGTTTGGGAATGACTGCGATAAACACACCCTGGTACTCACAGGGCTGGGCTCTGGGGGCTCGGGGAGTTCCCTGAGAAGCTCCGAGACTGGAGAGACACAGAGAACACCCAGACTCTCCCAGTTTGTGAGCTTCACCCCAGCCTAAAGTTGGGACCCCTTCAAAATCCTGCTTCTCCCACTTTCACCACAAGATCTCCTGGGGGTGAGAAAGATGTCTCTTTGCTCTCAGGCTTATAAACCCCACTCAAGGGAAGGGAGGAAATCCCCTTTTATTCTGTGTGAGGCAGACACTGTCTTGGAGGTGTTGAGCCCAAGGTTTGGAGAGGTTAAGTGACTTGCCCAAGGCCACACAGCCAAAAGATAGAGAAGGGATTTGAACCCAGAATCTGACGCCGGAGGGAATGGAGACGCCACCTGATTCTGCTTTGCACCGAGCTGGGTGTCTGGCCCACAGCAGGCGCTGTCACCCAGCGAAGATTAGTTGAGGAAATGAATTAAGTGAATGAGTGAAAGTTCCTCCAGCCCCCCTGGCCCGAGGAATCTGTGGCTGGTGTGGGGCAGGGAGGGATTCAACTCCATCTTCAACTTCCCCACTCACGGCTGTTTTTCCAGAGGCAGGGCCGGGTCCACGCGCTCTGCAGGCTGGGGGCTTCGGGGCGGGAGTCTCCGGAGTTCCTTGGCTGAGCCTGAGGTTCTTTCCCACTCTGGACCGTCAAATTGCACTGGAGAAAATTTAAAGAGAAAATGGTTAAGTCCCGCCTATCTCAAGAGGGTGGGGTGGGGGCAAGCCAGTGGAATTTCAGTAGGAAGGCGGTGCCAGCTTAGGGCAACCTATCAGAACCCAGAAGAGGAGGGGTTGGGCTTAAGGCTGGGGCGGGATTGGTACGCGAGCAACCAATTAGCCTTCAGAAGAAAGGGGTGTGGTCATTCTTGAATCTGGTGGCATGGAAGGGTGGGCAGTTCCCTGAGTGATAAATCAGAGAGCAGGGGGTGTGGCTAGAGGGGTCGGTGGGAAGTTCTGCCTGATTTTGGCCAACTCATAGAGCTAGAAAACCACCCTCAATATACAGACAGGTAGACTGAGGCACTGAGCTCCAAGTTCCCTCACAGTCATACAACTTCTGGGGCAGATTTGGGTACGCACAACTCTTCCTGGTCCAAGTTATTTTTTTCCTATATATATTTTTTTGGCCGCACCATGCAGCATGTGGGATCTTAGTTCCCCGACCAGGGATCGAACCCGTGCCCCCTGCAATGCAAGAACGAAGTCTTAAACACTGGACCGCTAGGGAAGTCCAAGTTATTTTATTTCTTAAAGCTGACCTTATTATTCCCTCTTTACAGAAGAGGAAACTGAGGTTCAGAGACTTATCCAAGCTTACCCAACTCAGTTACGAATCGACTCCAGGAAACGCTACCTTCTTCCACAATGGCTCCTGTGTAATTGAGCACTTTAGAACTCAATTTACAAGTACCCTATTCGATAGGTACTAGAATGATCCCCATTTTACAGGTAAGGGAACTGAGACTCAGGGAGATAAAGGGATTTGCCCAAGTGACACAAACCCAGATCCAGTGTGACATCAAAGCCTATTCCTGCACTATACTGAGCAGAATGCGTAGGTTCCATTGCACTCTGAAAGGGGAATTCCCTGGCAGTCCAGTGGTTAGGACTCTGCACTTTCACTGCCGAGGGCCTGGGTTCAATCCCTGGTTGGGGAACTAAAATCCCGCAAACCACGTGGTGCAGCATAAATAAATAAATAAATGGGGTTTCAGTTTCCAAGGAAGTTACAGATTCTCCAGGGAAGATTATGACTATCAGTCATTCACACTTTAGTGAGAATTAACAAACTACCAAAGTGACAGGTGATGCGGATTTACTCTGTAAGTTGAAACAGGGGATGTGACCAGAGCAGGAAATAGAGGGACACAGGCATTCAGAGGTCAGGGTCAGAGAAGCACCTGCAAATGCCTTGGAGATGTGGTCTTTCTTCCACTCCCAGGGCTGGTCATACTCGTCTGCTGGCCGTTCATCCTCCTGGGGCAGCCGGCTCTGCCGAGGTTTCCACCCTGAAGGAGGCCCATCTCCCAGATCTTGGTCCTGCTCCTCATAGGGAGTGTCATACAGCTGCACCCTCCTGTATGGCAGTTCTGGGAGGCCAAGGACACTGGTCAGCTCCCACTCCCACCTGGGACCCTGTCACCTTCCCCCAAGCTCTGCCCACTCACCGCTCATGACTCGCTGGGCATCGTAGGGCTCCATGTAGCCGTCATCCGGGGGTGACGGGTGAGGTTGGGCATCAAAAGGGTCCGAGTACTCGGTGTCGACCTCCAACTGGAGACAGAAAGGAAGGGGAGGGAGTCAAGGGTTCAGGGGGACCAAGCCTAGCTCTGAATACCCCTGCTGGGCAATACTACACCTCTTGCCTGCTGTCTCTGTGTCATCTGATACATCCCCTCCAAGCAAGTAGTTTCCTCTTCCACCCGCGAGTGTTTGCAGATAGAGCTTCCCTTACTCTCTTCCTCTGTGCTGTTCTGATTCTCCCCGACACAGATCCCTACCTCCCTCCTTCAATCATTTTAATGATTAGGTCCCAGTACTGTTCTAAAGGCTTCACATATATTTACTTGTAGCACCAACACTCAGTAAGTACCTTATCCCCATTTTACAGATGAGAAAACCAAGGCATAGAGAGGGCAAGTGACTTGCTCAGGGTCACACAGCTGATAAGTAAGAAGCAGCGCTTGATCCTTGGTCGTCTGCTTCCCCGAGTCCCTGCTTCCTCCTACCTTTCTCTGTGCCATTAACCACTACCTGACACAGCCTACCGTAACCCTCTTTGAAGCCTTCTCTGTCTCTCCACTGAGGGTTTGGGGTGGACCCCCTGATCCTCTAGGAAAAGTACCAAAAAAAAAAAAAAAAAAAGCATGGGCATTGGAGGCAGGTTTGGGTTCAAGTTCTAACAAGCTAGAGCCATGTGACCTTGGGCCGGTCGCTTCTCTTCTGTGAGCCTCAGTTTCCACTTCTGTAAAATGGGAGTAATAAGAGAGCAAGGGTGGAGAGTAGTGGTGAGGATGTTTAAGTGACCGCAGGAAACTGACTCACTCAGATCTGTTTAAGGAAGATCCCTTCAGCTGCTAAGAGGAAGGGAAGCTGTGCGGAGGGATCCAGAAGGGGGGAATCAGGGAGCAGGAGGACAGGGGCACAAAGCCAGTCAGAGAGGGAGGAGGACAACCAGCGCTGTGCAGTGAAAAGGGGCAGATATCAAACTCCACGAAGCGGATGGAGGATTGGGGAGTGTCCGGCTGGTGCCCTGGTCTTTCCCTGGGGTAACACATAAAACACGCTCCCCAAAGTCCTGGGGAAACCTAGCCTGGCCGCCCCACCCAGTCTCCTGGGGCCACCCAACCTCTGGGCCTTAGCCACGCACCTCTTCCCGGGGGCTGCCCAGCAAGACCTTGGCTCTGGCCATGTCAACTGCCTCCACCTTGATGAGCCGGTGCTTTGGAGAGTCGTACTTGGTTTCTCCAGGGCCTTTGGAGTCCCCGGGCCCCGCGGAGTCGGTCTCTAGGCGGCCATCTGCATCCTCATAGGGGTCCTCAAAGTCCAGATCCTTCTGTTCCCGGTAGGCCCGCAGGATGTCGCTGTCCGTGTAGTCGGGGGTGGGCGGCTGCGGAGGGGGCCTCCGACCGCCAAAGCTCAGGTAGTCTCGTAGCCACTTGGCCATTTGAGCGAGTGTCACCCCAAACCTGGCCACTGTCAGAAGAGGACCCACATGCCCTCTTCTGGACCCTCTTCCTCGGCGGAGTCCCCAGGGAGGAGCAGGGGGAGAAGGAAGGGAGGAAGGGAGGAGGAGAAAGATCAGGTGTGACCCTTGGCTGGGCTCAGAGGAGGGGGAAAAGGGGGGGAAAAGGAGGAGACAGAGGAGGGAGGAAGGGGGAGGAGAAGCAAAAGCGCACCTTAGCCCGGCTCTGGAAGGACGGCGGGGGAAGGGGGCGCCCCGTAGAGCCCTGAACGCGGAGCGCGGGGTCGTCCAGCCAGAGCGAGGGGCATCCGCGGAGTTTCCGCGGGCAGCGCGCTCTCCTTGCACGGCTCGGCCACCCGTTGCCTCCGGGAAGCTCCGGGATCCCTTCCTGGGGGCCGGGGGCGGGGAAAGCGCCGCCTGCGGACGCCCCCAAGCCCTGGCTCAGCCCGGACGCCTGGGTTCTCAGCGCAGCGGGCAGGCTCCCCGGGGACTCGGGCGCCGCGCGCAAAGTTGGGCCGCGGGGACGGTGACCCCGGTGCGGCGCATCCTTTGTTGCGCTCCTCGCCGCTCCGGGGGGAGCCCCAATCCCGCGGCCCCCGGCCCGGCCGCCTCGATCCGGCCCCAGTCGCGGGCACAAAGGAAAATAAAATCTCCAATCCCCCTTCACGCTTTCGGAGAGACTTTACCCGCAGCCGCCGGCGCGCGGCCGGGAGGTGGGACTTTGGGGAGGGGGCTCTCAGACGGACGCCCCAGCCCCTACCAGTACCGGGCCGGGTCCCGGGCAGCGACGTCAAGGCTTCCCCGCCCCCTCCCCTCCCCTCCCCCTGCGCTCCCCTCGGAGGTGACTGAGACCTTCAGCTGTTCTGGGGAGGGAGGGGAGCATCTGCCCGGGGAGGGAGGGGGGATGCGGGGCGGGAGTCGCGGGGGCCGAGGCCGCGGCGGCTGGACAGTGACCCGGAGGACTGAGGCTGGCAGGAGCGAGCGAGGAGCACGGGAGGTGGAAACCCACAGGGGCTGACCTTGCTCCGGAGAGCGAGAGGTGTTGAGATGGGGAAGGGGGAGAGGGAGGGGAGGTGGAAATTGGCCGGGAAATGGAGGGCTGGACTTGACCGCGAGCAGGGATGAAATTGACCAGCAGAGGGGGTGAGCGTGACCACTATTGAGGGTTGAAATTGAACCAGGGTCTGGCGGCGAAACTGACCAGGAGATTGGGGTTGTGGAAATTGTTCCAGAGGTCACCGGCTAAAATGAATATTGAGGCAGCCAAAGGAAGGGGGGTTTGCAACGGAAGGGACGGGGTTCTGGCTTCCCCTCCCCCAAGAGGGCTCTTCTCCGTCCCCTCTCCCCCGGGGACTAATTGCAGGATGGGGGAAGGGGTTTGGGGCAGCTGGCCAGGGGAAAGGAGATGGTATCTGTGCCTGGAGTGTGCCTTCGGCATCTGTCCCTTTGTGGTTTCTGGGGGTGGAGGCCGGGAGGGGGACAGAAATGAGAGGTGTCTCGCCTGGCCTGGCTGCCTGTTGGCAGCTGCAGCTGTCAGGGGGCGAGGACACTAACGGATTTGGGGGGAGTAAGATAGGCAAAGGGAGCTGCTGGCCAGTTCCAAAGCAAACACATTTTTTTTCTTTCCCCATAAGGGGGCTTGCTCAGTGACCCCTAATAGAAAGAGTAAGAGAGGGGTAGTCAGGAAGGATGGAACCTCAGATTCCCTCCTCCAAGCCCCCTAGGGTGGGTGTGGCTTGGAGGGGAGGCAAGACCAGACGCAAGTCAGAGCTGACACTGTTGTGAGCTCTCCCCCACTCCGCCCCCCGCAAAGAACAGTGGGGCCTGGGCAATGTCTATGCAGGCCACGCTTTGCTTTCCTGATTTGAAAAATGGGGTTTCTAATAGGAAAAACTCAGAGAGCTGGAGGAAGGATCATCAGGAGGATGTGACATTTTTTTCCTGATGGGGAAACTGAGGCACAGAGAGGGGAGACACACCCCACAGCTCATTTCTGCCTGGATGCTGTGATATGGCCTGGCTTGGGATGGCATTCGACCCCCATCAGGTCTCTTCGTGGAATCAGAGGTTCTCCATCTCCCCTCCACTGTTAGCCCCATTTTCCAGATGGGAAAACTGAGGTCCAGAGCCGATGAGGCAAGGCCCCTCACGGCAGCAGGGGTGTCCGTATGTCCTCCCCTCCTCTTTCCTGCTTTGGCTGAGTTGGCCTCCACACGAACCTGTTGAACTTGGTCCTCCCTCCCGAAGAGCACTCACACAGACCCCCACCCCACCCCGTCCTCTCTGATCAGCGACAGGGCAGCATCCCTGGGGACTGCCCAGGGAGCACGGCAAGTAATTGTCCTGTTTTCTGTCAGCCGCAAGGCAATACCCGGCTCGGGGATGAGCTGTTGACAGATCTCATCAAATCCGAGTCCTCTCCCTGTCAGATAAATACGCGATGTCTAAGGTATAAATATTTGAAAGGGGCCTTCTAATTCCGGTCTGTGTCAGGAATAGCAATTAGAGGCCCTGGAGGCAGAATCAAACGGCGTTTGACTTTCCTGCGCTTTTGAGCTGGGTTCTCCTGGGGCTGCCCCCACTCCCACTGCAGGAGCAGGGAGGGGGCTTGAGAAGGGGCGGGAAATGGTGGACGAGGGTTAGAGCCGGGCTGGAGGTCTGGCGGCCCTGCAGTGGTATGACCTTGAATAGCCAGTAACCTCTTGGGTTTTGCCTTTCTGATTGGGGGAGGAGGGAGCAAGAGAGCAAAGCCAGGAGGCAGGCACTGCATGGACAAAGGCAAGGAGGTGAGTGGTCTGGAGGTCCTGGGCTGATGGGACCTCTTTTTCCCCAGCATTCAGGGTCTGAAAGACGGTCTATCAGGGTCTCCTCAATCAAGGTCTCCTCCCGGGTAGCGCTGGGTTTCTGGAATCCCAGCCCACCTGACCTTGAGTAAGTGACCTGGCCTGTTTTCCCGTCTATGAAATGGAACAGCTAACCTTTGTTGAGCGCTTACTGCCTGGCACTGTTTTGGGTGCCTTAAAAAACATTTTTTTTAAATAAATGTATTTATTTTTTACTTACTTATTTTTGGCTGCATTGTGTCTTCGTTGCTGCGCACGGGCTTTCTCTAGTTGCGGCGAGCGGGGGCTACTCTTCGTTGTGGTGTGCGGGCTTCTCATTGTGGTGGCTTCTCTTGTTGTGCAGCACAGGCTCTAGGCGCATGGGCTTCAGTAGTTGCGGCAGTTGGGCTCAGTAGTTGTGGCTCACAGGTTCTAGCGCACAGGCTCAGTACTTGTGGCGCACGGGCTTAGTTACTCCGCGGCATGTGGGATCTTCCCGGACCAGGGCTCAAACCCGTGTCCCCTGCATTGGCAGGCGGATTCTTAACCACTGCACCACCAGGGAAGCCCCTGAATAGTATTTTCTTGTATGGCATACAGTAAGTGCTCAACAGATGCTTAGGGTGGATGGGACCTCAGGAAGAAGCCAGAGGGGGTCCCTGGCTGGGGGCTGCGCCTGCTCTCACCTCACGGATCCCCATGTCTGCAGGGGGGATGGGAGCCAAGGCACCAGGACAGGAGGGGACCAAGTGGGGATGACCCATGGTGGGACCTATAACCTCCTGATCTGATGGAGGAGACATGGCCCTGATTTAGGAGCTCCTAATCTGATAGGAGAGACGACCTCTGCTCTCAGAAGCTCCTGGACACAGCCCTGCCTTCAGCTCAGTCTGATGGGAGAGACATAGTCCTGCCCTCAGAAGCCCCCAGTCTGACGGAGATGTGTGCAAGCGTCAATAGGCTCCCAGTCTGAAGGGAGAGGCACGGCTCTGACCTTAGGAGCTTCCAGTCTGATGGAGGAGATGTGTGCAAGCGTCAATAGGCTCCCGGTCTGAAGGGAGAGGCACGGCTCTGAACTTAGGAGCTTCCAGTCTGATGGAGGAGGCATAAGACTGACCTTCGAAGTACCCAGTCTGACACAGGAAATACGTGCTTGCTTTCAAGGGCTCCCAGTCTAACACTGGCCTTCCAGGGCCCCAACCTGATGGGGGAAGCACAGACCATTCCCTGGAAGCTCCCAGTCTATAGGGTGTGGTGATCGAAGGTGTAGCCTTGGAGCCTCACAGTTTCAAAGCCAGGTCCAGCCCCTCACTCACCCACTCTGAGCCCTTGGCCAAGGAGCCTCCTGCCATCTGTAAAATGGGGCGGTGGGTAAGGGAGCATGTGCCCGACGGCATGGGTGGCAGAGCCCTGGCATGGAGGGAGCTTGGGGCAGCGCTTGGCCCTCAGCGAGAGCTTGGGAAGCAGGAGCGGCCCCTTGTCTCCTTTGTGAAGCCCAGGCTCAGGAGGGAGGGGGTTCCAGAATAGGGGAGACCACCCCCCCCAGTCCCTCTGATGTGCTCCGGCAGCCAGGCAGCCCCCAGGGGAGTTGATGTAGGA
This sequence comes from Pseudorca crassidens, assembly GCF_039906515.1. Classification (NCBI taxonomy): domain Eukaryota; kingdom Metazoa; phylum Chordata; class Mammalia; order Artiodactyla; family Delphinidae; genus Pseudorca; species Pseudorca crassidens. Next base: position 169,280,571 of record NC_090298.1, read on the forward strand.
GATTCCGGATGAGGCCTGACAGCTCCCAAGGACCAGATGACAGACATGGAACTCGTGGGGGACGGGGACTGTCGGCAGCGAGCAGGGAAGGGCAGGCTCCAGAGAGCAAAAAGGGGGTGTGGATCTCGGGGTGGCGGGCTCAGGGCAGGGAGCGAGGGGGCATGCAGGCTGAGGCCCTGGAGGGTCAGCACACAACAACAGACCCCCTGCCCAAAGTGTTGCTGCGCTGTCCCTCTGCCTGCTCGGCCCTGGGAACCCCTGCAAGAAAACTGGGGACCAGGAGACAAACTGTTCCCAAGACACGGGTGGGAGAGCAAAGCGTAAAAGCCTGCGGGGGAAATAAGAATTAAAGAAACAATTCCAGTGTAGTGTGGAGGAAAGGGGAGGGTGACAGACAGTGGACAGAAGCGTGGGGCTCCCTGGGCCTCAACTTCCTCATCCGTGAATGGGGAGATACCCACTCAGGCTACATACATTAATTGAGCACCTACTAAGTGCCTAGCTGGTCTTAGGTGCTGGGGACACACTCATCAACACACGGACCCTTGCAAAGCTCACTGTGCAGGGGGGTCTGCAGGTAGACCCTCAGGTGGCTCCTATGACCCCAACCTCCTGGTTGTCACACAAGGTGAGCCCCTCCCCTGGAACGTGGGAGGGATCTGTGGCTTGCTTCTAATCGCGGAACACTGCAACAGTGATGGGCCGTCACTTCTAGCAGACTTTCATGAAGCCAGGCCGTGCAGGCAAGGAACTGAGTGTGGCCTCTGGCTAAGGGTCCATGAGTAAGTGAATTCTGCCAACAACCACGTGGGTGAGCTTGACGCGGACCCTACCCCAGTCGGGCCTTCCAGTGAGACCCCAGCCGCAGCCAACATCTCAACTGCAGCTGTAACAGACCCTGAAGCCGAGAACCCAGTGAAACCACATCCAGATTCCTGTTGTTTTAAGCTGCTAGATTTGGGGATCACTTGTTACACAGCACTAGGTAACTAATACAGAGAGCCACAAGCAGTACGCACACCTCCTAAGGTACTCCCATCAGAACTACCCTACCCTGCTTTAATTGCAACATTAGCACCACCTCTAGTATCATTCGTTTACATCTTATTTTGATATATGAGTAAATATTTTGGCTTTGCAGGTCAAGAATTGCTGTTTTAATCACTCACCTCTGCCACTGGAGAGCAAAGGCAGCCGTGGGTGATATGCACACAAATGGGTGTGTAGGTGTGCCAATAAAACTTTATCTACAGAAACAGGCCACAGGCCACCTTTGGCCTGTGGATCAGAGTTTGGTAACCCATGTTTTAGAACGGAGTCAGGTTAACAATAATGTTAAGTAAATAATAGCAACGGATGGTGCACGTACATGGCAAAAATTGTGGTGGATTAAGAGCAATGGCAGTTCAGGAAACTGTCTGAAAGAATGAATTGAAATGAAGCAGAGAGGCCCCAGCCCCCCAATTTCTTTTCACAACTACTTAAGCTGGGTGACTTCTTTACTTTTTATTTTTTGTTTTTATTTTTAGGCTGTGCCGAGCAGCTTTCGGGATCTTAGTCCCCCCACCAGGGATTGAACACAGGCCCTCAGCAGTGAAAGCGCCGAGTCCTAACCACTGGACCGCTGGGGAATTCCCTGGATGACATTTTAACCCAGAGTCTCTGAATGGCCCACGTCCAGGGCACTGTCTGCAGGATGCTGAGTTGGGGGAAAACAGGGAGTGGTGTGCTGGTACGGGCTTCACAACTGGCTCTGGTGTGGGGAACTGGTTTGCAGCATCTGCCGATTTCCGTGGTGTAAACACTCCGTGGTGGCCAATTTTAAGCCATAAATATGATGCCGCTGGGTGCAAAACTGGGAAGAGATGCACGAGGCATCAGTTCTCACTAGCTGCCAGTGTGGGCTGGCTTTAGTCCCCACCGTCAGGGCTTTTTTTTTTTTTGGTCACGCCAAGAGGCACGTGGGATCTTAGTTTCCCAACCAAGGATCAATCCCGCGCCCCTTGTGGTGGAAGCGTGGAGTCTTAACCACCGGACCGCCAGGGGAGTCCCTGTCAGGGCTTTGGAATCAGACCCACCCAGGTCCTGTCTTCGCAGCCATGGAGCTGTAATATAAGACCCCCAAGCCCTCATCAGAAGCCCTGGTTGGACCCTGGTTCACCTCGTTGTGCTGTCCTAAGCAAGGAAATCACCTTAGGAAAGCGAATCCCCAAAGTGGGGTCGTTTCATCCCCTAAACTCTGACAGTGAAAAACACAAAGCCTCATTATCAAATGCCAGATGACAGTCTGTGTGTGTGTGTCTGTGTGTGAGAGGAGGGCTAACGTCTGTGACCCCGGGAGGGGTGGGAGACCAGAGACGGGGGCTGATCAAGTTGTGAAGCAGTCTGGCGGGGGCACAGGACCTTCAACTAGAAAATACTGCAGCAGGAGATCACACAAGCTGGAATCTGGCAATCTTGAAAGAACATGAGCTTTGGAATCAGACTTGCTGGTTACATGACCGTATCAGCTTTCCACTGCTGCTTCACAAATTATCCCCCAACGGAGTGTATGAAACAAGGAACATTTATTATCTTGCAGTTTCTGAGCCAAGAGTCCAGGACTGGCTAGGTTGCATGCTTCTGCAGCCCCCTCCTCAGATGCTGGCAGAGAGAAGGTACCCCCAGGCCAGATCAGCAGGTTCCTTTCATGGGTTCCAGATGGTTCTGTGGCGGGGATGGAGCCAACCACTGGTGGGTGGGCTCACCCACGTGCCCAGAGCATCTCGGAATGTCAGCCGCGACGACCTCGAAGGCCTGTCAGAAGCTGCTCCGGGGATGCCGCCACGTGAGCTGGGGACCCCGAGCTCCGGAGCAGGGAAGGTGGGGGGACGGGAGAGAAACTGAGTCCCTCAGCTGAAGCCATTGCTGACCCCGCCAGCCTTGGAGGTCATTTGTGCTTGTCCAGTGGTGACTCCAGTTGGTCCCAGGGCCTCCTGCCCCGACCATGGGCTGGAGCTGGCTGTGTGATCTTGACCTGGGGAAGGGCCTGGGGGCAGGGCTCAGTTGCTGCCGCTGCTGTCCTCGCTGTCGGAATACACACCCAGCTGGCTCAGGGAGGAGGTGCCAGACGTCTGGGGCGCAGGGCCAGCCACCTGCCCGTTCTTCATTGCATCTGGAGGAGAGGCGAGAGCTAGCCCACCGTGCCTCCTCGTCCCGGCAGCCCACCTCGGGACAGTTCCAGGCGGACTGGGCCATTCCTGCTTGTTTGCAGCCTTTGTGGAAAGTGCCTGGCAGACCCATCATGGTTTAAACTGCACACCCCTTGACCCAGCAGCTCCGCTTCTAAAAGCTGATCTAGGTGGGCAGAGGTGCCCATGCCGGGGGTGCAACACAGAAAACGGAAACACTCCAAGTCCCAAGTGACAAAGAGGGGCAGACCCTGGCTCCACCACCCACACTGGCTGTGTGGCTTTGGGCAAACAGCTTCACCTCTCTGGGCCTCAGTCTCCTCATCTGATAAATGGGGTAATAACTGTTCTGATAACAATGGCTTGTGTATCCGCAAGGCTCGCTGGGTGCCAGGATCTACTGCAGGCGCCCGACATGGAGCAGCTCATGGAATCAGCCCCCAAACCCTACGAGGCCCTACGAGGTTGGTCCTGTTGTCATGAGCAGCTTCCAGGACAGGAAGCTGAGGACCGGGGTTGAGGGCCCTCGACCAAGGCCACAGAACGAGCGCGTGGAGGCAGAGGGATCTTCACCCAGGATGCCTGCCCTGGAAGCCTGCTCTTTCCACCTCATCGGGCCGACCTCACCCTAATTCTCCATCTCCCGAGGGTCCGAGGAGCCACACACACAAAGCATCGGCGACACAACCACCGAGGTGCAGACAATTTGTCCTACACGCCTCTATCTGACTTGGGTTTTAAAAGCAAGCACTTGCTCCTTTTGTAATTACAAGAAAAAAAGGGAACTGCAGCCCTTCTCCCCTTACCGCTGGTTGGGGGCACACCTCAACCCGCACCGGAACAGCACCAGGGGTGCTGTTGCCACCTGGTGGCCACCCTTGGCACTGCATGAAGCTAAGGGACTGCAGGAACCTACCTGGGGCGGGCAGGACTCCTCCTCGCTGGATGCTGCGGCCCAGGTCTGTTTTCTTCACCACAACCAGGCCAGACAGCTGGGGACTGCTGCCAAAGGTGCCCACACTGCGCTCCCAGCTCTCTGCCTTCCTCTTGGCTTTTGGGGCCTGCAGTTTGTGGCGGGGGTAGCGGGGGGCAGGCATGACTGGGGGGGTCTGTCCCAGATCCTGCTCCTTCTCTGGCAGCCCGGTTCCTAGTCCCCAGCTGAGCCAGGATCTTTGCCATTCCCACTCCCCCTGCTGTGCTGACCAATTCTCTCCTGCTCAAAACTCCTCTGTGGCCCCCCCACACCCTGCGCTTACACTTCCTAAATCACATTGTGACCGCTCACCTCCACGCCTTTACCCATGCCATTCCCTCCACCTGGAATGCCCCTTTTGCTTCTAGTTCACTTGGTGAACTCCTACTCATCCTCCAATACCCATCTCAAGTACCTGCTCCCCTGGGAAGCCTTTCCTCACATTTCAAGCTCAAGTGCGTGCTGCATGTCTGTGCCCGCAGTGGCCTCCACTGCCTTATTAACTGCCTCCGCAACCAAGCTGCGGGGTCCTGCCTTGTTCACTGCTGGGTCTGTAGTAGGTGCTCAATCAACGTGTTTGAGGGAATGACAGAAGATGGGGGCACCCACTTTGGGGACCAGTTAGCGGGAGGCAGAGAGGGGCTCAGCCCCACCTCCAGCTCTTCAGTCGCACCAGAAGAGACCCCTTTTATCTGTTTGATGTTTAAATAGAGGAACTGGAAACCACTAGATGCAGAAGGCCCTGTCGGAGCTGGGAGCTGAGGGTGCAGGGGGAGCATGATGGCAGGGGGCTGCCCGCACAGAGCTCACCATCTGGGGAGGAAGAGGGTGGATGAGCAAGTAGATGCTCAGGACACCATCGTCTATTTCTTTTTTTGGCTGCACGGCATGAGGGATCTTAGTTCCCCGACCAGGGATCAAACCTGTGCCCCCTGCATTGGGAATAGGAAGTCTTAACCACTGGACTGCCAGGGAAGTCCCCAGACACCATTGTCTTGATCAGTGATGTGAAAGAAAGAAGTTAGGGTGGTGTGACAGCGTCGGGGGGACAGCTACTGCTGATCGGGGGCCAGCAGAGCCGAGGTCAGAACGCAGTGCTGAGGTCAGCAAGCAGAGATGGGAGGCAGGACTGAGCCTGGCCCATCCGAGGGGGCTGGCACAGTTGGGGCGGGGAGTGGGGGCAGGAGGAGGACACAGCGGCCTCACTGCATCCCCTGTGTGTAGTAACCGAGACAGAGGCTGTCCGCTGGGGGCACAGGGAGAGACCGGCAGTCCTAGCCGAAGCTTGCTCATCTGGCACCACTGAACTGACTGGTGGAGCTAGCTGCTATCCTTCACCTTTCGTCAAACGCCATTCCATGTCCCCATTAAACTAAACCCAGGGAACAGAGGGGTCAAAGAGAGATGTTTCCGTAAAAGTTATGGTGAAGTTTGTGTAAAGCAAAATACAAGAAGTCCACCATCAAATTAGCTACGAGCAAGGTAACTGTAAGAGACTGGCAGGTGGGCTTCCCTGGTGACGCAGTGGTTAAGAATCCGCCTGCCAATGCAGGGGACATGGGTTCGAGCCCTGGTCCAGGAAGATCCCACATGCCACAGAACAGCTAAGCCCGTGCGCCACAACTACTGAGCCTGTGCTCTAGAGTCCGTGAGCCACAACTACTGAGCCCGTGCACTGCAACTACGGAGGCTGCAAACCACAACTACTGAGCCTGCGTGCTGCAACTACTGAAGCCCACACGCCTAGAGCCCGTGCTCTGCAACAAGAGAAGCCACCGCAATGAGAAGCCTGTGCACCACGACAAAGAGTAGCCCCCGCTCGCTGCTACTAGAGGAAGCGAGCGCAGTAGCAGCGAAGACCCAACGCAGCCAAAACTAACTAACTAACTAACTAAATTTATTAAAAAAAAAAGACTGGAGGGAAATCATACAAGGCCAGACTGCTTTGAAAGTACCTTCAATCTCTTGTTCCACTTGAAAGAAAAAAAGAAGAGGAAACTTTAGACCATGAATTCTGAGGCTGGTTTATGCAAGAGAGACAGCGTGAGAACTCTGATCAGGGATACAGCCTCAAGGAAAACACCTTGGTTCTATGTCAAAAGGTTAATGGGTGAGAGTACGCGACCCCCAAACCCGCTCTCTTCAGACACTTACAGAATTCTCAGCTGGAATGTGGTTGCCTCAGTGAAAGACTACATTTCCCAGCCTCCTTTGCAGCAGGATGTGGTCAGGTGGTTCAGTTCTGACCAATGGGGTGTGAGCAGAAGGATGTACTCAATCAAGGGTATAGTTACCCTCAATGTCCTCCTCCCTTGTCCCCACCTCTTTCCACTGGCTGGGATGCAGACGTGGCACTGAGCTGCCTTGCAATGAGGGCATCATCCTTGGGACGGCAGGACAATGAGGACCCGGACACCAGGGTCCACCTTCTCTGTTCTGCACAGCCCCGCACAATTGTTATTCGAGAGAAAAGTAACTTCCATGTAGTTGAAGTGGCTGTCACTTGGGTCCTGTCCAGTGGCTGGACTTGTATTTAACTAATACAGACCAGGAACATGTTTTGAATTAAAATAATAAGTTTCTGGGGGTGTCTGTGCTATTTATGATTTCCCACTTTAACCCCCTCCTTCAATTAACAAATCAGAGTGGCCTTGACCACCTTGGATAAGACATCTGTGGCGGAAAAGGCTCGCTCCCTCCCCAAACCCTCTTCTTTCTTTCTGCCAGCAAGGGCAGCTAGAGGAGGCAGCTCCCAGCCTCCCTTGCAAAGGCAGGATGCGGCCATGTGACTATGCCCGGCCATTGGGACTCGAGGGGAATGGAGGTGGGCTGCATCTGAACCTGGGCCTCCAGGCGCTGGCTGGTGGTCCTCCACACATGCTCTGCCTTCCTGCAGCTGGAACCCCAGGGTGCTCTGAGCCAGCTGTGACCGCAGAGTTGGCATCCATGTTCTAGGACGGGGCAGAACTAGGAGATGGGAGGAGTCTGGATCCCTGAGTGACTGCATGGAGCAGGGCTGCCTGGGAGTCCAGCCCAGGACTGTGAAGTGACTGAGAAATAAACGTCTGCCTGATGTCTCTAAGTGTGGGGAGTCTCCTTGTTTCTGCAGCTGAAGCAGGGGTGGAAAACTACAGTCCCGGAGGCCTGTCACCTGTTTTTGTAAATAAAGTTTTATCGGCACCCGGCCACACCCACTTATTCATGTACTATCTACGTAGCAAGTTTAGTGCTATGTTTAGTGCTATGATGTGGAGTTGACCACTTACGACCCAGACTGGCCTTTCAAGACAAAGTTAAGCCAACCTCTGGCTTACTCTGTCCCTGCTTCACCTGAGAGCATGTGGAGATGCAGGCAGGCCACACTCACCTCGTCCAGGATGGCAGTGGGGTTGGGCAGGAGGGCCTGCTGGGGCTGGGTGGGGGCAGCATCCTCCTCTGAATCGGAGTCTTCCAGGAGTCTTCGTTTCCTAGATTCTTCCACTAAGGCCCTGCGGGAAGGAACGTGGGACTTGGGAACGTGCTCTGTTGTGGGACAATGGCCAGGACCCCCCCACACACACACTGAGGTGCACTGCCTGGCTGCCCTGTCCTGATCTCACTGAGTGGGGGATGGGGATGCACAAATAACTTTAAAATAGAATTCTTTGTCCAGGGGCTTCCCTGGTGGCGCAGCAGTTGGGAGTCCGCCTGCCAATGCAGGGGACGCGGGTTCGAGCCCTGGTCCAGGAAGATCCCACATGCTACGGAGCAACTAAGCCCGTGCGTCACAACTACTGAGCCTGCACTCTAGAGCTCACGAGACACAACTGCTGAGCCCGTGTGCTGCAACTACTGAAGCCTGTGTGCCTAGAGCCCATGCTCCACAAGAGAAGCCACTGCAATGAGAAGCCCAGGCACTGCAACGAAGAGTAGCCCCTGCTTGCCGCAACTAGAGAAAGCCCGCACGCGGCAACGAAGACCCGACCCAACACAGCCAAAAATAAATAAATAAGTTAAAAAAAAAAAAAAAGTTCTTTGTCCACTGAGCCCAGTGGGGTGGTTAAGTGCCTGGAAGCCAGAACCATTCTGGGTTTGAACCCCAGCTGGGGGGCCTCAGTCAGGGCTGTGCTGGGAGCTCCTTGAACCTCAGTTCTCTTGACCACCATAATGACAGAGCCAAACTCAGAACAGTGCCTGGCACCGAGAAGGGGCTCGCTAAACGCAGACTCCTCTCACTGTTATCTACGCCAATCCAACAGCAGCTAGTATGTGCCTGACCGTGTTCCAGGCCATGGATGCAGAGGTCAGAGCAAGTCCCTGTTCAGACTTTAGATGAGGGGAGATAGATAATAAATCAGGAAAGGGGCAAATCAGCAAGAAGGTTCCAGAGAGTGGGAGGTGCCGGGCAGAAGCATGAACACAGCAGGCCTGAGGCCAGATCCTCAGAAAGGTTGGCTCACCAGGCCAGCCCTTGGGGGGGGCATCTGGATCTGGACTTGGGGGCTCCTGCCACCCTCACTGATGGGGGGGCTCCTTGTCCCGACACTGTGCAGACATGGGGTCTGCACGGGCATCTGCTCTCCTCCTGGGTTTGGGGTCTTGGCCGTGCCGGGCCAAGGTGCCTGCGTGACCGGCCCCCAGTGAGAACCCCGGGCTGGGTCTCGTGGGCCTCCCCCGGGAGCGCCCCTCCCTCTGCCGTCATGTCTCACCTGGGGGGATTAAGCCTGTCCTGTGGGACTCCACCGGGAGAGGCCTCTGAAAGTCTGCGCCCGGTCCTCCAACTCTGCCCCACCTGCCTTTTCCTTCTGCTGATTTTTCGCCGTAACTTTTCACTGTAATTAACTCATCAAACCTGGGGGTGATCCTGGGGGCCCCGACAGAGACGCCATGAGACACAAAGCGAGATGGGGAGGGAGATGCGGGGAAGGCCTCCCTGAGACGGTGACGCACGAGGGAGCTGTGGAAAGGTCCGGAAGGGGGGATTCCAGGCAGAGGGAAGGACCCTGTAGAGGCTGTGGGGGGGCGGGCGCCCCGGGACTCACGCCGCCTCCCGTTCGTCCTCCGCCTGCTCGTGCTTCCGCTGCTCCTCCTCCGACAGGCGGTGCTGCCGCAGCATGGCCTCGAAGTCCACGTGTGCCTGCCGCTGGTTCAGGTCCTTGAGCTCCTGCAGGTTCTCCAGAACCTCCATCTCCAGCTTGGAGTCCTTGGTTCTGTTCTCCAGCACCTGGCAGGTGTGCAGACACAGGGCTGAGTGAGCTGGGATTCCACCCCTCCACGTGGCCTGCCTGGCCTCTGGGGTCACCATGGGCAAGGGGAGACCCCCCCACCCTGGGGCTCGATCCACAGCACCCGGTCCCACAGCTGTACCCATTTCACGGCTCGGAACACTGAGGCTCGGGGAGGGGAAGTGACTGCCCAAGACCATGCGGCTGGTCAACGGTGGAGCCAGGTGGCCTGGACTTCCAGCCTGGCTCCGTCACTAAGCAAAAGTAATAAAGATTTTTAAAAAAGACGATCTGAGCAACTGCTGTGTGCCAGGCTCCAGGCTAAGATATTTCCAGACATAATCTCGTTTAATCTTCACAATAACCCCCACTTTACAGACAAAGGAACTGAGGCTCAGAGAGGTGAGGTCGGCCCCGCCAGGTCTCAGAGAGGTGGCTTTGGAGCCGGGCGGGGCTGGGAATGAATCCTGCCTTGGCTGCTTCCTGGCTATGTGACCCTGTTGAACTAACCCTCTGGGAAATGGCAGTTGTGGTGGTTTGAAAATACGTCCAAAAATTCTTTCACGCTCCTCCCTTCCAGAGGTGTAGCCTAACTCCCCTCCCTGTAAGGGTGGGCTGTTGTAGTAACTCGCTTCTGATGAACACAACAGGACCAATGACGGTGTGTCCCTTCCGAGACAGATCATAAAAGGCCCGGGGCTCCTCCTTGTTCTCTCTGGGACTCTCGCTGGGGGAGGGGGAGAAGCCCCCATGTTGTGAGGAGGCTCACGCAGTGCTGTGGAGAGGCCCATGTGGACAGGACATGAAGCCTCCAGGGAATGGCCACGTGAGGGGGCCACCCTGGAAGTGGCTCCTCCAGCCCCAGCTGAGCCATCAGATGAGGCAGCCCCGGCAGACAGCTTGACTGTGACCTTGGGAGGGACCCACAGAACCATCTAGCAAAGCTGCTCCTGGATTCCTGACCCTCAGAAACTGTGGGATAATAAATGCTGGAAGTTGCAAAGTTTTGAGTCGACTTGTTACACAAGGACAGCTAACCAGTACCAGGGTAATAACCCCGTGCTGGCCAGTGTAGCAGTAACTAGAGCAGCACGTGGACAGCACTGAGGGAGCTCCAGGAATACAGCAAACTGCCTCTAAGGCCTATTTCCCTCCCTGCTGCTCCGCACGGCTGCTGAAAACATCGGATCAGATCTGACATGGCTTGACCAGAAAACACAGCTGGCAGAGGCATGAGGGTCCAGGAAGAGATGGGAATTATGGGGGTGGGAGGAGACAGAGGAGAACATGGACTTCCTACTATTTATGAGAAAGACGAAAAAAAAATGTCCAGTTAAAGATGAAAATAACTTATTTAAGGGATAACAAAAGGAGTATCAATATTTATGAATTACTATGTGCCAAGCTGTGATCTAAGAGTTTTATGTGTATGAACTCATTTAACCCTCACCACAAGTGTACGAGGGGGGCACAATTCTCATCTCATTTTACAGATGAGGACGCTGAGACACAGAGAGGCCAAGTGCCTTGGCCAAGGTCACACAGCCAGGATATGGTCAAGAGAACGTTTCCTTCTCTATTTCTAGTCTTAATCCAAACTAGCCTAATGGGAACCTCCTTAGAAAACCGCGGGGCAGCTGGCTGCAGGAAGCACCTGGCGTTCCGAAGTCCAACTTCCTGACTCCCTGTTAGTTTTCTCTTGCTGTGCCACAATTTGCCACTAGCCCAGTGGCTTAAAACAACACGAATTCATTGTCTCCTGGTTTCTGTGGGTTGGGAGTCTGGGCCGACACAGCTGGGTTCCCTGGCAGTCTTGCTAGGCTGAGATCAAGGGTCCAGGGCCCTCTTCTGAGCTCACTCAGGCTGCTGGAGAATTCAGTTCCTTGTGGTTGTGGCACTGAGGTCCCTGCCTTCTTACTGGCTGTTGACTAGGGGCTGTTCTCAGCTCCTAGGGGCTGCCTGCTGTTCCCTGCCACGTGGCCACTTCCACAGTGTCAGTCCTTCATGTCTCTGACGTCCTCTGTCTCTGACTCTAGACCCGTATTAAGGGGACCATCCGGATAATCTCCCTCTTACAAGGGCGACTGTGCTGTAGTTTAACCTAACATAACTTAGTCACAGGAATAGGATCCTTGTATGCACAGTCTTGGGACTGGATGAGGTGTGTGACCAGGAGTCAGGGCTCTGGGAACATCTTAGAGTTCTGCTGACCACACTCCCCACCCCATCACCCTGCCTGGAGGCCTGAGGCAGGAAGGGGCACCGATTCCGCCAGCACCGAAGCACAGGCACACGTGCGCGCGCGCGCGCGCACACACACACACACACACATGCATGCACGCACGCACCTGCACACACTCACCTTCATGGGGTTGTTCAGCTCCTCGTCCTCCCGTTCCTTCTGCACCCTCTTCTCCTCCTCCTCCAGGAGCTTCTCAGCCTGGAAGTTCCGCGTGGCTCCATGCTCCATGGTGTAGTCTGTGTTTTCGGGGTCTGTCTGGGAGGGAGGGTGGGCAGACATCAGCTCCTAAATCTCTGAGCATCAAGAGCTTCTGCTGAACAGCAGCCAGCAGCCTGGGACACCTTCTCTCCGTGTTTCACTCCTCTTAATACCAATTCTTTCTTTTTCTTGCCTTATGGCTTTGGCGAGTACAGTTCTTTCTTTCTAGTGCTCCTGTCCCCTTTTGCAGAATCGCTGAACTCCCGAGCATAGACCTGCAGACCCTTCTCCACCTGCCCACTCCCTCCCTCCTGCCCTTCACCTTCCACATGTTTGCAAATAAAAGTCTCTGGACCTCTGCACATCTTTTCTGGTGTGTGTGTGTCTGTGTGTGCGCGCGTGTGTGCACGCACTTGACCTTCTTCCCTTAATTATGAATTACACATCACGTATGTATGCTCCTATTTGTGTTTATAAAATGGAGAAGCAAAAATGTAACATGGTATCCTGGATGAGACCCTGGAACAGAAAGGTGACATTAGTAGAAAGATTGAAATCCATATCATGTCTGGAATTTGACTAACAGTAATGATCCAGTGTTGGTTTCTTATTGTGGCGGATGCACTGTGGAAATGGAAGACGTTAACAGGAGGGGAAGCTGGTGAGAGGCAGATGGGAACTCTCTGTGCTATCTTTGCAACTTCTCTGTAAATCTAAAAGTATTCCAAAATAAGAAGCTTACTATTTAAAAAGAAACAGCAAGGAAGAGAGTGATCCCTGTGTGTGCATGTGTAGGCAGAGCACATTTTTTGAAAGCCACACAAGAAACTGTTATAACTGTCTCTATGCATGGGGGCTGGCTGGGCAGAGGGGAGCAGTAAACAAATTTTCCAGTGTTAATCCTGCACTACTGTGGGAGTTCTGTTTTTACCATATGCTCACATACACACACACACACACACACACACATATGTATATATACACATACACACATATATGCAATCCTAGTTATTTGAAATTCTTCACTATAAAGGCCGATTTATAACATTTTGCCATAGTTTCTCTAGTCTTTAAAAAAAGTCATATGTATTCATTAAAATCTAAATATACACATACTTCATAATTCAGGTAAAAAGAGACATTTTCTGGAGACAACCCATATGCCCATCAGCTGGCAAATGGATAAAGAAAATGTGGCCCATCCACACAGTGGAATATTACTCAGCCCTGAAAAGGAGTAAAGCACTGATACATGCTACAACACTGATGGACTTTGAAAACATGATGCTCAGTGAGAGATGCCAGACACAAAAGGCTACAGAGTGATTCCACTGATAAAGAAATGTCCGTAATAGGCAATCCACAGACACAGGAAGTGGATTCGTGGTTGACAGGGGCTGGGGAGAGGGATGGGGAGTGACTGCTGACAGGGCTGGGGCTTAATTTTGGGGTGAAGAGAACATCCTGGAATTAGAGAAGACAGCTTTAATTACTCCTGATGGAGTAATTAAAATATATCATTTATTTATTTATTTTTTTTTTTTTTGCGGTACGCGGGCCTCTCACTGTTGTGGCCTCTCCGATTGCGGAGCACAGGCTCCGGACGCGCAGGCTCAGCGGCCATGGCTCACAGGCCCAGCCGCTCCGCGGCATGTGGGATCTTCCCGGATCGGGGCACGAACCCGTGTCCCCTGCATCGGCAGGCGGACTCTCAACCACTGCGCCACCAGGGAAGCCCTATCATTTTTTAATGTACTTTTTATTTTAACCAAAGGAAAAAAGTCCCTAGCAAAAAAAAATGCTCAAACAGTACAAGAGTATGTGAAGAGAAAACTATAAGTTCTCTTCATCCTTTCCTCAAATCTTTAATACCACCCTTAGAGTAACAAAGTAAAAACGTGACTGCTACTGGCTGTGCAATATTCCACTGTACAGTAGTTTGTCCCTTGAATCCCATCACCATACATCTAGGTTGCTCCTGATTTTTTTGCCTTTATAAACAATACTGCCGTGAACTTCTCCCCAAACCTTTGCTGTTTTCTGCAGAGAAGGTGAAATGGGATTTCCCTGGAGGGAGAGGACAGGAGCACTGACCCCCAGGGGAGGAAGGACCAGACTGGCTGGCCGCCTACCTTGAAGGTGATCTCTGCCAGGCAGCGCGTGCACTTGATGTAGAAGCGGAAGATGGGCAGGCCCAGGTAGGACTCGTTCTGCACTGTCTCTTTGCGGGCGTTGAACTTCTTGCCCTTGTAGATATATTCTCCACATGTCTTACACCTGTGGGGCAGGACAGGGACTCAAGCCATCTCGATACCCTGGTTCTTACTGGTAGGACGCTTTAGCATTCTGGCAGATGGCTGCTTGCATACCTCCAGGGACGGGAAGCTCCCCACCCCGCAAGAAGACTGCCCCACTGTGTGTACTGATTCCCTTAGACGGCATACTCTTCTCACTAATATCTGCCTGGGTCTCGGCTGAAGTGTTGCCTTCTTGGGAAGCACCCAGACTACCCAGACTAGGTGAGACTCGCCTATCACCCATTCCTGGAAGCAAGCCTGGAGTTCATGGGGCATCCTGACCTCCAAAGTGCAGATTCCACCAGGAGGGATGCCACAAGGAGCAAGGCAGAGCTCGCGGCCCCTGCCCTCCCGCGGCCCCTCCTGCTCAGATCCTGTGCTCCCTGGCCTCCTGGCTGTTCCTACAAACACCCCAGCTCAGTCCCACCTCCGGGCCTTCACCCTTGCAATTCCCATAGCCCGTGACACCTTCCATTCCTCAGATCCCAGTTCTGCTGGCATTCCTTCCAACGTTTGCCTGACCACCCAGCGAAGCACCCTCCCTCCCTGGCCACCGTCCAGTCCCTCTCCCTCTCTCGTGACCATCTATGTGTCCTACATGCGCCTTTCGTGAATACGCCTGAGCCCTTGTGTATTATCTCTACTCCCCACCAGATGGCTCCAGGGGGGCAAGTCTTATTTATTTATTTAATTTTTTAAATTTTTGGCTGCTTTGGGTCTTCGTTGCTGCGCGCGGGCTTTCTCTAGCTGCGGCGAGTGGGGCCTACTCTTCATTGAGGTGCTCGGGCTTCTCATTGCGGTGGCTTCTCTTGCTGCGGAGCATGGGCTCTAGGCACGTGGGCTTCAGTAGTTGTGGCACACGGGCTCAGTAGCTGTGGCGCATGGGCTTAGTTGCTCTGTGGCACGTGGGATCTTCCCAGACCAGGGCTCGAACCTCTGTCCCCTGCATTGGTAGGTGGATTCTTAACCACTGTGCCACCAGGAAAGTCCCGGGGGTGGGGGTGGGGCAAGTCTTGATGCCCACAGTGTCCCTGGCACCCAGCCAAGGCCCTGGTGCACAGCAGGTGCCCAGTAAGTGACTGCTGAGGGAAAACGAATGAAGGAAGGGGAGAGAGAAAGGAATACGTAAACACGGGCTGAATTTCACTAACAAAGGTGGCTTTGATTACCACTTCGTTTCAGATGTGCTAAGATGTAAAAAATTGTGGTGAGGTACAGTAATTCCGAGGCGGTATGAAGGACGAGGCCTGGGGACTGTGATGGGGAGGGAAGGATGGAGGGGGTTGGGAGGGGGATCCGGAGGGCCTCTCTGAGGGGGTGAGATCTAAGCCAAGTCTTGAAGGGTGAAAAAGAGCCAGCCAGGGCTTCCCTGGTGGCGCAGTGGTTAAGAATCTGCCTGCCAATGCGGGGACACGGGCTCGAGCCCTGGCCCAGGAAGATCCCACATGCCATGGAGCAACTAAGCCCGTGCACAACTACTGAGCCTGCACTCTAGAGCCTGCAAGCCACAACTACTGAAGCCCGCACACCTTGAGCCCGTGCTCAGCAACAAGAGAAGCCATCACAATGAGAAGCCCACGCACCACAGTGTAGACCCAACTCAGCCAAAAAAGAAAAACAAAGAGCCAGCCATGTGAGAGCAGAAAGAAAAGTGTCCCAGGCAGAGGCAACAGCTTGTGCAAAGGCCCTGGGGCGGGAACGGACAGGACTGCTGGAGGAAGTGAATGTACATACAGGACCCTGTCTCATGTGCTCACTCTTACTACCAGTGACTGAGACCTCGACACAGGTACCAGCTGGGAGCTCTGAGACATCAGGGAGATTGGTCCTGAACGGCAGGAGGGTGAGGTCTGGCACGGTCACTCGCTCACTGGGTCCACGTCTGAGCCAGGACCGACGACCTGGTCTGCGCACTGGGGACCGGACGCTCTCTGTGGGTGGTCTGCGCACTGGGGGCGGGGCGCTCTCTGTGGGTGGTCTGCGCACTGGGGGCGGGCACTCTCTGTGGGTGGTCTGCGCACTGGGGGCGGGGCGCTCTCTGTGGGTGGTCTGCGCACTGGGGGCGGGGCGCTCTCTGCGGGTGGTCTGCGCACTGGGGGCGGGGCGCTCTCTGTGCTGCCAGCGCAGGGCCCGCGGGGCCGCTCACCTCATGTTGAAGGGGGCCATCAGCCGCACCACGTACTGCCGGTCTTTGGGCAGCTTGAGCTTGGGGATCTTTGACGGGTCGAAGTCGGGCGGGTAGTATTTCTGTGGGGAGGAAGGAAGGGTCAGGGGAGCTGCTTTCAGACGCAGGGGCAGGCTGGGGGCAGAGGGAAGGGGCTCTGGGGAGCTGTGTCTGGGTCCCCAAGACCACGCCCACGTTTGAGGATTTGGTGAGAGGACTCCTAGGACTTGCATACACTTGTCCTCATGGCTACTATTCATCACAGCAAAGGGATACAGAGAAAAACGAGCCAAGGGAAAAGGCATGTGGGGAGGGGCCCAGGGAGACCGGACACAAGCTTCCAGAGACTTCTCCTGATGGAGTCAATTCTCCCAGTGATATATTGTGACAACGTGTGCGAAATGTCCCCCAGGGAAGCTCAGGAAGACCCAGCACCCAGGGTTTTCATTGGGGGCTGGTGTGTAGGCACCTCTGCCCGGCACGTATGACGATTCCAGACTCTAGACTCCCGGAGGGGAGCAGGTGCTCAGCATAAACCACACTGTTTGTACTAACAGTTTAACCCCAGGGAGCCATTCTTTTCAGAGAACATTGGGAACCATCCCAAAATTCAGGTTCCCGGATACCAGCCAAAGTCCAGCATTGCAAGCCAGGCTTTCTAAGGCAGCAGCCTCAAGCCTGTTGCATTAACTCTTTCTGCACAGGAGCCTGAGATGGGAGATGTGGGGAAGGAGAGTCTGGATTATGAAAGAGAACTACATACGATAATCAGAAAATAAAGCACTTTGCATTTTGAGCACTTACTAGGCTCCACGTAGTACACAGAGAGCTTTATGTCCCCTGCCTCATGGAATTCTTGCAAAGACTCTATGAGACAGAGAATGGTGTACCCATTTCACAGAGGAGGAAACTGAGTTCTGGTGGTTTCAGCTACTCAGGGTCACACAGTGTGAGCAGCAGATCCAGGATTCAGACCCAGGGACACAGCTCTGGGGAAACTGTGGTACAGTGATTAGGAGCATCAGTTACAGAGCTGGCGGGGAGGGGTGTCTGGGTTTGATTCCTCTATTCTCTGGCTATTACATAACCTCTCTGGGCCTCAGTTTCCTCATCTGAAGAAGGGATAACCTGTCCCCCTGAGAAGACCTGATGAACAAGGCACTTAGAGCTGTGCCTGGCACACAGAAGTATCTACCAGCAAGTTATGGAAATGGCTGGGCTGCCAGTTGGATCCTCGGGATGGAAGGACTTTCACGGACTCGAAGTCCGACACAACTGCACTGGGTCTGGCTGGGGCTGAATTCCTAATATAGGTGTTTAAGAGATTAGAGCACTGAGTCACTGTAAGGGACATCATCCTGGGCTCCAAGCCACCAGTCTGGAGGTCTCCTCTCTACTCCGTCCAGACATCTTAGGCTTACACACTCCCAGGCTGGGGAGCTCACCCCCTTCCTGGGAGCACACACCCTGCTGAAGGGCGGGGAACAGGGACTCAGAATTCCGGAGCGCTCTTTTCCAGAAGCTGAATCCTGCCTTCCAGAGACCAGCTCCACACCCCAAGAGTCCCAGTTTTCCCCAACAGAACTGGGAGAAGTTGAGGCAATTGGAAGGGTCCCTGCCAGCGGAGCAGAAGAGCTTAGCAAAGCCTAATCCCTCCGAGGAACACGATTGGCTAGAACCCCAAGCGGGGAGAGACTTAACAGAGCCACGCCTCCTGGAGATGAGAATGTAAAGTGAGAATACCAATATCCTAAGGAGGCTCCGCCCCCAACGGGAGTGACTGGATAATTCCTTTCAGAAAATCCTATCAGAAGTGAGTGGGTAAATAGCCTAAGCTCCGCCCCCACAGGTGACTGGGTACACCCCAGCCTCGAGGGGAAGGCTTAGTGAAGGCCCACCCCCCGCAGAAGGTGATTAGGAGGGTTCTAGAGAGCCCCGCCCTGCAGAAGGCCGTTGGGGAAGAAAGCAAAGGCCCTAATAGGAGAGTATAAGTAGCCCTCCTCGGCCCGAGCTCCGAGATGTCCCGCCCCAGGTCGAAAACCCTAGTTGCCCAATACTTACGTTTAAAACTTTTCGCTCCGACATCTTTACCTCCTGCTCTTCTCACGACCACGAGAATACTGATTAGGCTGAGTGCTTGTCGAACTTCCCCGACCATCTATCCTTGTATTTCCGCTTCCGTCACTTCCTTCAGCCGCTGTTATTGGCTGCTGCGTACACAGCTTGCCTTTTCATTGGTTCAGATCCCCGCCTGTCAACACTCGAGTCCGTCTGTATTCCCTCCCCAGTTGCAACCTCGGTAAGGGCGCAGCAAAAGGTTCCGGCGTCGGTGTGGATTTGAAGTTCCGAGGAGGAGGCGCTGCGCCCTCTAGAGGTGAGCAGCGACTGGTTAAAATTTCGTCGTCACGCGACGTGGCTGCTGGTAGCTACGTTCCCTGTGGTTTTATTCAGCAAACGTAGAACTCAGCGTTGAGCGCTTACCTTGTGTGTTGGGCTCCGGGAACCTACACATCGTTCCCGTGTCCCTAGCGCTCACCTGAGGACTGGGGCAGCTCTTACGATCCACACAGCTCCACAGGGAAGCACCCTGGACGCCCCCCCACACCCAAGTTTATCTTGAGTCACAGAGACTCAAAGACCAGGCTCCAAACCTACCTCCCCCTACAAACATTCGCTCCCAGATGTCCCCCCCGTTGTTTGCCTCTGAGTTGTCCCTCTAAAGAGGTCGTTCCTTCCCTAGCCTCCTCCCTTCCTTTTACAAATGTTTGTTCTGTGTCAAGGACGTGCTCAGTCACTGGGGACACATCAGAGAATAAGACGTAAGATTTCTGCCCTCATGGAGATCACAGTCTGTCTGGTGGGACTGATGGCACAATAAACACACACAAAAACCCTTTCGGGTCCTGGTAAATGATCTGAACATAATAAAACAGGGAGACATATGGAAAGTGATGAGAAGGGGCTACTTGAGATGTATGAGTGTCCTATGGCTGCTGTAACAAATTACCACAAGCTCAATATTTTTAAACAACACATTTATTAGAGTTTGGGAGGTCAGAAGTCTAAAATGGGTGGCAGGTTCCTTCAGGAGGCTTCAGGAGAGAATCCATTTCCTTGTCTTTTCCAGCTTCTAGAGGCTGCCAGAGTTCCATGGCTCGCGGTCCTGGATCACTCTGACCTCTGCTACCACTGTCACATCACCTTCTCTGTCTCCCTCTGACCCTCCTGCTTCCCTTTTATAAGGTCACTTGTGATTACCTTGGGGCCACCTGGATAATACAATATAACTCTACTTCATTTTCATTAACTTTAAAAAACATATTTATTTATTTGGTTGCACCAGGTCTTAGTTGTGGCAGGCAGGCTCCTTAGTTGTGGCTTGCTGGCTCCTTACTTGTGGCATGCAAACTCTTAGTTGCAGCAGGCATGTGGGATTTAGTTCTCTGACCGGGGATCGAACCTGGGCCCCCTGCATTGGGAGCATGGAGTCTTAACCACTGCACCACCAGGGAAGTCCCCATTTTCATTAACTTAATGAAAGATCCTCAATCTTTAAGGATCCTCAAGATTGTTAAATTAATCACATCTGCAAAGTCCCTTGTGCTGTGTAAGGTATCACATTCACAGGTTCTGGGGATTAGGACATGGATATCTTTGGGGGGGGGTCTTTATTCTGCTTGCCCTAGATGAGGTGGTCAGGGAAGGCTTCTTGGAGGAGGTGACCTTGGAATTGAGACCTGAGTGAAATGTACTGAGAAGCTCCTGGATTGAGAAAATCCTTCAGAGCCTGGCTGTGTTTTCCCCTCCTCAGAGCTTCCCAAACCCATGTGCCATTGGTGTCCACCCACAGTGGGGCTCACATCTGGGCAGCTTTTGAGGTGAACCAAACTGAACTGAACTGAATGGATTCATCATTCCATCCCAGGTGGAACACCCACCACCCCTGACCTGACTCCCCCAGCCCTGTCTCTTTCTCTGGTCCAGCCCTGACCCCGTGTGTGGCAGTGGGGATTCACTGTGTGTGTGTGTCCTGGTCTGTCCTCTCCTCACAGGGTCTCATGTGGATCTGTTAAAAGAAGGAAGAGTCCTCATTCTAGTGACAATGATCCTTTTCTAATTAAACAATTTAAAAAATCTCATATTCACAGTTCACAAAACATTGCACTGTGTCAAAGGAGGCAGGCAGTACATCCCCATTTCACAGACTGAGAAACTGAGGCTCAGAGAGGCAAAGTCACTTGTCCAAGGTTGCCCGGCAACTCGGCAGCAGTGAACCCAGGCCAGTCAGGTCCCATCCACCCTTAGGTGGATGTCAAGGGCACAGCCCCTCTTTGGGGGTGCAGGGAACCCCCACTACTTGCCCAGGGTCACGGAGGCAACGGCGGGGAGACTCCAGGCGCTTGATTCCCCATAGTCAGTGAGGTCCAGAGCAGCCACCTGGATGCAGTACTTGGCTTGGGGCCTCACAGCCTTGAGGGTGAAGGATGTGCCTTCAATTGGTCCCACCTGAAAGCAGAAGGAGGTCTGGGTCGGTGGAAACAAGGAAGCTATGTGATCAAGCCTTCCGTCCCCATGTTCGGGCTGCTGCTCCAAGACTCAGGCACCAATGTCAATCCTCATCGGCATGCCCTCTGTGGCCCCTGTACATCTTCGGACCTCTTAAACATCTTGCTGAGCAGGGAGAGCCTGCCCCTCCCTGGCCAGCCAATTCTTGGTCGACCAGGAGCATGCCTTTCATATAAAAACCAACCCACCCCGAGTCCACACCCCCAGCCATCCCCTCTCTGTACTGGTCACACACCAGCCCATATCCCCACCCTGTCCTAAATCACCCCAGGGCCAGATGCCAAGCAACTAGAGACCACCCTGCAGCCCAGAGCCCACTGGAATTATTCAAACTTGCTTACCCTAAGCTGTTCACCTGCCCCGCCTAGCCTTCCCCGAGGAAACCCCAATCCACCTCTGGCCTGGGCTCTCCCCTGGCTCCCACTTCAGCCTCCTGATGTCCCAAAGTTGCCCACGTGGCCCTGCGTGGCGTGATGTGTCCTCTTTTCTGGGGAAATGTAATAAATTCTTCTTTTGATGGCCTTGACCTTTCCATGTCCTCACTCAGGCACCTCCACAGATTAAAATCCCTGGGCACCCATGAGACACCCTCTCAGCTCTGCCTTTCTGGTTCTCCGCCCTGTCCCCTCTGTTCCCGCCACTCCACACTCTCCCTCCAACATCGGGGTCCCCCTCATCCTTGGCATGTCCCATGTCAGCCACCATCAGCAGCTTCCCCAGTTCAGGTCTGACTATGTCCCTCCTTCCTCTGCACAAGCTGTCCCATATGGCAGCCGGATGTGATGCTTTACGTTTTAAATTTAGATTAATTAATCATTGCACAATCTTGCGAATACACCAGTTACTGGCCTGTGCACTTGAAAACAGAGAGCTTCGTGGCATGTAAACTCTGTCTCGATTTTAAAATTGCAAGCATTTGCAAAATTAAACTAATGAATACTACATCAACTTTAAAAGCCCATTCCTCGACTCCTCAGCAGCTTGCAACTGCTTGGCAGCCTCATGCGGCCCGAGGCTACCGTCTTGGACAGTGTGGATGTGGAACATTTCTACTGTTGCAGAAGGTTCTAAGGGACAGGATTGCAAAAGCCTAAACCCTGCAAAGACTCAGCTCCTCAGCCCAGCATCCAAGGCTGCCCAGGACACAACTGCCCTGCCCGTATGCTCACTGACTGATACCCTGCCTTTATTGTTTAAGAATGTAAAACAATATATTGGTGCTCTCAATTGAGGTGAAATTCACATGACGTAAAAATTAACCATTCCAAGGTGGATAATCTAGTGGCATTTAGTACATTCACAGTGTTGGGCAACCATCACCACTATCTAGTTCCAGAACATTCCATCCCCCCAGAAAGAAGCCCCATCCCCATGAGCCGTCACCCCCTCTCCCTCCCCCAGCCCTGACAACCACTAATCCAATCTCTGTCTCTGTGAATTTGCCTGTTCTGGACATTTCCCATCAATAGAATCACACACAGTGTGTCCTCCTGTGTCTGGCTTCTCTCACTGAGCATCGTGTTCTCAAGGGTCCATCCACGTTGTAGCGAGTGTCAGGGCTTCTCTCCTTTTCATGGCTGAGTGATGTTCCCGTGTGTGGAGGGACCGCGTTGTGTTTATCCATCATCCGTCGATGGGCACTTGTGTTATTTCCACCTTTTGACCATTGTGAGTGGTGCTGCTGTGAACATTCGTGTACAAGTAATTGTTCGAGACCCTGTTTTCAATTCTTTTGGGTAGATGCCCAGGAGTGGAACTGCTGGGCTGCGTTCACGTTGCACACCAGCACCCCAAGCTGTGACCCACACCCCACTGTACCTTTGCACATGCTCTTCCGTCTACCCGGGAACTGCCCTCCCCGTCACCTCACCCTCCTTACCTGGCGGAAGCGGGCAGCTCCGTGGCGCTTGTAGCGGATCCGGTACTTGAGTGAGAAGATCTCTGGGAAGGGCCAGGACCGGGGGGGTTCCCATTGCACCCAGAGCCGCTGCCCAGGGAGGGGGCTCAGGCGCACACCTTCTGGAGGGTCCGGTTTGACTGACGGACAAGCAGGAGACAGGGTCAGCGGAGGGCACATTCACTCATTCATTCAACCAACCAACCAATAAATATTAATTGAGGGTCTGCTGAGTGTCCAGGGATGTTCTGGATACTAGGGACACAGTAGTCCTGTCACCTTGGAGCTCAATCCCCCGGGCAGAAGATAAGACACAAAGGCAGATCCGAAGGTCATAAAAAGGAGGGAAGAAAGGTCAGGAGTGCAAGGAGGGTAGTGGGTTGTAATGTTTTTGGAGACACAACTCACATACCAGAGAATTCACCCTTTGAAAGTGTACAGTTCAGTGGTTTTAGTATATTCACAGTGTCATGCAATCATCACCGCCATTTAATCCGGAACATTCCATCTCCCCAAAAGAAGCCCCATCCCCGTGAGCAGTCAGCCCCCCATTCCTCCCTCCCAAGCCCCTGACAACCAAAAACCCACTCTCTGTGTCTGTGGATTTGCCGGTTCTGGACATTTCCCATCAACGGAATCACACACTGTGTGTCCTTCTGTGTCTGGCTTCTCTCACTGAGCATTGTGTTCTCAGGGTCCATCCATGTGGTAGCGAGTGTCAAGGCTTCTCTCCTTTTTATGGTTGAACAATATTCCATTGTGGGGATGGACACGTTTTGTGTATCCATTCATCAGTTAATGAGTATTTGTGTCGTTTCTAATTTCTGCCTATTATGGATAATACTGCTATGAACATTCATGCACAAGTTTTTTCTGCAAACGTGCTTTCCATTTTCTCTTAGATATATACCTAGAATTGGAATTGCTGGATTACATGGTAACATGTTCAGCTCTTTGAGGGACTGCCAGTCTGTTTTCTAATAACCACCAGCAATGTATGATGGTTTGCAATTAAAAAAAAAATGCTTAGGGAGGACTCACTGAGGAGATGACATCTGAGTTGAGAGCTAAAGGAGGTGAGGGAGTGAACAGTGTGGAGACCTGGGGGAAGAGCCTTGCGGGCAGGGGGAACAGCACGTGTAGAGGTCCTGGAGCAGGACTGTGCCTGGTGTGTTGGAAGAACAGCGAAGAGGCCCATGTGGCTGGAGCAGAGTGAGTGAGAGGGGGAGAGGGAGGAGGGGAGGGCAGGGAGGGGACAGAAACAGATGGTGGGAGCCCTGGAGGGCTGTAGGCAGGGCAACAATGGGACCTGACTCAGGTGCTCACAGGCGCCCTCTGGTGGCTCCTGTGGGGAGGACAGATTGTGGGAAGGAGGGCAAGAGCCCAAGGGGGGACCCGACTGGAGTGCTCACAGGCACCCTCTGGTGGCTGCTGCGGGGAGGACAGACTGCGGGCAAGAGGGCAGGAGCCCAAGATGGGACTTGACTGGAGTGCTCACAAGCGCCCTCTGGTGGCTGCTGTGAGGAGGACAGATGGGGGTGAGGGCAGGAATAGGGGACCAGGATGGAGGGGCTGCCACTGGTCCAGGTGGGCGGTGATGCAGGTTGCACCAAGTAGGGGCTCAGGAGAGGGGAGAAGTGGGCGGATTCTTGCTGAATTGTGAAGGTGGAGCCCACAGGATCCGTGAGAGAAGGACAGGATCTCATCCTGACAGGTGGGAGGTGGGCGTGTGTGTGTGTGGGAGGAGCAGAAGGGGGACCCTCCACACCCCCACCACTGCCCCTACTCACTGACGTGCTCTGGGACGAACGGCACGAAGCTGCTGCTGACGCCCCGGGGGTGGACAGCTGTGATGTTGAGCACATAGGGCACCATGGAGAACATCTGGATGTCAGGGATGATACAGCTGGTGGCCTCTGGTGTCTGCTGGAGGCAGGGCCAGCTCTCCCCATGGGCTGCCACGCCAAGCCTGGACATCGAGTGTGCTGTGAGGGTCCCAGCACTTCCTGCTGGCCCCCTGTGCCCTGGACCCCAAGTAGGGACAGCAGGTGAGGAGTCCTGCTCTTGGCTGTGTGATCCTAGGGACCCCTCACTCCAACATCACAGAGCCCGGGGGACCCAGGGTCAGGGGTAAAACCCCACAGGGAGATGCTAGGGTCCGGATTCTAACACTTTCTGGGGGGACTTCCCTGGCGGTCTGGTGGTTAAGAATCTGCCTTCCAATGCAGGGGACGTGGGTTCGATCCCTGGTCGGGGAACTAAGATCCCACATGCCACGGGGCAACTAAGCCCATGCGCCACAACTCCTGAGCCCTCATGCTCTGGAGCCCATGTGCCACATCTAGAGAGAAGCCTGTGCACCACAGCAAAGAAGAACCTGCATGCCACAGCAAAGACCCAGAACAGCCAAGTAATAATAATAATACAGTTTTTTAAATAAATAAATAAAGCTTTCTGGAATGTCAACATTCCAGCCTTAGAATTCCAACATTCCCAGGTCTACAATTCATGGATTCTGGAATCCGAAATAATAAGATTCCAGTTCTCTAGAGTTCTGACACCCCAAGATTTCAGACTCTATAGGCTGGAGCTCAGCACCGTCCACAGCAACTTCCACAGCATCCAAAACGTTCTGCTTCTGCCCTGTGGATATGAAGCGCGGCTAGTGCAACTGAGTGGGACTTTTTGATTTATTTCATCTAATCTGAATGAAAAAGTTTCCACCTATCAGAAAGCGTGGGAAAGCTCCTCAGAACAACTCAGGTGTGTGAACCTACTTTTCCAAACACAACTATTATGACATCTAATCAGAGATCAAGAATATCCGATTGGGGGACTTCCCTGGTGGCGCAGTGGTTAAGAATCCATCTGCCAATGCAGGCGACACGGGTTTGAGCCCTGGTCCGGGAAGATCCCACGTGCCGCGGAGCAACTAAGCCCTTGTGCCACAACTACTGAGGCTGCGTGCCACAACTACGGAAGACCATGCACCTAGAGCCCATGCTCCACAACAAGGGAAGCCATTGCAATGGGAAGCCCACTCACCACAATGAAGAGTAGCCCCCGCTCACCACTAGAGAAAGCCGGCGGGCAGCAACGGGAAGACCCAAAGCAGCCAAAATTAATAAATAAATTTATTTGTTTTTAAAGAAGAATTTCTGATTGAATGTTTAGCATCTGAATTGAAGTGTGACACGTGTAAAGCACACATGGAATTCCGTGACTTAGTATAACAAGACCGAATGCAAAATTTCTCATTAATTTTTAAAGTATTGATTACATGTTGAATACTTCAGATAATCCTATTAAATGCTATGAAATCAATTTCTAGTACAAGTTTAAATATATGAATCGTACATAGCATGTTAAAGTACGTTGCATTCGATCATATTAAATGATAAACATTTGGAATACTTAGATACTATTTAAATAAAATATTAAAGCCAATGTCACCCATTTCTTTTTCTTTTTTAAATGTGGCTTCTAGAAAATTTTACCCTCCACATGCGGCTTGCAGTACGTATTTTAGGGAGTATATTTCTAAGGGTTGGTGGTGCTCTAGAATGCTGAGGGGTTCAGGCTCTCACGAAGTCCCCAGCTGCCCTGATCCTAGGGGGCCAGCCCCGATGTAAAATCCCCAGGGAGCCCTCCAGGCTCTCTGACCTGTATGTGGCAATGAAGGACGTGGGCCTGGAGGAGTTTGGAGCGGGCGGCAGGGTCCAGGAGCAATCCACTGCGATCGGGTACCTAGAGGCCTGGCACCGCACCCTGGGCTGGGTGACAGCTGCTGGGGGGCCCGGAGAGAGAGGGAGAGCATGAGCTTCTGATTCACCCAGGACCATCAAAGTCCTACCGTGGCTTGGCCCCCACCTCACTGCCAGCCAGTGCTGGGCACACATTAGGAGCCTAATAGAGGTTTGTGGAATAAATGAGTGCATGAATGAAAGGCACCTGCATCACCTCTCACTCTCGCTACAACCCACCAAAGCAGGAACTATTAGCCCATTTTCCAGATGGGGAAACTGAGGTTGACGGACCCACAGAGGGGACCTAGGGTTGGCGGGGATTTCTGGGGGGAGGGAGATGCTTTACCGGACCCCCTCTTTGTGATGGTTTTGTTTTGAATCACATGAAATGAATGGATACAATTAAAATTTCTTTCTCTCTCACCCTTCCTTCCTCCAGGCTGTGGCTGCCACTTCCCGGTCCCTTTGGGGTAGCTCTTGCCCTCTCTGTGCCTCAGTTTCCCCCACCCATGCAATGGGATGGTAACCCCCTCCCATCAGTGGTCATACAGAAGGTGTGTGAGCTCCCACCCCACCCAGGATGTTCCACGGCAGACAAAGTCCAGTCCTCAGAGAGTGTCCCTCTGCCCTGGCTCCCCCTACCCTCCCCGGGTCCCCACGTACCTTCTCTCCAGCAGCAAAGTGAGCAACCCACCCAGAAGGTGAGGGTGAGGACAAGTCTTGGGGCCATGGCTCAGGCGGGATCTGCTTTCAGAGGCTGGGGCAGGGAGCACCCTCGGGCAGGCAAGGGACTCAGGTCCCACCCAGGGGAAAGCCCAGCCCCCAGTCGAGGCCCCCTACTTCCCCTTCCCCTTCTGACTCACTGCCTGGTTCATGGGGCTCCGGAGGAGGAGCCCCCAGTCCCTTCCCCGGCCACCCCCAGTCTCGGGTGCGGAAGGCCCCAAAGGTGGGGGCCAGAAGGAGGAGGCCACGAAAGGGAGAAGTGGTAACCCTGTGGCCTTTCCCAGAAGAGCCTTCCTTCCGGCTGCAGCGAGGAGGGGGCACGCCAGGGAGGGCCATGATGACAGGGAGAAAGACAGAGAGAGGCCAGGGCGGGGAGGAACAGAGAGCAGCTGGCGCCGACAGAAGATGCCCATCACTCATCAACCACAGAGATGGGGACCCCCACCCCCACCAGCCACATTCCACGCTCCAGGCCACAGAGGGGCAGAAACCCAGGCTCTGGGAAGGTAGCCCCGAACCGTGGACATTCTCCAAGGGCCTGGGACGCCCGGGGACAGGCAGAGCCACTGCTGGACGCTGAGGAAACCTGGGGAACAGGCTGGACACGGAGCTGGAAAGAGCCAGGAACCCCCAGGGGATTTCAGGGGGTTGGCCCAGAGGCAAAGAGGCTGTGGGAGGGTGTGGGACACTCCCACCAGGGCCGGGTTTAGGGTGAGGACAGTGAGGTAAGTCGTGCAGCCTCAGATTCCGTCTTCATTTGACATTTGCATATTTTGTTCATTATGAACTTTTGGGAACCCCTTCTGACTTTTAAAAATAGTGCAGTAACTGGGGAATTCCCTGGCAGTCCAGTGGTTACGACTTTGCGCATCCAAGGCAGGAGGCACGGTTCAACCCCTGGTCTGGGAACTAAGATGCTGCGTGGCGTGGCCAAAAAAAGAAAGAAAAAAGATACTGCAGTGACATAGTAACAGTGTTCCTCTCGGGGACTGAGTCCTGCCTTGCTCTCCTCACCCTAATCCCCAGTCCCTGCTCTGGGCCGCCCCTTCCCCGCTTTGCAGTGGGAGCCCAGCAATCAGGCCACACGATGCTTTCATCCTCTGCTCCGTGAGCTTTTATTCCTGGGGTGGCGTCTGATGATAAGACCAGACATGAGGGAGGGGACTCACAAATTCTCCGGCGCAGGGAAGGGTACACGGTCAGGGCCCGGGTCTAGACTGACCAGCGCATGCAGGGACCAGTGGGGCCGTGGAGGCAGTGAGGGATCGTTGGGAAGGAGCCCAGGCTGGTCTCCAAGTGCGGATGGTCAGCGCGTGAGTCTGGGAGCCCCGACTCGGGGCCTGGAAGGCGGAGGGCAGTGCTCTGACCTCAGTGGCCCTGGGCCTGGAGTCTTTGCATCTGCAGGATCTGACTCAGAATCCGCTGTACATCTTCATCCATCTGACCCTGGGGCGGGAGGTGGAGAGAAGCGGAGAGAGCCTGGGCGTTCCCCACCGCCTCCCACCCAGCTTCTCCATTCCCCTCCCCGACCCCCCGCCCCGGAGGCCATGAACCTCTTCCCTCGACCAGCGTCCTGTTGTCCAGATGGGGACATTGAGGCCCAGGGAGCAGCAGTGGCGCACCCAAAGCCAGGGTGACTCACCTGAATGGCGTAGAGGAGGTGGCTCCTATACAAGGCCACCACGGCACTGTGGTCCCTGGCAGCTTCCTGTGGGTGTGGGGAGGGCGCTCAGAAAAGCAGAACCCCCTCCAAGATATGCCAGAAAGCCCCCTTTGCACCCCGAGCCCCTAGTTTGATGGCAGGCGCCAGCGTGGCTGTGCTGCTTGCTAAAATACTGAACTGTTTTCCTTCCACGCCTGGCCCATGTGCCCAACCTCCTGCCTGCCCGTCACCCTCCGGGAACCCCTGTGCCCAGCGGGTGGGTGAGGCTCTCACCTCCAGCTGCTCTCGTAGAGCCTTCACCTGGCCACGAAGGGCCTCCACGTCCGAGGAGCCTGGGGCTCCCGGCTGGTTCTTCAGTGCCTCCTTAAGACTGAAGACTTCCTTGGAGAGCTCTGTGATCTGAAGTGGGATCAGGGGAGGGTCAGCTAGCATCCTGAGCCCGGGGCTGGGGGCCCGCGACCTTTTCAGGCAAAGGACAGGCCTTGGAGGGAAAGTTGCATCCTAGAGGTTAGCAAACTCTGCCCTGCAGGCTGAGTCCGGCCCATCGGCTAAGAATGGTTTCCACACGTTAAATGGTTGAGGGGGAAGAAGTCCGAAGAAGAATGACATTTCACGACATGTGCAAATGAAACCAAATTCACATTTCCATGGCCAAACGTAAAATGTTATTGGCACACGGCCAAGCCCATTCATTGTCACAGGGTCTACAGCTCCTGCATCAGCGGCAGAGCTGAGTGCCCTGGCCAAGCAAGGCCAAAAACATTGACCGTCTGGCCCTTTACAGAAAAACCTTGTGGATCTTGGAGTCCCAGGAAGTGAAAGCGGAGACAGACAGAACAGGAGGGCCGAAAGCAGCCTGGCCTGGTGGGGCTGGGTCAGACAGGCCAGGGTTTGGGTCCTTCTCTACCCTTTTCCTGCTGGAGATCTTGGGAAGATGACTTAAACCCTCTGAATCTCAGTTTCCTCATCTGTAAAGAGAATCACACTTCTCACCTTGGTAGGCTGCTGTGATTAAGTTTAAACTGTGTCAGCAAACAGCAGGCACTCAATAAATGCTGGGCTTTATTGTTATTTCTATAGATCAGAGGTTCTCGACCAGGGGAGATCCTGCCTCCCGGGGATGCCAGGCAATATCTGTGTTTGTCACCACTGGGGGTGCTCCTGATATCGAGTGGGTAGGGGCCACGAATGCTGCTCCATGCCCCACAGTGCCCGGGATGGTCCCCCACAAAGAATAACCTAGCCCCAAATGTCACTAGTGCTGAAGGGGAGGAACACTGCTACAAATAAACCATAATCCCTACCGCAATTTTATCTTCATTTTACAGAGGTGGAAACTGGGGCTCAGAGAGGTCAAGTGACTTGCCCAGGGTCACACAGCAGGTTGGGGCTGGGTTTCTCTGTGTGCTAAAGCACCTGGGGCTCTGGGGGTCACATCCACTGTCTAGTGAGGTGCTGTGTGACTTCAAGACACTCAGTTTGCCTCTTGGAGCCTCTGTTTGCTCATCTGGAAAATGGGCTGATTTCCCAAGGCTCTTTCAGTTGGGACATTCTTAGATTCCCTCCAACCTCTCTCGAGTGGGGGGCCCCCTGACTGAGCACAAGAAAAGGGGACCCACCTTCTTGTCCTTCTCCTTGGCGCTCTCCAGGGCCTCCTGGGCACGGCTCTGGGCCTGGCGTGCCCGCTCGGCCTCAGTACGTAGCCCCCGCAGCTGCTGCTCTGCGGTGGCCAGCTGGGCCTCGGCCGCGTGCCTTTCACTCTTCATGAATAGCGCCTCCCGCTGCACCTGCGGCCCAAACCCATGTGTGACCCTGAGGACGTCTGGACCCCAAAGATGCCTGGACACCAAAGATTCTGACCCTTCTATTTTGGTCTGAGGCTATTCAAGCCCATTTGGCCTCAAGGAATTTGATTCAGGGAAGTTCTGGATTTCTTTGGGCACGATGAACATTCTGACTCTGCCAAGCTGTGTGTCCTTAGACAAGTGACATAAGCTCTCTGTGTCTCAATTTGCTCATATGTAAAACGAGGATAATAAGCGCCTCCACGTCACAGGGTGATTGTGAGGATAAAATGAGAAAATACATGGAATACACTTAGAATGGTGCTTGGCACACAGTAAGTGCTATCTTCAAGTTTGTGATGTTGTTTTTAGTGTTATTATTACATAATGAACGTTATTATCATTATTATTACAATATAGCCAATGTTCTTCTCTCTGCCGGTGGTGTGAAGGTTTGTAGATTTCTTACGAAATGAAGGAAAAACAGAAGAGTCTGGATGAAAAGCAAACAAATGCCCCAAAATTGATGACTGCACTTTCACAAAAATATCAAGATTGGAGCAGTGTTAGATTTGCAAAAATTGATCCTGGGGGGGATCATTGGCCTTAAAAGAAATAAAAGGTCAGGGAAAATGGATAATAATTAGATGTTCCACTTAGTACAGACTGACTACACCTTAACAATTAAAAAAAAAAAAAACTAAGTCTGAATCAAATCAGCCTTGCAAAATTTACCCACAAAAGAAGTGATCATGAAGGAAGGTAAAATTCAAAAAATAGGGCTTCCCTGGCGGTCCAGTGGTTAAGACTCCACGCTTCCACTGCATGGGGCACAGGTTAGATCCCTGGTCGGGGAACTAAGATCCCTGAAAGCAGTGCAGCCAAAAAAAAAAAAAAAAAAAGAAGAGAATGTTCTTGGAAAAACAGTAATCCTGGCTGCAATTATTAATCACTTGTACCATCACTGTCCTAAGTAAAATTAAACCATTTAATTCTCATGTGAGGACTAAGAACTATTATTAGCTCCATTATACAGGTGAGTAAACAGAGGCATGGAGAGAAAAACGCTTTCCTGATGACAACTAACAAATGTGGCTTTTTATTCACATATTTGTTAAAAACAGTTGCTAGGTTTTTTTGCGGGATGTGTGTGTTTGTGTGTGTGTGTGTGTGTGTGTGTATTTAAGAAAAGAGATGGGGTCAAAAGATCCACCTTCAGGACTTCCCTGGTTGTCCAGTGGTTTAGAATCCTCCTTCCTCCACTGCAAGGGGTGTGGGTTCGATCCCTGGTCAGGGAACTAAGATCCCACATGCTGTGGGGCAACTAGGCCCGCATGCTCTAGAGCCCGCGTGTCACAACTAGAGAGCCCGTGCGCCGCAACTACTGAGCCCGTGCACTGCAACGAAGATCCCACGTGCCAGGGACATCCCCCGTGGCACAGTGGTTAAGAATCCACCTGCCAATGCAGGGGACACAGGTTCGAGCCCTGGTCTGGGAGGATCCCACATGCCACGGAGCAGCTAAGCCTGTGTGCCACAGCTACTGAGCCTGCACTCTAGAGCCCACGAGCCACAGCTAATGAGCCCACACGCCTAGAGCCCGTGGTCCGCAACGAGAAGCCACCGCAATGAGAAGCCTACACACCACAACGAAGAGTAGCCCCCTCTCGCCGCAACTAGAGGAAGCCCGCGGGCAGCAACAAAGACCCAACACAGCCAAAAATAAATAAATAAATAAATAGATAGATAAAAAGGAAGATGGCGGGCTTCCCTGGTGGCGCAGTGGTTGAGAGTCCGCCTGCCGATGCAGGGCACGTGGGTTCGTGCCCTGGTCCGGGAGGATCCCACATGCCGCGGAGCGGCTAGGCCCGTGAGCCATGGCCACTGAGCCTGTGCGTCCGGAGCCTGTGCTCCACAACGGGAGAGGCTACAACAGTGAGAGGCCCGCGTACCGCAAAAACCAAAACAAAAACAAAAAAGGAAGATGGAAAAAGGGCTAACCATTAGAAAAAATGATGGGGTCAAAATGACCAAAAGGTTTTTAAAAAGAAAACACCAGTTGAAACACCCAGGAGGTCAGAATGGCTGCAGGGTCAAAGGTCCACCTGGATATATCGCAGCGTCAAGTCTCTGCAGGACTGAAACCGATGGGGTCGAAATATCGCATGGCTGTGGGGTCAGAACAGACCACCAACTGGCTACTCCTGTGCCCAATGAGGATCCCACCACGCTCACCTGGAAGACCTCGGCGCTGGTCTTCTCGTGGCGTCGCCCCAGCTCCTCCAGCTGCCCCTGCAGCCGGGCCACGTCGGCCTGCAGGGCATCCACGATGCGCTCATGCTCCAGGCGGGCCACGCTGCCCACACGCTCGCGCTCCAGCTCTGCCCTCAGACGGGCGGCCTCCTTGCCCGTGGCCACCACCTCCTGCTCCAGGCTGGCCGCCCGTCCCCGCAACTCCAGGGCCTCCTCCTGCAGCCGGTGATGCTCCGAGGCTGGCACCACTGACTGGTGGAGCACCTCGGAGGCCTCACGCAATTCCGCCAGGCCCCGCCGAGCCTCCTCGCAGGCCGCGGCCAGCTCAGAAGCCCGGGCCTCAGCCACGTCCCGCGCCTGGCCCAGCTTGACGGCCGCAGCCCGCTGCTGCTCCCCGGCGGCTGCGGCCGTAGCCAGCTGCTCCCGTAGGGCCTGCACCTCCCGGCTCAGCTCCAGCCTCAACTCCTCCCGCTGGGCCAGCTCTGCCCGCAGGCCTCGAGCCTCCTCCTCGGCCAACAGCCGGCCGGCCTGGGCCTCGTCCAGCTGGGCTGAGGCCGCTTCCATCTCCCGGAGGCGGCAGTCCCGGTCTCGGAGGTCCTCCCGGGCCTGCTCCAGGGCGGCCCGCAGCTGGCCTGTGTCATCGCTGCTGACCCCGCCAGCTCCACCACCCTCGGCCTCCGCGGGCTCACACTTGCCGTGGGCCGCCTCCAGCTCGGCAGCACTGGGGTGCAAGGCGGGGCCTGTGGTGACCCTCGGGGTCGTGGCCTCCACTCCCATGGCCTCCGTTTTCATGGTCCCTGTGCCTGTGAGCTCTTCCTGCACAGCACCTGTTCCACTGGCCTTCCATTCTGGTTCCTCTGTTTCCATATTTGTGGACTCTGCTCCCGTGGCCTCTGTTTCTGAGTTTCCTCCTTCTTCTAGAGTTTTCGTTTTTGTGACCTCAGCCCCCGCGGCCTTTGTTTCCAAGCGCTCGGCGCCCACACCCTCTGTTTCCGTGGCCTCAGCGTCCGTGGGTCTTGTTTCCGTGGCCTCCGCCACCATGGATGCTGCTTCCAAAGCTCTGGCTTCCGTGGTTTCTACTCCCGCAGCCTCCTCCTCTGTGCTCTCGGCTCCATTAACTCTGGTTTCCGGAGCTGCAGTGCCGTTAAGCTCTGCTTCCACTGGTCCGTTTCTGGCGGCCTTGGCTCCCGGGCCGTTGCCCTCCCTAGGGGCTGCCTCCTCTTCTCCAGGGCCCTCCTGTGCTTCCTGCTGCCCCAGCGCCTGCAGGGCCTTGGCATGCTGCCTGCGGAGCTGGTCAAACTCAGCCCGGAGAGAGTTGTACAGCGCCAGAGGGATGACCTCGGCCAGACTGTCAGCCTCCATCTCGTCCTTCTCGAAGTGCTCCAGGATCTGGCGGGGGCAGGGCAGCCGGGCAAGAGCTGAAGTGGCCATGGGGGGCACAGGGCAGCCATGCCACTTTCCCTGTCCACAGACTCAGCCACGTGCCCGCCCAACCCCCCGGGGAACAGCCCCTCAGGTCCTCAGGTCTGTCCCCACCCAACCCTCCCCGGCCTCAGTTTCCCCACCTGGACCTTCTCCATCAGTTCCTGGTTCTGTCTGGTGAGCGTGGCCACCTGCTCCTGCAGCAAGGCCAAGAGATCCTGGGCCGATGGGCTTAGGTGCTTGGAGAGCAGCGCCTCAGCCCCTGGCAGGGGACACAGAGTCAGGCCCCAGGGTCCCTGGGCAGGCCGACTTTGGGGAGTGGAGTAACTAACGGGGCGGGCCAAGCTCCCTCCCAGATGCAACCTCTCTCAATGCCTATGGGTCAAGGCTCCAACTCCTGGGGCCCCAGACACAACGGGTGGGGGAGGGCAGGTGGGAGCTCACCTGGGAAGTCGGGCAGCTCACCCTCCTCGTCCTGCAGGGTGGCCACATCATAGCTGGTGTTCTCCCTCTCATTCTGGTGGGGGGGTGATCAGGGTCCGGCTCGGGGTCTTGCCCTCCCTCCAGCCCCCATGTCTCCCCCAAGTTTGTGTCCATAACCCCAACAACTAGGGGTGTACGTGCCACCTGGTCACAGGGGACCAAGAGAGGGATGGGAGTGAGTCCTTGAAAGGGTGTGTCTGCAATTCTGTGTGGGGCCACGGCTGTCTGCCTGTGTGCGAGTACCTGCAACAGTGGTTCAGGGTCTGTGGGTCGGCGGTGAGCATGTGTGTGCACGTGTGGGCGTGCACAGTGGCCCCGGTCTCTCCTATGTGAGTCCCCGTGACTGTGTGTGATTTTGCACTTGTATTTTAGTCTGTGGTGTGTGACCGTTCTGTGTTTCTGTATGTGTGCATGTGCGTGAACACGGCTGTGTACATGTATCTATGTTTGTGTAATTATGTATTTTGAGAAATACTTGTGTGTGTACATGTATTTGTGGGTGTGTTGCCTAGGTATGTGATTGAATGAGAAATATCTGCTGTGTGTGCCCAAGTATTTGTAGTGCATGTGTGATTATACACCCACAGATGTGTTTGTTGTGTGTTTGCCTGTTGTACGTGTAAGACCACATATATACAAGCGTGGCTGTTCATCTCTGCACGTATGTCAGCATGTGTGATTCTGTGTTTTTAAAAGTGTCTCTTATGTGTACCTGTGTTTGTATGTTTGTCTGTTCTGTGTTTGCATGTGTGTGAGACTATGTGTATTAGTGTGGCTATCATGCAGCTGCAGCAGAAGAGAGGCCCTTCCCCCTGGTGGCCCCGCCCCTAGAAGCCCCACCCCTGCCCTGCTCCCCGCCGGGCCCACCTCCAGCAGGGACAGCCTGCTCTGCAAACTTTCCACCTCCCGTCCTAGACTCTCCTTCTCCTCCTGCCTCTCTGCCAGCAGCTGCTGTAGCTCTTGCACCTGCAGGGAGGCAGTGGGGGGCTCAGTGGGCCTCTGGGGAAAACACTGGGCAGCTGGCCATCCAGCTTCCCCCCACCTTCCACCCTACCTGTCTCTCCAGGCTGTGGAGGGAGCTGGCCTCTGCCTCTGGCAGCTGACGGAAGAAAGGGGCCTGGGCTTGGATCTGGGCTGGGGGGCCTCCCTGGCCTACCTCCTGCTCAGTGGCCCTCCATCCCAACCACAGATGTCCTCTGGCCTATTTTGTGCCAGACCCCCTTTAGGGCCACTAATTCGTTTATTTATTCATTCACTCACTTACTCAAATATTCATCCATCCAGTAAATACTTATGAAGCATCTACTGTGAGCCAGGCACCATCAACCATGTCTGCCCTCGTGGACTTACAGTCGAATGGGTGAATATGAATAAAATATATGGTACATCCAATAGCAGTAAGTGCTTTGAATAAAAATAAAGGGAACTGTGAAGTGAGTCGGGGTGTAACAATTTTAAATAATTTGGGTAGGGGAGGTGTCTTTGAGCAAAGACCTGAAGGAGATGAGGGAGGGAGTCATAAGGACATCTGGGAAAAGGTGTTTCTGGCAGAGGCCACAGCACGTGCAAAGGCCCGGGGGCAGCACCATGCCTGGAGTGTTGGAGGAACACCGAGGAGGCCCGTGTGTGTGGAGAGGGAGAAGAGGTAGAGTACCCCCAAAATGGTACCTGCTGCAGGCTTAGCCCAAGGCCCATGTCTCTGAGGCCCCTCACCTCCTGCTTCTTCCGTTCCTGGTTCTGCTCCAGGCCCCGGATCTTCTGCAGCAGGCGGCCCCTCTCCTGTCGCAGCCGCACGATCTCCTCATAGGCATCTTGATCATCCTGTCCCCCGACCCCGGGAACCCACCACCTTTACATGATGCCCAAGGACTGTACCCTCCCGTACCTGAGCCAGAGCTTTCTCCCCATCCTGCCTGGAGTCCCTCCATGCCTCCCCCCAAGGCCAGGGCATCTCTCACCGGCATCGGGATATTGGCAGGGGGCTGAGGTGCCTTTCGCTTCTTGGGGGCCCCTTGCTTTTCATGGCTGGACACAGAGTTCTGGGGGGAGGGGTAGAGGGGGTACATGGGGGACATGCCAGCCTCCCACCCAAATAAACCAACACAGCCAACCCACTCTCTGTCACCAGCCCCAACTGTGCCCTCACTTCCTGTGTGATCTCGAGTGAGTCCCTGCCTCTCGCTGGTCCTCACTTATCCCAGCATAAAAGGGGGCAAGACCACATCTCCTGAGAGCTCCAAATCTTATGTTTTACCCTCTGCCCCTCTCCATGCCCTGGCACTTTCCCCAGCTAGACCCAATCGTTTACAATTCTTTCCCTATGGAGCTGAGATGCTGTAGTGCCGGAAGAGAGAAAGCGGCCAGACCTGACTCCTTCGCTGACTGCACCAGCCCTCATCCATCTCAGTTCCCTCTACCATCCCACCCTAGCCCCATGATGTGGCCCCATCCCCCCAGTGTTCTCACTGAGTCTTGAGAGTTATGCTGTGGGTGCTGCCGCCACTTGGTGGCAGCATACCCCGAAGGTGGCATTCTTCCCCAGCCTGGTCCTTCCCGGTATTAACCCTGAGTCAAGGGTCCATCTCTTCCTTCTCTTCCCAGGGAGCCTGGGGCAAGGGGGAAGGTAGTGTGTGCACAGGGAGAGGGACTTGCTCGCTGCTTAGGGATCCATACCTGAGATGATGCCTCGCCTGAGTCATCCTCTGGGGGGGCAGGGGAGAGAGGGAAGCAGGGTCAGGCACTGTTCTAGGGATTCCATTCCTAGCCCTAGGAAGGGCATTAGTGAGCCCAGGGGACTTGAGAGCGCTCCCAATTCCCCCCAGAATCAGGACTTTTAAGGTAGGAATCAACCATTTTGACAGAATACTAATAGGAGGGGCCTTGAAACTCTCCAAAAGAGAGAACAGTGGCATCTCCAGGATGGGGCAAGCGGAAGGGCCAATTCTTAGGAAAGGTAAACATCCAAGCATATGGATGACCCAG
Organism: Pseudorca crassidens; assembly: GCF_039906515.1. Classification (NCBI taxonomy): domain Eukaryota; kingdom Metazoa; phylum Chordata; class Mammalia; order Artiodactyla; family Delphinidae; genus Pseudorca; species Pseudorca crassidens. The sequence goes on from NC_090298.1 coordinate 169,318,338, forward strand.
GAAAACAGAGTTGACCCCTAGGCTATTCTAAAAGCTCTGGGGTTCCTCAAAACTGTCCTGAGTAGTGTGACGGGAGCAATGAAACCTCCTATAATACAAATAGGGATACCTTGAAACTATCCACAGTAGGGAGGGAGAGAAAGGGGTGACAAGAAATTACCTAGAAGATGGAGGAGGGTGCTCAAAATTGTTCAGAGGTGGGGTTTGCATACCGCTGGGTGCTGAGGGGCGCTGGGCGGCCTCCTGCAGGAGGTGTAGGATGAGTTTGTCCCCTGCCAGGGCGCCGTAGTGAGCAGCGTCCTGGCCCAGCGCATCAGTGATGCCCGGCTGGGCCCCACCCTGCAGCAGCACCTCCACTGTTTCGGGGCTGGCTCCCTCACAGGCCAGCATCAGGGCCGTCCTACCAGAAGAGGAGGCTACTGAGGGGGTGAGGACATTTTCAAACCACCACACCCTCCTCAACACCCAGGGTGGGTAAGGGGAGGAGGACAACTAGATCCCACACCCAGAGAGGTTAAGAGACTTGCCTAAGTCACACAGCACACAATGGACTGGCTGAGAGGGGAGATGCTCACCTGCCCTGAAGGTCCTGGTCATTTGCAGCAGCCCCTTGCTGCAGGAGGAGGCGGCACAGATCTGTGTGACACATCTGAGCTGCTATGATGAGGGGTGTTGTACCCAGCTGGGGGAGGGGGGTGGGAGAGGGGTGAGACAAGGCATGAGAGAATGACTCTGGGAGGTGGGGAAGCCTATGACGGCCCCCAAGCTTCCCTCCAAATCTTCATACTTTTCAAAGGGTGCCTGGGATGCTGCCACTGGGTGGCAGCGTACCTCAAATGCAGTATCTTTCCCCACAAGATCCCAAAGACTCACCCGATCTCGGGGATTCAGATGTGCCTTGAAGGAGCAGAGCATTTCTGAGCAGGAGACGCAGCCGCCAGCCGCTGGAAAAAGAGAGAAGGGTGGGTAGGAAGGGCATGGCTTTGATATTTTCTGGGGGCCTTCTGCCTGAGCGTGATTCTTATCCTTTATTTCATGAGAAACTCCCACCTCCCCCAGAAGATCAGTGATAAAGATATGACTCCTATTATACAGATGAAGAAACTGAGGCCCAGCCAGGCCCACGGTCACCCAGGGGGTCAGAGAAAGAGCCAGGATGAGGACCCAGGTCTTCTAATTCCCAGTCCCAAGCTCCTTCCACATTCCACTGTGGGTCCCTCTTAGGGTGGAACGTTTCACTGATTTTCATGTATTTAACCCCTTTTGATTCAACCAGCATTTATTGTGTACCAACTATATACCAAACCCTCATACAAAGAGTGTTAATATTTACTACAGAGATCAGACCTCCGCTGAGGTTGGGCAGGCTTCTTGGGGTTTGATCTGAGCTTGGGTTTTGATGGTGAAAGGGGGAGGGTAGAGGTCACTGCATGGACATGGACCCTGAGGCAGGGAGGAGCTTGGAAGGACTTGGTCATCAAGGAAGTTGGACAAGGTGTGTTATGTCCAGAGCCTCAAAGAGGGAAGGAAGGGCTTTGTGCAAGGAAGTGTTGCTGGAAAACCATTAAACTCTTGGATTTCCCTGGCGGTCCAGTGGTTAAGACTCCGCAATTCCACTGCAGGGGGCGCGGGTTCGATCCCTGGTGAGGGAACTAAGATCCCACGTGCTGTGCAGCATGGCCAAAAAGATAAAATAAGAGAAAAAGCTAAAAAAAAAAATCATCAAACTTTATGTGATTACCTGCTGTGTGCCCAAGGACTTATGGGGTTTTGTTTGCTGTTGTAATCCCATCGCTTAGAACCGAGCCTGGCACACAGCAGGTGCTCAATATTTATTGAAAGAAAAAAACCATGGAGCTTCCATAACGTGATCAAAGGCTTTGCCACCACTAGGTGGCAGCGTACTCCAACTGCAGGGAATGTTTCAACAGTGACTAAAACTCCAGAGCAAATGTATTCCACGCTCCCAAGAGGATAGACGTTTCTTGAGTCATCAAGTGAAAGACATTCTCGAATGTCATGGGCACAGTGGACAGACGTTGGGCTGGGTCCTGGCTCAGGTGGGTGGGTCCCTTCCCTCCCTCAGGAAGGGAATTTGGATTTGATGACTATGAAGGTTGCCTGGACCTTTGGCCTTCCTGAGATTCCCTAGGAGTTCCTTGAAGCAAATTATACTCTGGTCACCCTCTGATCGTCCTCACCCAGGCCCAGCATACAGTAGGCTGTGCTTCGGGGTCAGACGGCCTGGATCCTCCCCACTTTCTTGCTGATAAGCCTCAATCCCCTTGTCTGTGCAATGGTCATCGTCCATGGCTCAAAGGGTCACTGAGGAGAATGCAGAGCCCAGTGCCTGGCACACGGTAGGGGCTCCATGAGGAAGGAGGTGGAATGTCCTAGGCAGGTCCCCAGAGCCCTAGGTAGAATAATTCCCAAGCCTAGCACCCTCTGGGCCATGGTGGCCAGGGCGAGGCCAGGCTGCACCCACCTGCGTGATGCAGGGCCGTCCACCCACTACTGTCCACAGTATCCACCACGCAGGATGCCTGGGGGGGGAGGCGTGTCATTGGAGGTGGAGCCATCCCTGTTTAGGAGCCATCCCTGTTGCCTAATTTCTCTAGGAACTGCCCCTCCTTGGGCTCTGCTGTATTTCAGCCTCCTTGCCTCCCCCCTTCTCCCCTCCCACCCACCTGCTCTGTGGAACCCACTTCTCACAGGCCCCCAAGTGACTCTCTTGGCTTTTATGAAAATTGGTGAGAAAGAGGGATTAGCTGGGAGCCCAGGGGCAGCCGGGGGTTTGGGGAGAAGCTGGGCTCAGGAAATAGCTGGTATTGGGAGTATAACTTGGGTGTGGGAAGTAGCTGGACACTCAGGGAGTATCTGGTTGTCCAAGGAGTAGCTGGGACTCAGGAGTAAAAGGGGCCAAGGAATACAAAGGATTCAGGGGGTAACTGGGGGTTCAGTGAATTCCTGGAACTCAGGACTAGTCAGGGCAAGGGAGTATCTGGGGTTGGGAAGTATCTGAGGCAGGAAAGGACATGACCTGCAGTAGTTGCTTCAAGCACTGAGGGTGCCCATACTTGGCGGCCAGGTGGAGGGCACTGTAACCTGAAAGGGAGAGAGAACGTACTAGAGCTTCAGATACTCAGGGAACTTCCAGTTGCCCCCCCAAACCTGTGTCAACTACTTGTGATGACTCTAACAAGTCCCCAAACCCAGGTACTTCTCAAAACTGTGCTACTCCCTGGGACCAGAGGCTCTCCAAACCTCAGCTAGTAGGTGTCCCAGACAATCTCGTCCCAGCTACACTCCACATCCATCCACTCCTCAAGCACTACTGTCCCCAGCTACTCCCCAGGTCGCCAGCTACTCCCCAGGTCCTCAGCTACTCCCTCGGTCCCCAGCTACTCCCCAGGTCCTCAGCTACTCCCCCAGTCCCCAGCTACTCCCCAGGTCACCAGCTTACTCCCTAGGTCCCAGCTACTCCCCAGGTCCCCAGCTACTCCCCAGGTCCCAGCTACTCTATAAGCTCAACTACACCAAAGTGCCAGCTATGCCGCTTTCTTTGATACTCCACAAATTCCCAGTACCCATACATCCTGGCTCCTATACTTGTTGCCCTGAAGCTTCAGATGTGGCTATGCCCCATGCCTAGCTATTCCCTGAGTCCCAACTACTCCCTCTGGCCATGCTTTCTATCGCAGTTATCCCTCAGGGCCCTAGTTAAGTCACACACCTAGATTCTCCTTTTGTCTCAGCTACTCCCAGAGCTCCAGCTAACTCTAGAGCCCAGCTACTCCATGCACCTCAGATACTCCCCTCCAAAAAACTGTACTTGTTATTCTCACGCCCCCAGATGCTCCTCAAGCTCAGATGCTCCTCTGTTTCCATTACTTCCTCTGACTCAACCACTACCTGAGTCCCAGCTCTCCCTGATCCACAAGTTGACTCACTCTGTTTGCTGCCGGCCATGGTCTCCATCCTTGGGTACCACAGCCTGACTCGCCCCTGTGCCTCCCTGGGGGCACTGAAGAGAACCCCCCTTTTTCAGCAGGACATGGAGGCCATGAAGCAGGGCCCGGCTGGACCCTCAGGCTGGGCACCTGGTCTGAGTTCCTCTTCCCTCCCCCAGGGCCCGGCGGGTAGTACCTGCCCCATCCGTGCTCATAACGTTGGCGCCGTGTGTCAGCATCACCTCTAGACAGCTGGCTGCACCCCTCATGGCCGCCAGGTGGAATCTGGAGGCCAGAGGTCAGGGGTCAGCTGCAGGGTGGCCACCCCTCAGCCATCACACCCCCAGGACGTGGGCACTCACGCGGACTTGCCCTCGGGGTCCAGCTTCGTGGGCACCAGCCCCTTGCGGACAATGAGGGAGGCCACCCGTGCGGCATCATTGTTCTCCACGGCCTGCAGCAGCCGCTCGTCACTTTTGCCCCAGTCCTGGCTCTGCGGGGCACACCCAGGGGAACATGGGACTGGCGGCCACTGCCCCTCCCCACTCCCCCAGCAGGGGCTCCGGGCTCTCACCGCCCGGCCTGGGCACTTGCCTGGCGCCTGCCTCTGGCTGCCGGCTTCGGGATGGGGCAGGGGCCGCAGGGTGGGCAGGAGCCAAGGTCAGTGGGGCTGAGCCGCAGCTGCCGGGGGGAGTGGTCCTGGGTGGGGGCCTGAGACAGCAACCCTCAAGCCTGGGTCCCCAGCATCTGCCCCCAGGTCCATCGCCCCAGCTGTCATACACCACTTCCACCATCGTACCATTAAACCATCCCCAGATCAGCCCCCAGCATCTTTCCAAAAAGTTGTCCCCCAAACCTAGGCTCCCAGCCCATCCCTTAGTGAAAGCCACCTTTCCAATATCACCTCACCATATCCCTTTCTGAACTACCCTCCGAAATCTTCCCACAGGAACCCCTAAAAAGGTTGCTTCAATGTCCCTCAGCACCACCCTCTGCCATCTATCCTTTGACTGCCTCTGAGATGTCACAATTGTCTCCCAAATGTCCCAATATCTGAAATGCATTCCAAAATGTCTTCCCCAAATTCCTGACATGTTCTCCAAAATCATCCCCCCAATGACCCCATCATCTGTCCCCAAAATGTCCTCCCCTAAAATCTTTCAGATGTCCTCCAAAATTGTTCTCCAAATGTCAATCTTTTCCCAGAAAAGATCACCCAAAACAGCATCCAAACTGTCCCCACAAATGATCCCATCCAAAACTGTTCCCCAAAACTGTCTCTCTAAATGCCCTCCAAATTCTCCTGTGTCCCCATCTGTCCTCAAAACTGTCCCCCCAAATGTCCCATCCATCCCCCCAGTCTCTGCCCCGCCCCCTCCCTCCTCCCTGATCATCCTTCGCGGGTCTGAGGGTGGAGGGTCTAGGCTCTGCGAGGTCAGGGGGCGGGGAGGGGCGGGACGGGGAGGGGAGGAAGGGCCCGCGCCCGCCCCGCTCCCGCGCCCCTTCCCCCGGCCCTACCGCGAAGGAGGCGGCGGCGCAAAGGCACAGCTGCTTCATGGTGTCCAGGGCGCCGGGCTCCGGGAGGTGACCAGAGGGAAGGGCCCGCGATGCCGGGGCTCGGCCGCCCGGCCCGCGCGGTCCCGCCAAGCCCCGCGCCAAACCTCCCCCGCGCGCCCCGCCTGCTGCCCCCCTCCCGGCCTCTCCCCTACGGGTCGGGGGGAGTGCCAGGGAAGGGGGCTGGGCTCTGAGGGAGGGGCACCGCGGTGGCCCGACCTGACCTTCTTGCCACCCGGAGGCTGAGGCAAAGAGGGCCAGGCTCCCAGGATCTCCATGGACCCGCCTGCGTTCGTCTCCGCCTCTCTGGGGGGGGGGGGGGGGGGCGAGGAAGAGGGGGAGTGTGGGATACGGGGGGTGGTCTCAGGTGACTCCCGGTCTGGTTCCACTGCCGCTGGGCTATCCGGGCTCTCCCTCCCTCATTCATTCACTCATTCATTCATTCATCATCCACCAGCGGGGCTCTGCAGTCTGACAAACCTGAATTTGAATCCAGGGCACCCCCCCCCACCACGCCCCCTGCCCTCCACACACCCGCATTTACCATCTATAAGATCGGCCCAGATACTTACCTGCTTTGGACTTCACTTTCCTCATCCGGGAAATGGGTTTCATATTAAACAGTACCTACTGCAGAGGGTTACTGGGAAGACTAAATGAGATGCTAGATATGGGGCCTGGAACATAGTGCGCCATAAACACGGATTCAAAGAAAGATGTGGTTGGGCTGTGTGCATATCTAATACTGAATCCTAGGGACGCAGGACATAGTAGGTGCTCAGTTAAACCACTGAAAGACAGAATGGACACAGCCTTTGGCTCTAACTCCAAGGGGCTGGGAGGGTCTGTGTTCTGCTGCTTTTCTCAGACTGGAAGCCCCTTGAGAGCAGGGTCCCACTGAGGCCTCCCTGGCAGAGGCCAGGGTGGGGTGGGCACCCCAGGGTGGAGTGGGCAGTTGGTGAATGTTTGCTCTGTTAATGTGTGACTCACAAAGCCAAGCCCTCTGAGCCATGTGTATTTCATTCATTCAGTCCACTTGTGCTACAGGGTGCCTGGCACTGCACTGGGCATTGGGACTCAGTGGTGACGAAGACAGATGTCCCTGCTATCACTGAGGTCCCTGGGGAGACAGACACATCCATGGATTTATGAACCAAGGTGATCAGGGCTATTATGAGGGAAGCCCAGGTGAGCTGGGAGCTCAGAGAGGACTCTTGATATCATCTGGGGAGTCAGGGAGGGCTTCCTGGAAGAAAGGACATCTGAGCTGAAACTTGAAGAATGGGCAGGAGTTGGGGAGTGGCAGGAACAAGATCATGTTTGGGAGAAATCATGAAATAAATTGCTCTCCTGGACCAGTGCGGTAGCCTCTGCCCTGGTCCAGGACCTGGGGCGTGGGGTGGGGCAGGGGTGTGCATACTTAAGGGTGGGGGCAGAGGAGGAGAGGTGCTAGCATAGGAGCTGGAGGAGGGGGTCCTGGGAAGGCGGGGGAAACCAGGAGTGTGGGGTGTCAGGAGAGCCACAAATGGTTCCAAAAGTCAGGATAGTCCACTGTGTTGTGGATGCAAATTCGAGAAGGGACCAGGAGAAGGGAGAAGATTGGGATTACAGGGGAGAGAAGGGATGAGTGAGGAGACAGGCCTTCAGGAACCCAAATTTAAGAGCAGTGACTGCTGACAGGCACTGGGGCTTTGAACCCAGCTTGGCCATTGTATAGTTGCTGTGTGACCCGGGGCCAGCCATTCTCCCTCTCTGGGCCTCAATTCTTTAACAATGGGATAGATAATGGAAGGAACACTATAGAGTCGGGTTCCTCCACCCAGAGGCACTGCTGACACTTGGGGCCTGGTCATTCCCTGGGGTGGGGCCATCCTGGACTCTGTGGGGTGTTGAGCGGCACCCCTGGTCCAGAAACACCCCCCCCACACACACCATGTGAAAACCGTAAATGTCCCAGGTATCACCCAGTGTACCCGGAGGCAGGATCACTGCTGTTGTCCGTGATTATTCTTAGACACCTTTAGGCAGATGGAGGGAGAGGTGGGGGCAGGTAAATGGAGAATCTGCTGATAAGCAATTGGGGAGTTGGAAGGAGGGTGTTAAGGGCTCCTCTCTCCTCTTACACCGAGGGGGGGTGGTGTGACCCTCTCAGGCTTGTCCAGAGAGGAGACTGAAATGGATCTCCCAGCTCAGGCCTCGGATTTCCAACTGCCCTCGGCCTGTCCTTCTGGATGTTAGACAAGCTCAGAAGCCCCCCGCAGTGGGCCAAGGGCGTCACTGTCCTGGTAGGGGCTTAGGCCAAGTCTTAGCATCATCTCACTCCTCTCTCACCCCATACCCAATCCAGCAGCCAACCCCGCCAGCTGTAAACTACGTCCAGGGACCCCTTCTCACCCATGGTCCAGCCCCATCACAATTCTATCTGGAGGTCACCTCCTCCCAGGCCTCCCTGCTTCTGTTCCCCTCCCTGGTCCACAGCTTCCTAAAGCCTGCATCAGAGCATTTCTCTTTTCTGCTCAAAAGCCTCCAGCAACTTTGCTCGGCATCAAATGCTAACTGCTCACAGAGCCCAGGAGGTTCTATGGCAAGCGGTCCAACTGCCAACTGAGGTCCCCAGGGCTGGGGTGGGTGGCAAGTCCCAGCCCACCCCATCCCCACCTGGTTTGGTCCAGCTCAAGAGCTAAGAATGGTTTTTACACTTATAAGTGGTCAGGGAAAAAAAAAAATCAAAAGAAGAGTAATACTTCCTGACACATGAAAATTATATGAAATTCTCATTCCAGTGTCCATAAAACAAGTGTTATTGGGATGGGGCTATGCCCATCCATTTTCAAATGGCCTATGGGAATTCCTCGGTGGTCCAATGGTTAGGACTCCATGCTTTCACTGCCGAGGGCCGGGGTTCAATCCCTGCTCAGGAAACTAAGATCCCACAAGCTGTGTGGCGTGGCAAAAAAAAAAAAAAAGTTTACTTTCTGGCCCTTTACAGGAAAAATGTGCCTAGCTTTGCCCTAAACAATCCTCCTCGTCAACTCTCTGAGCTCATCTCCCCCTACCTTTCCCCTGGTCCGTGACATCCTGCTGCAGTGGCCTCCTTTCTGGTCCTCAGACAGCTCTGCCCACCTCTGGGCCTTTGCCCTTGCTGTGTCCTCCACCCGGAATGCCCTCCTTCCTCCACTGCCCACAACGCTGATTCCTTTACTGTCTTTTGCACTGGAAGACACCTCTTCAGAGAGCCCTTCTCTGATCACCCCTTGTCACTCTGACCCCTTAGTGGGGGGTTATTTTTCCTTCATCGTTCTTATCACTACCTGACGTCATCCTGTGTACCTTTCTGAAAATATTGTTTCCTCTTGATCTCTCCACAGAATCTCACCTCTGCACAGGCAGGAATTTTTGTCCCCCTTAGTCAATGCGGCTGGATCCCCAGCAGGTACCGGGTATAGATTTTGAAGGACCCGGTGCAAAATGAAAATGCAGGGCCCCTTGTTGGAAAATTATGAAGAATTTCAAGATGGGGAGAAATGAGTATGAAACCAAACATGGGGTCCTTCTGAGTGGCAGGGTATGTGTGTGTGTGTGTGTCTGTGTGTGTGTCTGTGAAGCCGGCCCTGATCTCCAGCCCACAGTAGGTGCTGAATAAATGTTTGTTGAATGAATTAAAGAAATAGTGACTCATTTAAAATAAGGTCACATATCTAATATATATCTATATGTACATTTGTTCATTTCAAGAGTACTTTTCAGGGCATCCTAATAATAAACTACAAGCTACAAAATTCAATCAATCCCCTAGTGCCTGTGTTGATCTAATAGCAATAAACTACTTTGTTCAAACTGAAAAAAAAAAAGAAAAAGAAACAGTGACTCTGGGAATAAAAGTGAGGGAGAGACAGACAGACAGACAGATTTTCCAAAAAGTGTTGAGGCACCGGGAGTTTACGAATCTCTAAAATTTTCTACAAATCCGCACTCTTCTTCCATGCAGGATTTTTCTAAAACCTGAAATAAGGGCAGGAGGTTGATGGGAATCCAAAGACTAGGCTCCCGGCTCCAGTTAACTCCCATCTTTTTTCTTTTCTTTTCTTTTTGCGGCATCGCGTGTCATGTGGGATCTTAGTTCCCCTAACAAGGGACCAAATCCGTGCTCCCTGCATTGGAAGCGCAGAGTCTTAACCACTGGACCACCAGGGAAGTCTCTCCCATTTTATGGATGGAAAAACTGAGGCCCAGAGAGGGTGCGAGAAGGCTCAGAGCAAGTAGGGCGCTCTGCTGGGACCTGGCAGAGCAGGCTGTATCATGAGAGAAGCAGAAAGGAGCGGAGAGGGCGCGCCGGGCAGGTTGTGTGCTGAGAATGGGAAATGGAAGGTCCGGAGAGATGGAGACGGAGGTGGAGACGGACCACTGCAGTCACGGGTGTTTGCTTTCTTCCCTCGGGGCAGCCGAACAAAAGCTGAACCTGACTCCTGCGTTTGGCAGAGAAACTGGAGCCTGGCAGGTAGAGGGACCGACGGGGGTGGGGGGCGGTTTTGCGGGGGGAGTGGAGGACCAGCTTCTCCCCTCCTTCCTCCCCCAGGCCTCCCATCTGCTGTGCCCGCTCCAGCCCAGGCGGGCTCTGCTCGCTGCCCCCGCCCTCCCTGACACACCCAGAGACCCTCACACCCGGGCTGAGGTTTTAACACCCTTCTATTCCTGCCCTCATCTTGACACTGTGCCAGGCACCTATCAAAACACACCCACGTCCCAAATTAGGTGTTTTTTTGTTTTCTTTAAATTAAGGGTACTTTAATCAATTAATTAATTTATTTATTTTTGGCTGTGTTGGGTCTTAGTTTCTGTGCGAGGGCTTTCTCTAGTTGCGGCGAGCAGGGGCCACTCTTCATCGCAGTGTGAGAGCTTCTCACTGTCGCGGCCTCTCTTGTTGCAGAGCACAAGCTCCAGACACGCAGGCTCAGTAGTTGTGGCTCACGGGCCTAGTTGCTCTGCGGCATGTGGGATCCTCCCAGACCAGGGCTTGAACCTGTGTCCCCTGAATTAGCAGGCAGATTCTCAACCACTGCGCCGCCAGGGAAGCCCCTAGGTGTTTTTTTTGTTTTTGTTTTTTTTAGCGGCACAAACGTTTTGAAGGATTGGATTTCAATAGGACTCTGCTTTTGAAATTCAACAATCCCGTGGTTTGGTTTACCACTGGCTACAGCTTCTCCGTAATCTTTAGCAGGAAATGTGAACACTAACTAGGAATCGATTTCGAACGGGATGAAAATTTTAGGATCGTTTCGCAGTGAATGAAGCTAACCCCACGCCACGTTTTGTAGGGCTTAACAAACAATTTATTCCTTGCTCTGGTGCCCTCTCTCTCTCTCTTTCATTCTCTCTCCCTCCCCCTCTCCCTCTCCTTCCTTCTCACTTCAATCAATGCAAGTTTCCCCGCAACCAAGGCCCAATAACACAGCCCTAGTAACACAGGTGTTCCTAGTAACACAGCCCAGGGAGAAGGCAGGCATTCACTTCCTAGCTGTGTGATGTTGGGGAAGTTCCTTAACCTCTTTGGGCATCGTTTACTCATTTATAAAGTGGAGATAAAAGCTCCTACCCCATATGATTGTTATGAGGGTTAAAGGAGCTGACATCTGGCAAAGCACATGGAAATCTCCTTGTAGTGTTTGAAAACAAATAAATAAAAACAAAAATGGGATGAAATAAAAATGAGTTCAACGGCATTGAATTTAAATTTTAAACGTTAAAATAAACAAAATGAAAGGAATGTTAAAATTGACAAATAATAAAAATACATTTAAAAATCATTTTGAGGGGGGAATTCCCTGGTGGTCCACTGGTTAGGACTCTGAGCTTCCACTGCAGGGGGCACTGGTTTGATCCCTGGTCAGGGAACTAAGATCCCACAAGCCGCGCAGCACAGCCAAAATAAATAAATAAAAATAAAATAAAATAAAATAAAAATCAGTTGGGAAAACTTTGGAAGGCCAGAGGATGGTGGAGATATACACAAAGTCACCAAGCTAGTCAGGGGCAGAGGAAGGATTCGAACCCAGAGCCATCTGACTTTAAAACCAGGCTTGGGACTTCCCTGGCGGTCCTGTGGTTAAGACTCTGCTCTTCCACAGCAGCGGCCACGGGTTCGATCCCTGGCTGGGGAACTAAGATCCTGCATGCTGCGCAGCAAGGCCAAAAAAATTTTTTTAATTGAAAAATAAAACCAGGCTGTTCCTCTGCCCCGTTTTTGACATTCAAGGACTCCTCGGGCTGGGCCCTCTCGGGCCTCAGCTCCCCCTCACATTCTCTGCTCCAGCCAAAAGAACCTCTTCATCATCCCATTATGTCCCTGTATCAACCAGGCTCTGCCCAGCCTCCAGACCTTTGCTCACACTGGTCCCCATCCCCCTCCCTGTGTGCCTTCACTTGTCTAACTAAATCTTCCCCATCCTTCCATGCTCTGCTCCAGCACCACCTCCTCCAGGTAGCCTCCCTGATTGCCTTGGGCCTTCCGGATGGGAAGGCCCTGTCATGGGAGAAAGACCAAGGGCTCTAAAGTCAGACACGTGTGGGTTTGAATCTCCCTGTTGCCACTTTACTCTGTGACCAGGAGAGGTGAGTTAACCTCTCCGGACCCTGGTTTCTTTGTGCTGTAATTGGGAAGTCTAGCCTGACAGAGGTCAGTGCTCAGGAAGGCTGGCTGCCAGACTCTACATGTGAATGCTCTCTTAGCTTCTGTCACTCTGTGACCTGGACCAGCCTGCACACTGGCAGGGACTAGCGGGGCCGGGAGGGAGTGGGTAATGAATGAGGACGGAGTGCAGTCTCTGGAAGTTCACAGCCCAAAATATAGCTGCAAGAGAAGCCAGCTAGACCCCACCTCAGGGCCTTTGCACTGGCTGTTCCCTCTGCCTGGAACGCAGTTCCTGCAAATACACACATGGTTTCCTCCTCCTTTCCCTTCTGATCTATACTCTAATATCAGCTTCTTGGTGAGGCCTTTCTGGACAACCTGCTTTAAAACTGCAACCATCTCCCCTGCTCAGGATGCTTTAAATTCCCTTTCTTCGTCTCCCTGGTACAAAATATGCCTTTTCACTTATTTATCTTGTTTAGCATCCATCGCCCCAACACAGCTGTCAGCTCCACAAGGGCAGGGATTTCGGTCTGCCCTGTTCACTGCTGTGTCCTTTGTGCCTAGAACAGCACCCAATACAAATATTTGCTGAATAAATACTCAAAAGCAAGAAATCAGGGTCCCCGAGAAAGTGAGGCCCCAGAAAAGCAAGTGGTCACTGTAGCTGGGAATAGAGATTTTCCGGAAGAAATGTTCTTGGAGACAAATTGCGAGCGATGGGGAGGATCTGATGCACAGTAGTACAGGGAAGAGAATTGCAGGTGGAGGGAACAGCCTGGACAAAGGCATGGTGGCTGAAAAGCTTTAACAGGAAGTAATGTGGAGATCAGGGCAGCAGGGGGCAGTAGAGAGGAAAGGGAGGGGAGGTGGCCAGAGGCTAAAAGGGTAAACTTGAATCTGTGGATGGTGGGCAACCATGAAAGAGTTTTGAACAGGGAGGGGCTTGGTCATACTGCCAAAAGAATCTGATGACAGACAGAGGACAGCAGTCCAGGGGCCCAGTGGATCTTCAGCCAGGTCCTGGGGGACAGGAGCCTGAAGTTGGGGGACATCAGGCATCTCAGTGGCCTCAGACTCACCTCTGTCTTCTTAAATCGTGCCCGGAGGGTCTTCATGGCCAGTGTCAGGTGTTTCTCCTCTCCCCAGGCCACCTACAGAAGGCCAGGGGGTAAAGGACATCAATCCTGGCGGGCAGGAGAGTCGTCCGCCTCCCACTCCTCAAAAGTACCACTTCCTCCTCCCCGCTGGCCATCCCAGCCCCTAGAGCAGGACATGAACCTATCCTATCTTCTAAATGCTGTGTGTCCTTCAGCAGGTCACTTGCCCTGTGTTTTACATCTCTCTTCCATAAAATGCAGGAAATAATCCCTTCTTACCCAACTCGTGGCCAGTTTCCTGTGAGGTTCCTAGCATACAGCCTGGCAAACATAGGTGCTCAATAAATGTATTCCACCAGTATTCCCTGTTGCCCAAGTAGATCAGGCTTTTTCTGGTTTCAAGCTTTTATCTGTGCAGTTACTTCTATCTAGGATGCCTTTTTTTTCCCCCCTCTGGTGAACTCCTATTCATCCTTCACAGCCCAGTTCCAAAATCCCATGGTGTTCTGATCAGCTTTGCCTCTTACTAGTAGGCAGAACTCTAACTCCTCAAATTGGGTTCCCCCAGCTCTTCCTCTGCCCCACCCCTGGCTCCAGAGGCTGGAAGTGTCTGGACTGGTTCTGTTTTCTTGAATAGTTAGGGGCTCCTGGGGGCCCAGGCCCAGAGCCGAGGCGTCTTAGCACAGAGGCATGTTTCTTGGAAAGTCAGAAAGAAAATCCTTGCAGCTAAGTCCCCTTACACCAGCCTGGCTCCTGTGTGAGTGAGAGCACGGAGGCAAGTCACCCAAGGTGGGCAGAGGTCCGGGGTGATGGCTGCATGCATGTGTGTGCACGTGTGAGCACAAGGTATGTGTGTGCATGCATGTCTGTCCAGCTTAGCCTGTTTTGTGTTTCGTGCATGTGCAGGTATAGAGGTCAGGCAGGGATCTCAAGGGGGCATTCTGCCAGGTGTCTGGCTAGGAATTCCTTCCTATGTCTGAGTGGGATTTCTGTTAAGACATATCCTTCACCTGTCCTTTTACCTGCTCACCTGCCCATGAATTCTCCAAATCATCTTTCCACCCATCCACTCACCTGTGCAGCTATCCTCCCACCCAAGCGCTTCTACATCCACCCACTGTCCACCATCCGCCCAACTTATGTTCTCATGGTTCTCCACGTACCCTTCAACAGTGCTCTATCCACCATCCACCCACCATCCACCTGCCCATCCACCCACCATCCACTGATCCATCCACCCACCATCCACTCACCAGTCCAATCACCCACTGGCCACTACCCACCCACCCATCCACCAGCTCATCTTCTGATGGCTCTCCACGCACCCTTCAACCATCCTTCATCCACCACCCACCCACCATCCTATCCTCCTGCCCATCCACCCACCCAACCACTCATCCAACCACCTATCTACCTCAACTATCCACCCACCCATCCACCTATGCACCCACCCATACAGCCAACACCCACCTACCATCTACCCACCCAACCATCCTTCATCCACCACCCACTGACCCATCTACTTACCACACATCCATCCAAAACGCACCCACCCATCCATCCACTTGTTCATCCACCCTCCCATCCATCTACTGCCCATCCTTTCATTCACCCCTTCAATTTACCCCATTCAATCAATGTACCCATTCACTCACCACCCACTCCACCCACCCTTTTTCTTTACTCCTGTCTAACGGGCTCAATCACACCCAGAGCAGGGTGTAACTGACACCCAAGAGAGAAGTCCACAGGTTGCCTGGGCAGGAGGGAATCCGCAGGCTTGGGGGAGGGGGAAGTACCCTCATCTAGGGACCGCTTCCTGGAAGAGGTGATGATATATGAACAGGGCCTGATGGCTGGGCAGGATATTGAGCTGCAGCAGCAGAAAAAGAGGGTACGTACCCTAGACAGCGCAAAGGCTGGGAAGTGGGAGGTGCACGCATGAATGAGTGTGTGTGTGGGTGTCAGCGTGCCTCAGCATAGCTGGGACACACACCAGCCTTTTCTTTCTCCCACATGCCAGGGATCAGGGGCAAGGAGCCTGAGGCCCTAAGGGGAGCCTCCATCCCAGGCCTCCCTTAACTCCTTCCCCTCCTACCTCCTGCAGCTCCAGTGACTCCAGCACCAGGCCACTGTGTCCACTGCCAGCTCTGGTTACCTGCTCCCAGCTGGGCCACCAGCTCGCACCAGCAGCTCCCAGCTCGCAGCTCTGACACCTGATCAGCTCTGAGCGGGCAGCTGCCCCAGGGGGCCGGGGATGAGCAGAGGGAGGAGACAGGCTGGCAGCAGGGCTGTCTGTTGGCCAAGGGGCTCTGGTGGGAAGACACCGATGTTCTTCCCGACCACGGCTGGACGGATTTCAGTTTCTGGAATGAGCCACCCTTTTCCTCTCTTCTCAGCCTTTGTACTTGCGGTCCCTATGCCAGGAGCCCTCTTTCTGTACCTCCTGTCACCCCCAACTGGCTGATTCTCCCCATCTCAATCGTACTCACTGTTCAGATCTTTGCTGCAACATCCCCTCCTCCAGGAAGCCTTCCTGCTTGCCCCCAGGCTGGGTCAGGTGCCTCCTCTGAGCTCCTTCATTGCCCAGTGCCCTCATTACAACCCACTCATACTAAGTCACCATTGCCCGGTCACAGGGTGCTGCCTGTGTTCTCCAGCGTCTCCCCAGTAAACAGTAGGTGCTCGATACGTTTCTTAAATGAGTCCTCAAGGCCTCCAGCCCCGGTGATTGTGAGCAGTTTCTCCAGCCTCTTGGTGAAGTCAGGACCTCTCCTGCTGAGTAATAATCATCCACCTGGATAACGTTCAGATAACTTAAGAGTGGCGTCCGTAACCCTCCCTAGTGAGGCCCCAAATTGCCACCCCCTGAGGCCCCCGCACACATGCACAGGTACCCTGCATTTGTAAATTTAGAAACTTATGAAATGTGCAGGGGAAAAAACCTTGGACTCGAAGCATAAGTCCTGGGTCCCTTCTCTCAGGCCCTGTCCTGTGAGGGATGGGGTGCGGGGAAGGGGCGCATCAGTTTACTCATTTGTAAAAAGGGGAAAAAGGGAACCGATCGTTTGCGCCCCTCATTTTAGAGGTGACTAGAGAACTCTCACGTGGGCAGTCCCCTAGTTTCCAGCCCGGGTCACTGGACAGCCCTATTCTCGCCACCATCCACGTCCCCAGCACAGTAGGAAGCTGGCTGCTCTTTGCCAGCAATTAATATGGCGACTGAGGCGTTAGCGCGAGCCGCATGCGCCTTGGGGAGAAGAGGCCGGGTACAGAGGATGAGAAGGCGGCTCCTCCTTCTTCCTCGTCCCCCCCCGTTTCCGGCGGAAGCGGCCGCAACAAGGGAAACTTTATTGTTCCCATTGGGGCCTGGAGGATGTCGGTGAATTATGCGGCGGGGCTGTCGCCGTACGCGGACAAGGGCAAGTGCGGTCTCCCCGAGGTGAGCGCGGCCGGGTGTCCCGACGGCCGTCGTCAGGGCCGTGGGCTGGGCGGGGCCGGCTGGCAGCGGGCATTCTGGGAGTATCAGGAGACACTGAAGCTAGACAATGGGAGGGACTTCCCAGTGAGGAGGGGGCGGGAAGTGACGCCCCAGCGCGCCTGGGGACGCGACCACGCCCAGCTCCGGATCGGTCAGGCTGGGACTGAGGCTAGGACCCAGGTCGGGAAGTCCTGAAGTTCTGATGGGGCACCAGGGGCTGTAGTTCCAGGCGGAAGGCACTACCGGGGCAAAGGCGCGGGGGTGGGAATAAACAAACTTGGAGAACAGATTAGACCAGAGAGGTTACCAAAACCAGGCCAAGATGGGCCTCAAGTGCCAAGCTGGGGAGCTGACACCATCCTGAGGGTGATGAGGAAGGGTTTTGAGCTGGGGAGGAACCTGGAGGATGTAAGTCAGAAAGACCCCTCCAGCCACGCTGAGAGGAAGTCCCCACCATACACTGAGACCTTGGCGGGGTAACTTCCTTTTGGGTCTCCTCTCCTCTTCTGTAAACGGGGGAGAAGATTGCCCCCACCCCACAAAGGCTAGTGCGTCCCTTCCAAGTCAGGCATTAGTGAGCTCCCAGGTGGTGTGACGCCCCACTCCTCTCCTGCCTGGTTTCCATTTTATTCCACAAACATTTATTAAGCACCTACCGTGCACCAGACACTTTCTCCGCCCTGGGGCCACATCGGAAGGTGAGAGGCCTCGAAATATGGCGTGGTTAGTTTGTATGGGCTGGGTAATTTCATAGGCTAGTGAGTGGGAGAATTACTCCGACTATTTCGGGGAAGGGGTGGGGATTTCCAGGAATTGGGCCACCGCCCACTTTTTGGCCATTTATGGTTAGCCTTTGAACTGTCCTGGCACCTGTGGGTGTTAATACATTTAGTATATGCTGAGGTATTACAATGGGTATATAATGAGGCTCCAGGTATACTGGAAGTCGAATCTTCCGCCATCTTGGAGCTTTGACCAGTTTTTGTTATGTCCTACGGCTGTGTCATTCTTTTTTTTTTTAAATAGATTTATTTTATTTATTTATTTATTTTTGGCTGCGTTGGGTCTTCGTTGCTGCGCGCGGGCTTTCTCTAGTTGCGGCGAGCGGGAGCCACTCTTCGTTGTGGTGCGAGGTCTTCTCATTGCGGTGGCTTCCCCTGTTGCGGAGCACGGGCTCTAGGCGTGCGGGCTTCAGTAGTTGTGGCACACGGGTTCAGTAGTTGTGGCTCACCGGCTCTAGAGCGCAGGCTCAGCAGTTGTGGCACGCGGGCTTAGTTGCTCCGCGGCATGTGGGATCTTGCCGGGCCAGGGCTCGAACCCATGTCCCCTGCATTGGCAGGCGGATTCTTAACCACTGCACCACCAGGGAAGCCCTGTGTCATTCTTTTAAAGGTTGTGCCCTGCCTCCTTCCCTCCTGTTTCGCTCCCTTCCACTCTCTCCCACCCAACAGGTCTTTGACCCCCCTGAGGAGTTGGAGCGGAAGGTATGGGAGCTGGCACAGCTGGTCTGGCAGTCCTCCAACGTGGTGTTCCACACGGGCGCGGGCATCAGCACAGCCTCAGGCATCCCCGACTTCAGGTCCGTGCGCATGGAGGGAAGTCAAGGCAGGGTTTCCCTGTGAGCTCACAGATGTCTGGCCACCGGAACCCCTCCTGCCGCCTTCCCTCCCGCTGAGTCTGGGGTGATCTGTCAGTTCCCTGGGGTGTTGGGGATGGGAAAGACCCTTCCTTTGGAGAATGTCCCTTTATATCACACCCAACATTCCATTCCACCGGCCAGAACTTGGTCACCTGACTACACCTAGTTGCAAGTGATGCTGGGAAATGTAGTCTTTCGTCTAGGCTCACTGCAAGGCTAAGTAGTGGGGTTCTATTATTACCAGAGAAAAAGGGGAGAATTGATATCAAGGACAATTAGCTCCATACTCACTTACAAATATTTTTCTGTCAGACCTCTGGTGGGACAAGTGGCTTAACCACCTGGACCTCAGTTTCCTCACCTTCAAGTGAGGGTGTGAGGCCAGATAATGTCTAACGTTAGGCAGCCTGTGTTAGACAAGAGTTTCATTGATGAAAAGCAGGGGTCTCTAACTGGTGGCCTCCAAGTGGCCCCTGTAGGTGCTGAGTTTGCAAGCCTACCCCGTAGGGCAGGCCTATCACAATTGTGCTCTCTTTCTAAGGCCTCTCAGGCCCACGGAGCAGACTCTTACAGCGGAAGAGCAGATTCCTCGTTCTTGGAGGAATGTTAGAATTTTAAGGTGTGAATCTCACCCCCCTTCCATAACCTGCCATGGCTCCCCATTGCCACACAGGAGAGTTCTCAGCACTTCAGGCTGGAAATCAAAGCTGTCCCCAACCTAGCCCTGGATCAGCTCTCCAACCTCAGCCCCTGCAGCCCCTGCAGTCCCCAGACCACTCACAGGCTGTTGCCAGCCCCCTGGCCTTTGCTTACCTCTTCTGTCTGAGCTGCCCGGCCCTTTCCTGTCTGTTCAAGAGACAGCTCAGCCTCCTCCAGGAAGCCTTCCCACAGTTCCACAAAGAGCCCTTCCCGCTTCTGCTGGGCCAGCCCAGCCTCAGGTTCCTCCCTCTGCCCCAGCCCCACAGAGCTGGAGAGTTTGTGTCCACCTATGTCTCTCCCCACAAGATGGAGGACTCCTTGAGGGTAGGGCCTGGGTCCCCTAGGGCCCCAGCATCACCCAGCGCAGGGCCAGGCTCGGTGCAGCAGCAGTAAGTGTTGGTGGGATTGAATAATTTCTGCCCTTGTGTACCACGTTCTCCCTCCTTCCTCCCCCACCCCCTCCTTTGTGTCACTTCGTCTGTCTCTGACTCTTTCTCTGCCTCCGTTTCTCTGTCTCCTTTTCCGTCCCGTCTTCCTGATCCCTAAGCTCTCTCTGTCTCTCCCGCCTGCCGCCTCAGGGGCCCCCATGGCGTCTGGACGATGGAGGAGCAGGGCCTGGCCCCCAAGTTCGACACCACCTTCGAGAACGCGCGGCCCACGAAGACTCACATGGCACTGGTGCAGCTGGAGCGCGTGGGCCTCCTGCGCTTCCTGGTCAGCCAGAACGTGGACGGGCTGCACGTGCGCTCTGGCTTCCCCAGGTGCACCCCGCGTCCAGCCCCGCTCAGCCTTGGGCAGGCTGCCCCTCTCTCCGAGCCTCAGTTTCCTCATCTGGAAAATGGGTGTTGATGGCAGCCCCTCCCTCTCAAGGCCACTGTGGCGATTCAGCCAGGAGAGGTGCTTGGTGCTCAGCTGCCAGTGTCAGTGTCTGCTAGGCGGGCACGTCTGGAGAATCGAGATCCCCTCTTTCTGGTCCTGGGGGGTGGATTCCAGCCCTGAGGCCTCTGGATCCCCTCCACTAAGCCTCTTCCTTCTCCTCCCACAGGGACAAGCTGGCAGAGCTTCACGGAAACATGTTTGTAGAAGAATGTGTCAAGTGTAAGATGTGAGTGCCACGGAGGGTAGGGACGGGGGCCCAAGGTGTGGATGACCCAGGTCGGGCTCTGCAGAAGGGCCTTGTGAGTTGAACCTGATGTTTCCAGAGACGAGGGTGTGACCCTCCCAGGGTGGGACTTGGGGGCGTATCTTCCTCCCGGGAGGTGTATTCATTTCCTGCAGCTGCTGTTACGAACTGCCACAACCTGAGTAACTTAAAACAACGGAAACTGATAGTCTTATGGGTCTGAAAGCTCGAAGTCCACAATCAAGGTGTTGGCAGGGCCGTGCTCTGCCTGAACCCTGTCGGGGAGGATCCTTCCTGCCTCTTCCGGCTCCTCGTGGTTTCCGACCATCCTTGGCTGTAGACTTATCACTCCGACCTCTGAATCTTTTATCAACGTTTCCGTGTCCCTGTGTGTCTGTGTCCCCTCCTCTTTTTTTTTTTTTTTTTTTAATATTCACTTATGGCTTTAGTTGTGGCGCGCAGGATCTTCGTTGTGGCACGCGGGATCTTTTTAGTTGCCACATGCAAGCTCTTAGTTGCAGCATGCGGGATTTAGTTCCCCGACCAGGGATCGAACCCGGGCCCCCTGCATCGGGAGCACAGAGTCTTACCCACTGGACCACCAGGGAAGTCCCTGTGTCCCCTCTTCTTATAAGGACATCAGTCACTTGGGTTAGGGGCCACCCTACACAAATGTGACCTCATCTGAACCCAGCCAGTACATCTGCAACAACCCTACTTCCAAATAAGGTCTTATTCCAAAATACTTGCTCAGCCCATAACAGGGTGTGACGGGGCATTCTTCCGGCTCTGGAAAGGCTGAGCCTTCCTGGAACAGGAGGGCTCTGGGCGTGCCTCCCTCTGCTGGGCAAGCAGCCTTATGGGTGTGAGTAACTCAGGCGTGGCGGGTGCGTGTGGCTCCCCTGCGGGTGGAATCTCTTAAGACCAGAGCACAGATGGGGCCCCAACTTTAAAAACAAATTTTTTTTCTCTCTAAATTTATTTTGAAAAACTTCAATCTGGTGGAAAACTCACAACAACCATACAATGAACTCATACTTGACCTAGACCGGGGATCCCCAACTTTTTCCTGTACAGGGCCATATGGTAAATATCTTCAGCTTTGTGGGCCAGACTGTCTCTGTCGTGACTATGAGCTCTGTAGCGTGAAAGCTGCTATAGACAGCACTTAAAGGAATGGGCATGGCCGTGTGCCAATAAAACTTTATTTACAAAAATGGGAAGCAGAGGGCCGGATTTGATCCTCAGGGCTATGGTTTGCTGACCCTGACTTAGATTCATCAATATTACCATCTCGCCACAATTTGTTTCTCCTCTTCTCTCTGTGTTTGGATTTGCTCTACTGTTCAAGTGGCAGATTTCCTTATCCTTTGCCCCTTAAACCCTTTAGACATTTATCTCCCACAAGCCACGGTATTCTCTTCCACAGCCGCAGTGCAGTTTCTAAAGTCAGGAAATGTAAAAACCACAGACACGACTATTCTCCCCAATCTGTGTTCCCAGCGCTCCCTCCCATTGTTGCTGTTTTTCCCCTGGTGCTGGGTCCAGTGGCGGCACTCTGCATGCCACTGTCCCATCTCTTCAGTCTCCTTTACCTGGAGCACTTCCCGACCTTTCTCTGTTTTCCGAGCTGTGGACCTTTTGAAGCAGCCAGGCCAGCTGTTTTGTGGGAGGCCCCCTCTGCCCCCGCCGTGCTGGGTTTGCCGGATGTCCCCTCATGCTTAGATTCTGGTCACGTGGCCCCCGCTTTCCTGGGAGAACAGCTGCCTGCAAAAAGCAAGAGCCACCCAGGTGGGGCCGCAGGGTAGGCACCTGGGAGTGGGCAGGAAGCTGACCCCTTCCTCTCCCGACACAGGCAGTACGTCCGGGACACCGTCGTGGGCAGCATGGGCCTGAAGGCCACCGGCCGGCTCTGCACCGTGGCCAAGTCAAGGGGGCTGCGGGCCTGCAGGTAAGCGGCCCTCCCCACGCCCGGGACCCCAGGGGAGGCGGCCAGTGTCCCTGCTGACTTCCCCGCTCTCCGTACAGGGGGGAGCTGAGAGACACTATCCTGGACTGGGAAGACTCCCTGCCTGACCGGGACCTCACTCTGGCCGATGAGGCCAGCAGGTCTGACCCCCACCGAGCCCAGGGTGGGGTGGGTAGGGGAGGGGCAGAAACACAGCCAGCTGCAACCCCGGGGACATCAGGAAAGAGGTGGCTCACACCCTCTCTGGGCTTCGCTTCCCCCGTAACAACGGCAGCTCCTGTGTACTGAGCCCTCATACCCCCGGCCCCGGCCAGAGGCCTCACACACCATCCTTACCACAGCCCAGGGTGGGTGCTGCTCGGGGCCCATTTTACAGACGAGGAAACCGAGGCTGGAGCAAGCTGACACCTCCGTCCACACTGCCCAGCCAGGAAGTGACTGAGCCAGGTCTGGAACCCAGGGGTCCAAGTGGGGACATCAGCAGCTCCACTTCTGCCGACCGGGTGGGGTGGCTCCGGCAGAAGGGAAGCGGCGGGCAGGATTCAGGGCAGCTTGGAAGCTGGGGCAAGCCGGCCCCCAGGCAGAGATGGGCGCTGTGTGAGCTGGCCTCCCAGGGCTGGCCCCGGCGTGTCAGCAGAGCAGTGAAGCCATGGCATTTGAGCAAGGGTGGGGTGGTGTGTGTGTTGGAGACGTCCCGCCCCCAGCCTCGTGAGGCAGGAGGAGGGCTACAGAGACCCTTGCCGAGGGGCTCAGGCTAATCCCGCCTCCTGGCCCCAGGAACGCGGACCTGTCCATCACGCTGGGCACCTCCCTGCAAATCCGGCCCAGCGGGAACCTGCCCCTCGCCACCAAACGCCACGGAGGCCGGCTGGTCATCGTCAACCTTCAGCCCACCAAGCACGTACGTGCTGGAGCCTACCCCTGACCCCTGACCCCCCAGGCCCCCCCAAGCCTTCTCCCTCCGCCTGACTGGTCCCCACCCCCCACAGGACCGTCACGCAGACCTGCGTATCCACGGCTATGTAGATGAAGTCATGACCCGTCTCATGAAGCATCTGGGCCTGGAGATCCCGGCCTGGGACGGCCCCCGCGTGCTGGAGAGGGCGCTGCCACCCCTGCCCCGCCCACCCACCCCCAAGCTGGAGCCCAAGGAGGAGGCCCCTGCCCAGCTCCACAGCCCAGCGCCCGCCAGCCCCAAGCAGGAGCCCGCAGCTGAGCCCGGCGCCCAGCATGACGGCTCCGGGCCCGCCAGCCCCAAAAGGGAGCGGCTGGACAGTCCTGCTCCCCACAGGCCCCCCAAAAGAGTGAAGACCGAGGTGGTTCCCAGCTGACCAGGGGGCCTGGGGAGGGCGGGGCTGTTTGTAGAAACCATGGATTCTTTTTTTTTTTTTCTTACTGGTCTCACTTTGTTACTCCTCTCTGTCCTTGTGGGAAGACCTCAGGGCGCTGAGAGCTGGGCTCCAGGCCCTGGGGCAGACTTGCCCTCCATTGCACCTCCCTTTAGCTTGGGGCCTCTGGAGGGGGCCTGGGAAGGAGCAGCCCCCCTGGACTCTGACCTTGGAGCTGACACCCCCCCACCCCCTGTACCTGCTCCACCCCCAGGCTCCAGCCTCTGACTCAGGATGTTCCTGGGAGGTGTGGCCAGGCCCTCTGTGGTTTCCTCTGACCCCTGGGCCCTCACACTTCCCAACCCCTGCCTACCCCCAGACAGCCTTCACAGTCCCTCCAGGAGGGAAGGGAGGCAGGGCCATCATTTAGGAGGCAGACTTCATGGCAGGACAGACAATAGAGGCTCACACTGCCTTTGGGGCTGGAGGAGGAAGGGTGGGTCCACCTGGCTTCCTCCAGGCTTCCAGAAAAGCCTTCAATGCAATAAAAGAATTTCTTGCATCTGAGCCTGTGTTTGCCATCCACAACCTTGCCCTGGGCCCTAGTCCCTGGGGGCAGGGCTGTGTGGTCCCCTCACCCCCTGGGATGTGTGCCTGGGGTGCAATCCAGGCCTGGGGGCGAAGGAGGGCCTTACCAGCTGCAGATATTTGCTGAGTCCTCAGTTTGTAATTCTCACTTGCGGGATTCTTTATTATGTGCCCTCTGCTACTAGGCTGTGAGCCCCTTGAGGAGAGAGGCCACTTTTTTATCTCAATTGCAACCCCCGGGCACCTGTACAAAGCGGGCAGGGCCAGGGTGATGCGTTAAAGGAAGAGCGCAGGTGCAGCTGGGGTCAGTCCTCCCCAGCTGCGACCTTGGGCAGGTCCCCTCATTCCCGACGCCTCAGTGCCCTCATCCATAAAACACGCAGGGTGGGCAGCCCGGCCCCCCAGGAAGGCAACTGCTGCAGGCCTTCCGCGAATACCCTGGAAGAGTCGGGGGTGTGTGTGGGGGTGTGGGCCAGAGCTACCTCGCCCTCCTGCTGCGCCCTGCTCTCCGCCCGCCGCCGCTCTCCAAGGTGCTGAACACGCATCGGCACCTCTCTGGTCACCGCTCCAGCCTGGGGGTCAAGGGACCCCCTGCCTCACTCCTCTATCCTAGGCTGGCCTAGTCCCTCCTTCTGTGGGTTGGGGAGCCCCAGATTCTAATTCAGCCCCCATCCCACTCCACCTCCATGCCAGCCGTGTTCTCTCAAAATACTTTATTAAGGACCGTAGCAGTCTTAGAAAAAGGGAACAGCTGTGAGCCATGGCGGCCCCGAAGTTCAGAGCTCAGCCCGTGCTCCAGGGCCAGGGTCCCAGCAGACTTGGCCGCTTCCTCCTCCCTGTGTTCCAGGGGGCAGGCAGGAGTCCCTGAGCGGGGAGTTACCGAGGCCTGGTGTATGCCTATCTCTCTGGGGCTGTGGATCAGTTGGTGTCTGTCTTCCTGTTTCCTTCTGCACCTGGGTCTGTACGTGTATTTCTCAGGCTTTGTGGCCTTATGGTCTGTGTCTGAGCATCAGTTTCTGCATGGCCCTGGGTACCTGGGTCTGAAGCTGTGAGTCTGCGTGTCTCCATCCTGACACCATCGCCGGGGTCTCTCCCTCACCTCGGATCCCTGTGCCTGTCTCTGTCCACTGCAGCACCCGACTAGAGGGGCCTGGGGGCACGTACCCGTGGTGCTCACAGCTCCCCCACTGCTACCTCCAGCCCCACGCGCCCTGGGCCAAGTGCTTGTTCAGGCCGGGCACAGTCTAGGAGGGCGGCCCGGTCCAGCTCCTTCATGGAGTTGCCCTGGACCAGGGTCCCGTTGTCCAGATCCTCCGTCGAGTTGTCCGGAGCCGGTGGGTCCCGGGATCCCCATTCCCCCTGAGGGCTGCTTGGAGGCCCTTCCTGAAGTGTGCCAGCCTTGGGCCCATGTCCTGGGGTTTCGGAGCCTGGCACGGTGTTGGGAGCCACACGGGATGCAGCATCGTTGTGCAAAGTTCTGGAGAAAACTGAGCAAGGGTTGGGGGGTCGTGAGGGATGGCCTGGGGGGCTGGGTCCCTTCTTTCTTTTAGCCCCCAGCCTCAGGAAGCAGTTGCAAGGGGGCCTCCTCCCCCTCTCCCAGTGGCCCAGTATGGGGGCTGGGGATCCAAGGGGAGTGCACCCATGGGGCAGCCCAGAGGGTTTTTGAGGGAGGAGCAACCCCCTGGTCCACCTACCTCGTACAGGCACGAAGTCTCCGGGGCTCTCGGCTTTGTTGGAGGAGAAAGGGCTGATGGAGGGGAGGATGATGAGGGCGAAGGAGAAGAGCAGGACCTGGTGGAGATGGGGGCAGGGTCACCCCATCCCTCCCCCTCCCCTGAGTACACTCGTCTCATAGGCAGGGAAACTGAGGCCCAGAAGACTGGAGCACGCGTGAGCTGGGGCTCGGGGCCGGCTGTCCTCCTACTCACACTCACCTCCCCCACAGGACCCTCTGCCAAGGCTGACAAGCTCCTTGGAGCTGGGGGTCAGGACTCACCGCTATGCAGGTGCCCGTCTGAGCCGACTTGCTGGTGGACTGGACCACGATGGCCTGGAGTTTCTTCAGCTGCTCCAAGAGGGACCTTAGTGGAAACGGGAAGACTTGCTTGATCCCTACATAGCCTTGACCTGCCTCCCTGTGATTCCTGGGGTCCCCCAGCCTGGCTGAAGTCTGAATCCCGTCCATCCTTCAAGGCCCCACTGCTCTTAAAAGTCCCAGAAGCTCCCTCAATAAATCACTGAACATCTCACCCACTTCTCTGCCACCCCACCTTCTCCACCCAGGTTGCCATTACTGCTCGCCTGGACACCGGCCCCAGCCTCTGGGCCCCCCAGGCTTCTCCTGCCTCCTCTAGAGTTCATGCTCCACACTTTTTCAAATGTGAGGCAACTTCTCCCAACCCTCCCAGAGTTCCCATCTCCCTCGGAAGTAAAAGCCCAAGTCCTCCCCGAGACCCACAAGGCCTCGCACAGCCAGTCCCGTCCCCTCCCTGCCCTCCCCTCCTCCCTCTCTCCCCCTTGCTCACTCTGCTCCAGACACACAGCCCCTCACTGTTCCTCCTACGCACAAGCATTCCTGCCCCAGGGCCTCTGCACAGGCTGTTCTCTCAGTACCAAGGACACTGTTCCCCTGCCCCACCCCCCACAGGTCTTTTTGTAGTTGCTTCTTTCTTAGCTGTTGGGTCTCATCTCAAATGTCACTTTATCTGACCTCCCTGCCTAAAATGGCACCCCCCTCACTCCCTAGCCCCTTCCCCCTAGTTTATTTTTCTTCCCAGTGGCTATCACTATTTGAATGATCTTTCATATATTTTTGTTTGTCTTGAGTCTGTTTCTCAGTAGACTGTGAGTCTTTAAGTGGAGGGGCTGGGTCTGTTTTGTTCACTGTTTGGGCCCCAGTGTCCAGAACTATGCCTGGCACAGAGTAGATGCTAAATAAAAATTGAGTAAGTAGGGCCATACAGTTTGATCTAGAAGTATGCCAATGTAGCAAATACTCAGTGGAAGCTACTTGGAAACAATGGCTCAAGAATTTTCCTCAGGTTAAAAACAGGTTAGTAGAAAATATATGACCTGGTTGGAAAGTTTAAACATAGCTACATTATAGCACAGAAAGAAAAGAACTAAAATTCCCTTCTAAATACCACCGTAAGAATCAATCAATTCCCTGGTGGCTCAGTGGTTAAGAATCCGCTGCCAATGCAGGGGACACGAGTTCAAGCCCTGATCTGGGAAGATCCCACATGCCATAGAGCAACTAAGCCCGTGCACCACAACTACTGAGCCTGCGCTCTAGAGCCCACAAGCCACAACTACTGAGCCCACGTGCCACAACTACTGAAGCCCGTGCACCTAGAGCCCATGCTCCACAGCAAGAGAAGCACTGCAATGAGAAGCCTGCACACCGCAACGAAGAGTTGCCTCTGCTCACCGCAATTAGAGAAAGCTCACGTGCAGCAACGAAGACCCAACGCAGCCAAAAATAAACAAATAAATAAATTAATTTATTAGGAAAAAAAAATCAATCCCTCACTATTTTCAAACAGACGATTTTATGAAAGAATAAGGCACCAAGCACTGTCCACACAACATGAAGAATATGCTGATAGGTTTTTAAAAAATAGATCAAGCTGTTTAAACTTCAAACAGGACATCACAGAAGATGGAAATTTAGCCTGTATTAACTCAATTATAGAGGCAACACCGACCTTGTGACAAGATGAATGTGTATATGCAGGGGGATAAAAGATTTAAGGTTTAAAAAACACCCAACAACTTGACAGAGGCATACATTTCTTTCCCAAAGCTGAATGAATGCAACAAAGTCCTCTCTGCCACCAGAGCAGACATCCAACAGTTCAAAATGTGAATCGGGAGGTTGACCACGACGGGGGGGAGGAAATACCACCTCCTCCCATCACAACTAAAGTGTTAACACAAGCTATTTCACAAACACCTGTAATGGCATCATCCATGACACCCCCAAAAAAATTGACTAAGTAAATGCACCCACAGATGGAATCACCTGCAGTTATCCAGCATACCATACTCCTAGCCTTTAGCCATTCATATGCCATTTCCTCTACCGGCAGCAGCTTCCTTTTAGTGAACTCTTATACATCCTTCAAGGGCCCAAGTCCAAAACCCCTTTTCTCTGCAGGCTTCCTCCTTTCTAAGTGGAGCCCTTACTCCCTGCTCTGCCCTGCCGTCACACAGCCTGTCCCCCCATGTCCACCTCTCCTGCAAGGGACTCTGGGGTCAGCTCCTCCTGTTCTCTGCCCCAGTTTGACCAATACTCACAGGTTCTGCTTCTCAAGATGCAAGACCTTCCTCTGAAGTTCCTGGTTCTGCGCAGTGCAGGCTGACATCCTGAAGGGGCAACATCACAGTGAAATTCAGAATATGCCTGTCACCAACAGGTCAAACTAACATCTCTTTGTGAGGCCCCACTGTACAGGCAGGGAACCGAAGCCCAGAGAGGGGAAGTCATTCATCCAAAGTCACCCTGGCAAGTCTGTAACAAGGCCAGAATTTGAACCCAGTTCTGCCTGGCTCCTAGGTACCATCTTTGCATTGGTGTAGGGGCTTTCTTCCGGCCTGAGCCCCCAGGATTGGAAATGGACCACCAAACTCAGGCTGTGATGCTTTGAGAAGATGCAGTAGCATGGCAACTGAGTCCAAGGAGACCCAAGTTACAATCTTCACCCTCCCTGTGACCTTGAGGCACTCTGCTGTCTGGCCTCAGTCCCCTCATCTGTAAAGTGGAGATACAGTTACCTAGTTCATAGAGCAGTTGGGCACTGATATGAAGTAAAGTTGATTAGGGGCTTAGCAGAGTACATTTGAGGAACAAGACAATGTGATCATTCCATCTAGGGTTTTGGGGTCCAGTCCGGCAACCCCACCTTTCCCATCTGCATCCATCTGTTAATGCTGTCTTGGCCCAGACCACTCAGATGTAGAATTAAAACACTCAAATCATGGGACTTCCCTGGCAGTCCAGTGGTTAAGACTTCACCTTCCAGTGCAGGGGATGTAGGTTCAACCCCTGGTTGGGAGCTAGGATCCCACAAGCCTTGAAGCAAAAAAAAACCCAACCAAAACATAAAACAGAAGCAGTATTGTAGTAAATTCAATAAAAACTTTAAAAATGGTCCACATCAAAAAATCTTTAAAAAAACCAAAACACTCAAATCATGGTATGAGGATATGCTAGTCCTCATATCACAACCAGGGAAGAGAATAAATTCTCCCACTAAAAGGCCCTCCTTCTAAATAACTCATGGGATAAAGAAGAATCCACTGTGTAAATTAAGAAAGACCTAGGGACCAAATGGTAATGACAATGGTACAAACCAAAATGTGTGAGATGCAGATAAAGCAGTGCTGAGAGGAAAATGTATAACCTTTTTTCTTTTTCTTTTTTTTTTGGCCCCTCAGCATGCGGGATCTTAGTTCTCTGACTAGGGATCAAACCTGTGCCCTGCTGCAGTGGAAGCATGGAGTCTTAACCACTGGACTGCCAGGGAAGTCCCCCAAAATGTATAACCTTATTACAGCTCAACCAGCTGAACATACACATTTAACAGTTAGCAAAAGAACAACAGAATAGATCTTCCCCACCAAAAGCAAAACAAAACACAACTAAAGACACAATAAAGCTAAGAGTAGAAATAAAGGAACTAGAATACAAAAAGACAACTGTGTGGGAGGAAAAGCCAGAAATTCATTCTTTGAAAAGAATAATAAAACAGACAAACTTCTGGCAAGATTGACCAAGATAAAAAACAAGAAAAGGCACAAATACACAACATGAGTAATTAAAAAGGGCACAACTATAAATTATTCAGAACTTAAAAAAATAATAGGAGAGAACTATGAACAATTTTATGTCAGTAAATTTGAAATGGACAACTTCCCAGAAGAATATGACATCTCAGAATTGACCAGAAAAGAAATAGAAAACCCAAATCTGTAACACTTAATTAAATCACTTTTGGTTTAAAAAGTGAGCAAGCTAAGTTTTTATATTTCTATTAAAGAATAAAGAGGAGCCTGTCCCTCAGTAGCCTAAATGAGTTGAGAGAGGCGATTGGATGAGATTGGGGTGCACAGTTCTTTTTCTTTTTTAATATTTATTTATTTACTTATTTGGCTGTGCCAGGTCTTAGTTGCGGCACATGGATCTTAGTTGTGGCATGTGGGATCTATTTCCTTGACCAGGGATCGAACCTGGGCCCCCTGCATTGGGAACGTGTTGTCTTAGCCACTGGACTACCAGGGAAGTCCTGGGGTGCACAGTTCTTTTTTTTTTTAATTAATTAATTGATTTATTTATTTTTGGTTGCATTGTGTCTTTGTTGCTGCGCATGGGTTTTCTCGAGTTGTGTCAGGTGGGGGCTACTCTTCGTTGTGGTGCACAGGTTTCTCATTGTAGTGGCTTCTTTTGTTGCGGAGCACAGGCTCTAGGTGCGTGGGCTTCAGTAGTTGTGGCCCATGGGCTCCATAGTTGTGGCTCACGAGCTCTAGAGTGCAGGCTCAGTAGTTGTGGTGCACGGGCTTAGCTGCTCCGTGGCATATGGGATCTTCCCGGTCCAGGGCTTGAACCTGTGTCTCCTGCATTGGCAGGTGGATTCTTAACCAGTGCGCCAACAGGGAAGTCCCAGGTGCACAGTTCTTAAGTTGAGGAAATTCTGCCTTTCTTCTCCCCCACCGAAGGAAGCCATTGACAGCTCTGAGGATCAGTGATGCTCAGCAAGGGAAGTAAATGTCCCATCTTCAGGCAAAGAGCCAGGACAAGATGGATGATACCTTCTCCCTTCTTGGCATAACATCTTCTAGGGGATTAAGGGGCCTCGAACCTGAGCCCTGTACCACCTTACTAGGCATTTTTCCATCCTCGCAATTCACGTGAAAAATCGTCTCTCCCAGAGAAGGAAACAACTCTAATTTTGTCAGATCCTGAAAACTGTGACCTTAGCTCCATTGCATCCCTCTCTCAGGCCTCAGTTTCCCCCTTAAGTGTGGTGTCCCGGGACCCCAGCCTTACCGAGTTTCCAGGCCATCAATATATTCCTTCTTCTTTTTCCGGCTTTCTTGGGCTGACTGTTTGTTCCGAATTTTCCGGCGGATTTTCTTCAGCACTCGCTCCTCATACTGCAGAGTGACATGGGGAGCAGACTGAGGCAGGCTGGAGGGTCTGCTCTCTTGTCCAGACCCCACAACTTCACCCCATTATCCTCCCAAGGGAGCCATCCCAGACTCAGGGACTTGAGGGCAGACCCATGATGACTTGAAGACCAGATTTTCTGCCCCGAAATTCTTGCAGAATCTCTAGGGGGGTCCTGGGTCCTGAAGGTCTTCTCAGCTCCCAAACCCAGTCCCGTACTGGCAACTGGATTTTGTGCACTGGTGCAATCCCGCCATCTTCTGACCATCTGTGGGAACAGCGCCTTTCCCGAGGCCAGTTATCAAGACTAAGAGAGGTCTTCCAATTGGAAAAGCAAACTCAGATACTGATATTGAGTGAACAGGCTGGGTGGAGACTGCGGCCAGCTAGAAAGCCCCCACTGCGGTGGCTTTGAGGATGATTTTTCTGGCTCTGGTGACAGACACGTCCTAACATTCTAGTGTGGGAGACCCAAAGGTGAGACTCATGGGCAAGTAGCTGCAGGAAAGGGGGCGAGCTCCAGAGCCAGGGGTCCCACTGACTCACCTTGGTGAGGGGAAGCTGGGTGGGCAGGGTGATGCCTTCTTTGGCCAACAGCTTCTTCTCGTCCTCTGTCAGCACCAGCTCCTGGCTATGCCCGGTCCCAAGGCGCAACAGGTTGGGGACTGCCAGGTTATGTTGCTGTGGGGAAACCAGCAGAATTGCTTTGAGGGCAGGGAGAGTGACCGCCTCTGGGAAATGAAAGAGGCATCAGGTCTGAGAAACAATCGATCCATCTGCTGTAAAGTCCCCACTGGCACTAGGGCTCCAAAGAACCAGCACACAGCCCTCTGACCCAGCAATTCCACTTCCAGGAATTGCTCTTTAGATACAAGTTTTTCATTTGTTTCACAAGTAGTCATTAGACAGCTATGTATTTAGCACCTACTACATGCCAGGCACTTCTCTGGGCTCTGAACATTCCTTGCAGTGCATTCTGCAACAGCAAAGGGAAAAGCCAACACACAAGGCACAGGTTAAGTGAGCCTCCAGGAAATGGGGGTGAGGGGTGTTTCTCCCTGTCTACTTGTTTGTACCTTTGGAACTTGGACTATGTGAATGCATTTGCCTATTCAAAATTTTTTAAATTAAATTTAAATTATGAAATAGAAACACTGAAAATGAAAGAATCGGGTCATCAGAGAGCCAAGCCTTAGGAATGTCACACCATGGAATGGGAGGCTCAGGAATAAAGGTGGAGATTGGGGCAGCCTGACATTCACTGGATCAAATTCCACTCCCTAGAATTCCAGGCCATGGATCAGCCCAACCATTTTCTCTCCAGGATCCAAGCCTCAGTATGTTCATCTGCCAAATGGGGATAAGGTCTTCCACTTCCCAATGTTGTTCACACACAGAACAACAGTATTAAATTGACACATTTACAAAAGCCAGTTAGTATTTCCAGAGCAGTCATTCACCTTTCCTATCTTTCAAGAGCTGCTGAAGTTCTGCCTCCTCCAGGAAGCCTTCCTGGACCTGCAATGCCCCTCCAGCCTCTCTCCCTTATGGGTACACTTCCATGAGCAGTCAGTTGTCCCCTTTTGACCATGAGGTCCCCAGAGGCTGAGCACACAGCTGGTGCTCACCATGCATCTCTCAAGTCAAGAGGGGTGTTCTGCTCTTTCTTAGAGGTTGTCAGGACAACTTTGGGCATCAGGCAAATTAGAGTTCAAATTCTGACTCGGCCACTTTCTTGCTGTGTGACTTTGGGTTTGTGGCTTAACCTCTCTGGGCATTGGCTTTCTCATCTGAGAAATGGAGGTACTGATTGGGTTCTCAGGTCTGGTTTACCTGTAGTCGAACCCCAGGGCAAGATAGACAGCCCTCAGTCAGCGTGCAATGGGTACAGTAGGCCCAATGGGCCAGCCCAGGGATTAAGCCTGCAGCAGCTGTGTGACTTAGGTCAAATTACTGGACCTCTCTGTGCCCATTTCCTCAAATGTAGAATTAAGATAAGAGCCCCAGTTTTCAGGGTTGCTGTGAATTAAAAGATGATACATTAAGAGCATTTAGAAGAGTGCCTGGCCTATAGTAGATGCTTGGTAAGTTTTAGCCCTTTTTTTTTTTAATAGTACTACTACTATAGTAGAAAGTATCCCAGCCCAGGAGACAGAGAACTCAGGACTGGGACCCACTGACTTACTCTGGGTGTAAGTCAGAGTAAGTGACTTGGACTTACCTTGGACTACTATCAGCCCCTGTCTGTGACTGTCTTCCAGTCTCCAAAATGGGGGTATTGGGGCCCCATGAACTCCAGTGCCCTCCCACCTCTGATGCTCCAGGGGTCGGGTGGGGACTGCTCACCAAGTCCCCGCCACTGCCAGAGAGGAGGAGGTCTTTCACTGTGAGGTTGCAGTGTGGGGGTGAGTTGGCCAGCTCAGCCTGCTCCCCGGCGTACAGGCCTGGGCTCCACATTTCTGACAGGGCAGATGGGGACAGAGACAGGGAGGGAGTCAGGCGGGGGGCCCCTGAGCTCCCAGCTTCTACTTCCCTCCTCCAGCAAAGCTCCCAGCATTGACCCCAATGTGCTAGGGATTTGTAGCACAGCTTGGGGCCCCAAGACCTGGTGCCTCAGTCTCCCCTCCACCATAAGATGGGAACCCAGATTCATCAGGACATTGTCAGGGACCCACTGTCAACCCGGGAGGGAGTAGCTGTTATTGCCCAGCATTATAAGCTGGATCTGCAGTTGGCCTGGCCTTACCTCTCCCTTGGGGGAAGGACCAGGTCTGATTCACCTGTGGTTCCCTCCCACCAGGTACCTGGCAAACTGTAGGTGAGCTGCTCTGGAGAGCACAGACTTCAGAGTCAAATAGCCCTTTGCTCTAATCTCGACTGGGTGGAGCTGTGTGACCTTGGGCAAGGGACTAAACCTCTCTGAGCCTTAGTTTTGTAAAGTCTCCAAAGGGACTAATAAGCGTTCCCATACCATCGCAATGCTCAAGAGACAAAGGATACCCTGTTGGCGGTGGCTTCTGCATCAGGCCTTTCTCCAGGTCCAGGGGGAACACCCCAAGGCCTGGGATCCCGTGACCTCACACACTTTCATTGAGCGTCTACTATGATCCAGGCACGGAAGGTACAAAAATGAGGTTGCCAGCATGATGCTTGCGGCAGGAACCAGCCTGCCAGGGGCGCATCCCACCTTTGCGGCTCTGACTCATTTCTTAACCACCTGAAAAACGGGCCCGTGACAGACAGCATCCCAATACCCATCTCAAAAGGTGGGTTTGCATGGGCTTCCCTGGTGACGCAGTGGTTGAGAGTCCACCTGCCGATGCAGGGGACACGGGTTCGTGCCCCGGTCCGGGAAGATCCCACATGCCGCGGAGCTGCTGGGCCCATGACCCATGGCCGCTGAGCCTGCGCGTCCGGAGCCTGTGCTCCGCAACGGGAGAGGCCACAACAGTGAGAGGCCTGCGTACCGAAAATGGGTTTGCGTGTACAGTGCCTGGGAGAAGGTGAGGGTAGTTAGCAAAGACACAGGACTCACCCAGGTCTATGGCAACGGAAGCCTCAAGCCCTTGGGCCACTGGCCCAAGGTTCCTGGTGGGGCAGGCAGGGCCAGTATGGTAGGAGGGGCAGGGCCCCTTGCCAGACTCTGTGCTATGGCAGCTGACTGGGGTGGCAGCCACCCCACTGTGTGGAGGGGTGTCCTGGGGGTCGGAGGGCAGATCTTCTGAGATGCCACTGTCACTGGCCGCAGGAGACCAGGTCGGGGAGCTGGGCACTGATTCGCCAGAACCCAGGATGGAGTTGAGGAAATCATCAGAGTTCGGGCCTGGCAGGACCTGTTGGGACGGAGAGGGACGGTGGGAATTAGGAGGCCTATGTTTCGGTTTGGATAGCTGTGTGTCTCTGGGCAAGCCACTGACCCTCTCTGGGCCTCACGTGTCCTTTCTGTAAGATGGAAAGAGCTAACGCTCCTTGCCCCCAGTGTTGTTGGAGCCTGAACACAGTCATGTAGCACGGGAACAACATCCAACCGTGTCGAGGCTCAGGCCCCAAGTTTAAGTCTGGACCCAACTCCAAACTGCTGTGTGTGTGACCCAGGACAAGTCACCACCCCTCTCTGGGCCTCGCTTTTCCCCACCTATAAGAAGGAGGTGATGGCATCTGCCCCTTAGGTCGCTGAGAAGTTCCATACAATAACGTGCTTTGCTAAAATCTCACACATGAGCAATAAACGCACAGAGCTGAGTGGGGTCCTGGCTCTGACCCTGGGGTAAATGCAGCGGGTTATCACCTGGTCCTCAACGTGGCCCCAGTCCTCGCCCAGCTCTATGTGTCTCAGGATGCCGTCCTGCCGGTCAAACAGGAGATCCAAGAGTTCCAGGCTGTCGGTAGGGCACGTGAGACTGGTGGAGGAAGCCATCTGGGGCAAGGAGGGGACATTTGTGAGGGTCACGCAGCCCTTCTCCTCCCCACCACCCATCTGCACACCACCCTGAGGTCCATCCTGCTCCAGTTCTATCCCGGCTCCAGCCCCAAGGTCGGGCCTGCTGCTCCTGCTTGCTGGACTTCTGTCTCCAAATCTGTGTTTTGGGGCCAACCCAGAGACTCCCGGGGCCTGACAGCCAATTTCTTTAAAAAGTGGTAGACAGATGCCCCCGTGGGGATGATCAGCCGATGGAACTAGCCCTCTCCTGCACTCCCATGCTGCCCAAATTCCCCCCTTCTGGAAGGCGGGGGGACCAGGAAGAAAGACCAGGAGCAGCCCCAGAATGGAGACACAATTTTGGTCGTTGCATTCTCCCTCTGGGCCTCAGTCTTCTCATCTGTAAAATGGGATGTGAGATTCCTGCCAACCCTGGGAGCTTGGGGAAGGTTCCTGGCATAAACCTTCCCTCACCTGGAGACCAGTGCAGGGCTCACCTTTCCAACTGCTAATTCCCCATTCATGAGCCTGGCCAGCTCTTTCTCCAGCCACTTCTGCGTCTGCTGCGAGCTGGGGGCTCACCCCACCACCAGGGCTCCCAGGCTCAGCCGGCTCTTCTCTGTGGCTCTGTCACCACCCCTAAAAGATGCTGAAATAGTCCTGGGGCGCTCCTAGCCCACCCCCAGGTGCTGATTGGGGAAGAGGCAAGACAGACAGGGTTAAGGGCCAGTGACACAGGGGCAGGCTAGGGGGAGGGGAGGGAAGACCGTTATCTCAGATGTTTCGTGCTTTTCCAGCCGGCAGTGGGCAAAGGCCAAAGTCTGGGGAGCCGCGGCTCTGACATGACCTCTCCCCTACTTTCAGGGACTGTTTCTCGTCATAATCCCTGGATGTCGGCTCCAGGAAAGCCCAGGGCCCCTGGCTGGGTCCTGTCCACTCTCAGAACAGAACCAAGAAGAACTGCCCAGGCCTCCGCTAGAGCCCTTCCCTCTGCCAGGAGCCCCCTTCCCTCATTGGAGCTGGCAACCCCCAACCCCCTGCCCGCAAGCAAGCTTTCCACGGCCAAACCAGAACAATCGATTCCTTCTAGAATCTTCTATCATTCATTTATTCTCAATAAATATTCATTGAGCCAAACTTATTCCCTCCTCAGGGCCTTTGCACTAGCTGTTCCCTCTGCCTGGAATTCCTATCCCCTCCACCCCGAATCTATCACTGCATTCACATATTTGGGAATGTTTTCTATCTGTGGATCTCAGCCCAGACAGCTGAGAGGCCATCTCTGACCCCTCACCAGAGAGGAGCCCTCACCTTGTACCTCTTTATCACATCACTGGTTTCACTGAAATCCTCACTATTTGAAATTTTCTTGTTTACTTGCCTGTATTCTTCCCTCATTCCTCCCCTGCCTCTTCATGTGAGTGACTTCGGGGCTAAGATAGAGGCTCTTTTGTTCTCAGCTGGGTCCCCAGTGTCTAGGAAGTGCCCGGCACACAGGAGGTGCTCAGTCAACTCTTACTCATTGGGCACCTCCTGTGTGCCAAGCACTATTTAAGGCCCTGGGGATAAGGCAGTGGATGAGCTAGACCATAAATGCATAAACACACCAGAAAACTAACAAATGGACAAATGCTACCAAGAAACTAAACGTCATCATGTAAAGGGCAACAGAGGGCTGGCAAAGGCTTCTTTTTAGAGGTGATATTTAGGGACTTTGCTGGTGGTCCATCTGTTAAGACTCCACATTTCCAATGCAGGGATGCGGGTTCAATCCCTGGTCGGGGAACTAAGATCTCACATGCCATGTGGCATGGCCAAAAAAAAGGTGACATTTAAGTACAGTCCTGAATGATGAGAAAGAGCCAGCCACTGGGAGATCTAGTGGAAGGGTGTTTCAGGCCAAGGAACAGCATGTGCAAAGGTCCTGGGGCAGGATGGGGCCTGGCGTGTTGGAGGAACAGCCAGGAGGCCCATGTGGATGGAGCAGAGTGAGAGAGGGAGGAGGGGAGGGCAGGGAGGGGATGGGGCAGGTCGTGCAGGGCCTTGCAGTCTGTGGCAAGGAGTTTGGTTTATACTAAATACAGCAGGAAGCTGTTGGAGATTAGTGAATGGATGACGAACCTTCTGTGTGCCGGGCACGACGGTAGGTGCTAGGTTTACACAGTAACTCAGACACTCTCCTTGCTCTCAAGAAATTCACATCCTGGCGTACATTTCTCCCTGGACCAGCCATTATTTATTCATGCATCAAAAATTTAAGGACGACCTATTATGTGCTGCGCCAGAGTGGTTCTCTTATCTGACGGTAACATCTGTGGCTGTCACAACTGGGGGTGCTCCAGGCGTGGAATGAGTGAGCGTCAGGAATGCTGCTCCACACCTCACAATGCCTGGAACAGCCCCACACAGAGAAAGCCTGGCCCGGATGTCAGCAGTGCCTGGCGGGAGAATCCCTGCGTTACGGTAACTGCCCCCCTCTGGATGGGGGACATTATCTCACTCTTGACCTCTGCATCTCTTATTTCCTTTTTAACCACTCTGTGTTGGATTTGTGTCTGTTGGATTTTTTAAGGGGTTTGTTTGGTTTGGTTTGGCTTTCCTAGTCATAATATTTATTCAGCCTTTGCTGTGGAGGCTCCTTTCCAGGGCAGTGTCAGCAGGTGGAGAAAGTAGGTGAAGTTTGACTTCTGGGCTTGTCTCTGCCTCCCCCTCGCTCCCATTTATGATTCTGAGGAGCCCCGGTGCCCTTGACATAGAACTTCCTCCTCTTCTTATCAAAACCTGCCAGAATCATGGATCTGGTATTACTCATTTACACCTTCACATAGATTTAGACCCCATAGTCCACCTCCCCAGGATATTTGTACTTTTTTGTAATTTTATAATCGTGGGCTTTGGAAGGCTTTTATATGTCCTAATGAAGAGACATCTGAAAAGGTAGGATAAAGATAAGCATTTGAGGGACAAGAGGACTTTCTGATGCCCTTGGAATCATATGACCTAATTTACTGGACATGACCACATGCTTCAAAGCGATGCTAAGTTGGAATCTAAAGTAAAATTCCCACAATAGATTCCACCAATGTGTTTAAGCACGAAACATGGGACCTCCCTGGTGGCGCAGTGGTTAAGAATCCGCCTGCCAATGCAGGGGACACGGGTTCGAGCCCTGGTCCAGGAAGATCCCACATGTCGTGGAGCAACTAAGCCCGTGCGCCACACCTACTGAGCCTGCACCACACCTACTAAAGCCCACACGCCTAGAGCCCGTGCTCCACAAGAAGAGAAGCCACCGCAATGAGAAGCCCGCGCACCGCAATGAAGAGCAGTCCCTGCTCGCCACAACTAGAGAAAGCCTGCGTGCAGCAATGAAGACCCAATGCAGCCAAAAATTAATTAATTATTTAAAAAGTATGAAACATAACACAAGAGGATGCTGTGTTGATTGAGGAATACTGTGTTAATAAACAGATTTGTGGAACTTGTCAGAGCCTTTACCACACTCTGTAACACCCTTGGAAGGGACAGAGTTTGTAGCATTTCTTAAACATAATTGCGTAGGTGTAGGTTTGTTTTTAAGTTGCACTTGATTGATACTGAACCATTTCTGATATATGAAAACGTTTAAAGATACCCACTAGACTGACTGCAATACAAAAGACAACATCAGTTGTTGGCGGAAAATCTGGGGCAACTGGAACTCTCACCCACTGTTTGTGGGAACCAAAAGGGTCCAACCACTTGGGGAAACTTTGGACAATTGGGAAATCTCTTATAAAGTTAAACATGCATTTACCAGATGACTTAGCAATTTTATTCCTGGGTATTTACCTAAGAGAAATATAAATATATGTTCACAGAAGGACTTGTACATGAATGTTCACAGCAGCCTGATTCATAATTGTCCTGAACTGTAAACAACTCAAATACCCAACAATAGGGGAGTGGATAAACAAACTGGTGTATCCATACAACACAATAGTACTCAGCCACAAAAAGGAATAAATTACTGATACATTCAACAACACGGATGAATCTCAAATGTATTGAGATAAAAGAAGCCAGACACAAAAGAATACTGTAGGATCCCATTTATACGACACCCAGAGAAGAGGCAAAAGTAATTCTTGGTGATAGAAAGTGGTTGCCTGAAGTAGAGTGGGCAATTGAGTGGACGGGGGCATGAAGGAACTTTCTAGGGGGGAGAAAATATTCCATATCTTATTTTTAATGGTGGTTACATGATTGCCTAGAATTGTCAAAACTCAGCCAATTGAACACACCTAAGACCTGTGCATCATTACTGTAAATTAATTCTACCTCAATAAAAAGCATACTAAATACATAATGCACAACCATGTACATAATGCATTTAGGAAAACATTAGAAACAACCAAAATATCTGTCAATAGGGGATTGATTAATAGAGTCTGATGTGTTAACACAATGGAATATTATGTAGCTGTGAAATAGAATGAGGGTTCTCTTTATGTACTGATATGGGACAATATTGAAAATACATGGTTATTTCAGTGTTTCTCAACATTTTTTTTATTCTGGCCCTCCCACAAGGAGTCTTTGAAGACATTTTCCTAACTGCTCCCCCATGAAACTGTAAATCCACATGTATTCTATATACATGCTTCTGTACCATATGTATATCTGTGCTTTATACAGTAAAAGAGTAAGATTTTTTTTCACCCCCTAAGAACTAGTTTTCACAACCCCCTTGAAGATAATATCTTTCCCATTGAAAATGCACTGGTTAAGTAAAAATTAAGGTGCACAACACAAGATACTGTCTCTGTGTGACAAAAGGAAAAATGAATGTGTATACATGTTTCTTATATATTTATAGAATATCTCTGGAATGAGACACAAGAATCTGGTAACGGTGGTAACCTTCAGGGCTGGGAGCTGGGAGGTGGGATAGAGAAGAAGGAGGGCTTTTCCCCGCATAATCATTTATTTTGGAATTCTCAGCCATGTGCCCGATGTACATATTCCAAACAAAGAAATACAATTTAACTTTAAAAAAAAAAGAAATAGGGGCTTCCCTGGTGGTGCAGTGGTTGAGAGTCCACCTGCCGATGCAGGGGACACGGGTTGGTGCCCTGGTCTGGGAAGATCCCACATGCTGCGGAGAGGCTGGGCCCGTGAGCCACAGCCGCCGAGCCTGCACGTCCGGAGCCTGTGCTCCGCAACGGGAGAGGCCACCACAGTGAGAGGCCCGCGTACCGCAAAAAAAAAAAAACAAAAAACAAATAAAATGCAAAACATACCTTTTCCATAGTTTTCCAAGTTTTCTAATACAAGCTCACCTTGTATTAGAGTTAGTGTTTAGGAGCTGCCCCCTCTACAAAAGTAAATTGATCCACCTGGGTCCCCAAAGTCCAGCATTCCCACTGCCTTGCCTGTAACGTTCCTTAAATAAGGTGATGCCTCCCTCTCATCATTATTGCTTTATTCTGATGTGAACACTACCATATCAGTAATTGCCAGCCAAGTCCTGCCAGGAGGCAGTCTCCCTATACCTGTGCTTTTCTCACAGATCCCTCTTCCTTTCCATCTCTGAGGTTACCTCAGGGAAAATGTGCTCGAAGAACTTTGAGCTAATTCCAACTGCAGTGTGAATGACTGATATCAGGCACATATATTCCTTTGCTTGGGAGCATTTACATTTTCTTATGGAGCCTTAAGGCATTATAACTCAAAGATTAGTTCTTAGCATTTTTCCCCAGGGCAAAAATCACCCCCTCTCAGATGTTACTTAGATATAACTAGACCTAGGTAAAATGTGAATGACTGATTTTGGGTGAATATATTATTTTTCTTGGGAACATTTACATTTCTTCATGGAGCCTGAAG
Source organism: Pseudorca crassidens (assembly GCF_039906515.1). Taxonomy (NCBI): domain Eukaryota; kingdom Metazoa; phylum Chordata; class Mammalia; order Artiodactyla; family Delphinidae; genus Pseudorca; species Pseudorca crassidens. Next base: position 169,359,853 of record NC_090298.1, read on the forward strand.
GAACTGTAGCCCAGATCTATATTAGCTCTTATCTTTTTGCCCAGGGCAAATAACTTCCCTCTGTGGGTTTCAGATGTACTCAAGTGGTAAGATGTTCAAAAGCCACTGGGTTCTACGTGAAACACCATGAAATTATGATATTCAGTCTCACACCCTTAAACATACAAGATTCCTATCTATAAAATCCCAGCATTTAGTTTAGGGCACATAGAAACTGCTTCCTGAATCTTTACTGACTGGAGATTGCATACTGTACTAGATTCTAGCTCAGACAAGTGGTAGTTAAAAGTCAGAAAAGACTGAAAAAAATTCAAACGAGAAAACTCTTAAAATTGAGAAAATGCTAACCATTTCCTCTGCAGCTTGGGGACAGTTCTATAGGAGGTAGTATGATTCAGTGGCTAAGAAGAACTCAGGGTTTGGAGACAGACAGACGTGTGTGTGAACTCTACCTCCACACCTCACAGATATTACAGATATTACATTAGACCCTGGGAAGTCACTTCACTCCAGAACTCCCCTTTCCACTCTATAGCACTCTCGGGGTGCTGAGCTGTAGGAGTGTAGATTTGGGGCTGTTGGCCATCATTACCCCATGATGGGAGAAGCTATCTGGGAATGAAGCCCACCCAGAATACAGCAGAGCAGACAGAGAGCAATCAATCCCTGACAACATGGTCTGAAGTCCTGGACTCAGCCATACCTGAAATCCACTCCTTGGCTTCAGAAACATGGCAGTGATGTGAGCCAGTGACTTCCCTTTTTGGTTTAAAATTTTTGAGCTGGAGTTTCTGACCCTTGCACTGAACAAACAAAACAAACAAACAAAAAAACTATTTACTTTCCTTGATTAATCCTGTCCACAGAGCTGTCTCCCCCTGCCCCAAACTTCACATTTGAATGTAGATTATAGAGATTAGCACTTAACACACTCTCCTCAGGTATTTGTTGATTGGTCCTGCCTGTCTGTATTGTCTTTTCAAAACTAGACTGAGTCCCTTGAAGGTTGAAGGCAGGTCTGTTCATCTCCCTTGACACTACTCAGGGCATGGTGGTTGCTCAAGAATGTCTGGCCAGTTCTGAATTTGCCAAAATGGTCCTCGCCTATTCACATATCATTGCTTTCCTTCCCCCTTACTTTTTGGCTGCCAAATGCTCATAACTGAATCTCTTATACTCTAACCTGATGGCATGCTATTAGCATTGGTTTGCACCAAGACCCTGTGTAAATTTTTTTAATTAAAAATATATATAATTTTTGGACTTCCCTGGCAGTCCAGTGGTTAAGACTCTGGGCTTCCACTGCAGGGGGCACAGGTTCGACCCCTGGTTGGGGAACTAAGATCCCGCATACCACATGGCACGGCCAAAAAAAAAAAGAAAGAATATTCCGGAACTCCAGAAATCCCTTTTCAGGAGTTACCCCTCCCCCCCATGGAGGTAACCACTGTTCTGAATTCCGTGGCATTATTTTTTGGCTCTCACTACTTCCTGTGTATCCGTCACCCTCCCCCTTCCCTCAGCTCCCACACTCGTGCTTCTGTTTATCTTCCAGTGGGCTTTGCACATGTTTATTACAATCCATCAGCAAGTTTTGATAGCTCTGCCTTCAAAATACGTTCATTCTTTGCCTGCTCCATTTCTACTGTCCTGGTCCAGCCCCATCCTCACTGGGCTGGACCAGTGCACTCTCCCCCTTCTCCTCCTCCTGGCTTCCATGCTTGCCCCCATAGTCTGCTTTCCTTATTAGGACTCAAAAAGCCCTCTCCCTCATTACCTTTGCACCATCTTCCACTGCTTTCCCTCTCTCTCCCTCCACACTGGACTCATGTCACCAGGCACGGTCCTCCCTCAGCGCCTCTGCACTTGCGGTCCTATCCCCTTTCCTAGATCTCCCTGTGGCTGGCTCCTTTCACCTTTAAATGGCTGCTCGAATTCACCTCCTCCATGAAGCTCTCCATGACTACCTTCTTTAAAACCAGTCTCCATCCCCATCTCGATTTATGTTTCTTCATAGAAACTTACTGTCACCCGACACTATATATTTTGTTCATTTATCACAGTGTACATTCATTCAACAAACATTTATGGAGTGTCTATTCTGTGCCAGGCAGAGGGACACATCCTAGGGAATGTCAATATTCATTCATTATTTCAGTCTACAGAAGTGTCTTTTACTCCTTCTATACATCAACATTGATCCAGGTGCTTAACAAGTCAGAGATAGGAAAGGTTGTGGGGTGGAGTACCATAAAGTCTCTAGCTAGAATTCACCTGCAAAATAGGGACAATCATTAGGACAAGACCTACTGTGTGCAGTATCCCTAGTGCCTGGAACTGTGCCTGGTACGCAGTAGCTGACGAATCAATACTTGTAGAAGGAACAACTGAACATGTATAAATATAATCATGGAGTTTAGCGCGTGGCTGACAAACTACAGTCTATGGGCCAATTCTGGCCCCTTATTTGTTTTTATAAATAAAACTTTGTTGGCACATGGTCACTCCCACTAGTTTACATATTGTTTACAGTTGCTGTCACACAGTTGCATGGTCTTGACAGAGACACTTTGGCCCGCAAAGCTGAAAATATTTACTATCTGGCCCTTTTCAGAAAACGTTTTCTGTAATCCACAGGTTCTGTGGATTAGACTTGCTCAGCCCAACAGCAGGATTAAGTTCACATGTGGTTACTGAGCGCTTGAAGTATAAAAAGTGTGACTGAGGAACTGGATTTTAACTTTTATTTAATTTCTATTCATTTAAATTAAAAAAATTGATACTTAATTCAGTTAACAGACAACTTTTGAGTATATGTGGAACAAGTTGCATATGTGAATCTACATTTTTACTGTAAATCTTCTGAACTCTATAAATACAGATCGAGGATTTCTGATGAAAACTGAGCATCCACATTGAGGTGGGTTGAACGTGTGAAATACACATTGGATATCCAAGACTTAGCATGAAAAAAAGTGAAATACTGCACTCATAACTGTGACACTGACTGCACGTTGAAATGGTAACAGCTTGGGTTTATGAATTCAGTCATTCAGACTGACAAAAATTTATTATTAATACGAAACTTCATTTTGCTTTGTACTTTTCTGATGTAACTGCTAAAAACTTTAAAGTGAGAATATTTCCATGGAACTGGCTGGGGTAGAGCAGGGCCTGGTTTCGAATCCTGCCTCTACCACTTGTAACTGTGGGCAAATAACTTTGCTCCTCTTGACTCATTTTCTTTATCTGTAAAATGGGGGATAAAGGCCCTGCTTCACCGGGTTCTTGGGGGTTTGATCCATTATAACAAGTGGAGTGCTCAGAAGGGACGCCCACACAGCCAGATCTCAAACTCTGGCCATTTTTAGGGTTATTACTATTATTACTAGTATATGAATCTGTAAGGAACACGCCCCGCTCAGCTTCCAAGGTGCTCGAAGGGCAGACGTCTGCTTGTCATTTTCCGGCCCCCTCAGCCCTTTGGCCTCAGCACAAGTCTGGCCCTAATGACAGTCCCCATTTTGCACAGGAGGACAGAGGGGCTAATAAGGGGCTATGATTCACCATGGCCACTCCATGAGTCAGCCACCATTGAGACAACGCCCAGGTCCCCTGCCCCAGATGGGGACATGTCCCTCGGTACCATGTCACCTCCGCATTCCTTTGGCTGCTTGCCAGAGGGTCCTTTCTACTTCTCCCTTTAGGTCAGTTTTGGGGGAAAGAGGTGAGGGGCTCTGGGAGCACCTGCTCCCCCCCTCCCTTCCCCTTCCTCCCCCTCTTTCTCCGGGACTCTCCCTTGGGGTACGGCCAGGCCAGGCAGTGAGTAAAACCCTTGTGACATGGGTGTGGCTGAGGCAGGCCAGGGGCTGGGGACAGGGGGACTCTGATCGGGCTCTTGGGCAATGCCAACTGATTAGCACCTAATCCTCCAGGCTTCCCAGTCCAAGGGGTTCCTGGCTCTCAGGGGTGACTGAAGACAGGAAGTTTGAACCAGGGTCTCCCAATACCATGAGAGGCGAGACTTTGTCAAGGGGTGGGAGGCTCCCTCTGTCCTTCCTAAAGCATGAAGGACGTTATGTCCAGGAATTCATTCATTCATTCTAGTGACTACTTCTTTTTTTTTAATAGTTTATTTATTTATTTTTGGCTGCGCTGGGTCTTCGTTGCTGCACGCGGGCTGTCTCTAGTTGCGGCGAGCGGGGACTACTCTAGGCACGCGGCCTCAGTAGTTATGGCGCACGGGCTTAGTTGCTCTGCGGTATGTGGGATCTTCCCAGACCAGGGCTCGAACCCGTGTCCCCTACATTAGCAGGTGGATTCTTAACCACTGCGCCACCAGGGAAGCCCCAATGACCACTACTTCTTGAGTGCCTGATGTGTGCCAGGCATTGGGGACCCAGCAGAGAATATAACCAATTATTCCCCATGCCCCGCCCCTGTGGAGCTGATGTTCTGAGGTGGGGAAGATGCTAAGTAAAATCAGTTGTGCATAAGCAAGTAAATAAATAAATTGAAGAGAAACACAACATTGTAAATCAATTATACTTCAATTAGAAATATAAAGAATAAATAAATTGGGAGAGACCAGGTATAGAAGAATAAAGCAGGAAAGAGAGATGGGAGGGGTTGGGTCAGGGAGGCCTCGGCAGAAAGATCCTGGGGAGTTGAGGGCAGGGTGGTGCCTTGTTCCAGGATGAGAAGGCTGATGTCAGTCCTGTGATGGTTCTAGAAGTTTCTGCATGGGGCTGGATGGGATGTGTTTGTGGAAAGAGCTGGGAGGTCCCTTGGGTCAGAGATCCGGTTCTCCAAGCTTGGTGTCAGGGTCTAGCCCTGAGCCAACCATAGGAAGGGGGTCCCCCAGCTTCAGGAGACCAGGTGGCCTCTGGGACAGTACCCCGTGAGGGTCCTGAGTCTAGACCAGCAAACGGGGTCAGCGCCCCTGCCATCTCGCAATCCACACCCTTCTGCCCAGTCCTTCCCCCATGTCTCACCACCATCTCATCTCACCTCATCTCGGTGATTATTTTATGGCTGGTGGGTCCAAGGGTCAGAGCTGACCCTCTCACCAGGAAAAGGAGGCCTCCTACGGCTGTGGATGTGGTCAACTCAGCTTCCTTCCCCTTGTGGGCGAGGAGACCTTGTCTCCTCTGGCTCCACCCCTGGGGCTTCTGGGAGGGAGTCCTTAAGGTTCGGGTGGGGGAGGCATGTCGGGGTCCCCAGAGCCTGAATTCGTCCTGGCCCTCCATCCCTCACCTTCTGAATGTGTTTGCTTGTAGCTGCTGAAACAAAGTCCCACAGACTGGGGGCCTGCAACAACAGAAATGTATTCTCTCCCAGTCCCAGAGGCTGGTAGTCCAAGATCAAGGTGTCAGCAGGGCTGGTTCCTTCTGAGGCCTCTCTCCTTGCCTTTTACATTATTTTTTAAAGAATTTATTATTTATTTATCGGCTGCGTTGGGTCCTCGTTGCTGGGCGCAGGCTTTCTCTAGTTGTGGTGAGCAGGGGGCTACTCTTCGCTGCAGTGCGCAGGCTTCTCAGTGCAGTGGCTTCTCTTGTTGCGGAGCACGGGCTCTAGGAGTGTGGGCTTCAGTAGTTGTGGCTTGCGGGCTCCAGACGTGCAGGCTCAGTAGTTGCTGCGCACGGGCTTGGTTGCTCCACGGCATGTGGGATCTTCCCAGACCAGGGCTCGAACCTGTGTCCCCTGCACTGGCAGGCAGATTCTTAACCACTGCACCACCAAGGAAGCCCCTCTCCTTGCCTTTTAGATGCCATCTTGTCCCTGTATCTCTGTGTGCAAATGTCCCCTTTTTACAAGGACCTCAGTCTTATGGGTTAGAGCTCACCCTAGTGACCTCACTTAACTCGATTACCTCTTTGAAAACCCCCAACTCCAAATACAGTCACATTCTGAGGCCCTGGGGGTTAGGACAACAACATATGAATTTGGGCCTGGGGGATACAATTCAACCCCTAACACCCCTCAAAGCTGTGATGAAACCCAAGCCTGGTGGTCACCTCTCCAAGTAGCTGCCCTGACCACCCCAGCCAAAATCACCCCCCCATCCCAGTCACACCCAGTACAAGCCCTTTGATGGGAGGGAATTCTGTTTATCTATCTATGTTATCTGTTTACACCAGGGAGCAGAGACCTGTATATTTTGATCACCGATATACCTCCAGCCACGAAATCAATCCCCCACCACCACTGAAGTGGCTCCAAACCCATCTGTGGAGCAAACCCCACAATTCAGTGTGCGCCACGGGTCTCAAGAGAAATACACCTGCTCTCGGCCGAGTTGGGTTATCTGTGTCGTCTCTAATCAATTCAAAACTTTCCCATTTTGTGTGCAATTGCTTTCTGGACTGGGTGCCAGGAGGTCGAAGTCCTAGCCCCAGCTCAGCAATCAACTTGGCTGTGACATCACAGAGTCCCTCCTCCCCTCTGAGACTCTGGTTCCCCATCTGCAAAATGGGCCGATGGATCTAAAGGTTATATAAAATGAAGCCCCTTCCAGGTTAAACATTGGGGTTAATGTTTAATCCTAGGGAGAATCTGACCAGGAGCGTAGTTTGATAAGAGTCATGGGCCACGTTGTGTACATATATATGGAGAAGCCCACCAGGTAGGGGACAATCCCGTTCACGCATGAGCGAGGTGGAACGGGCTGAGAAAGTGTTAAGAAAGAACCGCGCCCTGATTCTTCTCTCTGGGAGCATGGTTAATCCCCAAACGTCCTCCCTGCTGCAGGAAGAACACTGTAGAAATCTCAGATCACCAACAGAATCTCCAAGTTAGAGTACACTTAAATGATCACCAAAACCCTCAAGAGAATTTAGTAACTTTTTTTTTTTTGGCGGCGCAGTGTAGCATGTGGGATCTTAGTTCCCGGAAGGACCAGGGATTGAACCCGTGCCCCCTGCAGTGGAAGCGCTGAGTCAACCACTGGACCGCCAGGGAAGTCCCTAGTAACATTTATTTTCATGTTACATTGCTTTTACAATTACCTTCTAATTGGGGCATCTGATACTGGTCTAATTTACCATCGTGTTACTAAGTGTCTTTCAAAAATAAATTTATTGAAGAAAAAAGCCAAATACATAATAATGCTGAAGATGGTACTAAACTTTCTTCAACAAATGTACCTTAGGGCTTCCCTGGTGGCGCAGTGGTTGAGAATCTGCCTGCCAATGCAGGGGACACAGGTTCAAGCCCTGGTCTGGGAAGATCCCACATGCCGCGGAGCAACTAAGCCCGTGCGCCACAACTACTAAGCCCGTGCGCCACAACTACTAAGCCCGTGCGCCACAACTACTAAGCCTGTGTGTCTGGAGCCTGTGCTCCGCAACAAGAGAGGCCGCGATAGTGAGAGGCCCGCGCACTGCGATGAAGAGGGGCGCCCCCTTGCCGCAACTAGAGAAAGTCCTCCTACAGAAATGAAGACCCAACACAGCCAAAAATAAAAATAAATTAATTAATTAAAATGTATCTTAAAAGGAAACATTATAACACCAGGTTTTGGGTTTTTTTAAGTATCAGTGCCTAAAACAGATGCAAAAGAAAATAAACAATGTTATTATATTCTAGAGAGCTACTGTTGCCTGTGGAAGGTTCTGGATTAGGTGACTCTTAAAAACTTAGCAAAAATGTGTTAAAGACACAACAGCACCCAATTTGAGTGCTTCTTGACAGAATCAGACAGTTTAAAAAAGGATTGAAAAGTCATTTCTTACCTTTCTTAGGTTTATTTTGTATATGCAATTTGCATGCAAACGTGCATGGAGAATCCCAGCGGGGCCTCCAAAACAAACAGACAAACATGCATGGAGAACTCACTCTGCATTGAATTCTCTCAAACCATCCCCACCCCCACTCTCTTGGACTTCCCTTCTCCACAAAAAAACAATGCCATTTCTCCTAGGCCCAGCGTCTGGGTCTGGGCACCCAGTCTCATCAAAACCACAGCTAAAATTTATTGATCACTCACTGTGCCAGGCACTGTGAAAAGTACACAAATAAACTTGATCCTCCAAAAACCCCAAATGAGTTGGGGACTTTGTAAATACCCATTTTGCAGATAAGTAAACTGAGGCTCGCGGAGGGGATGCTCTAGCCCAAGCAGCTTGTAAGTAGTGATGCTGAAATTCAAGGCAGCAACGCTAAGTCAGAGCTGCCCCCGGGGTGAGCCAGAGTCAACCCCAGGTAGCAGTGCTCATGGCCACAACAGGCCGGGGCTTTGTCGTGTCATCTAGCACAGAGCGAATGTCATGGTTACGGCTCTCTGGATTCAATTCCAGCCCCTCCTCTTGCAAGCCGTGTGACCTTGAGCAAGTTATTTGCCCTCTCTGTGCCTCTACTCCTCCCCAAATGGGGAGAATAGTAAAGATCCAGAGAACTCTTATACACGAGCGGTGGCATACCACGGCTGGGGAGAGGGGAGCAGCTCACCCCAGGTGCTATCAAAAACGAGGCCCATTAATTTCTAAAATATACAAACAGCTTGTATAACTCAATAATAAAAAAACCCAAACAACCCAAACAAAAAATGAGCGGAAGACCTAAATCAACATTTCTCCAAAGAAGACATATAGATGTCCAAGAGGCACATGAAAAGATGCTCAACATCGCTAATTATTAGAGAAATGCAGATCAAAACTACTATGAGGCATCACCTCACACTGTTCAGAATGGCCATCATCAAAAAGTCTGCAGATAAAAAAATGCTGGTGATGGTGTGGAGAAAAGAGAACCCTCCTACACTGTTGGTGGGTACGTAAACTGGTGCAGCAGCTATGGAGATTCCTTAAGAAACTAAAACTAGAATTGCCCTATGATCCAGCAATCCCACTCCTGGGCATACATCCAGAGAAAACTCTAATTCTAAAATATGCGTGCACCCCAATGTTCACAGCAGCACTATTTACAATAGCTAAGGCATGGAAACAACATAAGTGTCCATCAACAGGTGAATGGATAAAGATGTGGTATATATGCAATGGAATACTACTCAGCCATAAAAAGAATGAAATAATGCCATTTGCAGCAACATGGATGGACCTAGAGATTATCATACTAAGTGAAGTAAGTCAAGCAGAGAAAGACAAATATCATATGATAGGACTTATATGTGGAATCTAAAACATGATACAAATGAACTTATTTACAAAACAGAAAACAAATGTATGGTTACCAAAGGGGTAAGGAAGTGGGGGAAGGATAAATTAGGAGTTTGCGATTAGCAGATTCAAACTACTACATATGAAATAGATAAACAACAAGGTCCTACGGTATAGCACAGGAAACTATATTCAGTATCTTTTAATAAACCATAATGGAAAAGAATCTGAAAAGAATCTGAAAAGTGTATCTATCCGATACACTTTGCTGTACACCAGAAACTAACACACACTGTAAATCAACTACACTTCAATTTATAAAAAAGAAAATCTGAAGTAAAAAAGGGGAGCCCATTGTCTGCAGAGAATTCAGAAACTGATAATAAACCTGATTTTATTATTATTTTTTTATCAACGTGCATAGACAATGCTGAACAATGTCAGTGTCGAAATAATCTCCCCTTAAGAAATCTTTTACTGGTCTAAACCAGGGAGTGAGCAAAGTTTTTCCATAAAGGGCCAGATAGTAAATATTTTCAGCTCTTTGGGCCAGATGGCAACTACTCAGCTTGTGATCCCAGCAAGAAAGCCACTGCAGACAATTCATCAATGAATATGGCCCAGTGCCAGGAAAGCTCTTTACATGGACACTGAAATTTGAATCCTCTATAGTTTGCACATGTGAAATATTATTCTCTTTTTGATTTTTTTTAAAGATATTTTTTGGATGTGGACCATTTTTAAAGTCTTCCTTGAATTTGTTACAATACTGCTTCTGTTTTTGTTTGGTTGGTTTTTTTTTTGCGGTACGCGGGCCTCTCACTGTTGTGGCCTCTCCTGTTGCGGAGCACAGGCTCCGGACGCGCAGGCTCAGTGGCCATGGCTCATGGGCCCAGCCGCTCCACGGCATGTGGGATCCTCCCGGACTGGGGCACGAACCCATATCCCCTGCATCGGCAGGTGGACTCCCAACCACTGCACCACCAGGGAAGCCCTGCTTCTGTTTTATGCTTTGGTTTTTTGGCCACGAGGCATGTGGGATCTTAGCTCCCCGACCAGGGATCGAACCCACACACCCTGCATTGGAAGGCGAAGTCTTAACCACTGGATCACCAGGGAAGTCCCTCTATTTTTTATTTTTTTCCCAACCAGTTAAAAAAAAAAACAACAAAAAACACTCCTTAACTCCTACAAAAATAAGCTGGATTTGGCTGACAAGTCATGGCCTGTCCACTCTTGGTCTGAACAATTGCTGTGGTTTAACCACTGGAAGTTTTGAATTAGCACATTTTATTACTTATCCTTTAATAAACATTGTATTTTACACAGAAGTGAATTTGGAGAACTTCATGCAATGCATTTGGCTCCAGACACACACAGACTCAGGTATACACATTCATTTGAAGAGCTAGTTCTTAACGATTCTAATTCTTTTGAGTTCTCTTTGGAAACAGTTCATATTTCCAACCCTTGTGGTATTACACGATCTTGTGTTTAAACAGTAGATTTGAAATAAACAGTGATGGGCCAGTGATTTTAAATGCAAAGAAACAGAGTTTGAGCTACTTCACTTTTTTTTTTTCCCTATCTGACCACTTGGACCTTCTATTTCTGTTTAAAAGTTTAGACAGTGCACCAATTGCAAATTATAATATTTTTGTTTGGCAAGCTCAAATTTTAATTCATTTTTACTGGATTTGAGCCGTACCTTTAAAATGGAAATATCAATAATTTCCTCCTTTAAATTATTATTCTTGTTTGATGATTTAAACTTATTAAACTATAAAGCTATTATTCATTGCTGCAACAGATCAGTAGAGATATGTACCTACATGTAAAGAGAAGTTTTTCTTTAAAAAAAAATTTATTAATGGAATTAAAATGTATCCATTCATCACCTTTTTCCCTTTATTGGACTGGGATATTTATTTATTTATTTAATTTTTTTTTTTTTTTTTTTGTGGTACGCGGGCCGCTCACTGTTGTGGCCTCTCCCGTTACGGAGCACAGGCTACGGACACGCAGGCTCAGCGGCCATGGCTCACGGGCCCAGCCACTCCATGGCATGTGGGATCTTCCCGGACCGGGGCATGAACCCGTGTCCCCTGCATCGGCAGGCGGACTCTCAACCACTGCGCCACCATGGAAGCCCTATTTATTTAATTTTTTAACATCTTTATTGGAGTATAATTGGTTTACAATGGTGTGTTAGTCTCTGCTGTATAACAAAGTGAAGCAGCTATACATATACATATATCACCGCATCTCCTCCCTCTTGCATCTCCCTCCCACCCTCCCTATCCCACCCCTCTAGGTGGTCACAAAGCATCAAGCTGATCTCCCTGTGCTATGTGGCTGCTTCCCACTAGCTACCTATTTAACATTTAGTAGTGTGTATATCGGACTGGGATATTTATTTTACGTATGTTACTGGTGTGATTATATAGCTCGTGTTCAATGAAAGAAAAAATTTCACTCCATACTTCTCTTATGGCTATTACAATTATTGGTTGCTTTGCATAATTATTACTGACACTTTCTGGCTTATAGAGGAGTGAGTGTTAAAACAAGATTTCCTTCAGCTTTTAAGTGTGCTATGTAAGCCACTGCATTGAGGCACTTAATACCTGGTTCCTAGTGTCAGACAAATATTTATTATCATCCCTAGTCCACTGACAAACTATACCCCCATAGTCTGTCTTTGTAAAGACTGAGAGCAAAGAGCAGCTTTTGCATTTTCAAATAATTTTAAAATACAGAATAATTATTTCGCTTTAAAAATATAGGAAGAAGGGCTTCCCTGGTGGCGCAGTGGTTGAGAGTCTGCCTGCTAATGCAGGGGACACGGGTTCGAGTCCTGGTCTGGGAGGACCCCACATGCTGCGGAGCAACTAGGCCCGTGAGCCACAACTACTGAGCCTGTGCGTCTGGAGCCTGTGCTCCGCAACAAGAGAGGCTGCGATAGTGAGAGGCCCGCGCACTGCGATGAACAGTGGCCCCCGCTTGCCACAACTAGAGAAAGCCCTCACACAGAAATGAAGGCCCAACACAGCCAAAAATAAATAAATAAATAAATAAACTCTTACCCCCAACATCTTCTTAAAAAAAAAACAACCAAACATTAAAAATATAGGAAAAAATTATTTCGCGACACAGGAAAATTACATGAAATTCAAATTTCAGCCTCAAAAAATAAAATTCCGTGGCGCACAGCACGCCCATTTATGGACTGTATGGTCTGTGGCTGTTTGGGGACAAGAAGAGCAGAGTTGACTAACTGTGATGGGCTGTGTTTAAGCTATTTGCTACGTGGCCCTTTAAAATTTTTTTTGCAGACTCCTGCTCTAATTTTTCAACCCCTCTCCTCCAAACCCCCAACTCTGGAATTCCATGTTCAGAGACTTAGGCCCCCAGGTCCTCTTCTATAGACAGCTGCCCAGCGTCACCCAGTGGACCCTTCCCCTTCCCACCCAGGCCTGGCCTGAGGCTGGGGGAGACCGGTCAACTTCTCAGTCCCTGGCGCCCTCTAGTGGACCCCGCGAGCAACTGCCTTCTCAACCTCCTTCCCTGGCGGCCCCACCCACGCCCTCCCTCCCCGCCAAACCCAGGTCTCCTGGGAAGTGGGGAGGAGTGGGAGGTTATTTTTGTGCCCCCTCCTTGTCCTGATTCCTCCCCCTGCCCCCTGCCAAGGTCTCCAGGACTCCCCTATCCTGGGGCCATGATCCTACTCTCCCACCATGCTTTACACACTAGGACTCTCAATGAATTAAATCCCATTCAGTCGTTGTCAAAGATGTTGACAAATTTGAACAGCTTTGTTACTTTCCAAAGCCCCTTGGTGTGTATACACACCACCTCTTAATTTGTGCTTTTTATCTGTACGTACGCCTTGCATTTGTGTAGCATGCCATTCTTTGCCCCTCCAAAGTGTTGTTTAAAAATATTTATTTATTTATTGGGCTAAACCGGGTCTTGGGGCATGCAGGATCTTGGTTGTGGCGTGCGGGATATTTACTTTCAGCATGAGGGATCTTTAGTTGCGGCATGAGGGATCTAGTTCCCTGACCAGGAATCGAACCCTCGCCCCCCTGCATTGGAAGCGCAGAATCTTAACCGCTGGACCACCAGGGAAGTCCCTCTCCTGAAGTATTTTGATCCACATAATTTCATCCAACATCTGCAGGAACTGGCTGGTATTTCACACTGAAGACATAGAAGGACAGAGGAGATAGGTAATATATATGCTCAGGCTAAGAGATGATGTTGGGTCCAAGGCCCGAAAAGACTCAGGTACAGTGGTGAGCTGGAGCTGGCTTCCTCTGGCTGGTGAGATTCAATGACATCACGCAGGTAGATTGAAATTGGCCAGGGTTGGGGTATTTACACCTCAGGAATCAGCAGATGCTACAAATTAGGGATTTTCTGTGTGGATCACGAGACGGAAGGTGTAACCATTGCGCTTTGGGATGTGAGCAGAGCATCAGCAGCATGGCAGTCAGAAAGGAAGATAGTCCTCCTGGGAGAGGGCATCCATGCCAGCTGTGCCAGGGACTTTTGGGAAGACAAATCACTCATTTTCAGAGCCTTCCTTCCTTCATCACTCATTTATTCATTCATTTTCCCCATCAAATATTTATCAAATATTTGCCTGATGTCGTAAGACGTTACCCATTCCTTCTCAAATATTAGAATAATGCTTGGACCTTTTCCCCCCCAAAAGCTGTGATTATTTATAAAGTCCAGTACCACCTCTCCAAGATATCAGATGTGAGTTATTAGATTCAAAATGAACTAGCTTAGGGACTTCCCTGGCGGTCCAGTGGTTAAGACTCCGTGTTTCCACTGCAGGGGGTCCGGGTTCGATCCCTCCTCCGGGAACTAAGATCCAACATGCCAGTGGGGCATGGCCAAAAACAAAACAAACAAACAAACAAACAAAAACTAGCTTAATCCCTACTGCAAATGCAGCAAGTGCTTCTGCTATGCCTGTCATTTCTAGAAGTCTGACCTTGTTTTCAGGGTTAACTGCTTAAGGTTGGCAAATGGCCTGTATATCCAACTGCCTTTTGCCATCTCCATGCGGGCGTCTCACAAGCCTCCCAAATTCAATGTGGCTGACTGAGCACCTGCCATTCCCCCAAATGTGCTCCTCCCGCTGCCCTTCCTGTCTCACTAAACGGAAGCTCCAGCCTTCCAGTGCTCAAGGTCAAAACGTTGGGTTGTCCTTGAGTTTTCTCTTTCCCTCACACCCCACATCCATCCATCAGCAGTCTTATCCACTCTGTCTCACTCTGCTCCAGGCACCCGGGCCTCCTGGCTGTCCCTCCAACACGCCAGGTGCGGTCCTGCCCCAGGACCTTTGCACTGGCTGTGTCATCTGCCTCAGAACCCTTCTTCCAGATCTCGATGGAGCACACTCCCAACTTTTTCTGCTTTTGCCAAATGTCACCTTCTCAATGAGACCGTCCCTGACATCCTATTTATTTATTTGGTTGTGCCGGGTCTTAATTGAGGCTCACGGGCTCCTTAGTCGCAGCATGCATGTGGGACGTAGTTCCCTGACCAGGGATGAAACCCGGGCCCCCTGCATTGGGAGCGTGGATTCTTAACCACTGCACCCCCAGGGAAGTCCCTGACATCCTATTTAAAACTGTGACTTTTTTTTTTTTTTGGGCGGTACGCGGGGCTCTCACCGCCGTGGCCCCTCCCGTTGTGGAGCACAGGCTCCAGACGCGCAGGCCCAGCGGCCATGGTCCACGGGCCCAGCCACTCCGAGGCATGTGGGATCCTCCCGGACCAGGGCATGAACCAGTGTCCCCTGCATCGGCAGGCGGACTCTCAACCACTGCGCCACCAGGGAAGCCCTAAAACTGTGACTTTTGCCCTATTCCCAGCTTCTGTGTTTCCTCTTCTCTTGCATTCGCTATTTTTCTTCCGCGGCACTTGCTGAAATGGGACATACTGTTTTTTATTTGTTTGTGGCCTATTTCTCCCTATCAGACTGTGAGCTCCATGAGAGCTTGGAATAGAGTAGGGGTTCAATAAAAATTTGAACTGCTGTATCTGTTGAATGAATGAATGATTTGCCTTAACTTAGTTATGAGGAACATGCCGCGTCTTATACCCCAAATGCCTCGAAGTGTAACCAATGTCCTGATGCCCTAGATCAGGGGTTGGCAAACCACAGCCCATGGGCCAAAGCCAGCTCACCACCTGCTGTTGTATTGTCTTCAAGAATGCATTTTACACTCTTTAACTGGTTGAGAAAAAGTTTTAAGAATATTTTCTGTTACTGAAAATGATATGAAATGCCAATGTCAGTGTCGCCTGGCCACACCCATTTGTCTATATTTTTGCGACAGAGACTGGCCCTCAGAACCGAAAATATTTATTATCTGGTCCTTTACAGAAAAAGTTTGCAGAGCCCTGCTCTCGTGTCAAAGGAGGAAATGGTGTTGCCAAAGGGGAAACTGAGACCCAGAGGGGTGAGATGAGTTTTCCAAGGCCCCACGTTTCTGAGGGACTCCTCCTTTGCTGAATTATCTGAACAATGTTTCTGATGCTTTACAGGAAACAGAAGTCAGACTGCCGGGGACTTCCCTGGTGGTCCAGCGGGTAAGACTCCGCGCTCCCAGTGCAGGGGTCCCAGGTTTGATCCCTGGTCGGGGAACTATATCCCGCATGTATGCCGCAACTAACAGTCTGCATGCCACAACTAAAGGGCCCTGCATTCTGCAACGAAGATTCGGCATGCTGCAACTAAGATCCGGCGCAGCCTAAATAAATAAACAAATATTAAAAAAAGGAAGAAAAAAAAAGAAAGAAGGAAGGAAGAAAGAAATCAGACTGATGAAGAAACACCTTCATAAACTGAAGGTCACCTGAGGTACTGACCTTGAGAGAGAAATCTGCACCCAACCATCTGATCTTGCCAAGCCCCGGAGATTTTTAATTGCCCCTGTAAAAAAAGAAAAAATAAAGTCATCGCTCACTCTAGAAACCTTGAGTTTGGGACTTTGATCGAAGTGATTACGACATCCCATCAAAACTCCATTTGACTTCATCCCTTCCGCAGACATTTATGGGCACAGTCAGAAGCTGAGGGCAAACTGGAGGCAGAAAAGCAAGTTTCCGGGGGCTGGGGAGCAATGGCTAACGGGAACGGGGTTTCTTTTGGGGGCGATGGAATGTTCTGGAACTAGATAGCAGTGAGGGTTGCACAACACAGTGAATATACTAAAAACCACTGATCCGTGCACTATATTTTTTTATAATTTTTTGGCCTTGCCACGCAGCCTGCGGGATCTTAGTTCCCCAGCCAGGGATCGAACCCGTGTCCCCTGCAGTGGAAGCACGGAGTCTTTACCACTGGACCGCCGGGGAAGCCCCCATAAACTTTAGAAGGGTGGATTTTGCATTACATACATGATGCCTCAATTTAAAAAAATAATAATAAATTTTAAAAGACAATGCTTATCTGTTTCTTACTAAATAACAGTGCTATGAAATAAATAAATAAAGGGAAGGCAAAAAGTAAATTTCACCTATTAACCACCCCTGCCCCAAGTCAAACTCCTTTTCCACATTCCTCCTAATTCTTGTTCATCTGCATGGACCCTTTTTGCACAGCTGTAAAATAGATATCATCTTGCCCATCCATTGTTCAGGACATGATACAACATCATTAAAAAAGAAAAACAACTCTAGGGGTGGGAGTGGGAGGGGCGAGAAATGGGTGAAAGGTGTCAAAAGGTACAAACTTCCAGTTATAAAATGAGTCCTGAGGACACAATGTACAGCATGGTGACTATAGGTAATCGTACCGTGTTGTATATTTGAAGGTTGCAAAGAGAGGAGGTCTTAAAATTTCTCATCACAAGAAAAAAAAAAGGTGTTTGTTAACTATGTGTGGTGACGGATGTTAACTAGTCTTGTTGTGGTGATTGTTTCTCAATATATACATAAGCCAAATCATTAGGCTGTACACCTGAAACTAATATAATGTTATATGTCAATTATATCTCAAGAAAAATAATCAAATAATAAAAGGAGGTAAAAAGGAAGGAAGGAGGGAAGGAGGGGGAAAGAAAGAAAGAAAGGAAGGAAGAAAAAGAGAGAAAGAAAAGAAAGAAAGGAAGGAAGGAAGAGAAAGAAAGGAAGAAAAGAAAGAAAAGAAAAGAAAGGAAAGAAAGAAAGAAAGAAAGAAAGAAAGAAAGAAAGAAAGAAAGGAAGAAAGAAAGAAAGAAAGAAAGAGAGAGAGATAGGAATTCCTTGGCAGTCCAGTGGTTAGGACTCTGCACTTTC
Organism: Pseudorca crassidens; assembly: GCF_039906515.1. Lineage (NCBI taxonomy): Eukaryota > Metazoa > Chordata > Mammalia > Artiodactyla > Delphinidae > Pseudorca > Pseudorca crassidens. The sequence goes on from NC_090298.1 coordinate 169,377,273, forward strand.
ACTGCCCAGGTCTGTCTGAGGTTCCATCCCTGGCTGGGGAACAAAGATCCCTCAAGACGCGGGTGGTGCGGCCACCAACAAAATGAAAAGAAAAACAAAACAAACAAGCAAAAAACACAAAAAAATCCCTCTCGGGATGGCATCACAGAGATGGGCCTCTGTGCTTTTGTCCACTTATTTGCTACTTCCTGAGTTTTTGCTTAACCCCATATCCCTTTCTCTCTCTGAATAGCTAAGTATCTGGATCGAAGCTGATGCAGGGAATGATCACAGACGTTTCTGTTGAATGAAGTAATTAGTGAATATCCATATCCCCTGGGGTAGGTCTTTCTGCCTGGCAGGGAGTAGACGCTCAATAAATGTTAGTTGAATGAACACACACCGTTTTGGTGGAGGAATATTTCAGCTCCCCAATGTATAAAAGTAGTGGTGTGTTGGTCTGTGTTTAACAACCGGCTCTCTTGAAAGGGAATTTAGATATCTCTGTATATCTAATATATATTATACATGTATAACTACATGCATTGCAGACATCTCTATATGTTGAATATACATTACATGTGTATAATATACATGCATTGCAGACATCTCTATATGTCGAATATACATGTGTATAATATACATGCACTGCAGACATATCTATATGTCGAATATACATTACACGTATATAATATACATGCATTATATAATATATATATTTATTATTATTTATTTTATATTTTTTGGCTGCCTTGGGTCTTCGTTGATGCACGTGAGCTTTCTCTAGTTGCGGCGAGTGGGGGCTACTCTTTTTTATGGTGCATGGGCTTCTCATTGTGGTGGCTTCTCTTGTTGCAGAGCACGGGATCTAGGCTCATGGGCTTCAATAGTTGTGGCACATGGGCTCAGTAGTTGTGGCTCCCGGGCTCTAGAGAGCAGGTTCAGTAGTTATGGCGCATGGGCTTAGTTGCTCTGCGGCATGTGGGATCTTCCCTGACCAGGGCTCGAACCCATGTCCCCTGCATCGGCAGGCGGACTCTCAACCACTGTGTCACCAGGGAAGCCCCCTAATATATACTTTTAAATGTTAACAATATAAAGGAGGTGTAGGACACAATTTACAAATAATAATCACATATACAATACTGTATTATAAATTCTACATAGCCACTTGAATCTCAGAATAGGTTTTGGTTGATTTTTGCCAAACTCTTGTATACATAGCCAACCTCTGGTGGCAAATAATGGAACAAGTGTAGTTCTGACATGAACGTTGGCAATATTTTTCATTTATGTTAATAAGTAACATGAAAGTGAAGATGTATGTTGGAATTTCACTTGTTCATCAATAATGTGAATGTCTTCTTTGGTGAATCATGTAACGGTTTTTGAATACTGGAAAATATCTTTCCATTTCTGTGTGTGTGTGCTAGTCACAACCTAACAATAGTAGACACACATTTTGACATTTAATCTGCATTATTAACTTTTCTCCACCATTTTTTTTGTTTGTTTGTTTGTTTTTTTGCGGTACGCGGGCCTCTCACTGCTGTGGCCTCTCCCGTTGCGGAGCACAGGCTCTGGACGCGCAGGCTCAGCGGCCATGGCTCACGGTCCCAGCCGCTCCACGGCATGTCTCCACCACTTTTTAAAGCCTAAACCAGGAGTTGGCATGCTATGATCCTCTGCCTGTTTATGTAAATAAAGTTTTATTGGCACCTGGCCATGCCCATTTGGTTAGTGTGGTCTGTGGCTGCTCTCTCCGTACAGACATGCAATAGAGATGTAGGGCCCACAAAGCAGAAAATATTGACCGATCCTTTACCAAAATATTTTCTGACTCATTCTATGCAATCAAAAACACAATAAATCAAGCCCTCATTTGTATCATTTGCCAATTTCCAGAGTGTAAATACTCCCACTAGGGACCATTTCAATCTGCCAATGTGATGTCAATGACACAAAGTTAAAAAAGTACAGAAAGTACCTCCCCATCATATTTCCACCAAACAGATACAATAACAAAAACAATGAAAATAGGTGAAAATCAAAGCAAATTAAAAAGCACACATAATAGCAAAATATAATTAGCATGTGATGTTTTGAGTATAAATACTTTTTACTTTTAAAAAAAATTGAGGTGATGGGGACTTCCCTGGTGGCGCAGCAGTTAAGAATCTGCCTGCCATTTCAGGGGACACCGGTTTGAGCCCTAGTCCGGGAAGATCCCACATGCTGCGGAGCAACTAAGCCCATGCACCTCAACTACTGAGCCTGCGCTCTAGAGCCCATGAGCCACAACTCCTGAGCCCATATGCCACAGCTACTGAAGCCTGTGTGCCTGGAGCCCGTGCTCTGCAACAAGAGAAGCCACCACAATGAGAAGCCTGCGCACAGCAACGAAGAGTAGCCCCCGCTCACCACAACTAGAGAAAGCCTGCACACAGCAACAAAGACCCAATGCAGCCAAAATTAAATAAAATCTAAAAAACAAAAAAAAAATGGTGTCGTCAAAAGTCTTCTGTAACTTTCTAAGACTTTTTTACGTTGTTGTTGTCATTTGTGAGTTTACTGCTGCCTAATATTTCTTTGGGGACTATACTGGAACATATTTTTCCATCAATGGATATTCGTATTGTTTCTAGATTTTTGCCAAAGAGAACATTAGCATACGTGTCTCCTGGTTATAGAAGGGCATATGCCTAGGGGTAGAATTGCTGGGTTGTAGGTAGTCTAGATAGAGCTCAACTGCAGTATGCAAAGGGGTCAGGTCAGCCGTTCTTCCAGTTAATCCATTGCCCAGGTGAGAGAGATAAAGTTCAGGGTGCATTCCGAGATAGGCCGAGTGTACACATGTGATATTAATGCTAAATTGTTCCTGAGTAAGATAAACACCACTTTGAATTGAATCTATCAACAAAGCCATTAGAAACTAATTTCCATGGGGAGGGGGAGATTTCAGAGAGATCCAAGTCTCTGGGACCAGGGAACAGATGTATCAAGAAAGATGTGATTGGAACCAATGATAAGCAGAGAGATAGGTAACAGGGTGAGGTTACAGAGAAAAATGTACTCCGTGGTCAAGATAGAGAAGGGGCTGGAGGGCAAGTCTGCTGTAATCTCAACAATAAAAGCTTATGTTCTATAACAAGGGCCAAGCATCAGGTGATTAGCAGGAAGTTCGCCTCCCAAGGACAGGAGCACCCATTTCATTAATTCAAGTAGCATATATTCGGAGGCTTCCACTATCCAAGGAGGTGGACTGGAAGAGAAAGAGACAAATCCAACAGCTTCCTTGCCTTCAAAATGTTCATAACTAGACGGGAAGATAGAATAAGAGAGCAGGGAAGGGAATCAGAATGCAGCGAGAGCCATACGCCAGAAACAAGCAGGGTGTATTGGGAATTCCAAGGAATAGGGAACTGGAAGGAACAGGGAGAATCAGATTTAATGTATGCTGAGCCCCCAACTAGGAATCGAGGAGAAAATTCTGCTCATTAGAAAAGATTTGATCCCTTGATCCTCCTCAAGAACTAATTTAACTCAGCCATAAAAAAAAAAAAGAATGAAATAATGCCATTTACAGCAACATGGATGGACCTAGAGATTATTATTATACTAAGTCAGACAAAGACAAATATCGTATGTCACATATATGTGAAATCTAAAAATAATGATACAAATGAACCTCTTTACAACACAGAAACAGGCTCACAGACATAGAAAACAAACTTATGGTTACCAAAGGGGAAAGGGAGGAGATAAATTAGGAATTTGTGATTGACAGATACACACCACTATACATAAAATAAACAACAAGGACCTATTGTATAGTACAGGGAACTATATTCAATATCATTTAATAACCTATAATGGAAAAGAATCTGAAAAATATATAATATATACATAACTGAATCACTTTGTTGTACACCTGAAACATTGTAAATTGACTATATTTCAATAAAAAAAAAAGAACTAACTGATTGGTCTACATGAAGGGCAGTCCCCCAGATACACACGATGGAATATCATACATACAGCAAGGAAAAAACCAAATTACTGTTACATGCAATCACATGGATGAATGGCCAAAATATTTTGCTGAGCAAAAGAAGTTGGGCACAAGAGTACATACTGTACAATTCCATTTCCACGAAGCTCTAGAATATGCAAAACTAATCTCTGGAGATAGAAATCAGAATCTAGGGTGCCTGTAGGGGAGTAGGGGGCTGCAGCCAGCTTGTCTTGGCTCATAGGTGCCTATTGTTACTATCCTTTCCAACTTCATGGTAGATGGAAATAAGTCTCGGTGGGAATATATACACCACAGAAAAGGACAAGTACTACAAATTACAAACCAGCCTCTCTCTCTCTCTCTCTCTCTCTCTCTCTAAATCTCTCGTTTCACAAGCCCATCGTTAAACATTTACCAGCACACCACTGCTGCTTGGGGCAAGGGGGATTAACTGAATAGGACACCTAGAAAACTTTCTGGAGTGATGGAAATGTTCTGCATCTTGTTTCCGGGAATGGTTTCATGGGTGTATACAGTTATAAAAGCTTAAGGAATTGAACATTCAAGAACTGTGTGTTTATTACATGTGAGTTACAGCTCAATAAAAAAGACTATATGTATATATAGCCTAAAATAAAATAAAATCATAGAGAAATCATTTTGCAGAACAGAAAGACATTGGAAACGCCCAGATCTGGGAAAGGTCATGGCATTATTTGAGGCTAGATGAGCATTCTTCTGAATTTTGGATGAGCGACTGGGAGCAGTGAGAGGCAAAACAAACACAGCTCAGATTGTAAAAGTGGAGGGGCAGGCAGTGTCTGGGAGCAGTTTTCATCAGGGGAGAGCTATGGTTACAACTTTGCATTTTTAGACCATTGTCACATTTTGCAATTATGTATATTTAGATTATGTAGCTATTTTTTTAAACATTGTATCTCTCAGTGCCCAGCGCGGGTCTAGCACCTAAAAGGCTTGCAAATTAACTGTTAAAAGAATGACTGCAGGGAGGCTGGACAGGAAGTGGGCAGGGCTGAGCCAGGGGGACCAGGGGACCTGGGTTGAACCTAGAAGAGGTGGACTGAACCTTCCTCTCTCTGTTTTTTCCCACGTGAAGATGCACCCTACCATGAAATGCACACAGGTGCTCATAGATGTGAGCCAAAAAAAGCAATGTGGTGAGTTTTTCATGAAGCCAACTTTTTCCCATTTAAATGGCTGTGCCTTTATTCAGTGCCATATACTGCCTCCTTTTTTTTTTTTTTAATTGGTGTTAAAAATGACCTTTCTCATAAAATGGTGTAGCCGCTGTGGAAAACAGTATGATCCCTCAAAATAATTAAACATAGAAACACCATATAATCCAGCAATTCCGCTTCTAAGTAGATATCCAAAAAAATTGCAAGCAGGAATATGAACAGATATTGGTACACCCATATTCATAGCAGCACTATTCATCACAGCCAAAAGGTGGAAACACCCAAATGTCCATCAGTGGGTAAACGGATAAACAAAACATGGTCCAACCATACAGAGGAATATTATTCAGCCTTAAAAAGGAACGAAATTCTGACACACGCCACAACATGGATGAACCTTGAGGACACTATGTTGAGTGAAATAAGACAGTCACAAAAGGACAAATATTGTATGATTCCACTTTATATGAGGTCCCTAGAGGAGGTGAATTCATAGAGGCAGAAAGTAGTGGTAGTCTGGGGGAGTAGAATGGGGAGTCAGTGTTTCATGGGGACAGAGTTTCAGTTTGGGAGGATGAGAAAGTTCTGGAGATGGATAGTGGGGATGGTTGCCAAACCGTGTGAATGTACTTAATGCCACTGAGCTGTGCACTTACAAATGGTAAAATGGTAAATTTTATGTTACATATACTTACAACAACAAGTTTTTAAACGACCTCTCTTTCGTGAAAGAATGATGGTAATTGATATTATGTATGTGTATGTGTGTGTGTGTGTGTGTGTGTCCATAATTGGCAAAAAGCCTTTGACTCTGAGGTCAACTTAAGTCTCCCACTTTTTTTTTTTTTTTTTGCGGTACGCGGGCCTCTCACTGTTGCGGCCTCTCCCGTAGCGGAGCACAGGCTCCGGATGCGCAGGCTCAGTGGCCATGGCTCACAGGCCCAGCCGCTCCGCGGCATGAGGCATCTTCCCGGACCGGGGCACGAACCCGTGTACACTGCATCGACAGGAGGACTCCCAACCACTGCGCCACCAGGGGAGCCCCTCCCACAACTTTTGAGGATTTTACCGGGTGATGTATTCCCAGTCCGGCACCTGCAAGGCTCTAAGGGTCTGACGTCTCCCTCACGCACACCTGCCCACCGCGTCCTCGCTCTCGCCCTGCCTCTCCCGAACGCCCTCCTGGCGCCCCAGGCACATGCGCACACGCTCGGTGGGAGACGAGCGAGTGCGCATGCTCCATGCGTCGCCTAGAGTCGGTATCCTCCCCTTTTCCCTTCGAGGAGGCGGCCTCAGGCTGGTGCGCACGCGTCGGGGTGAGGGGCGGGGCCCGGCTCGGCTCCCCGGCGCTGGTTATCGCGAGAGGCCCGCGATCTCGTAGCTCCCCCTCCCTTCCCTCTGCCTCCCGGGCTCCGGCTGCAGCGTCAGCCTCGGTCCGGCCTCTGTGGCTGCCGTGGCCCCGATCCCTCGGCTTCAGCCCCTGCGTCCCTTGGCGCCTCTCGGCTCCGATCCGCAGCGCCGCCCATCCTCGCCCCACCGGCGCCGGCCTAGGCCGCGGCCGCAGCCCCGCGCTCGCGTCGGCGCCGCCCGCTCCCGGCCCGCCCCCTATGGGCCCCGGCTAGAGGCGCCGCCGCCGCCGGCTCTCGGATCCCCGATGCTGGCCCGGAGGAAGCCGGTGCTGCCGGCGCTCACCATCAACCCCGCCATCGCCGAGGGCCCGTCCCCCACCAGCGAGGGCGCCTCCGAGTGAGTGGGCAGGGCCAGGGCCGGGTAGAGGACGGGATGGGGGTCCCAGAGTACCGAGGTCGGGGGAGGGGGTCGAGGAGATGAGAGGACGGGGGAGTGGGCCCTGGGTGGGAAGGACGGGGGAGGGGTCCCAGAGTTGCGAGATCGGGGAAGGGGGTCCCTGAAAGGAGGGGAGGGGGCCCTGGGTAGCAAGGTCGGGGAGGGGGCCCTGAGAGGAGAGGAGAGGTGAGGGGCTCGGAGTATCGCTGTCGGCGGGAGGGAGGTCCCTGAATGGTGAAATCGGGCTGGGGGAAGGTTCTTGCTGGGAGAAGATGGGATGGAGCGTCTCAGAGTAAGTGAATCGGTCCCTGCGGGGAGAAGACCGGAATGTGGCGCCCTAAATAGTGCAACCAGGATGATGATGGGAGGGTTTCTGAGGGGAGAGGATGGGTCAGGGGTCCGCAATAGTGAAATGGGAGGAAGGAGGAGGAGTCCCTGAGTAGTGATGTGCGGGGAAAGGCGCGGGGGGGGGTCCTTGCATTCCAAGAACGGTGGCACGTGGGGTTCCTGAGAGGAGGGGATGGGGCAAGCGGGGTTCTTGGGAGTGAGCATGGGGTAAGGAGGTCCAGGAAAAGGGGAAGGGGGTACCTGAGAGATTTGAGGGTGGGGAGGGATCCCTGAGGGGTGGGGAGGGTCCTCAGGGAATTGAGGGGAAGGGAGCCTGAGAAGACCCTGCTGGTGGAGGGTGGAGCTGAACCTGGGGAGAGTGGTGAGGAGGCCTGGAGGAGGCATAGAGGCTTGGGGGGGAACAAGGAGCGAGGGAGATTTGAAGGGGCAGGGGTGGGGAGAACTGGGCACCCAGCAGGAGAGAAGTCGGGAGCCTGCTGGGACCCCTGAAAGCAGATGAACAGAGATTCTGGATCGAATGGATTAGCAAAGCCTTGAGGGGCTGGAGAAGTGTGATTGGGTTTGAGGCAACTGAGGGGGACAGGAAGACTTGAGGGGAAGGAAGGGGACAGAGAAAGAAGCACGGGGCATTGGGGTTACCTGATGGCAGAGTTGCGTTGTGTGAGGTCACGCCGCTTGGCCCCAGAGCATGTCCCTATGACCTCCCCACTCCCGTTCTTCATGCCGGAGCGGCCAGGCTGGTGTCAGAGGTCCGTGGCCGGGATCTGTGTGCCGTGCGCCTTGCCTGTGGTGTGACCCATGAGAACCAGGTGTGATGGGCGAATGGCATGTTTGGTGCCTCTCAGGGGACTTGGCCTCCTGCGACCAGATGAAGGAGGAGCGCCTTGATGCATATGTGTGTGAGTTCACATCTTTCTCAGTCCCCGAGGGTGCAGCTCAATGTGGGGACGTGTTCCTGATTCTCAGAAACTCCACTTATTCTTACGAGACATCTCCTTCATCATATTCTCTTCTCTTTTTTTCTTTTTGTTTTAATGTGATTTGTGATTTCCATCCCTTCAAGAATTCCCCCAGAAGAAGCCAGCCTTTGGAATTCCAGGGTTTTTTTAAATAACCACAGTGGAGTTGCCATGAAATGTAAAATGGCTTAATCAGCTGACTCCAGAATGCATTTTAGATGCCATAGGCCAGGCTGGACACATTCCAGGGTCTGAGGGTCTGGCTGCAAGAGCTGCCTCTTCACTCCTATGGTGAAGGGGTCGTGGCACATACATTCCTTCCTTTGCCTTTCCTTCTCTGTCCATCGGTGTCCTTCTTGTTCCCCCTTTATCCAGGTCCTGGCTCAGGGGACCACTACTATGAGCACAGGCTTTGCAGGCTGGAAGGGCATAGGTGTTGCTCCAGCCTCTGCCACTTCCTTGCCTTGTGACCCTCAGGCAGGTTACTGAACCTCTGAGCCTTGTCCCTCCTGGGTGGGCTGGGTCTACAAGAGAGGTGCCTCCCAGGAGGATTGTGGGAGTTAAAGCTCTTGTACCTGCTCAGGAAGTGGCACCTAGCCCCCTACCTCCCAACGACCTCTTCGAGGTACCAGCTCAGGTGACATCACCCAGCGGCAGGTCATCTTGCTCCTGTGTGCCCTTTTGCTTACATCTCTTTAAGTTGTAGGCAAGTCATGGTTGAACTTGGGCCTTGGAAGTTTCCTGCCAGAACTCCAGTGTCCCCCTTCGTCTCCTGCTTGAATTCCCCCGGGGGGGTCTCCCCTAGGTGGGCGGTAAACCTTGGCTTAAGTGCCCTGGAGAGTGGTGAGTGGGGACCTCTGGAGGTGGCCCATTCTCCTCTAGTGACTTCCCTTAGAGCTGCACTCACTGTTTGGGTAGAGCCCTTGGCCACAGCCAGCGCTTGAAATGTGGCTTGTTTGTCCAAATTCAGGGGAGCTGTAAGTATAATACATATTCCAGAGTAACTAATTTCACCAGATAAACATTTTCTAACGTGGCTAGAAATTTTAAAAATTGCATACATAGCTCACGTTCTTTTTCTTTTGGGCAGCCTCGGGTTAGTGCTCGTGCGCACTGAGCATTGAGCTGGCGTCTACCTTCCTGTTACAGTGTTTTACTCCAGGATTTGGTTCAGAGTCAAGGCACTCGTGAAAATAGCTAACTGTCAACCTGTCCTTTGAAAGTTCGTTGAAATCACCCAATAAAGTGCAGTATACATGGTTTTTATATACATTTATTTATTTGTTTGTTTGTTTATTTATTTTTGGCTGCGTTGGGTCTTCATTGCTGCGCACGGGCTTTCTCTAGCTGCGGCGAGCGGGGGCTACCCTTGGTTGCGGTGCGCGGGCTTCTCATTGCGGTGGCTTCTCTTGTGGAGCACAGGCTCTAGGTGCGCGGGCCTCAGTAGTTGTGGCTCGCGGGCTCCAGAGTGCAGGCTCAGTAGTTGTGGCTCGCGGGCTCAGTAGTTGAGGCTCACGGGCTCTAGAGCGCTGGCTCAGTAGGTGTGGCTCACGGGCTTAGTTGCTCCTCAGCATGTGGGATCTTCCCGGACCAGGGCTCGAATCTGTGTCTCCTGCACTGGCAGGCAGATGTTTAACCACTGTGCCACCAGGGAAGTCCCACATGGTTGGTTTTTAATAACCAGCTCTAGGAATGCATGTACGTATAAATGCCTACTGTTTACAGTAACGCTCAAGATATAATAAGAGCATGCTGCTGGAAAGGAATGCCCTGGAATTGTCTGCACTGTTTAAATTATGCCCCTCTCCTTTCCTCCGCCCGTGCCTCTGTGTAATTCGTGTGAATTAGAGGCACAGATGCTACGGCTTCTGTCATCTGCCTCTTGGTTCTAGTTCTTTGCTCTGAGGCCACTCCAAATGAGTTTGCTCCTCCATCCCTGTGAAAGACAGATGTCCTGACCTGGGGCTTCACTCCCCGACCCCCAGGCTTGTATCTCCGGTTCCCTTGTCTCCTTCCCATGTGGTCCAGAGCTCTTGTGTCAGGAGGAAGGGCTCCTGGGTCTGAGAGCAGGGCCACTGAGCTAGAGCTGGTCCTCGAGGTTCTGAGGTCTCCTAACCTTTATGAGTGGGGGAGAGGGACGGCATCCCCAGTTCTCAGGGACCTCAGCTGTGTGTCTGCGGGTGGTCTTTCTTTCCCATGAGATCGTAGGCCCTTCAAGCACCAGAATCAGGTCTGATTCACCTCCCAGCTACAAACCCCAGGCCTGGAATGTGCAGTGGACACACGGTGACCTCGGCTCGGGCTGAGTCATCTTTTGGTAGCACATGCAGTCTTGGCTAACCCTCGCCCTTGGGGTCTCCGCAGAGCAAACTTGGTGGACCTGCAGAAGAAGCTAGAGGAGCTAGAACTTGACGAGCAGCAGAAGAAGCGGCTGGAAGCCTTCCTCACCCAGAAGGCCAAGGTCGGGGAGCTCAAGGACGATGACTTTGAAAGGATCTCGGAGCTGGGAGCCGGGAACGGTGGGGTGGTCACCAAGGTCCAGCACAGACCCTCGGGCCTCATCATGGCAAGAAAGGTGAGAGGCAGCTGGCGGTGGGGTGACGGCTCTGTCCCCGTACTCTGCGGGTGCAAGCGGTGGCGACAGGTGCCCTGGCAGCAGGAGAGAGGGGCCTCAAGGGTGCCGGCCTCTGCCTTCTGACGGGCTCCCAGGCTCAGAGGCCACCCCCACCAACGTGGGTTCTAGTTAGAATGTGGTGATGCAGCCTGGTCCCACGCAGCTCTTCTCTTGGAGGCCGCCCCCTGCCTTGCGGGATGTCTGAAATTCAGGTTTCCGGGAACAGACTGGCTTGAGAAGGGTAGCAGACGGAAGAGAGGAGAATCGAGACCCCTTAGAGCCGGGCTTCGCCTGACTTCACAACCAGAAGGCCCTGCCGACCAGGACTGGCTGCTGGTAGCGACGGCCACATCGGTGGGGTGGGGGAGGGCGGTCCCTTGGCAACGGGGTACCCGAGCCACCTGTAGTAGCCAGGGTTCTCCAGAGAAACAGAAGCACTAGGGGTGTGTAGGGGGTGGGGTAGGTAGAGGTACTTTAAGGCATTGGCTCAGGGACCGTGGTGGCTGGCAGGTCTGAAATCTGTAGGGCGGGCCAGTGGGCGCAGACCCAGGAAAGAGCTGGTGCAGCTTGAGTCCAAAGGGAGTCTGGGGGCTTCCCTGGCGGCGCAGCTTGAGTCCAAAGAGAGTCCTAGGGGCTTCCCTGCAGGGAGCGCTGGTTCGATCCCTGGTCAGGGAACTAGGATCCCGCATGCTGCGGTGTGGCCAAAAAATTTAAAAAGAAGAAAAAAGAGAGAGAGAGAGAGAGAGGGAATCTGGAGGCAGAATCCTCTCTTTGCGGGGGGTGGGGGTAGCGCGACTTCAGTCTTTTCTCTTAAGGCCTTCAACTGATTAGATAAGGCCCACCCACTTACCGAGGGTCACCTGCTTTCCTCGAAGTCTGATGATTTCCATGTTAGATCACATCTAAAAAATACCTTCACAGTGACATCTAGATTGGCATCTGACCCAACAGCTGGGTACCGTGGCCTAGCCAAGCGGACACACAAAATCAACCATCACCTCCCTGTTCAGTGCAAACCCTGGTGCTGAGAAGTCCCTCATCGGGGCTCCTGTGCCGCAGTGCAGCCTCCCTGCTACATGTAGGGAAGGGTCCCTGAGAGACATCGGGAGTGGAGAAGAGGAGGTCACCACCTGGGGATGGTGGCTCCTGCACACGTGACTGGGGGACGTTGAGTTGACACGTGATTCAGCTCCCACAGACGTGTTCCTGCAGACATAGAAAGCCCCCTTTCTGGAAGCCCATCGTCCCATAGTTTCCAAATTGCGTTCTTGGAAACCTGACCACCCTGGTCCCCGGGGGGATCTGCGCAGGGCCCGCCTTTCCTGGGAACCATGCACTCGGTTTCCATGTGGCGGGGGGGAGGTTAGTGCAGCAGCTATTCCTCCTGCCTCCAGAGCCCCGCCCTCCCTCCTGAAACCTACAGCCACATGCTTTCTATTTCTGTCTGCTTACCACAGGCAGCCTTTTCAAAACCAGAGCAACCCCCGAAATCCCTGGTCTGCCATCGCCCAGAGTACAGGGAGTGGAAGAGCAGATGTGAAATTCAGACGGTGATGGAAGGCAGGGACTTGGGAACAGAGTGTACAGGTCAGAGTGCTCGTCAGGGTCGGAGGGTTCTCAGGACAGCCAGGACTCTTTCAGGTGGCTGCTGACGTGCCTTGTATAACCATGAAATCTGAGAGTTTGTCTACGGCTTTCTGAAAGCCTGCGAAGTAAGGCTTCCGGGTTTAACCTGGGGGGCCCAGGTGTAGTCTAGTTAGTGGTGCTGCCCCGATGTCTGTGTCCTGGCTGTGATACAGGCCTCAGTCACAGACAGCGTCACTGCCAGGGGAAGCTGGGTGAAGGGCACACGGGACTCTCTCTGCTGTTTTTGCAGCTTTCCTGTGCTTGCATAATCCTTTCAAAATAAAAGGTTTAAAAAAAAAAAAGGGAGGACTTCCCTGGTGGTCCAGCCGTTAAGACTCCGAGCTTCCACTGCAGGGGGCGTAGGTTCGATCCTTGGTCGGGGAACTGATCCCACATGCTGCGCGGTTTGGCCCAAAAAAAAATAATAATAGAATAAAAATTTTTTTAAGAAAGGGAATTCCCTGGAGGTACAGTGGTTAGGACTCAGCACTTTCACTGCCAAGGGTCCCAGTTCGATCCCTGGTCAGGGAACTAAGATCCCGTATGCCGTGTGGTACGGCAAAAAAAAAAAAAAAGTTCTAAAAACTGGGGGGAGTGAACCTCAGATTTTGTTCCCCATCAATCGTAACCCCTTCCAGTTGCCTGTGGCCTGTGCAGCCGCACCCAGAGTCATGCAATTCAGGGCGTGAATTTACTCCCTGGTGGCCCTGGAGCCCTCGGCCGGTCTGCGGAGGTCAAGGGCTCCCAGAGTGCCATTTCTCCCAGGAGCTCTGTTTGCCTGTATTCAGCTGAGGACACAGGTGGGAAAATTGACATGTCAAAGTGGTTTTTGAGAAACAGTGGCCTCCGTCCTTCCTCCACTACCTTGGGTGGAATTCCGAATTCCTGGGAAGCCGAGTAGGAATTCCACACATTCTGGAAGGCCTGCACAGATCCTGCTGTGGGCCGGCGTCCCTCCAGCCCCTGTGATGGGCAGGGGATTATCCTGACCACTACGACACGAGCAGTGACACCAGGTCCCTAAGACCCTCAAGAACCGGGCTCCATTTCCACTGTCTCGTCCGTTCGTAAATGTTCTCTGAACTCGTGTCTGGTGTCACGATTCCTCCCGCATCCTTGCGGGGCCCTGGGCACACAGCCTCTGCGTCAGTGGGACCGGCAGAGATCCGCGAAGAATTCGGTGACCGTGTTGCACCTGTGGGGCTCTCCCAACTTCCCAGTGCTCTGAGCGGAGGGATGTGTTTTCAGCCTCGTGTGTGTGTGTGTGTGTGTGTGTGTGTGTGTGTGTGTGTGTGTGTGTGCGCGCGCGCGCGCGCGCGTGTGTGTGTGTGTGTGTGTGTCTCCCTCCCCTCGGCATCTGCATGCTTCCAGAATGGAGGTTACAAACCTGCCCAAGGCCACGTCCTAACCCTAGCTGCCTTCTTTCTAGTGATGGCCCTGGGTCAAAGCCGGTGCGCACGTTCTCATTTGCATGGGCCAACAGCTCTGTTTTACTGAGGAACTGAGGATTAGCTGGGTCGGTGTCTGAATTGGGCTTGAACCCTCTCGGGTCCTCCCTTTGCAGTTGACGCTGACCCAGTGGAAGCTGTCAAGGCCTCGCCTCCGCAATCCATTTCCCTCTTTACCTAGTTTGTGCCCCCTGCCCCCATCCCTAACTCGAATGCCCCAATCTGCAGTAGGAGCACCCTTAGACTCCTAGATGGGGTTTGAACTCCTAGCACCGTACTTATTTAATCAGCTGTTGGAGCTCGCACGGCCCAGGTGCTGCCGTGGAAAGAGTGTGGGTTTTGTTTGGCGTTCCATGAGCCAGGCCCCAACCCTCCCTGACCGCTCACCAGCTGTGTGCCCCTGGGGGCGTCATTTAAGTCTCTGAACCTGAACTTGCTGGTCAGCCCAATGGGGGCAGTTCTCACCGCCACTCTCCAACCCCTATGGGTCATCATCATCAGGGCGAATCGCAAGCACCAGTGCTCAGAAACGTGGCCCTCGTCCCATTCCTGCTTTTTCTCCACACCCCCTCAGTGGTGGTTCGTAGGTAATCCATGAGGCTCACTTCACATGGCAGCCGCCCCTGCATCCGTTCTTTACCATATTTTTCTGGAAAGCCTCTGACTTCTTTTGGCCTTATTCACATTAAGGCCCTGACTCCAGGCTTCCAGGACCCCTGGGATTTGTCCAGATCTGTCCAGTTTTGTCCAACTCCCCCACTTCTGCTTCTCTACCCCCACCACCCCAGTGATTCATCTGCGGCTCCTTTGAAGTTCTTTGTCGAGAGCGGCGCTGTCCACGATGGCTGCCCCTGGTCAGACGCAGTGGCCGAGCCCTTGAAACACAGTCGATGTCAGACAGGGCGCACCGTACGTGCAGAAACACAAACCAGGTTTCACGGCCTCCGTGTGAAAAAGTCATTAATATTTTTACATCGCCCTCACGTCCAAACAGTCAATTTTTGATACACTACACCGAGTTTCAACAAAATACATGAAAAATTCATGTCACCTGTCTCTCTGTACTCTGAACGCAGCAGGTAGAGGATTCAAAATTAAATTGGTGGCCCGTGCTGTATTTCTCTTGGGCCTTGATGATCCTGACGCTGGCATTGCCCACCGTCCACCTCGCTGTGCCCTCCCGCCTGGCTTGCAAGATGAACCTGCCGCGCTGCACACGGATGGCAGCACTTGGCTTTCAGACCCTCATTTCGCCCTCTCCAAGCGGGTCTGCGTGCACGTGCTCACAGGGGCGGCCGATGGAGGAGAGAGCACCTGGGGTTCTGGTGTGTTCCACCGTCCCGCTGGTGGTGGCCAAGGGGCAGGTGCGGTGTCCCAGGGCCCACAGCCAGAGCTCTGCTCTGCAGGCTGGGTCAGGTGGGGAACCTTCATGTGTAGGCATGAGGTTTTGCCTGGGGGCGGCATAGGCACCAGGCACCGTTTCGCTGGGAGCTGCTGCAGTTCTCAAGGTTTTGAAGGTCGTTGGTGCCCCACACACGCCCCGTGCCCCCATGAACTCGGCACACAGCCCGCCAACAGGCAGCTCTTTGTCCTTCCGCCGGCATGCCCACCCCACCTTGTCCATCTGGCAGAGTCCCACCTGTCCTTCGAGGCCCGGCCTGAGTGTCGCCTGAGCCCTGGACCCCCCTCTGTGATTCCTCCATCAGCATCTCCACCACAGCGGGGTTGTTTTGCCTGTGTCTCTCCCCCTCCTGGTGGTGCGTCTCCTCCAAGCAGGACCATCTGTGCTGTCTCTCCCTGTCACCAGCCCCGAGTGTAACTGACTCTACAGAAATGTCTGTTGAATTGATAGTGGTCATTTTCAGGTACCGGGGATCTGGTTCCGCCTCTCTGATGGACAGGTGGAAATCGCACCCTTTTCTTGTCTTATCACCATGGCTGTAGCATCTAGGACTCGAAGGAACCAGGACGTGCACCCGCAGCCTGACTCTCCCCCGCTGTACGGGGGATCTTGGCTATTTGGGGTTTGTAGCTGGGCGTTGCTCTTGGCTGTCTGTCAGCTGTCTTTTCTGCATCTCTCTGGACGATCCTTTCTTTTCTAACCTTTCCAGATATTGCGATGAATTTGGTGGCAGTCCTCTCTGCTGACTTGAACTCAAGGGGAAGGGGAGCTAGGATCCTAGGGTGGCAGTGGAAGGCTATCTGTTCTCTCTAGGCCGGGGGTGGGAAGGGGTCCAGAAAACCCAAGGGGCGGAGGGGGGCAGAGGTGAAGTAATTGCCGCATCGGACAGGGCATTACCTGGTCTGCTCCTGGGAAAGGCTGGCCCTTTGTATGATTTGATTAACAGAGCTCCCCCTGTAACCAAGTGAATAATGTTGCCTCTGATGATATATTTTTGTAAAACAGCATTATTGAGATGTACTTCACCTACCATACAAACGATCCTTTTAGAGTATTTAATACACTGATTTTTAGTATATTCACAGAGCTGTGCGTCCATCACCATCATCAATTTTAGAACATTTTCATCACCCCAAAAATATGCCCCATCCCCATCAGCAGTCACTCCCCTGTCCCCCAGCCCCAGACAGCCAGGAATGCACTCTCTGTGGATTTGCCTGTTCTGGACATTTCCCATCAGTGGAGTCACCCACCATGTGTCCTTCTGTGTCTGGATTCTCTCACTGAGCGTCATGTTCTCAAGGTCCATCCACATTGCAGCGAGTGTCTGTGCATCACCCCATTTCACGGCTGAGTGATGTTCAGGGCGTAGAGAGACATTTTTCTGTCCCTTCCTCTGTTGATTCAGGGCATTTGGGTTGCTTCCACCTTTCAGTTGCTGTGAAGCCGGTTACTGTGAACATTCCCGCTCCAGTCTGTGTGTGGGTGTGTGTTCCCCGTTCTCAGGTACATAGACACCCTTCCTTCCCGGCCCCCCTCAGTGGCCCGATCCTGACCCCGCCTCCCTCTCCCTTGCAGCTGATCCACCTGGAGATCAAGCCAGCCATCCGGAACCAGATCATCCGTGAGCTGCAGGTGCTGCATGAGTGTAACTCCCCGTACATCGTGGGCTTCTATGGGGCCTTCTACAGCGACGGGGAGATCAGCATCTGCATGGAGCACATGGTGAGTGCGGCGGGGCCCGGGACGCCTCCCCTCCCACCCCGGAGTCCCCGTCCTGTTCCCGGGGGACCCTCTTGGAGGTGGACGAGGCAGTGCAGCCGTGTGTGCATGTAGACCCCTTTGTTTCTTAAGCGCCAGACACCCTCCTCCCGACGTTGCTTTTTCCCCGGATCCATGGTAGACGTTACTCTCTGTTGGCACAGAGCCGGCTCCGTCTTTTTCCCCTCCGTCTAGCGCCCTGGCGTCCCTGCGTACCTGTTGGGTAATTTATGAAACGCTCTTGGTGGACACTAAGGTTGTTTCCGGTCCCCGCGGCTTTCTGAGTAATGCAACGTTGAAAGTTCTTGCACCTAAGCAGGCACGCCCGAGGGCTGAGGCCCGCCGCCGGGCTGTGCGACTAAACACTTGATCTCTCCTTCCCAAGTGCCCTCTGCGTGGTCTGGGGACCCGGGTCTGCACCCCAGCTCAGACCCATGGGACCAGGCCTCTGCCATGGAGGGCGGCCGCCCATCTCTTTTAAACCATGGTTGATTCTGATGTGCCCCCTCATTAAGGAGCTCTGGTCTCGAGGCTCAGAAGTGGGTGGGATCAGGTGTAACGCGAAAGCAGAAGTGGTCAGAGCCGAAGGCCCCCAGAGGAAATGCCGCCGGCCCTCTGCCATGCCTCCTTTGTCAGGTAGGGCCCTGCCCGCTCCCGGCTGTCCAGGCCCCGGCCCTCAGGGCCCTTGCAAAACCAGGATGCCGCGTGGCTTTTGGCGGGTGGCTGTGGTTACGCCTCGCCTCCAGCTTGCCGTCCCCTCTGATGGTTTTGTAACGAAGGCAGGAAACGAATTTGAGCAAGAGCCCGCGAGGAATGCATGTGGGCCGGGGGGAGGGCTCCCCCACTGCCTTGCCCCAACCTGGCTGCCTGATTCCTGCCTGGCACTGCCCCGTGGGAGCCCCTTCCCCACCTGGGAGAGGGCAGTCGTATCTGCCCACCCACCTGGTCGACACTGCACAGACGAGTATCAGGGCGAGAAAAGGATGTGACATCGCTGTGGTCTGAGGGGAGCCTCTTCTGTGCTGTCTCTCTCCCTCCCTCTCCCCTTCCCCCCTCCTCCCCTGCTCGTCCCCACTTCAGCTACCTCCATCCCTGCTCCCTGAATACCCTGAGAGTTTGGAGGCCCCTCTTGGCCTTGTACAAAAGAGGCAGCATGGGACTTCCCTGGCGGTCCAGTAGTTAAGACTCCATGCTCCCACTGCAGGGGTCACGGGTTCCATCTCTGGTTGGGGAACTAAAATCCCGCGTGCTACACAGCACGGTCTAAAAAAAAGAAAAGAGGCGCATCACAGCCCCACCCCCTCCCCCTCCGTTCTTGGTGGGTGTAAAGCATCAGTTCCAGGTGAGGCGCCTGCACCCCAGCAGCGCACAGACGGAACCGCTGGGATGCAGGGGAGATGCTAGATTCTCTTTGTTTGCCATGTTCGTCCTTCAGAGCTTCACGGTCGGGCTTTTCTTGTTCGCTTTCATAGCGAGCATATGACGACAGTGGAACGCGTAGATGGCACACAAACGCAAGGACACGGGCTCGGGTGTGGCCCGCGCGCCCCTCTTTCTGCTGACGGGTTACAGTCCATGGAGGTGAGCCTTAAGTGGTGGGTGGCTGCTGGGCGGGGAGGGCGTGAGGAGGACAAGATGACGGGAAGCGCTGAGAGGGCCTGTGCCACCCACACCAGTGTCCTCGTGCCCGATGGTCCCCTGCAGGGTCTCGCCCATGGCGGCGAGAGAACGCTTGCAGTCCCCCCACCTCTCATGCGGGACTGGACGAGTCTCGCACCTTGTCTGTCAGGCCAAAGATATGAGGACGGGGCGAGCTGGTCCACGAATGTTGACGGAGCGTCAGCCGTGACGTTGTCACCACCGCCACCGTTTCCCCGAATTCCTGCATCACCTCCATTTCTCTCCCTGTCGAGGGCACGCATTCGTCTCTACGCAGGGTCGTGCACGAATTGACTCTCGTCTCCCACCGGGTAGATTCCAGCTCCAGCTTGTGAGAAAGGCCCGCTGGCTGTGACGAGCAGCCCCGATTCAGCACAGGAGAAACTCACCTGTGGGCACGGGAAACAGCGGGGCTGGCGGCTCCCTGGTGCCCAGACCTATTCCTTTTCCTGGGGAAACTAGGGGCTTGGACCAGCGGACAGCGGGTGTCTCAGGGCCGGAGCGGCCAGGGAGCAGCCGACTGACCACTCAGAGGCAGCTTTTGGTATTTTCTTGGGTCCTGGTCAAATCTACTGAAGAATGCACTCCCTTGTTCTACAATAATGAAAAATCAGACACGTCCGTCAGGAAAGGGGAGGTGAAGAATGACACCAGGCCGCTTTCCAGGGGAGAAGTGAAAGCAGCATATATGCACCGGATGAGAAAATCCCCCAAGAGGAAAGTATGCATAATGTGAGCCCCCAGATAGATAGATAGATAGATAGACTTAAAGCTCTGGATCAGCTCTACACCCCACGGAGGATGAACCACGCTGACGTCAGGGGCTGGGTGGCAGTGGGGCTGCGTGGAGAGGACCCGCGATGTGTCCTGAGTCGCCTTGAGACCCCAGCCTGGGGCCTGGCCCACCGTAGTCGCTGCGGAGACGTTCTCCCTGAATGTCTTCCAGCAAACATACCACAATCCTACGGAAAGTTCAGAGTATGAGGAGCTGAGTCAGAGAGCAGGGATCACAAACGCTTTTTTTTTTTTACACGAACACTTTTTTTAAAAAAACCCTTTTAAGGTTGATGAAACAAAAAAATGAGAAAAAAAAAGTGGAATTCCCATCTCGCCCTGCACGCAGAACAGGGCTGGGCCGGGCAGCCTGCCGACCAAGTGCACCGGACCTCCTGGTCCCGTGCGTTCCTCCCCGGCTGCACCCGCCGTCACTGCACGCACAGCCCCCTCGTCCTCAGGCTGGGGCTAGCCTACAGAGTCCCTCGTGGGTTCCCAAAGCGTTGGAGGGCCTGGGGTTTTCCACAACTCCCACCGCGGCCCTTCTCCCCAAGCACAGCTGGAGCAGAGTGCCAGGGAGGGGGGACCAGGCGTCTCCGAGGCTGCAGGCTTCTCGCGCCCCCTCAAACGGAATAAGAGGCCTCCTGGGACAGCTGGTGGCCACAGGAGCCCTAGAGCAGCATGGAGAGAAAACAGGCTCTCCACCCAGCTGCGAGTTCAGATGCTGGCCACCTCCCACCGCATGCCCGAGCCTCAGCTCCGGTCTGCCGGCATCCTCGGTGTGTCCTCGGAGCCCATCTCTGAAGAGGCGCCTTGGGCCAGTCGGTGACACCCGGGGTTTTGGTCTCCAGGTTTGCTTCCGGGTGACCTTGCACAAGATACTTGGTTTCTGTCACTTCTTCGTTATCGTGTGGATTTGGGGCCATGCCCTGGTCAGGGGATCAACTAGGGTGCCCTGTGTCACGTCCTTTGCTGAACATCCCAGTTTCAGGGTGGCGAGCAGTGGCTACACCGGCAGGACGGGGGGCCGAGCCATCGTTCCCCCTCCCCCGTGCCCCTCGGCTATCAGGCCTTCCTGGCGGAGCTGGCTTGGCCTTCTGTCTGTGCCGGGCACTTGCGGGCGGCGCCCCTGTGCTCGCGCTCCCCTTCCCGAGGCTGCGGCTGACTTGCTGGGAGGGGACCCAGGCCCAGAGCTGCGGGTCTGGCTCAGGTACGCTCTCTGGTGCTCGGGCTGCAAGCTGGGCGGCTCAGCCGCAGGCCTCATGGAGCACTGCCCGCCTGCTGCTGCCGTGGCAACCTCAGGAAGGCTGAGTCACGCCGTCCAGCCACGGGCCTCAGTTCCGGGAAGGATGGACCGCCTGGCGAGCACGCTGGCACCCTTTCCGTTTCCTGAGGCCCCAGAGGTGGCCGGGGCCGCGGGAGTCCCTGCTCTGAGCCAGTGGGTTGCCTTTGGCTGTGGTCTGGCCTCTGTTTTCCGTGGAGGAAATTGAGCACCAGCTCTCTGGGAACCAGGGAAATGCTTCGTTTTCCTCCCTGCCACTCTGGCGTCCCTCTGGGGAGCCCTGCCTGGCGACGGCTCAGGGCAGCTCTACCTCTCTCTCCTGTGCTGCCCCTAGGACGGTGGCTCCCTGGACCAGGTGTTGAAAGAAGCCAAGAGGATCCCCGAAGAGATCCTGGGGAAGGTCAGCATCGCGGTAAGTGCGTGCGGGCGCGCGCTCCCGGCCCTGCGTTCTCATGGGTTTCTTCTTACTTCTGCCCCCTTCCACACGGCCAGGCTCGAGGAGCCTCAGGAAGCCGGTGGTGGGCGTCAGCCTCCGGGCAAAGAGGCAGAGGTGCCTGTGCCAGCCTCCACCAGCTGTGGGACTGAGTGAGTGGCGTCCCTTTGCCTGTGAAGTGGGGGTGATACTTCCGTGCCCCATACAGGCATGGGGGTGGCAGGAGGAACCGTGGCACGGCGCCAGGCACACACTGTCCCACAGTGCTGCCATCGTCGAGTGTCGCCTGTCTAACTCGGTGAAACAGCCCCTGTATCCTTCACGCCGTCAACCTGGGGGCCCCGAGCACGGTCCCGGCACCAAAGGGCTCAGCAGAGGATGCCTCTCGGGCTGGGGTAACCCCTGAGGCGGGGCAGTTGACTGGACACTTACAGCCCTACTGACAGGGCCTTGGGCCCTCCTCAGACAAGGGGAGAGCGGTGTCCTCCTCAAGGGTGGGGGGCCGTGTGAGAGTTGGGGAGGTGGGTGACTGTACCCACCCAAAGAATGTTGTCAATGTCACATGGCCACTTCGGCCTGGGCCTCGGGCCTGTCCAGAGGACAGTCCCCCTCACGGCACCGCCCTGCGGCTTCCCTGCAGGTTCTGCGGGGCCTGGCGTATCTCCGGGAGAAGCACCAGATCATGCACCGAGGTAAGGGGACGGGCGCCCCGGGGCCGGGAGGGGCTGACGGCGACCCGCAGCGTCCACACCGCCGGCTCTGCTCCCAGATGTGAAGCCATCCAACATCCTCGTCAACTCCCGAGGGGAGATCAAGCTGTGCGACTTTGGGGTGAGCGGGCAGCTCATCGACTCCATGGCCAACTCCTTCGTGGGCACGCGGTCCTACATGTCTGTGAGTCCTTCCAGCGTCCTCCCCACCGCCACCCCGACCCTCATCAGCTCTTCCCCGTTTTCCAGAAGCTTTTCCAAAAGCCTGCCCTTCCCTGTAGTATAGTTTCTTTTGCGGGCTTTGTTCTCTCCTTCGAATTTCTAGTTTCCATCATCTTCTCATCTGGGTTTTTGTCTCTCTGGAGACGCCGGCCTGGTTCCTGTCCGCTCGGGGAGAGTAGTCAGTTAATTTCTGAGCCAATCGACTAGCCCTCCGTTATTTTAGGCACTATCTGGGTGATTTTATTTTTTTATTTTCATTTTTATCTCTTTAATTTATTTTGGCCACACCGCGTGGCCTGCGGGATCTGAGTTCCCCGACCAGGGATCGAACCCGCGCCCCCTGCATTGGCAGCGTGGAGTCTTAACCACTGGACCGCCAGGGAAGTCCCCATCTGGCTGATTCTAAGAGCAGATTCTGAGAAGTCCGTCTTGGGATTGTTGGGAGAAGGAGACGTTCCGGCGTCTTTCCTGGGTTGGTCGCTCTCCAGAAGCACTTTGGGTTGCGGGGCTTTAAGGGGCTGCTGTCAGCACGGCTGGAAGCAGGTGGAGGGAGGGGGCGGAATGGCTTTCTGCCGCTGTGTCCCTAAGCGGGATGGGGCTGCAGGGGGACCACAGGGACACTCTAGGGTGCCAGCGCCCCTCCATCTCCCTCGGGCCGTCTCTGCCCATCTCCCCTCAGCCGGAGCGGCTGCAAGGCACTCACTACTCGGTGCAGTCAGACATCTGGAGCATGGGCCTGTCCCTGGTGGAGCTGTCCATTGGAAGGTACCCCATCCCCCCGCCGGACGCCAAGGAGCTGGAGGCCATATTTGGCCGGCCCATGGTCGACGGCGCGGAAGGAGAGCCTCACAGCATCTCGCCGCGGCCGAGACCCCCCGGACGCCCCATCAGCGGTATGGCCTGAGACTGGGACTTCCGGTTTGGATGGGGCACGCGGCGCCTGGGGACAGCAGCTGCCTCCCCTCTGGCCCCTCTTAGCTCCACCTGTCCCCCTGGGCCGCGCTCACTGCGGTCAGCAGTCCTCAGATGGTCCTGAGGCTTCTGGGGACAGTGCTGCAAGCAACGCCTCGAACTGTCCTGTCTGGGGCAGCTGCACCTGTTGCTGCCAGCTGGCGGGGTCGAGACACTCGCCCCTCAGCCAAGCCGTGGGGTGGCGGGTGGTTTCTCCAGCATTTTATCACGAGAACGTTCAAGTGTACAGAAAAGCCGAAAGGGTTGTCCAGCAGGCAGTCTTCTGCCCCACACCTGGACTCTGCAGTGGCCGTCCTGCTGTGTTGGGCCAGGCCTTTCAGGGAGCCCAAAGTGAAGGCAACTCGACTCGGGTCTCGGGTGTCTGGTTAGATTCAGCCCAGCACACAGCCGAGGTACGGGAGGGCAGCGGGGCTCCCAGGGGCCTCCCGGTACCTCAGGCAGCCACCTGCGAGGTTCAGGCCGATGCTTCCACCACGTTGGGGGCTGGCGAGGGGTGAGGGTCATGGCTCAGGTGGTGTAATTAGGAAGGGGCGCGTAGGACTCTGGGATTTATTTATTTATTTTATTTTTTAATTTTTTTGCGGTACGCGGGCCTCTCACTGTTGCGGCCTCTCCCATTGCGGAGCACAGGCTCTGGATGCGCAGGCTCAGCGGCCATGGCTCACGGGCCCAGCCACTCCACGGCACGTGGGATCTTCCCAGACCGGGGCACAAACCCGTGTCCCCTGCAGCGGCAGGCGGACTCTCAACCACTGCGCCACCAGGGAAGCCCAATTTATTTATTTTTTAAGTCAAGTGACAGGAAGAGAGTTGAATTGAGTGAGAGCCCAAAGGACCATGCAGTGGACTGCAGTTGGTTGGTTGGTTTCTCACAGCTTTATTGAGATAGCATTCACATACCATATGGTCCACTCGATTCAGGCTTAGAACCCACTGGACTTCTATACCTTCACAAGGTTGTCCAACCATCACCTTTATCTGACTTCAGAACATTTCATCACCCCAAAAGGAAACCCTGTCCCCTACCCAGCCCCTGACAACCATGAACCCAATCCCTGTGTCTGTGGATTTGCCTGTCCTGGACGTTTGCCATCAATGGAATCACACACCCTGTGTGTCCTTCTGTGTCTGGCTTCTCTCACTGAGCATTGTGTTCTTGAGATCTGTCCACACCGTGGCAAGTGTCGGTGCCTCGTGGCACCTCGTACCTCGCTCCTTTTTTATGGTCACATAATATTCCACCGTGTGGTATCTATTTACCGCTGACGGATACTTGGGTCGTCAGATGGCGGTTTTCACAGTATTCTCAAGCCCAGACCCTCCCCTTTCCTGGTGCCGCACCCAGACTGCTGGGGTGTCTTGATTTCCTCCGAGGGGAGAACCCCCGTTCCCACATCTGTGTCCTCAGGCCCCGGCCCTGCCCCTCCCTTTCCAGCCCAACTCCCAGACGGTGCTCAGACCTTCCAGGCGGGGAGGAGCGGGGCGCTGTGCCAGGCCGCTTGGCCTGCCAGCACCTCCCCCAGCCCCGGCCCTGGCCCACGTGCCCATTTCAGGACAGGGGACAGAAGGCGAAAGTCCAGCTGCCAAACGCGGGCCTGGCCAGCTGGGTCTAGGACAGGGGTCAGCCATCCCAGCCAGCCACCATCCTGAGCCCGCAGGTCCGTGCCAGGTTACACTGCTGCCCTTGCCTGCTCGGCCCCCCGTGGCCCCTCCCCCCACTCCAGGGAGCAGGGGGTCGGCTTTAGCACAGCCCAGCCCCCTGCCAGATGTGTGCCTTCTCAACAAGCGTTCCTGTTCGTTCTGGTGTTTTGTTTTTTTAATTCACCAGAGGCTCAGGAGAGATGTTCCTCTCCCAGGAAGGCAGCTGGGCCCAGGAGCCTGCCCTCTGGGTTGGGCCGGGTGCGGAAGAGGGTGCTCGGCTGCGTTCAGCACGCTCAGGCCCCACCGCCCGACGGAAGCACGGTGCCCACCTGCCCGTCTCATCCGTCTTTGTTTCTGCCCCGGGCAGGTCATGGGATGGACAGCCGGCCGGCCATGGCAATCTTTGAGCTGCTGGACTACATCGTGAACGAGGTGCGTGCCCGGGGCCCTGCTGGCAGGCGGGTCTCCACAGCAGCAGCATCAAGCCATTCCCGTTGGAAAGTGTTCCCCAGAAAGAAGAGCGTTCGATGTGTAGACTGTGGGTTGTGTCGGGAAGGGGCCTCAGGGAGCTGTGGAGACCATTGAGTCCAGTAGGATGCGCACACCTCCCCTCCCTAGGGGCCTCTTTTTTTTATCTTTTCACGGGGATGAACCCGAAATTCTCACTCTGAGCCCAATGGCCCAGCGCTGGGGCCCTGTGGGTGAAGTCATAAATCATCCCACTTCCTCAGGGAAAGTTGAGGCATCACCTTCCTCTCTGGGAAGGGGGCACAGGGCACCCACCCAGTCCTTCTCCCCACCACGTGAGAGGGCAGCATGGATACTCCCATTGTACAGATGGGTAAATCCAGGCATAAGGATGGGAGTGGGCTCCTCAGGCCTGCAGCTGAGACAGGGCCGAGCAGGACCTGACCCTACAGCCCTCCCTCTCGGCGTGGCCGGGTCACCCTCCTGGCCCTTCTCTGATGGAAGTGTGTTTCCAGTGGCCCTTTGGAGTTGGGGTGGCCAAGCTTGGCCCAGGGTTGGGTCTTGAGGTGAGCAGCTCAGAGCAGGGTCAGTGGCGACAGAACAGGGCAGGGTGGTTCCGGTGACACAGCTCTCCCTGCACCTGGCAGCGACACCCAGGCCCGGTGAGCACGTCCTTCCAGGGAGGCCGCCGGCACCTCCCGCCCCTGAGCAGGAAGAAGGCCCACTGCCCTCCTGGACGGGGCCTGAGCCTGCGCACGGCTGTCCCCACCCCGGGACCTGTGAGGGGCCAGGCCCCTCAGGCTCCCCCTCTTTTCAGGCAGACCCGCAGCTCTCTCCAAGCACCTCCGGAGGGTAGTGGCCCAGACCGTGTAGCACGTGGTCAAGAGTAACCACCCTCATCCATAAAATGAGGATGAGCCCTGTTCTCCTTCACTCCTGAGCCAGTCGTGGTCCCCGAACAAGAAGAGCTTTTGAAGGAAACTCTGGGAAAAGGCCAACCCAGTTGGCAGGGCTGCCCGGGGAAGCTGCTGGAAGGGGGGTGGTGGGCGCCCTCTGCCTCCAGGAAGGGTGCATCCTGAGGGTCCCCAACAAGTGCCGAGCTGTCCTCAGAGGCACAGGCTGGGAAGCGCCTTTTCTCCCTGATTCCAGAAGCATCCTTGAGCTCTCACCCCCGCCTTTCTGTCCTGGCCCGCAGCCTCCTCCCAAGCTGCCCAACGGCATCTTCACCCAGGACTTCCAGGAGTTTGTAAATAAATGGTAAGACGCCATGGCCGCCAGCTCGGGGCGGGTGGGGCAGGGGCCAGGCGGCCTGGCCTGCTTCCTGGGACGACCGGGGCCTCGGGGATGCCTGGCAGTGGCGGCGTCTGGCAGGACTGGAGCTCACCTGAGAACCCAGATCCCCCCGCCAACCCCCCACCAAGGCTGCTGAGTCACGGCGTCCAGCTGCCACCCCCAGCTTGTCCCCGAAACCCCGCGCAAGCCAGGATGGCAGGCTCTCTGGAAATAACGCTATTCCCGCCTTGCCTTCTGCCAGCAGGCAGCCCGGTGTCCTAACCCCTCAAGCCCGTAACCCGTGGCTCCTAGGCAGGCCTTCGGAGCCGGTTTCTGGGGGGTGGCCCTCCCACCCTCTGAAGCGTCTGGGTGACGCGGCCTCGGGCGAGCGGGCTGTGGACCCGGAGGGCCGGCCCGTTGAGCGCCCTGCACGTCAGGACGCGACGCTGCGGCCCAGGGTTGCGTACCTCGCAGCCAGCCTGTGACTGTGCGTCCAGCGCTCCCCGTAAACCTATCTGTGCCCTGTGAGGTTGCCAGTTTGAAGAACTGCCACTCAGCCCTGAACTGCTTTGAGCAGCAGCCTTTCAGACCGTTCCTTTTAGACCTTTTAGACCGTTCCTCTTTCGTGAAGGGAAAACTTCCGCTTCCACAACAGCGGTTGCTGCTGGGCCTCTGATGGAGCAGCGTGGGGGGGGAGTTCCCACCCTCTTCCCCTTTCCCTCCTGTCCTGGTCTCAGCTTCTTGCCCTGCCCTCCCGGGGCATCCTGCTCTCACACCCAAGGGTGGCGGTGGAGCCCCTCACCCACGGGGGCCAGGCAGGAAAGGGCAGCAGGATGCAGGCCTCTTCCCCCAAGGCCACTGACTGCCCGCCTGTCTTCTCTCTCCCACCCCCTGGAACCCACAGCCTAATTAAGAACCCAGCAGAGCGAGCAGATCTGAAGATGCTCATGGTGAGTAATACCCACAGATTTTGGACTTCCAGAGGTCCCTGGCAGGCCCTCCTCGCCTTGAGTGAACACCTGAGCTGGCTCTGATGTCTCTTGGCCAAGCTGGAGAACCCCTGTGGGTCGCCCTGGCTTGCTGGAGGGCACCATGCAGAGCGGCCATGGTCCTCTCAGCTCCCCGGGGTACAGAAGGGCCCGTGTGCCTGGGGCTAGGGCTGTGTCTCAGAATGGCCGGCCTCCAAGGCGTTGGGGGCACCACTGGGGTGTTTGCCTTCCTCTAAACCCATACTGTCCAACGTCCTTGAAAACCAAGGTGGTCTCCAGCATTGGCCTTCCCCCGGCAGGGCTGCCTGCCAGCCTCAGGGTGACTGTCACAGTGCCTTCCGCCCATGTCCACTGTGGACGTTAGGCCTTCTTCCTCCATCACCAGGCCTGACCACCTGAGTCACCCCCGATGCTGAGTCAGCCCCTTGTTTATGCGTCTTGTGGCTCGAAGAGAGAAAACACTGCCAGCTACAGGCGTGAGACGTTAGTTGTCAACCTCAGGTGTCCACACGGGAGAGAAGGAGCCTCTTAGGGTGGTCACGATGCGGTAGTTTGAATAACCGAGCCACGCCCTCTGGTGGGCTCCTGTGCCCCTGCCTGCAGGACCACGCGCCCCCCTCCCCACCATGTCCTCCACCGGGCCTCCCTCCTGCTTTCCACCTCAGGACCTTTGCACAGGATGGCCCTTCTCCTTCTGGGATGTGTCCTGTTGCTCTCCCCCCAGCTGTGGGCCTCTGCTTCGGCACCGCCTCCAGGAAGGCACCCTGTCTAGCCCACCCCTCTGTTAGCTGTGGCTGCAGCCTGTGTGTCCCAGCTGTAGTCAGTTTTCTGTGGCCCCAAGAGTGAGCCTGGCCTGGAGTGCCTTGTGGGAAGGGGTCTGCGTCCATCTGCCTCTTTCTAGAAGCTCCTTACTGAGTCCAGTGACGTGTGTTCAGGGCACGCACGACATAAGAAGCACGTGTTCACTGTGGAACATGCAGACCCACGGAACAGGGGAGTGAACTTTGACATCTGCCATTGTCTCCCCCCCCGCCCCCCTGCCCAGCTCCACACAGTTCACACAGTGCGGGACGACATCCACGTCTCTGCCTGCGTGACAGTGCGGGACGACATCCACGTCTCTGCCTGCGTGACACTGTGGGCCGTGTGGGGCTGACTGTCTTCCCGACCACGAGTCCTGTTCCCTTGGTTTGGTGTTTCACCCAAGCCTGTGCCCACCTTTAGGGAGGTAGGGGTGGTCTCGCCTCCCCAGCTGCCATAACAGGTGGATGTCACGTGGGAGGCCTAGACCCCCGCCCTTCCGAACGGGAACCGCTGTCAGGGTGACTGTTAAAGTTACTTAAACTGACGGATGAGGCGCGATCCTGCTCTCCAGCCACACGGGCCCTGTTTCAAGGGCTCAGGAGCCTCAAGCGGCCGGTGGCTGCCGCCTGGACAGGACATGTAGGGCACTTGCTATCCTCAGAGTTCCGTGGTTCCAGATCAGATGTTCTCACCCAGGTGACTCTGCCCCCATGGGTCCCTGGGCCACGTCTGGGGACGTGTGTGGTTGTCACACCTGCGGGGGGATCCTGGCGTCAAGCGGGTCGGGGCAGGGATGCTGCTCCTCACCCCACAGCGCCCGGGACGCCCCACAGAGGGTGAGCCGACCCCACGTCACCCTGAGCTCCAGGGGGCATAGAGTGGCCTCCCCCGTCGCCTGAGACCCCGTCCCAGGCCGCGTGGCCCCGGGCCCGGGCCTCCCTGCTCTGGGGTGGGGACCCGGCCAGCCAGCTAGGGCGGGGCCACTCACATCATTCCTTCCCTTTCAGAACCACGCCTTCATCAAGCGGTCCGAGGTGGAAGAAGTGGATTTTGCCGGCTGGTTGTGTAAAACGCTGCGGCTGAACCAGCCCAGCACGCCCACGCGCACTGCCGTCTGACGGTCCCGCCACCGACAGACCCGCTCCCCATCCCACCCCTCCGGCTGCCCCCTCCGTGGGGATGCGCGCGTGGCCCTTGGGCCCGGGGAGGCCGACGCCGCTGCGCTGTCTTCTCAGAACCTGCTTCCTTAGGTTTAAAGAAAAAAACCGAAACAAAACAGGGAAAGAAAAAGCAAACGTGCCGGTTGTGCTTCTTGTGCCTTGTCCTTGGGGTGTCAGCCTTGATCCAGCCCGGGGTGGGCGCCTCTGCGAGGGCGGCCCAACCCCTGAGAGACGGGCATGGTGTCGGGCACTGGCTTTGCTCCTTTCCGAGGCCCTCAGAGGGACCCCCAGCCGTGGGTGACTTTCACCAGAAGAGAAGGGGGCTGCCCCCTTGGGGTGCGTGTGTGCCCCCAGCCTGGCATCTGCCCCTTGGAGGTGGCCGTCCCGGCCCACAAGAGCTATTGGGCCCAGTGGCTCTCGTGGGGTCCCCGCCCCGGCGGCTCCAGCCTCGGGCCATGCAGCCTGTCCTCAGCAGTGCGTGCCCTGCCCCCTGGGAGGGACCCCCAAGTCCTCTTCTGTGCTTCGGGGAACAGAGACTTCTGACAGCTCGCAGCAGCCTGAGCTGACACTCGCTCGGCAGAAAGGAAGCCTTGGGTTTCCAAGCTGTCCTGTGGTTGAAGCCCCAGCAGATCCTGCAAATAAGGCCCGCTCGCCTATGCCTGCAGGCCGACAGATGTGGGCGGGTGGCTCTGTGTCACCTCTGCTAGCCCAGCAAATCAGAAGTGACCACCCAAGGCACGTCACTGTCTCGGGCCTTGAACCGTTCGACCGCAGCTGATCGGAAATGAGATGGTGGGGGTGAGGCTGTCCTGACTCCTGGTGGCCATTGGGGTGTTCAGCCAGGCCCCCTGCAGGGGTCTGCATGAGGTCCGAGGCCCGAGACCCAGCCTTTCCGCCTTCAGGGCTGTACCACCTCCAACGGAGAAGGCCGCCTCTGGGCCATCGGGCAGTAGGAAGTGGTGGAGGGCAGGGCTGCTTCTAAGGCTTCCCCTCCTGCAGGCTCTCTGAAGATGAAGCTGTGAGTCTCCCCACAACCCCAATACTTCCTGAAGGCTTGAAACAAGCCGATATTTATCTGTGATAAGTCGCAGAGGAAGGGTTCTCGCAGAGCAGCGGTCCTGGGGCAAGCCACACCAGCCCCGCGTTTCTGGAGAAGGTGCAGCTGAAGGTGGGGGATTGTGGCCCTCTGGGAACTTCTGGGTCCTTTTCTTCCTAGGGAGACCCTTCAAGTCTCCTCTGTTTTTTCCTGTGGTCACCAAAGAGAAGACAAGTTGGTAGCTGTTCCAACCAGCTTTCCAGATTTCTGCCACCTCGTAGTTGCCCCCAAAGTCTTTCCTGATTTAGAAAAGAATAAAAAAGATAACTAAAAGTGATGGAGGTGTCACTCTGTGGGTACCCCAGCTCCCTCCAGAGCTTCAGAGGGGGAAGGGGGCCTAACGGGTGAACTGTGACTCAGCGTCTTGGCCCGTGGGCGCCCGGCGCTGGCAGTCACAGGCAGCCCCATCGTTGGGCCAGTCCTGTACACGTCAGGCTGTGGGCCTGACCAATGTCTGTTAACAGAGCCGACTGCCGTTTGCAAGGAGTGAGACCGCATTGACGGGGTTCCTAGGGGTGCTGGTGAATCGGGTCGGTGGGGTAAGGCCTCCAGGGTTGCTGGGGGAGGACGGATCGAAAGTAGGCGCCTCCCCCAGCCCATCGGCTCCAGCCGCCCACCGTCTGCTGTGTTGCTTTGCCAGGACCCCGAGGCGCCTCAGGAAAGGACCAGAGAGACACTTGGCGCTTACCCTTCCCACTCCGAGTCAGCCAGGAACACGCCAGAGCCTTGGAGACCGTGATGAAAGTGTCCGACTTTAACAGCCAGGGGTCTCCCTCCCTCCCCCGCCCCCCACCCGCTTCCTGCAAACGTTGCTAGACTTGGCCCCCTCTGCCCCCACACCCCGACACCCCGTCTCTCCCCGGTTCACAGTGGTCCCTGCCTGGCTGCTCCCATCCAACGATCTGGCCAAAGGTGACCACAGGCCGGCCTGGGAACGCTGATCCCTGCCCTGTCGAGGTCCTCTCTTGCAAGGGGGCAGGCTCTTCTTCCCGAAACATGTAACATCTGTTGGTTTTGGGGTCTCCCGACGTGTAGGGGTCCAGGCAGAAGGTGGGGTCAGGCAGCCAGGCTGCTGGCCCCTCCCGAGCTTCTTGTGAGAGACTGTTCTGTGTCAAGGTTCCCCGTGGCTCTTCCTTAAGCCCCGAGACGGCCAAGTGCGTGAGATGATGCAGCCGCCCTGTTCGGGCCCCTGGGACCCCCAGCGTCCCTCTGTCTGACCTCTTTGTCCAAAAACAAATCAATCAGGAAATGAATCCAAGAGCTTCAGAATCTCACCCGTTGGGTGTTTTCTTACTTGGGTTTTGAGTTTTCTTCGCTTCTGGGGTTTTGGGTTTTTTGTTTTTTTGGTTTCTTTTGCGCTTGGTTTGGAAGAAGAAGGTATCCAGCGTCTTGTCGATGCAAGTTTCTCCTCAGGTCCAAGTTTTCATCATATTAAACAGCACTTTACAACACCACGTGTGTTGACCCCTGTGTCCCCAGAGAGCAGACTCTCCCTGCCTGGTTCTGAGCCCTGAGCAGCTCATAAGTGACCTTGGAATAAGTGATGAGCCGGGAAGGGTGGCCCAGCTCAATCAGGGTGCCACAGGCTTTTACCCCTAGCCCTGGCCATGGGCCAGAAGCCATCTAAAAGCTCGGGGTCATGGGTGCCCGCCTGATCCAGTGGAATTCTCAGGTTGGACCAGCCCCAGCCCCGGGACCGTCGCATTCCCTTCTCTGAGTGTAACAGACGTTCCGGGGATGGGGCAGGGGGAAAATGGAAGGAAAGAAGGTGTGCAGAACTCAGAACTGGCAGGCAGATTCCAGGCGGGTCTCGGCCCCCTGCGCCCTCAGATGCCACTGGGACGCACGTGCATCATTCAGCTGCAGGCGCAACTTAAATTTCCTTGTGGCCACATTTAAAATAGGAAAAAGAGTTAACCCTTCTGGTTCCTTGTTTTTGTTTGTTTTTTGTTTTGGCCTCACCGCGTGGCACATGACAGGCAGGATTTTTAGTTCCCTAATCAGGGATCAAACCTGTGCCCCCTGTGGTGGAAGCATGGAACCGCCAGGGAAGTCCCTGGTGAAGGTAATTGGATGGTATGTTTTATTTAACCCAATGTAGTCAAAATATTACCCTTGCACTTTGCAATCAATATGAAAATTAGTCTGGTGTTTTCCTTTTTTTTTTTTTTTTTTTTTTGGTACGGAGTTGTGATACCGTGTGTTTTGCCCTTACCGTGCATCTCAGTTCGGACGGCCCACATCTCCAGTGCTCGATGCCCCACGTGGCCAGAGGCTGCTCTGTCCTCTCCCAGCTGTCATCATGCCTACTGGGTCTCAGTGGGGACACTCTTGCCCCCCTCAACACAGGGGACACTGATGTCTGGGGGCATCTGTGGTCATCACGACTGGGGGGGCTCCTGGCATCCAGCGGGCGGGGCCGGGGATGCTGTTCCGCCCACCAAGCCTGCGGTGTCCCCCTCCTAGAGAGTAACCCGGCCCCCTGTCAGCAGTGAGGGGAGGAAGCTGGTTTAGCCCACGCCCCTCTGGGGATCCAACAGTGTAGAAGGCCACAGTTCCCCTGTAGCAGAAGTCAGACCCTGGGTCTTTTATGTCCAAGGCAGCCCTGCCTGAAGCCCCCAGGTTTCCTGTGTCCAGAGCCTGGGACACGGTGTGGCAGGGGGCGTGTGGGCAGGGGCAGCCCAGAACCTTCTGGAAGGCAGGGAGTCTGGAGAAGGGCGCTCAGCCAGCCCCAGGGGTGGAGGTGTGTGCCGGGCAGGAAGCCTCAGGTCCGGGAGGCGGGACTCAGTGGACTCCGGGTTAACCAAGTTCAGTTCAGAAGAAGCTGCCACTGCATTTCCCAGAAAGTGGGGATCAGGCGGGCAGAGTGGGAGTGAGGAAGGGGAAGGGACAGCCTCAAAATGAAACCAGCAGGGGCCCTGCGGGTCTCGCCCCGCCTCCCGGGGCTGGGGCTCCCAGCTGACCAGGTGTGCGGGGCCCCGAGCCACCCACCCACCCGGGGCTGGAGGCCACACCTTGAACTTCAGGCCAGTGGCTGGAGGACCTGCCCGGTCTGCAGTCCCCGTGGCAACGACACCTAGGCTCTGGAGGAGGAAGGAGGGCGGAGGGGGAGTCCAGGCCCCATGGCAGCCTGAACCGAGGCTCGGGTTTCTGCCCAGGCTTCCCTGGGGACCGAGGGAGGCCCGCAGAGAAGCACTTGGAGAATCAGAGAGAAGCCTCAGGTGAGGGAGGCACCGAGGCCCCGCAGTGGAGTCTCTTCCCCACCCCCGGCCCTCGCCTGACCCCCACCCCTGGGGGAGGCCACGCTCCCTGCAAGGGGGTCATCCCGGACCAAATGAGACGGCTACTGCTGACCCCCCAGGAAGGAGCAGACCCTCTCCTCCTGAGCATCCTGAATCCCTTTTCCCTTCACCCTGGCTACACCCCGTGAACTGGCCAGAATAGCTAACCCCATCGTCCCCCCCGAGCCCTGGTGACGCGGGACCCGTCCAGAGGCTCCGAGCTCCCCCGGCAGAGGCCGGGCGCCCCCCATCTCCACACCCTGTGTGCTGGAGAGTTCACAGCCCTAGCGGCAGCACCAGGCAGAAGGCCGTGGACTGGGTGTCCACGCTGAGAACCCTTGGACCGGAGAGGGCATCGGGGGCAGGGGAACTCGCGTGAGCAAGGGTGTGGCAGCGGGGCCAGGGTGCAAGATCTTTAACAACCATCCAGCAGAGCAGTGCCCATTCCTAATGGGCCCGCAAGGGCGCCTGGACTCAGAAAGGGGTCAGGTCTGCCTCCACTGGACCTCGTGTTGACTGTTTAGTTTCTGGGGGGGGGGGGACATAGGGGCTGGGGTGTTGGGTGCCTACCAGGTGAACGAACGGAAGCCTGTCGACATTTCAGCCCCCACTGGCTTTGGGTGCAGGACAACATGGTGGCTGAGTGGGAAGCCAGGTCACTTGGATGTCTGGCTAAGAAACCGGAACTTTATGGCCGGGACGATGGCCGACTGCAAGCTGGGCGGTGAACTCAGACAAGCAAGTTTGGGAAGATGAATTAGCAAAGGAGCAGGATACTCGGAAATACCACCATAGGGGTCCAGGCCAATCCCCACTGTGGCCGTCCTCTTGCGGGTCACACCAGCTAGGAGGGCATGGACATCCAGGGAAGCCGGCCTCAGGTTACAGATTCTCCTGCAAAAAGTCACAGAGAGGGACTTCCCTGGTGGTCCAGTGGGTAAGACTCCACGCTCCCAATTCAGGGGGCCCGGGTTCAATCCCTGGTCGGGGAACTAGATCCCGCATGCATGCTGCAACTAAGAAGTCCACATGCTGGGCTCTCCTGGTGGTGCAGTGGTTAGGAATCCGCCTGCCAATGCAGGGGACACGGGTTCGAGCCCTGGTCCAGGAAGATCCCACATGCTGCGGAGCAACTAAGCCTGTGTGCCACAACTACTGAGCCTGCACTCCAGAGCCCACGAGCTGCAACTACTGAGCCTGCATGCTGCAACTGAAGCCCGCGCTCCTAGAGCCTGTGCTCCGCAACAAGAGAAGCCACTGCAACGACAATCCGTGCACTGCAACGAAGAGTAGCCCCCGCTTGCCACAACTAGAGAAAGCCCACATGCAGCAACAAAGACCCAACGCAGCCAAAAATAAATAAATAAAAATACATAAATTTATTAAAAAAAAAAAAGTCCACATGCTGCAACCAAAGATCCCGTGTGCCGCAACGAAGATCCCGTGTGCCGCAACTAAGACCCGGTGCAGCCAAAATAAAAATAATAATGATCATAATAATAAATATAAAAAGAAAAAAGTCACAGAGAGAGCTGGGCCGTGGGGCAGGGCAAGGCCTTGGACTGGAGACACCCCCCATACCTTCCCCTTAGACCTATCGCTCCACAAATACCCTCATCCTGGTGGCCTGCCCTGGGTGGAGGTAAAGGCTGGCCCCTTACCTCCTGTCCCTATGTCCCCTCTCCCTCCCAGAAGACCAAGCCCACCTGTCCCCAGCACTGGCATTGCTGTCTGTCCTGTCGCACTTCCTACTCTGCTCACCTGTGAGCCTTTTCACTCCCTTCCATCTGCACCTGCCTATCTCCTGGTCCTTCACTTGTGGGTGTCTCTTGGGGAGGGCTCTCTGCCTTCTCCGAGCCCCCATAACCCTCCGCCCTCCCGTGTGGCTGGGATGACCGCCCCACTACACTCACCTGAAAGTTCACACACAGCTCCCCTGCCGGGCCACCCATCTCCTTTCTTCTATAACAGCCTTGGATTTTGAGGTGGGGACCAGTGAGGTTTCTAAGCACAGACACATCACCCCCCAACCCCTGATGTCTCTGGGGGGACCCAGTGTACAGCAGTAGGGGCCTCCCAGGGGTCAGAGTGTCAGGGAGGAGGAGTGGGGAGGAGAGAGAGAAGAGGAAGGGGAGGGGAGGGGGAAGAGGAGGGGAGGGGAGGGGGAAGAGGAGGGGGGAGGGGGAGGCAGTGCAAACCTTTCACTCACTCTTGGCTCCCTGTCTTTGCACCTGCTGTTCCCTGTTCTGGAATTCCTCTTCCATTCCCCCCTCCCCACCCTCAGCTCCTGCTCAAACTTCAGGCAGCCTTTCCCTTCCCCCTGCCGAGGGCCGCCAGACCCCCACCCATGTAAAACCCTCAGCAAAATTGCTCCTTTGACTTTCCCATCACCCATCTTCATGGCCTTGAACTTGGCAGTGGATTCTTCAACATGACACACAGACACAAGCAGCAAAAGAAAATATAGATGAACTTGGACTTTGATCAAAATTGAAAACTTGGGTGCATCAAAGGACGCCCTGAGGAGAGTGAAGAGAAAGCCCACAGAGTGGGAAAAAAGTATTTGCAAATCCTGTAAGGGAGACGGGCCTAGTACTCAGGGGAAATAATTCTTACAACAAAGAAAAAGAAAAAATCCTCAAAACTTAACAACCGAAAGAGTCGCCCCAATTAAAAAGGCGGGTATTTCCCCAAAGACGTTGTACAGGTGCCCAGTGAGCACGTGAGGAGCTGCTGGACCGGGTCTCCCCACACCTGGACTTGGGTTGGAGGAGGGGGCGGGGCGAGTGGGATCAGCTTCTACGCAGAGGGGTGGGGTCTCCCCGGGATGCGTGAAGCCGGAGGTACGCTGTCTCCTGCTTTCACCCCACATTAAAGAGCAGGAAGTGGCTCCGGAGTGACAGGAACGGAATCCTGTGTGACTCCTTCTTCCCCTCCTCCTCGCCTGCCCAGGGGCTCCCCGCCAAAGGGGCGGCGCAAAGCCCGGCACAGGTGCGAAGAAGCCGCCCGCCTACCTGCCCTCTGAGGAAGCCCCGCCCCTGCCTTCCTCCTCTTCCTGCCTCTCCTCTGCTCTCCCCTCCCCCGCCTCGGCCGGCCCACCCCCAGCCCGGCACTACTCCTCATTAAAAGGGAGGGGCCATCTTCCGGGGCCTTGCTCCCAGACTGCCTGCCCTGCTGCTCCGTGCTGGCCCCTGAGGTTCTGGGAGCTTCTCAAACTCTCCCTTTTGAAGCTCTGGGTTCACAATTGGAGCCAACCTGGGCGGGGGTGGAGATGGGGAAGGTGTTTCCTCAGCATCCGGCAAAGATCCAGGGAGACTCGGTGCCGGGCCGCCCCTGGGGGTGCTCCTTCTCTCTGTGCCTTTTAGGGTGTGCTTCTTACCCCCCAGAAAACGTGGGGTCCCCAGACATCACTATGGTGCGTGGACATGCACCAACCAACACCTACTTCGGTTAACACCTGCCCTCATTCACAGCAGCCCAAACTGGAGACACCCCAAACGTCCATCGGCTGAGGAATGCATAAGCGGAATAAGGCACATCCACACACGGGAGCATCACTCAGCCGTGAAAAGGGGTGAAGCCCCGACACTCGCTGGGGGAGGGGATGGGGGTGATGCTAATGGGGACGGGGTTTCCTTTTGGGGGGATGAGAATGTTCTAAGATAAGATAGTGGTGATGGTTGCACAACACTGTGAATGTCCTGAAAACCAGTGAATCGCACACTTTAAGTGTGTGAACTGTATGGTATTTGAATTATATCTCAATAAAGCTGTTATACTAAAAAACGATAGATGTAGAGAACAAACGTATGGACACGAAGGGGGGAAAGTGGCAGGGTGGGGGGATGGTGGGATGAATTGGGAGATTGGGATTGACATGTATACACTAAAATGTAATATATATATAATAGATAACTAATAAGAACCTGCTGTATAAAAAATAAATAAAATTCAAAAAAAAATTAAAAATAAATAAATAAAAAACGAACTGCCCTCTCCCATTGGCTCCCACACTTCCTGTCTCCCTGAGCTGTGAGGGTCTTTTGTTTTTTGTCCACGCCACGCAGCTTGTGTTCCCCGACAAGGGATTGAACCCCGGGCCCACGGGAGTGAAAGCCCATGGCAGTGAAAGCCCACGTCCTGACCACTGGACCACCAGGGAATTCCCTGAGCTACGTTCTTGACATCCCCAGGTGACTCTCCCCCCTCCCCGCTTCCCGTCCAGTCTGGGGAGTCCTGGAGAATGGGCCCATCTCCTGACATCAAGTGGCTCTCAACCAGGCCCAGAAGACAGTGAATCCGTGCCCCAGGCTGTGGACCCACACCCTGCAGGAAGAACAGCAGGGGTGAGGGGGACAAGGCCACGCCATTGCCTGGAGACAGGCAGGCCTGCCAGTAAGCAAGTGGGGCACCTGGGCCTGAAGCCCCATCTGCCAGACCATGAGCCCCAAGCCACAGCAGGTGGCCTCAGGGGACACTATCCCCCGCCCCCACTCCCCACCCAGCCCCGACTCAGGCCACATGGATCCTCCTTTCTGGTGGTTTCTGGGCCAAGGGTCCCTGCTGGGTAAAGGCAGCCAACATCCTGTTCTGCCTTGGACCTAGCTCCGCCCCCTCCCAAAGGGGATGTTGCGGCCCAAGTCAGCGGTCAGCAGAGCTTTGATCTTCCCAGCACCCCATGGGGTGGACCTGATCCCCTGCCCCACTTTTACAGGAGGTCGGGCGGTGTGGGGAAGGAGCCCAGGATAAGAAGGTGGCTTGCCTTGCCCAAGGTCATGCAGAGAGAACTTGCCCTTTGACCCCTTGACCTTGACTCTGAGAATCCACAGGCCAGAGGAAGGTCAGGAGAGGGAGCGGCGGGCAGACGGTGGCCCCGCAGGACAGGGCGGCGGCTGACCTTGCACCTGACACAGCTGCCCTCCCTCTCTGTCCCTCTTCTCTTCCCTGTCTCTCTCTGTCTCTCTTCTTTCTCTCCCGGAAAGTGAAACCGGTGACACCAAAGTGAAACTGAAGCTAGTGCCTCGCAGCCAAACCAGCCGAGGGAGCGAGAGGGCCAGCGGGTGACTCCCCTGGCTGGCCCACGTGGCAGGCGGCAGGATGGAGGGAGGAGTCCCTCCTTCAATTGTGGTGATTTTAAAAAAGGAAAGATCCGAGGGGGAGGTCTGGCCGACCCGAAAGGCTGCCACGTTCTCCTCTTCTGCTCCTTCCCTGGCTGCGGTCCCCTCCGTTCTGCAGGCTCCCCCAGGGGTACCATCTTGTAGAAGGCCCTGAGTGGGCAGGGGCTGGGGTGGGGGAGGACGGGACTGGCCTGGTTCACCCGGGGTCCCTCAGATGAAGCTGACCCACGGAGACCGTCTCTACTGAGGGACTGGCCTCAGGCCCCTCGCACAGATAAAAAGCCAAGGACCCCCCAGCGTGGAGACAGGCTGCCTGGGGCAGTGTAGGGGTGTGGGTGGAGAGGAGGCTTTGCCAGGGGACGGGGGAAGGGCAGCGGGATGGCTCAAGGGCTGGGACCTGGCCACCGGTCAAGCAGAGGCCACCGCACAGTGGTTTTCCTTCTCCGCAGAGCCCGGAGAGGAAAAAGCAAGCAGGCGCGTTAGATCCAGGCCACAGTTTCTCCTCCTGGGCACTGTGGACATTTGGGACCGGTCATTCCCTGGGGTGGGGCTGTCCTGGGCACTGTGGGGTGTTGAGTGGCATCCCTGGCCTCC
The DNA here is from genome assembly GCF_039906515.1 of Pseudorca crassidens. Taxonomy (NCBI): domain Eukaryota; kingdom Metazoa; phylum Chordata; class Mammalia; order Artiodactyla; family Delphinidae; genus Pseudorca; species Pseudorca crassidens. The sequence goes on from NC_090298.1 coordinate 169,416,883, forward strand.
ACCAGCTCCATGTCTGGAGCTCCCCCAATATGACAGCCATAGTTGTCCCCAGGGGGTAGGGAAATCACACCCATTCCACCCCCAATGTGATCCCCTGCCCTAAGCCAACTCCTGTTTGGGGGCGGCGGGGGGGGGGACCCGGCTGCGGAAAGAGTGACAGAGACAGAACCCTGGGCTGGACCCCAAAGGCAGACAGGCTAGCCCTCCCCGGCTTTGGAACACTCCTTCGAGGTTCTGAGAGGCCCCTGGGAGCTGTCATCCAGCCTGAATGTGAAGGGGCATCCAGGAAAGTGGCGCTCAGGAAACTGGGAGCTTCCGGCTGGCAGGACCCATTGCACAGACTGGCAGGGCCCATTGCACAGACGGGAATCCTGGGGGTGGATGGAAGGAGGGAGAAACAGCAGCACCAGATCGGTCCTGCCTTTTCCACCTCTGGAGCAGTCTAAGCCACCCCTTAAGTGAGGCTCCCTAGCCCCCCAGGTACCCATGGACCAGCCATTATTGCCCCACCCTCTGCTGCTTAGAAAATGTTTCTCTGTGATGCTGGGGGCCCTCCGTGAAGCTGCTGAAGTATTTCGATACTTGCACACCTGGTTTGGCCACCCCGGGGTGTACTGGTTAAATGTTAGCTCGTCTGGGTGGGGCTCTGGGGACCTGGGAGGAGCCTGGATGGGAGGAGGCATCCACCCACTGGGGAACCAGGGGCTTCCGGCACCTCACCTGGCTTTCCCTGCACCCGGGCACCAGTTCCGGGTTTATGGGGCACCCAGGGCAGACAAAGTCCCTGCCCACCAAACCAGCAATGTGCCTGTGAGTGGTCACGGCAGGGCTTGAAGCGTCCAGAAGCCGAGCTGGGAGCCATTTGACTCTGTACTTGTGGCTGGTGGCTCTCACGTTCTTTTCTTTCCAATGTCGTCACTTGTGAAAATAAAAAGGCTGCGCTCTGTTAAGTTGGACCCCAAAATAGTTTCTTTTGGGTTTTTTTTTTTAGTCCTGTTTTTAAAAACAGACCCTGATTTTTTTTATTGTAGTAAAACATACACAAAAGTTACCATCTTGATCGTTTTTAAGTGCATAGCTCAGCGGTTTTAAGTACATTCACATTGTTGTGCAAACATCTCCAGAACTTTCTCACCTTCCCAAACTGAAACTCGGTCCGCATTAAACACTAACTCCCCAGCCCCTCCCCCAGGCCCTGGTCCCCACCATCTACTTTCTGTCTCTATGGATTTGAGTCCTCTAGGGGCCTCCTGTGAGTGGAATCCGACAGTATTTGTCCTTCTGTGTCTGGCTTCTCTCACTGAGCATCATGTCCCCAAGGTCCATCCATGTTGTAGCAGGTGTCAGAATTTCCTTCCTTTTTGAAGATGAATAATATTCCACTGTGTGGATGGACCGCAACTTGTTTATCCATCATCTGTCGATTTGGCTTCTGTGAATAATGCTCTTATGGATACAGATGTGCAAACACCTGCATGGTTTTAGGAATTGAACTTTGCTCTGGATTCTCTGACTTAGGCCTCGGCAGCCCTGTCAGCATTTCGACCGAATGAGTCTGGTGGAAAGACCCCCCTGCCCCCGACAAGGCTTCCAGGAGTTTCTCCTGATATTGGGCTCGTCCACCCCTCAAGAGTAGAGTGGACCACCCATTACTGAGCCCAGTGCTGGGTGCCAGGCAGTAAGAGGAGACTCAGATAGGACTGGGAGCAGGTCTGACATCCCTCCTTCCCTCGGGAACACCCCAGAATCATTTCCACCTTCCACCCGTAAGCCCTACAGAGAACTCCTGGGAGCCAGGCTCAGCTACCAGTCTGTCTGTCCATCTTTTCCTCGTGGGACATGGCTCCTTGTCTCCTTTCAGCCTGCTGGTCTCATCCCCAGAATGGTTTGGTAAGAACACCATCTCCCTCGAGCTGAGTGCTAGACCTCTATTAATGTGGCCTGAAATCACATTAGCTTTTTCAGAATCTCAGCTGCACTATTAATTGCCTGGTTTGTCCATACAAACCTGTGATGGGCAGAATAATGGTCTCCCAGAGACGTCTGTGTCCCTTACGTGGTCAGAGGGACTCTGCAGATGGTATTAAGTTGAGGCTCTTGACAAAGGAGATTATCCTGGATTCTCTAGGGGCCCAGCATCATCACAGGGTCCTTATAAGACCCTGTGATGGGAGGGTCCGAGACAGAGAGAGACGGGAGATGCTGCACTGTTGGCTGTGAGGATGGAGGACGGGGCCACGAGCCAGGCATGCGGCGCCACTGGAAGCTAGAAAAGGCAGAAACCGATGCTGCCCTGGAGCCTCCGGAAGGATCAGCGCAAGACCCATTTTGGACTTCTGACCTCTAGAAATGTAAGAAAATTAATCTGTGTTGTTTTCAGTCACTACATTTAGGGTAATCTGTTACAGTCGCCCAAGGAAACTCATACAAAACCCTCACAGGATGTTCTATCTGGTGCAATTACCTCTTTAAAAAATTTTTTTTTTAATTTTAGAAAAGAAATATATATTAACTGAAGAAAAATGCAAATATTCAGAGAAGCAATAAAGTCACCCTTATCCCACCACCTAGAGATAAGCACTGTTGATACCTCAGTGTGTGTACAAAGCGTATACATGTGTATATTTTTAAGAATAATGGGACCTTTTATTTTCATTTATTTAAAAAATTTTGGGGGGGCCATGTAGCACAGCATGTGGGATCTTAGTTCCCCAGACAGGGATCAAAACCACAGTGGAAGTGCAGAGTCCTAACCACTGGACCGCCAGGGAAGTCCCTACCCCAGAATAATGGGACCTTTTAAATGTACTGGTTTGTAACCCACTTTTCTAGTTACTATAGCTTGACCGTCTCAAAATATTTCCTTTGGATAAATTTCTAGATACAGAATCTCTGGGCCAAAGGCTGTGCATATTTTTAGGCATTTTTGGTCAAGCAACTTTTTTTCGGGTGTTTTAATTTCTGTGTGTTTTTATAAAATTAAGGTGTAGGCTATATACAATAAAATGTACAGATATTACGTATAGAGTTGGATGAATCTGACAAATATATACACCCATGTAGACTCAATTTTTGCTTCTTTTTTGTTGTTAAATAAATGTTTTATTTCAGAAATATTTTAGATTTACAGAAAACTTGCAAAGATTCCAGAAAGGCTTCCCATATACCCCTTCACCCATCTTCCCCTAATGCTGTCATATATCACCACGGTATCTTTGTCACAACTAAGGAACGAACACCCGTAAATCACCACGAACAAAACTCCACACTGTCTTTACATTTCACCAGTTTTTCCACAAATGCCCTTTTTCTGTTTCAGGATCCCATCCAGGAGCCCATACTGCACTGAATCAACTGACTTCCCACCTTAAAAAAATAATAATTGTAGTAAAATATACATACATCACATTGAGCATTTTAACCCTTTCTAAGTGTGCAGTTCAGTGGCATTAAGCACATTCACATTGTTGGGCAACCATCCCCACTATTCATCTCCAGGACTGTCTCATCTTCCCAAACTGAAACTCTGTCCCCTTTTACTCAATGGCTTGCTTTTTTTTTTTTCCTTTTTGGCCACAGCGCGTGGCTTTCGGGATGTTTGTTGCCATGACTAGGGATCCAAACCTTGCCCCCTGCAGTGGAAGCACAGGGTCTTAACTATTGGACTGCCAGGGAAGTCCCCTCAGTTGGCTTTTGAGAGTGTGCATAGAACTTTACAGCTCTCCCAGGAAGGTTAGTGTTTCTTTGTGTGTTTGCTGTGATATGCCTTGAATCCAAATTTATCTCCATTCTCCCAGAACTGATAAGCTAGCCTTCAGCATCTTGGCATCTTTATTCAAAGTCACTGGTGAAAAAGATTAGATAGATAGATAGATAGATAGATAAACATATACACATATGTATGCATGACTTGTTGAAGTACTAACCTCCAGTACCTTAGAAGGTGACTTTATTTGTGAATAGGCTTGTTGAAGATGTAATCAGTTAAAATGAGTTCATGCTGGAGCAGAGTGGGCCCCTAATCCAATGTGACTGCTGTCCTTATAAGAAGGGGACATTTGGACGCAGAGACAGATGAGCACAGAGGGAAGATGACCTAAAGGGACCTGGGGAAGCTGGCCACCTGCAAGCCAAGGGAGGCCTGAAGCTACTGGAAGGAAGCCAGGCGAAAGGCCTGGGACAGACCCTTCCCCAGAGCCTTTGGAAGGAGAATGGCCCTGCCAATACTTTGACTTTGGACTTCCGGCTTTCCGAACTGAAAGGGAATACATTTCTGCTGTCCCCGGGCACCCAGTTTGTGGTACTTTGTTACAGAGGCCCTAGGAAACTAATTTATATACATATTTCATAGGGTCCTTATAAGAGGGAGTTAGGAGGGTCAGAGTTAGAGAGAAATGGGAGGATGTCAAGCCGCAGGTTTTGAAGATGGCAAAGCAGATCATGAGCCTTTTAAAAATAAGTGTAGGGAGGGACTTCCCTGGTGGTCCAGTGGTTAAGACTTCGCCTTCCAATGCAGGGGGTGTGGGTTCGATCCCTGGTCGGGGAACTAAGCTCCCACATGCCTCAGGGACCAAAAAACCAAAACATAAGAGAGAAGCAATATTGTAACAAATTCAATAAAGACTTTAAAAAATAAATAAAAATAAGTGTAAGGAGGGACTTCCCTGGCGGTCCAGTGGTTGGGACTGAGTGCTTCCGTAGCAGGTTCGATCCCTGGTTGGGGAACTAAGATCCCGAGTGCTGCGCGGCCAAAGAAAAAAGGACCCTGTCCACCTTCCCCCACTATTGTCTCCATCTATGCTGACCGGGCTGCCCACACCAGCATCCCAACTGGTCTTGCCCTGCTCAGGGCTCTTACACAGTTATCGGAAAGATTAACAAAACATAAAGCAGGGCACATGTCTGCTCGAACCCAGGCCGATGTCTTTCTTTTTTTTGAATTTTATTTTATTTATTTTTTTATACAGCAGTTTCTTATTAATTATCCATTTTATATGTATTAGTGTATATATGTCAATCCCAATCTCCCAATTCATCCCATCACCACCACTCCCCCGCCACTTTCCCCCCTTGGTGTCCATACCTTTGTTCTCTACATCTGTGTCTCTGTTTCTGCCCTGCAACCTGGTTCATCTGTACCATTTTTCTAGGTTCCACATATATGCGTTAATATACAGTATTTGTTTTTCTCTTTCTGATTTACTTCACTCTGTATGACAGTGTCTAGATCCATCCACATCTCTACAAATGACCAATTTCGTTCCTTTTTATGGCTGAGTAATACTCCATTGTATATATGTACCACATCTTCTTTATCCATTCATCTGTTGATGGACATTTAGGTTGCTTCCGTGACCTGGCTATTGTAAATAGAGCTGCAGTGAACATTGGGGTACATGTGTCTTTTTGAATTATGGTTTTCTTTGGGTATATGCCCAGGAGTGGGATTGCTGAGTCATATGGTAATTCTATTCTTACTGATGTCTTTCCATCAATACTTTTTGGGGGGTACCTTTCAATTTTTTAATTTTAATTTTTTGGAAAGGAAAAACATTTAATTTTACTCACAAATGACCACGCTTCATACTAATGGGATGTGCGAATCCATTAGGCACTGCAGGAGTTCCCAGACTTTGGAATGAGATGGCGCCTGGCCACCCTCACATCCTGTTCCAGGCCGACTTTCCTTTTGAACTTAAAACAAAATTTTTTGGCAACATATATATGACATAAAATTTACCAATTTAACCATTTTTAAATGTACAATTCAGTGACGTTTAAGTATACTCACATTGTTGTGCAAAAATTACCACTATCCATCTCCAGAGCTTTCCCATCTTCCCAAACTGAAACTCTGTCCCCATGAAACACTGACTCCCCACCCCCTCCCCCAACCCCTGGCCCCCACCATCTACTTCTTGTCTCTGTGGATGTGACTCCTCTAGGGACCTCCTGTGAGTGGGATCAGACAGTATTTGTCTTTTGTGTCTGGCTAATTTCACTGAGGATCATGTCCTCAAGTTTCATCCATGTAGTAGCAGGTGTCAGAATCCCCTTCCTTTTTAAGACTGAGTAATATTTCATTGTGTGGATGGACTACATTTTGCTTTTTCATTCATCGGTCAATGTACATTTGGGTTGTTTCCATATTTTAGCTATTGTGAATACGGCTGTTATTAAACATGGGTGTTTCTTTGCTTTTTAAAAATTGAGATGTTATTCACTACCAGAATATTCACTCTTTAATGTGGACAATTCAGTGGTTTTCACAGAACTGTGCAACCGTCACTACTATCTAATTTTTGAACATTTCCATCACCCCCAAAAACTACCCCATCCCCCTTAGCAGTCACTCCCCTCCCCCTCCCCTAGGCCCTGGCAACCACAAACCCACTCTCTGTGTCTGTGGATTTGCCTGTTCTGGACGTTTCCCATCAATGGAATCACACACTATGAGTCCTTCTGTGTCTGGCTTCTCTCACTGAGCATCGTGTTCTCAAGACGCCTCCATGTTGTAGCGAGTGTCAGCGCTTCACTCCTTTTTATGACTGAATCCATGACACTTTAGTCCAAAGCACTTGCCTGGCCTGCAGGTGCCCGTTTACTGCCCTCTGACTCTGCTGCTCCAGCCATACTGGCCTCCGGGCTGATCCTCCATCATGAGGGGCGGTCCCACCTTGTACCCTTTACCCTCAGGCCTGGGAACCTGCTCCCATATCCTCATTCAGATCTCTGCTCAGTATCACTTCCTTTGAAGAATTCTCCCTGATGATCATTTCAGTAACAGAACTAGCCCCTAGACAAACCTAGCCATGGTCTGATTCTAGGAGGTCTCTCACCTTTTGCCATCTTTGGGCTATTCTACAACTGTGTACGTGTAGAAAACTGATACTTAGGGCAATGATCCTTTTTTTGTTTTCTTTTGTTTATTTGTTTACTTATTTAGGCCACGCGGCGCTGCTTGTGGGATCTTAGCTCCCCGACCAGGTATTGAACCTGGGACCATGGCAGTGAAAGCGCTGAGTTCTAACCAGTGGACCTCCAGGGAACTCGCTGGCAATGATTCTTGTCCAGACAAATACAAATGAATCATACACAGTCCTGTTTTCTTCTGTCTGTAATTCATTCCAGCATTGCTCACCTGTCTCTATAGGAATGTTCTTCGGATTTTCCTTTGAACCCGTTGTAGCATCTTGCTGGTTCCCTCATTAATTAATGAACGAAATAAAATCTTTTGACATGTGTTCATTTTAAAAAAACAGCCCCCAGGCCCCCATCACTGTCTATTCAGTTACTCGCCGCTAATTGTCTGAAATGATTTTATCTGTCTCTTTGCTTATCGTCAGTATTTGCCACTAAAATGTAAGCTGGAGACCAGGGACTTCGTCCATGGGAGGCACTAAGGGCTGGCTAAGTGGGCTTCCAGGCAGACCAAACACTGAGCAGAATGTTCTAAAATCGTCATGGCGTCAACATCAAGCTCAGTGATCCCCTCCTGGGTTTTATTTGATTTATTAATTTTTTCAAGGTGGTTGCAGTGACTCTATTTCATAAACTACATTATGCAAATTATAGGCAGATTTTTAAAAAAATTTTTATTGGAGTATAGCTCTTTACAATATTGTATTAGTTTCTGCTGTATGGCAAAATGAATCAGGTATACGTATACATATATCCCCTCTTTTTTGGATTTCCTTCCCATTTAGTTCACCACAGAGCTCTGAGTAGAGTTCCCTGTGCTATACAGTAGGTTCTCATTAGTTATCTATGTTATACATAGTATCAATAGTGTATATATGTCAATCTCAATCTCTCAATTCCTCCCACCTCCCCACCCCGGGTTTTAGAACCTGCCTATGTCCCTGCCTTTTTCAAAAGTGGAACACTTACCCCGCAGCTCCCTTTCCCAGAAGTTCCTCCAGGAATATCAGCTAGGATTCCCAAGGCCCATGTGCAAACTGTGTTTTTGTTTGTTTCGTTTTGTTTCGACTGCGCCACGCGGCTTGTGGGATCTTAGTTCCCCGACCAGGGATCGAACCCGGGTCCACGGCAGAAACTGTTTTAACACCTCGAGCTGTGAGGCCCCTGGGCCCCTGGCCCAGCTACAGCCCCTAATTCACCCACAGCAGTCAGGGAAGGCCCCTCATCCACTCCCTCTTGGGTCGTGGTTGAGAGAACAGTCAATACCTGTTGAAAAACCTAAAGACGTAATGTAAATGGGAAAAGAATTTGAAAAAGAATAGATACATGTATATGTATAATGGAATCACTTTGCTGTACACCTGAAACTAGTCCAACATTGTTCATCAACTGTGCCCCAATATAAAATTTAGAAACAGAACAAAACAAACAAGCAAGCAAAACCTAAAGACATCTGATCCAAGTTCCCAAAGGCACCTTGCCTTGTTTGGTGGCTGCTTTGTGAGCCTGTGAAAGAGGTATGGCACTCGCTGCCATTGGTAAGCTGAGGCCCAGAGTGGGAGGGTCACCTGGGCTGCAGAATCAGAACAAGAAGATTGGTCTCAAGAAATGCCAGCTTCATGCATGGGAGCCTTAGGGGTTCAGACAGCCACCCCCCTAGGTTGTGGAGGAGCTGGGGTCTGGGATGGAGAGATGGCGGGCTCCCTCTTGCCCAGAGCTCACTTGGCCCTGAGATTCTCCTCCACGTCTTCCCCCAGGAGGGAGCGAGCTCTCAGAAACTCAACCTGTCTCATCCAAGAAGTTCCCTAGATGACAGCTAACATCCCCACTTGAAAACCTTTATGACTCAGGAAACCTGAACTCCAGTCCCCCTTCCAAGCTCAGCACCCGTATGACCTTCTGTAGTAACTGAGATACCCTCTTTTAAAATATCTCAGGTATTTGGAAGCTTAAATGAGATCACAAAGATGTAAGAATTTTGTCAACTGCAAAATGTTCCTCAACCAAAAAGTAAAGCTATTGTAAACCAACTATACTTCAATAAAAAAGTAACTCTAGGGACTTCCCTGGTGACGCAGTGGTTAAGAATCCACCTGCCAATGCAGGGGACACGGGTTCGAGCCCTGGTCTGGGAAGATCCTACATGCCGTGGAGCAACTAAGCCCGCGAACCACAACTACTGAGCCTGCATGCCACAACTACTGAAGCCTGTGTGCCTAGAGCCCATGCTCTGCAAAAGAGAAGCCACTGCAATGAGAAGCCTGCACACTGCAACAAAGAGTAGCCCCTGCTCGCCCTAACTAGGGAAAGCCCGTGCACAGCAACGAAGACCCAATGCAGCCAAAAACAAATAAATAAATAAATTTGTTTTTTAAAAAAAGTAACTCTCTCTATATAATTTCTATTAAGATATAATTCACATGCTATACAATTCACCCTTTAAATTGTTTAATTCAGTGGTTTCTAGCCTAGTAATAGAGTTGTGCAACCATGGCCACTATCTAATCCCAGAACATTTTCATCACCCTAAAAAGAAACTTCATGTCTATTGGTGCACTCCCCCCACCCCATTCTCTCCAACACCTCCCAGCTCCAGGCATCCACTAACCCACTTTCTGTCTCTGGATTTGCCTGTTCTGGACATTCCATGTACATGGAATCATACACTATGTGGCCTTTTGTGTCTGGTTTATTTCACTGAGCATCATGTTTTCAAGGTTCATTCACATTGTAGCATGTATGTGCTTCACTCCTTTTTAAGGCTGAATAATATTCTATTGTATGGATGGACCACATTTTACTTATCCACTAATCAGTCGATGGTCACCTGGACTGTTTCTACTTTTGGCTCTTAGGAATAATGCTGTTATGGATATTCCTGTTGTCATTTCGCTTGGGTAGAGACACCTAGGAGTGGAATTGAGGGATCATATGGTTACTCTCTGCTTCACCATTTGAGAAAGCGCCAAACTGTTTTCCAAAGCAGCTATAACATTTTGCATTCCCACCAGCCACATATGAGGATTTCAGGTTCTCTCCATCCTCACCAACACTTGTTACAGTCTGTCTTTTTGATTCTAGCCAACCTAGCAGGGGTGAAGTGGTGTCTCCTCGTGGTTTTGATTTGCATTTCCCTGATGACTAATGATGTTGGGTAACTTTTCATGAGCTTGATTGGTTATTTATATATCTTTTTTGAGAAATGTCTATTCAAATCCTTTGCCCCTTAAAAAAATTGGTAGTGTTTTTATTGTTGAGTTAAAGATTTCTTTATATATCCTGGGTAGTAGACCCTTATCAGATCTACGATTTGCAAATATTTTCTCCCATTCTGTAGGTTTTTCTTTCACTTTCTTGATGGTGTTCTTTGAAGCACATAGGTTAAGTAATGTGCTACTTTAGAAGTATTTTTTATTTTATTATAAGTAATAAATGCATGATACAAAATTCAAAAGATCAAAGAGAGTAAACAGAAGCTCTCTCACTCTGCTCCCAGAAGCAACACCTGTTTATGGTGACAAGAATTATCGGTTCAAAATATTATACAGCTTTGCAGCCTAGCCCATATAACTTGAATTCAAGTCACCCCGCTGGCATGCTGTGTGACTTTGGCAAACTTCTTACCCCCTCTGGGTCTCGGTGTCTTTATCACATACATCAGGGATGATAACCCCTGCTCCACAGATAGACGAAAATAACACACAAAGGTGGAACTCAGAAAATGAGAGCTGGTGTTACTACTCACCCTAGAACAAATCTGTTCTGAGGCAAGTTTCAAGTATTTATCAACTTTTGTATTGTTTTATGGCTATGATGGAGTTGGTTCTGATACATTCCAAGAACCCTTTAGCCAAGCACATTGGCGGGGGTGGGGTCTGCCAATGAGGTAAAAAAAAATGCCTTGAGTGTGTGTGCGAATTTTTCACCTTTGGAGATGTGGGTTTCAACTCTACACTGGCCAGGAACAGGGTGGGGGGAAGGGTATGGCTCAAATAATAATAATAATGACAGCAATAACAGCATGGTCACATCTATCCTGTGTTGAGGACTTCCCACCAGCAGGCACTGTTCTGTTTAAGTATGTTACATGTACCATCTTGTTTCTCCTTTGTCACAACCCTAGGAAGTCTCTACCATCATTCTTTTTTAATTAAAACATTTTTTTTAATTTTTATTTTTTGGCCACGCTGCGGCATGTGGGGATCTTAGTTGCAGGACCAGGGATGGAACCCATGCCCCCTGCAGTGGAAGTGCAGTGTCTTAACTACTGGACCGTCAGGGAAGTCCCTCTACCATTATTGTTTACAGAGGACTCTGAGGGTCAGAGAGGTTAAGTAAGCTGCCCAAGGTCACACAGCAACTCAATCTTTTATACTTTATTAGGTTTTCAAATAGTATCTACTTGGGTATCTTTTTTTGGGGAGGGGAGGGGGTGGGACTGAGGAGTGGGGGTCAGGACAAAGCTTTGCTCCCTTCCCTCTCTTTGCACTGCAGGGACAGGAGTGGGCACAGGGTAGGGGTACACCATCCCAGCATTTATTTTCTGAAGGACCTGCCCACAGCCCTTCCGGCAGGGTCCAGAGTCAGGTGAAGCTGGGTTCAACATCCTTGGCCACTGTCCCTCTCTGGGTCTCAATTTCCTCAAATGTTAAGATGGAAATCATATGATCCCTGTTTTTTCCCAGGGCCTGATAAGGATTAGATTCAACGCCAATCCTACATACGAGTTCCCTGCCCCTTCTGAGTCAGGTTATTAACTGTAGAGAAGGGTGCCAGATATCTGAGGCTGGGTGGTACAGAGGGGACCCTGAGTCACCCCTGCTCTGGCTGAGTGGGTGGAGCTTGGGCGGGATGGCAAAAGAGACCATTGAGGACTAAGGCTTGAGGTTCAGGTATCTACAGAGACCAAGCACTGCCCTGGGACCTGCACGTTGGAAGGAAGAGGGCTTATATCCCAGGCAGGGTCGTTAGAACAAAGTCCCTGGGCTCCGCCCTCACGCTAGACGCATGCGGCCCCTCCCTCAGTCCCTTTCCACCTACCCCGGGGCTGGTTTCAGGCTGCAAGTCCTGGGGCTGTCGCTTCCCTTCTGGGGGCCTCCCGGGTTTCCCCTTGAAGCCCAATTATTATTACAAAAGCCAATTCAACCCATTTGGGCGTTTAAAGGCACTTTTAATACGTGTGTGAAGAGGCAGTAAAGTGCAGGAGGTTGGGGTGGGGGGAGGAAAGCTTTGAAGTCGGAGAAGGACAAACGGGGTGCATTTCACCCACGGCAGTGGAAGTTTCCTGCCTGTAAGGTAATGGTGGTAAAAATGATAATAACAATAAATAATGATCATGATAATGGCATTAGATGTTAGAATGAAGGTAAACAGGACCCCGGACAGAGCCAGCCACCAGAGAAGCGTTCAGTAAACGACAGCTACGAAGCAGGTGCCAGCCCTCTCCGACCAAGGGAATAAGGAAGGGGAAACTGAGGCTCAGAGCTCCCCAGGCGGCTGATCGCACCAGCCAGCCCTCTCTGGACGCCTACTGTGTGCAACGGGCAGTCGGCCGGGCCGGGTCAGGCTGTTCTCACCCCTCGTCCCCTCCTCCCCCTCCCCCGTCCCCCGCCGGACCTCTCCCACGACCGGGGAGGAAGTGGGAGAAATGGACAGGGAAAAAAAGTTGGGCTGAGCCAACGCCTCCCCACTCCCCACCTCCGCCCCTCCCGAGCCACGCAGACCCTTGCGGGAGAGGACCGCAGAACCCAGGCGTCCGGGGCCGGGACCCCGTCCCGCCCAGTGGCCCGCAGATGGGTGGGGGAACTTGGAAAGCCGGGAAAACAACAGCCCAGCCCGCCCCTCGCCAACCCCTTCCCCCGCTACGCCCCTGGCGCAGCGGGCGGAGGCGACTCCTTTATATAATCTCGGGCGGGCAGGTTGGCTGTTTCATTGAGGGACCCGGGAGCCCAGCGGACCCAAGCAGTCAGCTGAAAACCTGCCCCCGGGTCCCTTCCGCGGCTGGGCAAACTGAGGCCCGGGGAGGGCCGGCGCCAGGCCCGAGGTCCCCACCCCCTCTCGCCCCCCCTACCCCCAGCAGCCCGGGCAGCCGCGACCCACGCCCGCGTCTCTCCTCGCAGTGCGCACAGCCCTCCCCGCCCCCGCTGCCATCCTGCCACGCCCCAGGCGTCGGGGGCAAAGCCCGCGCCCCCCCGCACCCGCCTCTGCGCAGAGGCTGGGGGCCTGTTTATCTGGAGGCCCCCACCCCCTCCACCCCGGGGGGCCCGCTCCCCCCGCGCCCCGGGGAGCTCTGGGGCCAGATAAGCTGGCAGGCTGGCACGGCGCCGCGCAGCGGGGCGGAGAGGTCAGAGGAGGGGGGGGCGCGCCGGGGGCGGGCTGGACCCCCCCACCAACTTGACAAAACCTAATAACAGCCCGGTCTCCCCAGCGCAGCGGGCGAAGCCCCACGGGAGGGCAGAGACGTGGCAAGAGGGGACCTGCCGAGCCTGTTCTGGCCTCTGAGGCCGGGGTGGGGGGGGGCGGGCTGGGCGTGGGGGGGCCGGCGGCTGCGGCACCTTTAAGACAAGGGAGGACCCCTCTTGCCCTCGGAGAAACCAGGAAGGGAGTCGCGAGCATCATACGGGGCTTTGGCTGTACTGTACAGTTACTGTAGGGGCAGTGACGCCGCCGCCGGAGCGAGGGAGCGACGAGGGGAGAGCCAGAGAGGGGAGAGCGAGACGCGGACCCCAGAGGCGAGCGGCCGAGGAGACCAGTCCCAACTCCGGGCCCCGGCCCCGCGCGCCCCGGCCCGGCCCGGCCCCGGCCCGGCCCCGAGAGGTAAGTCAGCGCCCGGCGTAGCCCCCAGCGCGGGGTGCAGGGCTGGGACGGGCCGGGGGCGCTGCGCCCACCCCTGCCCTCTCGGGAAGGGGCGATCCCGGGAGCCGGGGACGTCCCGCAAGTTTCAGAGGAGGGGGTGGTTGGCAGCTGCCTGGAGGCGGGAGGCGCCCTGGATCCCGAGGGCGGGGAGGGGGCGCCGCCCGGGAGTGGGTATTGGGGGCGAAGTGCATGGGCTTGTGCGCCAGCCCCCCCCTCCGTGCATGGTTTTTCGGGGCTCCCAGGCGCGCGGGGAGAGGGGGAGGGGAAGCGGGGCTGCATTGAGGGTGGGGGGAGCCGGCGTGGGGAGATAGGGGGCGCGTCGCGTGCTAAGTTTGCAGCTGGGTACTGGGGGCGCTCTCGCCCCCCGGGGGCCTATTCGGTGCTGCGTGCATACGTTGGAGTTGGCCAGGATTGAGCTCCATGGGGGAGGGGGGGGAGGGGGCTGAAAAAACAGGGAGGGGGGCTTTGCAAAGGAGGGGGAAGGGGTGGGGTGTCCGGGTGGGCGGGCGCGGCCGCTCGGGCCTCTGGGTATTGTAGTTCCCCCGCGCTCGCGACTGGCAGGTGGCAGGCGGATAGGACTACAAGTCCCAGGGTGCCCTGCGCTGGCGGTCCGCCGCGGCCCGCGGGTAGGGGCGGTGCGGAGGAGGGGCGGTGAGCGGCGGGCTGGAGAGCCAATGGGCGCGGGCCGATCGCGCGGCGCGGCTCGAGGGCGGGCCCTGCCGGCCAGAGGGCGGGGCCTGGAGCCGGGCTCCCCTTGCCGGGGGCCGGTGGCTGTCCCCGGCTTCCGGCTGCGCGGCCCGCGGGCCGGCCCCCTCCCCGCCTCGGGGCCCCTCCCCGCCTGGTTGTGTAACCGTCCCCAGCCCCCCTCCCCTCAGCCCCCCGCCCCGGGGGGGGGGTCACCCACCCGGCGCTCCCCGGGGAGGGCGGCGGCCCGGGCGGCCGCGCGGCGCAGGCGAGCCCGGGGATGCGCGGCCTAGTGCAGGCTGGGCCCGGGCGTGGGGGAGGCGGGCGGGCGGACCCAGATCCGGGGTAATTTGCATCGCCCTCCCCCCAGCCCGGGTGGGGATTGGCCGCCGGCGGCGGGGGGTGGCGCGGGGCCAGGCTCACTGCCGCCTCCCGGCCCCTCGGAGGGAGCCAGCCCAGCCGCAGCCGCCGCCACCGCCGCCGCCGGGGCCGGGCCCCCTCGCCGCTGCCCCGGGAAGGAGGTAGGAGCCCCCCGCGCGGGCGGCGCGGTGGGGGCCCGCGGGCCGGGGCGGGGGCCGCGCACTGCGGCCGGGGCGGGGGAGGGGGCCGCTTCCTGCCCCCGCCCGGGCCTGACTCAGCCCTGGGCGGGGGGACCGGCCTGGCCCCTCGCCCTGCCCGCGCGGCCGTCCGGCCCCGGCCCCGGCCCCGGGGTAGGGAGCAGAGAGCACCCCTCTGCCCCGCCCGCGCCCCCAAAGCGCGTGACCCCGTCTCCTCTGGCCCGGACACCCCTCCTTCCCCTTGACGCCACCACCACGTGCGAACCCTGAGCCCGGGCAGAGGAGGGGGTGAACTGGTGGGATCCGGCCCCCTCCCTCGCTCTGCCTCCCTCCCCGGCCTAGGAACCGGCCCCCTCCCCCAGCCCCGGGCCTGGGAACCAGGCAGGGGCCTGAGCTGGGGCCGGTGCACCCCCCGGGGCCCAGGCCTTTGCGGGTCCTGGGAGGCACTGTCCGCGCTGGCTGGCCGGCGGTGAGGGAGTCCGGTGGACCGCGGCAAGAGACTGCTGTCCAACCAGGCCCGGGCACCCTGTGGGCACCCACTAAATGTTTGGGGAATGTAGCCAGCAGTTGGCGGGGTGGCAGGGGGAGGTAGGCAACTCCTCTCTCCCCCTAGCCAGGCGGCGGAAGTGAGAGAGGTGTTGGTGCCCCTCCACCGGGTGTGCCCACCTGGCTCACCCATGGGTGGCGGGCTTGCTTGGCTTCCCCCACCCCCCCTCCCTGCCAGCTGCCTCCCGGACCAGGGCCGGAGCAGGCCCGGCCGGAGAGGGCGTCCAGGATTCCATGTCAGCCCCCCACCCCCACCCCAACAGGGCCAGGGCGTAACCCTGAGTGTGCCGCTCCCACACTGGGGGGCCCTCCCCAGGACCAGCCGATCACTTCCTACTGGCAGAGCTGGTCTTGGGAGAGGTCCGGGGAGTCCAGGCTAGGCCCTGCTGCTGCCCAGGCCCCGGAGGCTCCAGGTAGGGGGGCATTCTCCCCCGAGGGCCAACCCGGGTGGGGCCTGGCACTTATCGGTTGGGCTCGGGGCTCTGTTTACCGCCAGCCATCGCTGTGGAGACGGGAGCCTAGGGGAGAAGGGGGGGCAGGAGCCAGTGGCTGGAAGAGCGAAGCCCTGGGATCCGCATGCCTAATGAAGGAAAGAGGAGCCAACGGGGACACTGAAATTTTAATTCGTGGGTCACTTTGGGGGGGTATTTATTATTCAGTTCTGATTGGCTGACTGGCTGCGTGGTGGCCAGTCAGCACCCTGGCCCGGGCGGGGAGCCACGCAACTCTCAGCAGAGGCCCTCGGCAGCGGGTGGCTGCGGGGAGCCCATGCACCCTTTTCTCTGTGTGAGAGACTGAGGCCCGGCAGTGCTCAGCCTTCGTCCACTGGGGAAGGTTCTCGAGGCAATAGCTATATCTTGTGCTGGCGTTTTTCCTTCCCTTCTTTTCCTTGGAACCCTCTGACCCATAAGCTGGTTGGGCTGGTGGAGGTCCCCGATGCCGTGCGAGGAAACTGAGACCAGGAGGGGAGGCCAGACGCTAGCGTGGGGCCTCAGGGGCTTAGAGCAAGGCTCAGAGTGGTGCCCTATGGGGCAGGGAAGACTGAGGCCCTGGGGGAAGCAGAGAGCAGCCCAAGGTCACCCAGCCAGAGCTGGGTCTGACCCTTGTGGTCCTGCCTCCTAGTTTAGGACGCGTCCAAAGTCCTTTGTGTGTCACAGCCGAGGGGCGCCGGCCCACCTATCTTCCAGAGGGCTTGGAGGTTCACAGCAGGCACCTGTCTGCCAAATGGAGCCTTTGCCCCAAGAGGACAGTGAGGCTCAGAGAGGGGCAGCAAGGTGTCCAAGGTCACACAGCAGGGGCCTTAGCCTCCCTGCCTCCCGGTCTTCTGAGGCAGGCCCTTCCCACCCCATCTGAGCTGCAGCCCCGCCCCTTGGCACCTTGGCCCCTGGAGACTGGCAGGGCTCTGTGTTTTTACAACCCATTATTTCCGAGGAGACCCAGGTCACCTCCCAGAGCCAAGAGTCAGGGCCAACCCCTCTGAAGCAGAGCTGGCCCGAGGAGGGGGTCCACAGGGGTTTCAAATGCTGGCCCACTTGCTCTGTGACCTTGGACAAGCCCCATGGCCTTTTGGAGCCTGAGCATCCTTCTCTGTAAAATGAGGTGGTTGTGGGTCCCCCCCAGGTACTGCCTGCAGATCCACCTGTGTTCCCTTTCCTTGCCTCCCTCATGGAGGAAGCACCTGGGTCAGCTCAGGACACAGCAGGGATTCTGCTGGAGGGTGTGTGTGTGTGTGTGTGTGTGTGTGTGTGTGTGTGTGTCTGAGACACCCCCCCACCTGTCATCTTGTGCTCCAGGCACCTGATAGACCATAAACCACCCTGCAACAGCCCTGGGCAGTGGAGACCAGAGGAACAGGCTTGGGTGGGGGCCACCGTGGTCCAATCTCAGCCCAGCCCTCCGCTCCACCTGAGGTCCACCTAGGGAGGTCACCTCCCTTCTGCCAACCTCAGTTTTGCCATCGATACAATGGGGAGATTACCTTTAGGCCAAAAGTGAGGATTTACTCAGTGATTCCCCAGGAATGTTTGTTGAGTGACTGCTGTGTGGTGTCAGGGCCTGGGGGAGCCCCTCCTGCATCTCTTTTCTGATGCCCTGAGTTCACAGGTGTCAGCTGGACTCCAGCCCTGCCCCAGGCTTCCTGTGTGACCTCAGGCAAACCTCTCCCTTTTCTGGGCTGTCACAGGGCAGCTCTGAGGGGGCGTGAGAATAAGCTGTCCTCCCCCCACCGAGGCCCCCAGGGTGGGGGGATTTAGTCCCCTGCTGGTACCTGGGGGCAGTGTGTGTGGTGGGAGAGGAGGGTAGAGCCCTGGCAGGACTAGTTAGTTTGGCCAGATGGAGCCAGACAGGTGACCCGTGTTCAAATCCAGCTCTGCTGTGTGACCCTGGGCAAGTTGCCTCAGTTTCCTGGCCTGTGAAGTGGGGCAGTGGTTACAGACCCTTCCTCCCAGAGCTATGAGCATTGCTGCTGAGGTGATCCAGACCAGGCTCCCGTCAAGCCCCGTTGAGGAACAGCCCCTGCCCTTGCGGCCTGAGTCCCGAGTCTTTGGAGCACCAAAGCGCGGAAGGCGCCCTGTGGAGAATCTGGCCAAAGGACCAGCCCCTCCATCTGTCCCCCCAGCAGGCTGTGGACGGCCACTTGGTGGAAGTGTCCTCACCCACGCCTTTCGGGTTTGACTGGAAAACAAGGCTCGGTCCCACCTCCCATCAGGATGTGTTTGATAGGAGGGAACTGGCTGAATTTGTAGGCATAGGACACTGGGGCCCCAGTGGGCCAAGCACCCCTTTGGGGTTTCCAGGCCGAGCAGTCCACCTGCTCAGGCTGTGGGTGGGGTTGGGGGTGGTACAGGCACCTCCAGGTGACAAGCTGGCCTCAGGGGAGGGAGGGAGCAGTCTGGATGGAAGTCACCCAGGCCTCTCCTGGGCATCTTGGATAAGCAGGTGCAGCCTGAGTTGAGGGCAGTGTAGGCACGGATGGGATTCTGTGAAGCCTGGCTTTGGTTACTCCCGGTGACAGGAAGCTTATTCCTTCCACTTCCACTGAAAATGGCTCTTTCTTCACAGGGCTTCCTCTTGGAAGCTGGTCTTGGTGTCAGGGCTGTACTTCCTGGCCCACGACAGCACTCAGAGCGTGGGAACAGGGTGGGCCTCAGCCCCACCCATGAGTTGGGGCTCAGATGGGATCCCCATGACCTCCTAGTCCCCACCCCCACCAGCCTCCACACACACACTTCCCACTGGGCCTGCAACCTTCCTGCCTCTGGCCCTTTAAGGCCCCGGGCAGGAAGCCCCTCCCCATTTAGGGCAATAAATGGACACATAAAATGGCCGAGGGCCTGTCTGCTGGTGTCTGGCCTGGAGGGAGGCCTGCGAGGACAGGCGGGCAGGGGGCAGGCTGACAGCTGGCAGCCAGCAGTCACCCTGAGCCGTTGGTGCCCCCCACCTCCTGATCAGGACGTTGCATTCCTGTCCCATTAAACCCCGGCCTCGGTACTGGGCCAGGCGGGGATTGGCACCAGGTCGGGGCGGGGTAACCCGTCAGGACCAACCTTGCAACACAGGCTGCCAGGCTGGGAGGGGGCGGGGGCGGCTGGGCACTGGCCTGGCAGCCGCACCTGGGCGCCAGACTTACTGTGTGACCTTGGGGCGGCCGCCCACCCTCTCTGGGCCTGGTTTCCCCCCCACACACATGATGGCTCAGCTTCCTCCTGGGGCTCACCACACACTTCCTTGGTACACAGTAGTTGGGGAGGGGGCTGGATTCCTGGAATGACGTTCAGAGGTGAAGTTCAAAGCCCCCAATCCACAAGGGAGGGGGTAAACAGCCTCATTGGGCCTTTGGGGATTGTCCCTGGCACACAGTAGGTCCTAGGCCAAAGTTTGCTAAGAGGATGAGAGTGGAACCCTTTGCCACTGTCACAACCCCCAAGGAAAATGAGGCACAGAGAGGTGCTTTTCTTGGCCCAGGTTCACCCAGCTTGGAAATGGAGGAGCCAGGATATGGACGCGGGCTGCTGTGGCAGGTAGTAGGTGTTAGAGGTCCCTTATATAGTTTCCTTTCATTCTCTCCCTGAGTTGTAGGGAGGGAGGCCTTAACCCCCTGTTAAGCTGCCCGCATCCCTGGACACTCCTCCAGGAAGGCGTCAGGTGGCAATTACCTACCTATCCACTGCTGGCCACCCCCTGAGGAGTGTGGGGGGGAGGAGGAGGCCCGGCCCCAACCCTCACCTTGCACCTGACCTTGGGGACTCTCTAGCCTCCTTCCCCTGCCCCTCTCCCAGGTGCCCACCGCTGAGCCTTTGTCCCTGCTGTTTCCCATGCTTAGGACACCTTTCCCACAATCCTAGGGTCCTTCCTGGGTGACACCTGCTGTTCCTGGGACCAAGTCAGGACGCTCCTGACCTCTCCCTGCATCCCCAGTAGTTGAGAGGTGTCAGCTCAGGCCGGCTCAAGTCAGAGCATCTGAGTCCCAGCCTGGCTGTCGGTCTGTTGTGTGACCTTGCCCTGGCCTTATCACCTCCCTGAGCCTCTCCTCATCTCTAAAGCCCAGGGTCCAGTTAGTTCTTGAAGGTTCCAGGGCACAGAGGAGGCCCCCTGGGAGGGCAAAAAGCAGGCCCGGGTCCTTGCTGCCTGCTGCAGCAAGTGACCCTAGGTTAGATTGGAGGTGGGACTGGCACGGTCCCCTGGTACTGGGTGTGCCTGCCAGCCAGGTGGGCGGGGCTGGGTGTGGGCTCTCCAGCACATAGCTCTTTGGTCTTTGGTTCCTCCTGTCGTTTGCTGCGCCCCTACCGTGCACTGCCCAGGGGAGGCCGGGGGCGGGGGGTGGAGGGTGGCTTGGGAGCAGCCCAGAGGGAGGAGGGCGCCCCACCTCCAGCCCAGGAAGAGCCTGCTGAGACCTGCCCCTCGGCCAGCCGCCGAGTCAGCATCGAACGGCCCCGGAAATCCCATGGGGGCGAGTGTTGGGGTGGAGCTGTGATGAAACACGGGGCCCTGGGTGGGTGCGGGCCTGGGCTCAGGGGACCCTGGTCGTTGAGGGGGTGAGGCTTCCTGGAGGAGAGAATTTTCGTTGGCTCATTATTACCGAGGAAACCGCCACGTGTCGGGGCACCTACTAGGTGTCAGGTGCCAGCAGGGCCTCTTAGAGCCAGGAAGGGAGCCACAGGGGTCACCTGGTGAGACGGTGCTGTGGCGCACAGTGGGTGCTCAGTAATAGGTGCTTTTTGCTGCCTGGACCCCACGTGACTTCCTTCTCCCACCTGGCAGGGTCTTCCTCTGCTTTCTTAGAGGGAGGGCCCTGAGAGGCCCCGGGTAGGGGGAGGGCAGTGGCCCCGGGCGTGGCAGGCAGGTGGCGTACGTTCCTGGAGAGAGGGCTGGGTCAGCTTAGTTTCCAGGGCCAGGGAAGGGGCTGTGGCTGGCTGGGAGGTGTCGGGGAGGGAGGGTTGGGGGACCCCCAGCCTCTCGCCTCTGTCAGCTCCTGGATCAGCCTTGCTGGGTGCCCTTGGCCTGGATTCTAGCTGTCTCTGGGCCTTGGTGTTCTCATCTGTAAATGGGGGTCATGCTACTTCCCTGGGGCTTTCCTTGGCTGGTATTGCCCCAGGCCCTGCCCTTTGGGGGAGGGTCTCAGATGATTATGTGCGGGAAATAGAGGCCCCAGCTGGGAAAGGACAGGGGTGCGGACCCTCAGACCCAGCCCAGACCCAAGGGCTGCCCCACACAACAGGCTCTTAGCATGTGGCCCGGCTCCTCCAGCTGGTGGAGATCCAAGCCCAGGGCTGGGTACATTGCCCCAGGCCAGGTTCAAGGCTGGAGCTTGCTCCTTCCCAGCCGGGTGGCTTCCAGCAAGTGGGAGCCTGGGCAGCCTCACGCTTGAAGTAAGGATGTGCCAGCGCCTGGCCCGGTGGGCTTGGTGCCGGTGGGAAGGGGGGGGTGGAGGGGCCGTGGCGAGGGGTGAGTCACCTGGACCAATTCAGGTCTCGACCTAGAGGCCCCAGGAGGACCCCTGAGGGGACACTGGCAAGCAGGGCCAGGGTGGCCATCTTGGCGCGTTGGTGGCCCGGATCAGAGGAGGGGCGAGGAGGGGCCGAGGCCGGTCTGATCCGGAGTCCCATCTGCCCACTCGCTCCCTGGGGCCCGGGGCCAGACGGCAGATGGTGGCAGGGGGTGGAAGCCGCCACAGGGGGCTCTGCCGAGGCTTCCCGTGGCCGAGCCTGGGGGGGGGTCGCGCCCCCATCCCCTTCCTCCTGCTCCCAGCAGCCACATCTGAGCCTGCCCCGCCACCCACCGCGGGCTGGCGGAACAGAGGCGGGAGCTAAGCAGCTGGTGCGGTCGGCGGGAAAGAGGGCGGGCGGCGGAGAGAGGCGTCCCGGGAAGTGCACTGGCCGCCTGCACGCCACACAAAGGCCTCTGTGTCGGCCCCAAGGCCTGGACCCCATTCGCAGGGCGGCCCTGGGTCGGGACAGGCCTACCCTGGCCTTAGGACTGACCAGACCAAGCCCAGCTCCCTTGCCGGGCCAGCCGCCTGTATCCCACTAGAGGCACAGTGGGAGGGATCTGTGTTAGAGCTGAGCTGGGTCACCCAGCTGGGGGTCCTGGGGTCTTTAGAGGCTGAGGAAGGCCCGGTTCAGGCCCTCTCCCCAGAGACATGCAGAGGCTCTGGCCTGAAAGCAGGCTGGCTGGGCCTGGAGGAATGTGGGTTTTGTTGGGTGGCTTGGGGCGGCCGGGGGCTCCCCGGAGAGGGTGGAGGGGTGGGGACAGAGCCAGAGGGTTGCACAAGCGCCCAAGTGGGTGGATGAGTCACAGCCCAGGGGAAGGCGGAAAATAGGAGGCAGGGGAGAGGGGCGGGACAGAGTCCCCCCCGTGGCCCTGCTTTTCCAAAGGCTTCTGCCCATTTGACAGATGGGGAGACTGAGGCCCGGAGAGTGGCAGGGCCTCGTCCCGGGCCGAACAGTGCAAACAGGGTGGCCAAAAGGAGAGGGGCTGGCCAGGCAGGAGGTGGGCAGGAGGCCCCCTGGCCCCCCACTCCTCCTTGACAGGGTCAGCTTGAGTGGGCAGGGAGGAGCATCAGGCAGTGGCCTGGTTTCCCCCAGTTACTCACTGCGAGGGTTGAGCCACGTCCTAGGGGTTCCACAGGGCAGGAAGGGGTCTGTCCTGCAGAGTCACCGCCCCACCCCACCAGGGCACGCCCACGGCCCTGATGACCCTGGCCAGGTCCCTGGGTCTTGGCCTTACCCCTTCCTGACTCAGAGCCCCCCAAGAGAACTGGGCCCGACCAGGAGGCAGGAGAGAAGGTTAGGGAGGCCGAGGGGCTAGGCAGGGATGGACGGCCATGCTGGTTGGATATTGGCTCTTGGGTCAGTTGCCCTGGGTTTGAGTTGAGGTGCAGCCATGGGCCCCTGGGACTCCCTGAGCCTGAGCCTCATTTTCTCACCTCTGCGGTGGAGACGGTGCTGCCTCTGGGACTGCTGGGCGCTCAGCCAGGGCAGCGCACGGTGGGTGCCTTATGTCACCGCTGTGGCCTCCTAGAGAGGGCATGGGCAGAATCCCGTGCTCAGATTCATTAGGAAACAACTTGTGTTGGGCATTTATTGAGCACCTTCTGTGTGCTCCCACGCCACTTCAAATTGTCCTTTGGACAGGCACTCCCCTCTCTCGTAAAGCCAGGAGGGGGGCCGGTGTTCATCTCTGAAGCACCCAGTTGGGTTTCGCCAACGTCCTCTCACTTTGATGATGCAGAACCAGCCATGGACCATCCTGATGCAGAGCTGGGGAAACCGAGGCTGGTGGGGGAGGTGGGGGCACTACTTTCTGAGGGCCTCGCAGCCCAGCCAGTGGGCCCGGCCCTCCCTGTCCCTCACGACCGCCCCTTCCTCCCCGGCGCTGCAGGTCTCGGCGCGGAAGATGGCCGGCGGCGTGGACGGCCCCATCGGGATCCCGTTCCCCGACCACAGCAGCGACATTCTGAGCGGACTCAACGAGCAGCGGACGCAGGGCCTGCTGTGCGACGTGGTGATCCTGGTGGAGGGCCGTGAGTTCCCCACGCACCGCTCGGTGCTGGCTGCCTGCAGCCAGTACTTCAAGAAGCTGTTCACGTCGGGTGCCGTGGTGGACCAGCAGAACGTGTACGAGATCGACTTCGTCAGCGCCGAGGCGCTCACGGCCCTCATGGATTTCGCCTACACGGCCACGCTCACCGTCAGCACAGCCAACGTGGGCGACATCCTCAGCGCCGCCCGCCTGCTCGAGATCCCCGCCGTGAGCCACGTCTGCGCCGACCTCCTCGACCGGCAGATCCTGGCGGCCGATGCGGGTGCCGATGCCGGCCAGCTGGACCTCGTAGATCAAATTGATCAGCGAAACCTCCTTCGTGCCAAGGAGTACCTCGAGTTCTTCCAGAGCAACCCCATGAACAGCCTGCCCGCCGCCGCCGCCGCCTCATTCCCATGGTCTGCCTTTGGCGCATCCGACGATGACCTGGACGCCACCAAGGAGGCCGTGGCCGCTGCCGTGGCCGCCGTGGCTGCCGGCGACTGCAATGGCTTGGACTTCTACGGGCCCGGCCCCCCAGCTGAGCGACCCCCGGCCGGGGACGGGGATGAGGGAGATAGCAACCCAGGTCTGTGGCCGGAGCGTGATGACGACGCCCCCACTGGGGGCCTCTTCCCACCCCCCGTGGCCCAGCCGTCCACCGCCACACAGAACGGCCACTACGGCCGGGGCGGGGAGGAGGAGGCAGCCTCGCTGTCAGAGGCGGCCCCGGAGCCGGGCGACTCTCCGGGCTTCCTGTCGGGCACGGCCGAGGGCGAGGACGGGGACGGGGCCGACACGGACGGGCTGGCGGCCAGCACACTGCTGCAGCAGATGATGTCGTCGGTGGGCCGGGCGGGAGCGGCGACGGCGGGGGACAGCGACGAGGAGTCACGGGCGGATGACAAGGGCGTCGTGGACTACTACCTGAAGTACTTCAGCGGCGCCCACGACGGCGACGTCTACCCGGCCTGGTCGCAGAAGGTGGAGAAGAAGATCCGGGCTAAGGCCTTCCAGAAGTGCCCCATCTGCGAGAAGGTCATCCAGGGCGCCGGCAAGCTGCCGCGGCACATCCGGACCCACACGGGCGAGAAGCCCTACGAGTGTAACATCTGCAAGGTCCGATTCACCAGGTGAGCCGGCGCCACCGCGGCGGGGGGCGTGGGGGAGGGGGGTGCTTCCTGGGGGCCCTTTGCCCCAAAAGCAGCCACACGGGGACCCCCTGCCCCGCCTGCGCGAGCACGCTCACACCCTGCCTCCGCGTGCGAAAACAACACCACGCCCTGCCCTGCAAGGGTGCCTTGTCCATCAGGGCACCCCCGACCCCCATGCGCCTGTCGAGAGAGCCTGGGTGGGTGGTGCCGCGCAGGCCCTAAACAAGGTGACCACTAGAACATAAAGCGTGCCAGGCGGTGCCGACCTGTGTGAGGCTGGAAGGAAGGGCCCAAGGAGTTGCTTTTCTTCCTTTTCCCTGGGTGGTTCTTCTCATCCCGACTGGAGCATTTGGGCCTTGGGAGAGGGTGACAGCCCCACTGGGAGCAGGGAGTTCTGGTCGTTAGGTAACTTTGAAGTCTTCCGTGAGCCCGGGGGACTTGCTTCATTCAGCCAACATTTATGGAGTGCCTGCTGGGTGCCAGGCCCTGTTCTAAAAGTGGACGGACAAGCCAAAATCCCCGTGGGGGCGACGGAGCATGTGCGAGATAAAACCGCAGAACTGATAACACTAGTTGGTGGAAAGTGCCAGGGAGGAAAAGAGCAGAGAACAGGGTCGGGGTGTGGTTGTAGGTGCTGCCTTAAACAGGGAGGCTTCCCCGAGGACTGAGAGCTGAAGGAGGAGAAGGAGGGAGCCATGGGGAGCGGGAAAGGGAGAGGCAGAGGGAAGAGCCAGTGCAAAGGCCCTGAGGCCAGTTCAGCTTAGGGACTCGCCACAACCAGTGGAGGGAAAAGGGCACGGGAGCCGTTGGGCTTGGTCCCTGGACAGGAGGAGTTTGAGGCCAGGCTGGGGGGATTTTGCGATCTGGTCTTAAGAGTCCAGAGGTGGCAGGCTGGGCCAGCCCAGTGGGAGCGGGGGGCTGGTGTGTGGGGGCCTAGCCAGGCTGGGTGACTCAGCATCACCCCCTACTCTCACCAGCCCCGGGGTTCCCCAAGCCACACCCACCCAGGCCGAAGAAAGAGGCCATTGTCCCAGCTTCCCGGCCCTGCCCTGTGGGGACAGGATCTGGGAGCTGACCCCCGGACCAGCACCTGGGCCCCCTCCCCAGCAAGCCAGGAGAGGAGGGTGTGGCTGGGACTCCAGGGCCCAGGAGTGCCAGGCAGGGGTAAAGGGCACTGGCCGGGAGGCAGGCAGCCTGGTGGGTGGCCTGGCTCCCCCCCTTTGGTGAGATTGGGGTGCCGCTGGTCTTAGGGGCCTCCCTCTTGCTCCAGATGTGGAGATGGTGGACTGGGCTGGCTGTGGGTCCTGCCCTCAGGGGTCTTAGAGCCTGGGAGGAGCAGCCTGGTAGAGGCCCAGCAAGCCAGAGCCTGGAGAGGTGACACCTTCCCCCACGCCCCCACCCTCAGCCAGGCTCAGTTTCACCTTCTGGCCTGGAGCTCTCTTGGCCACCCCGCCCTCAACCCAGGGCTGATCCTGTTTGCCGTTCTAGGAAACTGAGGCATAGAGAGGGCCACCAGGCCAGGCCTCTTCCTCCCAGGTGCCCACCTGGCTCCTCTCTGCCCCCCAGGGCCCCAGCCCCCGCCCCTCCCTCCAGGCTGGGGAGCCCAGGGGCCCCTCTGAGTCACACTAGAGAGTTGAGTAAGCAGGGCCTGTGGCGGCCGGGGCTATAATTACCCAGGCCGGGGCTTGAAGTGATGAAACTGGGGCTTCCTCCACCCCCACCCCACATTGGGACAGCCCCCAACCCTCTGTGCAACTCAGGGCAAGTCACTTCCCCTCTCTGAGCCTCCAAGCCTCAGCTAGGGACATCTCTGTACAGTGCTAGAACAATCCGAGTCCCTCCTGTTCCCTCCGTGACCTGGCCCCAGGGTCTCAGTGGGACAACTGGGAGACCATGTTAGCCGGCTCCTAGGAGGCGGGGTAGGCGGTGGCGGGAAGTGCCTGGCCCTTGCCATCCTCTTTCTGGTAACAGCTCAAGATAATCCAGGGAGCGATGAGTTTATTGTGGCCCAGGTTCTGCTGGCTCACGTGGGGGTATAACGGGGCCAGAGAATAGGCAGGGGGTCTGGTTGCAAAGGTCCAGGTCTTGATCCTCAGAACAGTAAGAAGCCATAGAAGTTAGGCCAAGCAGGGACACCAGCTCTGTGGGAGGTGCCAGAGGGAGGGACTTGGGACTGAAAGAGCCTGGGGGGAGGAGGGTGCAGGCCTTTGTCTCGGGGTTGGGAAAGATTTCCTGGAGGAGGAGGGGCATTTCCGGTGGGGCTTTGAAGGATGAGTAGGAGTTTATTAGTCCTGGCACTGAAGAAGCTCTCAGTCTGGTGGGCATCAGAAGGGAGAGACCCTGAGTGACTCAGTGGAGCATAAGAGTCTGCAGCAAGGAGCAGGTCAGATTCTACCCAGAGCTCTGGAGACCCAGGTCCCTGCCCCTGCCTTGTGGATTCCAGGCAGGAATCCACCCCCATCACTATGGACCAGCATAGGACAATAGAAATATCATGTGAGCCACCTCCGTGACTCTACATTTTCTGGCAGCCACATTTTTAAAAAGTGAAAGAAACAGGTGAAAGTAATTTTAATCGTACTTTACATAGTCCATTAGTTCTATTTCAATATGTGATCAATAAGCAAAATTATAAATGAGATATTGTACAGTACATTGAGCAAATGAAGTCTTCAGAATCTGGGGTGCCTTTTGCACTTCTTACGCATCTCACCTTGGACCAGCCACATTTCAAGGGCTCAAGGGGACAGAGCAACACCTGGGCCATAGCCTCCCCAGAGCTGATATGGTGACCAGCTTTGTGGGCCAAAGGCCCCAGGCTGAGCCAGGTCCACACAGTTCCCTGTGGGTGAGATGGGCATGGAGGGGCCCTGGAATCACACCCAGTCCCTGTTTTCAGGGCTCACAGTCCAGTCAGGGAGACAGATGAGAAACAAAGGCGGTGGCATGAGGGACCGGGGTTGAGGGAGTCTGGGAGGGCCTCTCTGAGGAGATCACGTTTGGGCTGAAATTCAACTGTGAAGATCTGGGAGGGAAAAAAGTGCTCCAGGTAGCCAGAACAGCATGTTTAAAGGCCCTGAGGTAGGCTCCTTGTTATCAGCGTGTTGGGGTGACAGCCAGGAAGCCAGTGTGGCCAGAGCAGAGGGAGGCAGAGGTGAGGGGAGATCTGGCAGGAACTGGGGGTAGGGGGTGGGGTCCCTGGGGTGGGGACTTGGTTACTACTGTGACCAGCTGCTCTGGATTTTCAGTGACTGAGGGGTTTCCCAGGACACAGAACTTTCAGTGCTAAAGCCAGGACAGCTTAACCCTCTCTGTTACCAAATACTCCGGCATTCCTCCTTGTTCCTTGTAGCATTTTCAGCACCTGGAACGGGGTCTGCTATGCAGCAGGTGCTCAGTAAATGCCTGTAGTGTGAAGCCATGCACCTGCCACTGGGCAGAGCCCCAGGTGGGAGGGAGGCCTGTTATCTTCCTCCTCCTATGCATAAGAAAAGGGTTTCAGTGGGACTTCCCTGGTGGTCCAGTGGTTAAGACTCTGCGCTTCCACTGCAGGGGGCATGGATTTGATTCCCTGGTGGGGGAACTAAGATCCCGCAGTGCGGCCAAAAGAAAAACTGGGTTTCAGAGAGGTTCAGCCATTTCCCCGTGGCCACACAGCGAGCGGGGTCCAAGACCCTTTTCACACCTTGGTGGGTTCCTTGGTGCTGTTCTCAGAATGGGGACCCGCACCCCCTTTCCCCGCAAAACGGGGGCGCCCCTGCCGCAGCCCACCTTTCTGCAAGGGTCCCGGTTTCCCCGCGCCGAGGCTGGCGGGGACGGGGGGCTTCCATCCTGGGCATGGGCCCGGCCGGGCGCCAGCTGACCCTCGGCCCGTCCACAGGCAGGACAAGCTCAAGGTGCACATGAGGAAGCACACGGGCGAGAAGCCGTACCTGTGCCAGCAGTGCGGGGCGGCGTTCGCGCACAACTACGACCTGAAGAACCACATGCGCGTCCACACTGGCCTGCGCCCCTACCAGTGCGACAGCTGCTGCAAGACGTTTGTGCGCTCCGACCACCTGCACAGACACCTCAAGAAGGACGGCTGCAACGGCGTGCCCTCACGCCGCGGCCGCAAGCCCCGGGTGCGGGGTGGCGGGCTTGGGGGGCCCGACCCCGCCCCTGCCCCGGGGGCCCCTGTGCCGCCCGGCGCCCCTGCCCCGCCCGGGTCGCCGGACGCGCGGCGCAATGGCCAGGAGAAGCACTTTAAGGACGAGGACGAGGATGAGGACGAGGCCAGCCCCGACGGCCTGGGCAGGTTGAATGTAGCGGGCGCCGCTGGGGGAGGCGACGGGGGCGCCGGGGCCACCGCCGATGGCAGCTTCGCGGCCGGACTCGCTTGAAAACCAAAAAAAGAGAAAACAGAAACCCGAGAAAGAGAGAGAGAGAGAGAGCAAATCACCCACCACCCCCAAAAAACACAAAAAAAGAAATCTATCTATATACAGATATCTATATCTATATATATATATATACAGATATATATATATGAAGCGTCACAGAATCTAGGGTAGTGCTTTTCTCAGATTTTTCTCCTTCATGATGTTCTCTCCCTCCACGGGGACCCTCGCCCCCCCACCCCCAGCCCCGCTTGCCCCCCACCCCGTTGATGGCTTTCGGGGCTCAGCTTGGGGTTTTTGTGGGATACGAGGGTTCTGAGCTCCCCGGGCGCCCCGCGGTTCGGGGTCTGGGGTCCCATCGGAGGCCCGATCAGGGCCCCAGGTCCCAGCAGGGGTGAGGGTGGTCACGGGGGCGTGGGCCGGGGATGGCGGGGGAGGGGGGGACTTTTCTTTTCCTCGCCCTGCCCCGCCCCCGCTGATTTCTAGAGTCTTTTGAGATAAGACCTTAAAAATGATTTGTGTCCGCTGTGAGCGGACGTTAAAACGGCCCCATCCGCACCCCCACCCTCCTTCCTCAGGGCACTTCCGAAGTGGGGGTCTCCCCCTCCGTCTCCCCACCTGCCTCCCTGCCTCCCGTCCCTGCCTGTGGTCCCCCGGATCTCCTGGCCACCGCGACACAAATCTATTTATTTCCAGGCGTGGAGAAAGGGGAGAAGACGGGGAAGGGGGGGAGGGCACCAGGGTGACTCCCCAAGGGCCCCCGCCGCCTTCCTTCACGGCACTTACAACCCGGCGGGACCTGCGGGCCGCCACTCAGGGTGCCCCTGCCACCCCCGTCTTGGTCCTCCGACCCAGGCCCACCCCAGACCCCATGAGACGTTTGGAGATTCGAAACTTTTTGTCTTCACCCTCTCCCCTTCCCCTAGCCCTGTCCCGATTTTTAAAAGCACTTTTTGGATTTTTTTTTCTCTTTTCCTCCTTAAAAACAAAATTTATATATAGATATATATATATATAAAATATACTTTTCCTCAGAGGAGCAGGCGACTGTGGGGTGAGAGAGCCAAGAGCAGAGGGAACGCAGGGTCTCACGGTGGCAGGGATGTGGGGAGCGAGAGTGTCCAGAAGTTCCAGTGTCACAAAAGCAATAAAAACAAGATTTTACAAAAATGAAAGGAAAAAAAAAAAAAAAACAACAAGACAACCAACCACAAATAGAAGTCTTGGCACTTTGTAACAGAACGGGTACTACACTTTATCTTAATTCTTAATTTAAAAACATGTTTACAAGTTGCAACCAACTTCTATGAAAAGTCAAAAAGACAAAAAAAAAATAAATAAGAGCGAGAGAGCGAGCGAGAGAGAGAGAGCGAGAGAGAGCAAACAGAAATTCCTAAAAGTCGATTTATTTTTGTACAAAATAATAAAAAAAGAAACCCACCACAGACGTAGAATCCACTTCTGTTCCCCGAGGTGAGAAGGGGGTCAGGAAGTCACGGGTGAGGGCGAAGCCTTCTGAGGTATTTGTGCTTTCCCATGGGGGCTCGCCTTGCAGGCAGGACTGCGGGGTTTTTGTGTTTCTGCCGTGTCCCCCCCACCCCGCCCAGCACCTCCCCGCCCCATTCTGTCCCTTTTTGGGTTCTGATTTGGAGACGTCTCCTCACCTGCTAGCCATACAGTGGCCACCCGTGTCCGCGGGGACCCTCCTTACCGACTCCCCAGCTCAGGGATGGGCCCGAGAGAGGGCTGGCCTTCCAACCAGCCGGAGCAATCCCGTCTCCCTGCCCTTGCCCCCGACCCTTGCTGTCCCCCCACCCTCCAACATGGCCGCCCTTCCTTGTGGCCACCGAGGAGCTGCCATCTTGGATACACCATCCCCACCTAGGTGGGTGACAGGGGGCCTCACCTCCAGGGCCTTACTCCACCCCCCACTGCACCCCTCTTTTTACTCAAAGGCACTGACTGTAACCTGGGGGCTGGCACCCGCCTCCCCCCAGCCTCTGGCTCCCCAAAGGCCCGGCATTGACCGAGCCACAGGCCACGGACTGGGGCCAGGGCTGGGGAGGCCGTGTCGCCAGAGGCCGGGGCACCCTCCTCCCCCCCACCCATCCCCCGTCGCATATGCAACCCTAGCGTGGGGCCCTGTAAATAGACGCTCTGCTGAGCGGAGACCCTTCCTCGTCAAAAGCCGGAGGTGCGGGGGGTGTCCCCGCTCCCCGCCTCTAGCTGCTGGCCCGTCACCCCATGCCCCTTGGTTCTGTGACAGACCCCATCTCTTTCTTGTTTTTAAAGGGAAGCTTTTAAAGAAGGCAACTTTCATCATTGTTTCTACAGGACAGTTTTTTTGTTTCCTCCTGCTCCCCCCACCCCTGAGCCTGTCAGCCCCCCAGATGTCTCAGGACCCCCCCTCCTGAGGGGGGTGGCAGGGGAGCCCAGGGCCGGGTGGCCCCGCCCACACCCCAGCATCGTGGGGGCGAGCTCTCTCAGAGAACAACCCATGCAAGCTGAACAGGGAGCTCGAGTGCCCAGGCTAGGGGGACCTGCACCCCTACCCCATCCCAGAGAGGTTCCCTGAAGGGACAGCCCTCTCCCCCACTACCCACACACCCCCTCGCAATAAAACCAACTGAAAAATCACAGCTGTCGTCCTGGCCGGGTGGGGGGAGACCAGGCTTGGGGGATTAAGGCCTCTGGGACTACAGCGGGGGCAAGGGCTGAACCCCCGCCGAGCACACTTTAACACAAACCTCCTCGGGAATTGCACTAAACCCCTACCCCTAGCTCTGCGCTCAGCTTCTGCCAGCCTTGCCCACCCACTCCGCCTTAACCCCTCTCCTGCTGCCCACCAGCCCATACCCGGGGGCCGCAGCATCTGCATGGGCCCAGAGCCGGGACCCCCGCCCTCCCAGCCCAGGCCCTGCCCCCCAACTCCGCGCAATCACATACTGTATATAGACGTGGATCAATTTTATTTTTATTCTTTAAATTAAGGTCGTGATAAAGTGTTGCCAAAGATACTGCTGAATTCTCGCGTTTCAGGAAACAAACAAACAAAAAATTTTGAGGGGGAACGTGCTGACTGGTCAGAAAGGACAGAGCAAAAAGTTTTTTTGTTTGGTTGTTTGGGGTTTTTTTTTGTGGTTTCTTTTTTTGGGGTGTTTTTTTTTTTTTTTTTTAACTGCCTGGTACAAAAAAAAAAAAAGAAAAAAAGAAAAACAGCGAAATTGTTATTTCCATCATCTTGGTGAAGCTGCGTGAATGTGTGTGTGCGCTTGTGTATGAGTGAGGTCCAGGCGGGGGGAACTCCAGGAGGGGGCTCCGGCAGGGGTGGGGGGGAGGGCGTCCTGGGACGACGGCGGTGGGCCAGCAGGATGGTGGGGGCCGGAGCCCTCACCTGGAGCGGTCGCCAGCCTGCAGGACCCGGGAGAGAGAGATTAGCACCCTTGCTGCTGCCCCCTGGCTAGCCCCCTCACCTTGATCCCCACCCCGCCTTTTGAGATTAGGAGAAAAAAAAAAAAGGCAAAAAAATACAAACCTTAAAAACCAGTGAATGTAAAGTGCCGGACCAGGCCCAGCCTGACAAGAGTTTGAGTCTGGACCTGTGCCCAGCTGGGCTCCCCTGGGCCATACCAAAGTCTGCCCCCCGTGGGCAGCTCGCCCAGGAGACCCCTCATGGCTATCCTGTCTTGTCACCCTGTTTGTACGTGGCTGTCCCTTTGCTTCCTTCCAAGGGGGAGGGGGTCTTAGGTAGGGGGGAGGGGTCCCCCAGCCCCTTCAAGAGTGTTCTGGGGAGTCTTTGCACTACTGAGACCCATTGTCCGTGGAGGGAACGGCCTCGTGGCATGTGATGGGACAGAAGAGGCAGGGGCTCCTCCAGGACCAAGGCAGTCCAGGCAGCCAGGATTGTAGGCGGCAAGAAACGAGAGTGAAAGGAAAAGCAGGAGAAAAAAAGTAAAAAATCAATAAAAAAAAAAAAGCAAAAATCCTATTTTTTGAGAAAGAAAGATATTTATATTTGCAGTTTTATTTTAAAAAAGTTATTTAAGCTGAGGAAGCAGCCTTCCTGGAGTGGGGATGTTGGCTGGCGCAGGACGGGTCAGGGCCTGGGGCTCGGGCACCCCAGGAGCCATAACCT
Organism: Pseudorca crassidens; assembly: GCF_039906515.1. Taxonomy (NCBI): domain Eukaryota; kingdom Metazoa; phylum Chordata; class Mammalia; order Artiodactyla; family Delphinidae; genus Pseudorca; species Pseudorca crassidens. The sequence goes on from NC_090298.1 coordinate 169,450,133, forward strand.
CAGAGTAAGACTAGCTCGCACTAAATATATAGATTTACACGGGGGGTGGGGGGGCAGGGCAGGAGATGGAGGGGGCTGGGGAGACCTCCATCGCCTGGCTGGGGCTGCCTGAAGGCTGTGGCCAGGGGTCCCAATGCCCAGGGTCCCCCCTGCCCCACCCGGGCCCAGACATGAGGTGCCTTGGACTTTGGGGGGCCAGGCCTGGTGGAGGGGGGCAGGGGTGGCGCCCACCGGGGGCACAGAGCACAGAGCAGACATTCCATAGACTGTATTTGAGAGTCTTTATAAAGTGTGGGAGATTTAAAAAAAAAATTGATAAAAATGCACTTTTGGGGGGTGGGGAGGGAAAAGCTTTAAAAGTAATAAAAGAAACAAAAAAACAAAAACAAAAAGACAAAAGATGATGAAAAACCAGACAAAAAAAAATCATTTTTCTTGTACATAAAAAAACCACTAAACGCAGCCTGTTACGACCGCTGCTGCCTCATTTGCCTGATTTTGATGTTCTTTGTGTTTTGTTGGGGCGGGGTGGGGGAGGCTGGGAGCGGGGATGGAGGGTTTGGGGGGCCCCTTCCCTGTGGGCTGGGCCCCTTGTCAACACCACTCCGGGCCCCCCTACTTGGGTTCCAGGGAGAGGACTTCAAACTCAGTCTGACCCTTCCTACCAGGCCTGGGAGGCAGGGGCGTGGATGCAGTGACCCTGCCTCTGGGCTTCCAGGGTGGTGTGGGTGTCGCCAGTAGTACCAGGCCTGGGGCCCCTACAGAGGAGGTGACCCACACCCCGGGGCATGGGCGGCTGGCACCAGGAAGGGGCCTGAGGGCCGGTGAGGGCGAGGATGGGGGTGGGCAGGGAGAGCCGGCTGGGCAGCCTCCTCGGTCACCTCCGACTGCAGGGTTTCTGGAGGCCCTGGGTTGGGGTGGCCTCAGCCCGGGAACATCAAGTCTGCCAGAGGGCCCCAAGGTGCCAGCCCACGCTGGGCCCCACTGACATGACCCAGGATCCAAGCTGGCTGCTTCCACCCACGCTTCCCGGGGGAAGTCAGGCCGGGGTCCCCTCACTGGGGACAGGGGTCTTAGGCTGCAGCCCCTCCTCTGGTTTGGGGTCATCATACACAGCCACTCTCAGGGCCCTGGAAGAGCCCTCCTCCCGTCTGTCTCCGTCAGACTGGGGCCAGCGGGTTGGGGTGGGGGTGGGGTGATGGAGGGGCCCCGAGGGGACACAATGGCCATGCCGCGGCCTGGGAGAGGAGGGCCAGCCAGCCTTTGCCAGGAGCTTGGGGAGGATGCAGAGTGGCGGCTCCGGGGGTCCTCCATCAGCAGCAAGGTCACTTGCCTGTCTGTGCTTACATGGACCCAGGTCTCCAACTCGGGCCAGGGTGGGTAGGGGACCAGGGCTTCCACAGACAGACCCCGAGGGGACCTGAGCCAGCCAAGAGGGAGACTGGAGGCCTCGGATGATGGTGAAGGATGGTTCTGCAGCCACTCGGCCCAGGAGGGCATCTTCGGTTAGGCTCCCATGCCTCCCCCGCTAAGAGAATTCTTGCATATTCGGAGAATTGTGCAACCATCACCTCCATCTAGTTCTAGAACACCCTCATCACCCCACAAAGAAACCCCTTCCCCACTAGCAGTCACTCCATATCCCCCTCTCCCAGCCCCTGGTGACCTCTAACCCCTGTCTCTGTGGATTGGCCTGTTCCGGACATGTCATATAAACGGAATCACATACTATGTGGTCTTCTGTCTGGTTTCTCTCACTGACCATCATGTCCTCGAGGTTCATCCACACTGTAGCGAGCGTCAGTGCTCCGCTCCTTTTTAAGGCTGAATCGTATTCCACTGGGTGGATGGAACACGTGGTGTGTCCATTCACCTGTCAGTGGACATCTGGATTTTTCCCAGATGAAAGGGTTATTGTTTCACAACAACCCTTTCGCTGTTGTGAATCATGCTGCTGTGAACAGGTGTGTACGAGTGTTTACGTGAGCCTGTTTTCGTTGACCTTGGGGTAGACACCTAAGAGCGGAGTTGCTGGGTCAGATGACAACTCCAGCCCAGGACTCTCCCACCACAGCTGCCCCATCTTACATTCCCGCCGGCGAGCTCGAGGTCCTCACTTAATCCCCGTCCTCGCCATCTAGCCGTCCTAGTGGGGGTGAGGGGTGAGGTGGCAGTTGTGACGTGCCTTTCCCTGTTGACTGATGATGTCGAGCATCTTTCTAAGGAGCTTATTGGCCATTTGTGTATCTTCTTGGCCACCCAGGGGGGCAGGGGCCATCCTGGGATTCAGTGGCTCAGTCTGAATTCCTTGCCCGGTCCAGGAGACACACACTGGACCTCGCAGTTCAAGGTGGAATCTTTCTCATTTGACCAAATGCTGTGACTTCTGAATCCGGAAGGCCATGCAGCACAAGGCCAGGAGAAGCGTGGATAGGGCACAGGTTTTGTCCTTTGCTCCCAGCCATGGCCCCGACGCACAGAGAAGTGGACGCTGCGGTAGCTTCACCTTGACTTTTTTATTTGCGTTTTTAAAAAACAATTAAATTAGAATACAAATATTAGAAAACAGCGGCCCTCGGCTGCCAGTGCAGACGGAGGGAGGGCTGAACTGCACAACCGAGTTTATACAGTAAAACTGAATTTGCCCTCGACCAGATTCATGTCCCTTTCTTCTTTAGACCTGAAATGATATTGCTTCCTGACTAGGAGAGTTCTGTTTATACAAAGAAAAAATATTCCGGGTCTTGGGGGTGAGGGGTGCGGCGGGGAAGAAAAGAAAAAGCAGAAAGAATGGCGGGCACAGGAGATCTGGAGAACCAGGTGTGGCCTCCGGGGGACAAGGGTGCTGGGCGGGGGGCCGGGCACCCAGCTGCGGGTCCCTGGAGGCGTCTGGGGCCACTCTGGGCCCCCGTGGTCGCTGGATTGCCCCCCTCCCACCGGCCAGGAGCCAGCTGGGTCTGGGCAGGGAGCTGAGGCCCAGTCCTGTTGGAAGACAAGAGTGAGGCTCCCGGGGGAGCGGGTGCCGGGCAGGCCTCGTACCCGTCGGAAAACCCAAGAGCAAGGAGAGGGGGAAGGAACCGCCCAGAACGGAGAGGCCAGGGCAGGTCCTTGCCGACCCCTCGGAAGTGGCCACGCCCCCCTGCCCCGCTGAGGAGGGGGCTGGCGACGGCGGCGTCGGCGTCGGCGTCCGTGGACACCTGCGCTGTTCCGTAGGGAAGTTAACCTGAATTGGAGTTACCGAGGTAGCTGGCTAGAAAACAGACCCCCCCCCACGCCACACGGTGCCGCGCTCTGGGGCCCCCGCCTTCCGCCGGGGGTCCTGGCCACACGCCGGGTCTTCAAAATACCAAGTTATTGCACTTTCAAAAAATACAACACATCTGTGGCTAAACCCTCCCTGGCCCCCCCCGCCCCGCCCCCCACTGCCCGGCCCCGCCCCCCGCCCCCCCCCCACTCCATGGCTTCTTGGCTAAAAAAAAAAAAAACGCTCCCTGCTCCCGGCTCTCAGGAGAGGACACGCTTGCAGAGAGAGAGAAAGCAAAGGAACAGACGAACGTCAGAGTCGGGGTCTGCTGCCGGGGAAGAGGCTGTCCTCCCCGCATCCCCACCGCCCGGTCCCTCGCACCAGCTGGAATGGTCGTCGGGGGGCGCGGCGACCTGGGCCCACCCGCCCTTCCCAGGGTTGGCTCTGACTTCGGGCTCCAACTCCGGCCAGGGAAGTGGCTGTGTGGGTGGCTTGTCTTGTTTTTAAGTTTGATTTTTGTTTGTTTTTCTTTTTTTTTTTGACTTTTTTTTTTTTGTCGTTTTACTTTTTTTTTTTTTTTAATCCTCCGATAGGAGAGTCCAGAGGTACAGGTGCCAGGAGCCAGGGAAAGGGGTGGAAAAACAAAATGAACAACAATAAAAAGAAAAAAAAAAAACAAAAATCACTCCTCCCGCTGTGCCCGAGGCCCGCCTGCGCCCCTCTGCGTGGTGAGCACCAGGAAAGTCGAGTGTCCGGCTGGTCGCGGCGGTGGCCAGCGGTCAGCAGGCCGACACCAGGCCCTTCTGGAAGGGGCAGCGACGCTTGGGCCGGGGGCCATCCTCGTCCTCGTCCTCGTCCTCCTCGTCCTCGTCCTCGTCCTCCTCCGAGGACGACGAGCTGTCCAGCGTGAGGTCCACCACATCAGCTCCTGGCTTCCCGTTCTCCACACCTCCCGCCGCGCCGCCCCCGCCGCCCGCGCCCCCGAGCGCGCTGCCACCCCCGCCGTTGACGTTGGGGGTGGTTGGGAGCCCATTAGCATCCGAGGTGCCTGCGGAAGAGAGACAGGGACAGATGCTCAGGATGGTAGGTGACCCGCAGAGAAAGGAAATCAAGGCCGGCGAGGGGCGGGGACAGCCTTGTGCAGCAGCACACCTCGGAGGACAGAGCGAGGTGGCCTCAGGCCACCGGCTCTCCCGTGCTCTGGATGAGGCCCGGCACACAGCAGGTGCTCACTAACCACCTCAGACGCCCCGCTCCAGGGGGATCAACTCCACCGGGACGGTCGCGTTTCAGATAAAAAGGCCACGCGGTGGGATAGAGTCAAACTCAGCAATCGGCAAACTCTGGGAACAGAAACTCGGGCAAAGCCCGGCTGAGGCCTCACCAAGCACAAGGATGGGGCACTGGGGGCTGCAGCTGCGCTCCTTCTCGGCACGGATTGGGCACCACGAGCCGTCCACCAGGTACTCGATCTCGTCGGCATCCTCGCACTCGCTCAGGATCTTGGAGAGGAGCCTGGGGGCAGGAGGAGGGCCTGCTGACTCCTGGGCCCCACCCTGCTCCCCTGGCTGGGGGTGGGATGCTCACTGAGCCACTTCCTGCTCTCCAAAAGTGGCTTCAGGACAGCACTGGCCGCACCTGCTGACCTGAGGTTCGGGGCGGGGGCCCATGCCAGACCGGGAGCAGGGACACACCAGAGCCCCCAGCGTTCGTTCAGCATCAACACTGCACCTGCCTCCAGGTGACTCTGACCACCTCAGTCATGATCACACAGGAGGGAGGCCTTCTCCAGGACACCCTCTGTGGCAGACGGGGCCCCTCCCAGCCCCATCACCATAGTATGAATACAGCTCTGCCATAGTACGGCAGAGGGTCACCACAGTATGACTACAGCTCTGCCTGAAACGTACTTTGCACCTGGAAAACTCCTACTCACCCTCCAAAGCCCTACTCTACTGCTCCTCTTCTCCAAACAGAGCACAAGCAACAGGAGTGTCTGTCTCTGGCTCGGTCCTCCCATCCCACACGTCCAGCTGGGAGTTCCCTGAAGGCAGGGTCTGGGATGGAGTCCTTTTGACCCCGAAGCCACCCAGCTAAGGGCCAGAAACCAAGTGGCAGGGCCTTGTGGAATAAATGCACGACCCAAGGACCCTTCCCCCAGGAAGCCTCCCTGGCTATACCCAGGCCGCATGGGCTGATGGAATGGCAGTCCGTGTGGGGCACAGTCACACTACCCAGCCCCAGCCCCATCTGTCCCTAGAGCTGTCAGTTACCACCACCCGGGCCTGAGTGACCTGCTCTAGGCCTGTGGCGGGGAAGGCGGGCCCTGGGCTGCACAGCTGCCAGGCTGGGAACAGAGCTGCCATTCAGGCCCAGCCCTTGTGCCCGGCCCCAGGGGCCTCCTCACTCCACCCCAAGGCTGGACAGCGTTGGGGTGGCTGCTCGGCTCCTCCAGGGAGGGGACCCAGGCTCAGAGCTGGTCAGGCTGGGTTTGAAGTCCTTGCCTGGCTACCTGTGAGCTGGGGGCCTGGGCTGGTGGCTACCCCTTCTGAATCTGTCTCCTCATCTGTAAGGAGAGGATGATCAAGGTCCACCTCCCTGGACGGCTGGGAGGGAGGGTTTCTGAGACCTCGAGGGCAGTGACCAGAGGGAGACGAGTGCCCGATCGTGGGGACAGTTCACACGCGGCCACTGCAGGTCAGGGCTACCCCCTTCCCCGTGGCACACACCCCAGCCGCGCCTCAGCCATTGTGTGCGGGCGGGGGCCATGCAGCCAGCGGTCTAGGGCTGCCCCATGGTCCGCTCCTGCCTGGGCCACCAGGTTCCCTACCCCAGCCCCGGCTCTGGGGACAGAAGTGGGTGTGGCTGGCGCCTGGCAGGAGCCAGTCAGTCAGGTGCTGGGCTCAGTTTCTGGAAACTTAAGACCAGAGCAAAGTTTCCCTTTTAGGGAGAATGGCCTTTTTCCCCTTGTCCCCCCTGCGGCATGGGGAGGGCCTGCTGCTTAGGCTCAGGGGACAGCCTGGCCGCACGCTGGTGTCACCTAGGAAAGGGCCCAACAGAAGGTGGTCAGAGTTTTGGGAAGACGTGCGTCCCCTTCACCTTCCTATGTGGAGGATGTGATCAAGCCTTTGCTGAACGCCATTTGAGAAGCAGCTCCCTGAATTGTGCAATAGGGTGGAAGCTAGGGGTTCTCGGGTCCCTGTTTTACATGGGGGAGGAACAGACTCACAAAACGCAAGGTGACGTGGGGAGCAACAGTGGACCTCGTGGATCTGGAGCCCCACTTCTGAAGTCTAAGCTACGCCATTGCCACCCAAACAGCAAAGGCCCTGACAAGTCCCACAGGGCTGACACCCACCTCTCTCTGTAGCCCAGGGCTTGCAGAGCTGCCACAGGGTGCTGCTGGGTAGCCCGGATGCCCCAGGAAGCCTCAGAAGCTGCATGGCCCCTCTCCTCCTTCCAGAGGCCCAGACAGGCAAGGGGCCAAGCCCAGCACAGCCTGGCAGGCGGTGGGGCCCCCGTGCGCCCCAGCTACTCACCCATCGATGATGAGCTGGTCGTAGGGGGCTGGCTTGTCACACACCGGGCACATCCAGGTGGGCTTCTTCTCGTTCATCTGGAGGTAGAAGACGGCGTCGAAGCACTGCAGGTGTGCGCAGGTCTCCGCGCGGCAGGGCACCGACAGCCGCATCTTCACCAGCTGTGGGGGTGGGAGGTGATGGGTGTGAGCAGCTGCGCAGCAAGCACTGTCCACCCAGCCGCACCCACAAACCCGCGCCCCCCGACTCACCGGGCAGATGAGGGAGACCCGCACGCCAGTGGTGGCAATCTCACTGTCGGGGTCCAGGCGCAGCTTCTCTTTGACTGTGGGGAAGGGGCGGCTGGTGTCAGCGGGGCCGAGGGGCAGGTTTTCCCAGCAGCCAGAGATGCTCGGGAGGGCAGCAGTGAACACCCTCAGCACCCCTTGCCTCAGCTAGACACGGTGAGCACCCCATATTCACCTCCCAGGACCATGAGGCACATGCTTTAGCTCCAGGGCCCAGGACTACGAGGAGAATCTATGTTAAAAAAAAGCCCTGGGCAGGGACTTCCCCTGGTGGCGCACTGGTTAAGAATCCGCCTGCCAGTGCAGGGGACACGGGTTCGAGCCCTGGTCCGGGAAGATCCCACGTACCACGGAGCAATTAAGCCCACGCGCCACAACTACTGAGCCTGCGCTCTAGAGCCCGCGAGCCATAACTACTGAGCCGTGTGCCACAACTACTGAAGCCCGTGTGCCTAGAGTCCATGCTCTGCAACAAGAGAAGCCACCGCAATGAGAAGCCCGTGCACCGCAACGAAGAGTAGCCCCCGCTCGCCGCAACTAGAGAAAGCCTGCGCGCAGCAACGAAGACCCAATGCAGACAAAAAAAGAAAAAAAGCCCTCGGCAGCAGACATTTATTTTTGACAATAACCTGGGTGCACAACGAGGGGGGCCAGCCCCCCAACAAGACTGCCCTTTTCTGGAAAGATCCAGGCAACAAAGAGCTGCCGTCGGCCACCTGCTGTGACTGTTCGCTCTGATGAAAACCGCCAGGACCTCCCGCACCACTCCAAGGGCTGGGACGCCCCAAGGCCAGGAGAGCCCCACCAGGGACCCTCAGAGGGCGGGTGAGCCCACGAGCACAGCTCCCTTGCACTGTCCGAGTCTGCTTCTCTAACAGATCAGAAGACAGCGGGCACCCACCATAAAGCCACGGCACGCTGAGCCCACGAGGTGGAGGAAAAAAGCCTGGAAGGAAACTGGCCCACTGCAGCCCTGGGGATGGGCCTGCAGGGGGCGCAGGGAGGCTGGCCAACCAACCTGAGAGGGGCAGCGGTTCAGCTCCATCCCCAGATGGCTCGGGACTATGCCCGGGCCCTGCAGAGTGGAGGGCACTCGTCTTGGACGATGGGACTGCCCTTCCCTCCTTGATACAACGCCTGCGTCCCCTCCTCCAGAGAGCCTTCCTCCGCCTCCCACACGGGGTCGAGGGTGACCTGCCAGCTTGTCCTCCCACCCCCTCAATGCCCCTACTGTCCTCAGTCACCCTGTGGCTCCCATCTCTGGCTAACAGGTGCAGATAAATGGTAGACCCAGAGACCCTGGCCCCTCAAAAAGACCCTGGGCAGCTGAGGACGGGTGCAGTGCATATCATGCTTCAAAGCAGGGCCTCAGTCCTCCTCTACCTAATAGAGGGAGGGCACGTGCAGCAGGAAGGGTTCAAGTGAGACAGAGAACAGGACTTCCCAGCTGCCAGCAGACAGCAACCCAGCAGGCACGATGCCCAGCCTGAGCTGGCTGTGGGAAGGAAGCTGGGGGCTTGCTTCAGAGGGGAGGCCCTGCCCACCCCAGCAGGGGCCTGGGCTTCCCATGAGCTGCGACATATGCTGCCGCGGCCCCTGCACTGCCCCAGGCCTTGGCTCCAGGCCGGTCACGGAGGAGTTAAGCCAGGCCTCCCCATTCCCGTCCCCACCCTGGGGCCCACGGGTGCCTGGATGAGCCCTGCCCAGTCCTGCGCCAATGCCTGAACCTGCCAAGCGGGCAGGTGGGGGGGGGGGGATCGAAGAAAGGGCCATTTGAGGAAACAGGCAGGCTGCAGGGCAGGGTGCCTAGGCTGAGGTCCTGGGGTCACAGAGCCCTAACTCTGCCACACTGGCCTCAGTGTCCCCACTGGTCAGACTGGGACGTGGCCAGGCCCCACTGCTTGGATCCATCCGCAGTGAGGATGGAGTCAGAAGGCACCCCGCAAGGGCCTCCAGGCGACCAGAGAGGGAACTCCTGAGCCCCCGCTGTGTGGTAGGCAGCCCCCGGGGCAGGACACAGGAAGGTTCTATCTGCCCGTCTGAGTGGCTCTTCTGGGGTTTTTTAATGCTCTGCGTATCCCCACCCCCTTTTTTCTGGTTCTTAAAAGTACAAAAAAGAAAAAAAACCAATGATCTCAGCATTCCGGTGCAGACCCTCATCATCACGTGTGCCTCCACTGGGAATCCATCCTCCGCTCCCGCTGAAAGCTGGCCCCCGCCCCCTCTCGGTCCCGCACAGCCGCCAGAAGCACCCGCCTGGAAAGCTGATCACCTGGGGTCTTCTCCCCCCGCCCCCGCAAGCCCTCCAAGCCTCCTCGCCCACCAACCCCGGCTCTCCTCGCCCCATTCACGGAGCTCACTGGGGGGCTTTCGGCACACCCAGCCCATCCCTGCCTCAGGGCCTTTGCACTGATGGTTCGCTGCCTGGCTCCCCCTCCTCCTTCTGTATCCTCCAGAGACCTCCCAGAGCTCCCCAACCGCCAGGGTGATGGCCAGACCCGGGGAGGTCCAGGTCCCCCACAGGCAACAAGCTCCTGAGGATCAGGCCTGTGCCTTGTGCCCAGCAAATTGGGTCAGCAGTGATGGAGCCATGGCCACCCCCAGGGACCGTGGGGAGCCCCACCCAGCAGTGCAGAAAGTCCCGGGGCTCACCCAGTGCCTTGCACAGCTCCGGGTGCTTGACCCCGATGGTCTTCAACCTCTGCAGCAGCTCCGAGGAGGTCAGTTGCCGCACCAAGTACAAGGCCACGGAGTAACTCTGGCGGTGGGGGAGGGGAGCGGAGTCAGGGCTGCGCCAATGGAGGTGGGGTGGGCAGGGGAGGGAGGGCAGAGGGAGGGAGTTCCAGGGCCTGCTCACCTTGCCGTAGTTCCCCCAGGTGACGGTGATGCGGTTGGTGGCCGAGGACAGGTACATGAGGTGGGTGAGGTTAATGGGGCGGCACGGCCTCTTGGGCTCCACTCCTGGCTTGTTCGAGGGGTAGTAGCCCTGGAAGCAGACACCATGGCTGCGCCCATCACAAGGTGTTCCATGTGTCCCACCCGCCCCACTCTGCACTCTCTGCCTCGCCCCCACAGCAGATCTGGGGGGCCCACTCACCGGGACCGAGCAGTAGCTGTGGTTGACCTTCACGGCGATGTTGGGAGGGTACTGGTCTTCCTGAGGGCTGCTGGTGTCTGAGTAGCAGATTCTGCAAGGACACCGGGGACCATAGGGCCACGGGCACCTCGGGCAGCGGAGGGCACGCTGGGAGGGGCGGGGAGGATAGATGGGGGGCGAGGGTGGACCCGTATCTAGAGTGGGGCTGCGTGCTGGTGTACCCACGGACAAGGCCAGATAGCAGAGGGTGTGTGTGTGTGTGTGTGTGTGTGTGTGTGTGTGTCTGTGTGTGTGTGTGTGTGTGTCTGTGTGTGTGTGTGTGTGTGTGTGTGTGTCTCTCTCTCTCTCTCTCTCTCTCTCTCTCTCTCTCTCTCTCACAGGAAGGGAAGGTGGGCAAGGGTCGTGTCCCCACCCACCCCCGGGCCTGGGCCACACCTGGGCTTACCTTAGGACGACCTGCACGGCCTTGACCCCAGGCTGCAGTTCTCTGTGCCGGGGGGAGGAGGGGAGGGTCAATAGCAGGACAGCGCCCAGCAGCCACCTCTGACCCTTCACTGGGGGGACCAGCCAGACGGACTAACCCACTACTTCCTTCCCATGGCGACCGAAGGCCAAGGGTACTGCCTAGAGCGTTCTCTCCTGACATTTACTCACGGGTGATTTGGGCAAATGACCGCCTCTATCTGGAAAATGGGGGGCTGGTACAGATAGTAAGAGGGTTGGTGGGTGTGGGCCTTGTGCCCGAGGAATGGCAACCCTAATGGTGACTTCTATCTCAGCTGGAGATTGAAGGCCTCAGAGAGCAGAGTCAGAGCCCTGGAACCAGCCTGCATCCCTCATCTGCTCACCGGGGGCAGCTCTGCCCCCAGGGGACACTGGGGATGTCTGGGGACATCTGTGGTGGCCACGACTGGGGTGCTCCTGGCGTCAAGGGGGTGCGGGCAGGGATGCTGCTCCACACCCCACAGAGAACGTGCCCTGACCCTGATGTCCGGAGCAGTGAGGAGGGGACCCTGTTAAAGGGGGACGATTGGCCCACCTTGGGGCTGTGGGTCAAAGGTGGTGAGAATGCGCGGGCCATGAGCACGGGGTGGGGGCCACCCTTCCCCGCCACGCTGAGCCCAGGGTCTGCTGCGGGCCTGGCGAAGGCTGCCCTGGGCTGCCACAGAGGCGGGCAGGGGGTGGGCACAGCGCACCTGGAGTTCCGGATCAGCTCCACCTGTCTGGGCGTCAAGGCAAAGATGCACGGGCTCTCCTGAAGCTTCTCGTTATTCTGTGGAACTGGAGACAAATTTGGGGGCAGGGTCACGTCTGTTCCCTGGCGAGGGCGCCGACCACAGTCATTCCTACAGGCCTGGCCCTCTTCAGACTGGGAAGTAGGAAATGGGAAGCTGAGCCCCACCAGGTGGGATGTATTTGGGGGATCCTGCCCCTTCCTGGGTAAGGAGAACCAAAGCCCATGGTTCAGGGAGCAGTCATGCCCCCCCATGTCCCCCACTGAGGGCCACTCGGGGAGCAGCAGCCTCTTCAGCCCTCTGGGGCTCAGGCATCTACTCAAGAGGACCGAGAACTGCTCGGCGGGGGCAGAAGAGCTTTGCTGGGCCAGCAGGATGCAGCACACCAGGCCGCGTGCCCTCGGGCCAGCCACTTTCTCCAGGTCTGTGAGACGCCAGTAACAACTCTGTCCCCAACTCCCAGGGCTGTTCCAGGCATCTGGTGAGCCATGTACCCAACCATGCAGCACTCGGCCCAGGCCCCGCATGTAATGAGTTCTCAGCACGGCACTGCCAGAGGGAATGGGGACAAGTTGAACAAGGTCCTGCCTCTGGCACTCACGGATTGTCCAAGGAGATATGGAAGTGAACTGGCAGTGAACCTCCAAGTGCACAAAATAAGAGTCACAGAGCAGCCTGGCCTGGCTCACAGCGGGAGGTGTGAGGAGGGCAGCAGGGACAGCACACACAGAGCCCTGCTTGCCATCATGGAGCACTGGGTGAGAGTCTGCCGGGAGAGAGTCTGCCGGGGATGGAGACCTTGGCAGTGAAGGGGATGGAGTCTGCCGGGGATGGAGACCTTGGCTCTTCACTCTCAGTCATAACTGTACTGAGAAGCCCAGGCGAGATCAGAAAGCACTCTGAACTGAACGAGAAAATACAATACTCCAAAACTTGTGAGAGGCAGCTAAAGCAGTTGTGAGAGGGAAAGCTATAGCTTTAAATGCTTCTATTAAAAAAGAATGAAAAGTGTTTGAAATGAATGATGTATGCTTCCTCCACAAGAAGCTAGAAAAAGAAGCCCAAACTAAAAGCCAAAGCCATTAGAAGGGAGAAAATTAAAGATAAAGATGGAAGTCAATGAACCAAAAAGCCAACAACAGAGAAAACCAACAAAGCCAAAGTTCTTTGATACATACCTAGCTAGACTGAATGATAAGATCGTGAGAACACAAACTATCATGAATGAAAGGTGGACATCAGTACAGATTCTATAGCCTTCAATAGGTGGCTGTAACTTCATGCCAATGAATTTGACAATTTAGATGAAATGAACAAACTCTTCCAAAGATGCCAACTATGAAAACTGGCACCAAAACATATAGAAAGTTTGAAAAGCTTTTTATCGGTTAAAAAAACTGAACTCATAATTAAAAACCTTTCCACAAAGGAAACTGCAGGTCCAGCTTGGTGGATTCAATCAGATGTTTAAGGAAGAAACCATATAAACTTTATATAAACTCTTCCAGGGAGTCCCCTGGTGGCCTAGTGGTTAGGATTCTGGGCTTTCACTGCCGGGGCCCAGGTTCAATCCCCGGTCAGGGAACTGAGATCTTGCAAGATGTGCGGCATGGCCAAAAACAAATAAATAAATAAACTCTTCCAGAAACTAGAGGAGGAAGGACACGTCTCAACTCATTTCCCCCCCTCCCCCGGTACGCGGGCCTCTCACTGTTGTGGCCTCTCCCGTTGCGGAGCACAGGCTCCGGACGCGCAGGCTCAGCAGCCATGGCTCACGGGCCAGCCGCTCCACGGCATGTGGGATCTTCCCGGACTGGGGCACGAACCCGTGTCCCCTGCATTGGCAGGCGGACTCTCAACCGCTGCGACACCAGGGAAGCCCCTCAACTCATTTTAATGAGGCCAGCATAACCCTGGTTCCAAAACCTGACAAAAATGCATCAAGAAAGGAAAAACACAGCTGAATATCCCTCATGAACGTGGATGTAAAAAATCCTTAACAAAATTTTAGCGAACAGCCAGGGCCCCTGGGATCTGGCCCTGGAGTGCAAGATTGGTTGAAAACCTCCACACGTCCACTTAAAGTGGCTAAAATGACAAGACCAACAATTCCAAGTGTTGACAAGGACCTGGAGCAACCAGGACTCTCTGCTGGGGGTAGGGGTGGTTGTAACATGGTACAGACACTTTGGAAAACTGTTGGGCAATGACTAGTAAAGTTAAACATACACTTACCCTGTAACCAGCAATCTGCTGTTAGCTATTTCCCAATTAAATGGGAGTATGTCTACAAAAAGACCTGTGCAAGAACGCCTGGCTAATTTATTCCTGGCAGCTCTAAACTGGAAACAACCCAAGTGCCCCACAACGGAAGAACAAATGGACAAGCTGTGGTACATTCATACAGTAAAGCTTGTAGTCCATGCATCGACACGGACAAATCTGAAGCCCCAAAGCTGAGCCAAAGAAGGCAGACACAGAGAAGTACATGCTGCGTGTGCATTATACCACCTTCCTGAACTGGCAAAACTAATCTATGGTGATAGAACTCAGAAGAGAGGCGGCCTCTGGGGGTTGGGGGAAGGCAAGGACTGCCTGGGAGGGGGGCCCCTCGGGAACTTAACGGTGATGGAAATGTTCTGTATTTGGTGGCATTGGGGTTACTCGGTCACATGCATTCTCTAAAACTCAAGTTACGCACTAAATATCTGTGGATTTCGTTGTATGTAAACTATACCTCAATGTTTAAAATTTTAAAACTACACTGAGAAGTGATGATCATTCTGTAACGAATAAAAATATCAAGTCACTGTGTTGTACCCGGAATTAATATTGGATTGTAAGCAATCATACTTCAATTTAAAAATAAATTTGATGAAGCCAAAAAAAAAACCAAAACCAAAAAAAAAACCCCACCAAAACTAAACAAGGGACTTCCCTGGCAGTCCACTGGTTAAGCCTCCGTGCTCCCAATGCAGGGGGTCCGGGTTCGATCCCTGGTCAGGGAACTAGACCCCGGATGCCGCAACTAAGAGTCCACATGACGCAACAAAGATCCTGTGTGCTGCAACTAAGACCCGGCGCAGCCAAAAAAGGAAGATCGGCTCCAGGCCCTATGTGGAGGAATACTATGCTCCCGCGAACACAGGGAGTCACGAATTAAGCAGCTCTTTGTGCTCCGACAGAGACTAATCCCCAAGATGGTTTTAAGTGGAAAGAGCAGGTGCAGAGCAGTGTGTACCTCAGGCTGCTATTTGTGTAACCAAAACCAAGGAGGGGGTCTGTGCAAGAGCCGCCTCTGGGGAAGGTGGGTGCCAGAAGTGGCCACTACCGCAGCCCTGGAGCCGGGGGAGGTAAGGCGTCTGCTCTTTTTATACTGCAAACCCTTTAGGACAGTGGTGGGCAAACTGTCCCTACAAAGGGCTGGAGTGTAAATATTTTCAGCTCGGCAAGCCACACTGTTTCTGCCTCTACGTCCCCACTCTGCCTTGTACCATGAAAGCTGCCGGTGAGGGCGAGCCCGCACCCGCCTGGCGCGGCCTGGGTGGGGGGCGGACAATAGGGAGCCCTGGGGCTGGGCCCAGGCCTGGTCGGCCCACCCCTGCTTCAGAACCTTCTGAATTCCAAAGCGCGGCCTTGGGTAGGCTACTTAAAGAGGAAACACAATTTGAATTTAAAAGCAGCTCGGGCTCAGAAGCCAGAGCTCCCGGGCCGGGGTTCGTACCCCAGCTCTGCTCAGCCACGCCCCCATCCCCACCCAAGCCTGTGCGCCCTCCACGCAAGGGACCAGTTTCTCGGGGTTCACAGTGCTGGGGCCGGAGCTGGCGCTCAGGAAGAGGTGGCTGCTGAAACCGCCACACTGCTGCCGCCAGTTCCTGCTCGTTGTGGAGGGAGGGCTGGTCCCTCCGGAGACCCGGTTGGGGCCCCTGAGAAGGGCTGGCTAACTGGAGGGCTGGGGTGAACGTAGGCTACCTGCAGATGCGCCCAGACCCGCCCGAAGAGCCCCGGGCAATTATTTATGGGGGGAGGGGGTCTCACAACATCTGAGCTGGGCCGCCAAGCCTGGGGGGGCGTGTCAAAAATACTCCCCCCGCCAAAAAAAATACTCCCCCACACCACAGAGTCCCCTGGGAGGCAGGGGAGGGGACGGTGCACCGGCCAGCCAAGGAGCTCTTCCTGCAGAAACCGCGAGAGGGGTTGCCGAAGAACTGGCTGCGCAGTCCCTTTCCCGGAAGGACTCCTATTTCTAGGTGAGCCTGCTGCAGAGGCAGGGGATGCATTCCGAATCCCGATTTTCTGCTGTGCCATCAGCCTGGGGTGGCCGACTGTTCCCCCAGGAAGCCAAGTGGCCAGTGGGAGGCCAGCTGCCAGCTCAGCTGGGACACAGCGGGCAGGGGTCCCCCAAACCCGGACCTGGGCCATCCACCACCAGTGGCAGCCCCACCCTTCCAGCTTTCAGGGCTGAGATTCAGGCGGAGTCCGTGACCCTCACCCTCACCCCCACTATCAGCTCCCTTGGCCAATCCCGTTGTTGAGGATTTCCGAACGCGCCCAGGGAGGTCCCTTCCCCCGCAGTGCTCATCTGATCAGTATGAAGACCCCTTGCCGGTCTCCTGGCTCCCCCCAGCTCTGGGCTTCGGGGGAAGCTCTGTCCCCAGCCCTGGTAGCCTTGATTCCACCGCAGCCACCCTGGGCGCCTCCTTGTGCTCCCCACCTGCCAAGAACATACCTCGGGGCCTTTGCACTCGCCATCCCCTCTTCCAGAACATTCCTCCCCCAACCATCTACACAGCCCTGGTGTGTTTTAAGCCTGTGCAAATGCCACTGGAATGAAGCCTTCCCCGAGTGCTTGTATCTAAAAACTGCACCCTCCACCCCAACCCATCAGCGACACTGGCACTCCCAACCTCCTTCCAGGCTCCATTTTTCTCCCAAACCCTCACCTCCTAAGAATTAACACAATTTTCCCGTGTCTTTGGTTCGTCGTGGACACAGAACCAAAACTACCTCTCCTGTCACCCATGCTGCACAGCAGGGTGGCCATGGGGGTCCCCTGCCAGGCGGCTTGGGGGCTGGGATGAGGTACATGCCCTCCCAGCCCCAAGCACACCCAAAGGCCTCAGCCTCAATGCCTCTCCGGGACTAAAGGGAGAACCCCTGCCCCAAGGTCCTCAGGGAGCTGGAATCCCAGGAGGAGCCAGTGGACCAGGGACTCAGCCCCCAGGCTCAATCAGAGACCCCGAAAGAGGGCCTGGCACACGCAGGCGGCTGCCAGGCAGCCTTGCAAACTGTCACCAGGGACGAGTATTTAATGACCTCAGCAGGTGCTCACCACATACTGGGGTGGGGGGGCGGGGTGTTCTGACAAACCAGCAGTCAGGACACACCACACATCCCAGGTTGCACACGCAGACAGAAGGCAGCAGCGACAAGAACAAACGCGTGACTTCATCGCTGTTAACCAGTGTGTTCTATGATGAACACATATTTTTACAAAAGTTTAAATAGAAAGAAAAGAACATTTTAAGAATTCGATCGGGGGACTTCTGGTGGCGCGGTGGTTAAGATTCTGTGTTCCCAATGCAGGGGGCCTGGGTTCGATCCCTGGTCAGGGAACTATATCCCACATACACGCTGCAACTAAGAGTATGCATGCCGCAACTCAGGAGCCCCTGCCTGCCGCAACTGAGACCCGGCGCAACCAAATCAATAAATAAATAATAATTTTTTTTTTTAATTTAAAAAAATAAGAGAATTTGATCAGCAGGGACTTCCTCTCATTGGCCTGAAGCCCTTCGGCAGGCAGCCCCTGCCCCTGGGCCCCCGAGGCCCCCTCCTCCAGGCTGAGGCCTGGCCCCAGTGGTGATGGCGGGGGGCGTCCTGGAGGAGGCAGGAAAACAGGTGCCCCAGGCTGGGCGCAGGGGCCTCACAACAGGAGGGGGCGGACGGGTACAAGCCCCAACTAAGGGCTCTGGGTTCGAATCCCAGCTCCTCCACTCACGAGGCGAGGAACCCAGACTTCCTGCTCTTGGGGTTACGGGAGGAACAAGCACTGAAGGAATGACTCAATGTCTTTCTCACTGCAGCCTTCAGGCTGCTCCTCATCTCCAAGCCTTTGCTCACCTACCTCCACCTCACTCTGTCCTCTGGATGCAGTGGGGAACAAGCCAGTCCCAGGCGATCAACAATGCCAGGGTTGGGAGCAAGGCCCCAGAGGTGGAGAGAGTGGTAAGGAGGTGAAGGAGATGAGCTGTAGATCAGGCGATGATGGGGCAGGGAGGGCCATGTGGGTGTCCTGGGAAGAGTGTGACAGACAGAAGGAACAGCACATGAAAAGGCCCTGGGGCAGGACCAAGCCCGGAGTGCTGGAGAAGGCTGGAGCAGAGTAAGCGAGGGTTAGGGTTAGGGTTAGGCCAGGCGAGAGAGAGGAGGTGAGGGGAGGGAGGAGGAACGTGACCAGCTGCTATTCTAAAAGCTTCCTCTGGGGACTTCCCTGGTGGTCCAGTGGCTAAGACTCCATGCTTGCAATGCAGGGGGCGCGAGTTTGATCCCTGTTCAGGGAACTAGATCCCACATGCCACAACTAAGAGCCCGCGTGCCGTAACTAAGACCCAGCGCAGCCAAATAAAAAATTAAATACTGAAAAAAAAAGTAATCATCTTAAAAAAATAATAAAAAATTTAAAAATTAAGAAAAATAAAAGCTTCCTCTGGCTGCTGGGGGTAAAGTGTGTGGGGAAGACACCAGGAAGGAGGTTGGGCAGATTAAAGCCAGGGGCGGGCACAAAGTCGGGGGATCACAGCAGGCGGAGGTGAGCCACCTCTGGCAGGACTTGGGGTGGGCTGGAGGCCTCGCCTGGGACAACCTACACGCCCACCTGAGGGCCCCCTCACAGGTAATGCTGGGTGCTCCCCAAGGCACCCACCTGCTGCAGAGCTGATGGAGCCCCTCCCACCACCATGGGCAGGGGAGGCCCAGCCAGCCCAGTGGGTCAGGCCACCTGCCCCTGGATGCCACAGACAGCCCATGGGCCTGGTGGGTACCACGCTGGGCTGTGGGGCGGCAGGCAGGCCTGCCGCAGGGGTATTATCCACCTCAGAAAGGACGCGAAAGAACAAGACCTGGGAAGCCCTCAGGACAGCCCAGTCGGCCACCACCGTTCCCCGTGCCCCACCGATCTTGGTTTTTCTGGCCTCTGCCACCCACGTCCAGGCTACTCTCCCTTCCCCAGCCTGCGGCACACCACACTCTGGTCACAATGGCCTCCATTCATGAGCTCTCTCACCACCGGGCCTCTGCCTGGAACACACTCACCCACCCACCCCCTTTGTCCGGCTTGATTGCTACTTATCCCTTGGGTCTCAATAGGATTGTGACCTCCTCCAGGAAGGTTTCCTGACTGCCACCTCCCCACAAATGCACAATAAGGGGGCTCCTGGTACTGACAGCGCCCTGCCCCCCCCCCGCCCCCGGGGAACCCTGCACTCCCTGACCGGAGCATTCCTCGCCCGTCACCGTTTAATCACCTCTAGGGCACCTTCCTGGCAAAACTCGCCAGGTCAGGGACCCCACTACCTTGCTTGGGCAATACCAGCCAAAGGGCTCGGAGCCTGAATGAGGGACGTATTGATACACTGGCCCTGCCCAGTGGGGACAGGGCTAGACCAGTGGCTCTCCACCAGAGTCAGCGCCGACCACGTCCTGGAGCATAAGGAGAACTGGGGGGCAGCTTGCTCACCCTGCTGGGCCACGGGAGTGGTCCCAGCCCACAAGGCGCTGGCCACAGGACACCGGGAGCCTCGGGGAGCAGCGGTGGGACAGGTCGCGTTTCCTTCCTTCTGCCCGTGGTGAGTCTCATGATGGTACCTCGTCTCCCCCACGCTCCCTGGCCCTGAGGTCTGGGCCTCCCAGAGCGGACACTCAGCCTCTGCCTGCTGACACCCCAAGTGGCCAGGCTTAGGGGACCCTCCGGCCATAAGAGGGTTGAGCCCCAAGCAGCAGTGTTGGACCCGAGACTGCATCCCCGGTCCCTCTGAGTTCTGCTGTGGGTGAGCAGCAAGCGCCTCTGCCCCCGGGGGTGCCTGGCCCAGATGGCTGGGCTCCCTGTTCTGAGAAGAGGCCTGAGGTCCAGAACCTTCGTGTGGTTCAGTACCAGGGCTTCCCCACAGGGAAGCAAGGTGCCAATGGCGCAGAGAGGGGGTCAGAGGAGGGAAGATGGCTGAGCACGCGGCCCCGGAGTCCCTTCCCTCAGGATGCCGTGTGACCTTGGGCTAGTCTCCTGACCTTTCTGGGTGCCAACCCCCAGCCCCCGCTGGAGTGGATCATCTTTCTCCTAAGGTCCTTCCAGCTCCCTGTCTGTGGCTCTATTATTCCCCTCCCCTCCCCCAACCAGAACATTCCCCTCCACGTGATTTATGTCTCCTGTCTGCCTGGCGCGGTCTCCATCCCGGAGCCTGCCTGCGGCTCTTCCGGGGAAATAGGACCAGACTGTTTGGGCCTCATTTTGGTCGGCAGGGCATGACCAGGGGTGAGGGGGAGGGGAAGCTGGCTAGAGCCTCCTGAGGTGGCTCCTGGCAATGCCAGTGCTGCAGAACTCCCTGTGGGGAGGCGCCCAGGGTGAGGGGTGGGCGGACAGAACTGCCGGTGCTGGAACAGCAGGGACCAGATGGCTTCAGGGCCACCGTCAGCGCTCGATGAGGCCTCCCCCAGGAACCTGGGCAGCCCCCAGGGAGTCCCTGAGGAGATGGGAGTCTCGGGAAAAGGGTACATCCTGGGAGAGGGGCAGGGGAGTGGGTGGGAGCAAAGGCAGGGTGGGGTTGGCCTCTTTGTTCTGAGCCAAGAGCAGAGTGATTCCTGGTGTAGACAGGGGAGCAGACTCTCCCGGAGATCAGGTGACTGGGGTCCCTGGGGGCTCAGGGCAAAGTGATGCATTGTGGGGCGGGAATGGTTGCATGTTTGCGGGCAGGAAGGAAGCCCATGGTCCGGGCAGGGGAGGGAGGCTGCCGGCCCTGAGTTCAAAGTCACCTCCAGTCCCAGGCCCCCGCCCAGCGCCAAGCCCGCCTTGCAGTCTCCCAAGCCCACCTTGCAGCCTCCCTGTAAAAACACAGCCTCCCTGATATAAAGATCGTGCTTGAGTCCTTAGGAAGGAGTCTGAATCTTCAGCTTGACCTCCAGAACCAGCCAGCCAGCCAGGCCTGAGACTCCAAAGCCTGCAGGGGGGGTGGGAGGTCTGGGGAGGTTGGGAGGGGGCAGGGGGATGGGTCCTGGCATCTAGAGCGAGGTTGCGGGAGCAGAGACAGGGAAGGTCATCCTGGAGAAACTCGGGAAGGGGCCCTGGGTCCCCAGTGCTGCCACGTCACCCCCACGATAGGTGCTGGTGAGCCAACCTGCCCCCCACCTGGGGGCTGGCGAGAAACCCCTCCTGGTGTCAGAGAGAAGGCGGGGGAGGGCGGAGCCCCCGGGCCAGAGTGTGGGGCCTCAGACCCCAGGGCCAGGAGCACCTGAAGCACTTTCCTCCACCTCTTACAGCCTCACCTGGAGCCACAGGCCCTCGGAGAGAGCCGTCATCCCTCCCCCACCCCCCACCCAGGGCAGGACGGAGGGGGCCGGTAGGCGCGCCCGGGGCTGGAGCTAAAGCCTGTGTGCAGACAAGGGCCCCCTGGACGATCAAGGCAGGCTGCTGGGTCAGCACGGTTGGGAGGGACTGAGCCGCGGGGCCAAGGGCACGGCGGGTGGGGGCATGGAGGGACCGTGACCTCGGCCACAGCACACAGGGACCGACTCACGACCAGGGCCTACTGTGACGGGCAGCAGGACCCACAGCGTGGGTAGGCTAGGGGCACCCCGAGGCTCTGAACAAGGGGTGCTAGAAGTGAACCTCCACAAGGGTGGGGGGCTCTGTCTGCTCCCTGCTGCACCCCCTGATGGGTGCCCACCCAGCAGGTGCTCAGGTATATGCTGTGTGACTGGGTGGGTGATGAGTCGCAGGAGGGGTCTCCAGGAACATTCAGGCACCTGGTAAAACCTCAGGGGTGACAGGAGCCCCATCGCATTCCACTTGCTCTCTGGAGCCCTGGAGGCCCAGGAAGCTGTGGCTGGTTGGTGTCCTGGCCCCAGAGCTCAGGGCAGCATCTGAGGCTGAGTCCAGGCTGACACCCACTCCCAGCCCTGTCATCAGGGTGGGAGGGGGCTGCTACAGGCCTGATACACAGCAGGCCTGTCCCTCAGTCAACGTAAGGGACAGAGAAACGAGGACAAGGTTCCCCGGCATCATCTCCTCTATCCGCACTGCACCCCGCCTCTCAGAGGCACACCTGGCCATGTGCTGACGGGCCGGCCCATGTTGACAGGCCTGAACCCGCTGACCGAGGTCACTCCCGCAGGCTACCTACTAGGAAACAGCCTTCCGCAGGGGGCGGGAGGGAAGGTCGAACCTCCAGCCCCTTCGCCACCAGGAGTAAGACCACAGAAGCCAGCCTTGCAGGTGGCCCCCAGTGCCTCCGCCTCCTGGTGGTCCAGCATGGTGGAGCCCTCGCCCACGTTGCACCAGAGTTGGTTCCTCTGACCAGTGGAATGTGGCAGAAGCGAAGATATGCCACTTCCAAGCTGAGGCTGCGAGAGAGCCCTCAGCTTCCAGTGGGGTCATGCACTCACACAGGTGCACATGCTTTCTCTCTCCCTCTTTCCACCGCAGCCCCCCTGCCCCGATCATGGTTCCGAGGGAAGCAAGCCACCACATCATGCTGGGAGGACACTCAGTCAGCCCCCAGAGGCCCAGGCGGCAAGAACTGGGGTTTCCAGCCAGCAGCTGGCAACCACGTGAGTAAGCGCCCCGCCCCCAGCCCCAGTCAAGCCTACTGATTAGGCAGCCCCCCAGCCGACAGGTGGACTGTGACCCCCCTGAGCGACCCCAAGCCAGAACCACCCAGCCAGGCCGCTCCCGAGTTCTGACCTTCAGAAACTGAGGTGTCGGCTGTTTCGAGCCACTGGGATTGGGGTAACTTGTTACATGGCAACAGGTTACTAATTCAAGGACCCCAAGGTGGCCCCTGTGCTTCCTGGGAGGGACAAGCCCCCCTCAGCCCCTCAGCCCTTGCTGCTCCCCAGAAAATGCTCTGGGTTGGCTGCTTGGCTGGCCTTGGGCGCTGGGAGAACTCAGAAGGTGGGGCCGCCCACAGGGGCGGCGGGGACTCACCCAGCTCGGTG
The DNA here is from genome assembly GCF_039906515.1 of Pseudorca crassidens. Lineage (NCBI taxonomy): Eukaryota > Metazoa > Chordata > Mammalia > Artiodactyla > Delphinidae > Pseudorca > Pseudorca crassidens. The sequence goes on from NC_090298.1 coordinate 169,472,740, forward strand.
GGCTTCAGCAATTCATCCAACATGTTAAAGAAGGGCAACTTCACCAGGCGCACTTCTGGCTTGAGGGTCTTGGCAGGCAACCGTCCGAGTCCGTTTAAGTACTTCCCGTAGAGCACGGGGTAGTCAATGTTGGGGCCCGTGAGGGGAGTCCTGGGCACCGAGCTGGCCCGGTCGTAGGTGGAGTGCATGGTCAGGGGGTCCAAGGGCCGGTGGGGCTGCGGCACGGGCTCCGAGCTCTTCTTGGCGTAGCGTGTCTCGTAGAGTTCCTTGATCTTCTTGAACAGCTCAGGACTACAGTCAAACTGGACCAGCTGGAGAGCCCGGGTGACAAGTTCGTGTTTAAGTCCGCTCTTACTCCGGCCGACAAAACCCAGGAGCATCTGAAGATCAGAGACTCGGAAACTCATCACCATGTTCTGGGGAAGAGCAACCACAAACACACAGGTTCAGAGGGATACGCTGCTGGGGTGAGGGACTGCCTGGGCCAGCTGGGGGGACAGTGAAGTGAGACCCTGCTAGCAGCTGGCCGGCCTGGGGCCCCCAGGAGGAGGAGGCGGCAGCTTCTGCCCCAGTCCCACCGGCAGGCTTGGTCCCACCTCCATGCCTGTGCTCAGGCTGCCGCCTTGCCCTCCCCTGAGGGGCCCCCTCCCCGCTCAGCCCTGCTCCCGTCCTCCCCCTCCAACCTTCCTCAGCATCACCAACGCAGCAAAAGCTCGTCTGACTGACCCCCCCCACCCCCAGCTGCTTCTATTTTAGGTCCTCTTTTCCCATCTTCAAGCCTGAAAGCATCCCCAGGGCAGGAACTGGGAATCTTGCTTCTCCATAAACAGCCTCAGTCGCGCTCCAGCTGAGAACACTGATGGCCTCTCTGACCTAGGCCTCTTCATCAGGGAGGATGGCGGGTCCACCTCATCGGGATGTGGGAAGGATCAGATGAAGCGATGCACGTAAAGCAGAGTGAGCGCTCGACCAAGGTCGGCCACAAACACATTTTCCCTTTGGTCTGGAGCATGGTAGCCACCGCTTGCTTAGTACTGACTCACCTGCCGGGGACTGAGCTGGGCGTGTGATTATGCACTTAATTCTGATCCTTCAAACACCCCTACCAGGTTGGGGTGAGCTCCAGTTACAGACAAGATCCAAACCATACTCTGAAGCCGGGGTGGCTCCTCTCTACCAGGCTGCCCCAGCACCGACTGATTTCAGCTGAGCGCTGCCGAGGCCGTCAAAGCGTCTGCTGGTCCCCCCCACAGGCGTCCTCCCCTTGGTGCTGTGGACACTGGGGCCATCCCGGGCATGGTGGGGTGTGGAGCAGCATCCCTAGCCCCGCGCACTCGATGCCAGAGCTCCCCCAAACCCCAGTCGTGACGACCACAAACGTCCCACAGACATCACCAAATGTCCCCTGGGGGGCAGGATCAGCCCCAACAGAGGAGCGCGGGGATCCAGCAGCCACAGAGGCTATGAACTGACCCGTGGCAAAGTGATGACTGGCCACTATTACCTGGCAGGGCCCCTCCAACGAAATCAGACCAAATACAAGAGAGCAGTGGAGCCCAGTGTTTTCTGTGGGACTGGCCGGCAGTGGCCTGCCCTCCGTGACCCTCTGGGCTCCCCAATAAGCTACATAAGCAAAGTATCCTGGAGGGATGGGCCAGCGGGGTATGGGGGCCACCCGTGCCAAACCCTGAAGCTGACCTGTGATGAGTGAAATGTGGTGGGAAAAAGACACTTCCGGGGTGGGGGATGGAGAAAGAGAAAGTACAAGCGATGACAGTGGACATGGAAAGCTGGCGAGCCTGGGGCAGGACAGCACCCAAAGAAACCAATAAATCACTTAAACTCAACTAGAAAAAGTCTGATGGTCAGAGGTGGGCGGGACCCCCTGCCAGGCTGGTTACGTGCCACAAGGCGCTGCTGTTTCCGGGCTGTCAAAGAGTGAGCTGTGGAATCTGATCGTGGCTCCAGGAGTCAGGAGCCCTAGGTTCAAGCCCAGACCCTGCCCTAGGTTCCCAGATGACCCTGGGTCTGCTGTCAGGCTTCTCCGCACTTTGGACAAGATGGGAACTCTAACGTTCTTTCCAGCTGTACGGCGCCAGGCTCCTGCTGATGGCAGAGGGGTCTGACGGGCCCAACATGACACAGACAAAGGTGCGGGGAGGCCCCATCCTGCCTGCAAAGCTTAGAGGGGGAGGCTTTTCCTGCTGCAGGGTCTTTCTCCTACTCCTGCACTGCAGACGGAGAGCGCCCACCAATGCCAAGCACAAGGGCCTTCATGGCCACTAATCTCACAAGGACTGGTGCCCATTACACAGGTGAGAAAACTGAGGCTCTGAGAGGTAAGCAGCTGGCCCAAGGCCTCCCCGTGCATCCGCAGCAGGGCTAGCAGTATTTGGACTCGGGGCCATCGGGCTCCTGAAGCTGCTTACTTCCACTCACACCCAGCTGCCTGGGAGCCCCTCACTCCCCAGTATACCCGCTGCTTGGGGGCCTAGCAGTCTGCTGGCCCTCCAAGAGTCTGAACACTTGAAAACAAAGAGGCTTCGCCTCCCTCGGCCTGACTTCCTACCTTGAACAGAGAAGAAAGGCTTGCAGACAAGATGTTTCTTCTGGAAGAGCCCCAAGGCGCTCCAGGGGAGAGGCAATGTCATATGGAAGCTGACCGCCCACCATGGAGCCAAAGGCAGGTGGGCCTGGCCTTTCAGAGTCTGACCACAGCACATCTTCCTGCCCCTGGGAGCCCCTGCCCCTACCTACCCCTTCCACCAGGTTGGGGCCATCCGGAGCCGCCTCATGCACGCGCATCCCGGGGCACACCCCTCGAGCTGCCATATGTTCATGACTCGGATTTCTCAGCAGCTGCCACCACCGAGGAGCCTGCCCTTGACACTGGAAGGGAGGGGGGGCCGCGCAAGCAGGGTGCAAACGTTCAGGAAGAAGCCCCAAGTGCTGCGCAGACCACTTCCTGCCGCGGCTTCATCCTGACCTGCCTGCCCCTCAGATCTGTGTTTATAAACAGCGCCAGGCCCCAACGGCTTCCAGAGCCTCAACTCTGGGCTCCTTCGGAGCCGTGTGGAGAAACAGCAGCTGCGCTGAACTTAACAGGGGCGCCTCTCCAGGAACTAAGAGCTCTGTGCAGAATGCTACACACCCTCTCAGGGAGTTCCCAGACCACTCCCCACCCCCACCCCCAAGCCCCTCCCAGGGGCCTCAGGTTGAGTGTCTCAGATTTCTAAGCTTATCAACAAGCCCCTCGCTCTCCCCTCGGATCAGCCCATTCTGGACCCCAAAAGACAAAGTCTCCGGCTCTCGCTACAAAAGGCTGGGAAAGCACCTAAAAGAGGGGGACATTTCAATGACAGGTAGGCACTCCACAGTGACAGCAAGGGACTGAAGGAGAAAGAAGGCTCCCTAGGATGGGAGCAGGCTGGGCTCACGAGGCTCGTGTTTTAGAGCACTTGAAAAAGGGTCAACTTGATCTAATTGGGGAGGGGGGCCCCAGCCACTGGAAGGTGAAGTAGAGTTCATCAGATCATATTTCAAGGCCCTGGATGATATAAGAGTTCAGATCCTACTCTCTGGCTGGAGTGGGGGTGGGCGCCCAGAGCCACAGCCCCACAGCGGCCTGAGGAGGTTAAATTTCAGGGCTCCAGGGGACTTCAGGCCGCAGGTTGTTGCCTTGGGCTGGCAGAGTTCAGACCTCTGCATCTCTAGGGCAAGTCTCAATTTCTCAAAACTCCGGAGAGGGGCAGCCATGTGTGTGATGCAGGTATATGGAGAGGGCACTCAGGGGTGAATGGGGCTAATACCCTATAATCACAGAACCCTGAGGGCCGCATTTCAGATCCCAGTGGGAAGGGAAGGGAGATGTAAGGAGAGGGAGGAGCAACAGAAAGAAAACATTTACAGGTCAGGACCCTGGGGAGGGGAGAACAGCAGGGGGAGGGGGCGGTGTCTTGGTCCTGCAAGGTCCGGTCCCCCACCTCCCTGGGATCAACGGCCTTGAGTAAACTTCTCCGGGAAGAACCCTAGCCTAGTCAGGGGCAAGGGTTCTGGAGCCTCACCTCGGGGAGGCATCTGGGAGAAGATACAACCCCGGGAGAGGGATGCTCCCAGCTTAGTCCCAAGAGGATTAAAAGGGGCCCCAAGCTTGAAGAGGTGGCATCTATGGGATGTGGAATGTGGACCCCAAACAGGAATACGGGGGAGAAAGACTAGAAACTAACCACCAGCGTCCCCCAGCGCCGGGAGCCCCCAGCTGTCCCGTCACGTGATCGCCCTCCTAAATACCCTACCCTGCAACCAGCCAGGGACTCTCCAAGGACCGACGTAAGAGACCGGCAAAAAGAGAAGGGTGCCTCAGATGCCAGAGCTGGGGTGCATAAACAGATCTAAAGCAGGGGTTCTGGGGGCTGTGTGGGAAGGGAGTGTGATCTGAGCAGTAGACTCACGATGGGGTAGAGTATAAGGGAAGCAGACAAGGTTTGGAAATGGGAGTCTGATCCTGCGAGTGTGGGGTCCAGAGACCCCAGGAACAGTCCAAAGCAGCACAGATGCTGTCCTGAGGATAGAGGGAGGAGGAAGGCAGAGCCCAAGACCCAAGGCTGAGAGGAGAGTTATTAGGAAGGCGCCGACACAGGGGCCAGGGCTCAGTCCCATCGGGGAGGGCAAGCTGTTATCGCCGCGCGCACTCCGGGGTGAAGAGGGTGTCGGGAGGGGGGCGGGGCTCTGGGACCAGAGCGGGAGCTGAATATTGGCTCCAAACCCTAGCCTGGGGTAGAGACCCCAAGAGACACACTGTGTTTGGGGGCAGTTCAGGACCCCAGCTCATCACCCCGGATGGTGGAAACGGTGGCAGAAAAGTCAGGGGACCTTTCTGGGCAGGAGTCGCCAACCCCAGCCTGGTCAGCTAGGCGAGGAGGCTGAGACCCAGATGTACCAGCCCACTGTACCATGGGGGGCTGGGAGGCGCAGACACTCCCCCAGGCCAAAGAGCGCCGAACTCGAGGAGTGGACGAGCAGTCCAGTCAGTCATGCTGTCCGGGGGGACTGTACCTCAAGCTGGGAGGCGCGGCCCTGTGCCCGTTCTTAGGAAGGTCCAGACCCCAACCGCTTGAGCTGGAGGTAGGAGAACCCAACCTCCTACCTGGGGGCTGAACCCCTGGCGCGAAAATTGGGGTGAGGTTTGGGGGGCCCCGCCCCCGGCCTCCCCGCGCCCCGCCCGCAACCGGAGCCCCGGGGCCAGGGGCTGGCGAGGGAGCCGGACGCCGAGCCGCGGGCGGGCCGCACTATGGGGCCCCGAGCGGAAGGCGCAGGCCTCGGCCGGCCGCCCGGCCCCCGCCCCCCCGCCCGCCCTGGCCGGCGCTGCCGCCGCTCACTCACTTTGGCCTCCACCAGCTCCGCCGCCATCTTGGCCACCAGCGTCCCCCGCGCCGGGAGCCCCCAGCCGTCTCGTCACGTGATCACCCTCCACTCGCGGGCGGGGCCGCCACCGCGGCCAATTAGCACCCGCGCGCCCTCCTCCCCGGGGCGCGCGCGACCGCGCACTGCGCAGGCGCGCGCGGCCACCGCCCGGGCCTCAGGCCAATCAGGGCGGCCCGACACCGCCCCCCCTTCGCTCGCGGCGACCACGCCCACCCCTGGCCGCGTCTGGCTTCTTAAAGGGGCACGAGCCCGGCATAGGTGGGGGTGGGTGCTGAGTCCTGTCTGGGGAGGGAGTAGACAGCGGAGGCGACAACAATGCAGCCAGGTGCCGCGGCCCCCGGCGCGAGGCGGCCTCCAGGTGCGTGACTGGGCGCCCGGCGACGTGGGGGGAGGAGACGGTTGGCCCGCGCAGCGGCCGCCAGTGCGTGCAGTGAGCCGCCTTGGAGCGCAACGCGGGGCAGCCTCGGCTGGCCGGGCGACCCGCGCACTGTACATCCGGGTCCCAGCGCGGCCGAAGGAGCGCGGGCGCTACACCTCCTTGGTTGGCCCCTGGAGGAGAAATGCCGGACCCCCTGCCCAATTCCCGGGATGCCGGCGAACCGCCCCTCCCCACCCCGCCCCCCTAGTTCCGCCTCCCCACCCACAGTAAACCTTTGGAATCTGCACTAACCGGAAACTCCCCTGCTCAAGAGCTCTCCGTGGCTCCCCAGTGCCCACGGGCCGCTGTACTCAAACTTTCGTGTGTCAAAACCTGGAAGCAAGAGGACAGAAACGTGTATTTCAGGGCCCATCCCTTGAGATGATCAATCTCAGGGCAAGAATTAGGCAAAATTAAGACAGCGCCCCAAATGACTCAGTTATCAAGGTAAGTATGTTTGTGCGGTATTTTTAAAAATAAAATTAATGCAAAAAAAATCCATGATGAAGAAAATACTAAAATTTAAGTAAAGAGGGAATCCAACTCCGCAATTGTACAGGTGACCTCCCTCACCTCACACAAACTCTGACTCTGCAGGGTTTTGTTTTACTTTTCCTACACTTTTTTTATTTTGAAAAGGGTGCAGAACTAGCACCCTTCACACTTATGTACCCTTCACCCAGCTTCCCCCAATGATGATATCTCACATTCCTACAGTGTGTTGTCAAAACCAGGAAATTGATGTTGGTACCATACAATCAACTCAGGTACAGATATTTGGATTTCACCGGTTTTGGGGGGTTTTTTTTGAATTTTTATTTTATTTATTTACTTTTGGCTGTGTTGGGCCTTCGTTGCTGCACGCGAGCTTTCTCTAGTTGCTGCGAACAGGGGCTGCTCTTCGTTGCGGTGCGCGGGCTTCTCATTGAGGTGGCTCTTCTTGTTGCGGAGCACAGGCTCTAGGTGTGCGGGCTTCAGTAGTTGTGGCTTGCGGGCTCTAGAGCGTAGGCTCAGTAGTTGTGGTGCACGGGCTTAGTTGCTCCGCGGCATGTGGGATCGTACCGGACCAGGGCTCGAACCTGTGTCCCCTGCATTGGCAGGCAGATTCTTAACCACTGCGCCACCAGGGAAGCCCGATTTCACCGGTTTTTACATGCATGTTTTCGTTGCTGGTGGTGGTGGTCATGTATAGTTTTATGAACTTTGATCACTTATAGATTCTTGCAACCATCACGGTTGGAACAGCTGAAGGTGTGATAATGGTGCTACGGCTATGTTATGGAAAGAGCATTTGTCAGATGAATGGATAAAGAAGATGTGGTTTATACATACAATGGAGTATTACTCAGCTATTAAAAAAAGAATGAAATAATGCCATTTGCAGCAACATGGATGGATCTAGAGGTTATCACACTAAGTGAAGTAAGTCACAAAGAGAAAGGGAAATACCTATGATATCACTTATATGTGGAATCTAAAATATGATACAAATGAACTTATTTGCAAAACAAATAGATTCACAGACATAGAAAACAAATTTATGGTTACCAAAGGGGAAAGGCACTGGTTAGGAGGGTGGGGAGGATAAATTAGGAGTTTGGGATGAACGGATACACACTACCATATGTAAAATAGATACAGAACAAGGTCCTGCTGTATAACACAGGGAACTATATTCAATATCCTGTAATAAACCGTAATGGAAAAGAATCTGAAAAAGAATATACGTATGTATATATGTGTAACTGAGTCACTTTGCTGTACACCAGAAATTAACACAACACTGTAAATCAACTATACTTCAGTACAAAATTAAATAAATAAATAAAATACAAGAGAAAAAAATAAAAAGAGTCTTTGTGAAGAATACATGAGGGCAGGGCTTCCCTGGTGGTGCAGTGGTTGAGCGTCCGCCTGCCGATGCAGGGGACGCGGGTTCGTGCCCCAGTCCGGGAAGATCCCACATGCCGCGGAGTGGCTGGGCCCGTGAGCCATGGCCGCTGAGCCTGCGCGTCTGGAGCCTGTGCTCCGCAGCGGGAGAGGCCACAACAGTGAGAGGCCCGCATACTGCAAAAAAAAAAATAAAAATAAAAAAAATAAAAAATAAAGAATACATGAGGGCATATGTACAGAAGAAATGATATAGGATTTGCTTTAAACTAAGGAGGAGGGAATTCCCTGGCAGTCCAGTAGTTAGGACTCTGCTTTCACTGCTGAGGGTCCGGGTCGGGGAACTAAGATCCCACAAGCCACAGGCTGTGTGGCCTGGCCAGGAAAAAAAAAAAGAAAGAAAGAAAGAAAAAAAGAATGAGGAGGGCATGGGGAAAGGTGGATGAAACAAAATGGACTGTAAGTTGTTTATCGTTGAGGCCAGGGTTATGGACTCATGAGGGAGTCATGATATTCAGTAGCTAAGGCTGCTGAGCTCTCACAGAACTACCAGATCAAGCTCTTTCCGTGTGATCAGCATTCTTGTTGACCCCTGTTTTTTGATGATGAAACCCAGGCTCAGACATGGGAAGCAACCTGCCCAGACATAGGCAGAGCCAGAATCTTTTTATTTTTTTAAGATTTAATTAATTAATTAATTTATTTATTTTTGGCTGCATCGGGTCTTAGATGCCGCATGGGGGATCTTTTGTTGAGGCATGCAGGATCTTTCGTTGTGGCACACAGGCTCTTCGTTGTGGCGTGAGGGTTTTCTCTTCTCTAGTTGCGGTGCGCAGGCTCCAGGGTGCGTGGGCTCTGTAGATTGCAGGACTTGGGCTCTAGTTGAGGCGTACCAGCTTAGTTGCCCCGGGGCATGTGGGATCTTAGTTCCTTAACCAGGGATCAAACCCGTGTCCCCTGCATTGTAAGGCAGATTCTTTACCCCTGGACCACCAGGGAAGTCCCCCAGAGCCAGAATCTTAATCCAGGCCTGACCCTCTCCGAAGAGCAGAGTCAAGTGGTAAACTGCATCAGATTCTTCCATCAGATATTCAGTAATAATTTCTCCAAATACCAAACACTTACTACATGCTAGACACTGTTTTTTTCGTTTTTTTGTTTTTTTTTATTTATTTATTTTGTGGTACGCGGGCCTCTCACTGCTGTGGCCTCTCCCGTTGCGGAGCACGGGCTCCGGACGCGCAGGCTCAGCGGCCATAGCTCACAGGCCTAGCCGCTCCGCGGCATGTGGGATCTTCCCAGACCGGGGCACGAACCTGTGTCCCCCGCATCGGCAGGCGGACTCTCAACCACTGCACCACCAGGGAAGCCCTAGACACTGTTTTGAATTAGAGATGGGAAAACATTTTCTGTGAAGGTCCAGATAATAAATATTTTCAGCTTTGTGGGCTACAGCATCTGTAGCAACGACTTAACTCAATGGGCATGGCTGTGTGCTAGTAAAACTTCATTTCTAAACATTGAATTTGAGTTTTATATAATTTTTGCATATTATGAAATATTATTCTTTGCTTCAAACAGTGAAAAGAGAAAAAGAAACATTTTTAGCTCAAAGGCTGTACAGAAACAGTTGTCAGGCTAGATTTGGCCCTTCCTTCCTTCCTCCCTCCCTTTCCTCTTTCCTTCCAACCTGCTTTTTTTTTTTTTTTTTTGGCTGTACACGGGCCTCTCACTGTTGTGGCCTCTGCTGTTGTGGAGCACAGGCTCCGGACGCGCAGGCTCAGTGGCCATGGCTCACGGGCCTAGCTGCTCTGCGGCATGTGGGATCTTCCCTGACCGGGGCACGAACCCATGTCCCCTGCATCGGCAGGCAGACTCTCAACCACTGAGCCACCAGGGAAGCCCCCAAATTGATATTTTTGATTGCTTTACCTGAGGCCTTTCTACAAGGTGATTAGTATTTTATTTTTCAAAATAGGAGGAAGAGAAGCTGAGAATATTTAAAACAGCCAGTGTGGAAAATGGTTGGGTTGACTGCCTTTCAGAAAAAGGAGGTCAATTAACCTTTGACCCACCAATTCCACTTTCCACAGAAATCACTGTAATCTGCTGATGGTAACAATACCAGTTAATACTTGCTGTCAAGCCTCGTGTTTTTTGTTGTTGTTGTTGTGTTTTCTTGGCCGCGTTCCCCGACCAGGGTTCGATCCCTTGCATTGGAAGCATGGGTCTTAACCACTGGACTGCCAGAGGAGACCCAAGCCTTGTTTTAAGCACTTAACATGTGCTACCATTTCATCCTCACACCAACCCCATGAAATAGGTACCATTATTAGGTCTAATTTATAGATGAGAAAACTGAGGTCTTGAGTGGTTATGTGACTTGCCAGTGTCAACTAGGGAAACAAGTACATTGAAATTGCCTTTGAATATTCAGACCCAGGGAAGAGCTGAAGTCACAGCTCAAGTCTGAAGGCTGTCTCCTGGCAGAATGCCTGCTTAGTAAGATCAGTCTTTTTGTGCTAGTCAGGCCTTCAACTGATTGGATAAGGCCTACCCACATTAGGGAGGGGAATCTGCTTTACTTAATAGTCCACTGATTTAAAATATCAATCTCATCTGAAAACACCTCACAGAAACAGCCAGAATAATGTTTGACCAAATATCTGGGCACCATGGCTCAACCAAGCAGACACATAAAATTAACCAGTGGGACTTCCCTGGTGGTCCAGTGGTTAAGGCTCCATGCTTCCACCGCAGGGGGCACAGGTTAAATCCGTGGCTGGGGAACTAAGATCCCGCATGCCATGCAGCACGGCCAAAAAAAAAAAATTAAAATTAACCAAATTAAAATTAATTAACCCAGGGTAAGATATGATTTGTATTTACAAAGATTCCCCTGGCAGCTGTGGAAAATGGCTGGTGGGGAATCATAACAGAGGCAGGAGGCCAGGGAGGAGGCTGGTGCAGTCACCCAGGCAACTGATGATGGGGTCCTGGACCAGGGTGGGGGCCAGGGTGGATGGGGTGAAATGGACAGAGTCAACAGGTTTGTTTTATTTATTTTAATAAACAAATTTTATTTATTTATTTCATAAATTTATTTATTTATTTTTTGGTTGCGTTGGGTCTTCATTGCTGCCCCGGCTTTCTCTAGTTGTGGCGAGTGAGGGCTACTCTTCTTTGCAGTACGCAGACTTCTCATTGCGGTGGTTTCTCTTGTTGCCGAGCACGGGCTCTAGGGCGCATGGGCTTCAGTAGTTGTGGCGCACAGGCTCAGTAGTTATGGTGCACAGGCTTAGTTGCTCTGCAGCATGTGGGATCTTCCTGGACCAGGGCTCGAACACGTATCCCCTGCATTGGCAGGCGGATTCTTAACTACTGCGCCACCAGGGAAGTCCACCGGGTTTGTTTTAAATGTAGAATTTAATGAGTTTTAATATCACTGTGCTCTAATTGTAAAGCATTTCTATCACCCCAAAAAGAAACCCCGTCCCCATTAGCAGTCACTCCCCTGTCCCCTAGGCCCTGACAACAACTAACCCACTTTCTGTCTCTGTGGATTGGCCTGTTCTGGACATTTCATATAAATGGAGTCACACACTACGTGGCTCTTTGTGTCTGGCTTCTCTCGGGTCATCCACATTGTAGCGTGTGTCAGTGCTTCACTCCTTTTTATGGCTTAATAATATCCCACTGTGTGAATGGACCACATTTTATTTTTCCATTCCTCAGCCCCCACCATCTTTTTTTTATTTTATTTATTTTAACATCTTTATTGGGGTATAATTGCTTTACAATGGTGTGTTAGTTTCTTTTTATAACAAAGTGAATTAGTTATACATATACACATGTTCCCATATCTCTTCCCTCTTGCGTCTCCCTCCCTCCCACCCCCACCATCTTTTTTTATTTATGTATATATATATATATATATATATATATATTTTTTTTTTTTTTTTGGCTGTGTTGGTCTTCCTTTCTGTGCGAGCGGGGGCCACTCTTCATCGCAGGCTCAGTAGTTGTGGCTCATGGGCCCAGTTGCTCTGCTGCATGTGGGGGTCTTCCCAGACCAGGGCTCGAACCCGTGTCCCCTGCATTGGCAGGCAGATTCTCAACCACTGCGCCACCAGGGAAACCCGCCCCCACCATCTTTCTCCTGGAGCAGCACAATCCCCAAGGCCATGCCTCCCCCCTGCAGCTCCTCCCCCACCGTGGTCTGTCCTCCCCACAGAAGCCACTAGAGGGCGCCCCCAAGTACCTGAGTCAGGTCCTGCCCCTCCTCTGCCCACAGCCCTCCAGCCTTTCTGGGATCCTACTTCCCTCAGGGTAAAAGCCCAAATCTTCCCTGTGAACCACAAGGCCCTGCCTACCCCCCATCTTCACCTCTCTCCTCTCTCTCTCCCCTTCACTCACTCTGCTTCAGTCAACTCCTAGCTGTTCCTTCAATATGCCAAGCATGGTGCTGCCCCAGGGCCTTTGCGCAAGCTGTTTCTCCCACCTGGAATGCCCTTCCCCCAGACACCCACAATTGCCCCCTCCCTGATCTTCTTCAGGGCTCTGCTCTGATATCTCCTTATGCATGTAAAGTGTTTGCTACCATCCGCCCCCAGTACAGCGTTCCCTAATGCTATTTCACTTCTCTCCATGGCACTTCTCACCATCTGACATATCACATACTTATTTACTGTCCTCCCTGCCATCTCTCACTAAACTATAAGCCCCCCAGGACAGGGATGCTTGTTCTGTGTCCCCAGAACCTCACTCAATGTCAGGAAGACAGGAGGTGCTAAGTATGTGTTGGATGAATGAATACTATCTGCACTCGAAAAATTTAGACCATGTTGTAAATAATCACATATAGGGTTTTTCTCAACCTTGGCACTGTGGACATTGTGGCCAGATCATTGCCTGGGGGGCCGTCCTGGGCACTGTGTGGTATGAAGCAGCCTCCCTGGCCCCCACCCACTTGATGCCAGGAGCCCCCCCCCCCCAAGCTGTGATAATTACCAAGGTCCCCAGACATGGCCCAGCGTACCCTGAGGGCAAAATCACTCCTGGGTGTGACCCTGTGCTGGAGGGTGAGGATTACCCGTTCCATTTTACAAATGAGGCTTACATCGGGCACAGGAGGTATCAGAGTTCTGCTCATTGGGGTTCTTCACTCATATGCTCCCCTATACCCTGGGGGACCACACATCCCAGGGGCCTGGGATAAGCCTGGTTTACAACCATCATTCTGGTGTAAATCAATTAGTGTCCCTTTTGCTTTCAAACCCGTCCTGATTTGCAGTTTGGTGAATGCCTACATCCACTCAAGCTGGAATCAGGCACAGTGTATGACTCAGCATTCCCACTCCTATGTATGTACCCAATAGAAATGCTGCCAGGACACGTGCTAGAATGTTCCATAGCCGCATTAGTCATAACAGACCCAAGCTGGAAACAACCCAAATGCGCACCAACAGTGAAACGGATAAGTAAATTGTGCCAGGGTCTCAGAAAGAGAATGGAGCAGTGAGAACAGGTGAAGTTCAGTCATCCCCAACATGGGTAAACCTTCGTATGAATGTTGACTGCAAGAAGCTGAATTGAAAAGAGACCATGCTGCTGTGACTTCCCTGGTGGTCCAGTGGTTAAGAATCCATCTTGCAATGCAGGGGACACGGGTTCAATCCCTGGTCAGGGAACTAAGATCCCACATGCCGCAGAGCAACTAAGCCCCGTGTGCGGTAACTACTGAGCCCACACACCACAACTAGAGAGAAGCCCACATGCTGCAATGAAAGATCCCGCATGCCGCAACTAAGACCCAACACAGCCAAAAAAATAAGGAATAAGAGTTAAAAACAAGAAAAGGCCATGCTGCATGATTCAAGGTGTATGAAATTCAAAAATAGCCCCCCCCCCTCCCCAGTTTGTGTTGTTGGAAGACAGGATGCTGGGTATCTTTGGGTAGTGACTGGAAGAGACACAGGGGATTTCTGGGGTTTCTGAGGGCTGGTCGTTCTGTATCTTGATTTTCATATTGGCTACTGGCACGTGTTTACTTTGTGAAAGGCATCAGATTTTATACGTTTGATTTATGCCGTTTCTGTATTTTGGTTAAACTTCAATCACAGCTTCAGACTGAGAAAACAAATTTATGGTTACCAAAGGGGAAAGGGGGAGGGGAGGGATAAATTAGGAGTTTGAGATTAACAGTTACACAGTACTATATACGAAAGAGATGAACAATAAGGACCTATTGTAGAGCACAGGGAATTATATGCAATATCTTATAATAACCTGTAGTGGAAAAGAATCTGAAAAAGAATACATACATATATACATATGTATATATATATATAAAAAATTCAATCGCAACTTTGCAAATGTAAAGTGTTCTTATTTAGATGATAAATTATAGAGCCACCCTTCTCCTAGAGCTGGACAGGGTGGTGGGGTGGTCTGAAACTAAGGCCCAGGGGCCGTATCCCCCTCTACTGCCTGTTTGTGTGCCCCAGTGAGCTAAGAATGGTTTTTACATTTTCAAAAAAATTATTTATTTGTTATTTGTTATTTATTTATTTTTTTGGCTGCGTTGGGTCTTCATTGCTGCGCGCAGGCTTTCTCTAGTTGCGGCAAGCAGGGGTTACTCTGTTGCGGTGCGCGGGCTTCTCATTGCGGTGGCTTCTCTTGCTGTGGAGCACAGGCTCTAGGCGTGCGGGCTTCAGTAGTTGTGGCACACGGGCTCAGTAGTTGTGGCACGCGGGCTCTAGAGTGCAGGCTCAGTAGTTGCGGCGCACAGGCTTAGTTGCTCCGCGGCACGTGGGATCTTCCCGGAGCAGGGATCGAACCCCTGTCCCCTGCATTGGCAGGCGGATTCTTAACCACTGCACCACCAGGGAAGTCCCAGAGGGGAATCAAAAGAAGAATCATAGTTCATGTCATGTGAAAATTGTATGAAATTCAAATTTTAGAGCCCATAAATAAAGTTTTATTGGAGCACAGCCATGCCCATTTGAGTATGTGTCATCTCTGGCTGCTTACGTGCAGAGTTGTGTAGCTGTGATCGAAACTGTGTGGCCGGAAAAGCCAAAATGTTTTCTACTTGGCCCTTTTAGAAAAAATGAGCCAACATTTGTCTCAGAGTCATGCCTTGACTGGTCCATCTAAAGCTGCCCGCTCTGCTTTTTTTTTTTTTTTTTTTTCTGATGGTGCTGCACGGCAAGCCAGATCTTAGTTCCCTGATCAGGGATCTAACCCGCACCCCCTGTAGTGGAAGCACAGACTCTTAACCACTGGACCATCAGGGAAGTACCCCTTCTGCGCTTTTTACACTCAGAGTCACACTGTTTCTTCACTGTGCCTCCCACCTCAGGGTCTTTGTATCTGCTGCTCCCTCTCCCTGGAATGCCATCTCCACTTTGGTCATCTTTCAGGTAACGGTTAAGGAATCACCTCCTCCAGGCAGCCCTCTGGGATCCCCCAGGCTAGATCATAGCCCTCCCTAGTCTATCCTCTCCTTTGCCTCTTCTCTTTCTCCTTCCTGGCACAATTTGAAAGCTTCCATTTGTGCAGATATTTGATTGACTATTTCCTTCACCAGAGGGTCAGCTCCTCGAGGGCAGGGATTCTTTTTTTCCTCTGACAGGCTCCCAGGAAAACATTTGCTAGACGAATGAGTGCCGAGACTGGAGGGATGTGAGGAATTCCAAGCAAAAAGGTTGAGCTGGACTGCAAAACTGATGGGTGTGTTTGCAGGCGGGGAAGGGCGGGGCGGGTGGAAAGTCCCTCAGCCTGAGGTCCCAGGGGCAGATTTGCAAAGAAATGCAAAACAGTTTGCCTAGGGCTCTCAGTGAGTCCCTGTGGACCTGCTGGGAGCCCTCACAGGAGGCAGAGTCGGGAACAGATCCACCTTCACTTACCCTCTAAGAGTCTCAGTTTTAGCCTCTGTAAACTGGATCTGAACAGTGAGAACCTTCTGAAAGGGCCAGCAAATCCGTCTCCTCCGTGAGACCTCTGCACAGTTCAGTGATCTTAGGAACCAACACTGGCCCACCCATTCCCACCATGCAGCCCCACCAGACCTCCCTAAACTCAGCTGTTCAACCATCCAGAGAAGCAGTACACCCCTTCCTAAGGCTATTCCAGAACATTCCATGCTACAGAACATCCCTAGAGCATGTAGTGGGACTACCTAACCCTGAGCTGTGTGCAGTTATCCTGGACCCTGAGAGAAAAGGAGAAATCAATAATACTGGTCCTATCTTTCTTTTTTAAAATTAATTATTTTAATTAATTAATTAATTATTTTAATAATTATTAATTATTTTGGGGGTCCTTGTAGCTGCGTGGGCTTTCTCTAGTTGCCGCGAACGTGGTGCGTGGGCTTCTCATTGCGGTGGCTTCTCTTGTTGCGGTGCATGGGCTCTAGGCGCACAGGTTTAGTTGCTCCATGGCATGTGATATCTTCCCAGACCAGGGCTCGAACCCGTGTCCCCTGTATTGGCAGGCGGATTCTTAACCACTGTGCCACCAGGGAAGTCCCTGGTCCTATCTTTCTTTAAAATTTGGATGCTTTGCTCATCATGGACTTTTTTTGCATTTATTTGAAGTTTAAAAAGTGATACTAAAATATAATCATCGGGGACTTCCCTGTCAGTCCAGTGGTTAAGACTCTGCACTTCCACTGCAGGGAGCACACGTTCTATCCTGGTTGGGGAACTAAGACCCCACATACCTCGTGGTGCAGTCAAAAAAAAAAAAAACAAAAACCATCAGGACTGAGTTTTTTGGAGCTCCCCCCCCTTAAATTTTGTGCCCGAGGAGAGTACCTCGCTCTCCTCAATGCAGCAGGTAGTAAGTGCTAATAAATGCTCCTAGAAGGAATGGTTGCAATATATAAAATCTGGTGTTTCTATCTCACAATGGGGGCTGTTTTAATTTGCTGGGGAGGCCACAACAAAATGCCACAGAATGGGTAAATAAACATCAAATTTATTGTCTCACAGTTCTGGAGGTCAGAAGCCCCAGATCCAGGTGTCGGCAGGCTTGATTTCTGCTGAGGCCTCTCTCCTTGGCCTGCAGATGGCTGCCTTCTTCCTGTGTCCCTGTGTGGTCTCCCCTCTGGGCCTGTCTTTTCCCAATCTCACCAATATGACTGGTGTCATATTAAATTAGGGCCCACCCTAAAGACCTCACTTTAACTTAATTGCTGCTTTCAAACCCTGTCTCTAGGGCTTCCCTGGTGGCGCAGTGGATGAGAGTGCGCCTGCCGATGCAGGGGACGCGGGTTCGTGCCCCGGTGCGGAAAGATTTTACATGCTGAGGAGTGGTGGGGCCTGTGAGCCATGGCCGCTGAGCCTGCGCGTCCGGATCCTGTGCTCTGCAACGGGAGAGGCCACAGCAGTGAGAGGCCTGCGTACTGCCAAAAAAACCCCCCAAACAAACATAAAAACTCTGTCTCTAAATAAAGTTACATTCTGAGGTACTGGGGGGTTAAGACTTTAATATATATGTTTGAGGGAGCGGCACAATTTAGCCCATAACAGGAGCAAACTCTTCAACGGGGCTTAATGTATGCCAGGCACTGTGCTAGGTACTTTATATTAACTTCTTTAAGTCTCGCAAGAGTCCCATAATAGAATAGGTTCTGTTATTATTCAACATTTTACATGAAGGATCCTGAGGCTCAGAGAGATGATGTAACTTGCCCAAGTTCACACAGGCAGCGAGGGCAGAATCTAAACTCATGATTTTTGGTTTCATATCAACCAAATCTGGAATCCATCTAGGAAGTAATAGTGGAGCAGAGTTGCTCCCTGACTAAACCATGCATTTTTTCTTTTAAATTGTGGTAAAATATACATAACATAAAATTGACCTTTTAAATCATTTTTGAGTGTACAGTTTACTGTATTAAGTACACTCACATTGTTGTGCAGCCATCCCCACCATCTGTCTCCAGGACTTTTCCATTTTTCCAAACGGAAACTCTGTCCCCATGAAACACTGACTCCCGCTCCCCCTGACCCTGGCCTCCACCACTTTACTTTCTGTCCCTTTTGACTCCTGTAGGGACCTTATATAGGTAGAATTATACAATATTTGTCCTTTTTTTTTTTGGCTACACCATGCAGCTTGTGGGATCTTAGTTCCCTGACCAAGGATGAAACCTGGGCCCTCAGTGGTGAAAGCACAGAGTCCTAACCACTGGACCGCAAGGGAATCCCTCAATATTTGTGCCTCTGTGTCCAGCTTATTTCACTGAGCATACCATTTTATCCATGTTGTAGCCTGTGTCAGAATTTCCTTCCTTTTTGGAACGAAATTAGGTTATTTGTAGAGACGTGGATGGATCTAGAAACTGTCATACAGAGTGAACTAAGTCAGAAAGAGAAAAACAAATACCGTATATTAACGCATATATGTGGAACCTAGAAAAATGGTACAGATGAACTGGTTTGCAGGGCAGAAATAGAGACACAGATGTAGAGAACGAACATATGGACACCAACGGGGGAAAGTGGTGGGGGTGGGGGTGGGGGTGGGATGAATTGGGAGATTGGGGTTGACATGTATACACTAATATGTATAAAATGGATAACTAATAAGAACCTGTTGTATAAAAAAATAAATACAATAAAATTCAAAAAATAATAATAAAAGTGCCAAAAAAAAGAGAGAAGAATTTCCTTCCTTTTTAAGACTGAGTAATATTCCAGCGTATGGGTGGACCACTAAACCATGCCTTTTTAAGTCACTTGGTTCTGCCCTTATTAGCTGTGTGACCTTGGGGAAATCACTTAACTTCTCTGAGCCTCAATTTGCTCCTGCATAAATGAGCCCACACAAAGCCCAGGGTGTGGGGAGGATTACGTGAATTAATTGGTTTATTATTATTATATTTTGATATTTAGGCTGCACTGGGTCTTAGTTGCGGCCCATGGGATCGTCATTGCAGCATGCAGGATCTTTAGTTGCAGCATGTGGACTCTTAGTTGTGGCGTGCATGCGGGATCCAGCTCCGTGACCAGGGGTCGAACCCGGCTCCCCTGCATTGGGAGCACGGAGTCCAACCCACTGGGCCACCGGGGAAGTCCCGTGAATTAATTGATTTAAAGGGTAGTGATGGGTATCCAATACACGCTCAACAGCATCAAAAGGCAGATGCAAGGGGCGTGCAGTGGCGGCCTCTGGTCAGCAGGAGCCGCTGCCGGTACCTCCGTGTCCGCCCCGCGCCGCAGCGAGCGCACGCGCAGCAGAGCTTTCCTGCAGCGGTTGCTTTTCTTCGTGCTTCTTCCCCGCCCTTTACCATCAGCTGTATTTATTACTGCAGACCCTGAGCCTGGCTGTCTGCTTTTGCTGTGCTGAAGCCCTGCTCCTCCCCAGGCTTCTGGGTCTGGGGATGGCGGTGGGGAGTTGTCCCCTGCCAACATCTGGCCCCATCTCTGCAGCTGGGGGTGGAACACCTCTGCATGGAGGGTTACAGAGGGGAGGGAATGTCTTAAATTTCCCCATTCCCCTTAAACTCTCCCCGGCCTCTTTAATTTACATTAAGTTAAAATTTCTCAATAAGCAATCTATTCACTTGGGAGCAAATTCAACCCTCTTAACGAGAAAACTTTTGCTTTTAATCTCTGAAATGTTCCAATTTGCAAGGAAGTGCTGTGAAGTGCCTAAGACGGAGCCCAGCACACAGTTAGTGCTGAGTGCACTTAAACATTTTAAAAAAATTAAGATAGGGGCTTCCCTGGTGGCGCAGTGGTTGAGAGTCCGCCTGCCGATGCAGGGGACGCGAGTTCGTGCCCCGGTCCGGGAAGATCCCACATGCCGCGGAGCGGCTGGGCCCGTGAGCCACGGCCGCTGAGCCTGCGCGTCCGGAGCCTGTGCTCCGCAACGGGAGAGGCCACAACAGTGAGAGGCCCGCGTACCGCAAAAAAAAAAAAATTAAGATATATCATTTATTAAGAATGGGAAACTGGATACCCATCTGCTGAAATCGCGTCCCCCCAACGGCGCATGCGCTTGCCATGTAAAATTAACATAACGTGTCAGGAACACAGGCGCAGGTGTTAAAGATACGGGATTGAGCTCGGGCATTGACGTCTGCTGCCTGCCACTCTGCGGCTCCGATCCTCGGTCGTTCGGTAGATATTTCTGGAGCAGCTCCTTCCTGCCTCAGTTTCTCCCTGGGTTAAACGCGGGATAGTGACGGCAGTCTTCGATTAAACGAAATCAGGGCTGTGATAGCGCTTTACAAAGCAAAACGCGCAAAGCCTTTGCGGAGAGAGGAGTGCATAGGCTTAGAGTCCAGATCCGAACTTGCATGGCTTTTTACAGACGCACATCTCCTCTTCTCCCAGCGCAGGGAAAGCACTGCAGTCCCCCTCTTTTTGACAGAGTGAATTTAGGGGAAGATTTACAGAAAGGGGTTTATTTACGCTAATGAGAATATCATTAATTGGTGCAAGAAATACTTATGAGCGCCTACTGTGTACCAGGCATTGAGCTGGGCTCTTTACCAAGAATAAAAATACTGAATTGAATGCCAATTCGTTCTCTTGAGCCAGAGATCTGAAATACAGCTGTTTCTTAGGGTCATATTAGGACACAAATGCAAAATAGTCTTCCTGCGCCTCCCCCTGGAGAGAAAATGAAGTAGAAAATGAGATTGCGCATGTAGAAAAGCGCTTAGCCCCGTGCTTGCGACAGGGCAAACCAGTACCTGAAATGTGTTTTATTAATAGTAATGATAGCTAATTAAAAATAGCTGACGTGTATTGAGAACTGTGTCAGGCACGGCGCTAATCCCTGTACATATACTTAGTGAATTTTACTCTCCCCCAGTGAGGTCGTGCTGATGACCCCATTGTGCAGATAAGGAAACTGAAGAATAGAAAAATACGAGTATCTACTGTAAGAACACTTAAAGTGGTGGAGCTAATAAGGTGTTTTGTTCACTGCTATATCCACAACACCTATAGCAGTGCCTGGTATAGTAGACGCTCGATCTGTCTTTGTGGAATAAATGAGTGATTAATACCTGCCTTTAAAAAACCTTTTTTTTTCTTGTAAATAGGTAGTTGCAAAAATGGTACTGAGAGGTCCTTAGTACTCTTACCCCTGTACTGTCATCTTACCTAACATCAAACCGAGGAAATTAACCTTGGTGCAATCTACAGACCCTATTAATATTGTAATCTGCTTTTAATAGGAGTGCTTGGCAGTTTGCAGACTGACGTAGTTGCTATGATATGGTTAATATTCTCAGCTAAAACGGCTCTTCGCTTTTTGCACCTAAGCATTGCATCCGGGAGGCGTGCACCCTGCACCGGGCGGACCACGCCCCAGGGAAAATCCAAGTGTGGAACGCAGACCCTCTATATTAGAGCAGCGGCGCCGACGCACAAGGGTTACCCTGTGGGAGGCCGTCCATGCGCCTGCGCGGGGCGTCGCTTCGCCCCGCCCCAGAAGCGGGGTCAGATGACCCGCCCAACCGGCGTCGGCCTATAAAAGCTCGGGTGTTGACGTCAGCGTTCTCTTCCGCCGTCGTCGCCGCCATCCTCGGCGCGGCTAGTCACACTCGGATCTGCCTGGGAGAATCCACCGCCATCCGCCACCATGGTGAGCAGCGCTGTTCAACGGGCGGCCTGAATCGGCGGCGGGGCCTCCGTAGGGCCGGCCCTACCAGGCCTGGAGAACTGTGGCCTCCCTGACTGAGAGGAGACATGGCGGCGGCGGCGGGGCCGGCGGGCTCGGGGCTGGGGAAGCGGCTGCCGCCATGTCTGCGCGATGCACTGCTAGCCGAGCTCCGCTTCCGGGGGCGCCGCCGCCTCCAGGACCCCGGGCCCGGCTGGAGCTGGGGCGGAGGCGGGGCGGGGGGTATGATGATGTGGCAGACGCTGTAATGGCGGGCGCCGCGGTGCGAGCGGGGAGAGGGGAGCCGCCTTATGTAACCCGTGGGCTGGGAGTTTGAGTCCGATTTTCTGTCGGGAGCCGGGGGAGGCAAGGAAATGGCAAAAGGAGAGAAGAGTAAGACCTTTAGAAGCGTCTCGTCTTCTGACGTTGTGTAACCTTGGTCCTCCTTGTACCTCCCAGTTGTGAACACCTGATTCCAGAACTACGAGGTGGAGGCTCGTGCCTGTTAGGGCTGCGCAAGCCTCCCACCCGACCGGGGGTGGCATATTTAAGAATCAGGGGCAGGGTGTGTGGCTCTACCTGATTGACCCCCACCCTGCACAGCGAGAGGTGACCTTGGATTTTAAAGAGGCCCTTTGGTTGGGGGAAGGCTGGGGGTATAACCAGTGGCAACACAGTGGGGGGAACTTCAGCTGGACCCTAGATACGTCAATATACTACAAAGGAAATCTGTCATTCTTTGAGACTTACTCCCCAGTACTCATTCTGGGTTGTGACAACCAGCGTCTGGCTTTTCAGGGACGGGGTGAATTGCACTTTTAAAGGGGTGTCAACAGAGAAAGGGGGATCTGGGTGGGAGTTGAGGCAGCGCCAGGACCAGCTCCCTCTGGCCATGGCCTAGCAGTCTCTATTGATCAAGGTCTCAGTGCCAAGCCTCATTCCTGGAGTGCCGGGCCATCCTGAGTCGTCCCCCCGCTCCCCCCCGCCCAGGTGAACTTCACAGTAGACCAGATCCGGGCCATCATGGACAAGAAGGCCAACATCCGAAACATGTCCGTCATCGCCCACGTGGACCATGGCAAGTCCACTCTGACGGATTCCCTGGTGTGCAAGGCGGGTATCATAGCCTCCGCCCGGGCTGGGGAGACCCGCTTCACTGACACCCGGAAGGACGAGCAGGAGCGTTGCATCACCATCAAGTCGACGTGAGCAAAGCCTTGGCACCCTCTGGACAGGGAGGGGGGAGGTGCTTACTCTGAGTCCTTGGGCGGTGGGTAGGGAGGACAGACAGTAGCCAACCCTTTCCTGACAGGTTTCTGGGGAGATGAGCACATTGGGGCTGGGTTTTTGGACTGTGAGAGACAATGGGGCTTCAGCTAGTGAGATGGGAAGCTTTGTCTCCTGTGGGAGAGGCACAGTGATGGGTGGTATTAAGGGGATTTGGAGAGGAGGGGGGCCGAGGGGCTCTTGGCATTGTCTGGAGAAGTCTGGGTGGGTGCTGCTGGCATCCAAGGATGCTGGTAAAGGTCTTGCCTTACCTATGGTGGCTCCCTGTGAGTTTTCTGGCCCCAGATGTTAAGAGGGTGAGAAAACTCCCCTCCCCCGCAAAAAAAAAAGAGGCTGTAACGACAGTTGTTTTCATCTGGTAACATCTCCTTGGTCATTGGCTCTGAGACTCGTTTCAGCTGGGGAGGGAAGGGTGAAAGGTAGTCTTTGGGGTTTCTGGATCTTGCCTGATTGTGTAGCAGCTCTTTGAAATCAGGTGTGTTGAGCCTGAGAGGAACCAGGTGGACTCTGGTACCATTGCACCTGTACCAGGGAGGTGGTGGTTCCCGGCAGAGGGTGCTGCAGAGGTAAATGTCCCTGGATAGGATAGCTCTTGTGTGGGAAGTCTGCAGTTCATCTCTAGGGATGAGTAATGCAGGGGGAGGAGACAGGTTGCAGCATCTGTCTGGCTTTTTACTGGATTACAGCCTCACTTCAGGATCAAGAGCATCCACCCTGACTCCCGTGGGCAGGAACCTGGTGGACCACAGGGCTAGTGGGAAACAGGTTAGGAGCCAGGCTGAGGTGTGCCTCCATCCGGGTAACCTGTCTCAATCTCTCAGGGCCATTTCCCTCTTCTACGAGCTCTCAGAGAATGACTTGAACTTCATCAAGCAGAGCAAGGATGGCTCTGGCTTCCTCATCAACCTCATTGACTCCCCTGGGCACGTGGACTTCTCCTCAGAGGTGACAGCCGCCCTCCGTGTCACCGATGGTGCCTTGGTGGTGGTGGACTGCGTGTCGGGTAAGCAGCAGGCTTCCCCACGGATGGCGGGGAACCTGGGGCTGTCCCCTCTTTGGCCGACGGAGACGCCTCATCCCCTGCTGGTCCACAGGCGTGTGCGTGCAGACAGAGACGGTGCTGCGCCAGGCCATTGCCGAGCGCATCAAGCCTGTGCTGATGATGAACAAGATGGACCGGGCCCTGCTTGAGCTGCAGCTGGAGCCCGAGGAGCTCTACCAGACCTTCCAGCGCATCGTGGAGAATGTCAACGTCATCATTTCCACCTACGGGGAGGGCGAGAGCGGCCCCATGGGCAACATCATGGTAAGATTGCCTGACTGCTGAAGTCGGGGTCCCTTGGCGGATCGCCGTCTCCTGCTGTGTTCCTAGTACCCCCTCCCGCTTCTCCCACTGGGTGGGCAGCATTCCTCATGCAGATTGGAAGGGTTGTGGTTTTCTCCTTCAGGGCTGCCCTTGGGAAACCACTGTTGTGAAGCCATGGCCTCCTGGGGATTCTTGGGAGGTTGGAAGGTGAGGTTGCCAGGAACCTTGGAATGGCAAGAAGGCTGGACTTCGGTGGAGGCTGTGGGGTAGCAGCTCAGCCTGCTAACAGAGGGGCATGGGGCAGTGCCTGTGGCATCATCGCACACCCTGTCGTGATGGGGGCAGAGCTGGGCACCCTGTACATGATGACTAAAATTTCTTCACTTTGACCTGACGACTGTTGAAGAAATCCAGTGTCTGAGGGCCGGGGTGCTTGGGGGCTTCATTGATGTGGTTTGTGTCCAACTGTCCCAACTCACAGCTTTCTCCTGCTCTCTCAGATTGACCCTGTCCTCGGTACTGTTGGCTTCGGGTCTGGTCTCCACGGCTGGGCCTTCACTCTGAAGCAGTTTGCAGAGATGTACGTGGCCAAGTTTGCTGCCAAGGGTGAGGGTCAGCTGGGGCCTGCCGAGCGGGCCAAGAAGGTGGAGGACATGATGAAGAAGCTATGGGGAGACCGGTGAGTGCTGGAGACACAGCCCAAGTGTCCGTGGGGTCCTTCACACCTGCATCCCCCCAGATTCCCCTAACTTGGGTTGAGTCTTGTCTGACAGGTACTTTGATCCAGCCAACGGCAAATTCAGCAAGTCAGCCAACAGCCCAGATGGCAAGAAGCTGCCACGGACATTCTGCCAGCTCATCCTGGACCCCATCTTTAAGGTGAGCTGGCGTGTGCTTGATATAGGTAGGCGTCCCTAGGGCTGTCCTTGGGTTCCCTGAGAATCTGGTACCCAACCTGCTGCAGCCAGTAGCAAGATGCCGTGGGGCAAGGCAGGGCCAGGCTGCAGAGGCAGCTCCTGGGACAAGGATGAGGCAGCATGAGGTCAGAACGCCCTCAGGGTTCCACCCTGACAGGGAAGTCTCCCTGCCCCCTGGGCTTCATCATCAGGGGGACCATCAGCCTCCCTGACTGGGCAGCAGGTGAGATGAGGTAGGAGGGTCTAGGGTTTGCAAGCCTGTGAGTTTAGTGAGTGTATGCTCAATATCTGAAAATAGGAAGGGTTTTTTTTTCTTCTAACAATCTGTCGAGAAGTGTCCCCGTGATTTGCTTAATTGGGTCAGGCCTTTGGCGGTAAGTGAAGATGGCCTTTAAAGCTCCAGAGCAGGAAGCAGGTAGCTTCAGGCTTCCAGTATGTTCCCAAACCCACTTTGCCATGTCTCTTGGGTGTCAGGTGTTTGATGCAATCATGAATTTCAAGAAAGAGGAGACGGCAAAACTGATTGAAAAACTGGACATCAAGTTGGACAGTGAAGATAAAGACAAAGAAGGCAAACCACTTCTGAAGGTGAGTGGAGCGGCCATCCTGTGAGTCCCCATCCCAGCTTGAGTGCCATTTTCTCAGGTAATCAGACAGCTGGCTGTAAGGGTCTCAGTCAGGGCTCCATGCTGGGCCCAGGCTTATATTAGAAGTATCACCAGCAGGAGCTCTGTCACCAGCAGGGATGGGTAGGAGACATCAGCTGTTTTACACTGTTCTTCTAGATTCTTTCTCAAGTCATTTTTTTTGTCCCTCTTTCACATCCCCTACTTTAGGCAGTGATGCGCCGCTGGCTACCTGCCGGGGATGCCCTGCTGCAGATGATTACCATCCACCTACCCTCCCCTGTGACGGCCCAGAAGTACCGCTGTGAGCTCCTGTACGAGGGGCCCCCAGACGACGAGGCCGCCATGGGTACGTGGGGTGTGCCTGCATCCTGGGGTTAGAACGCTGGGCAGAGCTGCAGAATTCTGGAAAGCTGAGCTGCCAGGGAATCAGTTTCCCCTGTGGGGGGTTCCTTTCTCTCTCCTCAGGCATTAAAAGCTGTGACCCCAAAGGCCCTCTTATGATGTACATTTCCAAAATGGTGCCGACCTCTGACAAAGGTCGGTTCTATGCCTTCGGCCGGGTCTTCTCAGGGCTGGTGTCCACCGGCCTGAAGGTCAGGATCATGGGGCCCAACTACACGCCTGGGAAGAAGGAAGACCTATACCTGAAGCCAATCCAGAGGTGAGGTGCTCCGTGAGGCAGAGGGTGCCCAGCAGCCTCCCTTTCGTCCCTCAAGCCAGTGAAGGGGGAAGGGTGAGGGTTATCTGAATGTAGACTTGGCCAGGGGAGGCCCACCAGGAAATAGTGTCTCCTTCTCCCCACTAGGGATTCACAGTGAGACACAGCCCGGAGTTGGGAAGCAGTTAGGCTGAAATTATGGTGGCAGCATACATTTTAAAATACCCAGAGAATAGGCTCTGACCCTAGAGATGTCATGTGGCGGGTGGCCACCCAGTCCAGGTGTGGGTAGTGGGAAGAGCCTCCATTCCTGCTAGTTCCTCGGGGCCCTGACTGTATTGCGACCTGCGAGTGCCGCCGGTTTCCCTGTGGCACGCATGTCTGGCCTGGGTCAGGGTGCAGAGTCCTGCACAGCGCACGTGTTAGTGAGCAGGTGGCTCTGTCCTGGTGTGCAGGAGCCAAAACTGTCATTGAGACCTGGGTCGCAAGATAAATTCAGAGCTTGGCCCAGGGTGGGATGGCACTGCCCCTTCAGACAGGAAGACAGCCGCAGGCTCCAAGACAAAGGAGGCTTGTCTTTGGTCATTTGGGGATCTGCCACCCCAGTGCCGATGCATTGTGGCCTTTTGTGTCTCCCCCAGGACAATCCTGATGATGGGCCGCTACGTCGAGCCCATCGAGGACGTGCCTTGTGGCAACATCGTGGGCCTGGTGGGCGTGGACCAGTTCCTGGTGAAGACAGGCACCATCACCACCTTCGAGCATGCCCACAACATGCGGGTGATGAAGTTCAGCGTGAGCCCTGTCGTCAGGGTGGCTGTGGAGGCCAAGAACCCGGCCGACCTGCCCAAGCTGGTGGAAGGCCTGAAGCGGCTGGCCAAGTCGGACCCCATGGTGCAGGTGGGTGGGCCCCGGCTGGAGGCGGACACCTGCGGCAGTGGTGGTTTGTTGGCTTATGCCGTGTGGCTGAGCCGAAAGATTCCGCTGGCTTCTCACACAAGTAGAGATTCCGTGTTGAGAAAACCAGCTGTGCTGGGTACACCTGCCCTGGTAGAGGTGCTGCCCTTAATTTAAATGGTGGTTTTCCACCCAGGAACCCGATTTCTTTCGTAGGCTGCTTGGGTCTTTACAGGCTGGTTGTGCACGGAGGGTCCTTACAGAAGGTTAATGTTGAAAACGAGTAAAGAGGATCCTGCTGTCTTCCCCCCAAAACCCCATTTTGGGAGTCTGCCTTTTCCATCTGGAGGAAAGCTTGGAGCCCGCTTTCTACCTGTCCCTAGAATCCCTTGGGTTTCCCGCATTTGTCCCGGGGTCTGTGCTCAGGCTGACACGTGGCCCTTTTCAGTGCATCATTGAGGAGTCCGGGGAGCACATTATTGCGGGTGCCGGGGAGCTGCATCTGGAGATCTGCCTCAAGGACCTGGAGGAGGACCACGCCTGCATTCCTATCAAGGTGAGGCCTGGCGCTGCTCTGGTGGCTGGAGGCCCGCTGTCCTCAGGACGGAGGGCAAGGCAGGGCCCTGGGTCCAGGCTGGGCTCTGAGGGGCCCATTGACTGGGCCACTCAATTCTCTGTCTTTCCATCCGTTACTGCCAGCTGATATGTGCTGTCGTGACACCAGCTTAGATGCGTTGGCAAGGCTGGAGTGTGAGCGGTCTGCTTCTTAACAAATTTTTTAAAAAGCTCTTGGGAAGTGCAGACACTGAGGCTTATGTAGCCGGCCCCACGCCCAGCTGGTGCGTTCTGGTTTCCATTCTCCTTTTTTTTCCCCACAGAACTGAGCGCAGATCTGTGTCTGTTCTCAGACGTGGATTTGGGTTTCTTTACGTGTGGTTCTCTTTGTTAAGCTTCTGTCTTTTTGTTTCTCTACTTATAGGAATGAAATTTTCTTTTTTCAGGTACGATGACAGCTTTTCCCCATTATTCTCTATATTAGAAAACTAATATGCTGGGGTGTGGGGTTAGGCCTAGCACTTGTATCTTTTGAGATTTTTTTTCCAGTTAATACCGCATATGTGGAGTTTCACTGTTTCACCAGCCCTCTTGGCAGCGGGCTTCCGTCTACAAGGGAGTACCTGCACACCTCATGTTTACACAGAAGACGTGCATGGCTCTGTGCCGCCAGATCAAACTCGCTCTGTTTTCTGTGCCACTGCCACTGTTAAGTGGGCCTCGTTATTAGGAAGACCGTCTGTTAAGATGCCTCTCAGGTGTCTGGTTCCTGTGGCAGACCTGACCTGACCTGCATGCTCCTTTTGCAGAAATCCGACCCAGTTGTCTCATACCGAGAGACCGTCAGTGAGGAGTCTAACGTGCTCTGCCTGTCCAAGTCCCCCAATAAGCACAACAGGCTGTACATGAAGGCACGGCCCTTCCCCGACGGCCTGGCCGAGGACATCGACAAGGGCGAGGTGTCTTCCCGCCAGGAGCTCAAGCAGCGGGCCCGCTACCTAGCTGAGAAGTACGAGTGGGACGTGGCCGAGGCCCGCAAGATCTGGTGCTTTGGCCCTGATGGCACCGGCCCGAACATCCTCACTGACATCACCAAGGGCGTGCAGTACCTCAACGAGATCAAGGACAGTGTGGTGGCCGGCTTCCAGTGGGCCACCAAGGAGGTGAGGGGCTGCTCAGGCACAGCTCTGGTGGGTTTGTCACTGGGGCGTCCTCCTGTCCTTGTTTCCCTGTTGGCAGGGTGGGGCTGTGGTCCTGCCTCCTGGGAAGGGGACCCTAGGGAGGCTGAGATGGTCCCTGTCAGTGAGACCTAGAGGAGCTGGCACAGACAGTTCTGGCTGACCTGTTCTCAGGAGCTGCAATAGAGGTGGTTTCTTGATGGTGTTCCCCTTCCTCCATAGGGGGCGCTGTGTGAGGAGAACATGCGGGGCGTGCGCTTCGACGTCCACGATGTGACACTGCACGCGGACGCCATTCACCGCGGTGGCGGCCAGATCATCCCCACGGCCCGGCGCTGCCTGTACGCCAGCGTGCTGACTGCCCAGCCCCGGCTCATGGAGCCCATCTACCTTGTGGAGATCCAGGTGGGGAGGCCTGGCCCCCCCCAGCTGCTGCTCCCGGTCCCACCCTGCCCAACAGCTGCTAATAGCCCTTCTTTGCCTGACAGTGTCCAGAACAAGTGGTTGGTGGTATCTACGGTGTGCTGAACAGGAAGCGGGGCCACGTCTTTGAGGAGACCCAGGTGGCCGGCACCCCCATGTTTGTTGTGAAGGCCTACCTGCCTGTCAATGAGTCCTTTGGTAAGTGCCAGTCTGGTGTGGTCCTCAGATGCCTGCTGCCTTTGGGGTGGAGCCCAGCAGACATTCAGCCCATCTGGTCTAGGACGGGACGCATTTCTTTTCTTTTTTTTTTTATTATTTATTTGGTCGTGCTGGATCTTAGTTGCGGTAGGCTTGCTCCTTAGTTGTAGCTCACGGGCTCCTTAGTTGTGGCATGCGAACTCGTAGTTGTGGCATTCATGTGGGCTCTCTAGTTCCCTGACCAGGGATTGAACCTGGGCCCGCTGCATTGGGAGTGCAGAGTCTTAACCACTGCGCCACCAAGGGAAGTCCCAGGGGCCCAGTTCTTTCTTGTTGTGCATGGCACAGGGTGGGTCTGATGGGAGCTGTTGCTTTCTGCATCGCAGTTGTGGAGGAGGAGGTGCCTGTTTCTCATTTGGGCCTCTGGACTGCTGAATTAGGGGGAAGGTCCTTGGGCCTGTAAATCTAAGAGCAAAGCCTGCAGAGAAGCTGTGCTGGAGCCCCTGGTTCATCCTGAGAAGGAGCAGGTGGAGACCAGAGGGCCAGCCTTGCCCCACTTATTAATCAGTAGCCTTTGAGGGAGCCTTTGGGTGAGGGATAGGATAATGGGCCTGACATCTGACATGAGCCAGGTAGTCCAGACTCAGTGATCTTCTGGTGTGGTGTGGGCCTGTGTTCCCACCTTCCCCTCCTGGCCTCCGCCAGGGAGCCGTGAGGCTGCCTGGGCTGCCCGGTGAGTGCCGTCTCTGTGCCTCCTACAGGCTTCACCGCTGACCTGAGGTCCAACACGGGCGGCCAGGCCTTTCCCCAGTGTGTGTTCGACCACTGGCAGATCCTGCCCGGTGACCCCTTCGACAGCACCAGCCGCCCCAGCCAGGTGGTGGCAGAGACGCGCAAGCGCAAAGGCCTGAAGGAAGGCATCCCGGCCCTGGACAACTTCCTGGACAAGTTGTAGGCAGCCTCCCCGCAGCCCGCTGCCTGGTGGGACTCGGGCGCAGCCCCTGCACCCAGGGACAGGTGACCACAGCAACAGCCCCACATTCTCCACGACACCTTGAGGCTGTCCAGACCCAGTAACGTTCTGCCTGACAAGTTTCTGGGGCCCACTCCGTGCCATCGCTCAACATGAACACTTGATGCCGTTTCTTTCGATATTTATTTCTAGATTTCAGACGCAACAGAAGTGCCCTCACGGCAGGGACTTATCTGGCCGGTAGGGATGGGGGAGGAGATGGGACACCCAAAGCTTTTTTGTTAAGAGGGAAATTCACATGTCCAAAAAAAGTTAAAAATAAACGCATTAAGAGGTTTATTTGGGTAAATGGCCTGCAGTGGATTTTCCTCCGGAAAGGGGGAAGGAACAGGCGGGTAGATGTTCTCTTTGGACAGAAGCTAGTAGAAGGCAGGAAATCCTGTGCAGTGTCACCATGAGCACCTCCAGCTGTATTAGTGCCATTGGAATAATAAATTTGATATGGTGGTGATTGTGCATGCGTGTCCATGGTCTTTCTCCATCCGCTCAGGCTAGAATGGACTCCCTGTGCCGGTGAGCAAGGCCATTGTTTACGCTCCAATACACAGTGTTCAGTATCACCTCCAAATGTCCAGGGCTGAGGCAGAGGTCCGTGAGACTTCACGTGATCCAGGCGAGTCCAGTTGTCCACCTGTCACGTGGGGCCAGCTGGTGGAACTGTCCTACATCTGTGCTGTTTGCAGGGGCAGCCACTGGCCTCCTGTGTCTACTGAGCATTTGAAATGGGGGTAGTGCAAGCCCAGGACCGTTACTTTTAGCTGTAAACATATTTCCATAGTCTGATGACGCTGGTGCTGTCTTAGCAGTCAGTGCAGGCTGGGAAAATTGCCCATGTGCTCAGCTTTGTCCCATCAAAACTTCCCTGTGGTTACTGCAGTGCTGACTAGCACCCTGGGGTCTGACTTGTGCCTGGGTTGTGGGAGGAGCCTCAGTCTAACTTTCATGCTAGGAGCCGCTCTTTGAACAAACAGCAAGGATTCCTTTGTAGGATTCTCTGGATTTGGCTATTCAAACTTTACCCTAAAGATTTGTAACGTTATGCGTGGGTTATCACTCTACATGCCTGTCCTCAGGAAGGCGGATGGGGACAATGAGGTGCTGGTGTGGGGTTCCAGGCCAGGAGGGTGGCCATTGTGCTCCCAGGCTGCCCAGACCTATACCTCCACTAATATGTGTCTTGTTAAGGTATGGAAAGGGGAGGAAAAGAGCTGTAGAAACCTGATGAACGTTGCCTAGAGCCAGATGACCAAGGTCAACATCAGTGATAAGTCAGGATGATACTATGGACCCTTGATAAGGAGTGATGAAAATGGCACTGTATGGTCTTCCTAAAACCTGTCACCCCTCTTTAACCACAAGAAAGACAAATCCCAATTGAGGAAGTAGACTAATCCTCAAAACTGTCTAAGTCATCAAAAACTGGGAAGTGTGAGAAGCTCAAAGCTCAGAGGAACCTAAGGAGACGTAACTAAATGTGACGCGGGATCCTCGAACAGGAGAAGGACATTAGGGAAAAACAAGGAACTCTGAATAAAGTACAGACTGGTTAATAACGTATCACTCTTGGTTCATTAATGGTGACAAATACAAGATGTAATAGGGGAAACTGGATATGGGAGAAAGTGCTGCTTTAGCTGTGCACTGAAGTGTGCTTAGGAGTTAAGAGTGGAGGAAGGCGGTTCCCAGGTAGGAGGAAGAAAGAGCTGGTGCCATCTCAATGAGATGCTTGAGGCGAGAAGGCAAATGGTGTTGGAGTGAAAAAGGGCGGGGGGGGGGGGGTTGCACGAGGTTAGGGTGGCCAGCAAGGACCAAAAGACACAGGTCCGTGTCAGATGGTATCTGAGCTAGTTCAGCGTGGGCTTTGGGTTCGGGCCTCTCTGGGAATGAATCTCAGTTACGCCTTTGCCAGCTGTGTGACCCCGGGTGGGTTACCTAACCTCTCTGGGGTCTTGTTTCCCTAACTATAGAATGGGTAAAATATTAATGTATTTTACCTCCTCGGGTTGTTGATTGGTACGCAGTAAGGCTCAATCAATGCTAGCTGTTACCATGTATCTTGAGCTTAAA
Organism: Pseudorca crassidens; assembly: GCF_039906515.1. Lineage (NCBI taxonomy): Eukaryota > Metazoa > Chordata > Mammalia > Artiodactyla > Delphinidae > Pseudorca > Pseudorca crassidens. Next base: position 169,505,246 of record NC_090298.1, read on the forward strand.
AGGAGTCACAAAACAATCCTCAAGGGGCTTCCCTGGTTGGCTCAGTGGTTAAAAATCCACCTGCCAGGGCTTCCCTGGTGGTGCAGTGGTTGAGAGTCTGCCTGCTGATGCAGGGGACACGGGTTTGTGCCCCGGTCTGGGAAGATCCCACATGCCGCGGAGCGGCTGGGCTTGTGAGCCATGGCCGCTGAGCCTGCGCGTCCGGAGCCTGTGCTCCGCAACGGGAGAGGCCACGACAGTGAGAGGCCTGCGTACCGCAAAAAGACAAAACAAAAAAAAAAGAATCCGCCTGCCAATGCAGAGGACACGGGTTCGAGCCCTGGTCTGGGAAGATCCCACATGCCGCGGAGCAACTAAGCTCTTGCGCCACAACTACTGAAGCCCGCGCGCTTAGAGCCTGTGCTCTGCAACAAGAGAAGCCACCGCAATGAGAAGCCCGCGCACCGCAACGAAGAGTAGCCCCTGCTCGCCACCACTAGAGAAAGTCCGCACTTAGCAACGAAGACCCAACACAGCCAAAAATAAATACATAAATAAAAATTAAAAAGAAAAATCTCAAGCATTAATGGCAACACCAGACCAATCTCCTAATTTGCATCTTTATGTATTTGGAATATGGTTAGCATTTTACAGAGAAGTAAACTGCCACTCAGGGACTAAAGCAGGCCAAGGGTTCACCTCACGGCTGTCATGCCGGAGCTGGGCCTTGGATTCGCATTATCTCATGCCCAAGGTAGGCAGGAATAGGGATGCAGGATTTCAGCATCCCGTCTCCCAGCTTCAGGACCCCGGTCAGAGGAGAACGGGCGGGGCGGTCCAGGGGCCGGAAGTCGGAAAGCCGACTTCCGTAAGTTTGACAGGCGTTCATTACAGCCAATCACCTGCGGGAAGCCTAGCCTGTGCCAAAGGCGAGGCAGCATTTTGGTGAGGAGGGCGGGACGCGCGAGGGCCTGGGCCTGGAAGGCGGCGGTGGGCGGGCTTCACGAGCGGCGGTCGCACTGACCAATGGGTGGTGGGCTCCACCTCTTGGGGGCGGGCCCTGGAGGGCGCGGTGACGTCGCACGGGTCGGCGCGTCGAGGCAGCCAAGGCTGCGGGGCCTGAGGACGCGGCGGCGGGCAGCGCGGCTGAGGGGCCGGTTCGCGGCGCGGGGCCGAGGAGGGTGCGGAGCGCGCTCGGTCCGAGGCTGGCGGGTTGGGGGGGCCCTTGGGGATCTTAGCGGGGGGGTACGTTTGGGGACCCGTGGGATGACTGGGCGGGAGAAGAAGCTGGGCCGGGGCCTGTGAGGGGCGTGGCGGTCTCTGGGACGCTGGAGCAGGGACGTCAGGGGCTGGGGAGATCTTTGAGGCGTCTCTGAAGGAAGCCGTCGGGGTCTGCCTTGGAGCTTGGGAGAAGGTCGGGGGAGAAGGACGATGGAGGAGACTCTCAGCTGTGGCCCTTTGAGGAGGCCCGTTGGGAGTGTGGAGACCGGGGTGGGGCCTTTGAAACCTGGAGGGGTGCCTTCGGGGACGGGGGGAGGAAGAAGTTAGCTTTGCTAGAACGGTGGAGGTCAGGGGAAGCAAGAGCGGGTCGGGGCCTTTGGAGGAGCTTGGAAACTATTGTCCAGTTCCTGGGGAATTCAGGATTGGGGGGAGCAAGAGATTACCCACAGCGCTGCAGAGGGTGTTAAGAGACCAGCCGAGGAGGAGGGGTTAGTGGGTAAGGGAAAGAGGGGTTGAGGCCGCTGATGGGTAGGGAGATGGAAGCGTGTTGGAGGTCTGGCAGGGAATCAGGGAGCCCCAGCGTTTGGGGGTGTGAAGAGTGTGGGGAACTTGCAGGAGTGTGTGGGGCTCTGGACAAGCAGGTTGGGAGAAGCCTAGGAGGGAGAGGCAGAAGAAGACTGCGGTGCTGTGTGCGGAAGCAGAGATCTGTGGCTGGGAGCTATGGGGGTGGAGGTGGCACAGCTGGGCTAACACTGACCTCGGGGCGGTGTGGTATCTAAATGAGCAGACACATGGAATTGACCCGCCCACCAATTGCAAGTGCTTTCTACAATGACCGTGGAATTTCAGCATGGTGTGATGTGAAACCTCTTTTGGGGGAGCAGGTCACTCCATTGACCTAGAAGTAATGGCTGGCATCTCACTCCTTTCTTATTTCCCTGTCTCCTCCTCCAGGGTCACGGCTAGAGGACTCCCTGAGGTCCTGTCCCCCGGGCCACTGTGACTGGGTTTGCACTGGAGTGGAAGGTGCTGGAAGGCAGACCGGCTGCTATGTCCACATTCAGGCAGGAAGATGTGGAAGACCACTATGAGATGGGGGAGGAGCTGGGCAGGTGAGTTCTCCCCTCTGATGGGGCTCCGACCAGGGGAGAGACCCGCTGTGGGGTTTTCTGGGTGTATCTCCTCTCCTGTCCTTTATCCCACTCTCCAAGAAGGGATGAGTCGATATCATGTGCTGTGGAACGAGTTTGGGCTTTGGAGTCAGTCAGTCTGGGCCTGGAATTCTTGCTCTGACATCCTCTGTGCATTTCCTTTGGGGAGAAACATAACTGAGCACAAATGGCACCTAATACGGTGCTTGGAATTGGCGTGAGAGCAGTAGATGTTGGCAGGTTTTGTTGGTGAGGGTCTGTCCCTCTCTTTAATCCTCTCTTGTGGGAGGGCAGTTGAGTCTCCCCGGCTCTCGTACGTTTCCAGGGAAGGCCTCCCGTCTGGGCCTACACCCTTGCCAATGGTTGGCATTCTTGTGGGAAAGAGCGGAGGTTTCCCGATCCAGCCAGCAGCTGATTTCCTGCTGGGCTGGGCCTTGGAGCGTCCCCTGGGAGTGCCCCCTCCCCCCACTCCCCTCAGACCTGCCAGGCACCATCCTCCCCCCCACCCCACAGAGCTTCAGACCTTATTTGGTGAGTTTGTTGCTGGCCAGCCCCATGATGTCACCAGAATGGAATGTAAATAACTGAGCCATAACTGAGCTGTTCATCAGGCCTTTGCTGAGAGAGTGTATGGGGCTCATTTAGGATTCTGAAGTCCCTCCTTTAGGAATTTCCTCCGATAGAGTGGTAGAGAATGCAGGCCGTCTCCCCACCCCCAAAAAAGTCTCAGACTCTGTTGTTGAAAATGTATTAGGACCTGCTGCTGAGAGTAGTTTGGCAAAAGTCAGCAAAAATACCATGTATGTTCCCTTTAACCCACTGATTCTGCTGCTAGGAGTTAATTCCGTGGAAGTAGTACGTACATGGACCTAAGGATCTAGGGACAGGGAGAGTTGCTATAAGGACTTTCTGTGAGCAAAAGACAGGAAGCCTCTTCAGTGCCTGTCACAGCACCATAGCCTCATCGATGGAATATTACGCAGCCATTAGAAAGAGCCTGAAAAGAAACAAAATTGAGTTATCTGTAGTGAGGTGGATGGACCTAGAGTCTGTCATAGACTGAAGTAAGTCAGAAAGAGAAAAACAAATGCTGTATGCTAACACAGATATATGGAATCTAAAAAAAAAAAAAAAATGGTTCTGAAGAACCTAGGAGCAGGACAGGAATAAAGACGCAGACGTAGAGAATGGACTTGAGGACACGGGGAGGGGAAGGGGAAGCTGGGACGAAGTGAGAGAGTAGCATGGCCTTATATATACTACTGAATGTAAAATAGATAGCTAGTGGGAAGCAGCCGCATAGCACAGGGAGATCAGCTCGGTGCTTTGTGACCACCTAGAACGGTGGGATAGGGAGGGTGGGAGGGAGACGCAAGAGCGAGGGGATATGGGGATATATGTATATGTATAGCTGATTCACTTTATTATACAGTAGAAACTAACACACCATTGTAAAGCAATTATACTCCAATGAAAATGTTAAATAAAAAAAAGAGCCCAGCAACTTGTATAATGCAAGCCTTGTAGGGAGTTTATTGAAATTTTCTAGTAGCTGTGTCAATTTTAATAATTTTTTAAATAATTAACCTTTTTTAAATTAAATTTTAAAAATTTATTTATTTGGCTGCACTGGGTCTTGGTTGCGGCACGTGGGATCTTTGTTGCGGCATGCGGGGTCTTCAGTTGTGGCTTGCGGACTTCTTAGTTGTGGCGTGCATGAGGGATCTAGTTGCCTGACTGGAGATCGAACCCAGGCCCCCTACATTGGGAGCGTGGAGTCTTAGCCACTGGACCGCCAGGGAAGTCCTAATTTTAATGATTTTAATAATGTATTTTATTTAACCCAATATGTCAAACTGTTATCATTTTGCTTGTGATCATTATAGAAATTACTAATGAAATAGTTTACTGCCTTTTATTGATGTGCACCTTTGAAATCTGGTGTGTCTTGTACACTCACAGCACATGTCAATTCGAATGGGCTGGACAGCTTCCATGTGGCCAGTAGCTGCCATCTTGGACAGCGCTGCCCTATGTAATGATCCGGAACATTCTTGGAGACACATGAGGTGAAGGATTAATGCCACAGAACACTGTGCATACTGTGCTGCAATTTGTATAAATTACAGATGTTTGGACATCTGAGTCCTGGGCTGTTTTTTTGTTACATTTCCATTCATCTGTGAAAGGCCCTGCCAGGCAGGTACTGTTATTATCCTCATTTTATAGATAAAGAAACTGAGGCTGAGAGCAGGGAAGCGTCTTGCCCAAGGCTATACAGACTAAAAGTGGCCAGGCAGGATTCAGACCTTGAGGCCACGCCCTGCCGGCTGCAAAGCCCAGGCGTGCTGGAGCCAGTGCTGGAACCAGAGGTGGGCATCCAGCTTCTTCTGCCTGTCTCGAACAAAGCACGGTCATGTTTCCTTGTCCCAAGAGTCACGGGCTGAATGAACTGGGAGTGAGTTTCTTTGTGCGCCTGTGCAGATGTGTATGGAGGGTTCTTTCCTCCTACTTCAAGTCACCTGGACAGTCTTGGGAAATAAATGAATCTGTTGTTGGTCATTGTAGACCTCCAGCCTGGCTTCCACGTCATGGAGAGCTGTGTGTGTCTGTATTCGTCAGCTCGGGCTGCTGTAGCAAAGTGCCTCAGACTGGAGGGCCTGAACAGTGGAGGTTGATTCTCTCACGGTGCTGAAGGCTGGACGTCCAAGGTCGAGGTGTCAGCAGGCTTGGTTCCCTCTGAGGCCTCTCTCCTTGGTGTGTAGACGGCTGCCTTCTCCCCATGTCCTCACATTTTCTTCCTCTGTGCATGTCTGTATCCTAATCTCCTGTCCTTATTATAATCTCCTTATAAGGACACCAGTCATACTGGATTAGGACCCACGCCAGTGATCTCATTTGTACTTAATTACCTCACATTTTGAGGTTCTGGGGGTTAGGATTTTGGGGGACACAATTCAGCACCTAACAGTGTCTTTGTCCCTCTTCCCATGAACTCTTTCTTTGTTAGTTTTTTTGTTAGTTCAGCTTGGAATAAAGCTAGAGGGGAGAAAAATCCTTGTATTTGAGAATTAGGCCACACGTCCAGTGCTTAGCAGCGTTCCTGGCACGTGGCGAACACTCAGCCCTCGAAGTTATTACCGTCAGGCGTCATCGTGGGATGGAAGGTGGACCTGGAAGAACTTGCTTGGTTGATGTCGGCAGAGGGGAGGGGGAAAGGCCTTTCAGGTGTGGGGAATGTTAGCTAAGATGTGGAGGTGGGGGCAAGAGCATAGCGTGGATTTCTGAGCGGGGGGCGAGGCTTGATCAGGGACACTTGACACTTCTCGTCTGACCTGTGCTCTTGGCTTTTATACTAGTGTTTGAGTGTCTTGTTGCTGCTGTAACAAATTACCAGAACTTAGTGGCTTAGAAGAACACCCATTTATTATCATAAAGGTCTGGGAGTCAGGAGTCTAAAATGGACCTGCAGGGCTGGTCCTTCCGGAGGCTCCAGGGCAGCATTGGTTCCTGCCTTTTCCAGCTTCTAGAGGCACCGCATCCCTGGCTCGCAGCCTCTCCTGCATCCTCACAGCCAGCAGCGCAGCATCTCCCATCTCGCTCTGCCTCTGATCCTCCCGCCTCCCTCTTACAAGGACCCTGTGATGACACTGGGCCCCCCAGGGAATCCAAGGTCATCCCCATCTCAGGGGCCTTAACTTAATTCTGTCTGTAAAGGCCCTCTGCCCCATGAGATGACGTGTCCACAGGTTCTGGGGATTCGGATGTGGACCCTTACTTAGCCTACCTTGGTTGGTAATAATTTGCACTCCCCACCTTGATCCTCACCTGCCTGAGTGTGCTCGGAGCATGTCTGCAGTGGTCTGCCGTGGGCGCCTTTGTGTCTTGATGCTCACGAGGGCAGCGCTTCAGGTGTTTGCTGGCTGCAGGTGGTCCTGGGCATCCCAGTGAGGTCCACTTACTGGGACACACCCAGTTGGGTCCCTTGGCTTTTCTGAGGGCCCTGCTGGCTTGGCAGAGGCGCCCCTCACTCGTTTCTCGTTCTGTCTGGCCTGTCCTCCCTGTGCTGTCACCAACTTAAGAGACCCCTCCTGTCCCCAAGGCCCGTCTGCACAATTCCTTCCTCTGCGTGCTCGTCCCCCATTTCCACAAGATGTCATGTAGTCACCTAGTCTCCTTTCCCTTGACCCCCAGTGGCGCCTGGTTGATGTTTCTTGTCTGGAATGTGTGCCTTCTGTCTTAGAATTAGTTTCTCTGCTCACGTGTGTGTTCATGTATCCTCTGGAGGCTGGGGTGCACGACCCATGGCCTTTGGGCCACATCCGGCCCTCACCTAGTTCAGTATGGCCCGCCCACAAACGTAGGATGGTTTTTTCCTTGTTTAAAGGGTTATAAAAACACACAAGAATTGTGACAGAGACCACATAGCCCGTAAAGCTTAAAATATTTACCCTCTGGCCTTTTTCACTCAATTCTTGAGTGAAAGCAAGTTAACGTAAGTTCCTAGATAACGAAAGAATACGGACATTGGACAGCTCCCTGGAGTGCAGTAAAGAGAGTTTCTCTTTCTCTTCAGATACCAGGGGTCTTGAGATACAAGTCACACACCATACAATTTACTCATTTAAAGTGTACAATTTAGTGATCTTTCGTACATTCACAGGGTCTTACAACCATCACCATTAAATACTTTCAGAACGTTTCCATCACTCCAAAAGGAAACCTAATCCCCATGAGCAGGCACACCCCCATTCCCTCCCCCAGCCCAACAACCAGGAATCCACCCCCTGTGTCTGTGGATTTGCCTGTTCTGGACGTTTCCCACCAATGGAATCACACCCTGTGTGTCCTTCTGTGTCTGGTTTCTCTCACTGAGCATTGTGTTCTCAGGGTCCATCCACGTTGCAGCGAGTGTCAGTGCCTCTCTCCTCTTCATGGCTGAGTGATGTGCCCGTGTGTGGAGGGACCACATTTTGTGTATCCGTCATCCGTTGAGGGACATTTGGGTTATTTCCATCTTATGGCTACTGTGAATAATGGTGCTGTGCACATTTGTGTGCAAGTTTCTGTGGAGCGATGTTCCTGGGTCCGATGGTAACTCCATGTTTCACCTTTTGAGGAACCGCCAGACTGTTTTCCACTGCGGCTGCCCCGTCTCACACTCCTACCAGCCATGCACCTGGGTTCTGGTTTCTCCACATCCTCACTCTTCTCTCTTGTTGTGAAAATGTGTGTACTTCTTTCACTCTGCCTATTGAATAAGAAGCTCTTTTTTTTTAAAGTGATAGACATCCTTTTATTTATTTATTTTTTGGCAGAGCCACATGGCATGCGGGATCTTAGTTCCCCGACTAGGGATTGGCCCCGTGCCCCCTGCACTGGGAGCATGGAGTCTTAAACACTTGCACTCCAGGGAAGTCCCTGAATAAGAAGCTCTTTTGAACTCAGTGGTTTTTTATCTTTTCTTAGATTTTAAACAATGATGAAATAACGCTGTGAGAAGTTGAATCTTATAGAGTCATATCAAATAAAAAGTAAAAACCCCTTTTCACTGCCCTCAGTCGCGCTCCTCAGAGATGTCTCTTGCTCACAGCTTGGTGTGTGTCCTTCAGACCTCTTTTCCGGCATCTACACACATAAACATACCTGTATAGGTGGGTACAGCATGTACCTTTTTTACCCAGAAAAATCTTGTTCCTTGTGTTATCCTGCAGTTGTCTTCACTGAGCCGGTCTTCACGGGTATCTGTCTTTTCTTTTCTTTTTTTAAAATTATTTTATTATTTTAACTATTTATCTTTGGCTGCGTTGGGTCTTCGTTGCTGCGCATGGGCTTTCTCTAGTTGCAGTGAGCAGGGGCTACTCTTCGTTGCGGTGCACAGCCTTCACATTGCCATGGCTCTTCTTGTTGCAGAGCACGGGCTCTAGGCACGCGGACTTCAGTAGTTGTGGCACACGGGCTCAGTAGTTGTGGCTCGCGGGCTCTAGAGCGCAGGCTTAGTAGTTGTGGCGCACGGGCGTAGTTGCTGTGCGGCATTTGGGATCTTCCCAGACCAGGGCTTGAACCCATGCCCCCTGCATTGGCAGGTGGATTCTTAACCACTGCACCACCCAGGAAGTCCATGGGTGTCTTTCTGGTCAGCACATGGAGAGTCGTTCTTTTCCAAGACTGCGAAAATTCTGCCTGACTTACCATGATGGGAGTCCAGCTCCCTTTTGATAAACGTGGAGCTGTTTCTGTTCTTTCACTGCTGCAGAAACGCCAGGTAGCCACTGTATTATGCACCAATTTGCACTCGCGTGGGAGCACCCCTGCTGGGTGGGGTGCATTCTCCAGCTGGTGGGGTGCACCTCAGCATGGCGCCAGGAGCTGGGACGAACTGTCCCAGGAGGTTGCGTCATCCGAGCGCGGCCTGGTCCCAAGAGTCCTGTGTCCCTCTCGGCGCCCACTCCCCACTCTCCCCTCCCGCTCTGTCCCTGCAGCGGCCAGTTTGCGATTGTGCGGAAATGCCGGCAGAAGGGCACCGGGAAGGAGTACGCGGCCAAGTTCATCAAGAAGCGCCGCTTGTCGTCCAGCCGCCGGGGGGTCAGCCGGGAGGAGATCGAGCGGGAGGTGAACATCCTGCGGGAGATCCGGCACCCCAACATCATCACGCTGCACGACATCTTTGAGAACAAGACCGACGTGGTGCTCATCCTGGAGCTGGTCTCGGGCGGGGAGCTCTTCGATTTCCTGGCGGAGAAGGAGTCGCTGACAGAGGACGAGGCCACCCAGTTCCTCAAGCAGATCCTGGACGGCGTCCATTACCTGCACTCCAAGCGTATCGCCCACTTCGACCTCAAGGTAGCCCCGCTGGGCCCTCAGGACAAAGCTGGGGACCAGCCTGACCAGGGAGGGTGAGGATGGGGGCCGAGAGGGTCCACCTCCCCTCGGCACAGGATGTCCTTGCCCGGGGCACTGGGGAGACGGACTGGCTCAGGCCTGGACCTGTGCGGGGTCAGCCTGCACAAACCCCGCATGCTGGGATTGGGAGGTGCTCAGGGACAACCTGGTGCTGTTCCCTGAGGTGGCGGGCCAGCAGCAGCACTGCCTCCTGCCCAGCACCCTGCCTTCCCGCCCTGCCTCCAGCCAGAGAACATCATGCTCCTGGACAAAAATGTGCCCAACCCGCGGATCAAGCTCATCGACTTTGGCATCGCCCACAAAATCGAAGCAGGGAACGAGTTCAAGAACATCTTTGGCACCCCGGAGTTCGTGGGTAAGGCCCGGTGTGGGCCTTGGGGGCACTGGAGGATTTCTAGCTGGCATGGGGTGAGGCACGCCCACTGGCCTCAGGTTTCCCTTCCTGGCCCTGGCGCTGGACACGGGGAACTTAAGGCCTGGCGTTGGTGCTGTCACCGTCCCGGCTTTCCCTGCCGAGGGCCAGCCTTGCCTGAGTGGGCACTGTCCGCTGGTTCCCCCTTAGCCATACCCGGCACCTGACCCTATCTCCCTGTCTCTGCAGCTCCCGAGATTGTCAACTACGAGCCCCTGGGTCTGGAGGCGGACATGTGGTGAGTGGGGGGTGGCGGGCCCAGGGCTGCCCTCGTTGCTTCTCCTCAGGGCATCCCCCATCTGTCCCCAGGAGCTGCCGGTCACAGCCGCAGGCCGGGGTGTAGCCTGTTCTCCTGGTCTTGGAGCTGTGGGGCAGGGGCAGGACAGACTGCTGCCTTAGAACAGGGTTGGCCGACGACCCAGGCCCATGAGCTCGGAATGGTTCTCACGTTTCTGGAGGGTGTTAAAAACACACAAACGTGTGGCAGAGACCATCTGTGGCCCCCAAAGCCCCGCTCAGCGTCTCGCCCTTTAGAGAAGGAGTTTGCCAGCCCTACCCTCGGCCACAGCAGCCCCGTCGAGGGCCCCACGTCTGTGGTGCCTTTGGGCTCTGTCCACACCGCCCCGACCCCGGCCAGTTTGAGCCTGAACAGGCAGGTGTGGTCAAAGGCGCTTCCGTGTCCAGTCCTGAGACCCTCTGAGCAGAGCGAGGGCCTTGCTGGGGGCTGTGCAGCCCCTGGAGGGAGAGGGTCCCTGGGGCTGATGGGCCTGCTGCCGACCGGGCTCTGGGCCCCCCAGCCCCCTTGGGGCTCTGGGGTTGGGGTGCTGTGCCCCTGGCTGAGCTGACCCCCATCTCTTCTGTGTGTTCTCTTCCAGGAGCATTGGCGTCATCACCTACATCCTGTGAGTACCTGCTCGGCACTTCCTGCCCCCTCCCGGGGCCCTGCTGGGTCAAGAGGAGGGTAGGGAGGCTTCTGTGTGGGGACAGCAAGTGGAAGGCAGCACCCTCAGTTCTCTGACGTGTCGCGGCACTTGGGAACTCTGGATGGATGGACGAATGCATGAGTGAATGAATGAATTTGTGCAGGAGAGAGAGGTGTGTTCAGGAGAGTTCAGAAGGCAGGGCCTCATCGTGTGAAACAACCGTGCAAGGCCCTGGGCCGGGACGGCATGTCCCCGTCATCCTCCGGCTGGCAGCTCCTAGGCATGGTGGACTCAGTCACGGGCCTGTTGGAGAGTAACTCAGCCTCCAGCCCCTCCCCTTCCTGGAGGTCAGGGGTGAGGATGAAAGTTCCATCACTGTAACCCCACTTGCTGGTTCCCTGGCCACCGGCCCCCTCCTTAGGGCCGTTCCAAAGTCACCTCAGTGGCATCAACTCAGGTGTGGTTGGAGGGGGCTTGTTGTGAACAACAAAAACACTCCTTTCATCTCAAACCCCGAGCTGTTTTAGGAAAGGGAACAAAGACCAAATATTATAACAGAAGATGCTGCCACCTTGGGTTTTAGGAAATGACAAGGGTTTTTGGATCTGTGTACTGAGGATTGGAGTGAAGACCACATACACATTTGTCACCCTAAGTCACAGCATCACGTACCCATAACCTCACAGTGTGGTGCTGTGGCCTCAGTGCAGCATGTCTGGAAGACACATGACGTCTGCAGTGTCGGCCAGGACTCCCCGCCACCTCCCCCCAAAGTTAGCCGTTTTCCCTCTAACTACTACACGCTTCAGGGAAGTGCTTCGAGGCTGTGCGTCTACGTAGCTGCCTTGAGATTCTGCAGAGATTTTGCCCACTCGTTTCAGCACCCCTCACTGGCTGGGCAGTGGAGTTTCACTGCCTCTGGTTGGAGGCTGGGCACAGTTGTGGTTGGTGGCCCGGGGCCCGGCATCGCCCTTCCTCCACGTCTGCCCCCTTTATGGGCATGGCGGAGTCGGGTGGTGGCCTGGGCAGTGGCCTTGTTGTGGGGTGACTGCAGGGATGTCCGGCCCCACTGAGCCCGGTGTCCGCCTTCCAGTTTGAGTGGCGCGTCACCATTCCTGGGAGAGACCAAGCAGGAGACCCTGACCAACATCTCGGCCGTGAACTACGACTTTGACGAGGAGTACTTCAGCAACACCAGCGAGCTGGCCAAGGACTTCATCCGCCGGCTGCTCGTCAAAGACCCCAAGTAGGAGCGCTGGGCTGGGCAGGGAGGGCCTGGCAAGGCCCCCAGGATGGGCGCTCTGGCCGAGGACAAGTAACACATCCGTCCGAGCCGCCACCTTCCTGTTATTGGGAATTGGGCGCGGCTTCTGCTTTGGGCTGGAGATAGCACAGAGGAGTTAGGTTGGCCCTTTTTTTTTTTTTTTTTTGCGGGTACGTGGGCCTCTCTCTGTTGTGGCCTCTCCAGTTGCAGAGCACAGGCTCTGGACGTGCAGGCCCAGCGGCCACGGCTCACGGGCCCAGCCGCTCCACGGCACGTGGGATCTTCCCGGACCGGGGCACGAACCCTTGTCCCCTGCATCGGCAGGCGGACTCCCAACCACTGCACCACCAGGGAAGCCCGGTCGGCCCTCTTAAGAAGCTGTCCTTAAGCTTTGAATCTGTGGCCAACGTTTGAGATAGGAGGTTTTTTATAAGATTCCAGATTAGTATTTGTTTTTTTCCCTAGAAAAAAAATCTAATTGTGCTGGCAGCACGGAGCCTTCATTCACACAGAGGTGCTCCCGTGGGCCACAGTCCTCCCCAGCCTCCTCCTATAGGTGCCTGAGTTGTGAGACCCCAGTGTTAGGTGTCAACACTGTGAATGAAACCCCTCAGAAAACATGGAGACCCTGGAGTCCGCACCCCCAGTCCCCTTGATGGGCTCCTTGTGGTTGGCCAAGCAGAGTGGAAGCTCTTCATGGTGCCTGTATTTTCACGGTCATTTCAGGGACTTGCTGCTGGGCTGGAGGGTGACTTTAGGGACTTGGGAGGGTCCCCAGGGGTGGGTGCCTGAGTCAGCCACAGGTGGGGCTGAGAGCCAGAGCTGCAGCAGGGAGAGTATGGCTCACCCCTTCCTGCTGTCTGCGTTGGGGAGGATGGTAAAGTGGCCCACGTGCAACTAACTAAGGTTGGGGGCTCTTCCAGGAGGAGAATGACCATTGCCCAGAGCCTGGAGCATTCCTGGATCAAGGTGAGGCAGTGGGGCTGCCCCCACGTAGGCATGGCAGGTGTGAGCAGCCCCTGGCATGGGGGAGGGTCCCCAGGGGAGCGGACCCGGACGGTGTGGGGTGCGGGGTGTGCATGGACGTGGTGTTGGAGCCATCTCACGGAGGCGCCGGCTGGAGTCCACGGCCCCTCTGCACGTAGCAGAGCTCCCTCCCCAGAACTTCCCAGAAAGGGGTCACCTCCAGGCCCGGGTTAGGGTTGGCAACCTCTGTAAAGAGCCAGAGAGTAATGCTTTTGGCTCTGTGGTCTGTGGCACGGCCAGGTAGTCTGCCATCCATTCTCGGCTCGGCTGTCAGAGCGTGGAAGCACCAGGAGCATGTGTACGTGAATGGGCAGGGCTGAGTGCCGACGAAAAGCGAGCGGAGGGCCGGGCGTGGGCCAGGGGGGTCTCCCCCTGCCGGCCCCCCAGTCCAAGGCACCCTCCCCTCCCGCTGCAGGCGATTCGGCGGCGGAACGTGCGGCGGGAGGACAGTGGCCGCAAGCCGGAGCGGCGGCGCCTGAAGACGGCCCGCCTCAAGGAGTACACCATCAAGTCGCACTCGAGCATGCCCCCCAACAACACCTACGTCAACTTCGAGCGCTTCTCCAAGGTGCTGGAGGAGGTGGCAGTGGCCGAGGAGGGCCTGCGTGGGCTCGAGCACAGCCGGCGCCTGTTCCACGAGGACATCGAGGCGCTGACGGCAATCTACGAGGAGAAGGAGGCCTGGTACCGCGAGGAGAACGAGAGCATCGGCCAGGACCTGCGGCGGCTGCGCCAGGAGCTGCACAAGACGGAGGCGCTCCAGCGGCAGGCCCAGGAGGAGGCCAAGGGCGCCCTGCTGGGGGCCAGCGGGCTCAGGCGCCGCTTCAGCCGCCTTGAGAACCGCTACGAGGCGCTGGCCAAGCAGGTGGCCTCCGAGATGCTATTTGTGCAGGATTTGGTGCGCGCCATGGAGCAGGAGAAGCTGCAGGGGGGGGAGTGCAGCCTCCGCTAGGGCCGCTCGGGGCACAGTGTCCTGCACCCCGGGGGGAGCCCCCCGTCACCCTGGTGTGGCCCTGGATGCGCTCCACATGGCCCAGGAGTCCACGGCTGAGGGGAGGGCTTTGGCCCGGCTCTGCACCAGGAGGATGTGGCTGATGTGGGCCTTCTCTGTGCAACCCGAGTCTTCCCCCCACAGGCCCCAGCTCAGCCCCTCCCTCCTGCATCTCGACTCTGGGGGCTTCTGGGACAGCATCACCACAGGAACTCTGCAAGAGGTTGACACCACCAAGGCAGCTCTGGCCGTGGTGGACACAGATGCCTCACACGTGGCAGGGTGTAGGGGTGGCAGCCTCCATGTGCAGGGCCTGGGTCAGCGGCTGCAGGACCTCCATGTGGTCTGAGTGCTTGGAGCCTTGGTGTGGGGACGGGGGTGTCTGAGTGCCCTGGGCTCGCCCCTGGGGCTCAGACTTGGAGGGGCCTCTGCTCGACACCCCGGCTCCTCCTGTTCTGGAGACAGATGGCTGCTCCTCCAGGGTCCGTGGTGGAGGTGGTCTCTGAGCCCAGTTCTTCAGATACCCCAGCCCCTCGCAGGGCCCCCAGCCTGGGGCTGGGCACCAGGGCCAGAGCTGAGGAGATGACGCAGCCCTCGAGGAGGTGTGGGTCTGGGGGTTGTACTGGGGGCAGTGTGTGGCAGGGCACAGCGCCTGGATGCAGTAAAGGAAACATCTGCAAAGCTGAGTCTCTACTCTCTCCCTGAGGCAGGCCCGCTGGGGGCCTGGAAGGGGGGAAGAGCTGTGGCCGCCTGGAGCCTCCTGCAGCGGCAGGCTGTGGAACCATCCCCTCCTCTCCAGCTCCCTGTCAGCGCACAGCGCTGACTCTTCGGTGGGGGTCCCACCCACTGCCCTGCCCCGTGTCACTCCCTCCCCCAGTGCTGCCTTCAGGACAGCACCTCTCGGGTGGGCCCCACGGAGTAGCTGCTGGAGGCCCGTGTTCCCAGCGTCCCCTCCCTGGAGAGCCCCAGGGCCCCTTACAAACGCCCCACCCCATGCTCTGTGCCGCCTATTTGACTGCCTCTGCTGGCCTGGTGTTTTCAGGGACTCCCTCTCCGGTGGAGGTGGAGCCTTGGAGGTGGAGCCTTGGCGAGTGCTGGCCTGGACCGCAGGGTTAAGAGGGTTTCAGCGGGCAGTGCCGCTGTGCGCCACTAGGTGCTGCCCTGGAGCGGGTTCTTGCGCCCCAGAGAGAGTGCCCTGAGAGCCAGGCTTCAGTGGAACGTGGGTCTCCGGCTGGTGGCCACTCTGAGCTCGGAGTTCTCTGCTGCTGGTTGTGTTAATTGAGGGACCCCTGTGCAGCCCCCCTTGGCCCGAGAGGAATCCTCAGGACAGAGGCCAGCCCAGGCTGAGTGCAGGGAGGAGCTGGGCAGGCGGGCAGGTACTCCACCTGTGGCCCTGGCTGGGGCTCAGGCCCAGGACCCTGCGGGGCCGAGGAGGCCTTGGGACCTAGATGTGGGCTTGGCGTGGGTGGGGGTGGGCCCGCTGTACGCCCCTCGTGAGCTCCACTGCATGACACACACACCTCTAAGCGTATGTGTGCTGCTCGGAGGCGTGTGTGTCAGCTTAGAGGAAGTGAAGCGTGGCTTCCCTGGCGTCCTGCTCGTCTCTGCTTGGGCCCGGGCAGGGGCGGCCAGCCTTGGCAGTCACCTGGTGCCACGGCCTCTCCGCCCTCTTGTGTCTCCCCCTCTCTGTCACTGCCTGCTCCCACAGCCCTGGGGGACCTTGGAGGCTGCTCCAACCTTGGGGCTCAGGTGGACTGGGCCTCTTGTTGTTGCCGTGAGGTGGAGGCGTCCAGGCAGCTAGAGTGAGTTTGGAGGGGTTTCCTGTCCCTTGGCTCCTCCTGAGACGCTGCTGGATCACATGTGGGCTGCCCTGCACCGCGCTGGGCCCGCCCGGAGGAGATGTCCTTGCCGCTCCTGCTCCCACTCGCCTCGGCCTCTGGGTCTGGAACGTGGTTCCAAAGAGGGCCCTTCTGACCCTCTTCCTCCTTCCCAGCGGCCTGCTCGACCTTCTGTTGCCTCGTTCCATGCATCCCTCCCCGCACCGGTTTTTTAAAACTAAATTTAGAAAAATTGAGATAAGGCTTACTGTACAATTCATCCCTTTTCATTTGTCTGTTTTTGACCAACAACTTCCACTTTTAAAATCTCAGTAAATTTCAGTTTGTCAAATGGGTGGACCCACTCAGGTTTCTCCAGTTGGTCTGTGATTCCTCCACAGCTGTCACCTGGTTATTAGGCCTTCAAGGCAGGGCTCTGAGCAGCAGATCCCCTGATGGTGCGTTGCAAAGCGCGGTCGGCCCACGGCAGGAAAGGGGCACCCAGCATGGATAGTTGTATAACATCAGTAGGCTGTGGTCTGGGTGCCTCTGATGGGAAGGGAGGAGCTTCCGTGCAGTGCTAGAGGGTCTCCAGACCCCGAGGGGGGTGAGCCGGAGGCTCCCTGAAGGCCTCAGGGGACCAGTGAATAGCATTCATCCAGCCGTCATTTCCCCAGTCATGCCAGTTCTGTGGGCCCCACGTCAGGCCCTGGGAGATGGCGGTAGGAGGTGGATACGATGGTCTGTCCCGATAGGGGCAGGGGCGGGGCCCTCACCCATCCAGCCTTTCTGATGGAGACTTCTGGGTAGAAACCACGTTTCCCTTTGGACTCACACCTGCCCTTTCAGTATCCAAAGCACCTCTGTGCTGAGGGCAAATTCCCCAGAGTCTTCAGTGGGTAACATGAGCAGGTGTCTTTGTTTTGGAGATTACCTCTGCCCCCTGACCCGGGTTATCTTGCTCAGTGCAGCCTCGGCATCCTCAATCTGTCAGTTAAGGGCACAGGGAACCACACTTTGTGGTCATAAAGCACCTCCCAGTGTATCTGGCCCATGCAAGCACTTACAAATAGTGCTGTCTCTTTGTAGAGCCCCTGGGGCTGACGTGCTGTTATTAATGTTGTCTGTGGCAGGCAGGCCCCAGAGTGGCCCCCATGTAGCCCCGCCTCCTGCTCCCCACCCCCTGGAGAGCAGGCTGGCCTCGTGGCAGGTTCTGACCAACAGAACTCTGGGAAAGTGATGGAGTCGCTTCCGTGGTTAGGCTGCACAGCCTATGATTTCCATCTTGCCAGCTGACTCCCTTGCTGGCTTTGATGCAGTGAGCCGTCATGTTGGACAGGCCCACGTGGCAAGGAACAGCCAGCAAGCAGCGAAGCCCACCGACCACGTGAGGGGTCCTAACAGTGGGCCCCTCCCTAGTCGAGCCTTTGGATAAAACCCAGCCTGGACTGACAACCTGGATTGCAGCCTCCTGAGGGACCCTGAGCACAGGACCCAGGTAAGCCAATCAAGACTCCTGACCCACAACTGTGAGATGATAACGCGTATTGCTTTAAGGCACTAGGTTT